>NC_088376.1:19462500-20701250 GCF_037993035.2 Macaca fascicularis | reverse complement strand
ACTTTCACTTTTGAATTTTTGGCAGCAGTCTTTGAGATTTAGGTACAAGTCCATTACATCAATGTTATACTTATATTCTTACGCTTTTCATTATGTTGTTTTCCCTTTAAAGAAAGAACATTTAAGACTCATTTCATAACTCCAATTGCTATTACGATTTGCCATTATTTATAATTATATGAATTCTGATCTCAATGCCAGTCTTTCTGTGTACTGTGGTCTGCACTTCCAACCTGTTTTACGTGCTGAGATTACGGTATTATACGAATTTTTCCAGAAAAGTTTTGCAGGTGATAGTTTTCTTTTATCTTCTGTAGTAGTCAGGGTTTTCCAGAGAAAGAGAACCAATAGGATGTGTGTGCTTGTGTGTGTATGTGTGTAAGATATAGGCAGTAGAAGAACTAGGACCAAAAATAGAAGTTCCAAGAAAGCTGACTGAGCTGGAAGCATGAGTAAGTTTAAAAAACTTGATTTCACTGTCAGTTAGAATGTCCAATTCAATAGGATCTCAAAGCTAAATATTTCCAGGGATTACTCAGTGAGTCAGTCTTGAGTCCCCGCTTCGGTTGCCTGTGTTCATTACATTAAACAACATAAGAAGAAGGTCTTTGTACATTTGGCACTAAGTAAACTGTAAACCAGAATTCAAGTTTGAATTCTAGGAAATTTTTCTGGGATTGAACCATTTAGAAAGTGTTAGGTCCCCTCATTTAACACATTTGTGAAGGACTTCCTATATTCCAGGCCGTGTGCTAACCCTGAGAATACCAAGGTTAATAAGGTTAGGTCCACGACTTTGAGGAGTATTGAGTCTATTGGTTCTCTAACATTGTCACTCTTACTAGAGAATTTACAAACATTACTGGTAATACAAACCTAGCCAGCCAAGGAACAACAAAAGCAAGATAATTTAATGTCAAAGAAAAAAAAATTCCTCTTTAAAAATGTTATCTAGAAAGAGTGAAAGTTTTAGTTAAATAAAATAATTATTACTTGTGGAGTGATTGTTGCTTATTGATTTTACATGCCTAGTTCTTTAAACGTCTAGGGTTATCATTGCTGAACATAACAATTAAACTTGTGGCTCTCAAGAAGAGGAAAGAGGCTGGGCACAGTGGCTCATGCTTGTAATCTCAGTGTTTTGGAATTATGAAGAGGGAGGGTTGCTTGAGGCCAGGAGTTCAAGACCAGCCTAGGCAATGTAGCCAGACCCTATCTCAAAACAAACAAACAAAAAACCCAGAAAATAGCTAAGCATGGTGAAGCACGCCTACAATTCTAGCTATTCAAGCAGCCGAGGTGGGAGGATGGCTTGAGCCCAGGAGTTTGTGATTGCAGTGAGCTATGATAAAACTACTGCGCTCTAGCCTGTGCAACAGAGCGAGACCTTGTCTGTAGGGGAAAAAAAGAAGATGGGGGGAACGGATGTCACTTTAATCACTGTACTTCACTTGTAAATTTGGGAGGTAGCACTGTTGCCAGTATGGTCTGTTTGTCTAGGAAAGAAAAAAAAACACTTTTTTTTTTTTAGGTGGAGTTTCGCTCTTGTTGCTCAGGCTAGAATACAATGGCGCAATCTCAGCTCACTGCAACCTCTGCTTCCCTGGTCCAGATGATTCTCCTGCCTCAGACTCCCAAGTAGCTGGGATTACAGGCATGTGCCACTATGCTCGGCTAATTTTGTATTTTTAGTAGAGATAGGGTTTCACCATGTTGGTCAGGCTGCTCTCGAACTCTCGACCTCAGGTGATCCACTTACCTCAGCCTCCCAAAGTGCTTGGATTACAGGAGTGAGTCACCGTGCCCAGCTGACAAAATACTTTTAACTAACTCCCTGTACGTAGGAGTTCATTGTGTACACATTAATACAAAATGCTTATGGGAAAGACGATAATAAGTACCTCAAATTTATGACAATGGTGACATTCCTCTCAGATTTTTCTTTCTGAACTTGAGGAAAGTGGCCAACTATTTTTCTTTTGAAGATTCTCATATGTTATAGAGTGTGACAACCAGAACAGTAAAGACATTTCTTCACCTACAATCACTATTAAACTCTTACTTATTTCCTCTTAAAAGCTTTATTGATACAAAGCATAGAGGAAGAACCACAGAGGACATACCTGGGTTTTATTCTTATCCTCACAATGAACAATGGGCAAAATATCACTATTAGATGACGGACATTTAAATTATTATTAACTTGTAAAGATACAGCCTTTCGGGCTGGGCACAGTGGCTCACGCCTGTAATCCCAGCACTTTGTGATGCCGAGGTGTGCTGATCATCTGAGCTCAGGAGTTTGAAACCAGTGTGGCCAACATGGCAAAACCCCATCTCTACTAAAAATACAAAAAGTAGCTGGGCGTGGTGAAGGGCGCCTGTAATCCCAGTTACCCAGGAGGCTGAGGTACAAGAATCACTTGATCACTTGATACCGGGAGGCAGAGGTTACAGTAAGCCAAGATCAGGCCACTGCACTCCAGCCTGGGCGACCGAGCAAGACTCTATCTCAAAAAAAAAAAAAAAAAAAAAAAAATTGGGATATAGCCTTTCTGTCTGATAACAGGCTGCTAAGCAATCTGACAACATATAACTGAAATGAGCAGTACTAACTCTAAATGATTTCTAAGCATTTAATTAAATTTTATAAAAATTGTATATACTTTTCCATAAACAAATCCTCATGTTTCTTTTTCCAGTCCAAAATAGTTAAAGTTACAAGACCATGTTTTTTGAAGACTGGGACAAAAATTTAAAGCAGCAATACAAATTTGAATATTTTGAACTGTTACCACTTGGGAATTTATAAAAAGCAAACCAATCACTTTTTGCTAACATTATTGGCTCTAAAGAAAAATGTAGAATACAATTAAAATATGTTTAAAAGAGTCATGACAACACATAAACAGCACATATCTAAACTATTGGGGTGTAGCCAAAACTATAGGTATTGTAGGTCCTTTGCATATAAATTTTAGAATTAGCTCATCAATATCTATAAAGCTATAACTTTAAATGAGTTTGTAATACAAATTAAAAGGGGGAATAAATGAACTAGAAGTTTCAATGAATATTTTTAAAAAAATTATGCATTTATGTGTATCCTCATTTATGGTTAGTAATTTCATTTTATTGTTGCTTTCTTTATTAAAAAATGCCTGCTGGGATTTTGATTGGAATTATATTGAATTTAATTCACATTTTAACAATATCAAAGAAAAAGGCAGAGTCTTTCTCAAAAGGCTCCAGCTTTTCCTCCAGTCTCACAAGCGTGAATTGGGAATTCTGCCCATCACTAAACCAATCTCTGCCTAAAGAGATGGAGGCACTCCGGGACCTGGGAAAGGCACACAAACGGCCTCACGAACTTAGGGTTGTAAGGAATGGGGAAGGATAAAATGAATACTAGGGTGACAACAAACAACAAATCACTGCATAAGACATAAGCATAAGGAGGGGAGGTGCTGGGGAAGGGAACTGGCTTGCCAACTTCAAGACTCCTACTTTTTATTATTATTATTATTATTATTTTTGACAGAGTCTTGCTCTGTCACCCAGGCTGGAGTGCAGTGGTGCGATCTTGGCTCACTGATACCTCCACCTCCCAGGCTCAGGCAATTCTCCTGCCTCAGCCTCTTGAGTAACTGGGACTACAGGCACCTGCCACCACGCCTGGCTAATTTTTGTATTTTTAGTAGCGAGGGGGTGGTTTCACCATGTTGGTCAGGCTGGTCTTGAACTCCTGACCTCAAATGATCCACCTGCCTTGGCCTCGCAAAGTGCTGGGATTACAGACGTGAGACACCATGCCTGTCCAAAGACTCCTAATTGTACATTCATTCATTTAACAACTAGTTATTGAACCCTACTAGTGTCGTTGATTATTCTAAGTATTATGTTTATGGTAAAGAAGAAGACAGACATGTCTTTCCTTTGAAGAAATATGTAAAAGGAGAGACAGAAAACAAACAAGTAAACGTACACGGCAGTTTCAGACCATGAGGACAGTGATGATGTGAATAATGCAGGGTGGTATGGAAAACTGCCTGGGAGAGCCGCTATGGACAGGGAGCTCAGGGAAGACCACTCTGAGGAGTTACAGTCCATGAGTCTCAAATGACGCACCAGAGACAGAATCAGAAGGAGGCGCATTCTCAGCACAGTGACAGCAGGTAGAACAGCATTGAGGGGTAACCAGTTTAACGTATTTCAGAACCCGATAAAGGACTGGTGTGGCTGAAAAATACCATGAGATAAGGTAGGTGAGAGAGGTGGGCAAGAGCCAATCGACAGGGCTTGGTGGACCCCGAATAAGTATTTGACGTTTTAATGTAAATATAGTAAGAAGCTATTAGAAGATTGTAAGCAGAGGAGAGATAAGATTTGTTTTATGGTTTTAAATTATCCCTCTGGCTTTCATATAGAAAGGGAAGAACCAGTCAAGAATAAAAGCAAGGGAACTTGTTATGGAGCTTCTGCACTGGTCCAGTCAAGAGATGAAGGTGGTTTGAGATTGTGGAGTTGCAATAAACATGAAGACCACTGGTTTCAAGTGAAGTTTTCGTTATAGAATGCTGGACTTATGGATTAGATTGGTGATATATATTTGGGATTGGGGTGGGACAGTGACTACAGATGGAACTTGAACTGGATCCTGTGCAGAATCTTGAAATCTGCAAAAACTTTAGGGGATAAAAATGAGAGAGCCACCACTAATGAGTATAGAAAAAAACTTCTTAATTAAATGACATTGGAAGACTAAGTTAGCTATTGTTGGGAGGGGAGACTTCATTTTAAATCCATACCTAAAATGGCATATAGAAATAAATTCCAGGTGACTTCAATGAGAAAAATGAAAAATAAGAATACATACTTGAATATTTATCATATTTTAAAGAGAGTGCTTATTTTCTAAATTTAGAAAAGATGTTTTTATAATTGCCAAGGAAAAGATAGACAATTTTGACTGTAAAAATTAGAAAACGTCTATAATTCAAAAAGCCAGAAACCAAAATGAAATAGAACAGTGGAATAAGAAATACTCATAATAAATATTATATGGTAAAGAAGGGAATAATAACATTATATTAAGTGGTAATGAACAAAACTGCTCATAGGAGAAAATAATACTCATAAAAATATATATAACTTGCTAGTAATTTAAGAATGCAAAACAAAAATAGCAAAAACAAACCAGTGAGTAGCTGTTTTGCCTAACAGAAATAAACATTTTTAGAATGACAAAATCTAATGTTGGTGAAGGTATCAACTGAGGTGTCATAAATAGATTTAATCCTCTGAGAACCAAATTTATCCATGGGAATCAAAGATCACAAAAATATTAATATATTTTACCAAAAACTGAAGTTTGCCTCAGTAACCTCTCCAACCCATTCCCTTCAACACCTCTTCTCCAGCCAATACCATAGAAATATCTCTTTATCTGAAATTCTCTGGGTTTCTAATTTTGTCACTTAAATGTATGTATAATAAATGTATGCAAAATCAGGATAGGAATACCTAACTTTGAGAATTGTTGTGTTGCTCAGTCCAATAGGTTTTTTAAAATGACATACAGTTTAAATTTGAATTTAAATTAATTAATGACAAGTTGAATATCTTTTCATGTGTTTATTATCATTGCATTTCTTTTTTAAAAAAAATCAACTATTTGGGCCAGGCACAGTGGCTCACACCTGTAATCCCAGCACTTTGGGAGGCTGAGGCAAGTGGATCACGAGGTCAGGAGTTGGAGACCAGCCTGACCAACATGGTGAAACCCCGTCTCTACTAAAAACACACACACACACACACACACACACACACACACACACACACACACACACAATTAGCCAGGTGTGGTGGTGGGCTCCTGTAATCTTAGCTACTCGGGAGGCCGAGGCAGGAGAATTGCTTGAACCTGGGAGGCAGAGGTTGCAGTGAGCCAAGATCGTGCCCCTGCACTCTAGCCTGGGCGACAGTGCGATACTCTGTCTCAAAAAAAAAAAAAAAAAAAGAAAAAAAATCAACTATTTGTAATTTTTAAAATGTACAAAACCTTATTTTATTATTAATCACTAACAATTTTGTCATTGGACATTAATCATTCATAATATTCATTAAAACACATTCAGTTTGCTTAAAAAGAACCTTCTCAACTCTTATTACAGTTGGTTGCCTAGACCCATAGCTGGGGCAAGTCAGTTACTGGGGTGTCAGAGAAATCTTTGAAATTAAGGAGTGCTAAATCCTGATTGACTGGATTTGCTTGCAATGTGCTTGATCCTCACATCTATCAGTAATGCGCAGAAGGGCAGGCTGGAGGATTTTTCTTCTGTTTACATATAACATAACTGCTTTTATTTGTTCTCAGACAATCTCTACTTTAGTGGATTTTCCCAGTGAAGTGCTCCAATGTTTCTCAGAAATATGGTTAAAAACACTCACATTTATATTGTAAAGTTGACAAATCCTTACAGGCATGAATGAAGTGGGGATTGTTTCCTGGTGCTTCCTGTTTGGCATTCCCTATTTGGCCTGAGAGGTTGTAATTGGGGTCTCATAGTGCCTGGTTTATCTATTTAGTTAAGATACCTTTAACTAAGACAGTGGCCCAAGATCCAGCTAGAAGAGCCACACTTAGTTGCTTCCGTAATTGTCAAGGAACATGCTAAGAATGGAAATGGGTACAGGTAAGGATCAAAGTGGGAATGAAGTAAAGCCACCTGGGTCTATTTCTGGGGCCATCTGGGTTGCCTTGTACTTTTCTTCTTGGATATTGGCCAAATGTCTGGAGAGTGAATTGGCTTAGTTGCAGTTAGAGGCAAGGGCTGGGGCAGACACTGCCACCCGGTTTCACATAAAAAGATAACATATATCTTTTTAAGGTTTGAATAGGGTGCTAGGAATCTTGTTTTCTGAAGAGGAGCTCTCTCAGGTCAGTGGCACAGTGTGTATGTTTGTGTACATGCACAGGGAAGAGGAGCGGTGGCAAAAAGCAGTCAGGAAATCTAATTAAGAGGCCAAAATGCAGAGAAAAGAGCACCTATCCATGCTCTATCACTTACTGGGTGACGTGACCAGTTTCCCAACTTCTCTGTGTCTCAGTTTTTCCTCTGTAGAGATAATAATTCATACTTTATAAGGTTGTTGTGAAGATTAAATGAGTTAACTCCTGAGAAGGAACCTAACACATAGTAAGTCATCAATAAATGTTAGCATCATTGGCATTGCCATCTTTAAGAAGGTCTCTGAGGTCCATTTGGGATAGACTCTTTTTTCTCTTAATTGAAATATCTGAAGGTGGGTGTTCTCAGTTCTACGAACTTTCTTCAGCCAGACTGTTTTCCAAAGATGGGGTTCTCAGTTCTACGAACTTTCTTCAGCCAGACTGTTTTCCAAAGATGGGGTTACACTTTATTTTGTATTCTCCAGCTTTGTAAAACCCAGAGATCAGGTCACAGGGGTGAGATAGGCAATGAAGAGACACAACTGGTAACATGCAAATAGATTATTTCTTCCCCCTTAGAAAAAAAAGAAGAAAAATGCCCTCATTTTAACTTTTCTTTTATAAGATTGGTGGTGTCAGAACTGGAGGGGTAGTGCACGCTTTAGGGACTTTGGAGGAATGCATTTCTGTTATTCAATATTTGGAGAGAGGAAGAGAAATGACACTGGGAATTAGAAGACACAGTGGGTCTTGCCACTGGGTTTTCTTGATTATAAAAGTAACCTCTCTTTATGGCTAAAAGAAAAAAAAAACATTGTCTGAGTTTCAGTTACTTCAAAAGACAAAGACAAATGCAAATCATTTATTTGGGATATGATGGTATCATTGGTAGAGAAGTGAGGGAATAGGACACGAAGTACAGGCAGCCAGTAAGGTTTGTACAATCAAGCAGTTACTACTGTGGTTAAGTAAAGCTCTGAAAGAAAGTGTAAGGCCTGGGCTGCAGAGCTATTGTGTTGGAGAGGAGAAAGAACTGGGGTATTTATATACCAGCTGTCATCAGTCATTTGTTCAGGGATGCGACCAGTGAGCATTGTATTCCTGTCACTTCTGCTAGCTCTGTGGATGGCAGAGTGGGCTCCAGCAGCAAGAAGTCCTCAGGCAAAGAAATGTAGGGGCTGGTAAGTGGAATTTGGGCCAGTGTGCACTGAAGTGGAGAGAGAAAGGCAAAATAGATTGTATTCCCTATAAAGAGAAGCAAACAAAGTTACCTTTTATCCCACAACACACTGGTAACACTGTGCTACCAGAGATAAACACTGGTAACACGTACTATAAATGTATTTCCTTCCGGTCTTTTTTCTTTTAATACGCTTATCTGGTTCTATTCTATTATTCGCTCTACAGCTTTCTATACATTCTTAGGCATATTTTCACAGATGTGAATTAGAACCTAGCAGTGGTCTATCTGTAAAGTGGTTGGCCAGAATTTTCCTGAGGATATAAGAAATTGACTGGAAAAATCAGAATTACTCATTTATGGCCCAGGTCCATGGAGAAGAGTGGAGGTGGAACCAGGGAAGGAGGCAGCCAGCAGAAGACAGAGATGAAGAAGCCAGAGCCAGGGAAGACTGGCTGGAAAAAATTCTAACATGTAACAGGAATAAACTCCACAGCCTCCCTTTTCTTTGGTAGTTGTTTGGAAGAATCAGAAAGATCTGCTAACCTCTAAATTATGGTCCAGTTTCTCCTTAGCTTGGTCACGAAATATAAAATTCTGATTGTGAGATGGTTTGGGGCAGTAAAAAAATTCTTGACTTCATTAATGGACACCATCTTTACAGTCATCAGGCAGGGAATGGAGGAGACTTCTCTGGGGTGGGTTAGGGTTAACAGTGAGTTCCAAGCCCAAGGTGTGGAACCAGAGTTTTGTGGTCATCTTTTCAACCTCATGTTCCCACAGCCTGAAGAATGCTGGCTGGGCCGGGCATAGTGACTCATGCCTGTAATCCTAGCACTTTGGGAGGCTGAGGCAGGAGGATTTCTTGAGTTCAGGAGTTTGAGACCAGCCTGGGCAACGTAACAAAACCACGTCTCTACAAAAAAGTACAAAAATTAGCTGGGCATGGTGGTGCGTACCTGTAGACCCAGCTATTTGGGGGGCCGAGGCAGGAGAATCGCTTGAGCCAAGAAAGTTGAGGCTGCAGTGAGCCATGTCCTTTCCATTGCACTCAAGCCTGGGTGACAAAGTGAGACCCTGTTTCAAAAAAGAAAAAAAAAAAAAAAAAGAATGCTGGCTAAATAATAGATGGGTTTGGAGTTTTTTTGGTCTTTTTTTTTGCGGGGGGAAGGACTGGACTAATTATTAAGTTATAAGATCATGCCGTTTACCTCCAAAGGTAAAGGGTAAAGAGGCCAGTAGCATAACAATTCACTTCAGTTTGAGTTTCACTTTAGAAATGATGAACCAATGAGAAAGACATGTTTAAGTTTTAAGAAATTTTGGGAACTAGTAGGCAAAATTTAATGAGAATGAGGATATTCACAGAGCCTAAACGTGTCTCCACATAAGATGTTTACTAATGATAAGTATAACAAAAGCAACTTTACAGCAGAAAAACCTAGCTGACACTACCTCTTATCTAAGTGCTCAAAGTTAATAACAGCAATTATGGGGAAAATAGATGTATGTTCTGATACCATGCAGTGAGAAGGACAACACCACTTCTGTGGAATTCTGCCAAAACGACGTAAAGTGAAGCTAATCATGAAGAATCACTTGTCAAATCCAAATGCAGGAGCATTCTACAAAATAAATAGTTTGCACTTTTTGAAAAATGTCAAGGTCATAAAAGACAAGGATGATTGAGGAACTGTTTCAGACTGAAGGAGACTAAAAAGATACGGCAACTAAATCCAAGTTTTGATCATGGACCATGTTTTATTTTTGTTTGTTACTTTTGAAATAAAGGATATTAGTGAGATCATTGGTAAGATTTAAATAAGGTTTGTAGATTAGATAATCATATTTTACAAATGTTAATTTTGCAATTTTGATAATTGTGCTGTGGTTGTATTATACATAAATATTCTTGGTTTAAGGAAATACACACTGACGTATTCAGGGTAGAAGGGCCTCATTTCTGTGTATGTCTTCTACGGTGTGGAGCATTGGCTTAGCATCCAGCACTCTACAATCTTAACATATGAGTAATACAAAGTAAAAAAAAAGCAGCCAATAGAGTCCTATGTGCACTATGATTCATTTTGTAAAGCATACACAAATATGCACATTTGCATGTGCATGTGTGCACACTCACACACTTATGAAGGAAGCCGGGAATGAAATATACAAAAATGTTAGCAGGCTAGGTGGTTGAGTAAGGAGTGATATTTGTTTTTTCTTTATATTTTTCTATGCTTTCTAAGTTAGTTACAATAAACCTAGTTGTAATTCTAAATGAGCATTTATTCTAAATTCTAAATGAGTTCACTTTCTATGAGCATTTAGAATCAAATATAAATTATTTAGAAATACATTAGTGGAACTACTGTACAAAAATAATGAATGAAATGCACATTTACTTTTGGTCCCTCTAGAAAACTTAAAGGAGAGTAAATTAATTATTTTTAAAGGTATAAACATACAAGGTCAAATAGAACAGGAATGGAAAGCTGAGAGTCCACCAAAGTTATACTACTGAACTCCAAAGGCTCAGAAATTGATAGTGCCAAGTACCTGTATGATGAGAGGAGGGGGAAACAGGGCCTAAAAGTGGGAGAATTGGTTGACAGGAAGTTTGTAAATTCATTAGTCTGTTTTCATACTGCTGATAAAGACATACCCATGACTGGGCAATTCACAAAGGAAAGAGGTTCAGTTGGACTTGCAATTCACGTGACTGGGGAGGCCTCATGATCATGGCGTGAAGGCAAGGAAGAGCAAGTCGTGTCTTAATGTGGATGGCAGCAGACAAAGAAATATTGCGCAGGGGAACTCCTCTTTTTAAAACCATCAAATCTTGTGAGATTTATTCACTATCAGAGAACAGCACAGGAAAGACTTGCCCCCATGATTTAATCACCTCCCACCGGGTCCCTCCCCAAACATGTGGGAATTCAAGATGAGATTTGGGTGGGGACACAGCCAAACCATATCAATAAATAGGTGAGAGTCTCTGATGCCCCCTCTACTCCTTGTACGAGGTGACAGTTTCTCTCCAACCTAGCCAGAAGAGGGCTGGTTCCCTCATCAGACACATTCTCTGGACTGGGAATGCCAGACAGAAGAGGAAGAAGTGAATGCTTATATTCTGAATTTTGAGAACTCCAGTCTTTTTCTTCTATCTTATTCCAGAGACTTGCAGTCAGGCCCATGTCCATGAGGCAGATTTGTCACCCCTTCTCTGAGGAGTCAGACTACATCAAATATTAGGATAAAAATGCTAAAAGTTTTGATGTCAGGGGTTCTCCCTATGAAACATTCCAGGCCTGTAACTCTACAGTGATTCTCGTAATACATATGCCCTGCCAGCTGACTTAAGCCTTGCAATCAACTATTGTTTGGTCCCTAATTTCTGAATATAAGATAACCAAAAATCACCATTCACATGTACCATAAAACGTGGAGACTAAAACAATCAAGAAGATAAAAGTAACTTGAAAAAAACATAGAAGGAAGAAAACAGAACAGTAACAACAACATAGCTACAACTCAACTATCATCTATATCCTCTGAAAGATATCATAAATCCGTGAAACAACAGGATGATGCTATAAAATTGGAACATTGTAATATGCAGAGTAGAAGGCTGAATTCTTCGAATTTAAAAACACTAGTGGCAAGGAAGCAAAGAAGGCTTGGAATGTAAAGCTGAGACACTTTCTCAAAATTTGGACAAAAAAGAACCTATAGAAAAAAGCAGGCAAAATACGAAATTGGAGGACAAGTCCAGGTGGTCCATTTGAACATTGTTTGAATTTTAGGAAGAGAAAGCAGAGAAACTGAAGAGAGATCACCAACGGGATAATTTAAGAGAAGTTTCCAGAATTGTAGGACATGGTTTCCTAGGCTAAAAGGACCCATTGAGAGTCCAGTACAACATATAAAATAGACCCATATGAAAGCACATCTTTGGGCACTTTCAGAACACAAGAGTCAAAGATAATAAGATCCTGAATGCTTCCAGAGACAAATACAAATCACAAACATAGGATCTGAAATCAGAATTTCTTCAGACTTCTCAATAGCACTACTGGAAGCTAGGCAACAATAGAGCAATGCTTTCAAAATTGTGAAGGGAAATTATTTTCACTCTAGGATTCCATACCCAGTGAAATTATCACTTAAGTAGGAATGTCAATTAAAGATTTTTCAAATACATATGCTCTCAAGAAACATATTCCCCATGTACTTTTTCCTCAGAAAGCCACTGGAGGATGTGGGTTAGTAAAACAAAAAAGTAAACAGAAAAAAATGCATGTCATAGGTTTCAGACAACAGAGGATCCAACACAGAAAAGAGGCAAAGTGAAACCCAAGATGATGATGAAGGAAGCAGAGGAAATGCTACTTGAGGCAAGATGGCAACCAGTTTATTGCGAACTGGGTCGGAAGACTCCAGGGGAGATTCCTGTGAGAAAATACAAGTAATACAATACTTGCTGTATCTGAATGCCTGATGAGGAAATTTAGACACCTGGAAGACAGACAGGGGTTGAATTAGAGGAAAACAAAAACTTAGACAGAAAAGAAAAATTTGTCACAATGTATTGCGTGGCTCAGCAGTGAACTTCAAACACTGAGGTAACCAGGCCAGGCATGGTGACTCACGTCTGTAATCCTAGCACTTTGGGAGGCCGAGGCGGGCAGATCACCTGAGGTCAGGAGTTTGAGAGCAGCCTGGCCAACATGGTGAAACCTCATCTTCACTAAAAATACAAAAACTAGCTGGGCGTGGTGGCGTACGCCTACAATCCCAACTACTTGAGAGGCTGAGGGCAGGAGAATGGCTTGAGCCCAGGAGGTGGAGGTTGCAGTGAGCCGAGACTGTGCCACTGCACTCCAGCCTGGACAACAGAGTGAGACTCTGCCTCAAAAAAAAAAAAATACTGAGGCAACCAAAATTATGACATTGAGAGGCTGAGGACATGGTGGTGGGTGAGGGGTGGGGTGGTTGAGGACGGTGGAGTGGGGCAGGCTAGGAAAATCAAGAATAGTTATTTCAATATATGAACCCAGGAAGCAGAGGTTGCAGTGAGCCGAGATTGCACCACAGCACTCCAGCCTGGACAACAGAGTGAGAGTCTATCTTAAAATAAAATAAAATAAGAACCCAAATGTTAAAGTTGAAAAAGTCAGGGATAAGAAATATCGAGGTGGCACTAATATTTTCCCCTTGCACTCCAGTGTATCATATTTTACATAAAAGTCCTGGACCCAGGGAGCTCATACTTCTTGGGAGGCAGCTAGACTTATTTATTTATTTATTTATTTAACTTTAAGTTCTGGGTTATATGCGCAGAATGTGCAGTTTCGTTACATAGGTATACACGTGCCATGGTGGTTTGCTGCACCCATCAACCCATCACCTACATTAGGTATTTCTCCTAATGTTATCTCTCCCCTAGTCCCCCACCCCCCATAGGCCCCCCCGTGTGATGTTCCTTCCCTGTGTCCATGTGTTCCTATTGTTCAACTCCCATTTATGAGTGAGAACGTGTGGTGTTTGGTTTTCTGATGTTGTGATAATTTGCTGAGAATGGTTTCCAGCTTCATCCATGTCCCTCCTTTTTTTATGGGTGCATAGTATTCCATGGTGTATATGTGCCACATTTTTTTTAAGGGAGGCAACTAGTTTAAGCCAATTGCAGTCATTCCATTCCTCTTGTTAGAGATTGCTATAGGTGTGGGCATGTGAAGCAGCTCTGCCTTTCAAGATGTTAAGAAAAGGCTTATTGAGAATTTCTGAGAAATTTTTCCTGGCTATAAAGACAGACACAAGGCAGGTACTTTTCCCTTCTTGTCTTTAGCTGTTTTCTGATGTGGACATGATGGTTTACCTTGCAGTGGCTTTCTTATGACCATGAGAAGAGAAAACTGAAGGATCACAGAGAAACAGTAAGAGCACTGACATTGTTGAACTGCTGAATTAACCAAACCTGGAATTTCTCCTTCCAGTCTCCCTTTTGTATGAGGTTTAAGGGCATCGAATGGCACTTTTTCTTCTTCAGTTTCAGTTATGGCATGAAAACAATTTTCAAAGCAGGTGGTCAAGATCTGATTATAAGTTCTTGAACCCCTTACATATCATGGATATATAGGGTTAGTGAAATATATTTCCTAAAGAGAAGAGGTAAATATTGCTTCCTCCTTTACCTCTAGTCAATATAAATGGTCTTTAAGAAGATCTTGGCACATGTCCCCTGCAGTGAGGGGAACAGAGGGCTAGTCGCTGCTCCTGATAGGACAATTGGAAATGTGAGAGATGAGCCACACAGTAGAGGTGGTCAGTGTTGGCATGGGCCTGCAGTCACAGAGATTTTTGGGCAAAGGAAGAGTGGGACTCTCCCAAGTGCTATGGTCTGAATGTCTGTGATCCTGTAAAATTCATATGTTAAAACCTAACCCCCCAAGGTGATGGTGTAAAGAATTAGGGCCTTTGGAAGGTGATTACATCATGAGAGCAAAACCCATGTGGATAGGATGAATACCCCTTTAAAATAAGCCTGAGGGAAGCTGTTTTTCCTCTTCTACAGGGAGGGGAGGGGGATGCATCATGAAAAAGCCATCTATGAGGAACAGGCCTTCAGCAGATGCTGAATCTGCTGGCAACGTGATCTTGGATTTCCCAGACTCCAGAACTGTGAGCAATAAACTCCTATTGTTTATAAGCCACCCATTTTTTTTAAAAAAATATTTTTTTATGAAAAAATTTTTTTTGTGGAGATGGGGTCTCACATGTTACCCAGGCTGGTATTGAACTCCTAGGTTCAAGTGATTCTCCCATCTCGGCTCCCCAAAGTGCTGGGATTACAGGCATGAGCCACCATACGCAGCCCGAAGCCACCCAGTTTATGGTACTTTCTTATAGCAGTCTGAACGGACTGAAACAGCAAAGATTAGATGTGGGTTATACAAGAGAGACAGAAAGAGATAGGGAGTGGCAGTGGGAGGGGGTGAGCTATAGGTGATAACCTGGAATCAGGGGCCATTCTAAATCTTGTCCAAGTAAGGGCCATCTGGAAGGGCAGTGGGACCACAACCGAGAGAGACCGTGAGGAATGGCTGATGAAAAATTCGAAAGCAGAGAAAAATGGTCAGAGGGAGAGGAAAATGCTTCACCCACATCATAGGAAGTGGCTGTTTTCATTGGTGGTTTCTGAATAAACTATGTAAATTCCCAAGAAGAAGACTCACCTTTCGTCATTGGTTAGATCTCACGTCATAATGTGACAGTGACAGTCACAGTGCCAGTCAAGTAAGGATTTTTCTCTTTTCCTTTGCCATCTTCTCTCTCAGCTGCTCAGGCTGGTTTGGCCCTGAAGAGAGTCAACAAACATGATCACTGGGATGAAGAAGGAGGGACGGAGATGAAAGAGGAGGAAGTTTGTGCCCTTTCCCCAGCTTCCTGCCTTCAGAAGCCCCCAGCACTAGGAAGGGAGAATGTTGTAACTTAAAATCATATTCAGAGCTGTGATTATTATATAGGGTGGGAAATGTTTCATTACGAAGCTTGAACAAGTTTTCAAACTTAAATGACTCTAAACCATTTATCTATCATCTATGTATGTACGTATGTATTTACGTATCTATCTATCTACTGTCTATTCATCTAGCCTAAGAGTTGTTAGAAATATCATGAGTGCCTGAGTGAGTTTTCATCCAGTGGCACAAACAAAAGTTTCCATATTGAATACATCTTAATAAGAGACTAAAATACCTTTAAATAAAGGTACTATCTAATTACATGCCATATAGTCTCATTGCTCAACATACTGGTTATTTATTTTGTACTACATTTAGTTGGAGTTCTGTGGCTTACAGCTAAAAGCATCCCAATTTAATATGTTGGTTTTCCTATGGGGTTACTATGTAATAAGGAAATCATATTATAGTCTACACTATTGTATTTTAGACTCTAACATTTTATTAGGTTATTATTTATTGATAAGTATTATTTAATGATAATTGAGTCATGTCAGGAAAACAGAGTTATAAAGTTATTAATGTATTTTAATCTTAATAACCCCAAAAAAGAAGTAGTAGGATTCATAGGGAGACTACAATATTTTAATGCCTTGAGAAGGAAGGATATGAGCTATGTGAAGACAATTCTTCTTACAGGATTGTACCTGTAAATTGTGTTGTCCCCATTCACACTACATATTTTATTTCTGTGTCATTGCTAGTTTTGAAGGATTTATAATTGACAGATGGTACCAAATGCAGCTTTCTCCCCTTCGCCTATTGTGAAGAGGAGACCGTTGCCAAAATTTCACAAAATGAAAATTGCTCCTGTTTCCTAAAGGGCAAAAATGAATCACTTTCTTTTTGGATTAGAAACAAGTTCAGGATGGCACAGCAATACATTGACATGATCTACTTGCCAGAGTGCTGACATCCAATGCTGTATATATTTTTGGGAGAAGATTTCTGGCTTTTCACCATAGAATGGTCTGTTACCAATGTATTAAAATTGGAGTCAAGGCACTTTAGGTCTTCTCACATAGACAATGCATGTCTATTATTGCTCTTTCATTCCCAATCTAATAATTGTTAAAGAGTTCTAAGTTTCTTCTGCAGTAGTTGAAGAAAGGAATAACTTGGTTTGAAACAGAATATCAAAACACAAGCTCAGTTTATTTTCATCTAAATTCTAATTATATTTCAAGACCCATACAAAGTCCCACTTCTTCCAGAATTGTTTACTTTTAGCAATGCATACCGCTTTAGTATTTGACTTTTATTTTCCCTCTAATTTTGTTCTCTGTTTAATTTATGTTGCATTGCCTTCTCAACATGCTTATGTGCATTATAATTTAGACATAGTTATTTATGAGAGAGATAGGGTATGATAAATGTATCTATGTCTAAATTATGATAGACATCCTCATAACCTAGTACCATATCACATCAGGCGTATTTTAAGTCTTCCGTGAAGTTCAATGTGATGGTGTGCACCTGTAGTCCCAGCTACTTAGGAGGTTGAAGTGGGAGGATAGCTGGAGCCCAGGAGTTGGAGGCTACAGTAAGCTACCATTGTGCCATTGCACTTTAGCCTGGGCCACAGAGTGAGATCCTGCCTCTGAAAAAAAAAAAAAAAAGAAGACCTCAGTAAGTCCTGATAATGAAAGTAATCCATTTTCTAGGGAATCAGTCCTGATGAGGAAATGTTATCAATTCAATAACCAGGCTAATGAAATAGTTCATAAGATAGTCATGAGCTACCATTTTTTTTTAACCCTCAAATTTTGCTGAAAGCTCTCATCATCTTGCTGAAAGCTCTCATCATCTCCCTGTCTGTCTCAATCACGCTGTCCTTCAATCAATTCTCCACATTGAAGCCAGCATCTGTTTTTAAACCAGCAAACTTGATTACCCCACTCTTCTGAATCAAACCTTCCGGTGGCATCTCATGAGCTTCAGGATAAAAATCAGAGTGTTTGACTGCCCCCGAAGGCCTTCTGTTCTCTGACTCATTTCTTTATCCAGCAAACGCTTCAGCCTTGCTGTGGCACCCTTCTTCAGTGGCTGTATAGGCATTTACTCTGCCTAGTTGGCCTGTCCCTCCCTGTTTTGGAGCTGAATTGTGTCCCACCCTGCCACCCAATTCATTTGTTTAAGTCCTAACCCCCAGTACTTCAGAATGTGACTATATTTGGAAATAGTGTCATTGTAGATGTAATTAGTTAAGATGAGGTCACACCGAAGTTTCATGGCCTCTAATTCAATATGACTGGTGTCCTTATAAAAATGAGAAGTTTGGACACCACGGTAAAAAAGCACATGGAAGACCACCGTGTGAAGACTGGAGTTAAGCTGCCACAAGCTAAGGAACTACCAGGAACCAGGAGAAAGCGTTCTGACAGATTCTCGCCCAGAGCCTGTAGAGAGAACATGGCCGTGCTGATACCTCTATTTTGGACTTCTGGCATCCAGCATTGTCAGACAATACATTTCTGTTCCCCTGAGCTACCCAGTTTGTGCACTTTGTTATAGCAGCCCTAGTAAATTAATATACCCTCCTTCCACTTGATTAACTTCTACCTATTGTTCAATATTTGGCTCAAATATCATCTCTTAGTAAGCCTTTCCTGACATCTCCAGCCACCCTGGGGTCCCCTCTGTTTCTCTCTTTATATGTCTTGCGTTTTGACCACTGGTTTCTTTGTGTCTCAACATGATCTGTGTCTTGTTCATCTCTATATCCACAGACCCTTGCATAATTGTCTCAGTACATGTTATTGACTTTAGTAACAGCTCTATGGAGAAATATTTGTCTTGTAGGAATATGGTAACATTTATTTTATAAAGGGAGATCCAGAGGTATAAAAAGCTGGAGTGAAAGTAAATTAATCAAGATCGTTTGGCATCTCTATGGCACAGCCAAGAGCAATCATCTACATCTGGAGTTTAAAAATCAGGAGAGTTTGGAGACTTCTCTGAGATCCATTCTGTTAGATATAAATGGCTCCTTATCTGCATAGGAGTCCAGGAAAAAAAGGAGTTCACTCCTGTGGATGCATATGAAACCATTAATACTGTTAGGAAATTCTGAGAAATTTAAATGAAGGCTCAGAATGTAGACTTATCCCCTAATGTAAATTCTTCACTATTTGTTCCTTAGAAACCCAAAGAAGAGTGGCTAAACATCATTTAGAATGACTGTTAACATGCTATTTTTCTCAGCTTTCACTGGTCAGAATTTAGTTAACAACTTTATATGACAGAAGAAAGCTCCAATGGTCATTTTAAAGTTGCAACTAGGATTTAAGAATCCTAATTGGTCCAATTTAAGGCTTTTTTGATGATAATACTAATGTTGACAATAATATGAATCAGAATTCTAATGTCTCTTAATACAAATTAGTAAATACTCTGGCTTTCTCTGGGCACCTAAGAATTTTCTGCTTTTGGTCTGTTGGCCTCAGGAAATTCACTGTGGACCTCGTTGAAAAACAAAATGGAGAAGAGTAGAGGATCACATTTGTGTCATAAGCGAATCCTTTATAAATCATCAAGAGACTGCATAGATGGCCACAAAGAGATTTTGTAAAGGGTTTTATACAACTAAAATCAATTCATCCACTTTATCTGTTTTGAACATACTAGGGATGCAACTAGAGATGTCACTAAGAGTTAGAGCTGCTTGGAAACCTTTAAGGTGTCAATTGACCATATTTTTAGGTGCAGAAATGTTACATGGACACACCACAGATTCACCAGTGATTTACTTTTTTAAATCTGCAACAAATGGACCCGGGAATCTACAAGGGAATAAAAATATCATGAGAGCAAAGCTGAGTTGAAGCAGGGTAACTCAAAATCAATATTTTGCTTTTAAACTCTTAAGGGGAGACCCAGGAGGGCTGCACTCATTTTGTCCTCCTTACTTATTATCCTCAGAGGATGGAGTAAAAAGTGACAAGCCTGCTCCATACTTCAGGCAGGACATTCTTCACTAACAAGCCACTTGTTGGAATTCTGAGCTTCAATTTCCTGACCAGTGGCTTTTTAATAGCTATGCTATCAGTTGCTGGTTAAAAAAAAAATCACACTTACTTTCTCTATCATATAGGTGGTATTTTGTATTTTGGGACCAGGCAAAGAACAGTCAGCAGCAAACGTGATGGGAAAAGGGTGATCGTCTTGTTAAGCTACACCTGTGTAATAAAGGCAGTGGAAACACCACCCAGCAGCTTGACTGAGTTTTTTGCTAGGAATTAGAATTCCCTGTTATTTAAATCAAACGATTTTCTGTCCTTGTACATTGAGAAGCAAATACCTTACATTTTCATTACTTTGCTGGTGCTTTCAATTTAGTCAAACGGTAAATTGAGGAGGCGGAGGATTTTCTTTAAGGGACAACCTGGGAATAGCTTTTATTCCAAGTAGATGACATTTAAAAAATTTTCTCCTTAAAGAGCCTAGTTTTAAAAACAAAACCAGGCCGGTGCGGTGGCTCATGCCTGTCATTCCAGCGCTTTGGGAGGCCGAGACGGATGGATCACCTGAGGTCAGGAGTTCGAGACCAGCCTGACCAACATGGAGAAACCCCGTCTCTATTAAAAATACAAAATTAGCAGGGCGTGGTGGCACATGCCTATAATCCCAGCTGCTCGGGAGGCTGAGGCAGGAGAATCGCTTGACAGGAGGCAGAGGCAGAGGTTGCGGTGAGCTGAGATCGCGCCATTGCACTCCAGCCTGGGTGACAAGAGCGGAACTCCATCTCAAACAACAACAACAGCAAACAAAACCAAAGCTGTGCTAGGTAACTTCTGAACTGTTTAGAAAGCAAAGCTGCAGGTCTTGACTCAGTGTGAAATGTCCCCTGAACACCTAACTCCTCGACCCATTGCCTTGCACGTAGTGCTTTCTCCATATGGACTTAGCAATTTTCTTCACCAGAATGGTAGGAACAGATGAACTCACCGGCTCAAATTTTCCTATTATCAAGAAACACGGAGCAAAATGGGTAAAGAAGAGATCAAAGGAAATGTATTCACATATAACGCGATTTCTCTTTGTAGCAGTCAGAGTCCAAACAGGAAAACAGAACCTGTAACGGTTATGCTAATGGAGAGAATTTAATATGTGGAATTAGTTTAACAGATCTGTGCAACTGAAAAAAAGCGGAAAGTAATAGTTGAGGTAATGCAATGATTGTAACTCCAAAAACCAGCCACGACCCGTCAGACTGAGGAAACAAAGAGATGAGGTTAAGGGTTATTTATTGGAACATGGAAACTTGAAAGAGAGGCCCTGTGATATGGAAACCCGGATCTTTGTGAGACAGTGGATATGCTGACAGAAAAGTGGGCAAACAGGAAGGAACCACTCTCACCCCTACCCCTTACAGTCCCACTTTTCAGTCTTTCGGTATCCATCATATTGGCAGAACCTAACAGGGAGTCAACCTGGAAAGAAGAAAGGAAATCTGCAGGATCTCTAGGCCCAGCGTCACAAAGCATAGTTTAGAGTAGTAGGTTTTAACTAAAAGACAATTGCTTAATAACTGGCCACTTGAATCCCAGCATCTAATCCAACAAGGTAGACAAATTATGCTGCAATAAACAACTCTTGGACCTCCATGGCCTCAGACAACAAAGGCTTACTTTGCAGTGATACTTCTCATTCATAACTCATGGGCACGGGCTAATGCAGCAGCCCTGCCTGAATCACTGGTGGTCTCGATGGCAGAGGGAAAGTGAGCAGTACTGTGTTGTGCGCTGGTTCTTAAAGCTTCTACTCAGAAGTGACACGTGTCCCTTCTGTTCAGATTTCTTTGGGCAAAGGAAGTCATATGGATATTTCAGATTCCAAGATTGAGGGGAAGTGCAATCCTACTACTTAGGAGAACCAGAAATATTTGGTTGATAGGGAAAATCGATATGATTAGGCAAATTTTAATAACAAAAACTTTGGTGTAGTTGACTTATAAGATTGAAAAAGCAAGTCAAACAGTAATATACTTCTTCTTTTGCATATAAGGACCATGTAAGGTAAATTTTCAGCTGTAATGGCAATTAAAACATACAAGTTTTGTATTGAAATGAAGGTAACTTAAAACCTTTTAAAACCATTCCTAAATCCAGAAAATTACTAAACTACGAAGAGTTGCAGCAATATTTTTAAAAGTACATTCAATTACTTTGCCCTCAATGTAAAACCTTTTTGCTCTCAAGTGCGTGAAGCAATTTATTCTTTTCTTTCTTACTTTTTTCCCCAATTTTTAAACAAAGTGAAATCTATTGGCACACTACTGGAAAAATGAATTCAAATGTATTTATTGATTTGAGTGTGAGATAAAAATAATTTGGAGACAGCAGATCTAGAGAAAACATAAACAAGTAAACAAAAACTCTATTCTGTAAAGTTCATGTGGGCAGGAAACAGATATCTAATTCACTGTGTTATAGGCAGCCTCTTGTTCAGTGTCTGGCACATGGCCCATAGTAGATAATCAATAACATTTGCTCTGAGATGGTGTCATAAATATTATGAGCATGAAGCTTCCAAGGTATCATGGAAGTCCACAGGAGCACCCAAAGCTGGTCTGTATGGGTAGAGGAGAATCCTAGAGGGACTGGGAAGAGGAGGAGGCAAGTAGATGGCCACAGCTGGAGGAGAAGGAAAAGCCACCTAGCATTTTCCTGATATGTGCACTGGAAGGACACGAGGCTGTTGGGATGGGGAGGAATGAGGAAAAGGAAGGGTAAGCTGGCCCATGGTCAGCGACACACTCAAGATTTTAATTGCTTTCTGAGTTAGCCAGCAATTTATATTTTACTGAGGAATAATTTATTTAACAGATAAGCTAAGTAGTATTCACTACCACATATGGCTAAGATGTGCATATAGATAAAAATATTTCAAGATAGGAATTGTTGAGTGAAACATAGGAATAGAAAAATCACGTGGGAATTTTTAAAATGACTGACGTCCAGCTATGGCATCAAAGTGTATGTATAATCCACGATCAACATATGTAGAGGGATTGTGTAAGAATTTAAAGAAACTAACGCATTTTTCTTTTTATTTTATTTTGTTTTTTGAGATAGGGTCTCACTCTGTCGCCTAGGTTGGAGTGCAGTGGAGTGATTACGGCTCACTGCAGCCTCAACCTCCCCAGGCTCAGGTCATCCTCCTACCTCAACTTCACAAGGAGCTGGGAATACAGGCATGCACCACCATGTCTGGCTAATTTTTGCATTTTTTGTAGAGATGGCGTTTCACTATGTTGTTCAGACTAGTCTCAAACTCCTGGGCTCAAGTGATCCTCCCGCCTTGGCCTCCCAAAGTGCTGGAATTACAGATATGAACCACTATGCCTGGCCCAATTTATTTTAAATTACTGTATAATACAAATGGATTCATTTTTCTAAAAATATAAACAGTACAGACAAACTAAAGTTGTTTAGTCATCCCATGTTGAAATCCCATTATAATATAAACATTGTTATGAGTCATTTATCTCTCTAGGTTTTTCTATGCATTTGTAAACATACATGTAAACTTACAGAAAAACAGAGTTACAATGTGTTTTTGTCAAACATCAGTTACATCCCACTTGTTTTTACTCTTTAAGTTACTCTTTTTCCCATTTAACATCATGTCTTGGAGAATGTTTCATGTTAGCAATCTAGATCTGTTTTAATGTTTTAAATTGTGAAATATGAGTGTGACATCATGTATTCCATTCTTCTACTGTTAGAAATCTAAGTTGTTTCTAGTATTTAGCTATTACAAACAATGTTAAAATGAACACTTCTATCCTTAAAGAATTTACATTCCAGTTGGGAAAGAGACAATAAATAAGATGAAAAGTTTTTTTTTTTTTTTTTTTAAAGATATTAGAAAATTGCAAGTTTTCAGAAAAAATTAGAGAAGGAGGATGTGAAATGTCAGATTTTGTGTGCAAGGTATGTAGTTAAATTTTAGATAAGGAGAAGTTTGCTTGAGAAATGATTGCTGATAAGATTTGAAGAAAGTGGGGGAATGACATGTAGCAAGGCTCTGTATTTTTCCTATTTGGCTGGGAATACTTACATCTCTGAAATCCCATCAGCTTCATTGGAATTATTTGTAAGCTATAAATAAGGGCTAGTTTAAGTATTTTTAAAGTACTATATTGTAATAAACATGGTCTTAATCTTTGCCAAATTTTATTTTTTGTGATTATTACTTTTTCCATTTTTTGCCTTGGTTAGCCACCAGTTGTTAGCTCACCTTATTTATTTATTTGTTTGGTAGATATGCCTTTCCAGTTTTGCTAAGAATAATGAGCTTTTGGATTCCCAATTGAGAGTCTGTGTCTAGTGTTTTTTGTTTGTTTGTTATTATTAATTTTTTTTTAGACAGAGTCTTGCTCTGTTGCTCAGGCTAGAGTGCAGTGGCATGATCTCAGCTCACTGCAACCTCTACCTCCTAGGTTCAAACAATTCTCCTGCCTCAGTCTCCTGAGTAGCTGGGATTATAGACGCACCAGCACCACACCTGGCTAATTTTTGTATTTTTAGTAGTGACAGGGTTTCACCATGTTGGCCAGGCTAGTCTCAAAACTCCTGACCTCAAGTGATCCACTCACCTCAGCCTCCCGTGTTGAGCTACCAGTGCCTGGCCTGTGTGTAGTGTTTTCATTTCAAAGGTGTTTCTACCAATTTGAGGTTGGCCAAAATAATTGAATCATATACTTGCAGCATGTATATTCTATCCATTAATCTAGGAAACTGGGTCTTGACCTATTGGGTCACAGACTCCATTGAAATCTGATGAAAACTATGGATAATCTCCTTGAAAAATATACATATTTGCACCCCCTACCCCCTCCTCCCCACCCCAGATTTTGCATTTGACATCAGCAAGTTCAGAAATAATTAGAAGTCCAAACAGATCAGGGTCTAAGGACCTTATGTTAAAATCTAAACCAAACCAACGATAAAACCTTTCTGAAACTCTAAAATCTATCTGTATTATGAAAGGGATCAGTGGAGAACTTTGTAGTTGAATCACATATCATGAGGCCTTTGAATGACTGCCTTATTTTACCTGTGTTTTAGCATAAAGCTGGAAGCTTATAATGAGAAGTGAGATCTATTTATTTATTTTTTTTTTAGAGATGGGGTCTTGCTTGTTGCCCAGGCTGGAGTGCAGTGGTGCAATCTTGGGTCACTACAACCTCTACCTCCTGGGCTCAAGTGATCCTCCCATCTCAGCTTCCCACACGAGTAGCTGGGACTACAGGTGTGTCACTACTCCCGGCTAATTTTTGTATTTTTGCTAGAGACTGGGTTTCACCATATTGCCCGGGCTGATCTTGAACTTCTGAGCTCAAGTGATCTGCCCGCCTTGGACTCCCAAAGTGCTGGGATTACAGGTGTGAGCCGACACACCTGGCCTGATAAGTGATATTAATTTTTTTTTTATTTTAAATCCTTTGGTAGCTTGTTACTGTGTTTACTATAAGGAAACACATGAGTTTACTCTAAAACTTGTGTTTTGTTTTTAAGGTCCATGGGAAAAACTTATTTGCCTAGTCTCAGATTCAGGAAAAATTATTATGCTTTTCCTGAACAATGGATTTAATTTACAGCATCTACTGTAAACCTTATTATCTGTTGGCTTCTGGAACGCTTAGATTCAATGTGGGGTCTCCCTTTCTTGTGTGAGTAGGTTACAATAGAAGGTCTTATTTATTAAAAACACCATTTGATAGACATCTTGGTAAATATAAGAATTTTCTTGCTTGTTCTTGATGACCGGGTTATGACATAAGTGCTCTTTAAAATCTTCATTTTATAGAGGAGAAAACTCAGGCTTAAACAGGTTAAGTAAACTTATCCAAGATCACAGAAGGATAACAGAGCAAGAACTAAAATCTTGTTTTGTCTGACGTCAAATGCTCTTAACCACTCTGTAACACTTTCTCCTAAACTTACATTTTGGGTTCTAAACTCTCTCCTTTCTATGTCTTGCTACTCTCCTTTATTCTCACTTAGTCTAATTTTCCTTATTTGCTTTATATCTATTTTATCTTAATGTATTTCCTATTTTTTAATAAGTTGCTTTAAATTACATTTGGAAAAGGGAGAGTATAAATAAGTAAATGCAGATATTTCCAGGTATTTATTTAATTATGCACTGATTAGACTCAGATAAAAATTTACAACTATTCTCTTATTTATTTTTCCTCTGCCCCAGAGTATTATTATTAATACTTAGATGCCTTCAAAATCTTATCTAATTGAGACTCTGAATAGTTTATTTCATTTTTTAAAATTCCAGGGCCCAGTTTTTCTTTTCTATTCTTTTCTTAAACACGTAATTCTTGTCATTACCTCGTCCCCTGTGAGATATTGTGCCTATAATCTCCTTCTTTTAGGTTTTCTTTAAGCCTGCATTCCTCACTGCCTTCAGTCATCCTGTACAAATTTGTAGACGCTTTTCTGAGATATTGAGCCCATCTTTACAGAAAAGTGGCCCAATAAACTGGAATTTAAAATGTTGGCTGCTCAGCATTTCTTGGCGGTTCACTGCTGGATTGGGTATATTTGTAGCAAATTGCTTAATTTCTCAGGTCCTCAACCTTGACATCTAGGAAGTGATGATACTGACATTTACCCTATTTTTCTCAGAGGAAAGTAGTAGTTAAAGATCAATGGGACTTTCTGAATGGGCAGGAAGAGGTGATGGGCACCCAGGGGAGTGGAGCTCAGGGCTGTCTCTGGAAGATCAAAGCGCTGGGCTCTCTCCTCAAGCCTCTTCTTCCTTCTGTTATTGCACAAACCTGGATAGAGGCCATGGGCCAGAGAAGGAACAGTGGTGGAGACAGGGGGAGGGCGAGAAGCTAGTGCATGTGTGTTTTCAAAGAGAAAAAACTTAGGAATGGGAAGCATACAAATGTATCACCCTTTTGGCCATAGTTAGGAAGCATCTGAATGTTTACACCCCTCACGATGGTAATTATGCCTTCTGGATGCTTTTTCTCCACATTTCGAAGGTTGCAGAACTGCTTTTATGCCTTTACCCTTATCCATCTCTTCTCTTCTTGCACCGCGGCACGTTCCCCCCAGGGCTGGTAATGCTTACAATTCTTCAATGTGGAGTCTTCAACTTCCCACAAAATCCACTCAGCAAATGTTTCCTGCAGCTCTTACTTGTTCTATGTTCCTGCATTATAACGTTACCCAAGGAATCTCAGTTAATGTTTACTACCACTCAGAATATTTTCCTGTTTTTTATTGTTGTTGTTGTTGGTTTTAATCTGCTATCTCTCTAGGCATTTTTCTCCCACTTGGGAGAGCTCGAGCAGCCTCCACTGCCAGTTTTTGCAGAAACCCTTTTCCTGGCCTTGCTTTGAACAAAGAAGCACAAACTCTTAGCAAAACTTCAGTACTTTGGGAAGTGCATGTAGAATGTGGTGAGCTGGTGGAGAAGTCAATTTCTTTTTTTTTTTTTTTTGAGATGGAGTCTTGCTCTGTTGCCCAGGCAAGTATCTTGGCTCACTGCAATATCTACCTCTCAGGCTCAAGGGATCCTCCCACCTCAGCCTCAGGAGTAGCTGGGACTACAGGCACGTGCCACCATGCCCGGCTAATTTTTTGTATTTTTAGTAGCGATGGGGTTTCACCAGGTTGGCCAGACTAGTCTCGAACTCCTGACCTCAAGTGATCCACCTGTCTCAGCCTCCCAAAGTTCTGGGATCCCAAAATGCATGAGCCACTTGTGCCCGGCCGAGAAGTCAGTTCTTTAATGAAGGGAAGTGAGCAGACTTTTCTTGTCTGGTGTGTGAAGCTCTAGAAACAACGACACAGCCCCCTTTTCACAGTAACCCTGCCTCTTTCTGCTCCAGTCCACCGAAGACTTTTATTTCAAGTCTCACATTAAACAACAGCACAGCTTTCCCTTGATGGCAACGGCTGCAGCCTAGTAGCCGACATGAGTTTGGTTTACTTTGCTTTTGTTTTTATTTCTATTTTGATGACTGCAGGCCTGCTGCCTCTGGAGCCATGATTTATGGGGCCATGTGGATTAGCATCTTCCTCCTGATGGCAGTCGGGCCTCCCTCCCTGCCCCCGTTAAGTTGCTTTGCCAGTTTCTCTGCTCCACATGGTAGGGGAACTGTTCCAGCTTCTCTTCCACATGGCGCGTCTGCGCCTGGCCCCCGATCCCTCCTCCAACTGCTTAGAACTACAATAATTACTGTATTTGCTTTCTCTTTAAATTCTCTATAAGAGCAGTGTTCAGGATTTACTAAATAAATACACAAATAAACTGATAAAGGGACTAGCCAGGGAGACAGGGCAAGCACCAAGGTCATCAGAATGACTGAATTTGGCAGAACTTCCGTGGCGAAAAATAAATGGGTAAACAAAAGATGTTTTCTCTCTTTCTGTACCACAGGGCAGCTACTGGATCTCCTTCTCCCAGATACTTATTTTGTGTTTTCCTCTCATTTGAGTCAAGAGAGTGAGTGCTTGTGAAGTTTGGTGTACACAGGTTTCTTGACAGTTATGGTTTATCAGTCATGCATCCCATGGCTGGGTAAGGCGAGTCCAGAGTCCAGAGCTATAGGGAGAAAGGAGCAGCTAGAAGTCAGGGCATCTGTTAATGGGAATCTAAACCAGATGCAACTTGGGGAGAAAGCAGCCAGTCATGGGCACTGGTGGCTTCATATGGAGTTGTGACCTTCAGGGACTTTGAGAAAAATTGGGCCTTGAGCACGCTTGTTGTCTGCTTGAGCAATCAAGAGCTGAAGTTGAGGCTGATTTTATTTTCCAACTTATTGAGCCCCACAATATCAGAAGGTGACTTCTGGGGAGAAATTTTTGCTTCAGTGTTTGATATTGGGTGGGTAAGAGACAGTGCAGCGGTGGGATGCATATTTAGTTTGCTTATGTTGATTTCAGTTTTGCTTCCATAGCTTTCAAGATTCCCATTATACCTTCCTTTTTTTAAAAAATTATTATTTTATTTTTATTTTTATGTTTAGAGATGGGGTCTTGCTTTGCCACCCAGACTGCAGTGCAGTGGTGCAATTACAGCTCACTGCAACCTCAAACTGCTGGGCTCAAGCCATCCTCCTGCCTTAGCCTTCTAAGTAGCTGGGATCACAGGCACATATCACCATGCTTGGCTAATTTTTTAATTTAATTTTTTTTTTTTGTAGAGTCTTGCTATTTTGCCCAGGCTGGTCTCAAACTCTTGGGCTCAAGTGACCCTCCTGCCTCAGCCTCCCAAAATGTTGGAATCAGAGAGCCACTGCGCCAACCTGTGTCTTCCTTCTTGTCTCTGATCACCATCCCCCTTCACCTGCATTTCTATGGTTATCTTTTGAAGTGTGAAGTGGAGACAGAGGGCAAGCACGATCAAGACAGATAGGGTCAGAGGGAAGGACTAATCTTATTTATGAGATAGCTTACATTTACCATCTTGTCTTTGTCTTTCTTTCTGCCCATTTGGGTAGAGATCTCTGGGGTCCTGGATATTTGCAGAGCAATTTAAAAGAATCTGGGTGGACACATCCCCATGGACCACAGACCCCTTACCCCATGGAAAGGTGCATGGCTGAGGAGGCCCAGACAGAGTTTTCGAAAGCAATGCATCTCCAACTATATGTGGTCAAGGTCCATTTCTTTAACATTTATAATGGTATTAGAAATAACATATAATGTTGTGGACCGATAATTTTGTAAAATTAATATCATATGCTTGAGTGTTGTGACAATGTCAGGTTGTTATACAAGTTTCTGAATACTTATGCTTACTTTCTTGTGTGTATTTCCCTTGTGGCAAATAGGTATCTAAAAATTCCTCAACTGGCATTGCTCTGTGGATCACACATGGAGGAGCTTTGCTATAAAGTGGGGATCTCAGTGCAGGAGGCCCTCTTGCCTGCCTTAAAGGTGGGTACTGACACCTGGTATCCTAATAATAAATTCCTTTTCTCATTCAAAAATGTATGGCTTCTGTTTTTCCAGCCAAAAGAGTACAATACTGTGTGTGGAAGGTGGCCAGTTCTTTGCTCTATTTTATAGGGCTCATAAAGGTAATTCATCTCATCTTTTTATACAGGATGCATTCCTAAAACTAAACTCTCATCAAATGATAGTTTTGCCTATTATAATGAAATTTTTATCTCAGAAAGATAAAATATAATATCCTTTATTTCATCTCATGTTTTAGGCATAGTCTTCAATAAGATATTTCCAGACACTATGTATATTTTTTAATTGTGTCCTTTTTAAAGAAAATTGTGGCCAGGAGCGGTGGCTTATGCCTGTAATCCCAGCACTTTGGGAGGCCAAGGCGGGAAGATCACCTGAGGTCGGGAGTCTGAGACCAGCCTGACCAACATGGAGAAACCCTGTCTCTACTAAAAATACAAAATGAGCTGGGCGTGGTGGAGCATGCCTGTAATCCCAGCTATTCAGGAGGCTGAGGCAGGAGAATCGCTTGAACCTGGGAGGCGGAGGTTGCAGTGAGCCGAGATGGAACCACTGCGCTCCAGCCTGGGCAAGAGTTTCACAAGAGTGAAACTCCGTCTAAAAAAAAAAGAAAATAAAATTGCACATACTGTCAATAAGCTGAAATTTTTCAGCATCTCATTAAAGGTAAAACTTTTTGTTTTTGAGATACTAAAAGGTTTTTACCTTTGTGCCATCTATATTAATTTGTAATACTTATGCTACATAAAAGCAATACCAGCAGTTTCATTTTTCTGAATGGGATCATTCATCTCCAAAATGTTTATTCATCAAACAATATGAGAGCAACCATATTTGGGCATACATATATGCAAATATACAAATCTGTCTATCTATCTATCTATCATCTATCTAGCTACCTTTGTATCTCTCTCTCTACCTATATAGCTATCTAGCTATTTACGTATCAAACTACTGAATCAGTGTTATGGATATACAATGTTCAAAAATCTGAGGCTGCTCAAAAGCTAAGTAATATTTTATAATAGTGGCTAATTAGAAAAAAAAAATGAAATATTGAAAGTAAAATAAGATATCGTGAGAACCGTGCCATAGCACAGTTAAGAATATAGCAATGCATATCTACATAAATAGTTCAAAGCTTTTACTTCAATTATTTAAGTCTATTATTTTCTTAAAATATTCATCCTAGAAGCACCTTCCACTTATGCTCTTCTCCTTCCCTCTTCCAATGTCATCTTCCCTCCTCCCCTCACTCTCCTTTTACCATACTTCCCTCAGTTTCTTTATTCCTTCCGCAATTATTTACTAACTGTCTAATTCTGGCTTTGCTCAGTGTTAAGTGTGGATATGGCAAAGTATTAGCAAATGGTCCTTGCCATTTGTAAAGTCATCAGGGAGACCATGTACCTGCAGCTCTGTAGTTAAGCAGCTCCACATGAGTTAAAGAAACACGTCAGATATTTGTAGTAGAGATATCTAAAGGCCATGTACATAATGAGAGGCCCCAAAGAATCATTCCCATTAAAGGCTATGAGCTCGCCAGAGGGGAAAAAAAAGGTTCTCTGAGGACTTGAGTAGACAGGGCAAGACTCTTTGAGAAAGTAAATCTTGAACTGAGCCTACAAGGGATGCTAAGACCTGGATTAGCAGAGAAGGCTGGGCAGGAAATTTAAGAGGATGATGCTGGATACTGGTCAAAGCAGGCTGATGTTGCAGAGTTGGAGCATAGGAAAGTCTGACTGCAGCAGAGAAAGACTCAAAGAGGAGGTGATGGATATGACGGAGGATCCAGATTGAGTTCTTGCTATGGCCCCATTAATTACCAGTCTAATGATCTAGTCCCAAGACGATTCTTAAATTATGACTCCTTGTTTACTATGACTCCTTCTCCGAAGCCAAATCCGAGTGCCCTATCCATATCCCGTTGGCATTCATATCTATACATGGATGGCTATTTATACCTATAAATTTTTGCCTGTGGAATCTTCCCCCTACCTGTTCCCTGGCCATAGGAACATGCTTGTCTGGTACAAAGGGCAGGCTGGAAGTGTCAGAGAGGTAAGCCCCTCAACCAATGTTGTATGGGGACTTGGTGGATACTTATTCCACTGTCATCTCTCAGTTGGGATAATACCATGGCTTGTTCTTCATTGTCTTCTGGAGTTACCCATCAGGAATGAGCTGCAGTTTCCTACAGTGGACGCTATAGTGGTGATGCACCATTTATTGACTGCCTTCCTTTCCCTATCTCACTTCCCTACTTTTTTACTGCTGTTTCTCGGTGTCACTTTCTAGATAAACTATTTCTACTTGAATCCATGTCCCAGAGACTACTTCTGGGGAATCTAAACCAAGATACAAATTTACCTCCATTTCTGTATATCAATTCCACTTACTGAAATCTGGCCAGGTGCGGTGGCTCACGCCTGTAATCCCAGCACTTTGGGAGGCTGAGGCGGGCAGATCACTTGAGGTCAGGCGTTCGAGACCAGCCTGGCCAACATAGTGAAACCTCGTCTCTACTAAAAATACAAAAACTACCTGGACATGGTGGCAGACACCTGTAATCCCAGCTACTCGGGAGGCTGAGGCAGGAGAATCGTTTGAACCCAGGAGGTGGAGGTTGCAGTGAGCTGAGATTATACCACTGCATTCCAGCCTGGGCAACAGAACGAGAGTCCATCTGGAAAAAAAAAAAGAAGGAAATCTGAATGATTCTCTTTTATATGCCAGACACCTCACTCACTCTTGGAAGACATTTCAGTGGATACAAAGATGGTATGACTTTCAGATTAAATGGAAACTTTGATGTATTTGAGTCTAATGTTAGATGTTATAATACGTAAAGCCCCAATGGAAGTTTGTTTCTCACTCATCTAACACTCCAGTGAGGCTTTCTTCTGGACAGCCAGGCAGTTGATGAGGGACTCAGTGTGGTGGAGTCTCTGCCATTATCATTGTCTGCCTTTGCCATGTGACTGCCAGAGTTTTCCTGAAGGTCATCTTCACCTCAACTGGTGGGAAGGAGGAAAGTGTGTGGAAAAGTGCTCATGGGAGGGATTTTTGTTTGTTTTGTTTGGCTCAGATCTACAAGTGGTACACATTCCTTCCACTAACATTATATTCCACTCAAATTCAACCACGTGGTCAAATCCAAGGGCAAGCTGTGTTCAGAAAGAAGAGGAAATGGGTTTCGATATCCAACAGTCTTCGCTAAAAATGACATATTAATTGAGGTGATGGGAAAAACAAATGTAAAACCAAAAATAAATACATATTTAATATATGATATACTTTTAAAAATATATTTTATTTTAAAAATAAATATTCTATGAGGGCAGGGAATGGTGTCTGCCTGGCCCATCATTGCACACTCAGTTGCTTGCACAGGGCTTAACACAGGTAAGGCAGTAAATGTGGGTTGAGTGAATGCCATGTCTCGCCAGTTCTTCCCTGAAGGGCTGCTTTGGGTCCCTGCCTATCTATTACTTCCGTGGTTCCCCTTGATGCTTACCTTGTCAATTCATGTGACAATGAATTGGGAGCTGGTGGCATTTCTGTACTGAGGGAGTGTTCAGACCATACTGTCTAAAAGAAGAGAGACTTTCTTCATTTTCCAGACTTTGGAGGTTCAAGTATGATTCTCATTTAGATTGAGAGGTCATTAAAAAGGTAGAAAAAAGGAATGAAGATGTTTATTTCCTAACAAATGTTATGTATACCTTAACCGAAATACTGAATTTATCTAAACTCATGTCACGTTTTTTATGCCTTAAATAGAACACACTTCCAAAGCTCTCCCAATGCAAAACAAGCTGACTGTTTGCTGGAATTTTGGAGGAATATTCTTCTAATCCTGATTGCTATTTAAAACTTTTCATTAAAGTAACATACATATATCAAAAGTCTATAGGTCAATGAATTTTCACAAACTGACCACACGTGTGCAGCCAATGCCTAAATCAAGAAGTAGATATTACCTTTACCCCCAATGTCAACCTCAGGCTTCTTTCCTGACCCTACCTCCTCCTGAGGGGTAAGTGTGATTCTGGCTTTTATCAACATTGCCAAGAGTTGCCAGTTTTGTCCTCAGAAAAGTTAAATAATACAGCATGTACTCTGTCCTGTCTGGCTTCCTTCAGTCAACAGCATATTTGTAAGATTCACCCATATTGTTGTACCTAGTCTTCATTGTTGTATGGTATCCTGTTATTCAAATATACAACAATTTAATATACAGTTCTACTTTTTGTGAACCTTTGGGAAGTCTTTGGTTTGGGATTATTGCAACTGGCTAGCGCTGATTAAGTTTTTTTAAAAGCAGTGCTTTGTTATGACGTCAATATACATTCAACCAGTGATTTGGTCACCAGATTCTATTAACAGAGTTATGTTATTATAAGTTATTCCTTTTTCAGTGCTTGGATTTTTTTTTTCCTATTAGTAAAATAAATGGGCCAGGTATGTTGGCTCACACCTGTGGTTCCAGTGCTTTGGGAGGCTGAGGCGGGAGGATTGCCTGAGCCCAGAAGTTTGAGACCAGCCTGGGCAACATAGTGAGACCCCCGTCTCTACAAAAAAACTTAAAAAATTAGCTGGGCCTGGTGGCATGCACTTGTAGTCCTTACTACTCAGGAGGCTGAGGTGGGAGTTTTGCTTGAACACAGGAAGTTGAGGGTGCAGTGAACTATGATCGTGCCGCTGTACTCTAGCCTGGGTGGCAGAGTCAGACTCTGTCTCTGCAAAATAAAAATAAAAAAAAAAAAAAAATAAATCAATAAATCAATAGCACAGTAGGGAGAGAAGTGAGAGAAATAAAAAGATTGTTACTTATTGCTGCACAGTAAAGAACCTCAAAACTTAAGGCTTAAAAAAATAACAATTTTATTATTTCTCACATTTCTGCGGGTTGACTGGGATCAGCTGAGCAGTTCTTTGGCTTCACATGGTGCAGCTGGGATCCCTCCTGTGGCTGCAAACCAGCCTGGGAACATCCACGATGACTTCACTCACATGTCTAGGCCTTGTCTCCGTGGCTGAAGTGGCTGAAGGCTGCTTGCATCGCTCTTTCTCTCCACGTGATAGTCCGTCACTTAGGAATCGAGCCCGAGTTTCATTACGTGGTGACTGTGTTCCAAGAGAGGAAAAATGGAAGCTGCCTTGCCTGTTGAGGCCTAGGCTGTAAAACTCACAGAACATCATTTTTATTCTGCTAGTCAAAGCAAATCGCAGAGCCAAACTGAGATTCAAGATGAGGGGAACTGGACTCCTTCACTTGGTGGGGAAGCTGTGTGCCAATTGTTGGTAGCCTTCTTAGCTGATGGTCTACCACATAATCTATCTTGTCCCCTGCCAAAACTGGGGGGATGAAGGAAGGCTGCCAAGTCTTGCAGGTTATGTGGAGAAATGAGTCGATATGGAGAAAGGATGAAGGTGATGGCATAGAGGAGGAAGGTTGCTACACAGTGGCAATGGGAAGTCAGGATAGATATAACATCTCCTGCTCTTCATTACTTTGGATGCATTCATTCATCTAGCAAATATTTAACGTGGGAGCCTTGAGGCAGTGTGATAGACTGATAGGTAATTTCTGGAAGCAGCATTATCCTAAGAGGCTGCCTGTTCAGAGGGTGGTAAACATTTGGAAATCAAATTGCTCAACCGGAAAACAGAGGGAGGGACTGAAGTAGGGATCCAAATGACATTGGGACACACAAGTGTCAGTAACTAAGGTGGTTACAGAAGCCATAGAGGGGGGAGGGCCTGAGGTGATTCCTGAGCTTCTCTGTGGGCTGCAAGTGACTGACAGGTTCCTACACATTTTTCATGTGGGTCTTATTTAAGGAGCTAAGTTGAAAGTGTAGGAAATTTCAGTATTGCTGAGGAAGTAGAGAAAAAAAAAATCTGTGAAGCTGCTCAGTGTGTTGGCTGTAGGTGATGGTTCCAGAGGTCTGCAAGGAACTTGGCCATTGGCCAAATTACTGGAGCAGGGTTTGAGATTTGGAGAACCTGGTCATCATGGATTTTTGTAATCAAATGAAGGTGAGACATAGTTTGGAATTAGTAGTCCTTAAAGTTTCAGGCAATTTCAGGAGACATCACTGGTGGCTACTGGCTCAAAAGAGATGTCAGAGCTCAACGGTCCAAAGAGAACTGGTCAATGATGGTGCAGTAGCATTATTGGTGCACCATTACTATCAGCCCTGTACCATTTTAGGGCACCCCAGTCTATCAACTGCCAGCACCTGATTTTCTTTGCCTGAGGTCTCTCTCTTGTCATTGGAACCAGCTCTGCCACCAGAATAGACAGAATATTAACGTTTCTCTCTTGTCATCCTCTTACCAGTGACTGACAGGATTTTATGTGTGAATACCCCAAATTCCCTTGCCCCTCAAAGGAATAACTTCAAGGTGTATGTTCTGTTCTGGCTCTAAGTGAAATTAAACTCCAGTAGCTCACATTGGTAGCTGGCTTGAAAATATACCCGTTAGTGACTGCTTTTACTTTTGACTTTCTTTTAAAACATGATGAATTCCCAAAAATTTAAGTATAATAAGGACAACAGATCATGAGATGATTCCTATTGTAAAGATAGTTTATTACTCACAGTTCCAAGAGGAGGGGGCATGCCCTCCCATCAAGAGGGTGAAGTATTGGTGGTGGTCAGGAAGCAGAAGGAGGGGGGAACTGTAGGTTTCCGAGGAAAAGAATGGGTGAGGCAGGTCAAACAGGACTGGCTTATTTGAATAGTTTCAAGGGGCTCTGAGATATAGGGCCTACCCCTAGTTGTCTGATATCTGGCTCTGGAATGATTAGACCGGATAGATTATGGCTGGGAATGTGAGAACCTAATAAAGGAGGTGTTTGGGGTGTGGGCTCTGGATTGGGGCTTGTTTTTGAAAACTGCATTCATAGGCAAGTTGTTTACTATCTCCAGGAACTGGCTAACCCTGCGCGCGGCAGAACTTCCAGAGTCGGCCAGGCCTCAGATGTCAGAGCATCACAATTCAGAAATAGAACGCATGGGTAATACAGATGCTTGCTTCCCTTCTCCCATGTGAATGATTCTGTCTCCTGTCAAATAAACTACCTAAATTCAATTCAAATCCTTTTTTAGGCTGTGCTTCTGGGGGGAATCCAAACTAATCAAGACAGTGATGGTGTCTCTTGTAATAATCTGGAGTTTAGGTGACTAAGGTGGTGGCAGCGAGAATGGAAAGAAAGGGATTCTCTAGAATGTGTACAGTATTTTCAATATCGGACCATGTTAGTTGAATAGAAATATATATGATTTACATGTATATATTCCTCTAAAATGAATTTAATCCCAGTCATTATTATTAGCTGCTTGAGAAGTGGGCTGGTGCCAGGTTGTATCACCCCTTGAGAATTGATTACTAAATATCCAGAAAACTTGAAAGCCGGTAGTTAAACTGTTGGCAGTTTGAAATTGGCCATGATGAGAGTATTTACACCATCAAAACTGGCAAATGCTGCAAATCAGAGCTTTTCTCCACAGAGAGATGCTTTACCAGCACACAACTGCAATTATGGTAAGTCCATGAATAAAAGAATATAGTGTCATGGAATTTTGGTGTTGAGTCATCGGGAATCATCTAATGAAAAATCTTGAGTTCGAACACAGAAAATGACACCCAGAGAAATTTAAGGGAATAAATTGCCCAGAATGAGTATTGGTGGCAATGCATAGGCTAATAACAGTCTCTTGGTAAATAAGAGTCCTCACAAATTTAAACCTAGGCTGATGCATTAAATCATCATAAATATTACTAGTGTTGGCATTTTTAAATGTTCAGGTTGTATTTACAGAGTAGTGTGTGTGTTGACGAGGAAGAAGGGGAAAAGAAAAAGGGGGAAAGTTTTTCACACTATTGACAGTGCAATTTAATAAAGGTATTTTGTTCAACACTGAAAGAAAGAAATAAAAATTCCCTGAGCATTCATTGACACTGTAAATATGGAAAGTCTGTTATTGAACAACAGTTAAATAGATGCCAAGGGAGAACATTGTGACAAAATCTCAACCAAATATCAATATGAACATATTTCTGTTTGTGTGAAAATGTGTTCTCTCCATATGGGAAGGGAAACTGTAAGGAGAGAAATATAAACAACACATTGAAAAAATGTTGAGTGGAGAAGCTGTTTATCTGCCAGAGCAAAGCACTCCTCTTCATTCTGTGAATTTTCCTAGAGAGGTTGTCATGAAATTTACTTACACAAATAGGAAGCCAATTCTTCCATTCAAGGAAAAACGACAGATTTTAAGGGCTGTTACTTAAAATGATGAAAGGATGAAACACACACAATGTGGTTATATTCTGAGCAGGTAGTTTAATTGAATCACCAGAGCTTTATAAGCTCCAGAGAAAGATTAAATTATTTTATTTTTAGAGAATTATGTATAATAACATATTAACCTAAAGAAATTTATGTTTGGCATCATTGTTCGTGTTCCCAAGAGTCCAGCATGTCTTAAACTCAGATCTAACTGGGAATTCAGTCCACAGTTTAAAATATTTCATAACAGTTTCTAGATTAAGAAAAATCGGAATACCATCTTCCTAACATTTTTCTTTCTTTTTTCTTTGTTTTCTTTGTTTTCTTTGTTTTTTTTTTTTTTTTTTTTTTTGAGACGGAGTTTCACTCTTGTTGCCCAAGCTGGAGTGCAATGGCGCGATCTGGGCTCACTGCAACCTCCGCTTCCCAGGTTCAAGTGATTCTCCTGCCTCAGCTTCCCGAGTAGCTGGTATTACAGGTGCATACCACCACGCCCGGCTAATTTTTTGTATTTTTAGTATAAACGGGGTTTTACTATGTTAGCTGGGCTGGTCTCAAACTCCTGACCTCAGGTGATCCACCCTCCTTGGCCTCCCAAAGTGCTGGAATTACAGGCATGAGCCACCACGCCCGGCCACTAATAGTTTTCTTTTTTTTTCCAAATATAAAACCTATTGCTATAGACTGAATGTTTGTATTCTCCCCAAGTTCATATATTGAAACCTCATTCACATATTATGAATATAAGAATATAAAAATTCTTATGACGATAAGAATTAGGTTTCAATATATGAATGCGTGAGAGCATTTGAAGATAGGGCCTTTGAGAAGTCATGAGGGCAGAGGTTTCATGAATGAAACCAGTGCCTTTATAAAAGAGACCTCAGAAACTCCCTTGTACCTGTGAGAACACAGGGAGAAGAAGGCTGTCCATGAACGAGGAAGAAGGTCCTTGCTAGATACTGAGTCTGTTGGCCCTTGATCTTGAACTTCCCAGCTTCCAGAATGGTGAGAAATACTTTTCTGTGGCTTATAGGCCAGGCGCGGTGGCTCATGCCTGTAATCCCAGGACTTTGGGAGGCTGAGGCAGGTGGATCACGACGTGAAGAGATTAAGACCATCCTGGCCAACATGGTGAAACCCCGTCTCTACTAAAAATACAAAAAGTTAGCCGGGTGTGGTGGCAGGCACCTGTAGTCCTGGCTACCCGGAAGGCTGAGGCAGGAGAATCACTTGAAACCTGGAGGTGGAGGTTGCAGTGAGCCGAGATTGTGCCACTGCACTCCAGCCTGGCCACAGAGCAAGACTCCATCTAAAAAAAAAAAAAATTCTGTGGCTTATCGTCTACCCAGTCTATGTAATTTTTATTATTGCAACATGAACAGATTAAGATACATATTATTGAGACTAATTAAAAGGAACAGATCAAGCTAGAAATATGAAAAATAAAACATCTCCAAACACATTCTATTAGCCATGAGAAATACATCAGACAAACTCCGGTGGGGGGACATTCTACAGATATCTGACCAGTATTCCCCAAAACTCTTTAGGTCATCAAAACAAGAGTCTGAGAAACTGTCATGATCAAGTGAAGCACAAGGAGACAGGACATCACCTGTAATGCGCTATCCCAAAAGGGATCTGGGAACAGAAGAATGACATTAGGGAAAACTGACAAAATCTGAGTAAACTATGGACTTAAGTTAAAAACATATCAATGTGGATTCATTAATTGTGATAATTCTGCCAGGCTAATCTAGCATGTTAATAATAGAAAAAACTGGGGGTGGGGAATACAGGAATTCTGTAAAAATTTTATAAATCTAAAATGATTCTTAAAAGTTTATTAAAAATGAAGCAGAAGCATACATTTGGGGAAAATAAAAGATGTTCATTTTAGCTTTTGTTTTTAATGCACTATTTATGTACAGTCTTATCACGCTGCTGTCATGAGAAACAGCCATGTGCTTTATGCAGGGAAGGGAGAAATAAGAGGAGCAAAGAATATAAAGGCAAATATCAGTGATGACAATTGAGGACTCTGCCAGTGACAGTGTATGGTAGGTGTCAGATGAGCTCTGATACTAAAATTACCCAGAATCTCAACCACTGGGGACCTTATGCCCAGGAACCCTTTTATTCTCAGTGCATATAACTGTGTTAGCAGGAGGTATCTTGGAAAAAAAGAAATCAAGATGCAAAGTTCAAATATCTTTATGGAGCCATGGTGGGGGAAAAGAGGTCCATTGACAATTAAGAATGCTTTTCACATCTATGTTTGTTTTCTGTGTATTACCTTTTTTTTTTTTTTTTTTTTTTTTTTTTTTTTTTTTTTTTTTTTTGTGGTAGGCAGTCTCCAAGGATGTCCGCCATCAATTTCTTCCCTCTATGTATATGCATGCCGCTCTTCACATTACGAGTTGGAATCTGGCCAGGCGTGGTGGCTTATGCCTGTAATCCCAGCACTTTGAGAGGCTCAGGCCAGAAGATTGCTCGAGCCCAGAAGTTTGAGACCAGCCTGGGCAACAGTCTCTACAAAAAATAAAAATAAAGAAATCAGTAGGGCCTAGTGGTGCATGATTGTGGTCCCAGTTACTCAAGAGGCTGAGGTGGGAGGATCGCTTGAACCCGGGAGGTGGAGGCTACAATAACCCACGATCATTCCACTGCAGTCCAATCTGGGTGACGGAGTGAGATCCTGTCTCAAATAGATAAATAAATAAAAAAGAGTTGGAATCCAGTCTCCTCTCTTGAATCTGGGTTGGGCTGAGTGACTTGCTTCACCAATAGCATGTGAAGGAACTGACATTTTGAAACTTCTGAGGTTGTATCATAAGAAGCATATGGCTCCTCCTGGCCCACTTGAGAGGCTTGGTCATGGGACTCTTGTTCTCAGGATTCTCCTTGGAAACCAACCACCATACTGAGAAGAGAGCAAGCCACAAGGAGAGGCTATGTGTAGGTACTCTGGTTGACAGTCCCAACTGAGCTTCCAGCCTCCAGACAGCCAGCATTAATTGCCAGCTATGCGAGTGAGCCATTTTGGATGTCCAACCTGTCAAGCATCATATGATTCCAGTGCTAGCCACTGTCTGACTACATCTGTATGGAGATCCCAAGGACTAATAGCTTAATGTGCACAGTCAACCCATGGACCTGTGAGAGAAAATAATAAATCATTATTTTAAGCCACGGAGTGATTTGTCAACCAGCAATAGATAACTGGAATTCTCCCTAAAAAAGCAACCTATCTAGATATTTTCCAAAGTTTGACCAGTAGATAAGTTAGGCTTCTGAGAGCCAATCTGCACAGTCCCGTAGTATGTAGCACTATTGAAAATCAATCACACTTAGTTAAATATAGCATATACCGAAAGTATTTAGCACTGGTATTTGACAACAAACAAGACAGATTTAAATTCTGTTCTTATAAATAAGTGGAATAAAGCTATTAAGGCTCAAAAAAGGTTATATCTTTAAAAATTTTTAACTGGCTATATTTCCCCTCAGTTTTAATACCTCTTTCACTCCCTTAGGATTATAGAACTGTGTGTAGGAGTAAGAGCTGGGAAAATGTTTTAAAAAATTATTTGTTACTTTTTTTGGGGTTACCCTTAAGTTACAGCATTTTTTTGTGTGTTCAAGAGAAGGAAAGGAAGAAAGAAAAAAGAAAGAAGGAAAGGAGGGGAGAAGAGAGGGAGGAACGGAGGAAGAAAGGAAGAAAGGAAACCAGCAAGCACCTGGTAGTTCGAGTTGACTGCCTTCTATGTTTTATCCTTCTATATCTCTGCATATGTTTACCAAAAGAAAAAATATTTATCAAGTTTTTGTTATGTACCCTAGGTGCTGTTCTAAGTGTTTCATACATGTTAGCTAATTTAATAGGGACAACAGCCCTGTGAGTTGGGTACTGTTACCATCTTTACTTTAGAGTTAAAAGATACTGAAGCAAAGAGAGTTTAAGAAATTTGCCCAGGATTGGCTAGTTAGTATTAAAAGGGGGTTTCAAACTGAGGGCGTCTGATTCCAAAACTTGTTTTTAATAGTGTAATAAGGCAGATTTCAATTTTATGTATTTATTTATATTGTAAATAAATAATACAAATAAATACAAATAAGTATATTTAACACACAGTTACAACTAGCTATGTATTTCCACCTTTGGTTTATTATCAACTGCTCAAAATAGCTACTTTTACAAACACTTGAGTAAGAAGACCTGCATTCCTTGTGTGCATGAATATGAACAATGATACACATGTATCCTCTTTCAAATTTTCAGCCTTGATAGACAAAAGTGTTGGAGAGCAGCAAAAACAAGAACAAACCACCACCAGAAAAAAACAAAATCAAACCATAGGGTCAGATAGACCCAGTTCTGCATCTTGACTCTAGCTCTTGGGCAAGTTATGAGACCTCTGCTTCATTTCCTCATCAGTGAGGGGGGCTTAATGGCACTTCACCACAGGGTCACAGGGAGTAAATGCATTTGTGTACATTTAGTGCCTGTCACATCGTAGAAGCAGCTAAGCACAGTGATTAAAATCTTGGGGTTTGGAATCAGAGAGACTGGGATTGGAAACCTATGCCTGGGTTACCTATGTAACTTTGGACAAACTACCTGATAATTACTGTGAGAAATAAATGGGATAATGTTTGTAACACATCTGGTGCACAATGAGAGTGCGGAGTCTAGTTATGGTGATGCTAATGTCAGATCTATTCTGCCCTCCCTGCCTCCTTCCATTCCATACCCTCTCATCCTTTAGTAGAAACTGGCATGCTTGTGTCAATAGAAGTTGTCTTCCTCACTTTGTTTTCATTAAGGAATAATCTATATACGGTAACTTTACCATCTTTAGTGCACGTTTCCATGTTTTGATAAATGCATACAGTTGACCACAACAAGATGTCATATTCCATTATCCTCCAAAATTCCTACCTACTATTTTCCAGTCAACTCCTAGCTCAATCCTCTTGGCAACCACTAGTTTGTTTTCTGTCACTACCATTTTGCCTTTTCTAGAATGTTATATAAATGAAATCATAGAGCAGGTAGTATTTTGAGTCTGATGACTTTATTCACTTAATATAATGCTTTCAGATTCATCCCCAATAGATTTTAGTTATTTTTAAAAATATACTTTTTTTTCTCTCTGTTGCATCATGCTGATTGACATAGATGAACTCATTAAGGGTGGAATCTCAAGAGTCTCTCTTTCACTCAGAAATTATTTCATTCTTTGGCTCACTGAAATACCGGCAAACAAAACAAAAAAACAAAAAGCACAAAACAGCACTGGGATATGAGTTTCAACAAACTTAAAATAGTATACTATGACAAGAAAAATATAATATCTCCCCCTTTCACAATTAAAAGTTAAAAAAAGAAAAAGAAAAAAATCATTATTCTGATATCCAAATGCCCTAAGTTATCCCTTCATTATACAGGAATGCTTTCTTTAGCAACTTGACCACACAAATCTGCTGCATCTCATTTGACTTCAATGGCTTGAATACCATTTTGAGGCACTTACATCTTCTGCTTTTAGCCATAATGTGATTTATACATTCATGCTGACTCCATACATGCTAGTTGGCAATGGATTGAAATGAAACCTGCTGAGGAGAATCCGTTGACAGTAGGAATTCAGGAAGATGAACAGGCTTAGGAAAAATGATCATGATCTTTTCCCATGTTTTTTTCTCATTTTAACTCTTGGAGAATTCAAATCTTGGCTTCTCAGAACTTATTGCAGGTCTTAAATAAGGACATAGAGAAAAAAAGGACATATGGAATTATGGTTTTTTTCCTGGTATTGGGATGGGGAATGGGAAAAAGAAGGTTAGAGATGATTAAAATGGAATGGCTACAGCAGAATTTGAGTGAATTAAAGCTATTAAACTTACTATCAATTTAGTGCAATAATTCTTCCAAACCATAATCATAAACTTGAAGTGCATTAGTATTTCTAAATCTTTAGTTGACATTTCTGTTACAGAAACTGCTAGTTGGTGTCTGATATCCATTCTGATGGCAATCTAGTAGCCCAATGTGTTCATTTCACAAATAATTTTGAGTGCCTGCTAGGCATGATCCTAGATATAGGAGTTCAGTGGTGAGAAAAACAGCCAGCTCTTGTCCTTATGGAATTTACAAGCTTATATGCTGATGATAACCTCCCAAGACTTCTAAGAATGCCATGGTACCAATGTACTCACATAACCGCCCTGCAAAATGTGGCAGTCACTTTGATCGGAGGAAGAACATATGAGAAGTGGTATGTTCAGTTTGAAAAATAAAAGAGCAGGACTTTAGAGACTTTGAAACTGAATATTGTCAGCCAAAGAAATTCCTGGATACACAGAAGGTGTAAAACCTATCTTTATTTTATTGTATTTATTATTTTCTTACAATGGCACTTTAAAAAAAGATTTGACATAACTATGAAACAGAGAATTACAGTCAGGTAAAACACACACATGCAAATAACAAAGCAAAAAAGGAAAAAAGGCAATTTCCCAAATGAATTAGGAGAAAATCAGGATAGATATTTTGAAATATTGGAACAAAGTTAAGGTGAAATTGTGAAGTTAGAACTCTAAATGCGTAGTATAAGAAATGCATTCCCGGCCGGGCGCGGTGGCTCAAGCCTGTAATCCCAGCACTTTGCGAGGCCGAGACAGGCGGATCACGAGGTCAGGAGATCGAGACCCTCCTGGCTAACATGGTGAAACCCCGTCTCTACTAAAAAATACAAAAAACGAGCCGGGCGAGGTGGCGGGCGCCTGTAGTCCCAGCTACTCGGGAGGCTGAGGCAGGAGAATGGCGTAAACCCGGGAGGCGGAGCTTGCAGTGAACTGAGATCCGGCCACTGCACTCCAGCCTGGGCGACAGAGTGAGACTCCATCTCAAAAAAAAAAAAAAAAAAAAAAAAAAAAGGAAAAGAAAAAAAGAAATGCATTCCCTACAGAATGTATGTTTGCTAGAGGCAGATCACAAATTTGAACCTCCTCTGATTAGTAGCAGGAAAGTATTGACCCATGATTCACAGCACAAACATGATAAAAGCAAAGAGCTGCTTAGAAGAAGTAAAACTATTCTTGGTACTGAGACATAGGAGACATTTCTTCTCTGAGTCTTTTGAGGAAACGGTAAAGTTGGTGTTAATAAGAGTAAATATCCATTTCTATTGTTGTACTTATTGCCTGTGGTAACATGGACATAAAGTGTAGAAATAAGACATTTATGAATTTTCCATGGTTCTCCGATAATGCCATGTGTTCCCATATGGGAGATGTATCTAGATATTTTCCTATAAACATAAGGGATGTAGTTCTTGCGAGCACCGGAAGACTGAGAACTCTTTGCCCTCCAGCCTGGCCCCAAGAGCTCTGGCTGTAGGAGGCTACTCCCACCAAATGCTCTTCCTGCCTGTGTCCCAGGGTTTCAGACCATTGGCTACAACGCTGCAGGTGATCCCAGCCATCTATTGTCCTTTTCTATTCAAGGACCCTCCTCTCCTTCTGTCTGCTGCTCCTGACATTCTGCTTGTGTCTTGGTTTCCATGAGACCATGCGTTCTGATGGTCCTCAAAACATTTTCTTTGGTCTCCGTCTCATGTCATCCCTCTTGACTTGTAAGTTTTGGCTTGTTGGTCAGCACTGACATCCCTGATGGATCATGAAATGAAGGTTCTTCTCCCTTCTATGCTAAATTCTGAAATGAAGCCAGAAACAAATTATCTTATTCTTCTAACTTATTGAAGTCCCTTTACTGGTAGAGTTTTTCATTAGCTTGATTGTTAAAGCCATGAAATCTTTTCTTCTTAGTAACTATGGTCAAGGTTTTTGAAGACTTATCTAGAAGCCAATTTAGTTGCAGGAAGGACTGTTCTGTATCTGAACTGTTTTTTCCCCAAAACTCAGCCAAGGTTAGCAAATTGAACTTAAGGGCCTTGACCTTCCTTGGGACAGGGACTACTATCACCACGGTTTTCCTTCCGTCTGCTTAGGGATCTTAGCCCTAGAGTTTCTACCATCACTTCCAACTAATTCAGTTACTTCGTCTTTTGGGAGGCTCATCAGGTCCATATCTCAATAAAATAATAGCTAGCCCCCTCCATCTGCTCACCCAGGTAGGCCAAGACATCCTCAATTCAACCAATTAGGCAGTCAATGAATAGTTTTTGAGTGCCTTCTACGTGCCAGGTGCTGCTCCAGGCACAGAACAAACTGGCTTGCTTTCTTCTTTTAGAGATAATAATTGAGTAATACTTTCAGTGAACAAGCAGATTAGATTCTCTCTGGGACCTTCACTGGAGCTAGAATTTCAGGATGGAAAATTCTTCCACTCTCTTTTTAGTCTCTGATTTAGGCAAGTTCACTTTTTAAAATTGTAATTAGACAGGTTTACATAACATCTTTTTACATAATTGCACAAAATACATCATAGTTTCATTTTAGTAGCATTTTCCACTGATTGTTAACTCTCTCTCATTGGTGATACATTTTCTTTTTTTATGAGGGGCTTTATTATTCTTATGTTGCATGTGAGGTGATCACAGGTACAAGAAGGCGAAATGACATTTCTGAACTCACCTCCTTGTAAGAGGTAGTATCAGGAGTTGACAATGTATTTATCCACTATATTGTCTCAACAGCTGATAGTTTTTCTATATATTCATATCCTTTCTCTTTCCTGATGCCTGTTTCCTAGAGTCTGGCTGGGTAATGAGGACGATAACTCAACATCCCTTACAGAGAGTAATAGTTAGGCACATGTGTATGTTATAACCAGAATAAAAATCCTGGCTACTGCAAACGACCTCTGGAAATTTATCCACCCTTCCTAGAACTTAGGTTTTTTATGTGTACAATAGGTAAAAATAATTGCACCCTCTTTCCTCATGAGATAAAAGCAGTCAATAAATAATCTCCATTGTTATTACTTAATAGTAACTATAACATTGTAAAATTAAAAAGGATGTTAGAAATAATCTATTTATACATAGTTGATACCATCTTTTGACATAATTTTTCTCCAAGTTAAACAAAAGGTTTCCAATTGCACTTTGCATTTTGGTCTGACTGCACAGATTGACTTGAATATTTGAGATTGAAAAATATTGGAGACCTAAGTAGGTTAAAAAATAAGCTTGGAGCCAGGTGTGATGACTCATGCCTGTAATTCCAGCACTTTGGGATGCTGAGGCGGGTGGGTCTCTTGAGCCTAGGAGTTTGAGACCAGCCTTGGCAACATGGCAAAACCCTGTCTCTAGCAAAAAATACTAAAAATTAGCCAGGCATGGTGGTATATGCGTGTAGTCCCAAATACTCAGGAGGTTGAGGCGGGAGGATTGCTGGAACCTGAGAAGTGGAGCTTGCAGTAAGCCAAGATCACACCATTGCACTCTGGCCTGGGTGACAGGAATGAAACCCTGTTTCAAAAATAAAATAAAATAAAATAAATAATAAGTTTGGATTTGGCACCTATTAAAAAATATTTCCTGATCCAATGAAAATAAAAATAGCTCTAAAAGAGTTGTTCGCCCCAAGTTGATTCATATCTTAGTTAAAAATGATTACAATAAGGCCAGGTGCAGTGGCTTTTGCCTGTAATCCCAGCACTTTGGGAAGCCAAAGCTGGTGGATCATCTGAGGTCAGGAATTCGAGACCAGCCTGACCAACATGGTGAAACCCCATCTCCACTAAAAATACAAAACTTAGCTGGGTGTGGTGGCCTGCGCCTGTAATCCCAGCTACTCAGAAGGCTGCGACAGGGAATCGCTTGAACCCTGGAGACAGAGGTTGCAGTGAGCCGAGATCATGCCACTGCACTCCAGCCTGAGCGACAAGAGCGAAACTCCATCTAAAAAAAAAAAAACCACAATGTTTATACCTATCATTTACCTGGTTTCTATTTCAGTTAGGAAATGGCGTGAATAAGGAATATTCTCATCCATCTTGTTTCTCATTTGGTATTCAATAGGACGTTACAAGGCTGGACTGGGACTGGACTGGGACTGTGCCAAGGGAAACTTCCAGAGAAACAGTAGCTGCCATCTAATTCAGTCTAAGAAGCTTAGCAAGAGTTTATGTGGGAGATACCAGAGATGAAGGGCTTGGTTACAGAATACAGTTGATGTTAAAGAGCTATGTTTCTTGGAAAACTTATGTGTTAATGGGTATCTATGAAAATTGAGATGGGGAGACACCATATATGTTACACAAAGTTTTAGACTGATGACCATTTTCTTTGTGCATATTTTTCTTAATCTTTTTGTTGTGGTGGTAAAATACATGTAGCATAAAATTTACCATCTTAACCATCTTTAAGTGTACCATCCAATGGCATTAAGAACACTCATATAGTTGTGCAAACATCACTACCATCCATCTCCATAACTCTTTTCATCTTGCAGAACTGAAACTCAACACCCATTAGACAATTAAATCCATTCCCCTTGTCCCCTAGTCCCTGGCAACCACCATTCTGCTTCTTTTCTCTGTGGTTCTGACTACTCTAAGTACTTCAAATAAATGGAATCATATAGTATTTGTCTTTTCATAATTGTCTTATTTCATTTAGCATAATGTTCTCAAGGCTTATCCATGTTGTAGCAAATGTTAGAACTTCTTTTCTTTTTAAGAATAAATAGTATTCCATTGCATGTATACACCACACTTGATGTGGAGCAATGGGAACTCTTACATGCTGCTGGCAGGGATGTAATTTGGCAAAACCAATTTAGAAAACTGCTTAACAATATCTACTAATGATGAATATAAAATCAACCATTAAATAATTCTACTCTTAGGTACATACCTTATAGAAATTTGTACCGGAGTGTACCAAACCTCATGTATGACAATGTTCATAGAGTTTCTGTTCATGATAGCCCCGGACTGGAAACTGCCAAAATGCCTAATAATAGAATAGATAAATAAATTGTTGATATATTCATACTATGGAATCACTTATGGCAATGAAAATGAACAAACTGTTAGTACATGCAATAATATGAAGGAATGTCACAAATACAATATTAAGTGTAAGAATCCAGTTACGAAAGAGTACATGCGGCATAATTCCACTTCCCCGAAGGTCAAAATCTGACAACTGATCTATCGAAATAGAGGTCAAGATACTCGTTAACTTTGGAAATTTGAGTATTGATAGGGAGGGGTAATGAGGAGGGCTCTTCAGATTTTGGTACTGTTGTGTTTGATCTGGATACAAATTATGTGAGTATGTTTAAGTTTGGAAAATTTTTGAAGCTGTATACTTAAGATGTGTGTGCTTTGCTGTATGTTTTCAAAAATAAAGATGTGTACTTTAAAAATAATGACGGGTAGCCGGATGTGGTGGCATGTGCCTGTAGTCCCAGCTACTCGGGAGGCTGAGGCAGGAGAATCGCTTGAACCCGGGAGGCGGATGTTGCAGTGAGCTGAGATCTTGCCACTGCACTCCAGTCTGGTGACAGAGACTCCATCTCAGAAAAAATAAAATAAAATAAAATAAAATTAAAAAAATGACTGAGGCTGAGGGTGATGGTTCACTCCTGTAATCCCAGCATTTTGGGAGGCTGAAGCGGGTGGATCACCTGAGGTCAGGAGTTTGAGACCAGCCTGGCCAACAAGGTGAAACCCTGCCTCTACTAAAAATACAAAAATTAGCTGGGTGTGGTGGCAAGGTGCCTGTAGTTGCAGCTGCTAGGGAGGCTGAGGCAGGAGAACTGCTTGAACCTGGGAGGCAGAGGTTGCAGTGAGCGGAGATCACACCACTGCACTCCAACCTGGATGACAGAGTGAAACTGGGTCTCAATAATAATAATAAATAAAAATGTAAAAATGATGACTGAATTTTAAATATCATGTGTGTTATATGTAAGTGTTCACAGAGCACATGCAATTATGTGTCTATTATCCGAGTGGTAGGATTTTTGAATGTGTATCTATTTGTACCACCATTTTTACAATATTATTTGTGCAACAGATAATTACAATGAAAAAGAGACCATTTGATATATTTATTTGCCTTTAATTTATCCAATTTTTTTTTTCAGGGAGATAGCTTCAATAGTAGAACAGAAGAGAAAGAAGCTAGAGTGGGTGATGACTAGAGTAGAAGATAATCAAAGACATAATAATATCCATTTTTAAATAAAAAATTACTACGTTGCCAGACGTAGTGGCTCACACCTGTAATCCCAGCACTTTGGGAAGCCAAGGTGAGAGGATCCCTTAAAGCCAGGAGTTCAAGACAAGCCTGCCTGGGCAACCAGGCAAGACCCTATCTCTCCAAAAATAAATTTAAAAATTAGTTCGGCATGTTGACGTATGCCTATAATCCTAGCTATTTGGTGGTTGGGGCAGGAGGATCACTTAAGCCCAGGAGTTTGAGACTGCAGTGAGCTATGATCACGCCACTGTACTCCAGGCTGGGTGAGGCCCTCCCTCCAAAAATAATAAATAAATAAATAAATAAATAAATAACTATGCTTACTTTTCATTGAGCTACTGAAAGTAAAGCTGCCTATTCAAGAATCACAGGGCTTTAGTTATGGAAAGGGCCTTAGAGTTTACAGAGTCAACCTCCTTTGCTTCATAGATTTAAAAAAGTCAAAACCACAGTATTACACAGTTTGATGATGGCAGGATCAGGACAAGACTTCACATCTCCTGACTTAGTCCAGTGCTCTTCTTTCAAATCAGTTGCTGGTTGATCCACAAAGCTGTGACAGGACCCAAGACCAAGAGAGGAAAAAATAATCTCACTGAGAAGATAGTCAGAAAAAGTTAATAAGTCTCCACTCCTTCTTGAAGACGTTTCCCTTTGCAATATGACTTTAAAAAAGAGGAAGTACCTTTTTGACCCCTTGAAGCCGAGCTTGGCCATGTGAGTTGCTTTGACCAATAGAATGAGGCAGAAATCATGCTGTGCCAGCTGTGAGTCTAGGCCTCCAGAAGTGTGAGCGATTCAGTTCTGTCTCTTTGAAGCCTGCCAGCTACCAGGTCAATAAGCTCGGACTAGCCTTTTGGAAGCTGAGACCATGTGGAGCAGAGATGAATTGTTCTGGCCCCCAGCAGATTCAGTAGCTGACCATAGATGCATGAGTGAGACCAGTCTAAGTCAGAACATCCCAGCCAAGCCCAGTTCAAATTGCTGACCAACAGAAGAGTGGGTTAAATAAATGATTTTGTTTTAATCTACCAAGATTTAGGGTGGTTTGTTTTATAGCAAAAGTGAATGGATATCACGTCAATTGATCATATTAAGCCATGTCTCATTCATCTGTCGCATTGCAAATTAGTGTTCCTTCCTTCTGATTTTAAAAAAGAAAACCTCTTCAAATGAAAGATACACATTGTGAGGAGGCAAAGGAAAAATTGGCATTTACAGCATCTTTTCAAATTAGGCCTGGACACTTGCTCCCTTCTCTGGAAAGACCTCCTGAGGACATTTGATGTTGCATAGCATTCTGTTGTTCATTAAATTCTGTTATCTTTCTTACTCCAGGCAAATAAATTCAAATACTGTACATTACTATCACTTTCTCTTTCTTCTTTATTATCACTCAGGGATGACATAGATCTATCCCCTTCAAAACCCTTTTTATTACAGTTGCTGTTACTTGTCATGGCTGGAAGTTTAGCATCCTGCTCTCAGAAGCTTTTGCTGGTTTGGCAAATGCCTTGCAGAGATGTCCTCTGTTCCTGCAGACAAAAAATCGAGTTAAGGTGTATTTCTTTCAAGAGAAATAAGCGTTCATTCTGACCTTTTCCTGCTATTCTGCCCACTCCTAGAGCACTGTGTGTGCTCTGATGGTGACCATGGCCCTGAGCCAGAGGGAGGGAAGTCTCACCATATTGTTGTCAGAGTAGATAAGCAGTGGGGCACATGAAAGGGAAGTGCTCCAGGATTTGTGGGCTGCTTAGGCTCAAAGATGCTCTCTTCTCATCCAGCTAACGGGGACTAATGGAAGCAATAAAACCCAAGTTCATTAGTGAATCTCAGGCTCCCAGCACCCTGGTGGGAGGGTGGCTGAGCAAGAAGCCAACTATCGTGGCTTCTCCTTCCTTCTTTAGAACACACATGTGCACACACACAGACACTCAGCACTCTCTCACTTAAAAGTGTGACAGCTTTCAGGAGTAGAGTTGTAGCTACATAAGATTAATGAAATATGGTTATCAGTGGCTTTGGTTCCCATACTTTATTATTTGCTAGTTTTTTTTTTCTTCTTTTCATTTTCATGACTGCTTCATGCTTTTATTTTCACAGACAAACCGTCGTGAAGCACCTGCTCTGTGCAAGGTAATGTGTTAAGTACTACCATGAGGACACAAAGGGGGACTATGAACTGCCTGTAAGATGGTAAGAGTCTATTAAACAAGAGTGCATCATAAGTAAGTGAAGAAATTAATCATAAAAACTGCTAGTCAAAGAAGAAATGCCATGGTAGATTAGAATTTTTTTTTTTTTTTTTGAGATGGAGTCTCACTCTGTCACCCAAGCTAGAGTGCAGTGGCACAATCTCACTACTGCAACCTCCACCTCACGGGCTCAAGCGATTCTTTTGCCTCAGTCTCCCAAGTAGCTGAGATTACAGGTTCCCACTAACACGCACAGCTAATTTTTTTATTTTTAGTAGAGATGGGGTTTCACCATGTTGGCCAGGCTGATCTCAAACTGCTGACCTCAAGTGATCTGCCTGCCTTGGCCTTCCAAAATGTCGGGATTACAGGTTTGAGCTACTGTGCCCAGCCAGAATGTTTCTTTTTGTGAGAAATTCTTATTCTGTGGATCTATGAACTTTTGGTTCTCATTCCTGAGTATAGTGACTTTTCTCCTTTCTTATTGGTTGGAAACTGCATTCTCTGCCAGTCAACTCTGTCACACCTGAGGAAATAGGACTCTATTGGACTCAGTGGTTGCTGAGAACAAAGAGGAGTGCTTACAATAAGGGAGTGAATGCAAACACTGCCTGAGAGACACTGTTTAGGGAGAAAGCCAGAGAAACAGAATTGGTCACCTAATATATACAGTAGTCCCTCCTTATCCATGGTTTCACTTTCCATGGTTTCAGTTACTTGCAGTCAACCATATTCCAATAATATTAGATGGAAAATTCCAGAAAAAAAGAATTTATAAGTTTTAAATTGCATGCTGCTCTGAATAGCACAGTACAATCTCAAGCTATCCCTACTCTGTCTAGCCTGGGATGTGAGTCATCGCTTTGTCCATCGTATCCACACTGTCTACACCAGCCACCCATTAGTTACTTAGCCATCTTGGTTATCAGATTTACTGTCTCAGTATCACAGTGCTTGTATTCAAGTTAACCCTTATTTTGCTTAGTAATAGCCCCAAAGCACAAAAGTGTTGATGCTGGCAATTAGGATATGCCAAAGAGAAGCCATAAAATGCTTTCTTTAAGTGAAAAAGTAAAGTTCTTGACTTAAAAAGGAAAAAAATATGTTACATCCTGAGGTGACTAAGATCTTTGGAAAGAAGAAATCTTCTATCAGTGAGATTGTGAGAAGGAAAAAGAAAATCATGCTAGGTTTGCTGTCGCACCTCAGACTGCAAAAGTTACAGCCACAGTGTGTGATAAACGCTTAATTAAGATGGAGGAGGCATTAAATTTGTGGGTGTAAGACATGAATAGAAAATTTTCAATCGATGGTAACATGTTGTGCCAGAAAGTATTGAGCCTGTATGAAGACTTCAGCAAGGCATCCCCTGAAACGGGTGACAGCAAGTCATTTACTGAACATAAGGGATGTTTATACAGATTCAGAAATAGGTTTGAACTGAAAAATATAAAAATTATTGCAGTCCGCTGAAGAAGTTGCTGCTGCATTTCTGGCAGACTTGAAGAAGTTGATTAAGGAGAAAGAATACTATCCAAAGTAAGTCCGAATGCGGTGAAATCGAGCTCTCCCAGAAGATGCCCAATAGAACCTACACTCATAATGCAAAGGAGGCACCAGGGCATAAGGCATGGAAAGACAAATTAACCCTGGTACTAGGTGGCAACATTACAGGGCATATGATAAAGCCAGTAAGTGTACACAGCAAAGAACCCATGCATTCTCAAAGACAAAAACAAAAAGTATCTGCTCATGTGCTGGCAACAAATCAGAAAGCATGAGTGACACCCATCTTAATTATGGAATGGTTCTACCAATGTTTCATCCTAGAAGTGAAAAAAATAATTGGAAGAGAAAAAGTTGGAATGTAAAGTCCTATTAATAACAGACAATCCTCCCCAGCCATCCTGGATCTGTTTGCTATGAATATGAGAATGTTGATGTTTTATTTTTACCTCCAAATACAACCTCATTGCTTCAGCCCCTTGACCAGGGCATCATTTGGTTTTTCATGGCCACATACAACACGAGGTATGTGATTGCATTTGATCAGCAATTGACACAGACTCTAATCTGAATATAATGCAGTGCTGAAAATCATTCACTATTGCCGATGTAAGAACATTCATCAAAACGACAATGGATGAATTAAAACCAGAAACTAAATGCCCACTGGAAGAGCTTATAGAGTGACATTGTGAATGATTTTAAAGGCTTCCCGGGGATTGATGGAGAAGTTAGGAAAGTCATTCATGCAGCATGACAAGTTGGTAGAGAAAGATTTGTCGACATGCTTGATGAAGTGGAATAACATATTGAAGACCATTGAGAAGTGTTAACAAGTGAGGAATTAAGAAAACTTGTCATCTACAAAGGAAGAAGAAGAAGAAAAAACTGAAGCAGAAACAGCAATGTTGACATTACCAAAACTGGTTGAAGACTTTCAAATTGCAGGGACATTAAAGCACAAAATTATGGAATATGATTCTCACATGGGACAGTGTCTTAAAGTCACTGGCATGATGATGAAAAGATTACAGTCTCTGCAGCAACACTTTGATGAGTTAAAAAGAAAGAGACAATAACTTCCAATTATAATGTTCTTTCAGAAGTTTTCTGCAAAAACCTCAACTACTGAGGATCCCCAACTATCCACACTGTCTGTTCCTGACATGAAGCCAATGGTATCATCATAGCCTCACGATCCAGGATAACCCAAAGCAAATAATCCTTTTTCTAACAACATGTCAGAAGGTCAATGGTAGCATCATAATGCCTATCCTCACTTTCTGTTTTTTTTACAGGGTCTCACTTTGTCACCCAGGCTGGAGTGTAGTGGCATGATCTTCGCTCACTGCAGCCTCGTCCTCCTGGGTTCGAGCAATCCTTCTGCCTCAGGCCCCTACGTAGCTGAGACTACAGGCATACGCCACCACACTTGGCTAATTTTTTGGTATTTTTTTGTAGAGGAGGGGTTTTATCATGTTGCCCAGGCTGTTTGCGAACTCCTAAGCTCAAGCAATTCACCTGCCTCAGCCTCCCAGAGTGTTAGGATTACAGACGTGATGCAATGGCCACGCCCGGTCTCATTCCTCTCACTGCATCTCATCATGTAGGCATTGCATCATCTCACATTATGACATGAAGAAGGGTGAGTACAGCACAATCAGTATTTTGAGAGAGAGATTACAGTATATTGTTATAATTGTTTTATTATTAGTTTAGTTGTTAATCTCCTACTGTGCCTAATTTATAAATTAAACCTTATCACAGATACGTACGTGTGTATAGAAAAAAACATAACATGCATAGGGTTTGGTATTAACTACAGTTTCAGGCATCCACTTAAGGTCTTGGAACATGTCCTCTGGGATAAGGAGGGACTAATGTCAACCTAAAGGAAGAAGCAGAGGCAGAACATGTAACTTTAAAGAGTTTGCTTGAGCCCAAATGAGCACAGCTGCTGGGAAAACACTTCCAAGTTGCCTTGGGAGGTGCTCTGCTCAGCCTTTGTTACAAGCAGGTTTTCAAAGGCAAAAGGGAAGAAGGAGCGGACTGATACAAAGTTGTTTGACAGGAATTCTCATTGGTTTACAGATATAACATTGATTAGTGATTGGCCATATATGATTGAACTATAGGGTATGAGTTATGGTGTCCAGTGTATGACATTGTTAGCTTAACCTTGTGGCTACTTGGCATCAGTCAGCCTAGAACCCTAATGGTAAGTGGCTTCAAGAGGTAATTACTTAGCTCAAGGGGCAGAATGAGACTGATTGTTGTCACTTTTCAATGCCTCTCTCGGCTTGATAATTTAAAGGGGCTTGCATTTCTCAGATTAAAAGTTTCTTTTCTTTATCACTACTGTACTCTGGATAAATGAACTTAAACTTTGCCTTTGTCTTCAAAGTTTATCTTTGCTGCTTTTCCTTTCTGATTTTTGACTCTTGAGCTACTTCCTTCTCTTTCATGCTACGGGTCACAGCTGGGTTCGTCTTCATGAGGTGTAACAGTGCCGGGATGCACTCTCCTCTTCCCACTTCCCAATTTATTGCAGACCCCTCCTCGAAAAAGTTCTGGGACTAACTCAGCCCCATGGAGATCAAGGTGAATTAGAAAAACAACAAAGCAAAACAAAACAAGATTCATTTTAACATCTCATTTTCCTGTCTCCAACTTTCCCTCCCCTCCTCCCATCCCAGGAAGAAAAGACTACGTTTGTTTCTGGTGATACATTCATTGTAGGTGGGTGGGTGTGTTCTAGGAAAGGAAAATCAAGAAGATTTGGAGAAGGAGTCTTGGAAGCTCAGATGAAGTTTTCCAAAACTGGGAAGGACATGAGGTATGTGATTACTGGCATCCCGCCCCCGCACAGTGCCCCTGGGAGGAGGGGGAGTATCAGAAGGGAATGGCTGGCTGGACCCCCTTTGCAGAGGCTTCCAGAATTGGCAGGCTTTCCTGTGCTACAGCTTTGCACAGCAGCATTGAGGTTACGTGTCTTTTTTGAACATTTCCAGAGGAAAAATTTACACTTAGTCCATGGTGACTAATACCCTCTGGAATTGTTTTTCATAGCAGTCCTATTAGGAACCAACTGGACAATGAACACGTGGGTAGAAACCAGGGCAGAATAATGCCCTGACCTAACACTGCAGGCTGCCTCAGGCCCCTGACACCTCCTTAAGGTTCCTGAGGTGGTGGCGGTGAGTGCTCATAAAATCCAAGAATTTCTCTACAATCCAGCAGGATGGGCACTTAAAGGAGGCAAAATTTGAATGATCAAAGTAAAAATGATATATTTATTTCCTTTTAAGTTTTCCAACAGAACAAAATTCACAACTACCTCCATGTGTTTTACTTAATGAGAACTCAAAACGGTTATTTTGTTTCCATTTTTGCTGCTGATTCAGAGCAGATGCTCATTGGCTAATGACTAATTCAGAGTCACAACCATTCTTTTTCCCAGTCACGAAAAGAAACACCAGGCCGGGTGCAGTGGCTCACGCCTGTAATCCCAGCATTTTGGGAGGCTGAGGCGGATGGATCCCCTGAGGTCAGGAGTTCAAGCCCAGCCTGGCCAACATGGTGAAACCCTGTCTCTACCAAAAATGCAAAAAATATCCAGGTGTGGTGGCACATGCCTGTCATTCCAGCTACTCGGGAGGCTGAGGCTGGAGAATCGCTTGAACCCACGGGGCGGAGGTTGCAGTAAGCTGAGATCGTGCCAACCTGGGTAACAAGGTGAGACTCTGTCTCCAAAAATAAAAATAAATAAGAAACACTGGATCACTTGGTGAAAATGAGGTTACCGGAAAGCAAAATCATGGATGAAAAGTAAATAGTAGGGCTTCCACATCTCACCCCCCAGGATTTCACATATTATGGATGTTTTACTGCTCACAGTTTTCAGATATTCTTTTCTGTGATTAAAAATAAGGAATTAAAAAAATTTGCTGAAGTTCAGTATAGAGAATGTATTTCTTAAGGGCACTGTATCTTAGGATGGTTATAAGTCGTAACAGTAGCAGCAGCAGAAGCAATGGCTATACAATCCAGTATGTTTACCATACAACACGGAGTTTTAACTTCCTTTTGTAGTTAATCCACATGCTGTCTATTTAGCACCTTTCTCCATTTATTTCTGATTATTTCATCTTCCTAAACACAGAAAAGCAGTACAGATTACATCCAATTCATTCATCCTTTTAATTTTGTTAAGCACTCAAGTTAGTTATTCTCAGATGCAGGACTGAATTATTGCCACCCACAAGCTAACTGTGCCATTGTAACCCTTCAGGTCAGCCTGAAATAGTATAAACTTCTCCCAACTACCCCTGGGAGGGAGAGATTTCTGCAAATAGATGTCACCTACCATGGAGGCTGCTCTTCAAACCAACAATAAAAACCAATATTGGTGATCTGTGTGTTTTGATATGTTTTGATGGGGTGCAAAAGAGACATGCTGCCATGCAGATGGGGCCCGGGGGTTTAGAGGTGAGCAGGAGCTGGATCTTACAAATTCTTCTACTGCCAGCTTTCTCCATCTTGACAATATTGACATGTGGGGCCAGATAATTCTTTGATTGGGGGGTTCGTCTATGTATCATAGGATGTTTAACAGCCTTTCTGGCCTCTAACTACCAGATGCCCTTAGGCAGTGCCTTGCCCCAGTTATTTAAGCAAAAAAATTTCCCCCGTCATTGCCAGTGTGGAGGTCAAAATCACCCCAAGTTGAGAACCACTGTTCTATAGCAATACCTTTCAAACATAGTATTAGTTGGGAGCTGTCCCAATAAAGTGATAAAATTTGAAGAAAAAAAAACCCTGAAAATTCAATATTTATTTATTTATTTATTTATTTTGAGAGAGAGTTTTGCTCTTGTTGCTCAGGCTGGAGTGCAGTGGCGCAATCTTGGCTCACTGCAACCTCTGCTTCCTGGGTTCAAGTGATTTTCCTGCCTCAGCCTCCCGAATAGCTGGGATTACAGACATGTGTCACCACACCTGGCTAATTTTGTATTTTTAGTAGAGATGGGGTTTCTCCATGTTGGTCAGGCTGGTCTCAAACTCCTGACCTGAGGTTATCCACCTGCCTTGGCCTCCCAAAATGCTGGGATTACAGGCATGAACCACTGCGCCCGGCCCCACTGAAAATTCAAGTTTTATGAACTAGACCAAATTTATGTTTATCCCTCTTAGAATGTTGTCAGTAGCTACCAACAGAGATATTTCTTGAATGGAAGAGACAGTAGAAATGGAAATGAGATGTGAGCATGGTATATTTTTTCCCTACTCCAGCCTGCAGTGGGTTACCAGAGATGAATCACTCATGGCTGTGATGTTATGGGGAAGTGCAAGGCTTTGCTTGCTGTCTTTAATTCTGAGAATTTGTGAAGATCTGACCACCTCACTCACCCCTACTGGTTTCTCATGAAACCATCGCCTGAGTTACAGCAGGCATAAGAAAGCTTGAGTAAAAACTGCTGATCCAGAGCCCAAACAATTATTGGTCTGACACAGCCAACTGGAATGAAGAACTTTTCTGCTTCTTTTCCTACCTCTGTCTCAACTAGCAGAAGAGTAACGTATCTCATGGGAGTAATGTAACTTGCTGATCATTTCAACTGAGCATATTTATGCAAAGAATAGTAACTAACTGTATGGGAGCTAAATTTGGTCAGGCAAATTAGTTTAAAAAGTTGGAATTGAGTGTCCCCCACCACTCCTGTTGAAAAAAGATACTTCGTCCATATTTATGCTGCTGTCTTTACTATGACGCTTGCTCAAAGAATGAGCAAGTTCAATCTCTTTGGAATACCTCTCTACATTAGCAATGAGTGTCCTTGGCACCAGTGGGTAAGAAAGCTGAGAGAAGAGGGCTTCCTTATACCCAATGATAATTATGATGATACTCTTTCCTGAGGACTAAATTCCGTGGCTCTCCAAGGAGCAGTTGGGAGCTTGCTCTGTCTTTTACCTTGAATGCCTCTGGAGCCATCAATCTCTGTGCTCAGTCCCTAAGGTTCTGGGGAGGCGGGCCTGGATCAGTGGTTCCCAGGCCTAGCTGAGCATTTATTCTCCCAAGGATCTCAAAAGAAATAATCAAGACCTTACTCAGTTCTAATATGGTTTTGGGTGTGGGATCTGTGAATATGTATTTTTAAGAATTTTCTCAGGTTTTTCTGATATGCAACTACTTTGAACACCTCTAGAATAGTGAAGATGGTGATGGTGGCTATGTTGGTATCTACACTGTATGGAGCTCTTACTGTGCTCCAGACCTGGGTTTAATGCTTTCCATGCATTCGCTCATTTCATCCTCCCCAAATCTCTATGAGTTACTATTATCGTTTCCATTGGAAGGTGAGGAAACTGAGGGTCAAAGAATTTAATAATTCTTTCAAGTACCTGCAAGTCACACTGGGCATGCCACTGGAGCTGGAGTTCTTAACCATTAAACATTTTTTCCTCCTTACCAGTTTTTCAACTGTAAGGGGAGTGGGGGTTAGAATAATCAAGACACATGCAGATGATTGGGGGAAAAGATCTCTCTGAAAATGTCTGGGATTTCTGTAGGCCTCTGAATCTGGGCCTTTTTCTCAGCGTTAAGGAGCAGGTAGGCTGACAGGCGCATTTAGGTACAAAGTTGATCTTTGTCATATCTCAGACAGGGAGCCTTGCAGCTCCATAAACAAGGAATGGAGGCTACAGAACTGCCTGAGGGAAAGGGTTCATAAAAATGATATTTTTACTAAGCACCAGAAAGAACATTTTCGTCTTTAAATATGCAGAGACACTACAGCAAGTGTCACAAATTCATTCTGGTGATGCAATCAACAGCACTTAATTCTCAGCTCCACAAGCAAATTAGGTGAGAAAATTACGTGTCTTTTTATATTTATATTATTTCTAAAAGAATTCAAAGAAGATAAAGATTTAACTACAACAGCATATTACTCATAAATGACTTCTCTTCTTTAAATGTTTCTTTTTCTCTCCCTTTGCTTTAGCCACAGGTATGCCTGTTCTTTTGTTTTGCCATTTGTGTGGATACCTAGTAGAGGAATTCGGGTGCCATTCTTTGAGGAATCCATTGGATCTGTCAGAAAGCTGAGGTAGAGACATTTGGTGGTGGGGTTAGGTACCAGGACTGGAGATATATTCCTGAGTGTCTCTGTCTGAATCCATCTGTTTACAACATATGAGGCTAATTTTCTAAGAAGACTGAGCTGCCCTGCCCAGACTGTTTACCAGAGGTGGCTTTGAGGTGATGTTTGTGCAGTCACTGATGCTAACTCATAGTCTGCAAATCCTAGCTCCACATTTTCTTTTCCCTGTGAGGTATTGTTTTGAGGATGTGGAGCTCTGTGGCCTAAGAAAGCCCACAGAGTTAACTCTGACCATGGAGTTAGGCAGGGCAAAAAGAAAGCCCACCACTCCCAAGCAAAGTCATATTCTCCTTCACTTTCTCACACATCACATGGCTCCATTCCCAAGGGATCTTTCTGAGATGCTTCCTCCTTAGTATTTTCTGAAAGCAATGAAGTCTCAGCTATTTTACTAAATATGCTTGCGATGGTTAGAGGCCAAAGCTTGGTTTCTCCTAGTTTCCCTAATTTGTGAACTCTATGTTCTCAGTCTGCTCAGCCTGTGTTAGTGGAGAGGAGGGAAGGAAGCTGGCTGGAGGCCACTGGGCCCACAGAGGACAACAGACAAGGTCCTGCTGTAAGTCACTTCTGGTCCCATCATCAGTTACGCCCTCAGCAATTTGGTTCTCTAGCTCCAAAAACTAGAACAATTAGAGATTCTAGAATTCGTCTAGTCTAGTGTTTCAGAATCAAATGCCAGGCCTGAGGCGGCCAATGCAAGCAAGTGAAGTGAGACAGCAGGGGACTGTGTGAGCTGGAGAGCACACACCTCAACTGCAGGGGGAGCTGCCTTTCGCTCCATCAGACTTGTCAGGAGGCAGTGTGAACCCAGGGTGGCAGACCTTTCCAAAAGATTTCAGAAATCTGAATTTTTGAAAAGAAATTTCATAAATTTTTAATGTTAGCAAACCATTCAAGTTTTTTTTCACTTATTTTATTTTTTATTTTTTTGGAGATGAGATCTTGCTCTGTTGTTCAGACTGGAATGCAGTGGTGCAATCACTGCTCACTGCAGCCTCTACCTCCTGGGCCCAAGTCATCCTCTCGCCTCAGCCTCCTGAGTAGCGCCACCACACCTGACCAATTTTTTTATTTTATTTTTGGAAAGATAGAGTCTTCCTATGTTCCCCAGGCTGGTCTCAAACTCCTGGGCTCAAGCAATCCTCCAGCTTTGGCCTCCCAACGTATTGAGATTACAGGCATGAGCCACCATGCCTGGCCCTGAGTTTTTAAAACACTGTTTTGTGGGCCAAACAAAACATGTCTGTTAGATATGGCCTGAGGGTCACCAGTTTGCAACTTCTGCTCTAATTCAACACTCTTTTTTTTTTTGGAGACTGAGTCTCATCTCGCTCTGTTGCCCAGGCTGGAGTACAGTGGCACAATCATGGCTCGCTGCAACTTCCGCCTCCTGGGTTCAAGTGATTCTCCTGCCTCAGCCTCCTGAGTAGCTGGGACTACAGACGCATGCTGCCATGCCTGGCTAATTTTTTGTATTTTAGTAGAGACCAGGTTTCACTGTGTTGCCCAGGCTGGTCTCGAACTCCTGAGCTCGGGCAATCTGCATGCCTTGGCTTCCCAAAGTGCTAGTATTACAGGCGTGAGCCACCACGAAAGATGGATCTCCCAGAGGGCACATGGTGTGTCGCCATTCACAGAATCAGAACGGAGATCTGATGTCTGAACTACAGGTAAAGCATTCTTTCCTTTACATTTTATCCTTAATTATCTTGATTTTCATCAACTCAAGGATTCATTTCAACTAGTGATGGTTGAATACTTTCCATATACAAATATCTCTGCTAACTGCTTGAGGTTACCAGAGAGTTAAACAAAATAATCATCCTTCCCTCCAAGGACTGGTAATTTTCTTGAGAAAGGGCAGAGAAATATGATTTATAATGTGTCTCCTCTGTGCCAGGCACGTTATATCCAACATTTCAAAGACTTTTCAAGAAATTCTATGAAACCAGCATTGTTTACCACCTTCTTTTGGTTAAAAATATTACAGATCACAGAGATTAGGTAACTTGCCCAGGGTCAGGCAGCTAGAAAGATACAGAGCTGGGTGTTGAACTCAAGTCTTCTGACTCCAGAGCCCAGATTTTTTCGAGCCCAGAGTTTTTCATCCTTTTTTTTTTCCCTTGTGAGAAATTGGGGCTAGTCGTGATGGCTCCCACCTGTAATCCCCAGCACTTTTAGAGGCAGAGGCAGGCGGATCACGAGGTCAAGAGATTGAGACCAGCCTGGCCAACATGGTGAAACCCTGTCTCTACTAAAAATACAAAAATTAGCTGGGCATGGTGGCGCCTGCCTGCGGTCCCAGCTACTTGGAAGGCTGAGGCAGGAGACTCTCTTGAACCCTGGAGGCAGATGTTGCAGTGAGCTGAGATCGTGGCACTGCACTCCAGCCTGGTGACACGGTGAGACTCTGTCCCAAAAAAAGAGAAATTGGGAGTGTTCATTTAATGCATGTTAATATTTTCCCATGCTTTTCTACTAGACCATACAATAATAGGGTCACCAAAACACAGTATTCAATAATGCATAGAAGAGTTATTATCACTCTCCAGGAAACTAATTGTAAAGAATATGCAAAGTTGCAGAAACAACACAGAGGGGTCAGAGTGAGAAAAAGTTTGATTAAGGAAAGTGTTAGGTTGGGTACAGTGACTCACACCTGTAATCCTAGCACTTTAGGATTGCTTGAGGCCAGGAATTGGAGACCTGCTTGGGCAACATAGTGAGACCCCCCCAGCTGTACAAAAAATAAAAAATTAGCCAGGCACAGTGGCACGTGCCTGTAGTCCTAGCTACTCCAGAGGCTGAGGTGGGGGTTTCACTTCAGTCCAGGAGTTCAAGGCTGCAATGAGCTATGATCATACCACTGCACTGCAGCCTGGACAACAAAGGGTGACCCTGTCTCACAAAAAAAAAAAAAAAGAAGAAGAAGAAGAAAAGGGATAGATTCCGAGTAGGCGAGCTTTGAGAATGTGGACAAGAGCTAGCACTGGGCTGTGTGCTCTCAACCTTTGAATAGGTCATATAAAGAAAATCTATTTTGCTTATCTCTAAATACAGTTCATGATGACTCAGAATCTAGGGGCAGTGGCTTAGAATCAGTTTAGAATCAGCTGGAGGTGCACCTTGCAGCAGGCCTGTGCCCCAGTAGAGGAGATGAAAGCCTTTCATTCAGTGGGACTTGATGACTTACCCGTAATCACCAGGGCCCGGATGCTCTGGCTCTCGGCACACCAGCCTTCCTGTGCAGCACACAAATTCTTGCTCCTTAGCCCCAGCTCCTCACACTGAGCCAAGGCCCAATTTCCATCTCAAATTTACTTTGTTCTTCTAAAAGCATCAAACATTTGACATTTATCATAAAAGGTCTGAACTATTCATCTGACAATTAAACATCCTCTGGGGGCATGCTGAAGGCTTGGTATTTATGTTTGTGCTTTTATTTTTTCTCTTTAGTAACCCTTCCTTTACCTCACTAATACTTATATATAATGGTTCAGAACATGTAAAAGATTAGTCTATGGAAGAACTATTTATTTTTAAATTTCACTAAAACTATATCATAATATCATTTGTTCTGTTTTTTTTCCAGGGTTAGAACTCTTGGGACACAGCTGTCAGGGGCTCCCCCAACTTTCCCACATTTGTGTGTGTATGTATAGATCCCTACCCCAGAAAACACAATGTCTTTAGTTAATAACTGTTGAGTTCACAATTTCTACTTATGGGCACTTGAGAGATGGGAGGCCAAGGTAGGAGGATCACTTGAGGCCAGGAGTTGGAGCCCAGCCAAGGCAACGTAGTAAGACTGTGTCTCTACAAAAGATGAAAAATAGCTGGGCACGGTGGCATGCACTTGTAGTCCTAGCTATTCTGGAGGCAGGACTACACACACATTTGTTTGTGTGTATATATCCCTACTCCAGAAAACACAGAATCTTCAGTTAATAGCCGTTGAGTTCACAATTTCTACTTATGAGGACTTGACAGGCAAGCAGCATATCGCTTCTCCTGGCAGCGGGTGTTGGGGTAGGGAAACAGACATAAGGCATGAAAATATCTCATTGACGCAGAAAGCAAGCATAACACCATTGCTATCACTTACATGTGACCATCTCAGCTCAGGGGCTAGAAGTGCTGAGTGAGAGTTTTTCCATTGATTTGGTGTGCTAACAAAGTGTCTTGGTGATTCTAGAGAAATGACAAACCCGTGTCTTGAGTAAAATAATGACTTGGACTGTAAGAAATTAATTAGAAAACATCTGTGCAATGTAGTGGAAGAAAAAGAAAATGAGACCTAGAAGACCCAAATCACAAATTAAAAGGACCTCACAGAAGATTCTAAAATTGAGATTATTTATCCTGGGAAAGACTAGACTTTTTGTCTAAGTTTATGATGAGAAAACCTTCAGGGGACAACTTTCTCTTTTCTGCTGGGAAACCTGAGAAGTGACTCAGAGTCTCAGCAGGGGCACCCCCAACAGTGGTGAGCAGACCCCTGGCAAACTGCTCCAGAGGGAAGTCGGTGCTCCTGTCTGGGATGTGTTTTGTACTGCTTTTCAGTTAAATAAAGAGTTCAGAGCAACTAGATTTCTTTAAGCCAGTTAGGCAGAAAACCAGTGTTAAATTAAGAATCAAATGATAATAATTGAATATTTGTCGAAATGCGTGTGACTGTACATAGGTACATAGGAGTTTTTATGTAGTCTGAACTTGATTTAGATTTTATATTAGAGGTCAGCAACTGGTTTGAATGATGGTTTTGTTAAGTGGTTATGCTTTTAATAGAAAACACATATAATGCATTTTAACTTGAACTTTCCATGCCTTAGGAAATCCTAACTATTTTAAGAAACAGGATTACCTGTGTTTTCCTTGTCTCCTGGTGGCAGCTACCTACTTAAAGGCATTTATTCCTTCCTAGCTGAGAAGGAATCAATGGCCTTAAGAGGACAATCTTGAAAAAGGACCTAAGTGTTGGTAAGCACCAGATCCATCTTCCTTCTTGGCACCACTTTTGACTCATTAAACATAATGTGATGATAGCCAACCTTCAATAGGATGTAAGCTCCATGAAGGCAGGAACCTTTCTCTGCTTTGTTTGCTGCTATATCTCAGGTGCCTAGCTCAGTGCCTGGCTTGTAGCAGGCATGCACAGACGTGCAATGCTTAAAGAAATGAATGACCAGGAGTCAAGAGCAATAAAGAATTTTAAGTTTCCAACACTGAAAATCTCATCATCAACATTTCTTCATTTTCCTTTTTGTTTGTTATTTGCCTAAAAAGTCTTCTCTTATTGCTGTATAAATTATATATATTGCCTATATTATATCCTAAGGCTATGAACATTGTCTGTTTAGCTTACAACTGATAAGTGCTCACCACAGGATAAAGTGTTATGTGTACCTAAAACATTCCACTTGATGACAAAAATCAAACCCTAAGCAAAATAAGAAAATTAAATTCTGAATTTGCAAAATTAGGAAAACCCTAGAGTCTGCCTACAGCGATGTATTATAACTTCCTGGCTTATTATCATCAGTAGTGAGAAATTTCTCAGGTAATTTGCTGCTAAAAATAATTACAGCAAACACTTATTATTTTTGCTGTGCCACATACATAGTGCAAAGGGTCAATTATATGCGTTATTTTATTCAAACCTCTCAACAGCCATTTTACAGATGAGAAAATGTAGGTTTTGAGAGCTTAAATAATGTGCCCAAGGTCACCTAACTAGGAAGTGCTGGAGTGGTGATTAAGACTCTGTTAGTGGCTCCAAAGCCCAATTCCAAACCACTAGGTTACATTTCTCTACATATTGCTCAAAGTGGTTAAAATACTGGAATTTGTAAACAAGATGCTGTTTTCATAAATTAGTGTCGGGTTTTTGCTAGATTCTTGTCTCTCTCAGTCATGTACAGTTTTATTTGCTTCTGGAGTGGAACAAAAAAGGTGACGTTACACGTGGAGTATGGGATCTGTGTATGTCCATCTTCTGTGAGTCCATACTTGGCAACTGCTTCTGAGGTACACTATTAAATGTTGTGGCAGTTAACCCCCAAGTGCATGGGTGCACCTTGAATAATCCTATCTTTTATTTCCTCTATAATCTGTTCCACCAAAAGAAACATGAATTCCTATTCCAGAATCTTAAATAAAATGTGTGTACTGAATTCTCCATAAGAAGTAACAAAGTGAGAAATCTACCCTGACGCTTCCAGCAAAAATGTTGGCACATTCTCTTGTGGTGACTCTTTCCTTGAAGGTCCCCCAGGCTTGGGAGCTCCATGTCTCTCTCTCTTTCAAAGTCCTGCATGGCTCTTCTAGACTTTTCTTTTGGGAAATGGCTCCCTGGCCTTTTTTAAGGAAATCAACCTACCAGCTTTTCCCAGCAGCCACAGTTCTGTATCTCTACCTAACTAGTACCCTCATTCTGGTACAAGTCCCAAGCATGGTGACTGCCAGTTTACCGAAGATCTGGACAGGTTAGAATTCTGTGTAGGGGAAGAGGCCATGAATAGTTACACTTAAAAATGTCTATTTGTGGAATGAGGGTATTTTTTCCCCTCTAAACCTGAACACCTCCAAAGTACTGTGGCAACTGCATAATATGTATCTTGGGGTTAAAGATTGAAAGCCATGTACTCAGAAATCATCGTACTTTAAAAATTACTAAAAAAACAAAAAGGTTAATATTTGAAGTCATCTTGCCAAAATAGCAGTTGGTCTATGTATACCTCTTCACTTTTCGGTGTGTTTTGGTGGTACGATGAAAAGACCTTAGTCAAATGTAGACATACTTTCAAGTCTCAAAACACATGGTTTCTTTTACAAGACCCAGGCCATATTAATCTTCCCAGCATGCTTTCCTCATTCATCTCCACAAATGCTACATTATAGATTACAAATAGCTCATCTACATGTCCTAATAAGCCATAAGTACATTAACAAGTTTACAGACTTTTGCACAATGTTAATATTTACTCCACCTTATGAGTCCCTGGAATCAAAATCCACACATCTATTGCCACTGGTTACACATGAAGGGCACCCGTGCAACTTAGCGGGCATGGATGTGGACGCCTGCAATCCTGTACTGCCTGAAGGGCTGCAAGACCGAGTCAAGCATGTTCCCTATGTGCAATGTGTCAAGGATGATATGTCAACCCATTACCCATGAAAGCCATTCGGGGTTTGTTAGCAAATAGTGGCCTGATTATGAATGGGTGTAGAAGCACTTTGTTGCATAGGGCTGTTTCGATACTGCATCTTGATGAAGGCAGCTTTGAACAATCCAGCATTACCTACATTACTTCTAAGTTAAAGGATACAATGGAAGCAGATGTATTTGAAGCTCTGGAATTGATTCTTCCTATTAAACAAAATACACTGATATCTGAATAAGGGCTTATGACTTTCACAAGTATTTATTCTAATATTAATGTGTTAAATATATTTTATCTCAGGATGCTTCATGAGTACATATTTTAGTGAGCAGAATTACATACACACACACAAACACTCATATAAATTACCCAAAGTTGATAGCTTTTGCAGGTCAGTTGTGTAATATTAATTAGGCTAAAATTATCACACATATCTATATGTTTAATATATGATATTTGAGTGGGTATACATGAATAAATAGATAACTGCCATTGTAGAAAGAAGTCTGATTTCCAAATACCTTTTAAATTATTATTACATGCGATTTGGTTATTTTTCAGGGGAAGAGATCATATTTAGGTCCTCTTCACCAGATTATTCAAGCTATTTTGAAGAGTTTAAGACAGCAATGTTTAATCTGCATATTGGCAAAGAATTATGATCACAAAAGTATCTAACAAAGAACTCATATTTCCATTTGAATGTCTCAAAGCAACCTCAAATGAACATACCCAAATCAAATTTATGATCTTCCCCCAAATTTGGTTCTTAGGTTTCCCATCTCAGTGAACATCAGCACCATTCATCCAATTGCATAACCAGAAAGTGGGGAGAAACACCTCTTCTTACTTTGCTCCCAAATTGCAACCATCACCAAAGTCTGTTGATTTTGCAATCTAAGTAATTCTCCAATCCAGTCCCTTTTTGTTATTACTCCAGATATTCCCCAGGCCAATCTGCCATTATTTTCTTAGCAGTGTCTTCTCTTGCTCACATGAAAAAGCTACTGACTAGACCCTCATCAATTTCTGCAACCTTGTCTCTCATAGGCTGCTCCTTCATACAGTTTCTTCAACCACTTGGTCCTTCTCTCAGTCCTAACAAAATGCATTATGTATCGTGGCCCTTTGTGTTCCAGGTCTTTAAGCATGCTGGTCTTTCTTCCCTACCCACCTGCAATTCTTCCAGTAGAGTCCCTTTAGCTATCAACCAATACATCACTTTCTTAGGGAAGTCTTCTCTGATCTTGCTAGTCATGGTCAGTCTTGTCAAATAGATATTCATAGTACTCTGTGGCTTTTTCTAATAACATTTTATTTTATTTATTTATTTATTTATTTGAGACGGAGTCTCACTCTGTCGCCCAGGCTGGAGTGCAGTGGCCGGATCTCAGCTCACTGCAAACTCCACCTCCCGGGTTTACGCCATTCTCCTGCCTCAGCCTCCTGAGTAGCTGGGACTACAGGCGCCCGCCACCTCGCCCGGCTAGTTTTTTGTATTTTATATTAGAGACGGGGTTTCACTGTGTTAGCCAGGATGGTCTCGATCTCCTGACCTCGTGATCCGCCTGTCTCGGCCTCCCAAAGTGCTGGGATTACAGGCTTCAGCCACCGTGCCCGGCCTTCTAATAACATTTTAACATAGTCTTACTCATATATTCAACTGTATGATTATTATGGTTAAAGCCTGTATCTCTCTCTGATTTGATTATGATTTTTCTGAGACCCTAATCTATTCTACTCACCACTCTATCCACAGTGATGACATGGGGCCTGGAATGAAGTGCCTATCCCTTAAATTTTGCTAATTGTATGAGTTAATGAAGAGCTATGGATATCAGATATTAAACAAATCTGTTAAGGAATTGAACAGAGAGAAAGACTACTGAGTGACAACTGTAGAAATTCACTGTCTTGAAGAAAAGGTTTCCAGACCAGATAACTTCATTAGAAAATATCTCTAATTGTAGGATGTGACAAAGCTCTTGAATTCCTTAGATACAATCACTGTGTGGTGCATCATGAAGTAGGGCTGAGCCTTCCAGAAGCTGCCTTCATATCTATTCTTTTCTGTTGGACAAGTAGGGTCTTTGCCTCTTTTTCTTGACAAGCAGAAAGCTTTGAACAGCCAAATGGCAAGATACTCAGCAGCAGAGAGCAGGTCTGGGGTGCTAAGTGTCATAAACATATGGCTTTTCTTTCTCCCTAGTGAAGACCCAGCCTCATGCATTATAGTTAGAGCTCTGTCAATGTTCTGAACAGTTCATCACAAAATGTATTATAGACTCAGTGAGCTTTGCAAAAAGAAAGGTCATCTTCTTTAAACTACCTCTCAATATGGGAATGCTGGCTGGGCGCGGTGGCTCATGCCTGTAATCCCAGCACTATGGGAGGCTGAGGTGGGCGGATCACCTGAGGTCGGGAGTTTGAGAACAGCCTGACCAACATGGAGAAACCCTGTCTCTACTAAAAATACAATATTAGCTGGGTGTGGTGGAGCATGCCTGTAATCCCAGCTAATCGGGAGGCTGAGGCAGGAGAATCACTTGAACCTGGGGGGCAGAGGCTGCGGTGAGCCGAGATTGCAGCATTGCAATCCAGTCTGGGCAACTCTGCCTCAAAACAAACAAACAAACAAACAAAAAACCCCAAAAAGTATGGGAATGCTTTCTAAATTGTCTGTAAGAGAAAACCACTCTCCATTATGAAGTGCTTAAAGATGCAATAAAATTTCTTTCAATGGAAATTTCTTCCTTTTGGTTGGAAGTCTTAGAGGATAAATGTAATCCCTCTTTCAAGCCCTTCAAATACTTTGAGACTGATATAAAAGCTGTTCCTTTAGTACTACGTTTTTTTTCTACTTTGTGTTTTGTTTTTCTGTTTCTCAATGAATGTTGGATTGTACTACTTTGAGATTTTTTTTTCTATTATTATTAACATAGGGAGACTGCAAATTTAAGAAAGATGTTTTTGGCATTCCTAAATTCAGAGCCTAGATTCACAAAACCTTTCTGTCTTCCAAAATTTGCTCACCGATCTGTGGTCACCCTGTTCTGTAAATTCTCAGCAAGATCCACTTGTGAATTACACATACACTTAAAATTCTAGTAACATTTTACACATATTTTTTCTTTTCTGCCAGATTTATAGATTATTTGTATTCCACACTGGCATTGCCTGTTGAAAGCTTATTAGAAGTAGGTAATCAACAGAAACACATTGTTTAATTGATCTAGGAGTCAGAAATCTCAAATTGTAATCCCAATGGTGTTCAGACTCTAATATTGTTTGGACCTATCTCAACAAACCTTGATTTTCTCATTTGTGAAAGATATCAAGTCTTAATTTCAACAACTTCATAAGGCTACTTTGAAGATAGATGGAACGATATTATGAATTTAAAAAAAATTTAAGAGGTTTAATTTTATTTTCGAACTCCCTGACAATTCCCTTGGGATTGTGATTCAAGCTCAGTGCTTCCCACTCACTTGTATTTGCCTCTCTGTGTCCCTGAAAAAGCATGAAGATAGACCTGGCAATTGAACTCCTCAGTTGCATTGGGACAGTTGCAAAACCCAGAGTTTTGGGATCATCTGGCTTTGGGGAGAACATCTGGCAAGTGTCTGCAAATAGTATCACAGGGATCCAAGGGTTGAATTCACATTGCGCCTGCAGTTTCTTTTTTCATGGGGATAATCAGCTGTCTATATGACCAGATTAAAAAATCAACGTGGAAGGATGAGTGAAATAAATATGTGATTTTGGATGACAATCTTTGGGGAGGATTAGGAAGAAGGAAACCAGATTCATGATTGGAGATGGTCAATCTCCATTTTAGAAGGCTGGGACTGCCTGCAGGGCTTTTAAATGCTGACAAAGGTCTATCAGGCTTTAATTGGGCAGTCTAATGTTTTCTTCTTTTACCTGGTGCTCTGATGGAATATCAAAGGGATGATCCTCTCCTGGATTTTGAAAAACAAAATAAATGAATACCAATTGCTCTTCAAGACCAAAACCTATATCCACTTCTCAGATCCGTCAAAGTGCCTTAGGAAGCAGTTTTTGTTTTTAAAAGAAGCCGTGTCTTAGAAGTGTTTTGAGACTGGAAGGAAATACCCCAAAATGGTAATAGTGGTTGTTGTTTGAGACCTGGGCCTGTAGACAGGGTTTTGTTTTGTTTTGTTTTGTTTTCCTATTCTTTTTGAATAGCCTGTTATTGTATTATGACTTTTATTTAATTTATTGTTTTATTTGTATAAATTCAGGGGGTACAAGTGCAGTTTTGTTACATGGATATTGCATAGTGGTAAAGTATTATGACTAATGATGTAAGAACATAATATAAGAATAAAATACAATATAAATATTACACGTAATATTAAAAAATAGTATAAGATAAAAAGAAAAGAAAAACAACAACAACAAAGCCATCCCTCCCTAACAAAAGCCCTTCAAACAAAACTAGTTATTCTACCCTTTTGTTTTACTCCTTTCAGGGTGCTCTCTTTAGTATATGGAAAACATTTCTGTTTCAGCTGGACACTAAACTCAATAGTTTTTGTTTAATTTTTATCTCCTCTCTATTCCCAATAAGTCTTTCCTTTATCAGCATTTGGATCTCAGCTTAAATGAGTATGTAGGGCTCGGAAATTGCTCAAAGATGGCAATGTGTAGAATTCCACTTTTTCCCTCCATTTTAATTTCCTTTAGCAATTTAGCACTTCTTTTCAAATCACACATATAGAAAAAACAGAGAAATTTCTTAACACCCCTTTGGCAAGTCGCATGGAAAAAAACTGCCACTGTTTCTATTTACATGCTTTGGGCAAGTTATATTTCAAATAAAGAGCTTTAACCAAGAACCAAAGGAGAATTTTTTAAAGTCCTTTTTAAGCAACTAATTCCTTCAGACAAGATGTACTATGAAAAGCAAAACGCAACCTAGAATTGTATACAACAATGTAAGAAGGATGTACAACTTAAGTGTTTATAATACTAAATATTGTACTTCAAATATTGTACTACTGATTCTTAGAGAAAATACAATGTAAATACAAAGTATACTTTATATATTTATTATAGGATATTAATACTGACATTATCTGGAATATATATTTTTAGTAAAAATAAAATCATCGCCAGGTGCGGTGGCTCACGCCTGTAATCCCAGCACTTTGGGAGGCCGAGACAGGCGGATCACGAGGTCAGGAGATCGAGACCATCCTGGCTAACATGGTGAAACCCCGTCTCTACTAAAAAATACAAAAAACTAACCGGGCAAGGTGGCAGGCGCCTGTAGTCCCAGCTACTCGGGAGGCTGAGGCAGGAGAATGGCGTAAACCCGGGAGGTGGAGTTTGCAGCGAGTTGAGATCCGGCCACTGCACTCCAGCCTGGGCGACAGAGCGAGACTCTGTCTCAAAATAAATAAATAAATAAATAAATAAATAAAATAAAATAAAATCATATGTCCCCAGTTGTGCCTTAGATGAAGCTTTCAAATCTTATTGTTTATACTTACTTTCAGCAAAATACTACATTTGGCAGCTCCAGTAAGTTAAAAGAAAGGGCACAATCCTGTATTCACCTAGTTTTCAATTAACATACTTTTACAATATTCACTTCCTTATAAAGCTCGCTTTTGTTTGGGAGGTAAATTATAATTTACTCAAGGAAAGAAAATATGAGGAAAAGCAATTATTGTATTTAATAATTAAAGCAAATTATTATATTGTTTGCTTTAATTTAGAGAATTGTTAGAAATTAATTTAAACAATTATTTATTTATTATATTTTGTTTTTTATATGGTAAATGTATCTTTTTAAATTATTATTATTATTGCTTTTTTTTTTCTGAGACGGAGTCTTGCTCTGTTGCCCAGGCTGGAGTGCAGTGGCACCATCTCTGCTTATTGCAAGCTCCACCTGTTGGGTTCAAGCAATTCTGCTTCAGCCTCCTGAGTAGCTGGGACTACAGGCGTGCGCCACCATGCGTGGCTAAATTTCTGTATTTTTAATAGAGACGGGGTTTCACCATGCTGGCCAGGCTGGTCTCAAACTCCTGACTTTGTGATCCACCAGTCTCGGCTTTCCAAAGTGCTGGGATTACAGACGTGAACCACTGCACCTGGTCCCTTTTTAATTACATTTTAAGTTCTGGGATACATGCACAGAATGTGCAGGTTTGTTACATAGGTATACATGTACCATAGTGGTTTGCTGAACCCATCAACCCATCATCTATGTTAGGTATTTCTCCCCTAGCCCTCCACCCCCTGACAGGCCCCAGTGTGTGATGTTCCCCTCCCTGTGTCCACATGTTCTCATTGTTCAACTCCCACTTTTGAGTGAGAACATGTAGTGTTTGGTTTTTAGTTCCTGTGTTAGTTTGCTGAGAATGATGGTTTCCAACTTCATCCATGTCCCTGCAAAGGACATGAAAACTCATCCTTTTTTATGGCTGCATAGTATTCCACGGTGTATATGTGTCACATTTGCTTTATCATTGATGTGCATTTGGGTTGGTTCCAAGTCTTTGCTATTGTGAACAGTGCTGCAATAAACATAAGTGTGCAAGTGTCTTTATAATAGAATGATTTATATTCCTTTGGGTATATACCTAGTAATGGGATTGCTGGGTCAAATGATATTTCTGGTTCTAGATCCTTGAGGAATCACCACACTGTCTTCCACAATGGTTGAACTAATTTACACTTCCACCAACAGTGTAAAAGCATTCCTATTTCTCCACATCCTCTCCAGCATATGTTGTTTCCTGATTTTTTAATGATCACCACTTTACTATTTTGTAAGTTTTTGCAACAGCTGGTACCGGTTTTTCGTTTCTGCAATTAGTGCTTTTTTCAGGAGCTCTTGTAAGGCAGGCCTGGTGGTGACAAAATCTTTTAGCATTTGCTTATCTGTAAAGGATTTTATTTCTCCTTCACTTGTGAAGCTTAGTTCAGCTGAATATGAAATTCTGGGTTGAAAATTTTCTTTAATAATGTTGAACATTTGCCCCCACTCTCTTCTGGCTTGTAGGGTTTCTGCAGACAGATCTGCTGTTAGTCTGATGGGCTTCCCTTTGTGGGTAACCCGGCCTTTCTCTCTGGCTGCCCTTAACATTTTTTCCTTTATTTCAACCTTGGTGAATTTGACAATTATCTCTTGGGGTTGTTCTTCTTGAGGAGTATCTTTGTGGTGTTCTCTGTATTTCCTGAATTTGAATGTTGGCCTGTCTTGCTAGGTTGGGGAAGTTCTCCTGGATGATATCCTGCAGAGTGTTTTCCAACTTGGTTCCATTCTCCCCGTCACTTTCAGGTACACCAATCAAACATAGGTTTGGTGTTTTCACATAGTCCCATATTTCTTGGAGGCTTTGTTTATTCCTTTTCATTTTTTTCCTCTAAACTTGTCTTCAGGCTTTATTTCATTAAGTTGTTCTTCAATCTCTGATATCCTTTCTTCCGCCTGATCAATTCAGCTATTGATACTTGTATATGCTTCACAGAGTTCTCATGCTTTGTTTTTCAGTTCCGTAAGATCATTTATGTTCTTCTCCAAACTGGTTATTCTAGTTAGCAATTCCTCTAACTTTTTTTTCAAGATTCTTAGCTTTCTTGCATTGGGCTAGAACATGCTCCTTTAGCTTGGAGGAGTTTGTTATTACCCACCTTCTGAAGCCTACTTCTGTCAATTTGTTAAACTCGTTCTCCATCCAGTTTTGTCCCCTTGCTGATGAGGAGTTGTGATCCTTTGGAGGACAAGAGGCATTCTGGTTTTTGGAATTTTCAGCCTTTTTGCACTGGTTTTTCCTCATCTGCATGGATTTATCTACCTTTGGTCTTTGATATTGGTGACCTTCAGATGGAGTTTCTGTGTGGATGTCCCTTTTGTTGATGTTGATGCTATTCCTTTCTGTCTGTTAGTTTTCCTTCTAACATTCAGGTTCCCCTGCTGCAGGTCTGCTGGAGTTTGCTGGAGGTCCATTCCAAATCCTGTTTGCCTGGGTATCACCAGTAGAGGCTGCAGAACAGCAAAGATTACTGCCTGATTCTTCCTCTGGAAGCTTGGTCCCTAGAGGGGCACCCGCCAGATGCCAGCCAGAGCTCTCCTGTGTGAGGTATCTGTCAACCCCTGCTGGGAGGTGTCTCCCAATTAGGAGGCATGGGGGTCAGGGACCCACTTGAGGAGGCAGTCTGTCCCTTAGCAGAGCTCGAGCGCTGTGCTGGGAGATCTGCTGCTCTTTGCAGAGCTGGCAGGCAGGAACGTTTAAGTCTGCTTAAACTGTGCCCACAGGCACCCCTTCCCCCAGGTGCTCTGTCCCAGGGAGATGAGAGTTTTATCTTGAAGCCCCTGACTGGGGTTGCTGTCTTTCTTTCAGAGATGCCCTGCCCAGAGAGGAGGATTCTAGAGAGGCAGTCTGGCTACAGTGGCTTTGCTGAGCTGCGGTGGGCTCTGCCCCATTCAAACTTCCTGGTGGCTTTGTTTACACTGAGAGGGGAAAAGTGCTTACTTAAGCCTCAGTAATGGTGGATGCCCCTTCCCCACACCAAGCTCGAGTGTCCCAGGTCAACTTCAGACTGCTGTGCTGGCAGTGAGAATTTCAAGCCAGTGGATCTTAGCTTGCTGGGCTCTGTAGGGGTGGGATCCACTGATCTAGACCACTTGGCTCCCTGGCTTCAGCCCCCTTTCCAGGGAAGTGAATGCTTCTGTCTTGGCGGCATTCCAGGCACCACTGGGGTATGAAAAAAACTCCTGCAGCTAGCTCAGTGTCTGCCCAAATGGCCTCCCAGTTTTATGCTTGAAACCCAGGTCCCTGGTGGCATAGACATCCGAGAGGATCTCCTTGTCTGTGGGTTGTGAAGACTGTGGAAAAAGCGTAGTATCTGGGCCAGAGTGCACCATTCCTCGTGGAAGTCCCTCACTGCTTCCCTTGGCTAGTGGAGGCAGTTCCTTGACCCCTGTGCTTCCCGGGTGAGGTAACACTCCACTCTGCTTCGGCTCACTCTCTGTGGGCTGGACCCACTGTCTAACCAGTCCCAGTAAGATGAGCCAGGTACCTCAGCTGGAGATGCAGAAGTCACCTGCCTTCTGCGTTGATCTCACTGGGAGCTGCAGACTGGAGCTGTTCCTATTCGGCCATCTTGCCAGGTACCCGCTAAAGAATTATTTAATTTGTTATTTGTTAATTAAATTTTTAATTGTTTAAATTAAAGCTAATATTGAAAATTGTTATTGCTCAATTCCAAAGGTGGCAGAAAATAGGAGTAACACAAGATTGAGACTTGGATTATGTGATCTGAGATTTATTTATGTATTTACTTATAATCTGGAAATTTTGTAAAAGACTGTGAATTTATACTCATATATTTTCCCTGCTCATTTGGAGCAATTTCTAATTTTTACTTTTTTTAGTACTGTCATATCTCCCAGTAACGGTGGCTTGTGTATGTGTAGTGATTTGCACATTTCAATCAGATTTTTTCCCTCTCTTTTTTAACATCTTCAATTTGTGAAATGCGATTTTAACATCTTCAGTTTGTGAAATGCAAGATCCAAAAGAGAAAAAATCACTTCCCATTCAGTTTCATTTCATTTATTTATTTTTCTTTCTGTTAATTTTAAATTGTGCAATTAAACATTTCTTTTGGCTGTTAAAAGGTAAGTTCTACCTAGTGTGATTTCTTCAAGATAACTTCCTTTGCAAACAGTAAAATTAGTTTGTTCAGTTATTTCTGAATTTATGGATCAGTTTACAATTCGTGTTTAGATTTAAACTTAGTGGGAAGGCATCTGGCAAGGGTGGAAGACTCAGCTCTGCCACCACTTGTTGGAAGACCGTGAATAACTGACATTTAAAATTAAAAGCAATGAAAGTAAAAGTTAGAGGCCAGTTTTGAAAACAGGTGGAAAATGCAAGAGTCATATCACTTTAAGACTACGCCACACACACACACACACACACACACACACACACACACACACGTCAAATGAGAAAAATATTTATTTTCTTGTTTTTCAAATAGATTATTTGGTATTAGGAAACACTGTGGGAGTTTCTTAATGCATTTAAAATATTATGTGCTTGGCCATTATTTTTAAGAAACAACTATTGTAAAAATTAATGTGCTCCTTTATCAATGAATGATGATTGTTTTCAACTAAGGCCTCTAGGCAGAGATTAAGTTGGAAATGATATCAACACTATCATTTGTATAGGGCATTTATGTTTTCTTGGGCCGAAGTTTTTAAAATCTTTATAATCCTCAGAATAATGGGTAGCTTTTGTGATGCCCGTCTTACCTTACTCTCAGCAGTGTTACGGAGTAAAGGTAGGTTTTTTTTTTTTTTTTTTTTTTTTTTTTTTGGCAAAAGTGTCTAATGGTCTAACCAATATGTACATTCTCCTTTGCAAAGACCCCAGCTGCCCAACTACATTTCCCATCCTGGGTTCCCTTATACCCCTGTAACTACTCTCCTCCATGAAGTGTGAGTGGAAGGGATGGGTATCACTTATGGGTTGAAGTTTTTAAGAAGGGAGTGTGCCTTCTGCATTCTTTCCTCTTCTGCCAAAGGCCCCAAAGGTCTATGAGATGGTTAAGGTGACCAGCAGTCCTGGTTTGCCCCGGACTGAGGGAGTTTCTGGAATGTGGGACTTTCAGTTTCAAAACTGGGACAATCTAGGAGAAAGGGGGATTTGCCGGTGACCCTAAGAGATGCCGCTGACCAATAATATCTATTTGGGACTTTTATGTAATTGAGAAATAAGCCAGGAAAGTTTTGAAGTTAATTCATTGCTACTTACTAGCTTTACCCTAATACAGATTGGAATTACTACTGAGGAAGTGCCCTTGCTCAGATAGACACATGTTAATGAGAGGGTATCAAAAAGCAGAAATGCTGGCTCTCATCCTCAGCAACTCCATGAACTAGAATGTGTTTTTGGCCTAATCTTTTAGCTGGAGTAGATTAATGGTTCTCAAAGCATGGTGTGAGAATTCACAGGGTTCCCTAAGATCTCAGGGTGTCCATGAGGGCAAAACTATTTCCATAACAGTGCAGGATGTTATTACCTTTCACTCTCTTAGGAGTGTGCAGTGGGATTTTTGAGAGGCTACACAAGGTGTGATGATGTCACGGATCTGGTGGCTGATAGACTATGTGCTTGTGAATTAGTGTGTTTTAAAATTGTGTTGCTCTTAATTTCTAATACGGTCCATACTAACAGATGTAACTCATACTCCAAAAACTCTCTGGGGTCATTAATGATTTTTAAGAGAGTCAGAACTCCTGAGACCAAAAAGTTTGAGAAGTGTTGATGTGAATAATTTCTAAGGTTTTGTATATTTCTCAAAGTTTATGAATTAGTTCTCATATATACCCAAGCCAGCTATAGAACTCTCTCTCTTTTTTATTTTTTTGAGATAAGGTCTTGCTGTGTTGCCCAGGTTGGAGCGCAATAATGGCTCACTGCAGCCTAGAGAGTCTGGGCTCAAGAAATCCTCCTACCTCAGCCTCCTGAGTAGCTAGAAATTCATGCATGCACCCCCATGCCCAGCTAATTTTTGAATTTTTTGTAGAGATGGAGTCTCATTATGTTGCCCAGGCTGGTCTTTAACTCCTGGCCTCAAGAGGTCTTCCTGCCTCAGCCTCCCAAAGTGCTTACAGGTGTGAACCACCATGCCTAGCCTCATTACAGAATTTGTAAGTTGCTATGTCTTTCATTTTTTTCCATCTTTTTTTTTTTTTTTTTTAGACTGAGTCTCACTCTGTCACCCAGACTGGAGTGCAGTAGCATGATCTCAGCTCACTGCAACCTCTGCCTCCTGAGTTCAAGCAATTCTCCTGCCTCAGCCTCCTGAGTAGCTGGGATTACAGGCATGTGCCACCATGCTAGGCTAATTTTTGTACTTTTAGTAGAGGGCGTTTCACCATGTTAGCCAGGCTGGTCTCGAACTCCTGACCTCAGGTGATCCACCTGCCTGTCTCAGCCTCCCAAAATGATGGGATTACAGGTGTGAGCCACCACACCCAGCCATTTTTTTTTTTTTTTCCATCTTAGGCTGTGGTGGGGATAAAACATGTTTTGGAATCGATTATTAAAAGATCTCTTTACAGAAAAGTATAGAGATTTTGTTTTATATATTAGGAATTACACTCAGAGTTATTCCCCTTATGATATGGGACAGTTGCCTTAAACATATCATAAAGTAGCAAAAATTGAAGTTATTTTTTCCCTTCAGAGGAAGGACATTTTGCCGTTTCAAACAAGTAAATCTGACAATTATGTTTCCAGCAACCTTAGAGACATATCTGTTGTGCTTATCCAGGGTTCTGGATAAAGATGCTTAGTGTACTTTCGATGGAAGCAAATCAAATGCAAATTTGGTTGTGTCTCTCTCTTGCTTAGAAGCTTTCAGTAGCTTGGGTCCTAGGATAAAGCCCCAACTTATTCAAAGTCCTTTCAGGTCTTCACCTGCACTCTCCCTACTCTGGTCTCCCCTCTGTGTGTTTTCTGTCAGGTTCTCTTTACTGAACCTCACAAGTGCTGACGGACGTTAACCCTGTTTCATTTCTGCTTTAAAAGCCTTTTCTCCAACCTGATTTATAATCTCAATGCACCTGTACTTCTTACACCTCAGAAACTCACTTGTAATTCTGTTCCAGGATGCCCACTGGATCCAAAGAGAGAAACTTACCAGTACTCTATAGAATTATGATCTAGGTTTGACTGACTCCTGGCAACAAGCCCCACCCACCAGCCAATTTGGATGAGATGAGGCGTTTTTCTTATGCCGCGAAGGAGATCTGCAACATGATGCTCAGGCTTTTGAAGAAATGACTCAGAAAAGGGCTGTCCTCATAGCCAAATAACAAAATGTTTACTAAAAATACAAAAGTGAAGTCATCAGATACCTGAATTCACTGGACATTGGTAAATTTAGAGAAAGCCAAGATCTGCAATCTATTCATACACACATATACACACACACAAACACCAACACCAGAGATCAATTCAAAATCCAGATTGTCATTTGAGGAATGTATAGTTGCTAATTTATTTTGACAAATTCGTGGAGTTGATTTAAATTATTTATGATAATGCTTCACAGTATATTTTATAAAAGTAATGAAAGTGTAAATTTAAAAAAGTTCTTGGCTTTTAAACTTTTCTTGGGGAGAAATGAAAGAATGCTGTTTTTTTTTTCTTTTAAAAAGCATTAAAACACCAGAACTATGGAGTGAAAATATGAAGGAAGTCTGTTTATATTTTAGGAAATATATATACTTCTACAAACAAACCTAGTAGAATATCTGACACAAAAACTGTACAGGCCTCTCCTAGCTCTTTATATGAACTCAGTTGCTGGTGAATGGGGAGATAATTCACCCATCTATGTACTTGGTTTTCTGGATAATAATAATGATAATGGTAATTGGCATTTATTAAGCTCTTACTATGCTCTGAACACTTTATTTGCATTATATCTTTGAATGCATATAACATTCTAGAAGGTAGGTGCTATATTGTTTCCAATTTATAGATAAGAAAATTGAGCCACAGAGAAGTTAAGTGACTTACCCAAAGTCACACAGCAACAAAGATAAAATTCAAAATGATGTAGGTTTATTTCATAGCCTAGTATTCTTTACTCCTAAGCCATACTGGGTTGTACAGTAATTGTTAAAGGAACAAATTTCAAAATCTTCCTTATAGATAGCCTTTCTTTCTATTTGCACAAAGGATTATAAACTGTAAGAACTATTATGGCACATTGAATTAGCTCAGCAGTTCAACTGTAAGAGTTTCTCATGAACTATTTAAAGCTATTCATTGTTATTAGGAGGACCAGAGCTAGACTCAGGATAAACCTGTATTTCATTCAATTCAACTTAGCTCAATTTAGTTCATGTTTTTGAATATACATTACATGCTGGGTTTGGGAGGGAAGATTGTAATTGTAATTAGAAAGGTATTATCTCTGCTTTCTAGGAACACAGAATCACTTGTGGGATTAAGAGATGAGGACAGCAAGTAGACCAAACTATAAGCTGAGGTTCAAGGTGGCATAGGCTGGGTGCCACAGTGCTGCATCTCAGGTGGGGTAGAAGTACAAAACGGACAGTACCAGAAGGAAAACCTGAGGATAAACTTGGGTCTTTTTACCATTCCCAGCCTTAGGAGGCCATGGGCTCAACAAATACTTGTCAAGTGAATGATTAAGATCCCTTAAGGTACTGAGTAGGATATGAAAAAAAATCATGGAGGAGAAAGCATTTGAAGTGAATATCTTTAAGTTTTAGTTCCATTCTGAGGTTGCAGGATATGCAAAGTGTAGATGCTTAATATAAAAATGCTTGAAATGATGATGGCGGAAGCCTGCTGAATGATGTGGAATAAAGAAGTATGTGATAATGATTATGATTTGATTAACATCTATTAGACATGTCCATTGTGCCAGCTGTTTTCAAGGGCTTAATTTATTTGCTCTGCAGAAATTCAGTATTGGTGGTAGACGTAAAGGTGCTACCTTGTCCTCCCTTCGAAGAGAAGGTGCTTCCCAGCTGTAGGGGGTGTGGTCGGCATACAGCCTCTGTTCAGCTCTCAGCTCCTTCAGAGTTGGCCTTGGCAGCAGACAGGTGCCTGGCCCAAATCATACCCTTTTTAGGGAAAGCCCCTGTCCCATAATTGAGGAACAGATACAGAGGTCAGCTCATTCTGATCCAACATGGACGGACTCTGTAGGGTTCTGTTTGCTCCCGAGCTCCCTCCAGGGTTGGCTATGGCACTATTAGGCTTTCATTGCTCCCTTTCCTTCCCATCACAGCTCAATTCCTAATCAATGTCTTGCTTAGTTTAGAGTCTGCTTCCGGAAAACCTAATCTGTAACACCATTAATCTTCCACATCGACAAACTGGGAACTGGAGCACTGAGAGATGATGCCTTTCCCCAAGGCCACACAGCTAGTTTAAATTAAGATTCATTTAACCTCTAATTGAGGTTCTCTTCACAACCCCACACTGGCTACAGGACCAACCTGTACTTAGCCAAAGCTAAAGTATTTAGCCAAAGCTGCATTCTCGCACATGCACACATCAACAGGAATCTCTCCACTTGTCGGCCCAGATAGATGTTTTCTGTCAGGAGAGCTCTGAGTCATCTGTGCCCCCTAGAGGAAGCCAAAACTCTAGGTCATCTGTGCCTACTCTTGTCTCGACTACTATCAATCTTTCAAGTCTTAGCTTCTAAATCAAAATTAAGTTTTCTGGTTACAAGCTTTTGTAGTACCTGTCATAGCACTGGCCACAATTTGCAAAAACATATTTATTTTCTCCCTTTTGTTGCTCCACTAGGCTGTAACTTCAGGAGGGCGTGGATTATGTTTGTTGATCTCAGTACCAACTTCCTAGCACTCCCCCATACTTTTTGGGTGTGACAGGAGCTCAGTGTACGTTTGTTAAAGGGCTGAGTTAAGGGTGTATGATAAATACTGGGTACTTAGCCAATATTATTTCTAGTTTTCTTCTTTTATGGAACTACATAAGATAGTCACAAAAATATTATTGTATTATGACAGATATTAATTATTATGATCATGATTGTTTTTAGGCTCATACCATACCTTAGACCATTTTCAAATGACTAAATTGAATGGTCAAAAATCAATAACTTACTTGGAAACTGTCCCTATATTTTTTGCTGAAGTCATGTTTAATTTTCTTCAGGAGAGGTCTCAATCCTAAGACAATGCTGACATTTCTCAAGAGTGGGAATTCCATGAGCTTTCTCAGACGGCTGCCCCGATGTCTGGAAACCTCTTGAAGGTGATCGCTATCATTTTGTCCACCTAGATATTTGATCATAAACTCATTCTTTAAAACCAAAGTCATGGGTGGCACCCTTTGACCTCGTTAAAGCTCATAAATCTCCTCTTTGTGAAGATGTTTCATCTTGATATGTGGCAAAGGTGTGAACCATTCAAGAGGTGTTCTCTTGAACATTTGCCCTACAAACTCACCCAATAGAAAACCAGATTCAGGCATTTCCAACATGGGTCGCTTCTCAGAAAGACTGTTTCAACTTCAATGTATATTATGAAGATTTTATAGATTTCAATTATGCAAACTTTTTAGCTTTTTCCTTTTCAGACTAGCCCGACTTGTTTTTTTATAATTTTAAATGTATTCTTCAATATAAAGTTAATATATTGACAACAGAAAATTTTGAAAAGCAAGAAAGGAAAAAAAGTCATAATTTTAGACGTCATACGTGTTTCCATTTGTGAGTTTTTCTGGTGTATAGAGATTATGAAGTTCAAGTGGGAGGGAAAAGGATTGTTGAAGGCTCGTTCTTCTAGAGTTGCTGTGAAACCAAATTTAAACTAATCTCGAACAGTTGCGACTTAGACAACTCAGTCTTTAGGCTCTGTTGTCTAATCACTGTGTGTGTTTCTACAATTTACTTCACCGCTGAGTCCAGTTTTGTGTTTTGTAAGATAGGAATCATAATTTCTGTTAGTGACCTAGTAGGAATGTATTAGAGAATTAAGTGAGAAACAGCAAAATCCCTTCTGACCCCCAATAAACATAAGCTACTTTTTTTACCGATCTTGTTTTTGATCTTTTTGTTAGATATGCATTCTAACTGTCTTTTCAAAGAATTAATATGTCAGTATGTTCAATTCTTTGCCGTCTATTTTTGAACTTCCTCGTAAAGCAACCTTTTTCAATTACCTACTTCACCCTGGCTCATTCTGATCACCTGCTCCACCATACATTCCCATCACCTGCTCCACCCTAACTCATTCCTGTTACCTGCTACCTGCTCTGCCCTGACTCCTGCCAAAGCACTCACCCCGTCATTGTCTTTAAATTGGCCAGTCGGAATTAGTTTAGCCTGTGCGGTCTAACCCTAGCCAATAGGGGAACGACACAGCAGCGAGGGCCGCATGCATTAGGGATAAGAACCCCTTCCCCTCCCTTGTCCAAGTGTGCGCTCACCATTGTTCCATCTGTAAGGGCGCACCCTTCTACATAGAAGTAACTTGCCTTGCTGAGAATTAAAAAGAAAATTTTATATTCGAGTGCTATTTCTTTTGCAGCACTGAAACTTTATATATAACATTTTCTAAACAAGGTTGTAGCAAAATTATTGGTACCCACCAATGTGGGTGACTAGGATTTTTATTTCATAAATGAAGAAACTAAAACTTGGTGAAGTTAGAGACTTGCTGAAGGTTTTCTTTTTTTCTTTTTCTTTTCTTTTTTTTCTTTCTTTCTTTCTTTCTTTCTTTTTTTTTTTGCTCATTGATTGAAGAGGCAATATTTGCATCCAGGTCTGTGTAGTTTAAAACCCATTCCATAGCCACCTTTCTGCATTGCCAGCTTGAAGCACTGGTGCTTTGAGAACATTGCTTTTGGTGGACCTATTCTAATACTCATCTGCCCTTAGGTTCCTTTGCATTCATTTTCGGTCAAACATTCGGGGTTAATGAAAGCAATTTGAACTCTAGGACCAGATCACCTATTTCCTTCAAATCTCACACTTGAGGTTGCAGACTTTTTGGTTTACACTAAATTTCCTTGCGATCTGAGAACCTGAAAACCTTACACTCAGAATCAGTGGGCCTAAAAAAACCTTTTTATCTAGCTGTAGCACAACCAGAGCTACTTAAGTTGCCATATTGGTTGTCCTTTTCCAGTTAGCCTAATGAAGTCTCCTGATGGAGTAGGCATTAGATCAGACCAGACTTAATGAAAACAGAATTAATTCATAGAGTTGTTTCATCAGCTTTCCAAGACCCTCTCTCTCACTGGGACTGTAGGCAGCAGTTCTAAATATCTGGTACTCTGTAGAAAACAACTCTATTTGCATAGTTTTTATACACTTTGAGATTTTGTTATTGTTTAAAGATATAAGAGGTAACTGAGGTGTGAATCTAATTATCTTCGTGATCAGTTGACAAATGAATTACTCACATAGTTGAAAGTGCTAAATTCTCTCATTGGTTTGCCAAATATTGATTACTCTCCATTTCTTATGTCAGACACTATCCTAGGTGCTGGGGACATAGCAGTGATCCAGATGGAAACAAGTAGCCCCACAAATAAGTATATAATTACGTATTATGATAAGAATTCGGAGAGAGTTTAACAGGCAGACTATATCAGTCAGGCTCCAGTGCAGAAAAGAGAAAAAATTCTAGGTATTTTAAGCAGGATGTAGATTATTTCAAGGAATTGGATGTTTGTAAAACTCATTGAAGGGCTGAAGAGGCAGTTTAATCCTGGGTCTTCAGGGGTATTTCTCAGAACACTGCAGAACTGACCCTCCTGGGGAACTCCCATATGGAACTTTGCAGAGTCAAGAACACGTTGCCACTCACTCAAATTCTCCTATTGAAACTGTCTCTGAACACCTGGGTCACTAAAAAATGGATCTCCAAGGCTGTGATTCATGATTTAGTAAGCCGGTCAACATGCCATGATTGCCACTAATGCCTCTGCACCCACTAACTTCATTCTCAGGAATTTGAAAACTGGGACAGTACAGAGAAACCTCATGTTTCCATGATAGTGCTTGCTAGTAGAAATTGCCAGGTGGAACTGCATTAGCATCCAGACCCTTAGCTGCAAGAGAGTCAGCAGTGTAGTTCATAGCATTCTATCCTCTTCAAATAGGAGGAGGGTGGAATGGAGAGTGAGTGAGATGATCTACAATGTCCAGCACAGGATGCTGATTGAGTTTGAGGCTGGTGAAGGCTTCTTTCAGGTAATAATATTTCAGCTGAGACATGAAAAATGAGCTGAAGGACAGCAGCCAAGGAGTTCAGTGTGCTCCATGTGGAAGGAATAACATGAGAAAAGGCCTTGCGTTGGGAAGGTGCTTGGTGTTTTTGCACAGCTGGATGGGAGAGTGGTGGGGCAGAATGAGTCAGAAGGAATTGTACACAACTGGAGAGGTGGGAAGGACTTGGTGTGTAGGCTCTTGTTGACAATGTTAAAGACTTAGGATTTTTCTATAACTGCAACGGGACCATTTAAGTAGGGGCAGAAATCAATCTGCTTTATATTTATAAAGTTTACTCTTGCTGATGTCTGACAATAGTTTAAAAGACGGTAGTTTAGAGGAGGGTGTTTCCAGTGGAGGTATTGGAGAGGAATGGAGTAACAGGAATTACATTTTGGAGGCAGAGCTAACAGGACTTGATGTTAGGCCAGTTGAAACAGAGGCAGGGGTAGGGAAGACAAGCACCCAAGCATGACCCCTGAGTTTCCCATGTGAATAGCTGGATGGGATGTTCATGCCATGAAGCGCAATTGGTAAGATGCATAGAACATGTTCTGTGGCAAGATCAATATTCTTTTAGACGTATTAAGCTTGAGATGCCCCTGAAACATCCAAAAGGAGATTTCCAGCATGTCTAGAAATGCACGCATGTCTAGATAATGGTTGGTATGAACATGCAGGTGGACCTAGGGGAAGCCAGAGTGAAAAACAGGTATAACCTAAATGAGTCAGTGCAGCAAGGATTATGGATTAATCTACTCCAAAAGGAAAAAAAAATGTAAAGGTAGTAAAGATGTCACTGACCATATAGTAGTAGTAGTAATAGTTCTTGTTTTCCTCTTGACTCTTTGTTCTCCTCTTCCTGTTTCCCCATTTTCCTTCCTTCTCTTTCTCCTCTTCTTATTTCTCCTTCTTTTTCTCTCTTCCTTCACAACATTCTTCTACGTTAATCTTTAGGTTGTTTCTTTTATTTTGAGCACAACCTGTAAGAGCTTCCATGAAAAGAATTATTCTAAACTTTTAAATTGTGCTGATTCTTTGAAGGGTTGTTATGTCAGGTAAGAGTTACATTGGTATCTGTTTTATCTTCATTTCTTTTTCTGGTTTGAGAGAGAAGTGAGGAAAAGAATAAGATATTATATAGATTATTTTTCTTCTGGTCTTTGGGGCAAGCCAAGATCTTGGTTATAAAGAAGTACAGAAATCAGCAACAGCTATATTTGGAGTGAGGGATGTGTGAGCTGACTTCACATACAGGCCTTTTTTAAATGGAAAGAGTCAACAAAATAGAGAGTCAGCAAGTTGGAAGGGGGAGAACAAACTGAAACAAAACAAAAATGCTAAGCAGAAGAGCCAAGTATGATAGAAGATGAATGACAGCTAATTAACACTTTCCATTGATTTTTATAGAAGACAGAGTTTCTGTATTAAAAATATGTGTAAATTTGTAATTAAGTAGGATAGATTGGAGAGGGGAGGAGAGGAGAGGAGAGAGAGAGAGAGAGAGAGAGAGAGAAATGGAGTAAGAACATTGAGAAATCAATATTATCCTGAAGTTTGCCTTTCAGTAAAATTGAAAGGGCCTCTTCACAGGTTGTCTGGACTTCCTCACAGCATGGTGGCTGGGTTTCAAGAACAAGCGTCCCAAAAGAACCAGATAGAAGCTGCATTCCCTTTTGTGACCTTGCCTCTGAAAACACATAATGTCAATTCTCCCATAGTTACATATACACCCAGATTTAAGGCAAAAGAGCAAAGACCTTACTTCACAATGAAAAGAGTTTTAAGGCATCATTGAAAGAAGATCATGGGAGATAGGAAATACTGTTGTGGCCATTTTGGAAAATATAGTTTACCACACTATCCAAAAACAGGGTGCTCTTTTCATTTATTCAAGTCTTCCATTGTGTCTCTCTATAGATTTTTAGATTTTGTTCATAGAGATTGGGCAAATTTCATTTTCTTTTTTTAATTTTTAAATTAAAAAAAGTTTTTGAGTTCAGGGATACATGTGCAGGGTGTGCATGTTTGTTACTTAGGTAAACGTGTCATGTAGGTTTGTTGCACAGATTAATCACTCAAGTATTAGGCCTAGTACTCATTAGTTATTTTTCTTGATTCTCTCCCTCCCCACACCATCTACCCGTTGGTAGGCCCCAGTGTGCATTGTTCCCCTCTATGTGTCCATGTGTTCTCATCATTTAGCTCCCATTTATGAGTGAGAACATACAGTATCTGGTTTTCTGTTTCTGTGATAGTTTGCTAAGGATAATGGCCTCCAGCTCCATCCATGTCCCTGTAAAGGACATGATCTCATTCTTTTTTATGACTGCATAGTATTCCATGGTGTATATGTACCACATTTTCATTATCTAGTCTATCATTATTGGGCATTTAGGTTGATTCCATGTCTTTGATACTGTGAACAGTGTTGCAAAAAAACCATATGTGTGCATGTGTCTATATAATCGAACAATTTATATTCCTCTGGGTATATACCCAGTAATGGGATTGCTGGGTTGAATGGTATTTCTGTCTCTAGGTCTTTGAGGAATTGCCACACTGTCTTCCACAATGGTTTAACTAATTTACACTCCCACCATCAGTGTAAAAGCATTCCTTTTACTCCACAACCTTGCCAGCATCGGTTGTTTTTTGACATTTTAGTATGTAGTTATAGCCATTCTCATAGGTGTAAGATGATATCTCATTTTGGTTTTGATTTGTATTTCTCTAATAATCAGTGATGTTGAACTTTTTTTTCCATATGATTGTTTGCTGCACAGCTGTTTTCATTTGAGATGTATCTGTTCATGTCCTTTGCCCACTTTTAAAAGCGTTTTTTTTTTCTTGTAAATTTGTTTAAGTTTCTTATAGATGTTGGATATTAGACCTGTTTCAGATGCATAGCTTGCAAAAAATTTTCTCCTATACTGTAGGTTGTCTGTTTACTCTGTTTAGTTTCTTTAGCTATGCAGAAGTTCTTTAGTTTAAGTAGATCCCATTTGTCAATTTTTGCTTTTGTTGCAATTGCTTTTAGTGTCTTCATCGTGAAATCTTTGCCCATACCTCTGTCCAGAATGGCATTGGCTAGATTTTCTTCTAGGGTTTTTATAGTTTTGGGTTTTACATTTAAGTCTTTAATCCATCTTGAGTTGATTTTTGTATATGGTGTATGGAAGGGGTCCAGTTTCAATTTTCTGCATATATCTAGCCAGTTCTCCCAGCACCATTTATTAAATAGGAAATCCTTTCCCCATTGCTTGTATTTGTCAGGTTTGTCGAAGATCAGATAGTTGTAGGTGTGCAGTTTTATTTCTGGGTTCTCTATTCTGTTCCATTGGTCTATGTGTCTGTTCTTGTACCAGTACCATGCTGTTTTGGTTACTGTAGCCCTGTAGTACAGTTTGAAGTCAGGTAGTATGATGCTTACAGGGCACATTTTAAATAGATTATTGAGAGGTATGATGTTTCATTTGGTGCTATTGTAATGAGAACATTTCCTTTAATTGCATTTTGTAACTGATTATTGCTTGTACAGAAAAGCTAAGGTATTCATGTGTTAATTTTGTAGCCATTCACATTAGTAAATGTCCTGGGGAAGTATCAATTTGAAACATTCCTCAGTTACCAGGTCATAATGTGTTTGTGGTAAATTTTTACTGTCTTATGACAAAGTCAATAGTTTACTCAAACCCAAAAGACAACAGAAATAGAGAATCTTTCTTTCATTGTGTCATTCACCAAAAGTGTCTCTGATTCAAACTTTGTAAATCTACTTTATCTTTGTATGAAGCAAAGGTATATACTTTGTCATAGATATATGCTATACTTTAGAAAGATATATGCTGTGACATGACGGAAGAAATAATTCTGCTTATGGACTTTTTGGGGAGCTTGTGCCTTTCAAGGTCTGCATTTTACAAAATATATGGAAGAATTTGAAATTGGCAATTTATTTTAATACAGTCATAAAGCTAGATTGTAGAACATTGCTGAAATTTCACATTGAGCAGATTCCAGAGATCAAGACCTCTTTGGAATTAAAGGACAGTTTGAGACTCAACTTGCTGACTTGTTCTGGCTCAAAAGCTATTCTTCTTTATTGATAAAACTATAATTTTTACTGAACAAAGTAAACCTGAAAGCACAACACTACTCTCAATCTACAATGAAGTAAAGGTGTTCAGATTCCAAATGAACCAATAAAGCAAATATCAATTTTTATTCTTCACTGCTAAAAAACTCTAAGCTCAATGGAATTACATGTATGGAAGGATTGCAGAGTGTATTACTCAAGAATCTTCAGAGGGAGAGAACTAATTGAATATATATTTATATGGAAAGGAGTTTACTAAGGAGAAGTGACTCACACGACCACAAGGTGAAGTCCCATGATAGGCCATCTGCAAACTGAAGAGATAGGAAGCCATTAGTAGCTCAGTCCAAAAGCCTTAAAAGTAGGAAAGCCGACAGTGCAGCCTCCGGTCTGTGGCCAAAGTCCCGAGATCTCTAGGCCACTGGTGTAAGTCCAAAAGTCCAAAGGCCGAAGAACCTGGAGTCTGATGTCCAAAGTAAGGAAGTATCCAGTATGGGAGAAAAATGAAATCCAGAAGACTCAGCAAGTCAACTTATCCCTTCTTCTGCCTGCTTTGTTCTAGCCAGGTTGTAGCTGATTGGATGGTGCCAACCCACATTGACGATGGGTCTTCCTCTTGCAGTCCACCAACTCAAATGTTCATCTTCTCTGGCAACACCCTCACAGACACACCCAGAAACAATACTTTACCAGCTATCTAGGCATCCTTCAATCCAATCAAGTTGACACTTAGTATTAACCATTGCACAGAACTACTTACAGGAAATAAAATCACAAATTTACAAGTAAAAATGTGTAAACAAATACAGTTATGGCTGCCTTTGGAGTACAAGCTTCAGGATGTTTCTGAAATATGCCTTGGCTTTGTGGTTAGCACTTACAACTAATATACTATATATATTTTGCTTATTTATTTTGTTTATTACTATCTCCCATTTTAACATTAGCTCAATGATTTTCTTCTGAGTTTTAAAAATTCTATCTTCTCAGTACCAGATAATACCTAGCTTCCAGTACGCATTCAATAAGTATTTACTGACTGAAAAATTCAATAAACAAATGAGTTAGAAGGTGTTCGAACTGAGACTGAAGTATCTACAACAGAAAGACATATTATCTGTTGTTCTTTGGATGTGAGTATTGTGAGCTTTAAAGTTGTAATTCTACTAGATTCTGTGGAAGAACATTTTCTTTCACAAAATGAACTGAAGGTGAGAGTCACCATTAGTTGTGAAAATTTTGAGTTAGAATTGATGTATCTAAGTTGGAAGAAAAAAAAAAAAACCTGGAACGAAATACACCAACATTGACAGTAAAATGAATTTTTTAAAAAAATGATTTTTTTAATGCTGCTTCTTACTTTTCTGTATTTTACAAATTTTCAACAATAAAGATGAATTACTTTTGAAGAGAGAGAGAGAAAAAAGAAAAACAGAAGCTTAAAACTATTGTGCCGTTAAATTTGTTGTTGCTGTTGTTGTTTTGTGTTGTTTTGGGTCTTGCTCTGTACCCCAAGCTGGAGTGCAGTGGTGAGATCATGGCTCACAATATCCTTGAACTCCCAGCTCAAGCAATCCTCCCACCTCAGCCTTCAGACTGCCTAGGACTATAGGCGTGTGCCACCACGCCCAGCTAATTTTCTTTTTTAGAAATGGGTTCTCACTGTGTTGCCCAGGTTAGTCTTGAATGCCAGGCCTCAAGTGGCCTCCTCCCTCAACCTTCAAAAGTATTGGGATTGTAGGCATGGGCCACCACACCTGGTTCCATTAAGTTTGTTAAAAAGCAGCATCTTACTAATAATTGATATCCGAATATATGAATTAGAAGTAAAAGATGTATGATTCCACACTTAGGCACAAATAAAATCAAACTATGTTTTCTTCTGTTTTGGGTGTAACTACTGAAAAAAATCTATATTTGAATAAATGACATATTCTTCTTTCCTTTTGTTATTAATAATGGTTCCATGGCATCCCATCCACATACAGATTTTTTTTTTCTTCTTTAAAAAAGTATAGAGATGGGATCTCACTATATTATCCAGGCTGGTCCTGAACTCCTGATCTCAAGAGATCCTCTCACCTCAGCCTCTCAAAGTGCTGGGATTATAGGGATGAGCCAGCCCGCCCGGTCTTGCATATAGATTTTTGAGTATAAGTTTAATTATTGAAATAGCTTTGACTAGATGATCTTTAAGGTCCCTTGACTCTTATTCTCTGCCACCCTAAATTGGGCTTTATTTACATCAAAGGATGGTGAAAACTAAATAACATGCAGATATATTTTCATACATGAGAAGACACTCTCAATTATAAAGCCCCATATATGTTAAATAATATTATTTATTAATTATCAGAAGATTGGTTGGAAGATTATCTCCCAGGACCTAGTCTAGTTCTCTCAGCCTCCCCGCTGGTGGCTATTTTCAACTTGGAGGGAGGTGGGTGGAACCTTTACTTATCTGGGAATAAATGGGAATAAGGGAGCACTTTTTTCCTGTGCTGTGAGGCATCAGTCTGAAGGACACAGTTTAAACAGAGGAGACTCCAACATATATAAATGCCTGTGTCAAGGGAGTAAGACCTGATGGAAAACTTTCCTGGAGTGTGGAGCTGCCCCAGCATGGGTCCAAAGGAGGCATTTCCCTACAAGGTTGCTAACTTGGGAAAACCCCCAACTAAGGGAACCCAAATCAAGTTTGTCTCTTCTGGAATGATACTGGTGCGTTCTGTTCAGAGGCCTGCCACCCCAAATTATTGAGATCATAGAGGGCATTTGGTGGCCTGTTTTATCGTGTAGGCCACATATTAATAACAAGAGGAAGCTGGGTGTGTCCTAGCATCCAAACAAATTATCATTTGTTATTAAATTAGCTGATATTAAAATAAAATTTTAATAAGAATAAATTACTATTATATTATTACTAGGCTTATCGCTATTAAAGCTGATTTTTATTCTTATTTATTTATTCTTATAAATGTTTTTCAAGTTCCCATGTAATGCTTACATAACAAAATGAAATATTAATGCAAGTTACTTATAAGACATTTAGGAAATGCAGGCAAGTAAAAGGAAGAACATTGAAATTATTTGGAATCCTGCTGCTTGGAGATAAGCACTGTAGACATTTTAGGATCTGATCTTCCAGGATTGGGGAGAATTCCTTAAATTCCTTAAAGGAAAATGGGCTTATGCTCCACATACTACAGTCACCCTGTTCTCTTGCTTATAAAAAAATACTGTGAGCATTTTCTTGTAGTAATAATGTTCTTCAGATGTAACATACCAAAAAACTGCATATCTAAGGCTTTTCATGTATGTTAACTAGTTAGAGAACTTGAATGTGTCCACACTCTGATCAGTGGCGTAATCAGTGCCCAGTCCCTTCCTCATTCTCACGCCAGCCTTCCCAACATCAGCAACTGTAATAATTGGAAAATCTTGGTCAGTAATGGTATCTAATTATTGTTTTAATTGGTATTTTGCTAATGACTAATAAGATTGGTCAATTTTGCCCAAAAGGTTTATTGAGCAATTGCCTTTGCCAGGATTGCTTCAAGATTCTATAGCAGTAGAGTAGTGAGAGTGGCATCTATATGGTGGAATGAGTTTTTATATGTAAATGTTTAATATTCAAGTTGTAGTATCTCTAAGCTCAGTCTCTTAACATATGGATACTCAGTAAATCCACCTTCTTATTCATTAATACATATTTACTGATGGTCTACTATACGGCAAGCCTTGTTCTGGGTGCTGTTAATATAATTAAACAAAATTGACGAAGTTCTGGTGCATACATTCTAATGGGGAGACACAAACAACAACAAAGAAAGAAAAAAATACAAGGTGCAATATTGCTGTAGTGGAACACAGAACAGAGTATGGGGGTTACAGAGTGTTGGAGCAGGAAGGAGGTGCTCTATATTACTCGGGGATCAAGGAAGACCTCTCTGACGAGATGATATTTGGGCAGAGACCCAGATGAAGCAAAGAATGAGTGAACCATGCAGATGTCTGGGGAAGACCATTCCGGATAGAAGGACCAGAAAGTACAAAATCCCGGAGGCAGTAAAGTAGTTGTTTTGATGGGGTAGTGGCTAGAACAAAATGAGAGGTAGAGACAGTAGTGCCAAATGAGATCAGAGAAATTGAGGGGCTGTGGAGGACTGTTCACATCGAATCTTGTAGGCCCTATCCAGGGAGGACTTCAGATGTATTCTGAAGGAGCCCAGAGAGGAGACAAGAAGACCAGTAGGAAGCTACTGCAATGGTCCGGAGAGCAGTCAGAGAGCAGTTGATAGTGTACATGGATATAAACCATTTCTCCCTTATAAGCCTGCCTGTCAAGCTGAAGCCATTGCCCGCCTCCAGTGCCACCCAATCCCTCTCCTCCTGTGGCCAGATCACAGGTAGATATGAAAGAGGTGGAGTGGGTGCCTTCTATGAGGTCTGTTGGGTGCTAAGAGTCTGTGGGACAGATAACCAAAATACCTAAGAGTGACAAGGCAGGATTAGTGGGTGTCACCCTCAGAAGTCAATTTGACAATCTTGGTCTACCACTTATGGGTCGAGAAGAACATGCTGGTAATACTAGAGAAAAAGCAAAATAGAGGCACCGTAGACTTCAGTAAGAAGCCTAAAAAAGAAGTGGCAGACACAAATACGTAGTGTGTACCAAATCACTCCATATTTAATCTCCGTGATGAAGTACCTGAAAATCTGTAAATGACAGCAAGAAACAGCTTGACAGGCTGTGTTCTACTTCCCAGTTACAAACTAGGTGGAAGTTTTTCTCAAATCTGAGATGTCACTTTTGAATACAAAACTAAGCAAAGTGGGTTCAAAGTCCAAAGTCCAGGCCTCCATCTTGTCCATAAACCAGATCAAAGACCTATTAAGCAAGAAGGGCAGAGAGAATAAATGGCACCATTTATTAAGCACTTTATTGTTCTGGAGTGTAAACTTCATAAGGCCAATGATGTTTTACTCACTCCTGCACTCCCAGTTTGGGAAACTGCGTGTGCAACACAGTAGGTACTCAATGAACAGTTTTTCCATGGATGAATTTTAAATTTCTTTGGGTTATATGTATATTCTTGTAAGCCTGGTGAGGGTGAGATTACATTTTATTTCTTCCCATCTTTTTCTCCTCTCCTTATTTCTCTTCCATGTTACTGTAGCAGATGCCATCAGCGACCTGCCCGTATCGCCTTGCCCCACTGAGAAGTCGGGCTGCAGACAGTTCCTGTCTATAGCAGAGCTTCTTTTGGCTTCTGCCTGCAGGTGTTTTCTTGCCACAGAAGACTGCTCAGCCCTCTGGAAGTTCTCCAAAGAGTCAGATCTCCCAGGGGTGATCATCTATCAGTGAAGGATGGGAATTGGTAAATAACTATTCCAGATTCCTTGCTTCTCAATGGAATAATTCCGAGGTGCATTCTACAACTTCTCAGAAGGAATCGAACCCCAGTTATTTGCAATGGTTTCTCACCCATTAATGCATCTTTATGGCTTTCCTACCTTCCCTATCTGAAGTCATTACGTTATCACTCTATTTCCTGGGGCCACTTCCTAAATAAACTATATACACCCAAATCCTTGTATCAGGGGCTGCTTTGGGGGAACCCAAACTAAGACAATTACCTACGATGCTTAGCAAAGCTGCCCATAGGCGATTCTTGTGAAGATTGAGGGAGATAACGCAAATCAAACATTTAGCACAGTGCCCATTGAGTGAATGCTCAGCTCTTAGCCATATTGCTGCTGTTGGGGGTGCCCATTAAGTATTTATGCGTTATTAATTCGGGGGGAGGAATTTTGAGGAAGAATCAAAACAAAGACCAATGGGCATACACAATAACAACAACAATAATGGTGACAATTTATGAGGAAAGACAGAGACAAATATCGACGACAAAGCTAGGAAAAATGGTGTCTATACTAGGTGTTAATCTGAGTGGCACGAATAGCATAAGAAGGAAGACTTCACTCTGGGCACCAATGAGGAGAGCTTCCTGTATTTTCAACAGAATTGGTGAAGGCCTCATAGCTAGCTAGAGTATAACGATATTTACAATCAAATGGCAAGGGCTCTATTAAGACAATCCTGGAGGGAAGCATCAAAAATTGGACTTCCTTTGAAGGAACAGGAAGATTCCACAGGTCTCATTAAAGTAGAGCAAGTTGGTCCAGTCTCAGGTAAGTGTAGACGGAGAACAGGAAAGCAAAGGGAGCTAGAATGCTGAGGATGAGAAAATCAGAAAAAGGTGAACTGCAGAGCTCTGCACCCAGAAAGAAGCATTTAAATCTTTGCCTGTTTGATATTGTGTGTTAAATGCTGTGTGAGTGACACTTGTGCTAACTATGTCTGAAAGAGGTCAGAGCTCATAGGGGAATTTTGCCATTAACTCTAAGCAGTGGCAGACCATTGGGATTATACCATAATGTCAACAAAGGTAAATGGTGCTAGTCATTTTTTCAGGACTGAGGCTTGTGCCTGAGAGTGTTTGATTCTGCAGAATGCTCAAAATTGGAAGTCTCTTTGAGGCACAGATGGTGTCCTATTCACTTTTAGATTTCCATTGTCCCTCATTGTGCCTAGTGTGGAGTAGGTGGTCAGCAAACATACATAGAAGAAGGGAAAAGAAAAAGCCAGTGACATCGAGGTAGGAATGGAGAGGGAAGAAGAAATTAGTAAGTCCTCAATAAATGCCACCGTCTGGGTTGGGTGAGCAGGTACCAGTGGTACCAGGTTGGCTAGTTTCTCCTCCACTCTGCTGGTTGGAACAAAAATAGACCAGAGGTTGTCACTGACGTGGTTTCTTGTTAAACCACCACTATGATATACAGCTCATCCTGACCTGGCGAAGTTATGTCTTCTCACCTACTTTTTATGAAACATGTGATTCCACAATTATAGAGAGGATATGAAGTAGGACGAGAAAGGAAATGTACACACTCTTGTCCATATGGAAAGGAGACCTATGGCCAAATTAATCAATAAAGCACTTAGGGGTGGAGCCCAGGCTCGAATTCACATCTGGGAAACAGGACTATGTGAGAGTTTGGATTCATTCTAACTCCTACGAGGAGACATTTTCCTACTCACTTTGGTCCCTTGGATTCCAAGTGTGTCTTAGGGGTAATTATAGCTCATAAAGTGAGTCTCTTTTTTTATCAGTGAGATACTGTTGGTGAAAGTGCAGATACCTAACATGTTAATAAACTTACCATCACATTTTCTTGAATTTAACTCAATGCCTGAAGCCCATATGAGTTATTCTTTTGATTCCTGTCATGACCAATCACCTTATGATATTTGACCAAAAGCATGTGTATTTTCCCCCATTTTGTTAGTTTTATTTATTTACTTTTTATTTCAATAGTTTTTGGGGTACAGGTGGTTTTTTAGTGGTGACTTCTGAGATTTTAGTGCACCTGTTGCCTGAGCAGTGTACACTGTACCTAATATATCATCCAAAAGCATAATATATGTCTTGATTGGTGTCCCATCTGAACCAGTGAGCAGAAGGAGAAGAGTGGTTCCTGGACTTTCTTGATGTCTGCAAAATTCATGAGCAAAAACAGAAACAAAAACCTAGTGGTGTCAAGCTCATGTTCTCCCAGTATCAAGGGTGTGGGCTGTGGTGATCACTTCTTCTCTGGGCTTCACTGTCTTCCTCTTGAAATGAGGTGCTTGGATTATATAATGTTTGGAGTTCCACTCAATCTGTTATTCTATGATTCCGACTATATACCATAGTTAGGAGAAAAGTTAGGTGTCAGGTGCTATGGGAGATTACGTTGTTAAGACTTTTGCTCCAGCTACCTTGCAGAGGAGAGGCTTCAGCAAGTTTTGCATTGTGTCATTCTGAATCATTTCACTTTTAGTACCTGTGGTAACTGAGTGATTCAATGATTTGCCAATTAACTTTGCTTATGTCCCTTCAGCTGTGCAATCGTTTTAATTTCTTTTTAAATTTTGTGTTCATAAGATCAAGAACAATACCTTTAGAAAGGCTTACTTTAAGATTATACAAATATTCTCCTATGGAATTTTTCTATAGATTTTGGATTTATTTTTAAATATCTAAATCCTTAATGCATCTGAAATTTGTTTTTGCAAATGGTGTGAGTCAGGAAATGTAACAAGTTTTCTTTCCAAATTGGTCCACTATTTCTTGGCTATTTGATAATTTATCCTTTCCCCCACTGATTTCGAATACTACTTTTATCTTATACAAATTCTCATAAAAACATGACTCTCTTAATTTCTATTTTCTTAAGATTAAATTTGTAGTGGATAATGTCGGCACTCCTCCTAGATGTCTTAGATCCTTTTTAATGCTTGTTTTGGAGTACTTTGGAGAGAGATGTTTGTGCGTTTTAGTACCTTCAGGTCTTTTGGTGGGGGTGGGGGTGATCTATTAGCTTCCTTTGTCTTTACTAAGGGAGGTCCAGAGGTTTCTCTCCCTGTCCCTCCTTAACCAATGACTGATAGATGTGAGTATATGAAAACCCACTTCTCTTGTCTTGGGCAGGTGCAACTCTAAGGCTTTCCTTATACACCACAGCCCTCCAGCCTGATCAGCCTGAAGCCACCTTCCTCAGGATGTCATACTCCCGCCTAGCTTCTGCTCCTCTCCCTGCCAGGTTTTCCTTGGAAGCCCTTCACGAATAAATCACTTGCACACAAATCCTCATCTCAGGGTCTGCTTTTGGGACACTTGATCTAAGGCAGAATCTTTTTAATCATCCAGGCAGATCACTCTACCAACTGAAAAAAATCTTCCCCCATCAGTCACCTGTAGAATTGAGAAAGCTATCAATATGACATCCTTCACTCCTTCCAGCCAGATGGGCTTCATACATTTAGTTAGATTAAAGTAAACTCAGCTCCTAGTGGTATCCTGTCAATACAGTGAAAGATGCTTTAGTGTTTTAAGCATAATCCCTAAAGAACTCAAAGTTTTTAACTTCTCAGAAATTATCCAGCAGGTCCCCAAAATAATATTTCTGGATCATCAGTTGGTGTCATTTGTGGTAACTAAGATGGTATGTGATCACCTTTAAACTTTCAGCCTAAAAAAAGTATCATGTGTACTTGGTAAGAAATTAGACAGAAAAGTTTAAAATGAAGAGAGTTCTGTGTATTCTTGCTAAAATATTTAGATATATTTAATACTTTATGAAACATTTATTTTCTGATATATACTAGGTACTCTTTAATCCTCTTTCTGTCTTTCTCTCTCTGTCTCTCTCTCTTCTTCCTTCTCCAAATTTAACCAGTCCCAAAAGGGTTGGGCATTTAAATTTTTTTTTTTTAATTTGCTTTTTAAAAAAATGCTACAATAAACATCTTCACGGCATACTTTTGGGTACTTCACTCACATGTATTTGTGAAATAAATTCCTAGCAATGGCATTGCCAAACTTACTGCAGTTTTCTTTTTTACACTATCACATATTGTAATTAATAGTGACTATTTTTTTTGGCAGCTTCTCCAACATTGGTTTTATAAAAACTAGCATTTTTTGACAAGTTGGAGGATTTATAGTCTATTATAGTCTGTTCATAGTTCTTTTAGTGTATGCTGGTATCATGGAGTTATGAAATGACTCCAATGAAATTCATGCTTTCCTTTTCTTCTTAATTATTTATTAGATGTGGGTGGTTGGGGAGGCCTATTTTCTACCCCATTCCCTTACCCTTTTTGTGTCTAGATGCAGCCAGATGACTAGTTCTTGTTAAGGGATTATGAACATAAGTGATGAATGACATTCACCAACTAAGACTTTCAAGAAATAGTGTGCTTTTTCTCATTTTCTTTCTCCTTCTGCTGGCAGGATGCAGAAGAAGATCAACCTAGGACTGGCAGAATCACAGGATGGAAAGAGCCTGGGTACTGGAATCACCACCAGGAGGAAAGCCACTCACCAACCCAGAGTACCCACCTTCTACTGTTACATAAATAAGAAACAAATATTGTATTAAGCCGTTGAAATTTGAAAGTTTATTTGTTTTAGGCAACAACATTACCCTAATGAATATAGGTTACTTTGCAAATTATTATAACCTACTTAAAATTTGTTTCTCAATTTATTATTTTGAACATTTATTTTTCACCCCATTGTGAATTATGCGTGAATTCGTACACTTATATTCCTCTTACTTCTCTAACCTTGCCATCTCTCTATTTTTATCAGTCACCTTATCATTTTCAGGTCTACTATTGATTTATACCTTATAGTAGGTTTATATTCTTACCTTATACTTTAAAATAATAATATATACATTGATTTCTTGATTTTACTAAATTAGAGAATATCATTTAACTCTATGCTATAAAATACTTGTTTTATACTTATACTACTTCTACCTCTATTTTCTGTTTTTGTTTTCTTATTTTAGCTAATTCTATTTTAGTTTTACATTGCTAAAACTTAAAACTTTTTTTTATTCTGTTCTATAATATTTATTCCCATAATGATGTTTATCCTTCTTTAACTGGATTCAAAATTATGACCAATTATTAGTAGTTTTTATTTTCCTAATTTTGTTAATTTAATTCAACTCTTTGTTATCTGAATTTTGTCATCAAATCATTTTTGCACATTGGAGAAATTCTGTCTCTTGCTGCTAATTTTGAATGACAACATTGTAATGAAGAATTCTGAAGGCAGTTTTATTTTTCTCTTTTATATTCCATCACATTTTTTAATGCATATATTTATGAACTTTTAAAAATATAAGTGACTTCAAGAGCAGGCACAGTGGCTTACACCTGTAATCTCAGCACTTTGGGAGGCCGAGGTGGATGGATTGTTTAAGCCCAGGAATTCAAGACCAGCCTGGACAACATGGCGAAATCCCATCTCTACAAAAAATACAAAAATTAGCCAGGTGTGGTAGTGCACACTTGTAGTCCCAGCTACTAGGGAGGCTGAGTTGGGAGGATTGCTTGAGTCCAGGAAGTTTGGGCTGCAGTGAGCCATGAGCATGCCACTGCACTTCAGCCTGGGTGACAGAGGGAGACCTGGTCTCAGAAAAAAAAAAGTGACTTCAGCAGTCTATATCTCTGCCTCCTTCACCTCCTTTCTTTAATATTAAATTTTCTGAAATTTCTTGTCCCTTAATTTAGGTCTTCTATCATTTTGGGAATAACTTCTTATATAAATATATTTTCAATTCCATTAATTGTAGTCTCTTTTTCATGAAGCAGATTGTATGTATGGTTGACCCTTCATATCTATTTATGCAGTTAACCAACTGCAGATCAAAATATTTGAAAAAAACAACAGTAAAACAATAAATAATAATACAAATAAAAACCAATACAATATGGCAAGTATTAACATTTACATAGCATTTATGTTGCATTCAGTATTCTAAATGATCTAGAGATGATTTAAAGTATACAGGATGATATGTGTGGGTTAGATGCACATACTATGCCATTTTATATGAAGGACTTTAGCATCTGTGGATTTGGGTATCCATGGAGGAAGATGGTTCCTGAAACCAATACCCTGCAGATACTGAGGAAAAGAAACAAAAGTCAAATGGTTTTACTTTGCCATAATACCTTAGAAGTTGTTGACTTCTTTCTTAATTAAAAAAAAAAAAAAAGAAACATTCTTGGTAAAGATTTTCCTCTGGAATGTTTTGTTCTTATCTAAAAATGTCACCTTTAACAGCATAGTGCACACAAGTCATCAATCTTAATTATGGCTCCATTCAGAAAACCAAGAACGCAGCTGCGTGCAATGGCTCATGCCTGTAATCTCAACACTTTGGGAGGCCAAGGCAGGCAGATTGTTTAGGTCCAGGAGTCTGCGACCAGCCTGGGCAACATGGCAAAACCCTGTCTTTACAAAAAATACAAAAAGTTAGCTGGGCATGGTGGTGTGCGCCTGTAGTTCCAGACACTCAGGAGGCTGAAGTGGGAGCATCACATGAGCCTGGGGCTCAAGGCTGTAGAGAGCCATGATCATGATACTGTACTCCACTGGGGGATAGAGCAAGGCCCTCTCTCAAAAAAAAAAAAAAAAAAAAAAAAAGAAAAAAGAAAAAAAAAGAAAAAAGAAAAAAGAAAACCAACAAAGCAAAGCAAAACTGAGGTTCCAGTCCATCATTCCTGAAGAATGAGCCAAGGGCAGCTTTGAATGCTGTAACTCATGCTGTGAAACTCATTGGAAGGTGTTGAAGAAATCCAGTGGGTTTCGGATCCAATTCTGCACTATGAGAGTTCATTATTCCCTCTAGTGAGTAAGTGCACTCATTGATAAACCTGGCAAAATTTGGAACACAACCAATTTAAAATGCCATATAAAAATTTGTTCATTTGATAAACCTTAAAGTGATTTCAGTTCTGTTTTACATTAGTCATCAAAGATAAGACCAAAATTGTATTTATGATGGCAGTGGCTTTCAGTATCTTGTATAAGAAAGGGGCTATTAAGACTGCCACCAAGGAATGATGATTTCAAAGTTCTCATTATGTACTTCAAACTCTCCAATACAGTTGTTGTTATTTCTATAGTAAAGAGAAACAAGAATCCAAACATTTCCTCTTTTTCCTTCTGATCAACATCATCCTTTCCTTCCTTGTCACCCTCCAGGTCACAGGGGTCATCCATCTTTCCTTATATGTGACTGGTATGCTCTTGCCTATCATGTTTTCCGATAAGATTGACTTGGAGGTTATTTTTGAGGGGATTTTTAATATTTGCAAGTGATATTTCCATACATTAATAACAATCTGACTTTTAAAAAGTTTTAAAGAAATCTTAGCTAGATCTCCCCACTTCACCTCCTCTTAACTTTTTCCCCTTTTTAAAAGCCTATGTATAAACTGAATAGTGAGAAACTCCCACTAGCAACCCACATATTTTCCCTCCAAATGGGCTGCTCATCTTTTGAAGCAGTTTTTCACATGGTTTTGGCTTTCACACTTTTGGTCGTCTGTCATGTTTTGTTTACTAAAACAGGTGGAGATTTAGTTCTATCTTTACAAAGCATGTAAAATGGAGAGGAAAATACAAGACTTTGCTTTAAAGAAATGAAAGAGGAGGAGTGAAGCCTTAGGCATACAAATAATAAACCGGAAGCCTGGAGTTAGTTTTCCTCGTGCTGTCCTGACCTGTTTGATGAGTCCAGGATCTTGTTTAGTGTCCCTGGGAAGGATCCATGTGATCGTGATTTTCTCGGGGAAGATCATCCAGAGTTGTGTCTTTACTTTAGCTGTGTCTCAGTGTGAACCTAGTAATTTTTAAAACTCCATGTCAAGTCTCAGGAGGCTGAGCTGGGAAGATCACTTGAGCCGGGGAGACGGAGGCTGCAGTGAGCCAAGATTGGCCACTGTATTCCAGCCTGGGTGACAGAGCAACACCTTGTCTCAAAATAAATAGATAAATAAATACATAAATAAAATCCATGTCATTAAAACTCTGTAGGACAGAGTTTTCTCCAAGTTGTTCTCTTTGTGTAACATCTAAGATGGAAGACTTAATCCTACCAGTGCCACTCCTCCAATTCACAGCAGAGTATTCTGCAACTTCGGGCTCCTAGGGGCCAGAGTATAACTGGCAGCGGAACATTCAAACTCTGTAGAGTGCTGCCCAGTACTGTGGCTATGGGGGCTGTGGTACTCAACAGAAGAGACAGTGGCTCCCAGGGGGTATGATGATGCAAAACAGGAGAGTAGTTGGGAAAAAGACAGACTGCAGATGAGCCCACGTGGGAGCCTCCTTCAAAGTACCATAAGGAAGGGATTTTTACAGGCACCTGGGGTATGCGTTAGCAGGAACTGGTAGAGAAGGGAATGGAGAGCCAGCAAACATGTGTTACGATATCTTCTGAGAATAATATATTATCAGATTTATTTAATATTTCCCTCTCTATTGTCAGTGAAAATGTAATGGTATAAGGCAAGAGTTGATGGAAGAGTACGTAGAGATTTTGGTACTTTGGTATCTTTTTAGTAAAATTTCTTAAACTCACAAGTAATTCATGTTCTCAACATAAAGATAACAATGAAAGAGACTTACACTCCTGTGAGGCTCTCTCTTTTTCAGAGGACCCCCTATAGATGGCCTTCATGCACAGTATTTCAATGAGATTGACAGACCTTGTATTTACTTCCACTTTGACAGGGGCAACCTGAATCTTCAAGACATGGAAGTATTTCCAAGAGTGAGGCAGCTAAGAAATGGAGGGACTGATAAACTCAGGTCTTCTAACTCCAAGATCATACTCTTTCTACCAAATCATGCTCATTATAGTAATTTTCTAAAATAACAAAAACGGCTTAATCTTTTATGAATTTATGTAAAATATAACACTGGGCTAAGCTGAGTTCTATAGTTTCTATAATGTAAATAGAATGATGATACTATATAGTAATGCAGTATGCAATTTTCAAAGCACAACAAATTTTAAATAGCATAAAAAGTTAACAGACAAGCTATTGTTACCTGTATTTGGCATAGAAGGAAACTGAGGATTAAGGAAGTTAAATAACTTGCCTCAAATCTTCTGATTCCCTCTCATCATCTAAGAGTATATTTCTCTTACAATTCTTCACATTATCACATAAGTAACCTGTATAACTATGATATACCCACATTTATACATTTACTGTTATGTTACTAAATTTAACTCATGATTTTTCTTCCTTCACATGCTTCATATATTGTCCTGGGCTCTCTTTTCAGGGCATTTATGGTGAACTCTAAAACAAAGTTGCTTCCATCTCTAATTAAATAGTTAGTTGATTTTCTTGGAAGCAAAATAAGATCATCTCAACAACCACATGCAAACATCCCCCTTTAGTTCCCTCCCAAATGCAGCCTTCTTTAAAAAAAAACCAAAAAAACATGAAGGTTGTCAAAAATGGCACCTTTTACATTGGCTATGTACTAGAAAAACAAAAACAAAAATTGATTTGAAAGTAATTGCGGTGTGTGCATGTCAGAGGTGTTACCTGCTGTGCTAACTGCCTGGCTGAGACTGATTCTTGGTATATGTTGGCTGCCTTCAGATAGCTACTGGGCTTGCACCTTCACCAAAGGAGGCACAATAAAAAGTTTACAGATATTTAAGAAGGAAAAGAAAAACAGCCTTATTTTTTTCCTTCCTATAGCAGTCAGGAAGGACTATATATTTGCTATATATATATATATATATAACAAATCAACTGGGAGAAACCACCTTCAGTATTGAGTCTAAAGCACATCCTTTCAGAGCTCTATGTTTCTTTCTCTTTGGCATCAAAAGCCAGAACACTCTCCTTGGATCCCAATCACTGAAAGAGGCTTTTCTAAAAAGAAGTAATTATGTATCAAACTCTCTACTGAAGAGAATAATTATGTAGAGTAATTAAAGGGGATATTTTAGAAATTTTTCCCACTTTTTGATGTCTACTTCTCCATGGAGAAAGTTAATGTAATTCAAAAATTAACTAAAAATTTGGCAGGAAATAGGGGGAGCTAAAACCATTGTGATGTGGATGACTGGGACATAGACTCAGAGAGCCTTTCAATGTGTGCAGGCTTCATCCCCAAAACTGTAAAATAGGAATATGGAGAGGACAGTAGTAGTTACCTGGGGATAATAATTCAGATGTAAAGCTCTTTGAACATTCATTGAACTGGTGTCCTCCTTCCAGTTTAAAGGAGAGGAGCCTTAGCGTATGCAGCACTTGCCATATCAGGGAATGGCTATTTAGTATTGAAAAAAATGGAGGTGCATTTTAAAGCCAGATGGTATTTATTTCGACTCACAATCTCTACTTTTTAGTTGTACTTGTATGTGATTATACTAGGGAGGAGGAGGAAGGAGGACTACTTAACCGAAGTGATCAAATATAAGGATTTCCCACAGAATAACTATAGATGTGATTGTTATGTCAGTCATGACCATTTTGGTTGACCAGAACATCAGAGACAAACCATATCATTCTGCACCAGCCTCTCCCAAATCTCATGTATTTTCACACTTCAAAACCAATCATGCCTTCCCAACATTCCCCCAAAGTCTCAACTCATTTCAGCATTAATGTGAAAGTCCATAGTCCAAAGTCTCATCTGAGACAAGGCAAGTTTCTTCTGCCTGGGAGTCTGTAAAATCAAAAATTTAGTTACTTCCAAGATACAATGGGAATATAGTCATGGGATAAATAATCCCATTCTAAATGGGAGAAATTGGCCCAAACAAAGGGGCTACAGATCCTATGCAAATCCAAAATCTGGCAGGGCAGTCATTAAATTTTAAAGCTCTAAAATGACCTCCTTTGACTCCCCTTGTCCCATCCAGGGCACACTGATGCAAGGGATAGGCTACCATGGCCTTGGGAAGCTCCTTCACAGGTATTGGGTGCCTGTGATTTTTCCAGGCACACAATGCAAGCTCTCAGTGGATCTACCATTCTGGGGTCTGGAGGATGGTTACCCTCTTCTCACAGTTCCACTAGGCAATGGCCCAGTGGATACTCTGGGTGTGGGTTCCAACCTCACACTTTTCTTCCATACTGTCCTAGCAGAGGCTCTTCATGAGGGCTCTACCCCTGAAGACTTCTGCCTGGACATCCAGGCATTTCCATACATCCTCTGAAATCTAGGTGGAGGTTCCCAAACCTCAGTTTTTGACTTCCGTGCATCTTCAGGCCCAACACCACATGGAAACCGCCAAGGCTTGGGGTTTTCATCCTCTGGAGCAATGGCCCAAGCTGTACCTTGGCTCCTTTTATCCATGGTTGGAGCTGGAGTGGCTGGGACAGAGGGCACCAAGTCCCTGGGCCAGACTCGCAAAATCATTTTTTACTCCTAACCTCTGGGCCTCTGATGGGTTGAATGCTGTCAAGATCTCTGACATGCCCTGGAGACATTTCCCTCATCACCTTGGTGATTACCATTGGCTCCTTGTTATTCATGCAAATTTCTGCAGTTGGATTGAATTTCTCCCCAGAAAATAGGTTTTTTCTTTTCTATCACATTGTCAGATTGCAAATTTTTCAAACTTTTATGCTCTGCTTCCCTTTTAAACATAAATTCCAATTTCAAATCTCCTCTCTTAAGTTCAAAGTTCCACTAGAGCAAGGGCAAAATGCCACCAGTCTCTTTGCTAAAGCACAGCAAAAGTTACCTTTGCTCCAGTTCCCAAGAAGTTCCTTATCTCCATCTGAGACGACCTCAGCCTGGACTTCATTGTTCATGTCATTATCAGCATTTTGGTCAAAACCATTCAACAAGTCTCTAGGAAGTTCCAAACTTTCCCACATCTTCCTGTCTTCTTCTGAGTCCTCCAAATTGTTCCAACCTCTGCCTGTTACCCAGTTCCAAAGTCACTTCCACATTTTCTGTATCTTTATAGTAGTGCCTCACTGCCAGTGCCAATTAACCTCATTAGTCCATTTTCACACTGCTATCAAGAAATTTATCTGAGACTGGGTAATTTATAAAGAAATAAGGTTTAATTTACTCACAGCTCCGCATGGCTGGGGAGACCTCAATAAACTTACAATCATGGCAGAAAGGGAAGCAGGCACCTTCTTCACAAGGAAGGAAGAGAAAGAATGTGTGAAGGAGAAACTGTCAAACACTTACAAAACTATTAGACCTCAGCGGGATTATCATGAGAACAACGTGGGAGAAACAACCCCCCATGATCCAGTCACCTTCCTCCTGGCACATGGGGATTACAGGTCCCTCCTTGGACATGTGGGGATTACAATTTGAGATAAGATTTGGGAGGGGACACAGAGCCAAACTATATCACCCAGTAAGATACTCCATGAGAAGATCAACCCCAAGACACACTTCATCAGATTCTCCAAGGTTGAAATGAAAGAAAAAATGTTAAGGGCAGCCAGAGAGAAAGGCCAGGTAACCTAATAAAGGAAGCCCATCAGACTAACAGTGAACCTCTCAACAGAAACCCTACATGCCAGAAGAGATTGAGGACCGATACTCAACATTCTAAAAGAAAAGAATTTCAAACCCAAAATTTCATATCCAGCCAAACTAAGCTTCATAAGTGAAGGATAAACAAAATCCTTTACAGACAAACAAGTGCTGAAGGAATTTATCACCACCAGGCCTCCCTTGCAAGAGTTCCTGAAGGAAGTACTAAATAAGGAAAGAAAAGTCTGTTACCAGCCACCGTAAAAACACCATGAAGTACATAGACCAGTGACACTATAAAGCAACCATATAAACAAGTCTGTGAAATAACCACCTGGCATCATGATGACAGGATCAGATTCACACACGACAATACTAACCTTATATGTAAATGGGATAAATGCCCCAATTAAAAGACACAGAATAGAAAGCTTGATAAAGAGACAAAACTTATCAGTATGCTGTCTTCAAGAGACCCATCTCACATGCAAAGACACATATAGACTCAAAATAAAGGGATGGAGGAAAATTTACCAAGCAAATGGAAAACAGAAAAAAGCATGGGTTGCAGCTGGGCGTGGTGGCTTATGCCTGTAATTTCAGCACTTTGGGAGGTCGAGGTGGGTGGATCATTTGAGGTCAGGAGTTCAAGACCAGCCTGGACAACATGGTGGAACCCTGTCTCTACTAAAAACACAAAAATTAGTCGGCAGTAGAGGTGCATGCCTGTAATCCCACCTACTCAGGAGGCTGAGGCAGGAGAATAGCTTAAGCCTGGAAGGTGGAGGTTGTGGTGAGCCGAGATTGTGCCACTGCACTCCAGTCTGGGTGAGAGAGTGAGAGCCTATCTCTCTCTCTCTCTCTCTCTCTCTCTCTTTCTCTCACACACACACACACACACACACACACGCACAGGTTGCAATCCTAGTTTCTGACAAAGCAGGCTTTAAGCCAACAAAGGTCAAAAAAGACAAAGAAGGGCATTACATAATGGTAAAGTGTTCAATAAGAAGAATTAACCATCCTTAATATATATACACCCAATGCAGGAAGACCCAGATTCATAAAGCAAGTTCTTAGAGACCTACAAAGAAACTTAGGTTTCCACACAATCATATTGGAAGACTTTAACACTTCACTGACAGTATTAGACAGATCTTTGAGACAGAAAATTAATAACGATATTGAGGACCAGAACTCAGCTCTGCATCAAGTAGAGCTGATAGATATCTATAGAACTCTCCACCCCAAAACAACAGAATATACATTCTTCTCATCACAACATGGCACTTACTCTAAAATTGATCACATAATCAGAAGTGAAACACTCCTTAGCAAATGCAAAAGAACTGAAATCATAATAGTCTCTCAGGCCACAGAGCAATGAAATTAGAACTCAAGACTAGAAAATTCACTCAAAACCACACAACTAATGGAAATTGAATAACTTGCTCCTGAATGACTCTTGGGTAAACAGTGAAATCAAGGCAGAAATCAAGAAGTTCTTTGAAACTAATGAAAACAGAGACAACATACCAGAATCTCTGTGATGCAGCTAAAGCAGGTTAAGAGGGAAACTGATAGCACTAAATGCCCACATCAAGAAGCTAGAAAGATCTCAAGTTAAAAACCTAACATTATATCCAAAAAACAAACAAACAAACAAACAAACAAACAAAAACAAAAAAACTAGAGAACCAAGAGCAAACAAACTCCAAATCTAGCAGAAAACAAGAAATAACCAAGATCAGAGCTGAAATGAAGGCGATAGAGACATAAAAAATCTGCAAAAAAAAAAATCAAGAAATTCAAGAGCTGATTTTTTGAAAAAAAGTGATAAAGTAGATAGACCACTAGTTAGAGTAATAAAGAAGAAAAGAGAGAAGAATCAAATAAACACAATCAGAAATGATAAAGGGGATATCACCATTGACCCTATAGAAATACAAACAACCACCAGAGATGACTATAAACACCTGTATGTACATAAACTAGAACATTTAGAAGAAATCGATAAATTCTTGGATACATACACCCTCCCGAGACTGAACCAAGGAGAAATTGAATCCCTGACTAGACCAATAATGAGTTCTGAAATTGAGGCGATAATAAATAGTCTACCAACCAAAAAGCCTAGAACCAGAACAATTCACAGCTGAATTTAACCAGAGGTACAAAGAAGAGCTGGTACCATTTCTACTGAAACTATTACAAATAAAAAGGTAAAGGATGGAATCCTCCCTAAGTCATTCTATGAGGCCAGCATCATCCTGACACCAAAACCTGGCAGAAACACAACAAAAAATGAAAATTTCAGGCCAATATCATTGATGAACATCAATGCAAAAATTCTCAATAAAATACTGACAAACCAAATCCAGCAGCACATCAAAAAGTTTAACCACCATGATCAAGTTGCTTCATCCCGGGGATGCAAAGTTGGGTCAACATAAGCAAATCAATAAATGTGATTCATCACATAAACAGAACTAAAGACAAAAAACCACGATTATCTCAGTAGATGCAGAAAAGGCCTTCAATAAAATTAAATATCCCTTCATGTTAAAAACTCTCCATAAACTAGGTATTGAGGGAACATCCCTCAAAATAATAAGAGCCATATATGACAAACCCATAGCCAATATCATAATGAATGGGCAAAAGCTGGAAGCATTCCCTTTGAAAACTGGCACAAGACAAGGATGCCCTCTGTCACCATTCCTATTCAACATAGTATTGGAAGTTCTGGCCAAGACAATCAGGCAAGAGAAAGAAATAAAGTGTATTCACATAGGAAGAGAGGAAGTCAAATTATCTTTATTTGCAGAAGACATTTTCCTATATCTAGAAAACCCTGTTGTCTCAGCCCAAAAGCTTCTTAAGCTGATAAGCGACTTCAGTAGTCAGCATACAAAATTAACATGCAAAAATTACTAGCATTCCTACACACCAACAACAGGCAAACAGAGAGCCAAATCATGAATGAACTCCTATTGACAATTGCTACAAAGCAAATAAAATACCTAGGAATTTAGCTAACAAGTGAAGTAAAGGATCTCTTCAAAAAGAAATACAAACCACTGCTCAAAGAAATCACAGAAAACACAAGCAAATGGAAGAGCATTTCATGCTCATAAATAGGAAGAATTAATATCATGAAAATGGCCAAACTGCCCAAAGTAATTTATAGATTCAATGGCATTCCCATTCAACTATCATTGGCATTCTTCATAGAATTAGAAAGATGCATATGGAACCAAAAAAGAGCCCAAATAGCCAAGACAATCCTAAGCAAAAAGAATGAGGCATCATGCCACTCGACTTCAAACTATACTGCAAGGCTACAGTAACCAAAACAGCATGGTATTGGTACAAGGACAGGCACACCGACCAGTGGAGTAGAATAAAGAACTCAGAAATAAGACCACAAACCTACAACCATCTGATCTTCAACAAACCTCACAAAAACAAGCAATGAGGAAAGGATTCCTTATTTAATAAATGGTGCTGGGAGAACTGGCTAGTCATATGCAGAAAATTGAAACTGGACCCCTTCCTTTTACCTTATACAAAAATTAACTCAAGATGGATTAAAAACTTAAATGTAAAACCCAAAACTATAAAAACCCTAGAAGAAAATCTAGGCAATACCATTCAGGACATAGGCATGGGCAAAAATTTCATGACAAAAATGCCAAAAGCAATTGCAACAAAAGCAAAAATTGATAAATGGGATTTAATTAAACTAAAGAGCTTCTGCATAGCAAAAGAAACTATTATCAGAGTGAAGAGACAACCTACAGAATGGGAGAAAATTTTTGTAATCTATTCATCTGACAAAGGTCTGATATCCAGAATCTATGAGGAACTTAAACAAATTAACAAGAAAAAAAAAAGACCCCATTAAAAAGTGGTCAAAGAACATGAACAGACACTTCTCAAAAGGAGACATACATGCAGCCAACAAACATGAAACAAAGCTCAACATCACTGATTATTAGAAAAACGCAAATCAAAACCACAATGAGACACCATCTCACACCATTCAGAATGTCTACTATTACAATGTCAAAAAACAATAGATGCTGGCAGGGTTGCAGAGAAAAAGAAACGCTTTTACACTGTTGGTGGGAGTGTAAATTAGTTCAACCATTGTGGAAGACAGTGTGGTGATTCCTCAGAGACCTAGAGGCAGAAATAACTATTTGACCCAGCAATCCCATTACTGTGTATATACCCAAAGACATATAAATCATTCTGTTATAAAGATCCATGCACGTGTATGCTCATTGCAGCGCTATTCACAATAGCTAAGACATAGAATCAACTTAAATGCCCATCAATGATAGACTAGAGAAAGAAAATGTTTTTTTTTAATATATATATATGGGTATATATATGGAATATATATATGTGGACATATATGGAATATATATACATATATATGGAATATATATACATATATATATACACACACGATGGACTACTATGCAGCCATATAAGGAAATGAGATCTCATGTCTTTGGCAGGGACATGGATAGAGTTGGAAGCCATTATCCTCAACAAACTAATGCAGGAACAGAAAACCAAACATCGCATGTTCTCGCTTTTAAGTGGGAGCTGAATGATTAGAACACATGGACACATAGTGGGGGAACAACACACACTAAGGCCTGTCAGAGTGGGGTTGTGGGGAGGAAGAGCATCAGGAAGAATAGCTAAGGGATGCTGGGCTTAATAGTTAGGTGATGGTATGATCTGTGCAGGAAACCACCATGGCATATGTTTACCTATGTAACAAACTTGCACATGCTGCACATGTACCCCTGAGCTTAAAATATAAGTTAATAAAAGAATATGAACATTTCAATCATAGAGCAGGACAGGAAATAAGGAAATAAATAAATGGCAACACAGTGTGGACTCCAGAGCCCATCAGTGGCCTATCAATCATGAGTCTACCACTTTTTAGCTCTGTGATCTTGGGTAAGTTACAATAGCCTGTTACCACATCTCAAAAATAAAGATAAGGACTGTACCTATCTCACTGGGTTATTGCAAAGATTAAAAAATTGTCTACCAAATTCTTAATACATTATCTGGCAAACAATATGTGCTCAATACAATATATACATTATTATTATGGATTGCTTTACTGTTCTCTCAGACTGTAAGACCCAAACTCTCAAATCCTAAATTTATCTGTGATGGCTCCTTTTTTTTTAGCACTATCCTTGCCCACCAGCCAGTCAATAGTTAAATTATTTAAATTCCATGATCTCCTTTTCTAATACATCCTCTGAAATGCAGCTCCTCATGACTTTCCTCCTAGCAACAGAAAATCTTTTCTAATTGCTTTTGTAGCTCTGAGCACATCACTTCTTTTTAAGGATTGTCTATTGCAACTATTTTATTTTATTTTTGGAGACAGGGTCTTACTCTGTCAACTGCATTGGAGTATAGTGGGGCAAACACGACTCACCACATCCTTGACCTTCGGAGCTCAAGTGATCCTCCCACCTTAGCCTCCTGAGTAGCTGAGACTCCAGGTGTGCACTCCAAGCCTGGTGATTTTTAAAATTTTTTTGTAGAGACGGGGGTCTTGCTATGTTGCCCAGACTGGTCTTGAACTCTGGGGCTCAAGCAATCCGCCCGCCTCAACTTCTTAAAGTGCTGGGGTTACATGTGTGAGCCACTGTGCCCTACCACAACTGACTTTTTTCACAGCTCATTACTTCTATATTTAAGATCTGCCCTCATATGACATTGCAATAGATTACATTTTTGGTCATAATTCTTCACTCCCCTGTGATAGGATTGTACATTCATACCTTTGTCTGGTAACTTTGCTGTGCCCTCCTGCTGGGTCTGCTTCCTCAGCCCATGTTTTGCTTTGGCAATCAAATATGAGTACGTGTTGCAAGAGCAAAAGTCTTACCTATGTTTTTTATGATTTGGCTCAGCTCTTATGCTCCAGATCCATCATGAGAAGAACATGCCCTGGATTCCTGCTACCCCTTTACCCTTGGCTCCAAAATTAACACACATGAGGAAGACCTGAGTTCAATCCATAGCCTGGATTCAAGTCACCTAATACATAGGGGAATCAGAGCTACCCAGCCAAACTCGATCTACATTAACTAAACCTCAGCTGACCTGCAGATTTATGAGTATGAGAATAAAGGCTTGTTAGTGTATATCATGAAGTTTTGTGGTGGTTGGTTACTGTACATCATAATTGTGTGGATACCTGATGAGCACAGACTAACTACTTTTCCAGCTTCACCTCTGACCATACTCTTGTAAATATGCTATAGTCCAGCTAATTATAACAACTCGATGACCTCTCATTGTGCCCTTGGCTTTTCTACCTGGTATCCTGGTCCTCCTCTCTGTCTTCACATGAATATATGTAGCTGGTAGTTATTGGTTCCGGGCTAAGTAATCATGGGCGACCACTCTAACCTTCTCCACTCTCAGGGCAGGCTGCCATGCCATTCATGATTTTGAATTTTTTAGTTTACGTTTTCATATTTGTATAGTTTGATTCCATTACTAAAAAGAGACCTTGATTTTTAATAAGGAATTATTATTTATTGAAGGCCTCTATGTTCTAGAATTCAAATTGGTAATGTCCATCCATGAGGTTGAGATTATTTTCCCCAATTTTATAGAAGGGGGTGGGGAGATTCAGAGAAGTTATGGAACTTCTCTGAACAAGTGATAGGTAAGTGATAGGAACAATGGTTGTGAAAATCTAGAACATGAAGTGCCACATCTTAGTGGTCTTATTAAAGAAACATTATTTTAAAAATTAGATTTTAAACCTTAAATAGCTCATGCCTTCATCTCTTGAGGTTTGCCTTGTGTATTGCCAATGTTTGTGTCTTCAAGTTCTATAGAACTCAAAAGGAAACCACAGAACAACCACCCAAGGATAGCAGAGTCTGACCTAAGCCCACAGAAGCCAAAAGTAGCAGGGTTGGAGTTGAAAGCTTACACTTTGTCTTCAGCTCACACCCTGACACCTTTAGGCTTTGTCTTTTTTTAACATCAGGGTGCCAGCCTCGAATTTTTAAACCTTAACTCTGAATTTCTTGAATTTCCATATGTTTAAGATACACTTTGTGTGTTACTATTTTGAAACAGCTGTTCGTCAGAGCTAGGGAGGAGGGAGGGAATCAAAGTTTAATGGGAGGTGCTTGTCTTAGAAGTGAGGCTGCTGAGCTCGATTCTTACAAGCTGAAGAGCCTCTCTCTAAATTAGGGTTTCTCAGCCTCGGCACTATTGACTTGTGCGGCCAGGTAGTTCTTTGTTGTGGACTGTCCTGTTCCTTAAATATTGGTTAGCAGCTTTCTGGCCTCTACTCACCAGAGACCAGTGACACTGCTTTCCCCAGTTGTGACAATCAAAAGTATCTACAGATGTTGCCAAATATCTGTAACCTTCCCTGTGGCAAAATTGCTCAGATTAAGAACCATTGCTCTAAATGAATTAAGAAGACTGAGCTCATTTTGTTATTGTTATAACTGCTGTCTTTTAGAGACGGGATCTCACTCTATCACCTAGCATAGAGTGCAGTGGTGAGATCATAGCTCACTGCAGCCTCGACTTCCTGGGCTCAAGTGATCCTCCTGCCTCAGCCTCCAGAGTAGCTGGGACTATTGGTGTACACTACCATGCCTGGCTAGCACTGAGATCAAACTCAGAAAGAAAGGCAAAATAAAGAGATGACAGACAAACATATCTAGAAAAATTAACTTAGTACTAGTTAGATGGACTATGAATGATTGTACTTTTTAAACAAATCTTACTTATCTATATTATAAATATCTTAGGAAAGAAAAATCAAATAGAAGGGCCATTATTAAATGGGCCTTCTTAAAAATCAAGCAACTTGCATAGATATACTCAGTAAATTAAAGGTGAACCCTAAACTAAAACTTGTCTCTCTCAGAGCAGGTATGTATATTGTTGTAGTGACTTGGCAGACTGAGAGCAAAAGTATGGATTCAATGTCCTCAGAGCCAGAAAACCTGAGAGCTCTGTTATTTTTAAGCTGCTACATATTGACTGCCTCAATTGCTTCAGGGGCTTTGCTTTGTGTCTTACCATATGAGGCAGACATTATTGTTCCCATTTTATGGATGAAGAACATGAGGTATACAGAGGTATCACTTGCCCAGGTTCACAGGGACAAGGTCAGGAATTAAAATCCGGTCTGCCTGGTTCTCAAGCTTGGGCTCTTCAATCATTATGGTGTCTGCATCCCACAGCTGGGATAAGGCCATGGATTCATTGAGCTTCACAAAGTAATCATCACATTTGTTATCTCACCTCACACTGAACCCAGGCCAGCTCTGTCCTCTGATGCCTCTGCCCAGAGCTGACCATGCAAGGGCATTCAAGGAGATTGTTGTCACATAAGATTGTCTCACAGAAGTCTCTGGCTCAAATATTGCATGATTCCGTGATTCTAATGAATCTCATCCAGAGAAAGGAAGAATGCCATGACATTATTTATCCTGAGCTAGCAGAAGCTATTTGGAAAGAAGCACCCAAGTGGTGCAGAAAAGTAGATCTAGTGTTTCTGGCAGGAATTCCATATTAGTGAAGGCAGTGGGATATTAGATGGTGGGATATGTGTAACTTTCTTATAGTGGGTGCAGAAGATATGGAAACCCTCTAGTAGGGAAGGCATGGGGCCTATGGGACCAGACAAAAACTGATGTCACAATGAGGGACTTCTGGAATTGCTGAAATTCTGCTAAGACAGTTATATTCCTCGGACTGGAGCTAACCCTACGTGTTGTGCATTATTAAACAAAATGTCAGTAAATGTACAGTATTCCAGGCATTATTGGTGGTTTCAGTGTTTCCCTCAGCTTTACTAAGGTATTATTGACAAAAAATTTAGATATTTACAATATACATGTGATGTTTGATACATGTATACATTGTGAAATGATTCAATCAATCAAATTAATTTGCCCATTACCTCACATAGTTAGAATTTTTTGTGGTGAGAGATTAAGATCTAATCTCTCAGCAATTTCCAAGTATACAATACATTATTAATAATTACAGTCAACATGCTGTACAATAGATCTCCAGAAGTTATTTATCCTATCTGATTGAAACCTTGTATCATTTAACCAACATCTCCCCATTTGCCTTACCTCCCCATAGTTCCTGGCAATCACCATGCTATTTTCTGTGAGTTTCACATTTTCAGATTTTACATAAAGTGCATTCAAGCAGTATTTGTCTTTCTCTGGTTTATTTCACTCAACATAATGTTCTCCACATTCATCTGTGTTGTTGCAAATGACAGGGATTCCTTCTTTTTAAAGGCTGAATAATATCCCATTGTGCATATATACCATATTTTCTTTTATCCATTTATATGTTGATAGACCTTAGGTGAATAATGCTGCAATGAACATGGGACTGTGGATATCTCTTTGACATACTGGTTTTATTATACATTTTTTTGGGGGGGGGGTTCTATACCCAGAAGTGGGATTGCTAGATCATATGGTAGTTCTATTTTTTTTTTTTTTTTTTAAGAAATCTCTACACTGTGTACCACAGTGGCTTTACTAATTTATATTTCCACCAACAGTATACAAAGTTTTCCTTTTCTCCACATCCCCACCAATGCTTGTTATATTTTTTCGTTTTGGTAATAGCCATTTGAACAGGAGTGAGGCAATATCTCACTGTTAATTTGCATTCTCTGATATTGAATGTTTTCTTTGTATATCTGTGGGCATTGGTATATGTTCTTTAAACAAAAGTAAAAAAAAAAGTCTATTCAGATCTGTTGCCCATTTTTTCAATGGACTTATTTGTGTTCTTGTGATTGAGTTTCTTATATATTTTCACTATTAACCCCTTGTCTATATATGGTTTACAAATAATTTTTCCCAATCTCTAGGTCACTTTTTCATTTTGTTGATGATTTCTGTTGCTGTGCAGAAGTTTTTTAGTTTGATGAAATCATTTTTTAATTCTTGCTTTTGTAGCCTGAGCTTTTGTTGTGATAGTCAATAAATCATTGACAAGGCTAATGTCAAGGAGGTTTTCCTCTGTTTTCTTCTAGGAGTTTTATGATTTCAGGTCTTATAGCTAGGTCTTTTTTTCCATTTTAAGTTGATTTTTGTGTTCAGTCTAATAGTCCAATTTTTGCTTTTGCATGTGGAAATCCAGGTTTCCCAGGACCATTTATTGAAGAGACTATCCTTTCTCTGTTGTGTGTTATTTTTCTTGAGATGGAGTCTTGCTCTGTCACCCAGGCTGGAATGCAGTGGTATTATCTCAGATCACCGCAGTGTCCACCTCCTGGGTTCAAGCAATTCTTGTACATCAGTCTCCAGTGTAGCTGAGATTACAGGTGTGCACCACCACACACAGCTAATTTTTGTAATTTAGTAGAGACGGGGTTTTGCTATGTTGGCCAGGGTGGTCTCAAATTCCTGACCTCAAGTAATCCACCTGCCTCGGCCTCCCACAGTGATGGAATTACAGGCGTGAGCCACCATGCCCAGCCATTGTGTGTTCTTGGTACATTTGTTGAAGACCAATTGACTATAAATGGGTGAATTTATTTCTGGGCTCTCTATTCTGTTCCATTCGTCTACAAGTCTGGCTTTCTTTGTTGGGTATTGTTTTATTTTTTGTTTTTTGGCAGTATCATGCTTCTTTGAACACTCTAACTTTGTAGTATACTTTGAAATAAGGTAGTGTGATATCTCCAGCTTTTTCTTTTTGCTCAAGATGGCTTTGGCTATTCAGAGTCTTTTGTGGTTCCATAAAAATTTTGGGATTGTTTTATCTACTTATGTGGAAAACCTCATGGAAATTTTGAAAGGGATTGCATTGAATCTGTAGGTTACTTTGGATAATATGAACATTAAATAATATTAATTATTCCAATCAAAGAATATAGGATATCCTTCCATTTATTTGAGTCTTCTTTGATTTCTTTCATCAATGCTTTATAGTTTCCAATGTACAGAGCTTTCACTTTCTTGATTAAATTTATTCTTAAGGGCTAGGCGCAGTAGCTCACCCCTGTAATCCCAGCACTTTGGGAGGCTGAGGCTGGCCAATCACCTGAGGTCAGGAGTTCAAGACCAGCCTGACCAACATGATGAAACCCCGTCTCTACCAAAAGTACAAAATTAGCCGGGTGTGTTGGTATATGCCTGTAATCCCAGCTACTCGGGAGGCTGAGGCAGGAGAACTATTTGAACCTGGGAGGTAGAGGTTGCAGTGACCAAGATCGCACCATTACACTCCAGCTTAGGCAACAAAAGTGAAACCCTGTCTCAAAAACAAACAAACAAGCAAACAAACAAACAAAAATACACACACAAACAACAACAAAAACCAAATTTATTCTTATTATTTTGTTTCTTATTGTAACTAGTATCAATGGGATTGTTTTCTTGATTTCTTTTTCAAATAGCTCATTGTTGATATATAGAAACAGTACAGATTTTTGTATGCTGCAACTTAATTGGTTTATTAGTTATAACAGTTTTACAGTTTTTTTTGGTGGACTTTTTAGTGTAACTACAAGATATGTCATCTGCAAACAATTTTACTTCTTCCTTTCCAATTTGGATGTCTTTTAATTATTTTTCTTGCCAAATTGCTCTGGCTAAGACTTCCACTACTATATTGGATATAAAGAGTGAATGTGTAAGGCCATGTCTTGTTCTGATCTTAGAGGAAAAGCTTTCAGCTTTTCACTGTTGAGTAGGATGTTAGCTGTAGACTTACAATACATGGCCTTAATTATGTTGATACATTTGTTTCATAATTTGTTGAGTTTTTATAATAAAATGATGTTGAATTTTGTCAAATGCTTTTTCTGTATCTATTAAGATGGTCATGTATTTTCTCTATTCTGTCAATGTAGTGTATCACATTTATTGATTCATGTAAGTTGAACTATCCTTACATCTGAGGGATAAATTGCACTTAATCACGGTGTATGATACTTTTAATATGCTGCTGAATTTGGTTTGCTAGTATTCTGTTGAGGACTTTTACATCTATGTTCATCAGAGATATTGACCTGTAATTTTATTTTCTTGTAGTGTCCTTGCCTGATTTTGGTATCAGGGTAATGCCAGCCTCAAAAAATAAGTTTGGAAGTGTTCTGTCCTCTTTAAGTTTTTGGAAGAGTTTGAGAATGATTGGCATTAATTCTTTTTAAAATGTTTAGTTGAATTCCCAGGTGACATTGTAAGGTCCTGGTCTTTTTTGTGTTGAGAGTTGTTTTTTTTTTTTTTTTTTTTTTTGAGATGGAGTCTCGCTCTGTCACCCGGGTTGGAGTACAGTGGCTCGACCTTGGCTCACTGCAACCTCCACCTCCTGGGTTCACGCCATTCTCCTGCCTCAGCCTCCCGAGTAGCTGGTACTACAGGCGCCCATCACCACGCCTGGCTAATTTTTTGTATTTTTAGTAGAGATCGGGTTTCACCATGTTAGCCAGGATGGTCTCGATCTCCTGACCTCGTGATCCGCCCACCTCAGCCTCCCAAAGTGCTGGGATTACAGGTGTGAGCCACCGCACCCGGCTGTTGAGAGTTTTTTTTATGACTGATTTAATCTTCTTCTTATTGGTCTGGTCAGATTTTGTTTTTCATAATTCAATCCCAGTATGTTGTATGTTTCTCAGAATTCATTTATTTCTTCTAGGTTAGCCAATTTGTTGATATATAATGTTCATAATAGTCTCTTATGATTCTACACATTTTTGTGAAATCAATTATAATGTTTCCTTTTTTATTTCTAATTTTATTTATTTCAGTCTCTCTTTTGCTCAGGCTAACTAAAGTTTTGTCAATTGTATCTTTTCAAAAAACCAACTCTTAGTTTTATTGATGTTTTCTGTTGCTTTTCTAGTCTCTATTTGATTGATTTCTGCTCTGATCTTTATTATTTTCTTCCTTATGCCAACTTTGGGGATAAGTTGCTCTTTTTCTAGTTCATTGAGGTATAAATTAAGGTTGTTTGAGGTCTTTATTCTTTCTTAATGTAGGCATTTATTGTATAAACTTCTCCCTCAGAATGTTTTTAATGTGTTCCCTCAGGTTTGGCATGTTGTATTTTCAGCTTTATTCAAGATACTTTTTGCTTTTCCTTTTGATTTTTTCTTTGACCCACTGGTTGTTTAGAAGTGTGTCATTTCATTTCACATATTTGTAAATTTTCCAATTTTCCCTCTTGTTTGATTTCTAGTTTTATACTATTGTCAAAAAACATACCTGATATGATTTTGATCTTCTTGGATTTGTTAAGACTTGTTTTGTGCCCTAATATATGGTCTATCCTGGAGACTGTTCCATGTACATGTGAAAAGAATGTGTATTCTGCCACTGTTGGATGTAATGTTCTATATACGCCTGCTGGAGTCATTTGGTTTAAAGTATTGTTCAAGTCTGCCATTTCTTACTGACTTTCTGTTTTGGTGATCAGTCCATTGTTGAAAATGGAGTACTGAAGTCCCTTACTATTGTTGTAATTCTATTTCTCCTTTCAGTTCTATTAATATTTACTTACATATTTAGATGTTTTGATGTTAAGTACATATACAGTTGACCCTCTATATCTGTGGGTTTTCCATCAGCGAATTCAACAAACTGTATATAAAAAATATTTGAAAATGAAATGGATGGTTGCATCTGTACTGAACATGTACCAACTTTTTTTCTTTTCATTATACCCTAAAAATACAATGCAACAACTATTTACATAGTACCTACATTGCATTAGGTATTGTAAGTAATCTAGAGATTATTTAAAGTATACAGGAAAACGTGTGGGTTATATTCAAATACTATGCCATTTTGTATAACAGACATGAACATTTGTGAATTTTTGTATCTGCAGGGGGTCCTAAAACCAATTCCTCACAGGTATTGAAGGACTACCATATATTTACAATTGTTATATCCTCTTGGTGAATTACTCCATTATCATTATCTCATCATTTGTAGAAGTGTTTCATTTAAAGTTTATTTTATCTGATATAAGTATAGCCACTTCTGCTCTATTTTCAGCTTATGTGTGTCCATAATGCTACCGCATATCGCTTATAGGCAGCATACAGCTGAATCTTGTTTTGTTTATCCATTCAGTCACTCTTTGTCTTTTGATTAGAGAATTGAATTCATTTACATTTAAAGCAATTATTGATAGGTAGAGACTTACTACTGCCATTTTGTCAATTGTTTTTGACTGTTTGCTTTTGTTTCTTTGTTCTATTCTTCCTCTCTTGCTGTTTTTCACTATGATTTTGTGATTTATTTTTTGTAGTGGTATGCTTTTGAATCCCCTCTTGTTGTCTTATGTGTACCTCCTATTCAATACATGTGGTTACCATGAGGCTTACATAAAATATCTTATAGTTGTAACAGCCTGTTTTAAGCTGAGAACTTTGACTGCATACAAACTCTACATTTTAACTTCTCTTCCCACCACATTTTATGTTATTAATGTCACAATTTACAACTTTTATGTATCTTGTATCCATTACCAAGTTTACTGTAGCTATAGTTATTGTTAATACTTTTGGTTTTTAACTTTTATTCTAGAGTTAAAGTGATCTATACATCACCATTACAGTATTACAGTTTTCTGAATTTGACTTAATTCTTACCTTGGCAGTGAGTTACATAATTTCATGTGTTTTCACATTGTCAATTAGTTTCCTTTTGTTTCAACTTGAAGAACTCCATTTAGCATTTCTTGTAAGGCAGGCCTAGTGGTGATGAACTCTCACAGCTTTTGTTTGTCTGGGAAAGTCCTCATCTCATTTTCACTTATGAAGGACAGCCTTGCAAGGCATTATATTCTTAGTTGGGAGTTTTTTTCTTTCAGCACTTTAAATATGTCATCCCACTTTCTTCTGCCCTGAAAGGTTTCTTTTGTTTTCAAAAGAACTGAGAACTTCTCAAAAGAAACTGACAGTTTCACATGTGTTCCCTTGTATATGATAAGTTTCTTTTCTCTTGCTGATTCCTAAATTCTCCTTTGGGCTTTTGAGAATTTGATTGTAATTTGTTGGATGAAGATATCTTTACATTTAATTAATTTAGGGGGTCTTTGGGCTTCATGGACCTGGCTGTTTGTTTCCCTCTTCAGATTTGGGAAGTTTTGTTCCTTATTTCTTTAACAAAGCTTTATTCCTCCTTCTCTGTTCCTTTTGGAAATTCCATAATGCACATATTGGTTAATTTGCTAGTGTCCCATTATTTCTGTAGGCTTTCTTTGCTCTTTAATTCTTCTTTCTTTTTGTTCCACTGACTGGGTAATCTAAAATAATGTGTGTTCAGACTCACTGATTCTTTTTTTGCTTCATGGAAATATGCTGTTAAAGCTCTCTATTACATTTTCCAATTTTGTCATTGTGTTATTTTAGCTTCAGAATTTCTATTTGTTGCTTTTATCTGGTTTTTATCTCTTTGTTGGACTTCTCATTTTGTTTTCATTTTGTTTTCTTGAATTTGTTTAGTCATCCATTTGTGTTCTATCACATCTCACTAAGCTCCTTTAAAACAATTAGTTTGAATTCTTTGTCAGGTAATTCATAAATATCTATTTCTTTAGGGTCAGTTATTAGTGTTTTATTTTATTCCTTTGGTGGTATTATGCTTCTCTGATTATTCCTTATTCATGGCCATTTGTTGGTGTCTGCATTTTTTAAGAAATAGGTACCTATTTCTGTCTTACATACTGGCTTTGGCAGAGAAAGCTCTTAACCAATCAACTGGTTTAGAGATCCTAGTTAGGTTATATGGCAGTGTGCATGGGCAGGTTTGCTGCTGAAGTTTTTGGGCAGGCAGGCCTGGTGCCAGCCTGGTTCTGGGTTGAACTGGAACCTGCATCAGTGGGATCTAGCCCAGACCTGGGGTCTGTGGGTGCCAACCTGGTGCCAGGTTGAGTTTGGAGGCTGGGTCCTAGGGTGCTGGCCTGGACCTGGGGTCCAAAGGTGCTGCCTGGTGCTAGAGTGGGTCTAGGGCTCTGGGGCTGACCTGGAAACTAGGACTGTGGGGCCAGCCTGAGTTTTATTATAATTTACTATAGCTTTTCCCAAATCATATGTTGTATAAAAACAAGGAAGAAGTTGATCAAGGTAGGTAGACATTGGCTTGGGTCATGATAAGGATCCTATCCAGAGTAAACACAGTAGGAAAGAGAGGTGAAATACTTGGACACATTTCAATTTCATTCCTTTACTCATTCATGCAATGCATTTATTGCATATCCATTGGGTGCTAGCTACTATACTAGGTATTTTGATTATAGTGGTGAGCAAAACAGTGGGGGAAAGAGATGCCTTTCAAATAAACATATAATCAAATTTGTAATTAATTCCTACAATAAGACTATGAAGGGAGGTACAGGGATCATTTGATAGGAATATCTGGCTTGTCTGAAAGGTTAAGAAAGGCTTCTTTGAGGATGAAATTTTGGAGACAAAATCTGTGCAATATGTAAAGTAACTTGGAAAGGGGAATTTGGTATTAGAGGTAGAGGAAAGAACTGTGCAAAGATCCTGGGGCAAAGAGAATCTTTCATATTTGAAGGAATTGAAGGCTGACTTGCAAGGCTAGAACTCATAGGGCAAGAGCAAGGGGTTAGGAAATGAGACTATAGACAGGGTAACAGGCCGGATTATGTTAGAGATTTTGTTCTTTGTCCTCAGAGGAATGTTATTGACATATTTGGGTTGACCTTCTCAAAAGCTCTCTGATTACCACACAGAGAGGAGTTTGGGTGAACTAGAATTGACACCAAAGAAGTTATCTCAATAGTCATGACAATAGAAGGATGTCATGGTGGTGGCAGAGACAGAGAAAAGAAAATAGACTGAAGAAGTACTGAAGAGGATGAGCCAGTCTCAAGGCCTTAGCCTGATTTGGAATCCCAGGTTCTGGGGTGATTATGATACCACGCTATATGATACATGTTTACTGTGGTCGTTAAATGTTATATTTGGGCATCGTGTTCTCCAGGTCTTTTATTTTATAGATAAAGAAGCTGAGATCTGAAAAATGAAGTGACTTGCTCAAGATCTCATGATAATGTCCACACCAGAGTAGAACCAGGTATACCAGATCAGCCACCTGGGATTTCTTGAGACACCAAGGTCAATGAGCACATGTTCCTTAAAGTCATAAAAATGTATTGAAGAGTGACTGGGAGGTAGGAAGAGGTAGCATGCTGAACCCCATTTCTGGTACATGGTAGGCTTTATATAAGTATAAGCCTAGGTCAAGTGTCTTTGCTGACTCCTAGATGGCATATTACTTTTCATAAACCAATGTAAGAGAACTTTGAAACACACTTAAGATGGGAAGTGGATAGGTTGTATGCAGGGATAGATTTTGTTTTCAGACTAATAATACCTATGTATTGGTTCATAAGATATAGAGGACATAGAAGGAATTTGGATTTCTCAGTACATTAAGTTGAGGACTGATTACCATAGGGTTCTTTGCTCACAAACCAGTGAAGCATACTCTGACAATTTAGAAAAGAGGAATAAAACAAAAACAAAAGCACAATAACAAACAAAAAACAAGTGAAAAACCATCACTCGACCAATTTACAAACAAAGCAAAACAACAAAAGAGGAAATTAGGAGTTTAGAGAAACAACAAGAAGGAGGATGGAGAACCAGATCAGGGAAGACACACGGATCAGGGTGGCGCTGGTGTCTGGGAAGCAGGAATCAATACAACATTCTCTCATTGGAAACCATCTTGACAGGACGTTTCTGCTAGGATGACTATAACCACAACATTGTCATTCTCTTGTTATTCTGTTCAAGATTTATATTTTAGGAGAGACATCTGATTGGCCTAAGTCATGTCATATGTCTGCCCTTTGGCTAGAAGAGGGTGTGATCCCTGAACATAGTACCTGTGGTATTGTAATACAATAGGAAAGATATATTTGATCTTCCTCCCTGGTTCTTGACTCAAGAGCTCCTGAAACCCTTGCAATTTTCCGAGTGATAGGAGAGTGAGGAGCATCTTTCATTATTCATAATAAGCCGCTTTCAACTATACTTAAGTTTTTGTTAATAAGGTGACTCTGGGTGGGGCCCTAAATAGCTTTAGGGTAAGGGATGGTCACCATAAAGATCAAGGCATGATTAGACAATTGGGACGTTAAACTCCACTCGCCTTGTCCAGAGGGGAGAGAAGCTAGAGATGGAGTCAATAATCAATGGCTAATGACTTGCCAAGCTTATCCAACCTGCCTTATTTTGTTGTTGTTGTTCTGTTTTGTTATGTTTTAGGCTTTTAACAGCCTGAAGCCATGGTTTTTAGTTTCTGTCTAGTGATAAGCAGAAAAGAGGGATGAGGAATGGGCTTTACTGGCCCAACCAGAAACAGAAACTTTAAGAACCCATGACTGTATTCTCTCTCTTGGATACCCCTAAGTCCTGCCCATGCAACCTTGATAAATACCCTAAAAGATGGGGTTCCAAGTGCTTCTAGCTTAGTGAAAACATTGAGGTACTGAGAGAGTAGCAGGCCTGGAGAGGCCCTGGAAACTCTTGCCTCCCCTCCCACCATGTCTTGCCTTGTGCATCTCTTCCATTTGTGTGTTCCTGAGTTGTATCCTTTATAATAAACTGCTAATAGTAAGTAGTCTGTTTTCCTGAGTTCTGTGAGCCACTGGAGCAAATTATCAAATATGAGAAGGTGGTTGTAGGAACCCTCAATTTATAACTGGTCAGTCAGAAGTCATGGAAAGCAACCTAGGACTTTTAACTGGCATCTGAATAAGGCACAGTCTGAGGCAAGGATAGTCTTGAAGGATGAGCTCTTAACTTGTGGGGTCTGACACTAACTCCATGGAACTGAGCCACTGGACACACAGTTTGTGTCTGGAAAATTGGTTGTTGGTGAGGAAAAATCTAACATTTTTGGTATCGGAAGTGTTCTGTGTGTAAAACAGATCATAGTATTGCTTCTGGAGAGTATCCACATGGGGAGAGCAAAAGTAAACTTACAAGTGTCATCAGAAGAAAAAATCTCATGGCAAAATTTAGTGTCAGGCATATTGTTTCTTAATAAGCCACAGGGACAGACCCTCTTTTCTTCTTTCTATCCTGTTTTCTCACCCCATCTCTGTGGTGTCTCAGGAGCTATGATCAGAGGCTGCCCCTACCTGTCTCAGGTCAGCAGAAATTGGGTGGAGAAATTTAAAGTGGACAGCTTAAAGTGGACACCCAAGCCTAAGTGGTTTAAGACTTAATTATAAGGCACAAAGATGAAAGAAGGTGTATGTCAGGGAGTCACTGGGCAGATAGATAAATGGGATGACTAAATATTAAAAACAGTGGAAAATGAAGGGTGAAAGTTGAATATTAAGGCCAGGTGTGGTGGCTCATGACTGTAATCCCAGCACTTTGGGAGGCCAAGGTGAGCAAATCACCTGAGATCAGGAGTTCGAGACTAGCCTGGCCAACATGGTGAAACCCTGTTTTTACTAAAAAATACAAAAATTAGTCGGGTGTGAAGGTACATGCTTATAGTCCCAGCGACTCAGGAGGCTGAGGCAGGAACGTGAACTTGGAACGTGGAAGTTGCAGTGAGCCAAAATTGCACCACTGCACTCCAGCTTGACCAACAGAGTGAGATTCCATCTCAAAAAAACAAATAAATAAACAAACAAAAAAAAAAACAAGGAAAGATGAATGTTAAGGAATGAGGGAGGTCTGTAGGGCATTTCTAAAGGCTCAGGGACTACAGTTAAGGTCTCCTATCCTGCCCTAGAGACTAGGAAAGTGAGATATTTGTAACCTCTATGGAAACTGGAGCAACCTTGACCCTGTATGATTTTGAAACATAACCTAAATCTTGAATAAATAATTTTCTATTCTTTACTCAAGAAGAGAAAAGTTATGAGTCAATGTTTCTTGAAAAGACTGAAAAAGCAGCCTCCTTACCATGCAGTTTCCACAAGCAATCAGTAACTGTGTTCATTCGTAATTAAACAGGTTGAGCAATATTCTTCCGATTGCTTTATTACTGGTAGATTTTTTACCTAGAATGAACATTAGAACCACTTCAGGACCATTTTAGTATCTTGATGCCTAGTCTCCAATTTCACAATATAAGTTTAAATGATTTGAGCTTCAGCATTAGTGGGTTTTTTTTTTTGTTGTTGTTGTTGTTTTGTTTTGTTTTGTTTTGTTTTGTTTTGATGGAGTCTCACTCTGTCACCAGGCTGGAGTGCAGTGGTGTGATCTTGGCTCGCTGCAACATCTGCCTCCCGGGTTCAAGTGATTCTTCTGCTTCAGCCTCCCGAGTAGCTGAGACTACAGGCGTGCACCACGATGCTCAACTAATTTTTGTATTTTTAGTAGAGATGATGGCCAGGATGTTGGCCAGGATGGTCTTGACCTCTTGACCTCATGATCTGCCCACCTCGACCTCCCACAGTGCTGGCATTAAGGTGTGAGCCACCGTGCCCTGTCAGCATCAGTGTTTTTTAATGCTCCCAGGTGAATCTAACATGTAAGGTTAGATTCTTGTGGGTTGAGAATTCTATGTGCATTTTTAAAGAGGGAGATTTCGTTAGCATCTTTTGACACTATCAGTGTGGAACAATGTCATTGGGCAGAGCCACTTCATCCAAGCCCCAGCACATTAATGGTTGCCTCTGGCTGACACTGTAGTGCCTAGGCTGACAGAACTGGGCCCACTGAGATAAAATCAGCAACAGAAGTAGAAAATATTAATGGATAGCTATTACCAGTTGTGGGGCTTCCTAGACTCCTCCTCTAAGACATCTGATATACCAGGTCACTGGGATTCTAATAGAGTGCTCTCTATTAATTAATTAATACTGCATTAATACACTGTGCAATGCCTAAGAGTAAGATAAGCACCTCACACCATCCTCTGCATTCGTAATGTAGACCCATCTCAACCCAGCAGCTACTCTTGGGTGCTGTCACCAAAGCATTAGGTAGGTCCTTCTCACTCTGGATTTCCTAAAAGGGAATCAGACTCTAGTACACAGTCTGCTTTCACTTTTTAAAGTGTAAGCCAAGCACCAGTCCCCACTATGTCACAGTTCACGGATTTCCAAGGGGTTCTTTTGAAGACCCATTATTATGCGTTGGGCTTAAGGAACAACCCTCCTCCAATTTTCCCCCAAAGCAAGATGGTGGGGGCAGGGCACTCAGAACTACAAGCCTTCTGTCCAAACAATCTTCTTAACCAGTATTCCGTTTACACTGTTCCACCGAAGTGCCCCTCACTGGACTTGAGGTGAATGGGTACAGCCCTGCTCCCTCCTCCCCAAACAGGGTCTTGGTAGAGAGGTGCACACAGGGCTCACGGTAGAATTTTCTTCAGTGGTAGCCACTTGCCTTCTATCTGTGCTGGTAAATTCTAAAGTGAGACTCTAAAGTATGAAATGGTGCTGTGCTGCCCTAACCAAAACCTAGTTAAGGACAGGAAGACATTGACCAGAGATTGCCTGCCTTGCATGCTGCATAGCTAAACTCTTAAGGTTTTCTGGAGAAACCCTAAACAGCTAAAATTGTTTCTTTTGATAACTCTATGGGGCTTATTCTAATAAGAAATGTCCATTCTAACCTCTTAGCTAGCTGTCAGCTCATTAGTTTACCCAGATATGTTCAAACAACATGCCCTCTTTCTATACTCTACTGGCTTTTCTTTGCTCTCTTTTCTCTCTCTAAAATCATATTTTTGCCCTTGATCTTTAACTCCATCTTTTATTCAACTTCCTCACATGTGAGTTAACAATTTGCAAGCTTAATAACAAACAGTAAGAAACTGCATGCAACATAACCATAAAAAGTGTCTGAATTATTCTTTGATGGTGCCTCAATCAAAAAAAATGAGGCAGGAAAAGCTCCAATTATCATATCCTGTGATGGCTCAGTAGGCAATTGTAGCAGAGGCTATTAGTTATCCCCCAATATCCACTTTCCTCTTATGTACAATAGTCAGTTGTCCTCCGCTTTATCTGTTGTTTTGCATTCTATGGTTTCTGTCGTCCATGAAAAACTGAGGTCTGAAAGTATTAAATTGAAAATTCCAAAAAATAATTTATAAATTTAAAATGCATGGTCTTCTGAGCAGCATGTTAAAATCCTGTGCCATCCTGCCCTGTCTCACCCAAGATATGAATCTTCTCTTTTTTCAGCATACGCATGCTGCATACACGACATGCCCGTTACTGTAGTTAGAAAATTATGTGTATAGGGTTCGGTACTCTCTGCAGCTTCAGACATCCACTTGGGGGGTCTTGGAACAAATCCTCCGTGAGTAATAGGGGACTACTATATTTTAGAAGTTTTAGTTTTTACATGGCACATGACATTGTGAAGAAAGACCCTCTTCCCCTGTGAAGAAGGACTCTTCCTCCACCCTCTGATGGTTCGATAACTGATTCTGTTACATAAACTGACAAAAGGGAGATTTATAGGAGAAAAAGTATACAAATTCATCACATACACATACATCACATCACACGAAAGAAATGTAGATATTCAACAAACAAGTGAGATTCGGGAGCTTATATGCCCTCTTCACAGGGGAGAGGAAAGGAGGGATGCAAGCAACTTAGGGGAAAGTAAACGATTTGGTAGAAAGACGAACCCTTAGAAAAAGAGAAAAGAGTCTGCGATAGTTTGTGACAAAGATTGTCTAGGTGGGGTATCAATTTCTTGTCTCCTCTCCTGTGATACAAGTTAGTCTTTCCAGATTGATAAAACTCTCAGAAATGAGACTCATGACAATTGAACTCCTTTGGAGGATCTGTCTTTAGGTAGCAAGGGGAGTTCGGTGGAAGTCTCTCCCTGTGTTACTGGAAAGGGGTCCCGATCCAGATCCCAAGAGAGGAGTCTTGGATTTTGCACAAGAAACAATTCGAGGTGAATCCGTAGAGTAACGTGAAAGCAAGTTTATTAAAGTAGTAAACAAACGAATGGCTACTCCATAGTCAGAGCAGCAGAGTAGGCTACTTGACTAAGGATACTTATAGTTATTTCTTGATTATATACTAAACAAGGGGTGGATTATTCATGAGTTTCCCAGAAAGGAGTGGGCAATTCATGAAACTGAGGGTTCCTCCCCTTTTTAGACCACATAAGGTAACTTCTTCTTTTTTTTATTTTTATTTTTTATTTTTATTATTTATTTATTTTTATTATTATTATACTTTAAGTTCTAGGGTACATGTGCAAAACGTGCAGGTTTGTTACATATGTACACTTGTGCCATGTTGGTGTGCTGCACCCATCAACTAGTCAGCACCCATCAACTCGTCATTTACATCAGGTATAACTCCCAAAGCCATCCCTCCCCACTTCTTGACGTTGCCATCGCATTTGTAAACTATCACTGGTGCTGGTGAGAGTGTCTTTTACCCTGCTGATGCATTATAATTAGCATATAATGAGCAGTGAGGACAACCAGAGGTGACTCTCATCACCATCTTGGTTTTGGTGGGATTTGACCAGCTTCTTTACCACATGCTGCTTTATCAGGAAGGTCTTTGTGAACTGTACCTTGTGCCAACTTAGAATGCTTAACCTCCTGGGAATGCAGCCCAGTAGGTCTCAGTCTCATTTTACCCAGCCCCACTCAAGATGGAGTCACTCTTGTTCCAAGACCTCTGTCACCTTCATTTGCTATTTTCCAAATGCCTTCACCTCAAAGGAATTAGTATAACAAAGCAGCATATTTTGGTGTGGCATTTCCTAAACTCCTTCAACCCTTTATAACAATCCTTTAAAAATCCAGGAAGGATTCTAATTGGCCTGGCCTTGGGTTGTTTACTTTGCAATTAATCAATATGGCCAGAGGATAAGATTAGGACAAATAGTCCCTGTGAGAACCACAAGGGCCTGGAGAGAGAAGCAGTTCTCCAAAAAAGAGTCTGTCTCTTCCTATAAGAAGAGAGAGGAGCTGGGCAGATAAAGGAGTAGAAGTTCACATTAGGGACTTTAAAGATTTCTGAGGCTGGTGCTTCCTGTTTGGATCGCATAGCCCTTCCGTGGTCATTGCGGAAGGTAGTCTAGGCTAATTGCCAATTTGATTCTAAAGTAAGAAGGCTGAGTGTTTTCTTTGGTCTTGAACTTGCTTTTATTTCTCACTTGTGCTGTCCTGATAAGTCTACTTATTATCACTTTCTCTATTTCGCCCTATATCTTGCCTGGTCTCTGTTATGTTTCTGTTGAAAATCTTATTCACACATTTGTGTGCTCGTCTTGATTATAGAAAATATTATTTTTAATGCTTCCTTGTCTTTGCTTTACTTCAAACCCATAGACTCAATCATCAGGTCACACACATGCATCATGCAAAAAACGATCTTGAATGACAGGAAGCAAAAGCGAAAGCTTTAATACCATGTGGAAATCAAGGCAAAACCAACTTTTTGGATAAGCAGAACCATCTTAAAAGCATAGGGTGTGTGGTTGTGGCAGGTGGTGACGATGAGAGGGAAGCACATCTTTAACCCCCGCATTAGGGAATTAATAAGAAATGGCTAAAATGGAAAATTCAAGTTGGACTATATTATTTAATATTTGAAAGCAATGCCAAAGGAGACAGCGAATGGAGCTAAGTGGTTGATTCTGAGGAGTAAGAAGTAGTGGGAAAAAGAATACGGCCCCCAAGGGGCTAACTTTCATAATAAATCTTGTTGAACTATATTATACAATTATGTGCATGATAACTTGATAAAATAGAAATAAAATGAAAGGAGCCCTAAATCTGAGCCAAAGGTCTTGAATTCTGGCCTGCCTTAACTGATTGCTCAGACTTTCTCTTTCCTTCTCTTGTGAGCTGGCTTTCCCATATTTGTCCTTCTCTCGGTTTAATCTCTTGATTATTTTATTGTTATTATTATTATTTTGAGATGGAGTCTCTCTCTGTTGCCCAGGCTGGAGTGCAGTGGTGTGATCTCGGCTCACCACAACCCCTGCCTCCTGGGTTCAAGTGTTTCTCCCGCCTCAGCCTCCCAAGTAGCTGGGATTATAGGTGCGCGCCACTACCGCCCAGCTAAGTTTTATATTTTTAGTAGAGACAGGATTTCACTATGTTGGCCAGGCTGGTCTCGAACACCTGACCTCAAATGATACACACGCCTCGGCTTCCCAAAATGTTGGGATTACAGGCGTGAGCCACCGTGTCCAGCCTAATCTTTCATTTTGATGGTGCTTCCTATAATTGTTTCCTGAGAAAGGACATAGGAGATTAAAATGTTAAGCTCTTATATATCTAAAAATGTCTTTAATTCACGCTGAAATTTTACTCCTTGTCTTGGCATAGAATTCTAAATTGGAAACTATTTTCCCTCAGAATTTCTCCATTTTTCTACTGTTTCTACTGTTTCTACAATAAAACAGTTTCTACTGTTTTATTGAGAAATCTACAGCCATTCTGAATCTTGGTCCTTTTTACGTAATTTTTTTTTTTCTTTTCTGAAAGATTTGGGATTTTGTCTTTGATCCTAGTGTTCTGAAGCACTACACTGGTGGGCCTCAGTGAGGATTTATTTTTATTTATTGTGGTGGACCTCAAGAAGACTTTTAATTCTGAGAAATTTTCTTAAGCTATAATATTGATTATCTGTTTTCTCTCTCTAGAATTTCTTTTACTTAGATGGTTAGTCTTCTGGACACTCTCTAATCTCTAATTTGCATTTTTTTTTTTTGCTCTCATTTTCCATGTCTTGGTCTTTTTGCTCTACTTTCCAAGAAATTTCTGCAAAATTATCTTCTAGCATATCAATTGAGATGTTCCTTTCTGCTTTCGGGTTTTCATCTTCCAAAACTCACTCTCGTTGTCTGCATGTTTGGTTTTTAAAAAATAGAATCCTGTTTTTATTTCATGCATATAGCATCTCATTCTATCACCCAGGCATGATTATAGCTCATGGTAACCTCCAAATCCTGGGCTGAGGTATTCCTCCTGCCTCAGCCTTCTGAGTAGCTAGGCATATGCCACCATGCCTGACTAACTTTTGTTTTTTGTGGAGATGAGGTCTTGCTATGCTGCCCAGGCTGCTCTTGAACTTTTGGCATCAAGCAATCCTCCCATCTTGGCCTTCCAAAGTGTTGGGATTACAAGTATGAGCCAGTACACCCAGCTTTTTCTTAGACTTCTGGCTTTCCTGTTGTGTTATTCCTCAGATGTCTGGCGATCACCTTCCTTTGGTCTATTTAGTTAGTCAGTTATGTGCCCATCTGCACTCCAACTTCCAAAATTTTATCACTATCATGAAAGGAGAGATTTCCTCAAAAAGAGAATTCCATCAATGAGAAAAGAGATATTGTCCCATTCTTCTCCTTGTCAGTGTATGCTATTTAGAGGCGAGGATGGGCAGCAGTGTGGAAGCTGGATGGGAAAAAAGTACTATTCTTGCTCAACTGTCCAGACCAATTTGAGTCTAACCCCAAACTTACGTTGGAGCTCAGAACACAATACCCCAAGTATGGCACCTTGGCACACTGAGTACTCTGAACTGAAGGACACTGGGAGGGCCTCAGAAACAAGGTGTTTCTGATCTTCTCTCATCCTCTGGTTTCCTGCCCCTCTTTCTACTCAAAAGCAAATCATAGAAACCAGAATTTCCCTTTTGCAAGACGGGTCATAGAAACTAGAACTCCTCTCACCCAAAGCAAACCACAAAAACCAAAAAGGTCACTTCTCCCCTTCTCCCTTCTCACTTGAAGACCTCATTCCCAAGGGTCCTGTCCCATATCCCGGAGGAAGGAATGTTACACAGAGAAGACAAGAAGATTCTGGAAAGGCCTTGCTGGGTTTGCCACCTATTATCATTAGATCATACTCTTTTTGTCCAATCACATTCCTACATGGCAGTCTATTCTTCATTGAAACTAAACATAAAAATAGGCAGTTTTCCCTGGATCTCCTGATCTTCATTCTAAAGGCACGTAAAACTTTGATTGAATAACTGTGTTATGCTTTTCTCTTGTTAACCTGTCCTTTGTTATAGGTGTGTTGGCTTGGATCCTATGACTGCTGAGGAAAATATCACACCTTTCCTCCCCTAAGCTTACTCAACCCAGCACAAGAAAAGCTCTGTGCCCAAATTTCCCATCCCTTCTTAGAAGGCAGCTTGAGCTCCATCTTTCTCAAGCCCTTTTGGAGGATTATTTCTACCCCATCCTTTTCTACCCCTAAGCAGCTTGGTAAAGCAACCGACATGTAAGTCTTTTCTGAAAGCAGTTTTGGGAAATAGCATTGTCTTCATTGTATTTCATTTCCAGTGATTTTAGTGCCTTGTAAATGCCAGATGGCTCTGCCTCTTTTTTCCTGCCTCTGCTTTCTCACTACCCAGCCCAGACTCAGTCTCCTCCTCTATCAAATGGGGGACATACTACCTCCCTTACTGCACTCCTGTGAGGAAGAAGTAAAACAAGGTAAATTGGAAAGCCAGTAGTCAGAGCCTGCCACTTCAGGAGCTTCGTGGCCTTTGACGGCTCTGAGAACTATGAGCACCATGGGAATATCTTCTCCCAATGTCTCCTTTACTAGGGGGCCCTTGAAGAGGGTTTGCAGTTTTCTCCATCAGGGCTTCAGTGTTTGCAAAAGTGAAAGTAACGTTAAGTCCCTTGCGATGAAAACATAAGGTGAAAAACACCCAATAACTAAATTCTCACCTCAACAACTATTGCAAGTAAAACCAAGGAGGGAAGAGAAGATATTAACCTCCCTAGACCTACATGCAGGCAACAGGGTAAGTAAGCAGCATCAGTTCTCTACGCAAACCCAGAGAAGGTGTGAGACACTGTGGAGTCCGCTGCTTCCTTCAGACCCAGGGAATGTCTGCTTGACACCTCTCTTTCTGCCTCCCCGCACCCCACTTCCTTCTATTTTTGTAACTTAGAGAAGAACAGGAAGGGGTATTTTTTTTTTTAATGTTTTTAAGCACTCAGGGTATGCCTGTGTTCTAGAAGCTGGTGAAGCTGTGAACTTGCCACAGAAAATGGTTGTGACCCAGGACAAAGGGCTTCAGCGTCTCTACCTTGTCAAAGGAGGAGCTGACCCTACCTGGCTGGAGAAAATTTTGTCATTTCCCTCAAGCTGGTGCAGGGAGCCCTAGCACACACCTGCTGTATGATATTCAAATCCAAAGTTAAAAAAGACTCCAAGATTGTTTTACTTAATCAGTGAAAGGGAAGGTAACAACAGAGTTGAGTTTTGAGACGGTGGCCCCTGAGCCAGCTTGCCAGATCAATTTGTGTCTCCTGAGAGAGACCTTTGGAGCTGGCCTTTCCCTTCAGGGGCTAGTAAAACCGATGAGGACCCATTGATCAGGCAATGACAAATCGATGACTGAGGCTGCTGAGATTATATTCATTGCTCAGTGGTTCAAATATGTCCACAATTTAGAGTGGAACCCTCTATACAAATAAGAAATAGGAAATGACTGTACATGGTTTTCAAATAAAATACATGCTGTCAAGATAACTAACTGGGGTTTGGTTTGCTTATTTGTTTTTCTTTGCTAGCAACCACTTCCAACCTACTCTCTATTTCTTGTTTTCTCACTTAGCTTCCAGCTGTATTTTTTTGCTTTGTCCTTTTGTCAGATTAGTTATACTTTGGATAGGTTTACCATATTTAGAAAATAAAAACATAGTTAAATTTGAATTTCAGATAAACAACTTTTTTTTGGGTATAAATCAGACCCATGAAATATTTGCATACATTTATAGAAAAAAATATGTATTATTTACTTGAAATTCAATGGAACAAACTTATACTAAAATATTATTTATTGTTTATCTGAAATTCAAATTTAACTGGGATTTTGTATTTTTATCTAGCAACACTGACTCTATATCGTTTTTCCTCTCCTTTTAAAACTCTTTCCAGAAAGAGGTTTTAAACCTAGGAGAAACAATGGAATATAGGCATGTTCTGACCTACTACAGTGAATTCATACTGAACCAAGAAACTGGGAGAGTGTCGGTTTACAAGTTAGTAGTACGGTGAGTAAAGTATAGAGGGAATTTCACGGTTTTTTTCATATACTAGTATCTCTGAAATAGGGTGCATTTAAAATTATTGTGCATATTGTGACAACTTTCTTTCTGATGCATTGAATAATAATGGGTTTTATATTCAATGGCTTGGATTTGGTAAAATAGCATGGACTTTTACTATTAAAATAATGCATCGTTACACATAAAATTGAAGGGCCTTTCTTCTGCTGAATTACATTTCAGTGTATGCTTATACTATAATTAATCTGTTTTCCTATTAATGGACATTTCAGTTGTTTTCCATGTATTTTTCCAGTTTCATACTATTATAAGCAGGGATTCTCTAACATATATTAAGAAATGGAATCTCAAGGTTGGAGAGTACACATTTTTTTTTAAACTATTTTCAATTTACCTTTAATTTAAATAAGCCTGCATTTAGTGGTGTTTTAGCTTTACTGAGTGAAATCTGAATTTGTTACTGTACAAAGTTTGATTTTTTTTTTCTCCTCAAAGGAAAGCCCTTTCTATTTTGCCTTTCACCCACCTCATTACCAGCAATCATAACAGTAACAGTGATAAAATCACTCTCTGTAAAATGTCACCTTTGAAAGTTCTTTTGTGATGATTTATGGGCCATCAGTCAACTGAGCCACCTACACTTCCCAAATCTTTTGTTGTATTTCCAAAGACTATCTGCTTGAAAGACCATACAAGGCCCCCTCAGGCTCATATGTCAATCACCCGGTGGTGGAGAGACAAGTAACATCAGTGTGAATTTTAAGGAACTGCCAGTAATATGTGTCAAGGGCCCAAGAGTCGGCATCCCCATTTGGTCCAATAGTGCCACATTTAGGAATTTACTGTGAGCAAATAAGTAAAGATATGCACAAAAATAAAGTGATGAGGTATTAACTACAAATAAAATTTTAAAAGTAGAAAATTAGAAACACCCTTAGGATTCTATAATAGAAGGTTATATAAATAAATCAAGATGGGTTTCTATAAAAAAAATTGACCTAGAAAGCGTTAATACAATGTTAAATGAAGAAAATGGGATAAAAGCTAGTTTGAAGAAATATGACTTTAAAAGAGATATATATATATATATATATAGAGAGAGAGAGAGAGAGAAAATATCCGGAAGGATATAACTAAAGGCATTAACAGTGACTATCTCTGGAGTGTGGAATTTATAGATAGAGTTTCATTTTCTTCTTTTGTAATGTATTTTTCTAATTTTTATACAGTGAACATATATTATTTTGGCAACGAAGATAATTAAAAGGACATATGCCAGAATTTTGTTTACTTGGGTCATGGTTACGTGCGGAGAGTGAACGCTAAGAGATAGGCAGGTTGGTAGTGAGGGAAGAGAGAGACCCTCTCATATTGTTTTATATTGTTTTATACTCAGTACCTGTTTTTTTTTAAAAAAAAAACAAGGAAGTGAAACCAAAGACAGGCAGCCCGGCACCAGGCCCCAAACCGGGCCTGGGCCTGCCTGGCCTAAACCTAAGTAGTTAAAAATCAATCTACGACTTAGAAACCGACGTTATCCATAGATTCCCGGCATTGTATAAAAGAACACTGTGGAACTCCCTGCTCTGTTCTGTTTCACTCTGACCACAGGTGCGTGCAGCCCCTGTCACGCATCCCCTGCTCGCTCAAATCAATCACGACCCTTTCATGTGAAATCTTTAGTGTTGTGAGCCCTTAAAAGGGACAGAAATTGTGCACTTGGGGAGCTCAGATTTTAAGGCAGTAGCTTGCCAATGCTCCCAGCTGAATAAAACCCTTCCTTCTACAACTGGGTGTCTGAGAGGTTCTGTTTGCAGCTCGTCCTGCTGCAGTTCTTGGTTCCCTGACTGGGAATCGAGGTGACTGATGGACCGCCAAGGTGACCGGGAAGCGAGGTGACTGATGGCCGGCCGAGGCAGCCCCTTAGGCGGCTTAGGCCTGCCCTGTGGAGCATCCCTGCGGGGAACTCCGGCCAGCCTGAATGATGCGATCCAAAGAGCGCTCCCGGGTAGGCAGTTGCCCCTGTGGAACGCCTCAGCTCTTAGCAGAGCACGGCGTAGCAGGCGGATTAACACAGTAACTGAACATTGAGAAGGAACTGGCACTTGGAGTCCAGACATCTGAAACTTGATAAGACTAGTCTTTGGAACTTGTCCACTCCATTTGAGTGGAATCATGGCCTGATCACCCATGGTGTGCCTTTATTGGCACTTTGGTGTTGGTTTTGGTTTTTGCTTGGTTTGAATGGCTTGATGGGACTGGTCTTGGGAACTTGGCTACTCCATTTGAGTGGAAGGGTGGCCTGATCACCCATGGCGTGCCTGTACCAGCACTTTGGTTTTTGTTTTTGGCTTGACTTAGATTGTTTGATACTTTAGTTTTGGTTTTGACCTAGCTTGGATTTCTGGGTACTCTGATTTTGGTTTTGATTTTGGTTTGGTGTAAACTGCAGAAGTGTGTGTGTGTCTTTTTTACCTGATTTTTGTTTTGTGGTGTGCGTGTGGTGTGAGCGTGGTGTTTTGTCTCGAAGAAGCATGGGTCAGGCACAAATAAGCCCACCCCACTAGGAACTATGTTAAAAAATTTCAAGAAAGGGAAAAAGGGGGGGAGGCAGAAATTATATATAAAAAAGTTATATGATAAATTCTTGTCCTGAAATAAATTAACTGGTTGTTTAAAAAAAAAAAGTTTGTAATAAGTCAGAAAGTTGAGACATGTCGAAAAATTGTCTGCAAAAGTCACAAAAGAAAAAAAGTTATAAAAAAATTTTATGCAAAAAATGTATAATTTAAAAGTAATAAGACATCCTGAGTACTATTGAAGAAACAGTTTATGTGCAAGGTGTATAAAAAAAGTAAAATATACCTTTGGTAAAAAGATTATAAGGAGGCATAAGAATGTGGATTTTTACCTACATTAAAAAGTTAAAAAAATACTGTTTTGAAAGTTTAAGCAAGTTTTAAAACGCTAATTGTAAAGAAAATTCTTTGCGTAAACATATTAGCTAAAGTTGAAAAGGTATCATCCAGTTCTTCTGTGAACTGGATATTAAAGTAAAAATGCAACAGGTTTTTCTTAAAGCATCAACCTGCTCTTTAACAAAAATTATAAAAGGTTAAAAAGAGTCTATCGAATCTTGTGGTCAGACATGAAAAATTGGATAAATATGTCTATAAGATTTCATTAAAATTAAGTTTAACATTAATAGCACACTAATATAAAGATAAAATGTAGCTTATCTGGTATAAAATCATACAAGAAACATTATTAAATATAAAATGATGTTTAGCTTTCTTTGGTCTAAAAACTACTAAAGATAGGTGCTAAAGGAAATATTCATTTTACTAGAGGATCATAGAAGTTAAATACTTAAAACAAACTTTGGCAATTCAGACAGCACACTAAGATGCAAATGCCTGGTTAAAATGGATCAAATATTCCATCTGCACGTTAAACAAAAGCAATTGTTATGCTTGTGCACATGGCAGGCCAGAGGCCCTGATTGACCCCCTTCCACTAAGGTGGTCCTCCAGTTGACCAGCCGCGGGCTGCATGGTAGCTCTTTTCCAGGATTCTACAGCCTGGAGTAATAAGTCATGCCAAGCTCTTTCTGCTATATCCCAAAGTCCCTGCAGGTCAGTCCCCAAGGGTCATCCAGCTTCCGTCTCTCAACACTGTTCACTTCGTGTCTCTCATGGCAGGGAGGAGACTTAGCATTCCTTGGAGACCCAAAGTGATGCAGCAAGCTTAAGAATTTTCAAGAACTTATCATGAGTCAGCCCTTGTTCATCCCCGAGCAGATGTGTGGTGGTATTGTGGTGAACCTTTACTGGGCACTCTTCTGAATAACTAGAGTGGCACTTGTGCTTTAGTCCATTTGGCTCTGCCTTTCACCCTGGCATTTCATCAACCAGAGCGGGGGAGAAAAAGACATTGTAAAGCAAGAGAAGCCCCTTATAAGTCTTTCAACTCTCACATCTATTTAGATGCAATGGGAGCCCTGCAAGGAATACCAGATCAATTTAAAGCTTGAAATCAAATAGTTACAGGATTTAAGTCAACATTTTGGTAGATGACAGTCAATAAAAATGTAGATTAGATAAACTACATCTATTACAACCAACAGCAATGAGCTTTTCTTGAGTTAAAAAGAAAATCTCATGTCGGCCCCAGCCTTGGGGCTCTTTCTGACTCTATGTGTCAGAAAGAGAAAAAATAGCAGTTGGAGTTTTAATCCAGACTGTAGGGCCCTGGGCAAGGCCAGCAGCCTATCTCTCAAAACAACTAGACGGGGTTTCCAAAGGCTGGCCCCCATGTCCAAGGGTCCTGGCAGCAACGGCCCTGTTAGCACAAGAAGCGGATAAGCTAACTCTTAGGCAAAACCTAAACATAAATTCCCCCCATGCTGTGGTAATTTTAATAAATATCAAAGGACTCCATTAGCTAATGAATGCTAGACTAACTAGATACTAAAGCTTGCTCTGTGAAAATCCCCGCATAACCATTGAAGTTTGCAACACCCTAAACCCCGCCACCTTGCTCCTGGTATCAGAGAGCCCAGTTAAACATAACTGTGTAAAAGTATTGGTCTCAATTTATTCTAGTGAGCCCAACCTCCAAGACCATCCTTAAACATCAGTAGACTGGGAGCTATTCGTGGATGGGAGCAGCTTCGCCAACCCCTGCAAAGTGACTCCGAAGAAGATGACAAGCTCTGCTCCAGCCACACCCGGAAGCTGACTGGTCCACACACGGCCGAAACATGAGGAAACTCATTGCAAGACTCATTTTCCTTAAAATTCGGACTTGTACAGTAAAGCCTTCAACTGACCTTCCTCAGACTGAGGGCTGTTCCCAGTATATATATCAAGTCACTGAGGTAGGACAAAAGATTGCTACAGTCCTATTATTTTATGGTTATTAGAAGTGTACCAGGACTCTAAAAGAAATTTGTTTGTATAATGCTGTTCTATCCAAGGTATGTAGCCCAGGAAATAACCAACCTGATACGTGTTATGACCCATTTTAAGCCTCCCATGATCACAGTTTTTAAAATAAAATTAAGGACTGGTCCTTTTCTAAGCGACACAAGTAAAGTAATAGCTAAGACAGAAGAAAAAGGGATCTCCAAGCATATAACCCTAAAATGTAATGCTTGTGCCACTATCAATGGCAATCAGCATAGAATAAGATGCAGTTCTTTAAATTAAAAAAAAAAAAAAAGTTTACATGGCAGGAAATATGTATATCTGCCATGAATTAAGCTCATGTGCAAATGTGTGTAATTACTGGTTTTGTGTCATCTAGACTACTTAGAAAAAGGATGAAAAAGATCCTGTTTAGCTCCAAAAAGGAGAAGGCAGCCCCTTCTGTACAAGTGGAAGCTACAACCCCTTAAAATTAATAATTACAAATCCCTTAAACCCAAGATACAAAAAAATAGGAGAACATGTATCTCTGGGCATCAATAGGAAAGGACTAGGTCCTAGAGTAAATATCTTAGTAAAAGAGGAGGTTCATAAACTCTCCCTGGAACTAGTATTTCAGGCTTTCTATGATAAACTAAATGTGCCAGTACCAGAGACTCCAGGAAAAACCACAAATTTGTTTTTGCAATTAGCTGAGCATGTAGCCCCGTCTCTAAATGTCACTTCATGTTATGTTTATGGAGAAACTATAATAAAAGATCAATGGCCATAAGAAGCCTGAGAATTAGTGCATACAGACCCAGTTCCTGATGAATTCCTGGCCCAAAAGAATCACCCTAATCATCTCTAGGTTCTAAAAGTCTCAATTATTGGACAATATTGCATAGCTAGAAAAAGGAAAAAATTCACTCATTCTGTAGGATGACTTAGTTGTCTGGGGCAAAAACTGTATAATGGCACTGAAAAAAACAGTTACACGGTGGAGTTACAATTACACAGAAAGAGATCCATTCAGTAAATTTCCAAGGTTGCAGACTGTCTGGGCCCACCCAGAATTCCACTGGGACTGGACTGCCCCCACCGGATTATACTGGATATATAGACATAGAGCCTATGCTAAGCTCCCTGACCAGTGGATAGGTAGTTATGTTATTGGCACTATTAAACTCTCTTTCTTCCTACTGCCCATAAAAACTCCTGGGCTTCCCTGTCTATGCTTCCCGCAGAAAATGAAGCATAGCCACAGGTAATTAAAAAGATGATAAATGACCTCCTAAAAAATTATACAATACTATAGGCCTGCCACTTAGACACAAGATGGCTCACGGGGATAGTGGACCCCCATTTACATGATCAACTGAATCATACGGTTGCAAGCTGTTTTAAAAATCATCACTAATAAAACCGGTCAAACCTTGACTATTCTGGCCCAGCAAAAAACTCAGATAAGAAATGCTCTCTATCAAAATAGACTGGCTCTCGATTACTTGCTAGCAGCTGAAAAAGAGGTCTATAAGAAATTTAACCTTACTAATTACTGTCTACACATAGATAATCAAAGGCAAGTAGTTAAAGACATAGTTAAAAATATGACAAAACTGACACATGTGCCTGTACAAGTGTAGCATGAATTCGACCCTGAAGCCATGTTTAAAAATTAGTTCCCAGCACTAGGAGGATTTAAAACTCTTACAATAAAAGTTATAACAGTAGTAAAAATCTGCTTACTGTTCCTTGCTTGCTACCTGTACTTTTTCAAATGGTAAAAAAGCTTCATCGCTACCTTAGTTTACCAAACGCTTCAGCACAAGCGTACTATATAAATCACTATCAATCTATTGCACAAAAAGACATGAGTAGCAAAAATAAGAGTAAGAACTCCCACTAAAAAAAGTGAGAGTCTCAAAGGGGGGAAATAAGGGAAGAGAGAGACCCTCTCATATTGTTTTATATTGTTTTATACTCAGTACCTGTTTTAAGAAAACACAAGGAAGTGAAACCAAAGACAGGCAGCCTGAAACCAGGCCTGGGCCTGCCTGGTCTAAACCTAGTAGTAAAAAATCAACTCATGACTTAGAAACCGACGTTATCCATAGATTCCTGGCATTGTATAAAAAATCATTGTGAAACTCCCTGCTCTGTTCTGTTTCTCTCTGACCACCAGTGCAAGCAGCCCCTGACACGCACCCCCTGCTTGCTCAAATCAATCACGACCCTTTCATGTGAAATCTTTAGTGTTGTGAGCCCTTAAAAGGGACACAAATTGTGCACTCGGGGAGCTCGGATTTTAAGGCAGTAGCTTGCCGATGCTCCCAGCTGAAAAAAGCCCTTCCTTCCACAACTCGGTGTCTGAGAGGTTTTGTCTGCAGTTCATCCTGCTACACTAGGAGAATTTAGGAGCAAGGTGAGATGGAGAAGTAAGTTTAATAAAACACATTATCTGGGAACAATTTGGGATTTTTCTTGGACATTTTTTTTCCACCCTTGTTCCCCAGACTTTTTAAAGGATTCTAAAGCATAAAAGTCCTGAATGATTGGTGTCTAGCAATAAATAATCTCGTTTTCCTTTTGTTTTTGAAATATGTCTGCACTTATTCCTTCACTGTAGGAAATTTATGCTCCCAGTAATGACCTGCAGAAAAGATAGATTTGATAGCCTTCCTTGATAACAAATTTAAGAAAGATATCTGATGCTTCTTTTATTATCTTTAAAATTTAGTTTGGAGGAGATCAAAATCTCCTCTAGAATGACATTCTTTTTATAGCTTCAATATCTCTTCCTTGAATCTTCAGTGTGGCAAAAATAAAATAAAATAAGTACAAAATAAAAATCACTTGGCTAAGGCAAAAAACTCTATTTACCATCAGTTTCTATCAGGCTCAAAATGTCCAAGTTACAGTGTACAGAGAGTATGGTTGCATGTAGATGGGTTCCTTAACAGATGAAGATACTCAAATGTAAATAACCTAAAATTGGTATTATAGTAAACTCATCAAAACTATAAAAAATCATAAAATCTAATGCTGTCTGGTATGTAGGTTATGAAAAAACCAGCATTGGTGACAGCACTTAAAACTGGTTCAGTGTTTATGGAAAGAATCTTAATAACATGTAAGAATTATCAAAAGGTATTTTTTTTTACTTCCCCCAAAAAGAAAAAGTTTTTTTGTATAAGTATCTTTCTGCCAAAGACCATTTGCTTACTACCCTGTCATGATGTAACTTTAGAGAAACTATACCACAAAGTAGAGCTTGAGATCCCTAAAATCAGAATTTTAGAGAAGGAAACTTAAAAATGTAATTTGATGGCTTTAAAAGCTTCTAAAAGATTTTCCTAAGTTCCCCCAGCTAAAAACTAAAGATGCTGAGCTTGCCGTTGATGATTCTGTAATTATAAGTTATGAGTCTTTTATGCAAAACCCATGCCCTCAATAATGAGGCAGCTCCCAGGGACCAGAAGGGAACTGTTGGTCTAGGCAGAAGCAAATGTTGGTTAAAGAGTATATACCGCTTGCCTGCTGCTGCTGGCTCTGCTTTCCAGACAGACAATTGCTCTGGAAGTGGTGTGAATTGCACCCCACCCCCACAATTAACCTCAAAGACATGTTAATTTCACACTCAAACTGAGGACCATTTAAATTCAGGCAGTGTCAGAAAACAAGCATTTATGTGGAACCAAAAGAACAATTTGTCTCTTTTTCATTGTCTGCCCATTAATTTTCCCAGAATGAAACATCTTCAAACAGACTTTCCCTGCTCCTAGAATGTCCCACATCCCAGTCTAGGCAAACGGGAGGAGAAAATTTCTTCTTCAAGGAGAAGAAAAATGACTCCCTCATTGTTTGGTGAAGAAAGAAGAAAGAATGGATGGTTGCCTTTAAAGAGGACCATTTCTGGAAAACAAAGCTAGGACAGTACATATTTGTTCTTTTGAGTATCCTCTTTTATTAGTGACATGATGACGTCCTTCCAGTGTCCAGAACACTTAGGAAAGTGTGGACACTTTTCCTCTCAAACCACTGGTTTTGTTTATGACCACATGATTATGATTTTGGGCAATAACTTTACCTACCTTTTCTTCATCTCATGGTTTCTCAACCTTGGGCACTACTGACATTTTGAGACTGGATAATTCTTCAGTGGGGAGGGAGGTGGAGAGGAAAGGGGGGCAGTCCTATTTTTACAGGACAGTTAGCAGTATCCCTGGCTTCTACCTGCTATATGCTAGTAGCACACTCCTCCCTCCTGCCCCCAGCCCCACCATTTATGACAACAGAAAATGTCTCCAGACATTGCCAAATGCTGAGTGTCCTATATAATAGCAATATCAACTATGTATTGAGTGCAACTATGTGCCAGGTTCTGTACTATGCACCTTACATTGTTATAACTACCCAGACAATTAGGTACATGTTGTCCCTGTGTCTAGAATGCAAGATCCATGAGGACAGGTACCACATGTCTAGCTTACCAATGTACCTCCCAAGCTTTTGCACAGTGACCAGCACATAACCGTGTTCACCACAATGCCCAGGTAATATTCTTTAAAAAGAATCAGTGATTGAAATTTACTAAAGAAGATCATTTACTTCTTCCTCTTATAACCCAAGCTTTCAGCACATTCTGTTTTCTCCACTTTCCAAATATACTCAGAATGTATTCATTTCTCATCACCTCTAAAACTACCACCCTGGTCCTATCCAGTGTGATCTACCACCTGGACAATCGCAACAGCCTCCTAACTGCTCTCCATGCTTTTGCCTTTACCCTACTATAGTCTGTTATCAACCCAGCAACCAGGGGATCCTTTGAAACATAAGACAGATCAGATAACTCTACTCAACGCCTTCTAATGGCTTCTCATCTCAGAATGAAGTCAAAGTTCTTTCAGTGGCCTACAAAGTTCTACATGATGTATTCCCTGTTACCTCCCTGAATTAATTTCCTTCTAGTCTCCCTTACACACTCAGTTCCCTCTACACTGGCCTTCTTGTTGTTTTTTAGATAGGCCAAACACACTCCTACTTCAGAGCATTTGCACCAGCTGCTCACCCTGCCAGGAACACCCTTCACACAGCCCTCTCTCTCTTTTAAATCTTTACTCAAATGTCATCTTCCCAATGAGGTCTTTCCTGGGCACTCCAAACCTGCACTCCTCCTGACCATCTTTGCTACTTAAGTTTTCTCCCTCATCACCCTCCGATGAACCAGAATGAAAGCTCCATGAAGAAGGATTTCTGTCTGTTGTGTTTGCCATTAAGTCTCCAGCATCCAGTATTACGCATACAGTAGGTGCTCAAACATTGGTTGAAAGAAAGAATGAATGAGTGAGTAAAGACACAGAGATGTGAAATGGCCAGAGCTGGAATGCAAATCCAGGCCGACAGCCTGTAAGTCCTATTCTTCCAGTGATCCCCAAATTTGGCTGTGCATCAGAATCACTTGGGGGAGAAGGGTATGATTGTTAAAATGCAGTTTCCAGGGCTTCGTGCTGGACCTTAGAAGTCAAAATACAAAAGAGGAGGATTCAGGAGATTGTAGTTTACAAAAGCTCCCTGGCAAACCCTATGCAGCTCACTTGCTGGCTCAGTGGATCTATAAACGGAAACTTAAGGAGTGATCTGGGAGCCACCTGCTGCAGAACCAGCTAGGTGAAAGTCTGGGACCTCCAGCCAGCCTCTCGGGCTGTGAATCCTTACTCCCCCGCCTACTAGCCCTACTACTTTTCACTGTTATTTTTCCTTTCTTTCCTTTTTTCTTTTAATTTTTGGTTTTTATTTTTTGAGATAGAGTCTTGCTCTGTCACCCAGGCTGGAGTGCAGTGGTGCGATCTCCACTCACTGCAACCTCTGCCTCCAGGGTTCAAGCGATTCTCCTGTTCAGCCTCCAGAGCAGCTGGGACTACAGGGGCCTACCACCATGCACAGCTAATTTTTGTGTTTTTAGTAGAGATGGGATTTCACTATGTTGGCCAGGTGGGTCTTGAACTCTTGACCTCAAGTGAACCGCTTGCCTCGGCCTCCCAAACTGCTGGGATTACAGGTGTGAGTCACCGCACCCGGCCGCCTTTCTTTCCTTTTTCTAATTAGAAACTCTTTGAGTCAAGGACCTCAATATCTAACTGTGTTACATTTTCTCATAGTAGAATCCCTTGTCTGTAATTTCTAATTGGATGACATTGGCCAAATTACTTAACTTCTTTATCAGTTTCTCAGTCGGTAAATTGGGGATAATACCAGTCTTGATCTCAATGGATCACTGTGAGGATTTGAAATTCCAGAATAGTCCCTGATATATAGCAAACAGACAACAAATGTTAACTATTATTATTGCTAACACCACTCATTGCTAGCCTCCAGCCCAGATCATAAGATCAGCATCTCTGGAGGGAGGGCTCTAGGGCATTTAAAATGAGCATTCCATGTGATTTTGGTGCACACAGAGGGTTAGCCTCCCCTGCCTCACTCTGCCCCATGGGGAGTAGGAGCTACTGTTCTACAGCCTCACAGCCAAATGTTCAATAAATGCTGGAAGCAGCAGTGATCTGACCCCTTGTGGAACACAAGAGACTCCTGGTCTTGCTAGTAATAAGGCAAGGTCTGGAGTGGCAAAGTAAGCTTGAAGATGATTTAGCCTAAACCCTCATTTTCATAAATAATGAAGCAGGCCCCAAAAGTGATTTTGTAACTCATGTGCTAATACTTCAAAAATGAAGGCATAGGAATTCCCCTATAGCCTTGTTATTCAGTGCAGTCCAAGGACCAAGAGAATCTGTATCACTGGGAAGCAAGTGTGTCAGAAATGCAGAATCCCAGTCCTATTCCAGAACTACTGCTCCAGAAACATTGGTCAAGACCCCTGGTCCTCAGACTCACTGCACAGTGGAATTATCTGGAAAGCTTTACAAAATACTGGTATCTCAGTCTCATTCCTAGAGATGCTGATTCATTCAATCCAATGTAAGGACCGCACTACATATATATTTATACAGAAATATGAATACATATATATGCTATCTCATCTCTGGCATTACACGTTTTATTTAATAAAGGAAGAGATAAAGCAAGAAGGTTAAATTTAAAAAATAGAGAAAAGCAAAAGACCTAACACCCACCATCTGGCCACCCAACCACAACAGCACTTTTCATTTGGTAATATGAATTTTAAATACTAAAAGCATATTTTTCCCCTTTTGACTTTGCTCACGCTGGTATTCATTTTCAGTTCTACCAAAGTGGATGACTACATTTAGCGCTGTGTTTTTTTTCTTGTTTTCCTCAATTAGATTGCTGCTAAGGATTTTTCCCTTCATAAGCATCTTTTATAAAGAGAATGAATAATTGTCTCTTGAACTCATCCTATTATCTGTCTGGCACTTCAGCTTGCTTTTCTGTGACCCAGAGATAACTTCTAGCCTATCTTGCTTGTGAGAAAAGTACATGAGATAATAAAGATGAAGATACTTTAAAAAAAGAATAAAGGAGCTTAAGACCAGTTGAAAAGAGGAAATCTTAATATCGTTTTGTTTGTTGAGGACTAATGCACCAGGCATTGGGTAGTTTAAATATTTTGCATCATACGTTCATACTAACCCTGCAAAGTATTACTAACCTTGTTTTATAAATGGCAAAGCTGAGGCTCAGAGTGATGCAGAAACAAGCTCAAGGTCACACTGCCAGTAACCGAGAAAGCCAGTTTTCAAACTTAGATTTCCCTAACCCTGAAGTCACTTCACTGAGCAGTCATTCAAAGGCATGCATATGATATTATAGACTTTATTATTAATTATATATAATATATTATTATTTAGATATTATAGAAAGTTCAATGTCAAAGCAAAGGAATAGACAAAGGGCTGTAGAATTATAGAAGGGAAGGAAAATATGTTGTAAGTTGAAGTAGCTCACACTTCGGTGAGTGTGTAAATTATTTGACAGATAAATTCCAAATCAGAGTGGTAGCCCTCTCTGACTGGCTCTACTAATTTAAGCTAGAATCATTTAAAGAAATTATTAGATATTCACCAAAACTTTCATTTAATTTATGAACTATTATATATATATGTAAACGTTTAATTTATAAACTATATTTATCTGTCTAGACATATACTTCTGAGAAGTACTGAAAATGGGCTTGTCTTAAATTGAATATGTATATGTCTGCATAGTGAACGTTGACAAAAGCAAGACCTTCAGAGGAGAGGACATATCCCAACTCTCCCATTCCCTTCTCCAACTTTTCTCTCTCTTTCCTCCTTCCCCTCTCCCTCTCCCTCATTCTGAGATATTTCAAAATGAGACAAGACAGGAAAACTTTTCTTAGGAGGCACTAGAATTAGGCTTATATTCTCAAATTTACTGGTTATCTATTTTGTCTACATGTTAGAGTCACCTGGACAGCTTTAAAAATAACCAGGTCTGGGTCCTGCCCCCAGAGATTTCTGATGTAATTGGTCTGTAGCAAAGCTTGGAGTTGGCGATTTTTGAAAGATCTGATGATGCTAATAAGCAATAGTATTGGAGAACCACCAGCCTAATCACAAAGAAGTGGAAGGCTTGTGACTAAATTACTTTAAAAAGTATGTAATAAAATTATGCATGCTCAAAAGTACATCTCTCTAGCCAAAACTATAAATAGAAATAGCCATCACCTTTGAGTATGACTTTAGATAGCTATAGATGTTCTGGATATACACACAGCATGCCTTAACACAGTGTTTAATTAATATTTGCTGAATATGTAGTGATTGAGTGGTGGATAAATAAATGAATGAAAAATGTGTAAAGTTGAGCAACTATACTAGGAAAGGTGCATTCTTCTCAGCTTTTTTTTATTGTTTCTTTCTTTCTTTGCATATAGGCAAAATTAGAAGAATCCTGGATTTGAAGTCAGAAGACTTATATTTGAATATCTACTGTGGAAAAGTCAGATAAGTTCTCTTGTCTCTGACATTCAGTTTTTTATTTGTTAAAAGAGGGAAACAATTCTAGGGCTTTCATGGTAACAAACAAGATTATTGTCTGAAAAAAAACCCCTCTGTAAACAGTAAAGTGATATAGAAGTGCAGGGGAATGTTTTTTATTTTTATGATACAATTAAGAAAAACCCAGTAAGCATAACTTTGACTAGTGGTTCTCAGACTTTAGCATGGATTAGAATCCCCTGGAAAGCTGGTAAACATGCAGATTGCTGTCCTCTCCTCCAAAGATCTTGAGCCAGTACTTGAGATCTGCGCTAAAGTCCATAAACCCAAAGGTGATGCTGATGCTGCTGATCCACGGACAGTACTGTACATAGCACTGACTTAGACAAAGTTATGGGGTGATGTTTAACCAATAAAAATATGTTTTTCTGCCTTTTTCTTTCTCCTAAGACATCTGAACTCCTCCTTTAATTTCCCTTACCCTAACCTCAGAACCTGCTTTCTAGAAAGAAAACAAAACAGTGTCATTCATTAATATTTGTGAGCAAATTGACATCTGTGTACTACTTCATCTTAGAACGTCAAAATTTTAAGACAAAGTAGGGAATAGAAAATTGCTCATTTCCTTAAAGAAGTAAGGTTTTAACAGTAAGAAGAAATTTTATTTTATCATGGAGGTTGGTGGGAGAGAAGGTAAAACATTAGGCTAAGGTTTGAGAACAGAACAAAGATGGAAAGGGATGGGGTTGGAGTAAGATGTCTACAGGGAGGTGGAGTTAGTACTTCAACATTTTGACTAGGGTAAGCCCTGAACTAACATAGTAATTCTGGCTCTCACTTGAGTGCTCCTTTTATATTTCTCTGAAGTGAAAGTAAATGAGAGAGTTTGGAGGCAAAATGTATATGATGGAACCCAAGTTTCAGCATAATGTTATATTATAAGACTCTAACTAGTAAAAAATACTCATTCTTTGTTTAAAAATTTAAAAATAAATGATTCTTCTTGATAAGTAACACAATCACATTATCCAAAAGGCAAATATGTGAAATTAGTGAATGTGGGTGGAGTCGGGAACTCTTGGGGTCTGTCCCTCATCAGAAACCCCCCAAAACTTGCAAAAGGTATTTTACTTTAGAAACTCTGAAAGATAATAAAATGTTTATAGCAACCAAGTAAATTCTTAATCAAGATAAAAGCCACTGAAACATACTAGAAAATCTCTGTGGGATTTTAACTTATTCTAGCTTCACCATTCTTCCTGATGTGGTGGTGGTTTTAAAAATAGCAGCCAATGTTCCTGGTGTGGGCACCAGGTTTCAAAGGGAGCAAAGAAGATCTTGTTCCCAAGGAATTATGTTTGTCTGTTTTCACCTAACTGGGGCTTTCCTGAGGGACTGACTCAAAGGGCCTTCCTTTTTTATTTCTTTTTTAAAACTTCATTTGGAATTCCATGGGTACATGGCTATACTCCTAAACACAGAAAGACAAAGAACAAGCTGTTGCTGCCTGAGGCAAAAAATAACAACTGGGGCAAAAAATAGGTGCAATGAAAGCCCAGGAGAAAAAGCTGAAGAACAAGATTTTGGGAAAAGAATTCCCACATATACTAGGGAATCTAGGAAGATAGGTGTATACCCAAGGTAGAACACATGATCAAAAAAGACCTGAAAAACTGTAAGCTTTTACCTCTGGATAATCTTTAGGCTTAGCACAAGCAGGAAGTGAAAGCTAAGACAGAGCTATAAATGGCTTGGCTAAGCACAGAGGGAGTGACTCAACACAGAGCCAATCTGCAAAGACAGATGATTTTATTTTTCCTTTCCCTCCTCTTTATCCTCCTCCTCTTCCTCCTCCTCCTCCTCCTCCTCCTTCTCCTCCTCCTCCTTATTCTTCTTTGCTCCAGGCATTTAAGAAAATCTCTATTAAACCACTAGTTGAAATTTCTGTCAGATAACAAAGCTAAAGGAACAGAGCCTTCAGAGACTATTTATAACAAAGAGTACAGTTGTTACAAAAGTAGTTTAGAAAGGTCACTAAACAAACAACTGCAACCTGTAGGAAGCAATAACCAAAAATCCTGGAGAGAGAGATATTTAATTTTCAGAGTTGTCATGATACTCAAAATTGCCAGTTTTCAAAACAAGTTGAGACATGTGAAGAAACAATAAACTATGACCCATTCCAAGGAAAAAAAGTTAAATTTATAGAAATGCTAATGAGAAAGCATAGATATTAAATGTAATAGTCAAATACTTTAAACCAACTTCCTTTAGTATGACAAAAAAAAAAAAAGCTGAAGGAAACCAAAGTAAAAGAACTAAAGAAACCAAGACAATAAAGTCTCACCAAATAGAGAATGTCAATAAAGAGGATGGAAAGTAAAAAAAAGGACCCAAACAGAAATTTTAAAACTAGAAAGTACAAGAAATAAAATGAAAAATGTACTAGAGGGATTCAACGATAGACTTGTTAGCAGAAAGAAAGAATAACTACATTAAAAGATTTGTAAAATGAAATTATCCAGTCTGCATAGCAGAAAGAAAAAATAATAAAACAACAGTGACTAACAACAATTTAAAAATAAACAGAGCCTAAGGAACATGTGAGACATCATCAAATATACCAACAGATGTATAGTAGGAATCCTAGAGAAAGAAGAGAGAGAGCAAGGGATTGAAAGAATATTTGAAGAAATTATGCTCAAAAACTTCCCAAATTTGATAAAAGATAGGAATCTATACATCCAAGAAACTCAACAGATGCCAAGCAGAATAATTACAAACAGAACTACAATGAGACACATAACAATAAAATTGCTGAAATATAAACAGGGAATCTTGAAAGCAGCAAGAGAGAAGTGATTCATTATGTACAAGTGATCCTCAATAAAATTAACATTTTGTCATCAGAAACCATGAAGGTAAAGAAGCAGTGGGATGAACATATTTAAAGTACTCAAAGAAAAAAAATTGCCAACCAAGAATTTTATATTTGTCAAAACGATTCTTCAAAAATGAAGAAGAAATTAAGACATTCCCAGATAAATAAAAGTTGAGGGAATTATTTGCTAGTAGACATGTCCTACACAGAAAATGCTAAAGGGAATCCTTCAGGATAAAATGAAAGAACACCAGCCAGTACCTTAAAACCATATGAAGAAATAAAGAACAATGGGAAAGGTAACTTCATAAATAGATATAAAGACCAGTATTATAGTATTTTTAGTTTATGAAATAAAATAAAATAGTATATGACTATTTTTAAACTATATTACTTAAAATAGTATATGACTCTTTTTAAACTATATTACTTAAAAGACAAATGCATAAAACAATAATTTTAGATTTATGTTAATGGACATACATCAGTACGGATATAATTTGTGACAATAATGATGTAAATGGGGAGCAATGGAAAAGTATAGAAATATAATTTATATATGATTGACTCAAAATTTGTATTAGTTCAAATGAGATTGTTAAAAGTACAACATGTTGATTTTAATTTCCAAGTAATTACTAACATAATAACTGAAAAATATGGAAAAGGAGATGAGAAGGGAATCAAAATGGTACACTAGAAAAAAACAAATTAAACACAAAATAAGTTACTAGTGGAGGAATTGAGGATGAAAACAGATATAAGACATACAGAAAACAAATAGCAAAGTGGCAGAAGTCCCTTCTTGTCAATAATTACTTAGAATGTAAGAAGATTCAGGTCTCCAATTAAGTACCAGAGTTGGCAGAGTGGATTTTAAAAATCATGCATCTATTTGCTATCTAAAAGAGATTCACTTTAGCTTTGAAGACCCAAAGAGGTTGAAAGTAAAAAGATGGAAAATACATTTATGGCATATAGCAGCCAAAAGAGAGCTAGGGTGGGCTAAACTAGTATCAGATAAAATAGAGTTTAAAGCAAAAGTTGTCACAACAGACAAAGAAGGACGTGATATATTGATGACAGAGTCAATAAATCAAGAAAATATAACAATTATAAATATATACGCATCCACTGAGAGAAACTCAAAGCATATGAAGCAAAAATTAACAAAAACAAAGGGAGAAATAAAGAGTTATATAACAATAGTTGGCCAGGCGGGGTGGCTTATGCCTGTAATCCCAGCACTTTGGGAGGCCAAGGTGGGCAGATCACGAGGTCAGGAGATCGAGACCATCTTGGCTAACACAGTGAAACCCCATCTCTACTAAAAATACAAAAAATTAGCCGGGCGTGATGGCGGGCGCCTGTAGTCCCAGCTACTCGGGAGGCTGAGGCGGGAGAATGGTGTGAACCTGGGAGGCGGAGCTTGCAGTGAGCTGATATTGGGCCACTGTACTTCAGCTTGGGCGACAGAGTGAGACTCCATCTCAAAAAAAAAAAAAAAAGAAAAAGAAAAACAAAACACAAAACAAAAAACAATAGTTGCAGATGCCAATACCCCACTTTCGATAAAGGATAGAGCAACTAGACAAAAGATCAATAATGAAATAGAGCACTTAAATGATACTGTAAACAAATTAGATCTAACCAGCATATACAGAACACTCTACCAAACAACAGCAAAACACATTCTTCTCAAGTGCATATGGAACACTTATCAGAATAGACCATATCCAGCATAGCCACAAAACAAGTCTTAATAAATGTTAAAAGATTGAAATTATTAAGTACTCTCTCTGATCACAATGAAATGATGCTGGAAATCAACAGTAGAAGAAAACTGAAAAGTTCACAAATCTGTGGAAATTAAACAACACACTCTTAAACAACCAATGGCTCAAAGAAGAAATCACAAGAGAAGTTAGAAAAATTTTGACATAAATGAAAATACGAACACAACATATCAACACTTATAAGATGTGGCTAAAGCCGTGCTCAGAGGGAAATTTATAAGTGTAAATGTCTACATTAAAAAAGAATAATAATCCCAAATCAATACTCTAACTTTATACTTTTAGGAACTAGAAAAAGAAGAGCACAATAAACCCAAAGCTAGGAGAAAGAAGAAAATATGAAATATAAGAGTGAAAATAAATAAAAGTATAAAAATAATTTAAAAAATATAATCAGAAGTTGATTTTTTAGAAAACATTAACAAAATTGACAAACCTTTAGCTAAACTGACTAAGAATAAAAAGAGAGAAGACTCAAATTGCTAAAATCAGAAATGAAAATGGGGACATTACTACCAAACTTACAGAAATAAAAATGATTAAAACAAAATAATATGTACCATTGTACAACAAATTAGATAACCTAGGTGAGACAGACATTCTTAGAAACACACAAACTACCAAAACAAGAAATAGAGAATGTAATAGACTATATAAGTAAAGGGATTGAATCAGTACATTGCTGGTGGGAATGTAAAATGATCTAGCCTCTGTGGAAAACAGTTTGGTGGTTCTTCAAGAAGGTAGACATAGAATTACAATATGACCCAGCAATTACACTCTTAGGTATATACACCAAAGAATTGAAAAGAATTCTTTAAATAACAATGTGTACCCAAATGTGTATAGCGTCACTATTCACAATAGTCAAAGGATGGTATATTAGTTCATTTTCAGGCTGCTGATAAAGACATAACTGAGACTGGGAAGAAAAAGATGTTTAATTGTATTTCCAGTTCCACATGGCTGGGGAGACCTCAGAATCATGGCAGGAGGTGAAACGCACCTTTTACATGTCAGCAGCAAGAGAAAATGAGGAAGAAGCAAAAGCAGAAACCCCTGATAAACCCATCAGACCTTGTGAGACTTATTCAGTATCATGAGAATAGCATGGGAATGACCAGCCCCCATGATTCAATTACCTCCCCCTGGGTCCCTCCCACAATATGTGGGAATTCTGGGAGATACAATTCCAGTTGAGATTTGGGTGGGCACACAGCCAAACCATATCAGGTGGAAACAAGGCAAATGCCCACCAACAGATGAAGAGATGAACAAAATAGGTTATATCTACACAATGAACTATCATTGAGCCATAAAAAGAAATGAAATAATGATTCATACTACAATGTGAATGAACCTTGAAAACATTACGGAAGCTAGACACAAAAGGTCATATATTGTATGATTCTATTTATATGAAATATGTGGAATAGGTAAATTTATAGAGACAGAAAGCATAATTGTGGTTGACAGAGTCTGAGGTGAGGGCAGAATGAGGAATGGCTGCTTAAGATGGCATTTCTATGGGAGTGATAAAAAAAGTTCTGGAGCTAGACAGTTGTGATGGTTGTACAATATTGTGAACATACTTAATGCTATTGAAGTGTACACTTTAAAATAGTTAAAATGGTAATTCTATATTGTCTGTATTTTACCACCAAAAAAAGGGAAACATGAAAAGGCATGTTGAGAGAAGTGCTTAGTCCTATACCTGTATCTACTACTGGATCCCCTACTCCATTCTGACTTTTGGAGGTAAGCATTTTAGGAGTTTATTGTTTTTCTTCCTGATATATATTTATGAAATATAACAAATACAAATATATATTCATCTATTTTCCGCTATATAACCTTTCAATAAAGGATAGAATCCTTTATTGGAGGATTCCCCTAAAATCTACCATGCTATGTATACTAATCTGTGCTTCATTTTTCCAATTAGCAATATATTCTGGAGATACTCCCACATAAACATAGAGAGAAGGTTCTTCTCTTTTACAATTGCAAATCCTCTACTGTGAAAACATCCATTTCTCTGGAGACTCACTGAGTATCACTCAGCCTCTGGAAAACAATTATTACGCTTTTGAAAAGCTGAAGACTTTTCTCCCTTTATTTCCAATCTCAGTGACTAGTTCTGCCTTCCATTAAAAGCTTGAAATATCCAAATGATGCCAAAAGAAAACTCCCTACTAGGATTCAAATACAAGATAATGAACTTCCTTGTGATCTTGTCTGTACATCTACCATGCCCTTCTCACTGCTCACTGCAGGAATATTTGAGGTTGGTGATAACAATTGAGAGCTCAAACCATGTGAGATTCTGCAGTGTATAAACCCTAACCATTGCCATTTTAGCATTTTCTCCATATCTGAAGATAAGTAGGAAAAAAGAGAAAGAAATAGGTCATCTGCTCCTGCACGCTTCAGAATTTTCTACTGGCACTTCCCAACCCAATCTTAGATTCTGATTTTTGAATGTATTACAGTAAGATGGGTCAACTTTCCAAGGACCATAAGGGTTTCAAATAGCTTCTCTCTTGCATCAAAGGAAACCAGCACTCTCACAGGTGCTTCAGTAATTTCAATCAGAAAAGAAAGTGGTTAGTAACTTGCTGAAATAAACCCAATGGGGCTCTGGATTTCAGCAACCATGAAAGATTATTTTCTTCCCACATATGTTTAACATAATGAGTGAGGAGATGAAAAGAAAATGAGTTTGCATGAAGTACTATGGTTTGTCTTGATTACAATTCAGCAAAGTTTCCTTGCTGTAGATTCTTTCCAAGTACAAGTTAAATTTCTAGTAACTTGGCATGGCTGCCTCTTGGGCGAAAACAAAGGCAGTTCTCATGTTGGGATGAAACAGCCCCTCCCTCAGCTGCCTGTCTCAATCCCAGTAGTCCTTCAAGAGCAGGACAGACTCTATGTTCTCATAGCCCTTCTGGTGATGTCATCTCACAATGACCTCCTTCTTCACTCTGCATCACTGACACTCAGCGGCATACAGTGTCTTGAACATAGTAGGCACTCATTAAATGTGCGTTGACTGTTGAATGAAGGTTATTACATTCTGCATTTTAATTCTATGTAGTCTCTTGTACAATCAGTGTTTCCCAGAGAAACAGAACCAGTAGGAGATAAATATGTGCATATACATGTGTACGTATGTATGCATACATATATATTTGTTTTATTTAGAGATTTAAGGAACTGGCTCACATGATTGGGGTGTGTCTAGCAAGCTCAAACTCTGTAGGACAGTTGAACAGACTTGAAACTCAGGAGTTGATTCTGTAGTATTTAAACAATTTCTTCTCCAAGAAACCTTAGTTTTTGGTCTTAAGACCTTCAACCGATTGGATGAAGCTTACCTGCATTATTAAAGATTAATCTCCTTTAAAGTCGACTGATTATAGACATTAACCACACCTACAAAAATACCATCACATCAACATCTAGGTTAGCATTTGATTAAATGTTTGTGTATTGTAGCCCAGTCAAATTGATACATAAAATCTAACATTGGCCGGATGCATTTGGCTCATGTCTGTAATCCCAGCACTTTGGGAGGCCGAGGCAGGTGGATCACCTGAGGCAGGAGTTCAAGACCAGCCTGACCAGCATGGAGAAACTCTGTCTCTACTAAAAATACAAAAAAAATTGGCCAAGCAGTGTAGCATATACCTGTAATCCCCGCTACTTGGGAGGCTGAGGCAAGAGAATCGCTTGAACCTGGGAGGTGGAGGTTGCAGTGAGCCAAGATTGTGCCACTGCACTCCAGCCTGGATGACACAGTGAGATTCTGTCTTTAAAAAAAAAGCTAATATCGCACTTCCTCATCTGATTTATGCCTCAAAGGCTGAAATGCGGTTATATTCGAGCTTAGGATATGCTTCCATTGCATTCCACCTACCTCAATTATTTCTGACCCGGGTTCCTTATTTCTTCCGAAGATACCTCTTGTATTTTAAGTCCCAGTCTGCTTTTATTCTTGATGCAGGCTGGTTTTCTTTTTCTGGGCTATCCAGCAATATGCCTCACCTGGTCTGCAGCTCCATTCCTCAACTTGTAGCTGGTTACTTGAATGGTATAAGATTTTGTGGCTACCTTCTATGCCATGGTTATCGTATACAGTTGTGAATGGTAACCCTAAAGTGATGCAGTGTAAACAGAGAACCACTTGTGACCATCCATTCATCTATTCATTATCCCATCATCATTACTTACAGCCATCTCTGGGGGAATCCATATCCAAAACTCCTTTCATTTAAGGAGACCAAAGTGGGGTGAGATCACCTAAAGTTGCAAATATCTGAGATCAAGTTTAAAGTAAATGATGCTCAGTCATGAACTCCTTAGTGAGAGTAGGGGTGGTGGCTTTTCCCTGAAGGCAGATCTTGATAAGACTTAGATGGCTGATGTCATACATGACAGGATTTCAGAGTACTCATCAGAAGGCAAAAATTTATGAAAATGCACTTCACACATTTCTCTACAGTTATACTGGTCCTACTCTGCTCTTAGCACTTAGGATAAATTTTGATCATATCTCTCTAAAAGGGTTACTTGAAATCCAAATCTCTCTTTAAAGCACTGCTCACAGTCTCTTTCTCTTTCTATAGCTGACTTTAGCCTCAATTATGCATTCAGCAAATACTTGTGTGCCGCCTGCTATGCATCAGGCACTGGTCCAGACACTGGTCATTTTCCTGTTATTTCTTACAGTCTAGTCTCGTATCTAAGATGACACACCCTGCCCCTCTTCTAGTACCTTTGAAATTCCAAAGACATTTATTATCTCATGGCTAAGACAGAAATAAATCTGGTTCATTCAATAAGATTTAGGTCATGGGCTGATAGAACATTGTCAAGTGGTGCACACTGAAGGCATTACACAATAGACACTATCCCTAGTGCATGCAATGAGTATGGTTGCCTTAAGGAGAAATTAAAGGGCTAGCAATATGACTATGCTAATAATAGAGGTAAATAAAGAAAAAAGAGATGGCTCTAAAAGAATTCTGTAAACTTTATGCTTCCTTTTAACAACAAGTTTATTAGGTGAAAATTAACTTTGGCTGTAAGTTTATGTATGTGTTCTTTTGCCTAGGAGTCTAGAAATCCACAACTCCTAACCCAACAGAGCCCAGGAAGCTGATCTTTTTTAGACTGATGGATTGTTTTCTGACATGAGCAAGGGTAAACCATCTCTTCATCTAGAAATCTATATCCCACCAAGACAGTTTTAAGGACTCTTACAAAATTACATGGATTGAACTGAGATTAAAAAAAAAAAAAAAAAGCAGAAGAAAAAAAACAAGAGAAAGAAAAGTGAAAGAATGTCTTTGTGAGCCTAGCTTGCTATTTTCCTTAAACTTATTTGCCACGATGTTGTTTCTCATGCTTGCCACTTACATAATTTTATTTTCTAACACCCATATTTTATTCATATTTTACATCTTTGAAACAGAAAATCCTTTTGTAAAAGATGGCATCTTAGATAAATGAAATGTAGTAAACCAGTAGCCTAGAACTAAAGTCATACCTCATTTGCTAATCATCTATTTCATATGAGTTTTAATCACATTTTCAATTGCTTCCCTTGCCTATATTATGTTTTTCAATTAAAATGGTAAATCCTTCAAGGTAGACAGTCCCTAGTGGGCCCTAGTCACTTTATAGACACTGTTTTATTCTGAATTCTTTTAATTACACTGTGTGATAGATTACTCCCATTTTACAAACAAGGACATTGAGGCTCAGGGAGTTGAAGTTACTTACCTAAGATCTTATAACCAACTTAGTAGCAGAATCAGAATCTCGCTGATGAGCGCAGGGTTACGGCAGTATCTCTCTGCAGGGAGGTAAGGGTGGGAGTCTGTGTGGTTTTGACAAGGGTGGGCAAGAATTCACCCTGGAAATCTTGACTAAAATGTTTTTGTGGGTCTCGGGCACAGTTAGATTCACACCTAGGAAACTCTCTGAGGGTAAAGCCACAGCTTGGTTAAATTGAGTGACTCACAAGTGTGAAGGTTCATATTTTAGCACCTGGTAATCAGAGGCAGAATTAAACTACTTAAAAATGAACATTGATGAAAAGTCAGAACCTTTGCAAGAGCTCCAGGCCACAGCATATGTTAGACTCTGAATTGCACCTAAGGGTTGAATTACCTTCTAGCCCATCTTTGATTCATATTAAAGAAATATAAAGCGACAACCCTGGGCAGATGAGTAAGCCTTTGAGTCCTGTCCTAGGGTCATGTTCTCTGCTGGATCAGATTTGATTTCAGGAGCCCCTCCTGAAAAGCAGATTCATTATGGTATTTATTGGGTAGGTTTGGAACAGGGTAATCATGAGGTCCTGAAAGCTGTAATACAGATTTTTAAAAATCCAAGCCTCAGAAACTTGCAGAGGTAAGAAAAGACAACTGTAGCTGTACAAGTATATCTTAAATTCAGTACTTCTTTATTTTGAAAATTGCTTTTCAGTTTCTTCAGGAAAAATTATAATTGTGGGGGGCAATTAAGGGGAGAGAAAGGAAAAATGTCCTACTTGTATTGACATTGTGTTTTCCATGGCTAAATTATTGAGCAAAGAATCAAAGGAGTTAGTAACCTCAGCCTACTTCATCTCACTACTTCTCTACCTGGAATAATTTGCAGATTTCTTGGGATGTTTGTTTAATTGTTTTTTGAGATGGAGTCTCGTTCTGTTGCCCAGGCTGGAGTACAGTGGCATGATCATGTTTCACTGCAAACTCCATCTCCTGAGTTCAAGCGATTCTCCTGCCTCAGTCTCCCAAGTAGCTGGTTCTACCAGCACAGGCCACCATGCCCGGCTAATTTTTGTATTTTTAGTAGAGATGGGGTTTCATCATTTTGGCCAGGCTGGCTATGAGCTCCTGACCTCAAGTGATCTGCCCACCTTGGCCTCCCAAAGTGCTGGGATTACAGGCGTGAGCCACTACACCCGGCCCAACATCTCATATTCTGTTTGGGATTCTGCCAGGGTTAGCAACTTATAGAAATGATTGAAGCATGAAAATGGGGATATTTTGTTGCTGACTTGCAGGTGAAAGTGTTGGTGGTAGACATACGCTTGTAATTAGTTACTCTGCCCCTTTTGTCAGCCGTTTGGCCCTATTGGTCATTTTATGCTTCATAGATTTTTTTTAAAAAGATATTTAGACTTCCCACTTTTTACAGTTTTTCAGAACTTGTCTTTCCCCACATTTTGAGACATTCGCAGTAATAACTGAAGGTTATGCAATAACCGAAGGTTTATTTATTAGTAACACGGATGCCAGGCATCCACTTTGTTAAGGGGCTCCTAGACTTGAGAAGGATTGAAGGAGGGGATTCATATATAAGGTGGTAGAGAATCTTGGTGTTGGAAATTAGAATCAAGAGAAATAATAATTGGATGCATGTTAAACTTAACCATTTAGATGGCTTATGTTTCCACTGGGCTATGACAAGCTCTGTAAGTAGAACATGTCTGGTGTTGCCCACCACTGAATTCCATTTCTTGCACAGTACCTGGGACATAGCTGGGACTATATAAATATCTAGTTAATAGATTAATAAATAAGTGAATGAGGCAGGGAAAGAACCCTGTCTATCTAGACCATAGCATAGAACCTGACACTAGTAGATGCTCAATAAACAATGTAGACTTGGGTGTCCTCCTGGACACCCAAATATCAAAATGTAAAATATCAAAATGTTAGGCTTTGTGAAATTCAGCCATTATTTGTTGTATGACTGGGTTGGTTTTTAGAGATCAGATAATTTTTTCAGGTTGATTGTTCTCAGAGTAAAAAGGGCTGGGTTTTATCTTACAAATGGCCCACGATTTTTTTTGTTTGTTTGTTTTGTTTTTTTGAGATGGGTCTCTCTCTGTTGCCCAGGCTGGAGTGCAGTGGTGTGATCTCGGCTCACTGCAATCTCTGCCTCCTGGGTTCAAGCAATTCTCCTGCCTCAGCCTCCTGAGTAGCGGGGATTATAGGCATGTACCACCATGCCCAGCTAATTTTTTTGTACTTTTAGTAGAGATGGGGTTTCACTATATTGGCCAGGCTAGTCTCGAACTCCTGACCTTGTGATCTGCCCACCTCAGCCTCCCAAAGTGTTGGGATTACAGGCGTGAGCCACAACATCCAACCACGGCCCACCATTTTTTAAAAATTTCACTTTATAGCATCTCTATAAGTGCTGACACCTTGTCTGGCTTGAAAGGGCCAACTGCTGACTTGTTTTTTCTCTCTTTATTACGTATATCCACAATCAAATTAAATCTTGTTCTGTTATAGGAATGAGGTGGAGCGTGGAAGTCCATATAACAGAGCCATGTTACAGAAATTAGAATACCTGGTAGTGTCAAGAATGCATCCTCTGGTTACAATGTAACCCGAAGTGAAGAATAGTGACTTAGGGATCTGAAGGCTTTCGTTTTGGCCCCTGCTTTGCCAAAACCTTCAATGACTTGCTTAACTTCTTTGAGTCTTTTTCCTTGGTTGTGACAGGATTATCCTTTTGAAGAAACAGTATCAAGAAAATCATGTTCGTGTGGAAAAAAATTACAGTTAGGTGGTACATGTATCCGACTGAAAATAGACAATCAAGTAATCAGTATTAATTTGCTCATAAGTCAGTTTTTAATGACGAATTTCTGATGCTTTGTTAGAGAGCTTAAAAATTCAAATACAATTATGTCCCTTTCCTTCTTCTAGAGGACCCCACAGATGCAAACTCTAAAGGCTTATTTGATGCATAAGAAAATTTATCTTATTTTCATAAGTTGTCCTAATTTCTCTCCCTTTTTCTTCCTTTTCTGGGTAAAATAATGTTTGCCAACTTTATTTTAGGGTTGGATAGGATTTCTTTGCCTCATTTTCTATACAACATCTAATTAAATCATTTTGAGTCTAATTAAAACATTTTCTCAATGTGCTATCAAAGAAATTCTAAACATTACACATCAAGAGCTTACAGGAAATCACCATCTTTATGTTAGAAAAGAAACAGGAAGCACTGCTTATCTCTGGGACCTCAAGATTTCTGAAGGACTTACCTACTCCGCAGAGTTTCTACTGAGGCACCAAAATCATCAATTCATTTTTGGCACTTTCTAAGACTTAACCCAGTTCTTCACAGTATCACCAGCTTGAGAAGAATTTGCCCAAAACAACATTTCTATTACAAAAGTTCAAATGCCAGGAAAAATGGGTAGATAGTAAAGCAATTTCACATCAAATAATAATAATTTGATAGGGTTTTTAAAAATTTTATTTTTATTTTATTTTTTTATTATTATACTTTAAGTTCTAGGGTACATGTGCACAACGTCCAGGTTTGTTACATATGTATACTTGTGCCATGTTGGTGTGCTGCACCCATCAACTCGTCAGCACCCATCAACTCGTCATTTACATCAGGTATAACTCCCAATGCAATCCTTCCATAATAGGCCCCGGTGTGTAATGTTCCCCTTCCCGAGTCCAAGTGATCTCATTGTTCAGTTCCCACCTATGAGTGAGAACATGACGTGTTTGGTTTTCTGTTCTTACGATAGTTTGCTGAGAATGATGGTTTCCAGCTGCATCCATGTCCCTACAAAGGACACAAACTCATCCTTTTTTATGGCTGTGTAGTATTCCATGGTGTATATGTGCCACATTTTCTTAATCCAGTCTGTCACTGATGGACATTTGGGTTGATTCCAAGTCTTTGCTATTGTGAATAGTGCCGCAATGAACATACGTGTGCATGTGTCTTTATAGCAGCATGATTTATAATCCTTTGGGCCTATACCCAGTAATGGGATGGCTGGGTCATATGGTAATTCTAGTTCTAGATCCTTGAGGAATCGCCATACTGTTTTCCATAATGGTTGAACTAGTTTACAATCCCACCAACAGTGTAAAAGTGTTCCTATTTCTCCACATCCTCTCCAGCACCTGTTGTTTCCTGACTTTTTAATGATTGCCATTCTAACTGGTGTGAGATGGTATCTCATTGTGGTTTTGATTTGCATTTCTCTGATGGCCAGTGATGATGAGCATTTTTTCATGTGTCTGTTGGCTGTATGAATGTCTTCTTTTGAGAAATGTCTGTTCATATCCTTTGCCCACTTTTTGATGGGGTTGTTTGTTTTTTTCTTGTAAATTTGTTTGAGTTCTTTGTAGGTTCTGGACATTAGCCCTTTGTCAGATGAGTAGATTACAAAAATGTTATCCCATTTTGTAGGTTGCCTGTTCACTCTGGTAGTTTCTTTTGCTGTGCAGAAGCTCTTTAGTTTAATTAGATCCCATTTGTCAATTTTGGCTTTTGCTGCTGTTGCTTTTGGTGTGTTAGACATGAAGTCCTTGCCCATGCCTATGTCCTGAATGGTATTACCTAGGTTTTCTTTAGGGTTTTTATGGTATTAGGTCTAACATTTAAGTCTCTAATCCATCTTGAATTAATTTTCATATAAGGAGTAAGGAAAGGATCCAGTTTCAGCTTTCTACTTATGGCTAGCCAATTTTCCCAGCACCATTTATTAAATAGGGAATCCTTTCCCCATTTCTTGTTTTTCTCAGGTTTGTCAAAGACCAGATGGCTGTAGATGTGTGGTATTATTTCTGAGGACTCTGTTCTGTTCCATTGGTCTATATCTCTGTTTTGGTACCAGTACCATGCTGTTTTGGTTACTGTAGCCTTGTAGTATAGTTTGAAGTCAGGTAGCATGATGCCTCCAGCTTTGTTCTTTTGACTTAGGATTGTCTTGGCAATGCAGGCTCTTTTTTGGTTCCATATGAACTTTAAAGCAGTTTTTTACAATTCTGTGAAGAAACTCATTGGTAGCTTGATGGGGATGGCATTGAATCTATAAATTACCTTGGGCAGTATGGCCATTTTCACGATATTGATTCTTCCTATCCATGAACATGGTATGTTCTTCCATTTGTTTGTGTCCTCTTTTATTTCACTGAGCAGTGGTTTGTAGTTCTCCTTGAAGAGGTCCTTTACATCCCTTGTAAGTTGGATTCCTAGGTATTTTATTCTCTTTGAAGCAATTGTGAATGGAATTTCATTCCTGATTTGGCTCTCTGTTTGTCTGTTACTGGTGTATAAGAATGCTTGTGATTTTTGCACATTAATTTTGTATCCTGAGACTTTGCTGAAGTTGCTTATCAGCTTCAGGAGATTTTGGGCTGAGATGATGGGGTTTTCTAAATATACAATCATGTCATCTGCAAACAGGGACAATTTGACTTCTTCTTTTCCGAACTGAATACCCTTGATTTCTTTCTCTTGCCTGATTGCCCTAGCCAGAACTTCCAACACTATGTTGAATAGGAGTGATGAGAGAGGGCATCCCTGTCTTGTGCCAGTCTTCAAAGGGAATGCTTCCAGTTTTTGCCCATTCAGTATGATTTTGGCTGTGGGTTTGTCATAAATAGCTCTTATTATTTTGAGATACGTTCCATCAATACCTAGTTTATTGAGAGTTTTTAGCAGTAAGGGCTGTTGAATTTTGTCAAAGGCCTTTTCTGCATCTATTGAGATAATGATGTGGTTTTTGTCTTTGGTTCTGTTTATATGCTGGATTACATTTATTGATTTGCATATGTTGAACCAGCCTTGCATCGCAGGGATGAAGCCCACTTGATCATGGTGGATAAGCTTTTTGATGTGCTGCTGGATTCGGTTTGCCAGTATTTTATTGAGGATTTTTGCATCAATGTTCATCAGTGATATTGGTCTAAAATTCTCTTTTTTTGCTGTGTCTCTGCCAGGCTTTGGTATCAGGATGATGTTGGCCTCATAAAATGAGTTAGGGAGGATTCCCTCTTTTTCTATTGATTGGAATAGTTTCAGAAGGAATGGTACCAGCTCCTCCTTGTACCTCTGGTAGAATTCAGCTGTGAATCCATCTGGTCCTGGACTTTTTTTTGGTTGGTAGGCTATTAATTATTGCCTCAATTTCAGAGCCTTCTATTGGTCCATTGAGGGATTCAACTTCTTCCTGGGTTAGTCTTGGGAGAGTGTAAGTGTCCAGGAAATCATCCATTTCTTCTAGATTTTCTAGTTGATTTGCATAGAGGTGTTTATAGTATTCTCTGATGGTAGTTTGTATTTCTGTGGGGTCGGTAGTGATATCCCCTTTATCATTTCTTATTGCGTCTATTTGATTCTTCTCTCTTTTCTTCTTTATTAGTCTTGCTAGCAGTCTATCAATTTTGTTCATCTTTTCAAAAAACCAACCCCTGGATTCATTGATTTTTTGGAGGGTTTTTTGTGTCTCTATTTCCTTCAGTTCTGCTCTGATCTTAGTTATTTCTTGCCTTCTGCTAGCTTTTGAATGTGTTTGCTCTTGCTTCTCTAGTTCTTTTAATTGTGATGTTAGAGTGTCAATTTTAGATCTTTCCAGCTTTCTCTTGTGGGCATTTAGTGCTATAAATTTTCCTCTATACACTGCTTTAAATGTGTCCCAGAGATTCTGGTATGTTGTATCTTTGTTCTCACTGGTTTCTAAGAACATCTTTATTTCTGCCTTCATTTCATTATGTACCCAGTAGTCATTCAGGAGCAGGTTGTTCAGTTTTCATGTAGTTGAGCAGTTTTGATAGAGTTTCTTAGTCCTGAGTTCTAGTTTGATTGCACTGTGGTCTGAGAGACAGTTTGTTATAATTTCTGTTCTTGTACATTTGCTGAGGAGTCCATTACTTCTAATTATGTGGTCAATTTTGGAATAAGTGTGATGTGGTGCTGAGAAGAATATATATTCTGTTGATTTGGGGTGGAGAGCTCTGTAGATGTTTATTAGGTCCACTTGCTGCAGCGTTGAGTTCAATTCCTGGATATCCTTGTTAACTTTCTGTCTTGTTGATCTGTCTAAGGTTGACAGTGGGGTGTTGAAGTCTCCCATTATTATTGTATGGGAGTCTAAGTCTCTTTGTAAGTCTCTAAGGACTTGCTTTATGAATCTGGGTGCTCCTGTATTGGGTGCATATATATTTAGGATAGTTAGCTCTTCCTGTTGAATTGATCCCTTTACCATTATGTAATGGCCTTCTTTGTCCCTTTTGATCTTTGATAGTTTAAAGATCAAAGACTAGGATTGCAACCCCTGCCTTTTTTTGTTCTCTATTTTCTTGGTAGATCTTCCTCCATCCCTTTATTTTGAGCCTATGTGTGTCTCTGCATGTGAGATGGGTCTCCTGAATACAGCACACTGATGGATCTTGACTTTTTATCCAATTTGCCAGTCTGTGTCTTTTAATTGGACCATTTAGTCCATTTACATTTAAGGTTAATATTGTTATGTGTGAACTTGATCCTGTCATTATGATATTAGCTGGTTATTTTGCTCATTAGTTGATGCAGTTTCTTCCTAACATCGATGGTCTTTACATTTTGGCATGTTTTTGCAATGGCTGGTACCGGTTGTTCCTTTCCATGTTTAGTGCTTCCTTCAGGGTCTCTTGTAGGGCAGGCCTGGCGGTGACAAAATCTCTAAGCATTTGCTTGTCTGTAAAGGATTTTATTTCTCCTTCACTTATGAAACTTAGTTTGGCTGGATATGAAATTCTGGGTTTAAAATTCTTTTATTTAAGAATGTTGAATATTGGCCCCCACTCTCTTCTGGCTTGTAGAGTTTCTGCCGAGAGATCTGCTGTTAGTCTGGTGGGCTTCCCTTTGTGGGTCACCCGACCTTTCTCTCTGGCTGCCCCTAACAGTTTTTCCTTCATTTCAACTTTGGTGAATCTGACAATTATGTGTCTTGGAGTTGCTCTTCTCGAGGAGTGTCTTTGTGGCGTTCTCTGTATTTCCTGAATTCGAATGTTGGCCTGCCTTACTAGGTTGGGGAAGTTCTCCTGGATGATATCCTGAAGAGTGTTTTCCAACCTGGTTCCATTTTCCCCCTCACTTTCAGGCACCCCAATCAGACGTAGATTTGGTCTTTTCACATAATCCCATACTTCTTGAAGGCTTTGTTCATTTCTTTTTCCTCTTTTTTCTTTAGACTTCTCTTCTCACTTCATTTCATTCATTTGATCCTCAAGCGCTGATACTCTTTCTTCCAGTTGATCGAGTTGGTTACTGAAGCGTGTGCATTTGTCACGTATTTCTCATGTCATGGTTTTTATCTCTGTCAGTTCATTTATGGCCTTCTCTGCATTGATTATTCTAGTTATCCATTCTTCCATTCTTTTTTCAAGATTTTTAGTTTCTTTGCATTGGGTACGTAATTCCTACTTTAGCTCTGAGAAGTTTGATGGACTGAAGCTTTCTTCTCTCAACTCGTCAAAGTCATTCTCCATCCAGCTTTGATCCGTTGCTGGCGATGAGCTGTGTTCCTTTGCAGGGGGAGATGCGCTCTTATTTTTTGAATTTCCAGCTTTTCTGCCCTGCTTTTTCCCCATATTTGTGGCTTTATCTGCCTTTGGTCTTTGATGATGGTGACGTATTGTTGGAGTTTTGGTGTGGGTGTCCTTCCTGTTTGTTAGTTTTCCTTCTAACAGTCAGGACCCTCAGCTGGAGACTGCTGGAGATTGCTTGAGGTCCACTCCAGACCCTGTTTGCCTGGGTATCAGCAGCAGAGGCTGCAGAAGATAGAATATTGCTGAACAGCGAGTGTACCTGTCTGATTCTTGCTTTGGAAGCTTCATCTCAGGGGTGTACCCTACCGTATGAGGTGTGGGGTGTTGGTTTGCACCTAGTGGGGGATGTCTCCCAGTTAGGCTACTCAGGGGTCAGGGACCCACTTGAGCAGGCAGTCTGTCTGTTCTCAGATCTCAACGTCCATGTTGGGAGATCCACTGCTCTCTTCAAAGCTGTCAGACAGGGTCGTTTGCATCTGCAGAGGTTTCTGCTGCTTTTTGTTTAGCTGTGCCCTGTCCTCAGAGGTGGAGTCTACAGAGACAGGCAGGCCTCCTTGAGCTGCTGTGGGCTCCACCCAGTTCGAGCTTCCCAGCAGCTTTGTTTACCTACTTAAGCCTCAGTAATGGCGGGCGCCCCTCCCCCAGCCTGGCTGCTGCCTTGCAGTTAGATTGCAGACTGCTGTGCTAGCAACCAGGGAGGCTCCGTGGGTGTGGGACCCTCCCGGCTAGGTGTGGGATGTAATCTCCTGGTGTGCCGTTTGCTAAGGCCCTTGGTAAAGTGCAGTATTGGGATGGGAGTTACCCGATTTTCCAGGTGTTGTGTGTCTCAGTTCCCCTGGCTAGGAAAAGGGATTCCTTTCCCCCTTGTGCTTCCCAGGTGAGGCGATGCCTTGCCCTGCTTCAGCTCTAACCAGCACCGACTGTCCGGCACTCCCTAGTGAGATGAACCCGGTACCTCAGTTGAAAATGCAGAAATCACCTGTCTTCTGTGTTGCTCGCACTCAGAGCTGGAGACTAGAGCTGTTCCTATTCGGCCATCTTCAATAGTGTTTTAAAATATTGCTTGATACGAATGGAAGGATCTGATACTGTTTATACAGTAGGACCTCAATTGCTCACTGTAGGTGGTGGGTGCAGAACATAGTTTTACATGCTTCTTTCTGCTTATCTCTGTTATCCATATTATATATAATAAACATGTATAACTTTTTAAATCAGAATAAGTTATAGAAAGTATTATTGAAAATTATACTAAATTAAACCATAGACCTTTGCAGACATTTTATATTGAGAATTATAGACTTGAGAAGAGGGCATCCCAAAATACAGGAGTCTAAACACTATAATTAAATAGAGGAATAAGCCAAGGCCCAGAGAAGTAAAGTGACTTGCTCATGTCTGGAAGTAGAGGTGGGTGGGGAGGTGGGGGGAGCCTGGATTAGAATCTCAAGTCAGAACTCTTTGAGTATTATCCATATAGTTTCTATGACAAAAATCCTTTAACATATATGTGATATACAGATAATTTAGTTGTCCAGATAAAAACTACTCTGAGATCTTCTCTAGGAGTTCACTGGGAGGAAACTGAAAATTTTCTTAATAGCGTGATCAAATGTCTAGTGCCATTTGACTTGAATAATATGCCCAATTATAAGATAACAAACTTTGTCATTCCTGGCAACAACTAATCTCAAACACATCACACTGATTGGGCTGCTCTACAAGGTGGGCTTGAAGCCCAATATCCGCCCTCTCCTATAATGACCTAAACATATCACCAGGTATCAAAAAAAGGCTAAGCCCAGACATAAAGGAGAAGTGCAGTGAGTAGACCCTTCCATGTAAAGGAAAAGAAAAATCATATTTTGACACTGCCAACAGGAGCTCCAGATGAAATACTCTGCTCTCTGTATCCATAGGTTCTGCATCTGTGGATTCAACCAATGGCGAATGGAACATATTTTTTTAAAAATGGATGGTTGTAGCTGTACTGAACTATGCACAGACTTATTTTCTTGTCATTATTCTCTAAGCAATACACTATAACAACCACTTACATAGAATGTACATTGTATTAGGCATTCTAAGTAATCTAGAGATGATTTAAAGTATATGGGAGGATGTCCATAGGTTATATGCAAACACTACATTATTGTATATCAGGGAATTGAGCATCCATGGATTTTGGTATCTGCAGGGGTCTTAGAACCAATCTCCATGAATAATGAAGGAAGACTGTACAATAACGATTTGAGAGAGGTTTTTTAAAAAAATTCATTTTATAATGAGTAACTGAGATTGAGAAGCTAGTCTATTTGTACAAGCTCATAGCTAGTAAATCGCACAGGCAAAATCTGAACGCAGGTTCTCTACCACCCAGACTATTGTTTTTTCCAATTTTTTCTACAGTCATGAATCCCTACTTATAAGGTAATATAATATCCATTGCATAAAATAGACACAATAGAATGTAAAATAGGAAGTGTTGGATCAAATGCAAGGATACAGATGATTATCACAGACTATCAGATAAAAGGCTTAAAGTAGTCAATAATCAGAGAGTCCAGGCGTGGTGGCTCATGCCTATAATCCCAGCACTTTGGGAGGCAGAGCCCGGTGGATCACCTGAGGTCAGAAGTTTGAGACCAGCCTGGCCAACATGGTGAAAACCCATACTAAAATACAAAAATTCACTGGGCATGGTCATGGGCACCTGTAATCCCAGATACTCGGGAGGCTGAGGCAGGAGAATTGCTTGAACCTGGGAGGTGGAGGTTGCAGTGAGCTGAGATCATGCCACTGCACTCCAGCCTAGGTGACATGGCAAGACTCTGTCTCAAAAAAAAAAAAAAAAAAAAAAAGAAACAAAGAAAATCAGAGAGCTGAGATGGATGCCCTACCAAGGCCCCCTTTACTGGGCTGTGGCATTCCTCTCCCAGCTGCCATGAGTATTGACTCTGACTGGCTCACAGCTGCTTTTTTTTTCTGGAGAATTGCCCTCAGCTGGGGACCAGTGGGAACTAATGTAAACTGCCTCATCGAGGAGGCAACCCACAGACCACAGTTAACTGATATGGAGGTGTCAAAGGCAGCCCGCTTGCCTCAAGGTGAGACATAGTATGTGGTACAGTTCATGTTCCAGAGCTCCCCATGGCATCTGATTGAGGCCTGTCTCCAACTGAGACCACATCTTTGCTTAGCTTCTTCCTTCTGCCCCATTTTGCTTCCCCCATTCCGTTTCTCCTGAGTGTGCTCCTTCAGTCAATCACTTGAATGAGAATTAGAGGTGCCAGATTAAAGAAAAGCAAATAAACACATGCAAGACACTCATTTAAATTTGAATTTCAGATACATAAAAAATAATTCTTTAATATAAATGTGTCCTGTGCAATATTAGGGACATACTCACACTAAATTCTTCATTGTTTATCAGAAATTCCAGTTTAACTGGGAAATTATAACTTATCTGGCAACCCTAGTAGGAATTTATGTCTCAGACTCTGCTTCTAGGGAATCCAACCCACAACAACGTCTCATTCAGATTAAATATATGAAAGGAACTAGTTGTGGGAAATTGGATGGATTGTATAGAAGGATTTTATTGGAAATAGCTATGGAGTTCCAATCGCCTTTCCCCAAAGTGGAAGAGTGTGCTGTGCTGTCTTGTGATCCTGAGCTAGAGAGAGGGGCTGTCACTGGACCACTCAAAGTGCTTCACATCTATCCTAGCGGCTGTGGCCATGGTGGAACAATTTACCTGGGAGTTCTAACACAGCTTGAGGCAGGAGGGTTTAGGGTACAGTGGGGAAAAATTGCATTCTCCCTGATGGCAGTTAAGGAGTGTGAAGTTCAGAGACTAGATGAGGAACTCATGGGAGGAATGGGACCTGGAGTCATTTTTCAAGCGATTATTTCCTAGAGGATGGCCTGTTAGGGAAGGGGACCCCAATAGGTTACAAAGCTGACTGAGGGGGTTTCAGGAGTAGCCAGTCAAAGGAAAAGTGCAGCCTAGGGCGAGGGTTAAAATTTTTTTCTGTAAAGGCTCAGAGAATAAATATTTTAATCTCTGTAGGCCACAGAGTCTCTGTTGCAATTATTCAGCTCAGTCATCATCACACAAAAGCAAGCACAGACAGTATGTAAGAGGATGGGCATGGCTATGTTCTAATAAAACTTTATTTATAAAAACAGGCCCTAGGTGGGATTTGGTCTGCCTGCCATAGTATGCCAAATCCTGTCCTTGGATCAAGTAGAGTCAATCAGAGGGGATTCGCAGGGGAAACTACAGAGAACCTGTGAATTTGCCTAGGAGCGAGTTTTCTCTAAATGTCTAACCAGTTTATGTTCATATCAGTCAAGCACAATTATTTCTGCTCACCTTTCATTTCTTTTCTCCCCAAACTCCAGCTTTGGAAGGGTCAGACACTGAGATTAGTAAAGCAAGGAAGAGTGAACAAAGAAGACTAAGTTAAATTTGGAGTCTTGTTAAAGGGATTAGATAATTCTAACTATTTTAAATTATTTTAAAATTATTAAATTATTAAAATTACTTAATTTTTAATTATTTTCAAAATTATTATTCAGATTACTTAATAAATTTTAATTATTTTAATTATTGAATTGAGGCTATAATATAAAGTAACTGTAGAATTTTCTATTAATTGTGTAACCAGAAAAGGCACAAGGTCCAGTCAGTTTTTATCTAGTCACTGGGAAAGAATGTCCTCCCCAGAATAAATTTTAAAGGGATAGCAAGAGACAAAAATAAAGATGAGGCTGGTCACAGTGGCTCACGCCTGTAATCCTAGCACTTTAGGAGGCTGAGGTGGACAGATCACCTGAGGTCAGGAGTTCCGAGACCAGCCTGGCCAACATGGTGAAATCCCGTCTCTACTAAAAATACAAAAATTTGCTGGGCATTGGCTGGTGCCTGTACTCTCAGCTATTTGGGAGGCTGAGGCAGAAGAATTGCTCGAACCTGGGAAGTAGAGGCTGTAGTGAGCCAAGAGCGCACCACAACACTCCAGCCTGGGTGACAGTAGAGAAACCCTGTCTCAAATAAATAAATATATAAATAACAATAAAATAAAGGTGCTTTCTTATTACATTTAATTTGTCCTACTTGTCTGAGGTACTTCTTACATTTATATTTGTAGGTCCTTGCCTAGAATTGAATCTGAAAATGTTCCCAATATTGAGAAGTCTCCAAAGCAGGCATGGAAAGTGGTTCTTGAGAGAAAAGGTTGGTTTTGAATTCCAGTGAGGCCTGGAGAGCACAAAGCTCTGCGAATTGCAGGTGAGTCAAAGCATTCCTGTCCCCTTAAGTCTTCACCCTCCTTTCTGTTCCCATGAGGAGTGGGACAGGCGAGGGCGCCAGGAGCAACAGCGAGTGTGAGGGGCACATGGAGAGTGAGAAGAGAGGAAGAGACTGACCACACTCATTTCCCTGAAGACAGTAGTGGGCTGGTGGGTGGGGTTAGAAACCTCATCTTTGAAAGATTTGCTTTGTTAAAATGTGACTTGATAATCCACATTTTAATCTCTCAATTAAGACTGTTTGTGACATACGGTGACTGTAGGACTTTCCAGTATGTAAGAATTAACAGAGAAGTTATGGGACTGCCTTACTTTGCATCCAGAGGTGGAAAAAGACTATTCTCCCGGAGCAAGGCGGAGAGACCAAAACAAAGTTGTCTCTCTCTTCACCACCCGCGAGTCCCACATGTTTAATACACTGGGTAAACAGATAAACATGAAATGGGGCCCAGCTCCGGGAGCCCTGTGGGGGGGCCTTCCCTCACTCTGCAGTGCCCTGCTCCCCAAGATCTCCCTAGGAAACTCAGGGTGTCAGGAGGAAGAGTTTGCCAATCACTGCCACATATCTAGCTCTCCCTTAATTCGGAGGCCTGCAGAAAACAGCTTAAAACTGACTAAAGTGTGATGACACCAATGAATGACTTCTTGGTGTTTTCCTTAGCATGTGCCACAAACTGACATCAGAGTGCATTCCAAAGTAATAGCGTAGTTCAGGGGTCAGAAAACATTTCCTTCAAGAGGCAAGATAATAAATATTTTAGGCTATTCAGGCCATATATTGTCTGTGGCAACTACTCAACTCTGCTGTTTCTTGAAAGTAGCTGTAGATAATGCATAAACATATGAGTGTGATGATATTCCAGTAAAACTGTATTTACAAAAACAGGTCTCATGGACTATAGTTTCCTAACCCTTGCTGTATTGTCTTGAAGCATCCATGTCTTGTTTTTCCAAAAAGAGGCCCCATTTTCTTCCAGGATGACCCCTATACCACCAGCTCTACTCTCAGTCTCTGTGGTTCAGGTGGCTCAAGGCCTACGCCTCTAAATCCAGGGGAGGACATGTCATTCAGATCTGAACAAACATAGTATGCCTCCCTGTGTTGACTACTATTGACTTAGGGTGAGTACCTGAGTCAAGGCAGTCAAAGTCAAATTAGATTAAGTGAAGGGACTTTTGCTTTAATAGCTTTGGATTTTAGGCTGGAAAGATGTAAGCCTGAAATATTGGGATGAACAGGGAAAAGGAATCTGCCTGTCTCCGGTGGGATTCTCCTAATACAAAGATTTGTTTCCAGGGAAATCTGAGGGAGATATGGGAGTCATATCGGGAAAGTAGGGAGACCAAGCAAGGATGCAATATCAAGCAAAGTCCCATAAAGGGCAGTTTCACCTAAGTTCTGAGGGAGGTGGGGAAGCTTTGGGGCCAGTCTCAACTGGGAAGTTGTTCTCATTGGGGAACTTTGCACCCACCAGTCATTGGTTAAGGTCTACCCCTGGAGAACTTAAATTCCTAGGCTATTCTAGCATTCAGGGCAGTAGTTGCCAATATTGGCTTTAGAGTATGAAGGCAAAGCACAGGTGCTATCTATCAGAAGAGAAAGCATGCCAGGTTAATGTGTATGAGGACCATGTGTAGAAAACAGACAGCTTCTGCTACACTGCTAGAGAGAGAAGTGAATTTTTAAAAAGTAAAAATAATAGATAGGGGCTCTTATGGGCTCTTATGGGGGCTCTTATGGGCTCATGAAGGCTTATGACAATTTTTGACCTCTGTGTCCAGCTATTCCAGAAGCACTAATTTACCTCTGGATTTTAAAGTTACTTGCGAGGAATAGGGGGAGAGGAGGAATCCCTATAAGTTTTCTATTACTTGCAAGCAAAAGTGTCTTAATGGAGAGAGACACACAATTGATCAGACTTTGCCATAACACAGAGTAGGAAGAAAACAAACCTTAAAAGGTGGCATATTGGCCTGTGGACCTCAAATCTTGGAAATAACTTCTTCAATGGAGCTTTTGTGTCTCTATTTCTATTCTTAATAACAACCCAATTGTGGAATTGCAGAGGTAGAAGTCTTTCACACCCTTATAAAAATCCAACTTCTGAGAATGAGGGAGGGCCTGAAAAGTCTGACCCCCGTTGGGGACAAACCCCAGGTGCACTCGAGCCCTTAATAAATAATGGAGCACCAGTAGAAGAAAAGGCAAGATACGTGGGAAATGTGATATCTCAGTTCCAAGGCCCGGTGGACCAACTTGGCAGTCTTGGATAGAAACAGATTAAGTGTGAGAAATCACTCATCCCTAATATATAGTTGTTTCATGGACTTTGCCATTGTGAGAAGCATTCAGCCTCAGTAAGTCACAGACAACAAGATGTGCATTTTTTCACTTCAGAGGATTTAGCCAGTTGATTAACTACAAAAAGAGGGAGCTTGGTGGGTAAAAGACTAAGCTTTCACTTCAGGGAATTGTGGTTGAGCCCTCCAAGAAATGGAGTTCACGTCTCAGCTCTGGGACTCTCAAGGATAATAGCTCACATCAGAAAACCACAGTAAAGGATTTGGCAAGCGGGGACCAGGGCAGGCAGTTGGATGGGCAAGGAATTATGGGAAGTCTCTCCTCCCATCCTCCCAGGTAGGGAAATTCTTAAAGAGATGGCAGAATAAGTGGAAAATATTGGAAATCTAGCACTAAGTCTGATTTGAAATTGCCTCATATTTTTAGAAAAACAAGGAATGTGTGGTGCTTACAAAGAAAGATGATGGTCATAAAAATATTCTTCCTCCCTATCTTCGTATGTTCTTTTTCTTACTTTTAAGGGAACCTACTTACCAATGGGATAGGAAATCAGAAAAGCACAGAGACTCACAAATGTCAATGTATTCAGGACTGAACTTACCAATAGGCAGATTACATTAGATGTAACAATAAGAAATCACTAACATTTGACAACTTTTAATCTACAAAAATGGCAGTTTCATATGACACAGTCTAATAATTTTGATATTGGGAAAAGAGGTTCACTAAAACAATTTGATATGAAATAATTCAAAAAAGTGTTGAAGCAGCTTTCATAGGAAAAAATCAGAATGTTGAATGTTTTTGTGTTTTCTGGTACTTACTTTATAGTTCAGTATCACCTTTAATTTGAGTTACATGTTGAAGGTAAGGTAGAAGCAGAATAAATTTTTCGGAACTTGGGTATATAAAGATCCCATCTGATCCCTGGTTACATTCATCATATGAGTCTCTGCAGGTCTTTCTCTAGTAAATGTTATTATTCCAAACACCTAATAAAGGACCCCGACTCCACTAGTTAGTACTTGTATGGCCTTGGATCACATGGATGTAAGACCTTATATCTCTAAGCCCCAATAATCCCTTCTGTTGAAACGTAAGATAATAAAAGTGTATTATTCAATGAGATAATCCATGTAAGGTACCTTCACATCCTAAGCACTGGATAAATAAATACTAGCTAGGATAATACAAGTTATTATTATTGTCATTATTACTAGGGCAGGTCTGGACAAGCCAGAAAAAGCAGGAAGCCCATTTTCCATTTTGTCAGCTTTCCAAGTTCACCTTTCTGAGCGTTCATCTCTGGCATTGGCAATAAGGAAAGAACCCGAATGTGAAGTTAAAAATCTGGGCTCCTAGCTCTGCATTGCCACTTCTCAACTGTACAACCTTAAGCAAGTTACTTAAAAGTCTCTGAGTCTCAGTTTGCTTATCTGTAAAGGTGAGGAATAGCCATCTGATGGGTTCGTTCGTAGTAGAGATTAAATATAAAATGGTGACCCTGTGCCTGATACACAGGAGGCACAGATTAATGTTCTCCCTCTTTCCTTCCACCCAGTGACTCCTTCGATGCCTAATGGCCCTCTGTCTAATAGGGCCTGGTCCTTCCCTCTCTGTCTTCCTGCCCTTCCTCTTGCACAGTCAGAATCTCAGTTCCTCAGATCTTGTTCTACTCTCAGTCTCATAGAACAGAGCAGTAAAGGTAGTAATGACATTTGTTTACCCAGAAAATGTTCTTGATTAGCCACTAGGTGCCAGCCACTGGGGGTACCACAGTGAACAAAACAGACAAAAATCCCTGCCCACAGAGAACTTACTGCCACAGGGTTTGAGTTGAGTTTTCTGTTACTAGTAGACAACAAAGTAAATGGCATATATAGCATGTGAGATGACGATAATTTGTAAGGATAAAAAAATAAAGTGGAAAAAACGCATAGGAAACATGTATGTGTATTTTAGAGATTGCCTAGGAAAGGCTGACTAGGAATTTGAGTATAGCCTTGAGGAAGGGAGGAATATTTGTGGGGAGAGGTGACTTCAAATGCTACAATCCTGTTGTATAATACATAATCTATGTGACAGTGTTTTTGTATCAAATTCACAATTATTAGCTTTCACCCCTAAATCCATTCCAAGGTTTATTCACCTTTGACAATCTTCTAAAACTGCGGATAGGATTAAAAATTGGTATTGGGCAAGCCAGGTTAATAGTTTCCTGGTCCTGACATGATAATGTTGCAGAAATGTCCATTTCCACTTAATTACCACTGAAGGCGTCTTGATTTTCAATGTCCACCTCCTCTCCCTTTGGTCAAGATTCTTTTGTCCCGAAAATGTTTTCAGTCATATCAAACTAGTGTGCTGTTCTACAAGGCCACTGTCCAGAGGCAAGCTCAGTAGTGATTAGAACTCACCCACGAGGACAGCCAACACACAAAGCTTACAATGTGCTTGTCATGGGGCTAAATGCTTTACATGTTTTATCTCATCTTATCCTCTCAACAACTCTGATGGAGGTTTCTTAATTTGTCATCATTTTCCAGATGTGGAGAATGAAGAACAGGTAGGTTAAGGAACTTGCTCAAAGCCATGCAGTTTGTAAAGCAGTAGAGATGAGACTTTGAACTAGTTGTACATGTAACCACCGTATCATTGGTTTCTAAACTCTAGTATGCTCTAGAATCACCTGTAAAGCTTGTGAAACCTAAATTGCTGGACTCCACCCACAGAGATTCTGATTCAGCAGGTCTGGCATGGGACCTGATAATTTGCATTTCTAACAAGTTCCCAGGTGATACTGCAGCAGCTGCTGCTGCTCTGAGGGTCACATTTTGAGAACCACTTTGCTGCATTATACTTCTTTAATCTAGAAGGGACTAACTTTTCAGATGATATGACAAAAAATATTTCTGTCCTTAAAAATAAACTTTCACTGTGTTTATTGATAACAAACTGGGGAACCAGGGTGCTTATGCTAAGTTCAATTTAATTGGCCCTGAGCTCCTTTTCGGAGTTCCCAATCCAGTGCCTAAAAAACAATGGCACCAGTACTTTTTTTTTTTTTTTTTTTTTTTTGAGACGGAGTCTCACTCTGTCGCCCGGGCTGGAGTGCAGTGGCACAATCTCAGCTCACTGCAAGCTCCACCTCCCGGGTTTACGCCATTCTCCTGCCTCAGCCTCCTGTGTAGCTGGGACTACAGGCGCCCGCCACCTCGCCCGGCTAGTTTTTTGTATTTTTTAGTGGAGACGGGGTTTCACCATGTTAGCCAGGATGGTCTTGATCTCCCGACCTCGTGATCCGCCCGTCTCGGCCTCCCAAAGTGCTGGGATTACAGGCTTGAGCCACCGCGCCCGGCCGGCACCAGTACTTCTTAAAGGCAGAATGTGATCAGAGGAATCTGAGAGTTCTGGGGGTCCACAGAAGCAGACACACAGAAGGTAGGTCATTAAAATAATGACCCCAAAGAGTCACCCCCCTGTGTCTATACTCTGTGATGTGATGCTGCCACTCCTTCCATAAAGAGGTAGAATTTATTTTCCCTTCCCCTTGAATCAGCTGGCTTATTGCTTTAACCACTAGAAATGTGGTAAATGGGCCAGACACAGTGTCTCATGCCTGTAATCCCAGCACTTTGGGAGGCCAAGCGGGGGGATCACCTGAGGTCAGGAATTCGAGACCAGCCTGACTAACATGGTGAAACCCCGTCACTACTAAATACAAAAAAAATTAGCCAGGCGTGATGGTTCATGCCTGTTATCCCAGCTACTTGGGAGGCTGAGGCACAAGAATTGCTTGAGCCTGGGAGGCAGAGGTTGTAGTGAGCCAGGATTGCACCATTGCACTCCAGCCTGGGCAACAAGAGCAAAACTCCGTCTCAAAAAAAAAAAAAAAAAAAAAAAAAAAAAAGAATGTGGCAGATATACAATGCCCAAGTTCTGGACCCTACATCTTAAGAGCCCTGCAGTGTTTGCTCTTGTCCTAAGAGATCACTATGATGAAGCCCAGGCTAGTTTACCTGCTGGGGGCATGTAATGGACAGTTGAGATGCCCCAGCCACCAGCCAGTAGGAGGAGCCACAGACAAGTTGTCGGAGGAAGTGATCAAGAAAGCTTGCTGGATTTTCCTTCCAGATTGGCAGTCTCTGCCTGCTCCAGCCCACTCACCAGCAACTACTGAGAAACTCCGGTTACAGATTTCAAACCCACTGCTTGCCTGGCATTGGAAAGTCCCATCTTAACCTGCAGGTGGGTTCCCGTATCAGGGTGTTCCTAAGCCTCAGTGCTGTGTTTCCCTACGTGGACCATGAAGATGGGGTCATGACATTATCATAGTATCATATAGAGCTATTTTTTTCAATTATCTTATAACCCTTCTGGTTAGACCGAGAATAACTACACTTGCTAAACAACCTTTAGATTAGCACAAGGAGAGCAAGCTTTGGGCAAAGAACTTTGGCAGCCAACAGTATCTATCCAGGATCTAATAACACCATCTGTTTTTATTGAGCATGTGTGCTAGTGTCATTTATGTATAGTGATCCTGGTTTTTCATTTGTGTTTGTGATGTGAAATTTCCTTTTCAAACAAATGTAATAATTTTAAAACTATATTCACGTGTACAGAAAACATATCATAAATGATAGCATTGGAAATAAACACACAGCAAAGCTGTGACAGCAGTAAATGAGCCCAGGCCAGGTTCATGAGGTTGGCTCACAAGGCTAAGGCAAGTGTTCTCTCACCTCACAGACCTCTAGCCCTTCTGCCTTGCCCTGTAGAACATGTGACCCAGTGGTCATGGGACAACTGGCCTGGGGTCCCTGTTTATTCTCTACATTTTCTTCCCCTTTTCATTCCAGGTCCTCAGAGAGGGGCCCTTCCAGGTTTCCAGAAGAGTTGGAGAAAGTGAAGCACTCATTCCTGTGGAAGTCGTCCCCCACCTCCTGTCTCTTCCTTCCCTAGTTAGCATTAAGATCTGACTGTGTAGTCTCTTTAGTGAGAAGGTTTCTTAGCCCCTCAAAGCCCTTTATTTTCCATTTTTGAAAAATGGAGGTACTTTTGAGGGCTAGATGTGTTTTTTTTTGGGGGGGGGGCAGGGGGAAACTCCTAGGACTCTGAAGAGCTGAGAAGGTCTGTTGACTTACAGCTGGTTCTAAGCCCTAGGCTGTGAGAGAGAGTGTTGTCAGGGGCCTTAGAGTTTTGTTTGATAGCCTCAGGCCATGCTCACCAGGGTGGGAAGGCAGCAGGCACTTAGAGTGAAATCCTAGCTCAAGACTATAGATGGAACATTTGCAAGGATCTCTCTTATAATGTATTTTGGTACCTAAAAAAGGCATACGTTCAGCAGGAAAGCAAAGGAGGCAGGAATGCTCAATATTTAAGCAGTTTATATTTAATTTTTTGTATGTGCCAGCTACTGTTTAACATACTAGGGATACAGAAGTAAATGAGACAGATAAGGACCCAGCTGTCATGGAGATGGCATTATAGTAGGGGAGACATAATATAAACAAATACATGAAATAATATACTGTATAACACCAGGTAGTGATAGCAGCTATGAAGAAAAATTAAGCATCTTAATGGATCAAAAGTACGTATGTGTCTGTGGGGTGTGTGTGTGTGTGTGTGTGTGTGTGTGTGTAAACTTCTAGCCTTCCCTAGGGACTTTAGTCTCCCAAAGACACTCCCATAAAGGTGTAAATTAAAAATTGAGATAATTTAACTCTGTTGCTACACATGGTGGTTGTGGGGGTGGGGGAAACATTCTGGAAGAAAAAGGTTTGGCTAGGACACGGGGATGGGATGACAATGAACAGGGCACTATCCCTTGTGACTGGGATTCCCCTTTCTCCAACGTAACCCCTCATCTTACCCCCTGCAATGCCTTAACTCTTTAGAGTTTGGAAATTTCCTCTCTTACAATCGCATTTTTATTGAAGGTAAAGCAAGAAGCTCCCAAGGCAGCTGCTTTGGGAGAAACATTTCGTTCTGTCCTCTGCTCTTGGAAAGTCTTGGGTGATGCTAAAGAGGAGAATGGGAGAACTGTTCTGAGTTTTCTGTTTCTCTTTCCTTGTTTTGTCAAATGCCTCAAAAAGCCTATTGATTAGTGGTCCCCAGCACTCTCCACATGTCAGTACAGTGTCACTAGCAGTGTTCCTATTATCTATTGTTGTGTAGCCCTCAAATTTCATATCCTAGTTCAACAATTTATTATTATCTGTATATTCTGTGTGTTGGCTGGGCTCATCTGGATGGCTCTCCTTTGGGGTCGTTCATGCAGTTGCAGTCCAGTCTGATAGGGCTGAGGCTGGAGTTAGCCAAAGGTTCCACTAGGCTGGATGCCAAGGTAGTTTCTTCATTCATGTATCTGGTGCTCCAGTCCCTCGCCTTGTGACTACTGGTTAAAGCAGTCACAGACCACTCAAATTCAAGGCAATGGAAGAATAGACACAATCTTTGGTGTTAAAGTGTCATGCATGTACTAGGAAGGAAGGAATTGGTGGCAATCATGTAGACACACTACTTCAAGCAGCACAGGGGTGCATCCTCCCAGTGCTCAGGCAAATTCTGACAATATCAGGTCACTAAAGGGAGTTCTGAGGGTTGGGACTTCTGAGGTTATTATTCTGAAGGATTTTAGGGGTTACTACCCCTAAAAATATGAGACGTCACTATAGGCATCATTAACATCAGTCAGCAACAATATGTGGTTAGCCCCTGCTCCAATACACTCCAGGCCTCCCAACCCCTGAAAACAATATTAAACTCTACCTGCCAAATAAATGTATCCTAAAAGTTCTCTAGAGTGGCTGTGAGACATGGGAAAAAGCATGGTCTTGGCTACACATGAGACATGGATCTTGCCTTTAGGTTCTGCCACACAAACTCGCTTGGCAAATTATTTTTCTGAGAAACATTATCTGCAAAATGAAGACAATAATATATAATGTTGCTTTAAGGATTAAATGGATTAACCAATGTCAAATACTCCTTGTAAACACTGAGTAAATGATTGCTGAGGCATTGATAGGAAAACTAGTTCCCTCAAATGAAACTTTTAGAAAGAGCCTTGTCTTAGGATTAGGTTGAATTTTTTTGGTGACAGGAAACCCAAAATAACTATTGCTAAAGTTAGGTAGAGCTTTACTTCTCCACCACATGAAAGAAAACTGGGAGTAGGCAGTACTAACCAATGTTGCACTTCCATGTTAATTGGGGACCCCGGCTGATGTTACTGTGGTGTTCTAATGGTGGTTTTCTTTCGTTTTTTCTTTTATGCTTATTAATTGAAATTCTTCTATAAAAAAGTGTTGATCCCTTCTTCCTCATTTATTTATTTAATCTTTTAAACATGCCCCTATCTTTTTTTTTTTCTTTTTTTGAATAGCACTTCCATGCTTTATGGCACCATGAGAGGCTTCTAGGCTCATCTCGTATTTTCCATGCCCTAAGACTGTAATCAAACACTTCTCCAAGGAGCCCTCCTTTTCTTGTAGAATGGTATTTATAAACCAAGATCTGAATGTTAAGTGTACTCATTGCTATTGGAATTTCACTGCTTCTGGGACTTATAAGCAGACTTCACTAGGAGAGACAGACAGGTAGATGACAGGTAGGCATGTGTCTGTCTAACTATGTATGCTAATTCATACATGTACACAAATCTATGTTTATTTCTGTTTCTCTATGCATGCATACATACATACTTACAAACTCACTAGTACATGCTGAAACCTCCGTCTCCAATGAAGCACAACGGCATTCTTCCTGTAATTCCCCTTTTGGTTATTCATAACTTCTCTCTCTGATAATGAGAAATCTGACCCTCATTCATTTTCTCTCTGTCTCTCTCCATCCATCCACCCATCTTTACTTGTTCAATTCTGATACACATGTGATTTTAGAATTGCTGATATATTGGAAATAGATTTACCAACTGAGTACAGTGTTTACATACTGTTCTTTTGTGTTTAAACTTACAGTCAAAACACTGTTTTCCGAAGTTATTTATAAGATACTTATACTACTATTTTTCATAATAGCTGTAGCATCTTGCATTTCCAACAGCAATAAATGAGGGTTCTAGCTGCTTTGCATTTATGTCAGCACTTTGTATTGCAGATTTTTTTCATTTCAGCCATTTTAATGTATGTAGTGGCATCTCATTCGGGTTTTCATCTGCGTTCCGCTAATGACTATTGATGTTGAACATTTTTTCTTATGCTTTTTTGCCATATATATATCTGCTTTGGTGAAGTATCCAATTAGCTCATTTGCCCATTAAACATTTTTGATTTTTAATATTCAGTTTGTTTTGTATTTTTGAGTTATGAGAGGTATTTATATATTCTAGACACATGTCCTTTAAAAGACATATGACTTGTAAACATTTTCTTTCAGTCTGTGGCTCTTCTTTCCATTTCCTCAAAGTGTTTTTCATAGAGCAAAAGTTTTTAATTTTGATAAAAGCTAATTTATCATTTTTAATGTACTTTTAAAATTCATATCTAAAAATTCCTTGCTAAATAATACAAATTATGTATATTTTCACTCTTTTTTTTTCCTGGAAGTTTTATAGCTTTATATTTTACATTCAGTCTATGATTAATTTTTTGTTAGTTTGTCATGAGTTGTGAAGTACGTGTAGTTTTTGTTTATCTGTTTTAGTTTTGTTTTTGCTACATGGATATCCAGTTGCTTCAGAATCATTTGTAGAAAAGACTGTCCTTTCTCCACTGAATTGCCATTGCACCTGTGTCAAAACATATCTGTAGCTATAGTCTCTTATAGAATTTGCATTTATGATGATTTTGCATAGAGATGTTTCATTATTATTTTCTATTTTATATAGTGTTTCATTATGATTTACTTCCCTTTTATTTCTCCTTTATATTATAATTAAGACATTATTGATTCTTTTTAACTTATGTGTAAAAGCAGATTTAACTTTATTTAATATTACTAAAAGGGGCTTTACAGAAAATATGTTTATAGAGAGTATTGAGTAAAACAAGTTTAGATAACCAACACGATAATCCTTGATAGGCCATTTTAAGGACTTTGGATTTTATTTTAAGGATGAAGGAAAGCCTTTGTAGAGTTGCAAACAGAGAATTGAAATCATCTGTTGTACTTTTAAAAAATATTATTCTAGCTGTTTCATGAAGAATAAGTTATAGGCTGGGTGCGGTGGCTCATGCCTGTAGTCCCCACACTTTGGGAGGCCAAAGCGGGCAGATTACTTGAGGTCAAGAGTTTGAGATCAGCCTGGCCAACATGGTGAAACGTCATCTGTACCAAAAATACCAAAATTAGCCAGGCGTGGTGGTATGTTCCTATAGTCCCAGATATGCGGGAGGCTGAGGTGGGAGAATCGCTTGAACCTGGGAGGCAGAGGTTGCAGCAAGCCGAGATCAGGCCACTGCACTCCAGCCTCAGCGACAGAGTGAGACTCCATCTCAAAATAAATAAATAAATAAATAAATAAATAAATAATAGAAGCAGCAGAAAGGATAGGAGCAGAGGAGCATAAGGAAGAATTTGATAAGCCAAGTGATAGATGATTGTTGCTTGTAGCAGTGGATCAGGGTGGAAGGGATCAGTATCAGGTTGTACACATATTTCTGAGGTAGACACAATAGGACACTTGCTGTTGGATTAGCTGTGAGGAGTAAAAGCAGAGGCAAAGTTGCAACCAAAATTTTTTCGTCTGAGCAACTAAAAAAATGGAATTTTCATTTATATAAAGATAGGAAATTATGCAAGAGGAATGCAAAGTTGGGCATTTAATTCTGAGATGTCCATCTGACATCCAGCTGGAGATATTGGGCAGGCAGCCATGTTGGGCATTTAAGTCTGGAGTTCAAGGGAGAGAAGCAGGTTGGAGATAGAGATTTGAGAAATTTTAGTGCTTAAAAAAATGATAAATTCCTCTCTGTTTTTCTTTGTTTTTCTCTTTATGAAATTCTTATTAACCAGATTTTGAACATCTTAGATTGGGCTTCTTAATCTTTGCTTTCATATTTCTAGTTCTTTAGTTCAATTTTCTGAGGGGTTTTCTTGACTTTTTCTTCCTTTTATTTATTTATTTTGTTATAATAAGTTCAATTTTTAATTTTTATTTTTTTGCTTTTAATTTCTCATCTAATATTCAGCTCTGGTTTTATCAATTTAGGTTTTTCTCATATTTTTCTGAAGTTATTTAATTGGTGTCTTTGAAGTTTTTCCCTGTTACCTAAATTAGTTTTTTCTTTTGGATTTCTGTGAGTGAGTGAGTACATTTGTGTTTGGAGAGCTTTCTTTATATGTCTAGTGATCCTTAATTGCCATGATTCCAAGTAAAGCACTAAAAATCTTTAAAAAGCTGTTATAGGCTGAATTATATTCCCTCCAAATTCACATGTTGAATTCCTAATCCCCAGTACCTGACAATGTGACAGTATTTGGAGACAGGGTTTTAAAGAGGTAGTTGAGTTAAATTGAAATCATTAGGGTGGTTCTAATCCTATATGACAGGTGTCCTTATAAGAAGACTAGATTAGGACACCCATGCAGAGGAAAGACCATGTGAAGACACAGGGAGAAGACAGCCATCTATAAGCCAAGGAGAGAGGACTCAGAAGAAATCAACTATCCTGACACTCTGACCTTAGACTTCCAGCCTCCAAAACTGTGAGAAAATACATTTCTGTTGTTTAAAGGCTTAAGCTTTAAGCCACTCAATCTGTGGAACGTTGTTATAGCAGCCCTAGCAAACTAACACAGAAGAGCTGAGGCTTGAGGCTATCTTCACTTTTTGGTGCTTTTCTAGGGAACTGGCTGTTTGATCGGTGGATATTCCTTTCCCTAACAAACATACATACAATTTCAGTCTATAGTGGTCATTATCTCTAAAAATGAATCCTTCATCTTCCTCCCTGAAGGTAGACACCTAGCTATGTAAAGGTTTGAATCTATTCAGTGTGCATTTTTTCAATTGACTATTCCGTCAATCTCTTTGCCATCTTGTACCTCAGTCCTACCTTCTGCTGTGGTTGGTGCTTCTGAGTACAATCTTGCCCTTTCAGTTACACTGGAGAATTAATGATTTGCAGTGATGGGGAGTGGAGGCATTTGGCTGCTGGCAGCTCTGCATGGGGGTGCGGGAAGGTGGTATATAAATGCACATCAATTTTTTTTTTTTTTTGAGATGGAATCTCGCTCTGTCACCCAGGCTAGAGTGCAGTGGCATGATCTTGGCTCACTGCAACCTCCGCCACCTGGGTTAAAGTGATTCCCCTGCCTCAGCCTCCTAAGTAGCTGGGATTACAGGTGCACGCCAACACGCCCAGCTATTTTTTTTTTTTTTTTGTATTTTGAGTAGACATGGGGTTTCACCATGTTGGTCAGGCTGGTCTCAAACTCCTCACCTCGTGATCTGCCCACCTCAGGTTCCCAAAGTGCTGGGATTACAGGATTGAACCACTGTGCCCGGCATGAATGCATATCTAGAATGTCAAGTCATTCATATGCCTTTTTACTTTAAGTTTTACCTTGTGACATGTGTCATGGTAGTTGCTCCTGAGTTCTCTAGGGCAAATAAGTCCACGACTCTTTGGTATCTCCTGGGTACGTATTTTAGATTGAAGCTCATTCCCCTATCGTGTCAGCCACTACTCAATTCTCTGCTTTACATTTTCTAAAAATGTGAAAATGCCTCTCCTTTCCTTGCCGGGTTATATCATTTTTACTCCTTTATTGCTATTTTATTGGAGTGATAAGTCTGAGAGGAGATTAAAAAATGTATCCAATTTGCTACTTTTATCTATCTGGGCAACTTTTGTGAAAGGAGGAAGATAAAATGATTGTAAAAATATGTATTTTTTAAACAAATTAGAGTTGGTAGATAAAATAAAATTCTGAAGACTATTTTTTTTTTAAGTTGCTTAAATTAAGTCAGCAAATTGGGTTAGCTGTACTTAATCTCTTTCCATTTTAGTTTTCTCTCCTGTCAAATAATGCGTTCTCCAATTCAGGTGGTTATTAGAACCAACTTGGATGCTTTTTTATAATCCAGATCCATAGACAACAGGCCCGGAGATTCAGATTCCACATATCTGGAGTAGAAAGCATGAGGCCAAATTACCTCTTAGGGCTCTGGGCACTTAAATATTCTGTGAGTTTGATAATTTCATTTCTATTCCTTGATTTCCTTTTTAACTGGGAACTCTTTTAGGAATGACAACTTTTCTAAATATTTGGATAATAGTAGACTCATTTAGAGCCTTAAACTGAACTTCAATATTGCATAAATCACAAATTAACAAGTGGAATCATACAGTTGATTATTGGCTGGGAGGGCCAAGATGGGGTGTGAGAAGATGCCGTATAATTTGAGAAAAAATATTAAAAAATATTTTTATATTTGGAACATTAAACAGCCCTTTTCTTATAACAACTTCAAAATACATTGCAAAAATTTTTCTTATCTGACATGGTATGCCAGAAATAGATTCTATTTTCTGCATACACAAAGCTCACGGTGGCGGTGAAGGGAATGGTGTCATGAGATTTTCAGTTTATCCAAAGGGGTCATGGGTTTAAAAAGGATGGAAAGCACTGCAGTAGTGAGACGGATTGGTTTCTGAAGAAAAGTGAGAAAATAAAACCATTAAGTCCAACTGTCACTCTTCCAACTGAATATTGAAACCACTTGGGAAAAAACTTGAGTGAGGTTTACAGTCATAAGCAACGTTGGTATTTTTGAGGTTTGCCTGTGAATTGCCATTTAGCTGTACCACATACTTCCTAGATATGTGATTAGTTGCCATATTTTAAAACTTCCAAAAATGTTAAGTTGCTTGCTATACTGGGCTAACTTATTGAACGGTTTCTGCTCATTTGGATTAGAGGATTTGTGTGTTTTGGTATGGTTTATGGACCGAGGATTCAGAGACTGGGATTTCTGTTCTACTTACACAATAATGTGGTGTATGAACTGGAACATGTCACTTCGTATTTTATCTTTAAGTCCTTGTATACCATACATTGCATGCAAGGGTGATTTGGCTCAAAATTTGTCACCCATGAAATGCCAGGCTCATTTGACTGACTGATTCAGCCAACTAGGTAAGTGTCTTCTTCCTCTTTGCCTCTTTATATTGTTGATGAATAAGGACACATAATCTTAAATGATGTTGTTACTTAGTGTAGCAATGGTCGTAACAGTAGTAACAGTAGTAGTTTTACTCCAGAACAGTAAGAGGTGAAACTGATTAAAGAGACGAGAATATTAATATTAAAAGCAATGGATCTAGAGACAAAAAAGCTGATTTTGAGTCTTGGTTCTCCCAGCTCCGTGGACTTGGTTATGACAGTTTAAGATTTCTACGCCTTAGTTTCTTTGTTTGTAAAACTGAGATTATAATAGCTACCTGAGAGAATTGTTTTCAGAACTAGAGGAAATAATATTTTCAAGGACTGAGCACCATGGTGGGCATTTTGCCTGGAGATAATTGCAGCACTGCACATTTTTAAGTAAAAGGATGATATGATTAGATTAATGTTTTAGAAAGTGTGGAGGATGAGTTGGAGGCACATAAAAATGGAGGGCAAGAGATTTGAAGCAGGTGAAAAGCTTATAATAATACAGCTGAAAAATCATACACTCTAAAATAAAGCAGAAGAGGAAATGGAAAGGATGAGACCCACTTGAGTAATAAGAAAGCAAATGTCTTGAAAGTAAGGCCCATGTCTTATTCATCTTTGTGTGCCTAGCACATCACACAATGCTTACCATGGAGTAGGTCCTGGGAAAATGTTTCTTATTTGATCATGGAATTGACTCAGTTTGATTGAATATCACCAAAAAGGTAGTAAGATGAGAAAATTTAAAACTCGGATACTTTTTTTTCCCTCGTGTTTTCTGTTACTCCTAACTTTATCCCTTCTTTTCTCTACCTCCAATTTGGGGAGCCAGGTATTTTGCCTTCATTTCTTTGGGTAAAGGTTGCCATAGGAGAAAGTAAACTTTAAGATACGGTGAAGTTTATAACTTCCATTTTTCAAAAGAGCCTATGGATATTTCGAAGAAAACATGATGAATCAGAGTCGGTATCTCCTTCACAGAGATGAACAAGATTCCCTATCCTGAAAGATGAAGATATTTGTAGAGGACATGGTGAGCCCTGGTGGCTTCCTGAGGCTGTAGGGGTTGGCTGAGAGTTGAGGAAACTGGATCCATTTGGAGATAGGCAATCCCAGGAGACCTATGCCTCTGTCTACGGGGTAGTGCCTGGGGGTGGGGTTAGGGAGGAGGCAAGCTCCAAAGTCCCCATCACCTAGCTGGATGAGGAAGCCTAACTGTGTATGTGATGTGAACCTCATGGAGTTCCTTGTGTTGTGGCATGGCATTGTAGCAGCAGATGGTCATAGGGCCTGAAAACACAGCAGAATTCTCCACATTTCAGAGTAAGGTCCCACAGTAAGAACTTTTTCCTGGCACAGGTGTGACTCAAAAGAGAATCAGGGTCTTAAAGAAGACTTGCTTTTTTTTCTTTTTAAATTAAAAATTTTTTTGTTTTGAGATGGAGTCTCCTCACTCTGTCACCCAGGCTGGAGTGCAGTGGCATGATCTCAGCTCACTGTAACCTCCGCCACCTGGGTTCAAGTGATTCTCCTGCCTCAGCATCCTGAGTAGTTAGGATTACAGGCGTGCACCATCATGCCCGGCTAATTTTATATTTTTAGTAGAGATGAGGTTTCACCATCTCTACTGATACTGATGATTGACCAGGCTAGTCTCAAACTCCTGACCTCAAGTGATCCACCGGCTTTGGCCTGCCAAAGTGCTGGGATTACAGGTGTGCACCACTATGCTCTGCTAATTTTGTATTTTTAGTAGAGATGGGGTTTCACCATGTTGGCCAGGCAGGTCTTGAACTCCTGACCTCAGGTGATCCGCCCACCTCAGCCTCCCAAAGTGTTGGGATTACCGGCGTGAGCCACTGCACCCGGCCCTTAAAGAAGTCTTGATAATGGAAACAACAGAGTGGAGTAGAAGGGTGCCCTTAAAGAAGTCTTGATAATGGAAACAAGAGTGGAGTAGAAGGGTGCAATACTACCAATAAACACAGAATGAAGTCTTGAAGGGAACCAGGGCATCTGCAGGGATGACAGTGTAGATACCCACTGACAATCACACGTTGTCTCCCATTTCATCCCTAAAACCTTGACATTATAAGTTCTGTGAATCTATGGCTCCAGAATTTTGATGCAACTCTGAGGGAAACTAAATTTGAATTAACTCATAGTAAGTCTCTGCCACTCATGGGAACTCACAATATAAACTGAATTCAGTAATAAAAAATATAAAGAAATTAAAATTTCTCATATTGTAAACTGAGGTTCAAACTCCCTAAACAAACAAGCTTTTTTGGACATATTAATAAAAGTGGAGTAGGTGTCAATTGTAAATTGCTACATGAACACATTCTATCTCGTACAGATCAGAACACACATGAAATACCGTTTATATGTGGGAATCAAATTTACAAAAAAGTATTAGCAAATTGGAGCCTGATGAGCATGGAAAGAGAATAACAATCATGCAGCATGAGAAATGGTACAAAGATCTGTGATCCTTAGGTGAGACGCTAGCAGTTGTTTAGTGGTATTCAAAGAGAATTCAATAAGGGCAAAGTGGAATGACTGTTAACCTTTATATGGCACTTATTATTTTCCAGACACTGTCCCAATCACTGACATGAGTTAACACATTTCATAATAACTCAGAGCATAGATGCCTATTATTATCACTATTTACCGGGTGAAGAAATGAAGGTGGAGAAATTAAATAATTCACCCAAGCTAATACAGCTGATGAGTGGTGGAGCCAGGATTCAAACTCACTTTTGTTTCAGGGTTCTGAATTAGTGAACCTCAGAACCTGCCAGGTTCTGAATTAGTGTAACAAAGATTTCTTTACAGTTAGAGCTCTTCAGAAACGGAATGCTGGCTCAGGAAGCAGTGACTTATTTCACTGGGAATGGGTTGGGCAGGTGTCACGGATGTTATGGAGAGATTTGAGATTTCTGCTGGAGGTGAATATTAGGTGGAATGACTGTGAGTTCTCTGATTTTGAACTTCTAGGAGATCATTTTTTGTGATATTTCATTTGTTAGTTAAAATTTTAAAAAATTTAGTTTAAAATAGTTTCTCCCTTTTAGGTGGCATGTGAGATGTACTCAAGAAAAATACTGCAGTAAGACTCTACCTCAGGTTATATAGCACCCATTCTCTGTACAAGATTGTTAATTAGAAGTATCTCACTAAAAAAAAAAATGGCAGACTTAGTAAGGAGAATTATTTTATTTATGTAGCTACAAATCTAACTGGGATGATTTACTGAAATTATTTTCATTCTTCTTTTATATTCTGGTGTGCATGTGGGGTGTGTGTGTGTGCGTGCGTGTGTGTGTGTCTTTATCTCTTAATTGGTGATTCTGTTGGCTGAATTTCTTGGGGTTGGTTTTCCCTGCATAGTTTGGCATTTGTGTTTGAGAGCTCATTTTGGGTGGTCTCCCACCCATCCTCCTTTCTCCAATCTATGCTTACTCCTGTCTGTCTGAAATACCTGGGATTATCATGGTGGATTCAGCCTTCTATTCCACTGTGATATTGGGAATGTCACATTTGGTGGCCCATAGAGACCTATGCCTTAGGAAAGTCAAGAATTTGCAGTACTTTTAGAATGCATTGAGGAAGTGGATATGTATCAGATGAGCCTAAATTGCAGCTTGTTTTACATATACACTGACTTTCAAGTGTGCAATAACATAAAAATCAAGAGAAGATTGTACTTTCATTTAGGTTGAACTTTATCAAAAGTGATTTACCATTGTGGAATATCATGTTACTGACAGTTGTTGAACTTAGGCTTTTGAGTTGTCAACACCACAAACAACCCACTGATCTTAATTTGTAGCTATTTTGTTTATGGTGTTCAATATCTAACAACTTCACTATACCTTTTAGTGTGACTGTACCAAGCATTTACATATTGAAATTATAAATTTCTTCCATTCTGTTTCTCCTTTATATTAAAGTCAGAACATTATATCGATTTTTAAAAATCTGCATGTGGATAGGTTAAATTGTTATAAATTTCATTCAGAATGGAACACAAGGCATTAGAAAATATTTATTATAAAATGGAGGTTTGGAGATTTATGGAGCTTTCATTTTGTTTTGAGTTTCTCTTACCTCCAAAACCTCAAAATGAAACCAGGCCAAAACCTCCAAATTTTAAAACCAGGGACTTCCTTGAATCTTGACTCAGGTTTACTAAAAGAATATATGACGCTTCACAAAAAGTGGTGGGAGGAAGGGTTTCTGTGGAGGGCAGTGTGATGCAACTATCACATTCAGGAAAACCCATTATAATCATAAAATTTTACTTCCTCAGAATATTTTTGGAAACTTTCTATTTACATAGACATGCTCTAAAGAGCAAATTAAATAAGATACGAATGCTGTGATAAGACTACTGTATTGATATGCATTTCCACTAGAGTATGTATAAATTTTATCCTTCCCTTATTTTTTAATCTAGATGATGTCAAATCAGAAGACAAATCTAGTTTTAAGATAGTAGAGATGAGAAAAAAAAAAAAAAAAGATGACTTTCTAAAACACAACCTTATTTTGGGCCTAGGGGGCATCCCTTCATTGGGTGTTTTTTTGTCTGTTTCTTTGTTTTTCACCTTTATTTCCCTTGTGGAATATCTTTTCTCTCTTTATCTCTATACTCTCAAATCTGATATTACATTTCTGAAAAAACAAATGTGCAAAAAATATTTTACAAAAAAAGGGAACCAAAGCATAATGAGTAAAGATTCATTCTCTCAGGTAATAAAATGTGTTATAAAGCTATAGTGAATAAAATAGTGTTGGTGGTAAACAAATAGACACAGATAAAACATTCCAGAAACAGACTCTAGTATATGAAAAATTGCTATCATAAAAATTATATCAGGGCCGGGCGCGGTGGCTCAAGCCTGTAATCCCAGCACTTTGGGAGGCCGAGGCGGGCGGATCACAAGGTCAGGAGATCGAGACCACAGTGAAACCCCGTCTCTACTAAAAATACAAAAAATTAGCCGGGCGCGGTGGCGGGCGCCTGTAGTCCCAGCTACTCAGGAGGCTGAGGCAGGAGAATGGCGGGAACCCGGGAGGCGGAGCTTGCAGTGAGCCGAGATCGCGCCACTGCACTCCAGCCTGGGCAACAGCGTGAGACTCCGTCTCAAAAAAAAAAAAAAAAAAAAAAAAAAAAAAAATTATATCAGAAATGACTAGAGAAAAATTGTTAAATAAAGTGTGATTACATAATACATAAAACTTTGGGGGAAATTCAATTCTTAGTATGTATTATGGATAAACATAAATTTAACAAAATTAAAACATTTTCAAATATTAAAATAGCAGAAAATACAGATAATCAGTGCCATTATCTCAAAGATGGAAACAACTCTATAAGGAAAAATCAAATGCAAAACTTATGGAGAAAATCATAAAGCATAGATTGATAAAATTAACTACTTTAAATTTTGTTTTTAATATTAGTAACAGTAATGCCCATGTTGATTAGTGTTTACATTATGCTAGTGCAGTGGTCTCCAGACATTCAGAATGTATGTCTCCAAGCAAGGAACATGGCTGCTATATCCCAGATGTGTCCTATAAAAGGACAAGATAATTAAGAGAATGTCATTTATATTGTAGACAGGTTTAGTATTTTGAACCTTTTAAAATATTTTATTGTAATTTTTTAGGTTTCAAAGATAGGCTATTTGTGTATTTATTAGGACAATTCTCTGACTAATCAAGTGTCATTCATAACAGAGTAGATAGATATTTTGCTTTAACTCATGAAGAAAGGAACACATTCAACAAACAAAAGATTTTAATGATGTAACAATAAACAATGTTTCTAATATTAGAAGTTATTTTTCATTCATGTGCTCCTTAGAAAATATCTTAAAATAAAAAAAGAAAAAATCCTTATTGGTAAAATTTAACTAAATTTTGTGTTTCATTTATTAGTTCATAGTATTTGGCATTTGTTTATTTTACTAAAATGATGCTGTGGCATTTCCAATTTAAGTTTAAGAATACTTTCATAGTATTATGATGTAAATTATGCTATAATATAATGAGTAATATTCCTTTACCATTACCACAAAATAATCTAATTATAGCAATTATTTATTGGTAGCTGTGAAAATTTTATCACAAATGTTAATTGCTGTTAAAGTTTAATGGTTCATTATATAAATATAATTTAAATATATTACACATTCCAAGATAAATGTACTACATAATCACATTATTTCTGCCCAAATATTTGAAAGATAAGAAAACAATATATCATGATCAGGAAAACTTAAAATGAGAAGTCACTAAACAATAGAATGAGAAAAAATTATTTTCATCATTGAATGCTAGGAGTAAAAAGGAAAGGAGATAGCTAGTCTCCACAGAATTTAGTATGTACAGACAGTTCATAGAGGGGACAATGGGTCAATTTATTCTCTCCTTCCATGTCAATAAGAATGGATGAATTCCTTAAAAAACACTGAGAGATGAATGGATAAACAAAATGTGGTATACACATACAATGACATGTTATTCAGCCTTAAAAACAAAGGAAATCCTTTCATTTGCAACAACATAGATGAACCTTGAAAACATGCTGAGTGAAATAAGCCAGTCACGAAAAGACATATACTCTATTACTCCTCTTATATCTAAAGTAGTTCAATTCATAGAAATAGAAAGTAGGATGGTGGTTGTTAGGGGTAGGAGAAGGGGGTAACCAGGAGTTGCCATTTAATGGGTATAGAGTTTCAGTTTTGCAAGATGAAAAAGTTCTGGAGATCTGGTTTACAACAGATCCTTTTTGAAATGATTCAAGTCATTGTTCATGTGGCCCAGAAAAATCAGGAGTCCTACACCCACTGCACTCTCAAAGTGAAAGTACTTCTTATCTTGAGCTTCCTTTTCTTTCTTCTGTTGCCACTGATAGCTGCTGTCATCCCTTGCTCTTCAGAGTTTTCCCAGGGGTGAATCAAATACTGCTACGTGTGTTTACCAAATTTCATAGGACCTTAGCCAAGCTATCCCAGTAGGCACTATTGACATTTGCCACTGGATAATCCTTTGTTGTGGGAGGCTGTCCTGTGTGTTGTAGATATTAAGCGGTACCTCCAAGATGCTAGTATCATCAGCTCCCAGCTGTGACAACCAAAAATGTCTGCAAATGTTGTCAAATGTCTTGGTGGGGCAAAATTGTCTAGGGCCATTGACCTATAGGCATGATTTTTTACATACCTTCCTACTCCCTAATGACTTCTTTATCTTTTCTTTTTTAGGATGAACGTGGCAGTGGAATAATGCTGGCAAAAGCAGATCCCAAATGCAATTTCTGTGTAGATGGTTTAGTTCCTCACTTTAGAGTGGCACTTGGCATCCTGCAAAACCTCAACCAAACCTGAGAAAGGAAGAGTTGTATTTAACACCTTGCCCCACATAAGATAATAAAAAAGACACTAGTGATAGATGAGAAAGCACACTAAAATATTAACAGAAATGATCTTGGAGAGGTGAAATCATTGATTTTTTTTTCATTATAATTTTACTATTTTATGTACATGTTTTAAGTACATGATTTGTAGTACATGTTTTAAGATAATTAAAAAAAATCAAGACCAAACAAATCCTAGCAATTTCCAAGACCTAACTCAAATGTCATCTCTTCCATGATGCCCTTTGGATTACCAAACTAACAATATTTTCTTTCTCTTCTGTAACAGCAATCACAACTGACTTATATTGAGTACTCTAAGGCTGGACTTAGATTACCTTATTTAATCTTCATAGTCACTTCATTAAATAGAAGTTTCATTATTCCTGTTTTGCAAATGAAGAAACTGAGCTTATAGAAATAAATAAATAGCCTACCTTGCCTAATATTACAAAGCTGTTAAATGGCAGAGCTATCATTTAAACTTATGTATGTTTATTCAGTCCATTTCCTCCTTCCCTTTGTACTGATCACCAGGCACACCACACTTATTGGTGTTTTTAGTGGACTTAAAGACTACTAAGACATTTTTCCTTTGTCTACATAGTATTCCCCAACTAAATTATAGAGAGCCTTTTTTTTTTTTTTTTTTTTTAAGGGAAAACGGTATTGAGCTTTCATTAAATATCTTCATCTAGGGGGCACCGAATAGGTGGCTTGTTGAAATAGTGCCTTAGTAAAACAAGACAGTGGATGCGTTCTCTATAAATACAAGAGCAACCCAAAGTTCTCATCACAATCACTTAACATCATTTTTCAATGAAAACATCATAAATCCATAGTTTTCACCACAATCATTTAACATCATTTTTCAATGAAAATATCGTAAGTCATGAAGATTATTCAACATGTGAACACTAACCTGAAGATATCTGTTTACACAGATGACCTACTGCCTAAATACTGGTGTCATTTATATTCAAGCAAAAGAAGAGGCAATGAATATATGCCATGAAGAAGGACATTGCTAGACATTCTAAACCAATTTTTAGGGCAAAATTATCATGTAAATTGAGCAGCTTCATTGTACCAAACTATCTGAAATGCATACTCAATGTAATAGTAGTGGCAGAGCCCCTGATGATTAAAAGGAAGAGGTCACTTCTGAGGAGGCACAGAGCTGAAGGGGATCCATGCCAAATCACTAGATTTAGGGTATTAAGACCAAGCTAGGTCCCACTACATGGTGGGGATGAGGCTCCTCAGATATGACCAGGATTGGGCCCCAGTGGCTCAACATCTGGCAGAGTAGTGTGAACAGGCTGCCAGTTTTCAACCCTGTAAGTGTGTAGGACTGTTAAAAGCAGGGACTGATATGTGTGCCTTGGAAAAGTTCTTTCTATCATTGTGGCCACAATAAGCATATCTAGTCATTTCTGTTTGAAAAACTTATGAAAACAGCAAAGTTAATGGTAAAATTCAAAGAGAGAAATTTTGCACAAATGGTATTCAAAAATGTGGTCCACGGAACATCAATTGGGAGCTTATTGGATATGCAAATTCTTTTTTTTTTTTTTTTTTTTTGAGACAGAGTCTCACTCTGTCACCCAGGCTGGAGTGCAAGTGCAGTGGGCACTATCTCGGCTCCAGCAATTCTCTCCTATCTCAGCCTCCTGAGTAGCTGGGATTACAGGTGTGCACCACCACATCTGGTTAATTTTTGTATTTTTAGTAGAGACAGGGTTTCACCATGTTGGCCAGGTTGGTCTCAAACTCGTGACCTCAAGTGATCTGCCTGCCTTGGCCTCCCGAAGTACTGGGATTACAGGTGTGAGCCACCATGCCCAGCTTGGAAATGTAAATTCTTAATCCTCATGTCAGACCCAATTAATCAAAATCTTTGGAGTTGGGGCCTAGGAATTTTCATGTTAACCTACCCTCTAGTGATTCTTCTACATATTTGAGAGTCACTGGTCTATATCACTCCCACTACATTCACCACCCGTACAACAGAAAAAACCTTCAAGAATCCATTTAAAATGAAAGTTTCCATCATTGTGCTTTCCAAGACAGTAGCCAGTAGCTATAGGTGACTGTTGAGCAGTTTAAATGTAACTGGTCCACACAAAGACATGCCGGAAGTATAAAATCCACATTGGATTTCAAAGAGTATGAAAAAGAAATGAAAATACCTCATTGATAATTTTTATATTGATTACATAATGAAATAATATTTCAGATATATTAGATTACATTTATTGGGTTAAATAAAACATTATTAAATTTAATTTCACCTTTGTCTTTTTATATTTTTTAATGAGACTGCTAGGACATTTAAATTTACATATAAAGTTTGAATCATATAATATTTCTATTGGATAGCACTGTTCTAACTAATCCCCTTAAAGTATGACTTACTTTTTAGTCTACATTTTCTAGTTCTAAACTAGCCAGGGATTTTTTGAAATAATAACAAGAACAGCAGAAATAAAGATTTGTTTTATGTTTAATATATGCCAGACCCTGTACTCAGCATCTTGCAAGGATTATTTCAGGTAATCCACACAACCATCACAACTGTTCTATGAAGTAGCTACTGTTATCCTCACTTTAATAATAAAGAAATGAAGGCTTAGAGAGTTTAAGTAGCTTGCTCAAGGATACCAGGTGGTATGTGACAGACACAGAATTCAACTCAGGACCATCTGACCCCAGAGCACATGCTTTTATATATTTCCTTGTACTTCTTCCCCTTGTTATACAATGAGCTAAAAAAAGTTATTTATTTTTAATGACATTTCTGTACCAAATGATGAGTGTATTGTTGAAGTCTGTGTCAAAAAATCATTAAAAAATAATGTCAGAAGCAACCTCATGTGTAACGTGTGAATCCACAGGTGTTTAAGATGTAGAGCCATTCAGGAAGCTGGAGACAATATTCCTCAGCTTTGCATCTGATAAATGGATAACATTTCCAGTAGTTCCCAATAAAACTCATAAAGCGACTGGTCACATGACTGAGAAAACTCTCCAAATTTGGGTGGCAGCACCTAGTTCAGAAAAAAATCTGACAACAAAGCAGCAATTTCATAACTCTGTATTATCACTCAATGTTATATCCTACCAGCTTCAAAGCTCTGAACCAACTTAAGTCACAGATAGGCTATTAAAGGTAGGGTGAATTCTTGTATAGATAATTCTATTCACTAGAAGATCTGTGATGAAAGATGTAGGTGATTAACATCTATGATGAAATGAAATTTAAAAAAATGTAAGAATACGCATCATCTTTTTAGATGTCCAACAGAGGAGCCAGGAAGCTTACCACCAACATACCGCTCATTCTCCCTACTGTGTCAATATTTGTTAATGTTGGCAGAAGGCATCACCAGGGCAAGCCTCAAAATCAGGGAGCAGCAGAGCAACAGAAACATCTGACAATAACCAACAGATGCTATTGTCTGGATAAGTCCTCAGAGATGAGTAGAACAAGTTTTCCATTATTCATAAACTGCAAGAATGAGAAACCAGAGTATGGAGCTAGGTACTAAAGGATGGAATGAAGGAGAAGATCAGAACCAATGACTGAAATTGTAGTGGTGTACCTTATGGCACCTAATTCCATAAGCCTCCTTATCAACTGGGATCGACTTGATTTCTTATGATCATTAGAAAAATTTCTATCAGCGTTATATTAAATGTTTTTGATTAATAATAAGGTCAATAAAAATTGATGTTGTGAGAGCTTGTTCTTCTCCAATAGCCAACGTGAGTTGACGACTGACAATTAATGCCAAGGTATTCACAACCTTAATGGTGGTCTGCATAGAGCCTGGGGAATTATTCTGGTGGTTTTTGGATCAACTGTCCTGTGAGTTTCAGGACTAATTGGACCCTTTTCACCAATAGCATCATCAAGGATATCTACAGGTGAACAGCAGAACTTTATAAATTAGAACTTCTAAAATAGTGTCTGTCTTCTTTACAGTGTTTATTGTTTCCAATGTTACAACTTCAGACTTTGCAGGTTCTGAGTTCATGGACAAGACATTTAAAACCAAAGAAAATCCTGCCACTTCACTTATAGAGTCCTCAGCCCATAAACATTGGTAATACCATCAGCAATAAATAAAACAAACCTAATCTCTTAAAAATCAACAGAGGTCATCTCCAAGAATGTAGTCCTCAAAGTTGAATCATGAAAGTTTCTTATTGCAATAAAGGCTGACTGCCAAGGCACTTTTTTTTTTTTTCTTGGAGATCCATTCAGCAGGGTTGGAAGAGGAGTTGGAAATGACAGTGGCTACATGCATATAAAGCATTTTTGCAGCTTATCCTCGGGTGACTTTGTGGAAGCTACTGTCTGTGGACTTTTACGAGCTTTTTTTTCATCAAATCCTTAGGAAAGCCAAATTCCAGCTGCCACTTAGAGTTCCCAGAGCTTGAATATGCCAACTCCTATATTTTCATAACTCACTCAGAATCTCATTCAATATAAAATGCAAGGGACTAATGTCTAATGACAGTTTTTTCCACCTGGGAAGTACTAGCTTTCATGTGCTTGAAAAGTTCAAGATGAAGAGGGAACAAAGCTTTCCTCTTGATAGCAGAAACTCATGGAAATGTGACTCCCCTCTGGTCTAGCCAGTGGTGAAAAGCATCAGCATAACTCTAGCCTTATACCCAAATTAAAACCATCAGCTCAGCCTGACTGTGATGTGGCCATAACATTTCACCACATTAAATGTGTGATAACTGTGCACTGGCAGGTAATGTGATCTGACAGTGTCACCATGGAGCTGTCATGTCTGAATTGTTTTCTCGATCCCAAATGTCAACGTCCATCATGGATCTTTATGCCAGTTGAAATGTATTGTGAAGGTAATAATATATGTAATCATGAAAGAATTCAAGACAAAAGAAGCAAATTAATATTTATTGAGTACTCACTATGTGTCTGTGGCTGACAGACCCTAAGGTGATCTCCAGTGATTTCCCACTTCCTAATGTCTACTCCTTTGTGTAATCTCATTCTCTGGAGTGTGTGCAGGACCTGGGACTTGCTTCTAACCAATATAATATGTCAAACATGATGGGATGTCACCCACTTGATTAGGTGACATTATATGGCAAAAGTGAGAGATGTCATCCTGTGATGATGTTATGTTACGTAAGACTTCTTAGCAGAGATCCTCCTTGCTCACTTGATGAAGTAAGCAGCCATACTGAGGAAGCCATATGGCAAAAAAAGCTACTCAAGGAGTGTTCTATGTCATCTCCCAAAGATCTCCAGTGGGATTGAGATCCAGATGTCACAATGATAACCTGCTCCCTAACACACCCTAAAATGGGTTTCCCCTACCCTTTTCATCTTATTTCCAGATATGGTTTGGCTCTGTGTCTCCATCCAAATCTCCTGTCAAATTGTAATCCCCAGTGTTGGAGAAGGGGCCTGGTAGGAGGCCATTGGTCATGGGGGTTGTTTCTAATGGCTTAGCACCATCCCCCTAGTGCTTTCTCATGACAGTGTTTTCATAAGATCTGAATATTTAAAAGCGTGTAACTCTCTTCCCCCTTTGCTCTCTCTTCCTCCTGCTTTGGCCATGTGAAGATGTGCCTTGCTTCTCCTTTACCTTCTGCTATGATTGTAAATTTCCTGAGGCCTCCCTAGCCATGTGAAACTGTGAGTCGATGAAACCTCTTTTCTTTATAAATTACCCAGTCTCAGGTAGTTCTTTATAGCAGTGTGAGAACAGACTAATACACTTCCCAACTCTCATCAGTGGTGGCTGGAATCTCCTTCCATATAAATGATCTGAATTTAATTATTTTTCTTATGGTCTGCTTGTAGGTGAACCCAACCAAAGAGGTCGGGGCACTTCAAGCTGGATGAATATTTATTAAAATCTTATCAAGAAGAACAGAAACAAGCACAGAGATTGTTTCAAGCAATGTCCCTAAGAATGTTTTCGGCAAGGTACATAAAAAAGGAGAAATAAACTTATAAGAAACAGCTGGTTGTATTTGTCAGACTCAACATTTACTAGCCAAGCTTTGATGAATAATTTGACCCTCAAATATTTCAATACTGGGTAGGCAGTATGCTGGATAGTGGACACTGGTGTTCTTTCACTGGGCAGATATCACCTCTTTTGTGAAATCACATGTTAGCATTCTGATTTATCTATTGGTCTCCTGAGTTTGGTTAGTGTCCACTTGCCTCAATACTTTTTATTATGCTATCAAAACTATGCATTTGTTATTCAGGAAATAAAAGCATTTTCTGCCATTAAATTCTGAAACAAACTCATTGTCTGCTTATAAGTGGTATAAGATAACATAATGACCATTATTCAAACTTCCATAAAAGCTAAGTATAACATATTCAAGTATAGCAGAGTGAAGGTGTTTTTGCTGGGGCAAAGCCAAGGAAGTGAAAGTCTTTCTGATCTAGGAGTAGTGATTCTCAACTAGAGTCCAAAGTACTCATGCAGACTTCAGTAGCTTCCATAAGAGTTTCTTCACCATATATTTCCAACAGACCAATAAAGAGATCTCACACAGATGTGTATGGCAGTTTTTGCAGGTATAGGTAGAAGTTATTTATTATAATGTGAATTTCAGGAGTTCACAGGATTCTTCAGAATAATGATCTTTCTCATTACTATTATACTTTACAACTTTGTGTGTGTTTTCTTTGGCCCTTTTCTGAAACTCTGAGAGGTAAGAAGGGTAAGACTGTCCTATTTTATGCATAAAATAAACACCCTGTCTCACATAGGTTGCTTTTGTGAAGGCCACTTATCTAACATAGGGAAGAATCATAACAAAGATCTGAGTCCTTCTGAAACCAATCTAGAAGACAATTGCATAATTGACATAAAATAATTTACAATCATGTACCACATAACAATGTTTCAGTTAACAATGGACTACATATATACATATATATGTATACAATAGAGGTCCCATAAGATTATAATACCATATTTTTACTTTAACTGTTCTGTGTTTAGATATGTTTAGATGCTGATATGAAACAGGTAAAGAACTAAGGCCAAACAACTCTAAGAGGAATTCCCAGAGCAGTCCATGAGTTCCCCATTTTACACTCAGTTGTCATATACTCTTTTAAAATACATTCTCACAGTATAGCCCTTGAATAAAGTTACTTCAAAAAAATAAGGGCGACTGGCATCTTGTTTAAGAAATGTTCCCATCACAGTTTGACTGAGCAACTTGTTAGAACCAACTCGTTTATCTGGAGTTGAAGGGACAGAAATGAACAGATTTTTAAAATAATTATTCATAAGATGTCAACTCTTGTAACACTGTTTCTTGATTATCTGCCAACCTGAGGGGCTCTTGCTCTGCTCTGAGAATAATGTGTCACATGCTGACATTCGGCTGGTCAATGGTAGTGAGATATTCAGTGGGTTAGAGAGAAGGGTCTGATATGTAAGTCTAACCCCAATTCTCCTTTGTCTGTAATCTGTTAGGACACTTCATAGAGAATTTAAAGGGGCATATGGTGAAATACATGGAAAGTTGGGATTCTAAGATACTAAACATTTATGTACTAGGTGATAGGAGACCAAGGATAATAATGATCCTAGAAACACATAGATTCTGTTGAGGGAACTATTTAGAGATTAGGTAGAATGTGTAGAATAAGAGAAAATGGCAGTCAGGCAAATTGCAAGTCCATCCCCTACCAACAATCTAGCTGAGTAACACCAAACAAGTCAGTTAAACTCACAGAGCTGATTTTCTCATCTTAAAAATGAGGTGATAATGCCTTAGAAGACAATAAATGATGATGAAATGTAATTATATAAAGTATCTTGTCCATAGAGACATATTCAAAATGATATGATAATTTAAATATTAAATAGCATTTAGTGTAATATTAAAAATTATTTTTCTATTTGAACTGGATTCCCAAATATGTTTTGTTGAATATTACAGTTTATGTGGTATGTGTACTATTTTAAAGGTATACAGTAATATCCTTTAAGTACAAATTCTGATTAGAGAAAGATTTTGTGATTCTCACTAGGCAACTACAGTCACGCATTGCTTAATGATGGGTAAATGTTCTGAGAAATTCATCATTAGATGATTTCATCATCTGAACATCATAGAGTGTACTAATACATGCCTACATGGTATAGCCTGCTACACACATAGGCTGTATGGTGTAGCCTACTGCTCCTAGGCTACAAACCTGTACAGCATGTTATGTACTGAATACTGTATGAAGTTGTAACACAATGATGGGAGAGGTAGTTGAAATTTTCCCTTCAAGCACCTGCTCAGGCACAGTCTACACCCACCCCTAGGACCTGGAAGTTGGGGCAAATTAAGCTATCTCCTCCAAACACATTGAATACAGACAATCTTAGTTCAAAACAAACATCAAAGAGAAAAGTCCATAAATATATACACTGAAGCAAGTGTGTGGAAGGTGAATGGCCCACTGTTTTGCTCTCAGCCTGGGGTGGTGATTCATGAGTCAGTTGTAGCCATGAGAATCCCTCTTTGCCTCTTTGCATTCCTACATGACAACTGCAGTGTAAGACAATCAGGCCTGGAAGTCAGGGCACATCTCTTACTGACTCAATGACCCCAGCATTGTCATTTATCCTCCTTGAACTTCAGTCTCCTCTTCTGGTATGTGAGCTGTTATTTGATCCCCATGATGACATGGCAGTGAAGAAGCACTGAGGACACTCAATCTGTAAGGAGTTAAGTGGCTCTCCCCAAAGTCCCATAGCTAGGAATGGCAAAAAGAAAGGCTGAAACTTGGGTTTTTGGATTGTGAGCCCAGTGCTGCTTCCTCTGCATAATTACAGAGCCTGTGCATTTATATGATTTATATGACTCAGGTCTTCCTCAGGAGGTTGAGAGCACAGACTTCTAGGCCTGGGGTTACCAATTGTTCTGGTTTACCTGGGACTGAAAGTTTCCTTGGGCATGAGACTTACAGTTTTAAAATGAGGAAACCTGGACAAACAAGGGCAAATTGGTCACTATAGCTGGTTAAAATTTTATGCAGTGGTTGTCAACTGTGGCTGCTGAATAGAATCACCTGGATCGCTTAAAAATACTGATACTTAGGCCCATGACTGGCAATTGAATCTGAATCTCTGGGAGTATCTATATAATATATTTTTTAAAAATCTCTAAAGTTTGTTTTGATGTATAGTAAAGATTGAGAACCACTGATTTAGAATACAGTATCAATGACCTTCTGCCTTCAGCAGACCACACATAATTGCCCACAATCCAGGTGGGGGAAGTGGCTCACCAAAGTCTAATTGAAAGTCTCATTGGAGAAGGTTGCTTTCTTCAAGGTTGTAACAGCTGGAGTGAGCCCTCAATTGACTAAAGCAACAAATTGTAGTACGGAGGGAGCTGCAAGGACCGCAGTTCCATCTACAGCCCTAGGACTTGTGTGGAAAGACAGACAGACACTGCTTCTTGAAAACCATCTTCCATAGACTGGCATTCAGTCCCCCGGCTTACCTCAAGGAGGAGGTGGAGGATGCCCATATGGTGTGATGAAAGCAAGTTTCTGTGTGGGGGAGTTTTCTTCTAACTACCAAATAGAACGAGTGCATTTGACTAGGTTTACTGGATCTGACTTTTAAAAAATCAAAGAGTTTAGAAAGCCTCAAGGTAAATAGTCATAAGAAAATAAAAATCATTTCTGCATTAAGCTTCAAATGAAATAGGGAATGTCACTTGGTGACTATGACACCTGAGTTGCCTTGTTCTTCCTGATCCTGTGGCATTCTGCGTCATCAGCTGTCTTTTGAAAATAGACTGGAGTTAAGGATAACTTCTCACCTATGGTTTTAAAAATTGCACATCAGAGTTCTGTGACATGATTTGCCCATGGCCATTTACAATGGCCAAAAATGCCACTCAAAGTAGAATTTGTATTAGCCTGCACATTGTTACTTTTTGATCACTGTCGGGGTTTTCTGGTTCTAAAAACAAGTGTTGAATATAATTTTGAGAAAAAATACAATAATTATTCCCCAATAATTTTCCAGCAAGTATTTTTATTTTTGTGTTTCTGTGCCTGTCTTATTATCAAATGACAGTACCAGTAAGATAATAAGAAACCAGAATGTAATACTTACTAAACCTCCCTGGAATAGGATGACATTATAAGCTTTGAAGCAATAGGAAAAATGACAAAAAAAAAAAAAAAAACTGGCCAATGTAATTAAAAATTTAAATCTCTCTGAACATACTTGTGTGTGTGTGTGTGTGTGTGTGTGTGTGTGTGTGTGTCATGGTCAAGTAGCACTTAGGATCTTACTCCACTTCCTTTTCATGTGCCTTCCAGTACATCAGAGGTAGAAAGGTAAAAATGGACATTTCCCAGGCTCCTTTGCAGATAGAGTGGTAGATTCAAAATAGAGTCACCCATTAATGCATTCCTGTGAGGATTTAGAGGTGGAAGTGTGTCAGATGCTGCTGTTGGCTCTTCATTTTTGGTTTTAGGTACAGCTGTGGAAATGTGAGCTCTAAAGTAACATTCCAGGGTCTCATTCCCACCTTTGTGGTTGTCAGGAGACATTTGTGCTGGAACGGTGGGGACTTCTTATTCCTTTGGTCTCAGCTGCAGTGGCGTGTTCTTCCTGGTGGTGGCAGATGTATTATAGCAGCAGCTTTTAAGGACCAGTTATGGGATGATTTAGGAGTCGTTTTTAGGGGTCCAGCCTAGAGTCTGCTCCTATAGAATTTCCAGGGATTTTATAAGCATCTAATCTGTGTTAAATTCCTTTTGCTTAAAATATTTGCAGGGGTTTCTACACTAAATTATGAAGTATTGCTAAGAAAAAGAAAAGAATAAAAAATATAAAAAGGGAAAAGTTAATAAAATGAACAACTGGTTCATATGAGAAGAAATGCAGAAAAATAGAAAACCCCTGAAGTGGATTTCCTTTTAGGAGTTGCCCTGTGGCAAACTCACCCAAATGGCTGACATGAAAGCAGTCACCCACACAATGTGATCCCTCTGCTTTCCCTCTGTGGAACTGATTGTTTTGCAAGCCCCTTCTTCAGAAACTTGACATTGGAACTAAAATCTCTTTGATGTTTTTCCAGGTAGCTGAAATAAAGATGTGTAAAATTTTCCTGGGGACTGAGACCCAGAGAAAGTTGGTTTGTAGTGAGAAAGAAAATTAGGCAAAGGAAAAGGAAGGAACTGAAAGAAGTAGGAATAAGAAAGTGGTGAAGAGAGTGTGAAAGATCCCCTGGTTTCAGTTTGTTCCTGGGGCGCAGGAATAAATTTCTTATTTTGCTTAAGTACGATGTGTTTTTGGTTACTTGCAAATAACAATAACAATAATTCTAACCAATATCTTTGCAATAACAGAAAATTGACTCAAAGATCACTCATTCAGCAAATATTTGTTGGGCATCTTGTGAAAAGGAATTGAGGAATAGGGCTTTGAAAAAGACCAAGCCTTCATATTCATGGAGCATCCAGTTGAGTAGGGAAAGAGATACTGACCAAGTAATTAGAGGGAAGTATAAGTTTTCTCAAGAGTGTACACCACGATTGATGAGGACTTATTAAGTCATTTAGAATAGGTGATTAGCCAAAATAATCACTTCTCTATTCATAATTGTGGAAATCTCTTTTAAGTGTTTGTGATGCTTTTGTTCGCTTTTCAGGAAGAGTGCCTTTTTACTGCAATGACCAGATACCAAAGTCAAAAACTTGTGGGATACAAATATGAAGAGCTTAACAGCAGAATCTGAGACTCAAAGTTGTGACTTTGGGCCTGTCATGGGCCTATTTACCCCACTAATGGGAGCTGTTTATGAGTGTCCTTCCTTCCAGTGACAAAGACTAATTGACTCAAAAGGTTCAAGTCAGAAGCTTATGAACACTGAAAAACTATTAGAATTCTTATACACACACCTATGTTTCCTCCTACATGACTCTGCTTCAGAGTCTACATTCAGATATATTTATTCACATTTTCCTCTGTGAGAACTCATGCTAAGAAGATTCTGGAGAGAGATATAAACATGGTTGCATGGATATTTTGAGGTTACCAAAAAAGAAAAATACATGGTTTTTTAAAGATGCTAAAAGATATTCTGTGATTTCCAGACCTGGCTGAACACTGCTTTGACCTGATATGAGAGGAAGATTCTAATACTGAGACAATATGTGTCTATGAGAAGTGCATCTGGAAAGAGAAAGACTGACGGCATCCTGACTGTATTTGCAAGTTGTATGGTCCTCTAGGCCTTATTTCTTTATCTGTAAAATGATATGTTCTGGCTGTACTCTGTGATTCTCTGTTGACAAAGACGTGACTGAAATAATAAAAATGCAAAAACACACACTGAAGATGGAAGGAGGGTATTTTGTGCAATGGCTGTATTGCTGGCAGACTCTAAATTGGTGTGAAACTCTGAACTTGAGGGAGCGGAAGATGAGCCAGGCTCAGCTCACACCAACAAACATGTTATAGCCAGAGGATGCTTCACCCTGGTTAAATACCAGATGAATTAAAGGCCATTGCCAGCAGCTGTGAAGAATGTCACAGGGATGCTGTCTGATTACTCAATGAGTACTGTGAGTGAAGGGTGTCGGCTCCTATGGGAAGGTCAGCTGCATTTCCAATGGTTCAACTGCAGGGTTTGGCTGGAGGCACCCACAGACACACAGGTGCCGAGAAATGTCTCTTCCTTGCAGTGTGCACTGGGACAGACCAGCTCTGTGCTGTCAGATGAAGTGTAGCATGGACAGCCTGGGCCACGATGGGAAAAGACAGAGAATCTAGGGCAGGCAATGGGCTCTGGGGAGCAGAGGAGTGAGCCTGTTAGGACTTCTTTTTCTTTCTTCTTCTTTTTTCTTTTTCCCGAGAAGGCTGTCCTGCCACCTTGACTACTAGTTTTCATTGTAAACCTAATTTTTTATAAGAGTATTGGGCCAATTTAGATTTCAGATTGTGTTTCTTGGAATCCTGGTAGGGGCTAGAGGAATGGGCTAGATTCGTTAGTTGCCTCATGGTTATCAGGTGGGGGCAAGCAGGTGGGCTCAAGATTCCTTGTTTCTCTTCAACCAGATATAATCTAATTTCACTTTTCCCCTTTTTCCTTTTTGCTTTATTGTATAAATTTAAGGTATATAGTATGACATTTGGCATACACATACACAGTGAAATCATTACAATTAAGCAATTTAACATATCTTCATCTCACATAATTACCCTTTTTGTGGTAAAAGTCACTGTTTTATATAGTAAGTTCAAATGTAAGATGATTTCAGTGCTTAAAATGAATCAATAGGTGAAATTCAATCCCACCAGATCAGAGCTTCTCACTTTGATGCATATATTAATCATGTGGAGATTTTGTTAAAATGCAGATTCTGGTTCTGGGATGAGGCCTAAGATTTTGCCTTTTTTTTTTTTTTTGAAATCCAAAGATCTTTATAAAGAAAATGATAACTTTGCACAACAGAATCCATGTCTATGAAAAGTTTTGGTAACTAATTTAATATTCTCCATGAGGTATCATCAAGAATATGCTTGAGAATTTTTAACTTGCTCAGAACAGATTTCTCTGATGATCAGTGATGTTGAACATCTTTTTATATGCCTGTTTGCCATTTGCATGCTTCTTTTCAGAAATGTCTATTGAAATCTTTTGCCAATTTTTGATCGAATTATTAGATTTTTTTCCTATAGAGTTGTCTGAGCTGCTTATATATTCTGGTTATTAATCCCTTGTCAGATATGTCGTTTGCAAATATTTTCTAATTCTGTGGGTTGTCTCTTCCCTTTATTGATTGTATCATTTGCTGTGCAGAAGCTTTTTAACTTGATGTGATCCCATTTGTTTATTTTTGATTTGGTTGCCTGTGCTTATGGGGTACCGCTCAAGAAATTTTTGCCCAGATCTATGCCCTGGAGATTTTTCCCCAATGTTTTATTGTAATAGTTTCATAGTTTGATCTCTTAGATTTAAGTTTTTAATTCATTTTGATTTGATATTTTATATGGCAAGAGGTGGGGTCTAGTTTCATTCTTCTGCATATGTATATCCAGTTTTGCCAGCACTAATTATTGAAGAGACTGTTTATTTTTCCCCAGTGTATGTTCTTGGCACCTTTGTTGCAAATGAGGTCACTGTAGGTGTGTGGATTTGCTTCTGGGTTCTCTATTCTGTTTCATTGGTCTAGGTGTCTGTTTTTAGGCCAGTACCACACTGTTTTGGTTACTATAGCTGTGTAGTATAATTTGAAGTCAGGTAATGTGATTCCTCCAGTTTTGTCCTTTTTGCTTAGGATAGCTTTGGCTATTCCGGGTCTTTTGTGGTTCCATACAAATTTTAGGATTGTTTTTTCTATTTCTGTGAAGAATGCCATTGGTATTTTGATAGGGATTGCATTGAAGCTATGGACTGCTTTGGCCAGTATAGACATTTTAACAACAGTGTTCTTCCAATCCATGAACGTGAAATGTTTTTCTATTTTTTGGTTTCCTCTTCAATTTGTTTCATAAATGTTTTATAGTTTTCATTATAGAGATCTTTCACTTCTTTGGTTAAGGTTAGTTCCTAGGTTTTTAATTTTATATGTGGCTACTATAAATGGGATTACTTTTTAATTGCTTTTTCACATTATTCACTGTTGGCATATAGAAATGCTACTAATTTTTATATGTTGATTTTGTATCCTGCAAGTTTACTGAATTTCTTTTATCAGTTCTAATTGATTTCTTGTGGAGTCTTTAGGTTTTTCCAAATATAAGATCATATCATCTGCAAACAAGGATAGTTCGCCTTCTTTCTTTCTTTCTTTCTTTGAAGTTATCATGAGGTTTACAAATACTGTTTTATAATCCATTATTTTCACCTAATAACAACACTATTTGCACAAACAAACATAAAGAAAACGAATAACATTTTGCCTTAACTCTATCCTCCAACTTTTTAACTTTTTGTGGTTTCTACGTACATGTTATAGTACTGACTATGTCTTAAAAAGTTGTTATTTTTGATTTTTGTTATAGTTGATATTTTGGATTATTTTGATTTTTGATTAAAAAGTTATTATTTTTGATTGGTTCATTGTTTAGTCTTTCTACTTAGGGTAAGAGTAGTTTACACATCACTTACAGTTTTATAATATGCTGTGTTTATCTGTCTACTTACTATTACTGGTTCGTTTTGTACCTTCAGGTGATTATTTTTTGTTCATTCATGTTCTTTTATTTCTGACTGAAGTACTCCCTTTAGCATTTCTTGTAGGATAAGTCTGGTATTGATGAAATCCCTCAACTTTTGTTTGTCTGGGAAAGTCTTTATTTGTCCTTCATGTTTGAAGGATATTTTCACTAGATATACTATTTTAGGATTAACGTTTTTTTCCTTCAGCACTTTCAACATGTCATGCCACTCTCTCCTGGCCTGTAAAGTTACCACCAAAGTCTGCTGCCAGACATATTGGAGCTCCATTGTATACTATTTGTTTCTTTTCTCTTGTCACTTTTAGGATCCTTTCTTTATCCTTGACCTTTGGGAGTTTGATTATGAAATGCCTTGAGTTAGGCTTGTTTGGATTAAATCTGCTTTGGGTTAAACCTTCTTGAACTTGGATGTTGATATTTTTCTCTAGGCTTGGAAAATTCTCCATTTTATTTCTTTGAATAAACTTTCTACCTCTATCTCTTTCTCTACCTTCTCTTTAAAGCCAATAACTATTATATTTGTCCTTTTGAGGCTACTTTCTAGATCCTGTAAGTCTGCTTTATTGTTTTTACTCTTTTTTCTCTTGTCTACTGTGATTGTGTGTTTTCAAATAGCTTGTCTTCAAGCTTACCAATTCTCTCTTCTGCTTTGTTCATTCTACTATTAAAGGACTCTGATGCATTCTTCAGTATGCCAACTGCCTTTTTCAGCTCCATAATTTCTGCTTCTTTTTTGATTATTTCAATCTCTTTGTTAAATTTGTCTGATAGAATTCTGAATTCCTTCCCTGTGCTATCTTGAATTTCTTTGAGTTTTCTCAACACAGCTATTTTGAATTCTCTGTCTGAAAGGTCACATATCTTTGTTTCTCCAGGATTGGTCCCTGGTGCCTTATTTACTTCATTTAGTGAGCTCATGTTTTCCTGGATGGTTTGATGCTAGTAGCTGTTCTCTGGTGTCTGGGCCGGGAATGGTGGCTTACACCCGTAATCCCAGCACTTTGGGAGGCTGAGGCAAGTGGATCATCTGAGGTCAGGAGTTTGAGACCAGCCTGGCCAATATGGTGAAGCCCCATCTCTATTAAAAATATTTTTTTAAAAAATTAGCCGGGCATGGTGGTGGGTGCCTGTAATCCCAGCTACTCAGGAGGCTGAGGCAGGAGAATTGTTTGAACCTGGGAGGTTGAAGTTGCAGTGAGCCAAGATCACACCACTGTACTCCAGCCTGGGTGAGAAGAGTTAAATTCCATCTTTCTTGCTCGCTCGCTTTCTCTCTCTCTCTCTCTCTCTCTCTATATATATATATATATATATTTTTTTTTTTTCCTTTTTTTTTTTTCTGGTGTCTGGGCATTGAAGAGCTAGGTATTTATTATAGTTTTCATTGTCTGGGCTTATTGGTAGCCATTCTTCTTGAGAAGGCTTTCCAGATATTTGGAAGAACCTGGGTGTCGTGATCTAAGCTGTATCTACTTTAGGGGGCACCCATAGTCCAGTGAGGCTGTGGGTCTTGGAGACTCACAGAGGTACTAGCCTGATGATCCCTTCAGGGCAGTTGGCTCCCCTTTGGTTCAGGGATGGCCCAGAAATGCCATCTAGGAGTCAACACCTGGAATTGGGGACCCTAAGAGGCCATTTGGTACTCTACTCCTGTTTGTCTGTGCTCGTATCTGTGGTGCAACATAAAGTCTGCTTTACTTTTCCCTCTTCTTTTCTCAAGCAGAGGCAGTTTGGTCTTGTAGCCATCACAGCTGGTAGTGTGCTGAGTCTCACCTGAAGCCAGCAAGCCTCAGAAGTTCACTCAAGGCCCTTGATGTAGTGCCTGGGTATTACTGCTGGTTATTCAGGGTTCAAGGGCTCTTCAGGTAGCAGGTGATAAGTGCCTTCTTTCCTTCAAGGCAGAAGGATTCCTTCTGGTGTGTCTAGAAATGTCATCTGGGAGATAGGATCTGGAACAGGGACCTCATGACTCTGACAGGTCCTCTATTCCACTGTGACTCAGCTGGTATTTAAGATTCGACACAAAGTCCTCCCTATTCTTACTTCTCCTCTCCTCAAGCGGAAGGAAGAAGTCTCACTTGGAGATGCTAGCCGTGCATCCTGGGGTTAGAGGAGGGGTGATGCCAGCATTCCCTTGGCTGCTCCAGCTGGTATCTCAGTATGTTGTGTGCCCCCTTGGTCCACTGTCTCTGAGACTATTTTAGCACTAGGATTGGCCTAAGAGTTGCAGTCCTTAGGATCTAGACTGCTTTTCAAGTTTACTTGGAGACAAAGAGTGCTGTAGTTCTCATTGGCAAGGTTTGTGGGCACTTAAGTTCAGAACGCTAGGATCTGTGATTCCCCTCTAAATAGGCTAGTTTGAATACTTCCTCTGTGGGTGGGCATCAGCTGAGTTTGGTCTGGTTTTCCTTTCTGCTCTAACACAACAGCACTGAGTTCACTGCATTCCAGCCTGGGATATAGAGTGAGACTGTTTCTGAAAAGCAAACAAACAAAAAAAGAAATCCACCAAAAAACAGGAAAAAGGAATTCCAAAATAATTAGGATAACAGATGAAAATTTCAAAATAACCATTATAACATGAGAGAGAAAATAATGTGTGAGAACTTTCTCCAGAGTAAGAGCAATTCAGGAGGGAATGCTGAAAGATTTGAAGACTGAGAGGGACTTTACCCATTGTTGCTTAAGGGGAACCACATGGAAAGAAAGAGAAGGGATGCAGAGCAGATTAATAATAAACAGTGAAATGGTATAATCAGTAAGTAAGAAAGATATTTTGGCTGGGTGAGGTGGCTAAAACCTGTAATCCCAACACTTTGGGAGGCCAAGGAGGGTGGATCACCCGAGGTCAGGAGATCTGGCCAACATAGTAAAACCACATCTCTACTAAAAATACAAAAATTGGCTGGGTGTGATGGCATGCACCTGTAATCCATACTCAGGAGGCGGAGGCAGGAGAATTGCTTGAGCCAGGAAGCGGAGGTTGCAGTGAGCCAAGATTACGCCACTGCCCTCCAGCCTAGGCAGCAGAGCAAGACTCTGTCTCCAAAAAAAAAAAAAAAAAAAAAGAAGAAAGAAAGATATTTTGGCAATTGGGAATAAACTATTAGAAATTGAAAACTCAATAGAAGAATTAAAAGATAAAGTTAATGAAATGTCATAGAACATAAAATAAACAAAGGAATGAATACAAATATGTGAAACATGGGAAAGAAAATATGAGAACATTCAAGGATTAATTTAAGAATGTGGCATCACAATATTAGGAGCTATAGAGCCAAAATTGGGAAAATAGAAGAGACAAAATTATCAAGAATGGTTAACAAAAGCTCGCAAAGCTAAAGAGCACAACTACAGATTGAAATAGCCCATCATAATAAGTGAAAAAGACACACCAACATTCATTGTTATAAAAACTTGAAATGCTGGAGATGAAAAGAAAATGCAAAAATATAACTACACAAGGAAATGGGGATGAGAATCATATTTCATCTCTTAACTCAATACTAGATGCTAGAAAATTGTGGAACAATGCCGTCAGAATTAGGGAATACTAATTTATAAATTAGAATTCCATATCTAGCTAAACTATCCATTAAACATGCTTTAAAATTAAGCTATTTCAGACCTATAAGAATCTCCCATTTATCCTTTCAGGGGAAATGTAGGAGAATTCAGCAAAATAAGAGAGTTAAACAAAAAATGAAACTGTGAAACAATAAACATAGGATTTTACATAGGAAAAGTGTGAAAAGAAGCCTCTGAGTAACAAGTATAAGATTGGCCTAAAGAGCGACCAATCCAGATGGAGTACAGCACTGGAGAGCTGTAGCTGGGAAATTACTAGGACAGAAGTAGAATGAAAAGATTGTTCATTGTGCTTCAGTGATTACAAAAGAATTGGAAAATTTCTGACAGAATTCTTGGAGCATTTGGAAAATCATGGACTTAAATACACAGACTACAAAACAAAAGAAAATGGCAAGACAAATATTAACTCCAGAAGAAAAACAACAACAAAAATTTGCACAGGAAACAAAAGATTACATGACTCGACAGCAAACTATATTTACACAATCATATTGTAAATGCTGACTAAAATTTAAGTCAAAATTATAACAAATTATAACATAAGAGGATTTTGAGTTGTATAGAGTTTCTGTAAGAGACCATATCATAATAATAGAAGTAATATAACTTCTAGAACATCTCACAGTAGTTAGTAGAACTGTAAGGAATAATTCATCAAAAGTTTGCATTAAGTTTCAAAAGAAAAATATGTGAAGAACCAAACTTAAAAAACTAGACAGAAGGCTGGGCGCAGTGGTTCATGCCTATAATCCCAGCACTTTAAGAGGCCAAGGAATAAGCTATTAGGAATTTTCATTTTCAATTTCCAGCTAATTTTTGTATTTTTAGTAGAGATGTGGTTTTACTATGTTGGCCAAATCTCCTGACCTCAGTCTCCCGAGTAGCTGGGATTAAAGGCGCACCACTACACCTGGCTAATTTTTGGTATTTTTAGTGGAAATGGGGTTTCACCATGTTAGCCAGGCTGGTCTTGAACTCCTGACCTCAGGTGATCCAGCCAACTGTCAGGAGAATTCCTTCAACCCAGGAGGTGGAGGTTGCAGTGAGCCAAGATTGTGCCATTGCACTCCAGCTTGGGCTAAAAGAGCGAAACTCCGTCAAAAAAACAAAAAACAAAAAACAAAACAACCTAGAAAGAAGATGAAAGAAGATGAAAGAACCTAGAAAGAAGATGAAAAGAACTAAAGACAGCAGAAGGGAAGTACTAATAAAGATAAAACTGAAATAAAATAAAATACTAAAAACATAATTAATCAAGATAACCAAGAACTTGTTCTTGTAAAGCCCAACAGGATAGTAAAATGTTGGCCAAGTCTGAGAAAGAAAAAAGAGAGAACAAACAAATAAGTAATACTAACAGTAAGAAAGAGGAAATAATAACATTGAAACACAACTGAAACAGGAAATGATAATAGGAAGGAAATTGTAAGAGGATAAGATACATCTTAGTACCAAAAAAGTCCAAATCTAGATGAAGCAGATGATATTTTAACAAACTCAAGGCTAGACAAATGAGTATCTGAAAGGTAATGACAAACTGTGTAGAAAGCCCAGATAATCTTCAAGGTCATTTTATTTAAGGTCTAAGAGAGATAATTCCTATTATCAATTCCTATTATCTCTTCAAGCAATCTCATTTGGGAATATAATATGAATACGAAAATAAAGCATGAACCAAATTCAACATTATACCAAAAATAACCAACCTTCCTTCCCTTCCCTTCCCTTCCCTTCCCTTCCCTTCCCTTCCCTTCCCTTCCCTTCCCTTCCCTTCCCTTCCCTTCCCTCCCCTCCCCTCCCCTCCCCTCACCTTCCCTTCTCCTTCCTTCCTTCCTTCCTTCCTTCCTTCCTTCCTTCCTTCCTTCCTTCCTTCTCTCTCTTTCTCTTTCTTCCCTTTCTTTCTCCTTTCCCTTCCCCTCCCTTCCCCTCCCTTCTCCTCCCCTCTTTTCCCCTCCTCTCCCCTCCCCTCCCTTCCCCTCCCTTCCCCTCCCTTCCTCTCCCCTCCCTTCTCCTCCCCTCCCCTCCCCTCCCTTCCCCTCCCTTCTTTCACAGGTCTTTGCCTGTTGCCCAGGCAGGAGTGCAGTGGCATGATCATGGCTCATTGCAGCGTTGACCTCCTAGGCTCATGCAATCCTCCCGCTTCAGCCTCTTGAGTAGATGAAACTACAGGCATGTGCTACCACGCTCGCTACTTCTTTATTTTAGTGATAGCATCTCCCTGTATTGCCCAGGCTGGTCTGAAAATCCTGCACTCAAGCCATCTTCCCACCTTGGCCTCCCAAAATGCTGGGATTATAGGTGTGAGCCACTGCATCTGGTCTACATTATTTTTTTCTTTTAAACCAATAATCTAACATTGGTTTAAATTAGAAAATTCACTAATGTAATTCACTACATTTCATTTAAAGTAAAACAAATAGTGATTTCAACAGATAATTTTAAAAACTCATCATTTTAACATCTGTTTCTAATTCTTAAATGTTATTAAATTGATTAAAGTGATCTATTTGAAACCTTAAGCAAATATCATAGTAAATGGTAAAATATTTGAAACATTTCAACGTATATACATATAGTATTCCATGTTGTTTTTGAAGCTTTAGTCCATACTTGACATAGGTAAATAAAATAAAAGGACAAATACAAAAAATAGATAAAACAATTATTATTTTTAGTTAATATGGTTGTCTATAGATGATCAAACCATTTGCTTATAATTGGTTTGCAAGTTTAAAAATTGCAATATGTTTATAAATTTAAAAATTATAACTAATAAAAGAGTCAAGTTGGGTAGATGCCTAAAAGATGAATAAGCAAAAATTTATACTTTTTTTATAATACAGAAATAAATAGTTATAAAATATAACAAAGCTGCCTTTTCACACATAGCAAAAGTAAGAATCATAAATTATCAAGAAATATATATAACTGAAAATGTGGAAGAACTACAAATATCCAAGATCTATAAATATATAAACATTTTCTGAAGGAATTAAAGGAAGACCTAAATAAATTGAAAGACATTATTCTTTGATAAGAGTAATCGATGATGTTTTAACTCTCTCCAAATTATTTTATAAATTAAATACCAATCTCAGTTAATAATTCTCATTACACATGTGACTAACTCCTTCACCTTCAAGTTTTGCTCAAATGTCCCCTTCTCAATGAGCCTTTTATTCTTATTCAAATTTTTCTTATTCATCTTATTCAAAATTTCAACTGGTTTCCTCACCAACTCCCTTGCTAACTCTTCTGCTTTTTCCTTTTTTCCATAGCGTACCTACCTTCTAATTACTAGATAATTATTTATTGTGTGGACTATTTATTGTCTGCCTCACCTTGTTAGAATGTAAATTCTATGGGAGAGCAGAAATTGGGACGTATTCAATGAGGTATTCCCAGTACAGTATGTTTGATGCATGAAATTGCTCAATAAATATTGCAAATATCTTTTGACACTATCAACTGTTTTCTAAAATTCTGTTTGTGATATATTTGCCATCATTTTTGGTTTGTTTTTAGTAGTAAAATCTATCAAATTTTACTTTTATGCTTTCTGGATTCCATGTCAATCTAAAATTATATAATAATTGTTTATATTTTGGTTTAGTGCTTTAATCATTTCTAAAATCAAAATGGAATTGATTAAAATTAAAAACTTAAAGTTGTTTTTAAAACTAGAAAACTGAAAAATTCTTCTGTAAATTTAAGTATGATATAAAAGCCCAAATTCTTTTTCTCTTCAACTTTTATTTTAAGTTCAGGGGTACATGTGCAGGATGTGCAGGTTTGGTACATAGATAAACTTGTGCCATGGTGATTTACTGCACAGATCATCCCACCACCCAGATATTAAGCCCAGCATCCAATAGCCCAGCAATTTTTCTGATGCTCTTCCCCACCACCAGCAGGTAACCAGTGTGTGTTGTTCCCCCCAAAACAGTGGGTCCATGTGTTCTCCTCATTCAGGTCCCACTTATAAATGAGAACATGTGGTGTTTGGTTTTCCATTCCTGGATTAGTTTGCTGAGGATAATGGCTTCCAATCCCATCCATGTTCCTGCAAAGGACATGATCTCATTCCTTTTTATGGCTGCATAGTATTCCATGGTGTATACGTGCCACATTTTCTTTCTGAGTCCTCTATTCTGTTCCATTGGTCTATGTGTCTGTTCTTGTACCAGTACTATGCTGTTTTGCTTGCTGTAGCCTTATAATATAATTTGCACATTTTCTTTATCCAGTCTATCATTGATGGGCATTTAGCATCACTCACATGATGAGAATTGAGTATATGATTAAGGTGGAGAAAATATGGATAAATTCATAAAGTTATTGCTGGTATAATTGATTATACAGTGAGAAAAATACAGTTATACCTCTCATTTCATCACAAACACAAAAAATTCTAGATGTATTTGAAAATGAAATGTATTTTTAAAAACGAATCAAGTACTAAGCCCTAATATAAATGATTATTATGTAATCTTAACAAGAATAAAAGCACTGTGGAATACAGAAGCCATAAAGGCAAAATTTGGTAGATTTTACCACCAGAAACAAACAAAAACAAAGTAAAACTTACTTCCATATGGCAAATACAACATAAACAGACAGTCTGTCAAAAATATTTGCAATTTTTATAAGACAAGGGGTATAGACATCTGTACTACCTAATGAGTTTGGGAAAACTAATAAGTAAAATTCAAGCAATCCAAGAGAAATGAAATTGCAAAAACGTATTACAAGAAAATAGATGTGTGGGCATAGTCTTTGAACAAAACTTATGAGTCATGTTTTACTCAGCATTAAAACCAGTCTAGGAAAAAAGCCATAATGATACTCAGCTAATGATTATCAGCAGAGGAAAAACATACAAAGCATAGAACATGACTCACTTGTGAGAGGCAGTCACCTTCATTTTACAACACAGTGCCTGGAAAGCTATTAAAGATACATAACGTGAATGATGCCTAAAATTTCCACCCTTACAGAAGCCACCATAAAATGCCATACTCTAGTTAATCTTATGGAGAGGGAAACTAGCTCTAGAGAAAAGTGCTAAGATTATTTGTGCTTCTAACTCTTTTGTCTCAGAATGGTGTCCTCTTGTACTTCTATTTTCTCTCAAAAAATGCTCACCAAAATTGTAATCTACTTAGAATGTAGTTGCAATGCCTCACTGGAGGAGCGTGAAGAATTGGGTTTCTTCTTTTTTTAGTATATTTAATTTTTCAGAGCAGTTTTAGATTCAGAGCAAAATTGAATGGAAGGTATGGAGATTTTCCTTATACTTCCTCCCCGGCCACATGCACAGCCTCCCCAACTATCACCATCCCCAATCAGAGTGATACATTTATTACATAATGAACTTACATTGACACATCATTATCACCCAAAGTCCATAGCTTACATTAAGGTTCACTCTTAGTATTGTATATTCTACGGGTTTGGACAAATTTATAATGGCATGTAGTAACATCATAGTATCCCAGAGTAGTTTCACTGCCCTACAAATCCTCTGTTCTCCGTGCTTCACATATTCACTCTTTCCTTCCACTTAACCCCTGATTTGTTACAGTCTCCACAGTTTTGCCTCTTTCAGAATGTCATATACAGTAGTTGGAATCTACAGTGTATATGATTCGTTCTGTTTTTAAAGCTGCAATTTATTACGTGTGATTTGTGAAACGTTGTTAACTTGCCTAAGCTCCTTGGATGTTGATTTCCTCACCTGCGAAATGGTGACAGAGGACTTGCTCTGTCCAGGGACAGCTGTGAATGTTGGACCGTGCAGCAGTGCTTTGGAAATGGCTGACTCTAATAAAGACCACAGGGAGGAGAATAAACATAAGCTTTTGAACATGACAAAAGTCACTTCTAAAGACTGGTATTTTGTGGTCTGTTGGAAAAGTTTGGACAGGATAGCGTATACATTTGTTTCCTGGTTTATACAGAAAAACTGGAATATAGAGATTGAGGTAACTTATCTAAATGCATACACTGGATCATTTTTCATATGTATATTTTCTGTAGATTATTCTAGCAATATCTATATTCATTAAAACAACAAAAGGAAACCAGTCATTACATCTTTACTTTTCAAATCACATCTTATTTGGAAGGTGTTACAGGCTGAATTGTTTCCTCCAAATTTACATGTTGAAGTCCTAACCTCTAGTACTGCAGAATGTGACTATATTTAGAGACAGTGTCTTTAAAGAGGTAACTAACCTAAAATGAGGCCATTGGGGTGGGCTTTAACCTAATATGACTGCTCTTTTTGTAAGAAGAGAAGTTGACCTGGCGTGGTGGCTCAAGCCTGTAATCCCAGCACTTTGGGAGGCCGAGACGGGCGGATCACGAGGTCAGGAAATCGAGACCATCCTGGCTAACCCGGTGAAACCCTGTCTCTACTAAAAAATACAAAAAAAAAAAAGAAAAAAAAAAAAAAAACTAGCCGGGCGAGGTGGCGGGCACCTGTAGTCCCAGCTACTCGGGAGGCTGAGGCAGGAGAATGGCGTAAACTCGGGAGGCGGAGCTTGCCCTGAGCTGAGATCCGGCCACTGCACTCCAGCCCGGGCGACAGAGCGAGACTCCACCTCAAAAAAAAAAAAAAAAAAAAAAAAAGAAGGGAAGTTTATGACATAGACAAGTTCAGAGGGAAGACCATGTGAAAATACAGGGAGAAGACGACCATCCACAAGCCAAGGAAGAGGCCTCAGAGGAAACCAATTCAGCTGACCCCTTGATCTTGTAGGGTCTAGCCTTTAATACTGTGAGCAATTTCTCTCGTCCAAATTACCCAGTCTGTGGTACTTTGTTATGATAGTCATAGCAAACTTATATGGAAGGGTCCTTGTTGTTTTTTGTTTTTGTTTTTTCCATCAGTAAAACTTATTGAGCACTTACAACACATCTAGTGCTATGTTCAATGTTTTATATGCATTGCTTTATAACTCTCCTATAAGAGGTGTTGTTATTAACACCAATTTTATGTTGTTGTTGTTTTTTTAAGGGGCTACCTTTACCAAGCTAAAACTACATGAACAGAGCAATGATATCAGTTCATTTTACAGAATTAGGAAAATCATTCCTTATTGTGAATCAGATTCACACCTCGAAATGGACTTTCTGAGCCCAGGATGTGCAGTTTCTGATTAACTGGAGATGAAGAATAGAGAATACATTACTCAGCTGATGGTAATATTTTCTATAATTGTATGTCCTGGTTAAGCACACTCATGGGTTTGGCATATTTTTGTAAATCATCAGCTGTGTATGCCCCATTAAAAAATAAGTGACATGTAGAGAGATGACAGTGATGTGACTTAGAAATAGGCTGTCTATACCCTGGGGACAGGGGAGGAACAGAGTCAGAGGATTTGATAAGTCAAACCATGGTGGTGACAGTAACTGCTCCATGGCCAAGTACCACGGAATCCTTTCACATGAACCAAATCGAACTTCTTGGAAGTTTGTAAACTTGAAATGAGCTCCACATCATAAGCCAGGGAAGAATGTCTGTAACTATGCTCCTGAAATTTAAGAATTACCTGGGGTCTTGTTAAGATGCTGATTTTGAATCAGGCAGGCCTGAGGTAGGGTATGAAATTCTACATTTCTAACAAGCTCCAAGGTAATGCCAATGCGACCAGTTTGGGGGCAATACTTTGAGCAGAGCGTGCAGTACCAGGAGAACAAAGGGGAAAGGAAGGTAGGTAGACTAGAAAGGCATCGAAAGGAAACTTGGAGCCCCTCAGACTTATTTTGAAATGAAAGAAATACAAATTAAAATCGTGGAATAGCATGTCCTGCCTATCTCTTTGGCAAAACTCTGAAGACTTGATGAGGCATGGTAGGAAAGAGTATGTGTTTCTCTCATGCATCACTGGTTGAAGTGTTAATAAATACAGTTTTAAAGGTGGGAATTTGGTTTTATCTGTCAAAATGGAAAAGGCACAGACTTTTGAGTCCAGTATTTTTATTCCTGCAAATATATCCTATAGATATACTCATATTTGTGCAAAAACAGTCTGTATTTTCTGTTAAAGAGTTATTTATGTGTGACTATATTTATATGCTAGAACATGTGTAAAATATCTCTGGAAAACTACAAAAGAAAGAGATAATAGCATAATCTCTGACAGAGGAGAATGTTCAAGGAACTAAGAGTTTTGGAATAGGAGATGATTTACTTGTTACTTTTGTATTGGGTAATTTTTTTTTTTTTTTTTTTTTGAGACGGAGTCTTGCTCTGTCACCCAGGCTGGAGTGCAGTGGCCAGATCCCAGCTCACTGCAAGCTCTGCCTCCCGGGTTTACACCATTCTCCTGCCTCAGCCTCCCGAGTAGCTGGGACTACAGACGCCCGCCACCACGCCCGGCTAGTTTTTTGTATTTTTTAGTAGAAACGGGGTTTCACCGTGTTAGCCAGGATGGTCTCGATCTCTTGACCTCGTGATCCGCCCGTCTTGGCCTCCCAAAGTGCTGGGATTATAGGCTTGAGCTACCGCGCCCGGCCATTTTTTTAGGTGGAGTCTTCCTCTGTTGCTCAGGGTGGAGTGCAATCTCGGCTCACTGGAACCTCCCGGGTTCAAGCCGTTCTCCCAGCTCACCCTCCAAGTAGCTGGGATTACAGGTGCGCACCACCATGCCCAGCCGAGTTTTGTATTTTTAGTAGAGACAGGGTTTCACCATGTTGACCAGCCTAGTGTTGAACTCCTGACTTCAGGTGATCTGCCTGCTTCAACCTCCCAAAGTGTTGGGATTACAGGCGTGAGCCACCGCGCCAGGCCAATTTTTAAAAAAGCCATATTCATGAATTAATTTTATGTTTTAGTTAAAAAAGGGAGTGGAGTGAGGTGGGAGAGAGAATTTAGAGGGCTCCTGAAAGACAGAATTAGGACCAAGAAGGTGATGCTGCTTTCTTTTCCCTCTGAGGTCACACCGAGGAAGCCACCATCATTGTCTGCTCATAAAAACAACTCCCACCAGTTTCCCAGATCACTCACTGCTGCCTGTACTGGGCTCAGTCTCTTGGGTCATCCAAAAGTCATTTTGTGCTTCTGGGGCACTTTAGGTTTCTAGAGAAACAGAATCATGCAGGCCAGCTTCAGAAAGAGGGGAATTTATTGGACTACAACTGGAACATCTTCGGGTATCAAAGCTATCCTAGAAAGCACACATGCTGTCTTTCTGAATCTCTTCGTGAGTCAGCCTCTGTCTTTTTCCCTTCCTCTCTCTCTCGATATATAGATATCTATATGTATATCTATAGATATAGATCTCTATGTGTATATCTATATATAGATATAGATCTCTCTCGATATATATATCTATAGATATATATATATCAAGAGATACATGGTATCCAAATGATATATATGGTATGTAAAATGCCACTATATGACATATATACATTATGTCATATGACTCTCTCTCTCGATATATATATGTATATAGTGTCACACACACACACACATATATATATAATGTCACCACCTTCTCCACTACCCACTGGCAAGCATTCGCACTCACCCCAGACTGTGTATTTTTTCTTTAGCTTCTGCTACTAGCATTTCTGTCCTGCTCATAACTTGGAATTCCCTATTGTCTTTATAGTCCTACTCTACCCCCTATCGTAATTTCTGATTCTAAAAGGTCTTACAGTTTTTCCACTGTTTCCATATTCCAGTTTCTGAGAGGTGGACTCTGAATCAGCTTGACCATAATATGAGTGATTGAGTAGGAATCACAGGGCAGAATCGCTCCTGCATGCCCTGTGGAGGCTGCTGGTTTGCCGCTTCATGTGAAGAGGGGAGTTTTATATGGAGTAGAAACCATGACTGACATTTCTAAGACCTTCGTTTTGCAAATACACCTTCTTAAAGACCCAGGCTTGATGTCTAGGGACAATTAAAACTTGATTACTTGCAATTCTCCAGTCTTCTGTGGCATGCCACTTATCTTTCTGTTTATAAAACAGAAAGTCTGACTCCTCTGCAGAGCCCGTTCTACTTACAAACCGCAGGCAGACTGAGATGGGTCCATTTTCCACTTACTAAAGATTTACAGAATGCAGACAGGATCACACCCCAGAGGCTGAGAAAACAGCACTCCTGTGAATTCCTGAGAGAAAAACTTTTTTTTTTTTTTTGAGACGGAGTCTCGCGCTGTCGCCCAGGCTGGAGTGCAGTGGTGAGATCTTGGCTCACTGCAAGCTCCGCCTCCCGGGTTCACCCCATTCTCCTGCCTCAGCCTCCCGAGTAGCACCTGCTACCATGCTCGGCTAATTTTTTTTGTATTTTTAGTAGAGACGGGGTTTCACCGTGTTGGCCAGGATGGTCTTGATCTCCTGACCTCGTGATCCGCCCGCCTCAGCCTCCCAAAGTGCTGGGATTACAGGCGTGAGCCACTGCGTTTTTTTTAGTGGTGATTCTTTATAACTCACTAGCTTAACGAAGTACAGAAACTAAAGAAATAGACTGTAACAACTGGATGTTTTTCAATGCATTTGAACAAAATGATTTACAGGGTTCTTCCCCCACCCATTCCTCCACACTTGATTTTAGCATGTATATTCCTTAGCCTAGAAATAATATGCTTTCGGTATAATTTTTTCAGATTCATAACCCCCACCCCATTCTTTGCAGAGACTTAAGACTAGGAGCCTCCAAGCCTCCTGGACGCAAGGAGTCCAGGGCCCAGAGCAGTATCTTTAGCTTCCCCTTAATCTGACCAGAAAAAAAAAAAAAAAGCTTGGAGAAAAGCAATGCCTGGTCTCCTTACGCTAATGCTATTGGCATCTCTGCCATCATGCCCCACAGCACCTGTTCAATGCTCTCAAAAAATTAGAGATTCTTGATGGATAAAGACTTTGGCTACTTCCACGACTACCTTAGGAGGCTCTTAAATGAGCTTTCTGTGTCCCGGTAATTGCATTTCTTCTGGCCCTGATGCTACGACCCCTTCCGTTGCAACCTGACTTCCCTTTCATAAGTGGTTTCAAAATTTGCTTTTTAAATAAAATGTAAGTGTTTAGATAGATGGTGGCACAAGATGCCGCATAGGATCCAATTAGCTTTTAACCAAAGCTGGGAAAGAGTTCAACAGAGCTTTTAAATATTAGAGGCAAGTTATCTCCCCACCGCTCCAGGCAGGAGAAAGGGATTTTCGGCACGGACTGTTAACAGATAGCCAGTCTAAATGGTAGAAAAGCAAAAAGCAGAGGAGACAGGTAACATGCAATGAAGAGCATTTGGGGAAACAAAGCTTATTCTCTAAGAAACTGGTCAACCTGCCAGTCGTTTTTTCTGACTTTTGCACTTTTCCTGACTTTTTTTTTTTTTTTTTTTTTGCCTGGTAATTAACTGGCTAACCAATTATTTAACCAGGCATGCTGGCTACAAAGAGAAATTCTATGTCTACAGTATACAGTATAGCCACCTTGCTTCTCTAATACTCTAAATATAGAGAAATGTATGTGGATGTTCTTTCTTGACAACATAAGAAAATTATGTCAGATTCCACTGTTCAAAACAAAGCCCAGCAACTCTAGAGTTAATACGGATCCTATAATGACTAAAGATTCCAACGAGGTCTGTGTGAGATAGAGCTTGATCTGTGTCCCTGTGAACTCGTGTGTTTGTAGCTTATTTTCAAACTTCTAAGAAGGAGCCGGATTTTTAAAAATAACAATGTTGAAAAGAAAATCTTAGTCCCTTTGGCTTTATCCCTCCCTGGTTTTCAATCTTTACCTTTTGTTGACATTGTTGTTGTCATCTTCATTTTTTATTTTTCCTAGTCTTGATGGTTGTTTTTCTTTTTCTCTGAATTTCCTTAAACAGAGATAGATCAGTGGAAAGACACAAAGACCTCAAAACCAAAGCCAGAAAGCCATCTTGAACTTGGAAGTGGGTACTGACTGAAATCGAGGAGGGTGCTGAGGGCACAGTGAGCTCTCTGAGAGGAAGATCAATAATGATGACAGAATTTGTTCTGGCAGGGATTTCGTGAATGAAATATTCCCCTTCCCAGAGCCACAGGAAGAAGATGAATTGGAAATGGTAGCTCACTACAGACTGTTTTGTTCTAAACGTTTCTCTTCATTCACTCTTTGAAAGAGTAGGATGTCCATTTGCTAGAACGGGACAATTCTTTGCGGTCCCCACGTCACTGAAGGCTCAGAGTGCTTGGACCTAATCACCTCTCTGAGGCCCAAGTCACACTGAATTTGACCAAGTAACAATTGTCTGGGAATCTCATTTTGTTTTAGTTTTCAGATTCAGAAGCATACATACGAAGAGTCCCAAGCTTCCCCTTGGGCGGGTGAAATGAATATGACTATGTTAGAGAGATCATTAATTTAATTCACATGGGTGGGTGGTGGTAGTTGAGAAATAAGCATTAGTGGTTGGGGCGAAGCTGTGACGAATAAAAGGCCCCATTCTTGTGTCAGGAGGGCTTTTAGAGCCGTCTTCTTACTAGCTAAGTGCTTTCATTTAATATACAATCATTTAAAAATTGAAATATGCCCTAAAGTATCTTTGAGTTCTTTTCTAGCTTTTTGATTCTATGTCACACCGATCTTTGAGGCCAGGGACCCTGAGAGAATGAAGTTACAGGGTAACTGTATGAGAGAAAAATGGCTGGAAACAGTTGCTTATCTCCACCTCACAGCTTTGTGTGCCAGAAAATGACACTGAACATTTTACATGAGATTCCACGATGTTGGTGACATTTCTCCTTCCATCTATGTTATTCTATTTCTTAGTTTGGGAATGTCTTTTTAAAAAATCTCTGTTCCTTCCCTTTTTCCATCTCCTACATACAACTACTAGTTCAATTGTTTTTTTTCTCACCAAATGTGCCCTCATTTGACCCCACCCCCACGCACAAGTGTGAAAAATAAGTTGGTCTGAACAGCCACTTACACAGCAGGTAAATTCCATGGTGGTTGGATAGGAGATTTCCTCTTAAATGTTCTATTAATAATGATGCGAACTAATTTCCTTTCCAGTATTTTTTCTTCCTCAAGCTTCTAGAAGTAGCTGTCACTAACAAGACGCAAAAGGAAAATGCAGTATCAGTGTATGCTTTTAGGATTTAGGTTTTTTCCTAAATTTGTTTCATCATTAACGGTGGGTGTCTCATACTATAAGAGAGAATTTTTTTTTTTTTTTTTTTTTTGAGATGGAATCTCCCTCTGTCACCTAGGCTGGACTGCAGTGGCATGATCTCAGCTCACTGCAACCTCCACCTTCTGGGTTCAAGGGATTGTTCTGCCTCAGCCTTCTGAGTAGCTGGGATTAGAGGTGTGCACCACTATGCCTGGCTAATTTTTTTGTATCTTTTAGTAGATACGGGGTTTCACCATGTTGACCAGGCTGGTCTTGAACTCCTGACCTCAAGTGATCCTCCCACCTTGGCCTCCCAAAGTGTTGGGATTACAGGCATGAGCCACCACGCCTGGCCAAGAGAAAAATTTTCAAGTGGTCTTCTAAAAAGTTAGTCTGTTAATTCGCTAAATTTTTATTGAACCCTTACTGTATGTCTAGCGCTGTAATAGGCACTATGGAAGATTATAAAAGAACTATGTACACAGCAGTGGCAGAGGCTTCCAGTTTCCTATTCAGTATCTCTTTAATCATTTGTCTTGTACTCCAACCGTTAGCTCTACTATTAGCAAATTATGTCAGCCTGACTTTAAGATAGACACAAAATCCAATTCCTGAGTCATCACATCTTTTACCTGGATTATTGCAATAGTCTCCTAATTGGCCTCCCAGTTCCTTTAGGGTATTCTTCTTGTCTGCTCGCTACAAAGAGCCAGATTAATTCTTTTAAATCAAACTACCTCATGTTATACTCCTCTTACATTTCACCAATGGCTTCCCATCTGACCCCATGGAAAAGGCATTGGCCTAGTATCCTTACTGTGTAGCTTCTCACTGCTACTCTGACTTCATCTCCTACGTTGGAGCTCAGAAACACTATCCCAAAGTACTTTGAATGAAAGAGATTGGGAGGGCCTCAGAAGCAAGAAGAAACCTTCCCCACCTTTCTGTGTAGGAGATGGCTATAAAGAAATTCTCTAATCTAGCTTGCATGACAGTAGGTCATAAGAACCTTCCAGAAGGGTTCTTCCCTATATCCAGGGAGATGGAATGCTACACAGAGAGGTCAAGAATCTAAACAGACAGGCCTTACTGGGTTTCTCCCAGCTCAGTCTATTAAATCATATCTAATCACATTTCTACATGACTGTCTATTTTTTTTTTTTTTTTTTTTTGGAAACAGGGTCTCTCTCTGTTGCCCAGGCTGGGTTGCAGTGGCACGATCTCAGCACACTGCAACCTCTGCCTTCTGGGTTCAAGCGATTCTCCTGCCTTAGCCTCCCCAGGTAGCTGGGACTATAGGTGCCCGCCACCACGCCAAGCTAATGTTTTGTATTTTAGTAGAAACGAGGTTTCACCATGTTGCCCAGGGTGGTCTCGAACTCCTGAGCTCAGGCAATCTGCCTGCCTTGGCCTCCCAAAGTGCTGGGATTACAGGTGTGTGCCACCGTGCCTGGCCATGACTGTCTATTCTTTATGGAACCCAAATGTAAAAATAGGCAGTATTTTTTACTTTACATAAAATTTTGATTTTGGTAATAATGAAGACCTGGGTCTTTGAGTCTTCATTTCTGAAGTCTCTCATGTAAAATAAAACTTTGATTAAAGAAATTTGTTATGTTTTTCTCTTGTTAACCCGTTCTCTGTTATAGGAGTGTCAGACAAACTCTCATGATAGGCGAAGAAAGGTATCACAACCTTTTCACCCCCAGAATCTCTCTCCCTTCTCTGCTCCAACCACACAGGTCTTATTAATACATGTCAGACACTATTCTGCCTTGGAGTCTTTGCACCTACTCTTCTCTTTGTCTAGAATGTTCTTCCCTCAGATGGCTGCACAGATTCTCTGACACTTCTTTCAGATCGCTACTGAAATATTATCTTACAAATGAAGAGTTTCTTGACTACCAGTTTCCTGGTTTACTTGTCTATTTACTCTCTTCACACATTATTACTGTGAGATCCATAAGGGAAGGACCTTTGTCTATTTTATTCATTGTTCTAATCCTAGGACCCTAAATAGTGCTGGGCACATAAAATATGCTCAATCAATATTTGTTAAACCAATTTTCTGCTTTCTCCTCACTAACAAAACACCGAGTTTATTCAAAATAGTAATACACCCATCTAAAATGCTATTCACACTGTACTTTGTGTCTAAGAGTGATTGATTTGATTTAAGCCTAAGTCTTTAGGTAGCTGGGGGGGTTTGGGGACAGTCTTATGAAAGGGAATGATGCATCCGGGAAACATTATTGTGTGATTCCCTGTTTTTTCCTCATTCCTAGCTGGAATATGAACTTGATGGCTGAAACTCCCACAGATATATTGTGTCAATGAAGAGATTCTAATGATTATAGCCACGGGCTAAAGAATGTAAAGCAAAAAGGTAAATAGAGTCTGAGTCCCTTTTATGGATACCAGTTTAACTGTTTGCCTTCTTATTTCTTTATATTAAGAGAAAAGAAAATTCCACTTTGTTTAAGTCACTGTTGTTTCAGGGTTTTGTTACTGGCAAACAAACATAATTCCTAACTGATAAAATGGTCATTTTCCTTCAGAAGCTTGTATCATTTAAAAAGAGAAGATAAAAATACAAGGAAATGTAAGTAGATAGAGTAATAGCACCAGAAGTACACTGAACATATTGCCTCAAAAATGCTCTGATGTGCAGTGTTATAAATTGAGAGCAGGCAAATATTGAGAGACTCCACAGAACTGGTAAGAAGTTGGTTGAAGAGGAAAGGGGCTGACCCAAGGTTGGGATGTAGAAGATACTTGGTATGTTGCAAGAATAGCTTGCCAAGGTTGACTGAACAGAATACTTACCCTTAGGAAATTGTTAGAAAATTAGGTTTTGAAAGACTATTGGGATTTACTTACAGAGAGCTAGCTTGGTGGTAGTAAAAAAGGAAAACGAGCCGTGGAAATGAGAAAACCTACCAAGAATCTGGTTGTGGGAAACAAGAGTAAAGGTGGTCAGAGTGCACTGAGAGGGACTGGAGAAAGTCACAAAAATGGGAGGCCAGGATGACTTCCTGAGGAAAGGGCTTGGCTTCAGACACTTTATTTCAATGTATCAGACCAATACCGAAATGGAACTGTCTAGTCAACAATAAGAGATGCAGAGGTAGGGCTTGGGGAAGAAGCCAGGGTTGCAGAATTAGATGAAGGAGATATTCATATATAGAAGATATAGGAAGTTATGTTCATAATGGATTAGGCATCTGTGAATAGCTTCAATTGTAGTTGGAAGAAGAGGATTTAGCAAAAGAGATAGACAGATCAATGAGCAAGCTGGTGGGGAAACCGAATGTCAAGGGGACCAACAGATAATGATTTTAAGAATGAGGGTGGACAATTTGTCAAAAGCAAAACAACATTTTTTTAAAAACCCCAAACATTAAAAGCCAAAGCAGATAGGAATTTAGAGAAGACAACTGGATTTGGCATCTAGTTGCCTGGGAAGCTTTGAGAGCACAGCTTCAGTGGTTAGAATCGAGACTACTAGGAGTACAGGTGCAATTGGCAGTGAGGAAAGGCAGCGGCAGAGGTAAGGCACAACTTGAAGAGTTTAGCAACAAGAAGAAGAAAGACCAGAGCTTGACTGGTCACAAGGTTGAGCACAGTTTGGCTTTATTTTGTGTTTTTAAAGGAGAAGAACTTTTTATGTTTTAAGAAGAAACCAGGAGAGAAAAGACTGATGCTGAAGGAGATTAATGCAGAGAGAATTAATTTGAAAGCTTTCTTATTTTGAGGCTAGAGAGAATGTGAAGGGTATTTCAAGGTGGAAGATGAGGGATCTCCTTAGGAAGGAGATTAATTTATCCATTAAATAAAAGGTGAACATTTGCTGAGAACTGAGGTAAAGGGAAATGAAATTAAATCAAGAAGTGGGGGAGGTTTTTTATGGTTACTGGGAAGTGTGTTTTGGCAAAGGTTTTAGTATTGTAATTACTAAATAGTCTGTGGTCATGATGATGATGCACATAAAAAGGTAAGAAAAGTAACTTTATGTTGAAACAGGAAATCTAATAGATTTCCAAAAGCCAGCATTATCATCTTAAGCTCTAAGTTTCATCAATGCAGAATTTTTTTTAGGGGTCAGGTAACTATGAATTCAAGTCAAGAACTAGAAAAATTCCATGCTTTGTTTTCATTCCTCCTCACCTCCCAACCCCCAAAATCCAAACATTTTTGGATATGAAGCACTTTCCAAATCAATAAAGACTCCTTAGTCACATGAGGCTAAAAGGATCACAGCCAGAAAGCTGTGATCAGTGAGCTCAGGCATTCAGGATAAAGCATAGATGGGACCTCCAGAGGACAGCCAATTCAGGTTCAGCCGGCCTCCACATAGTGATAAAACCAAAATGCAAATTCCATGAAAGTAGGAACTTTGTTTACTTCTGATTCCCAGCACTTAACATAATGCAAGGCACACACTGAGCCCTGAATTAGTGTTTGTCGACTGAATGTTGAATGAATACACGAACAAGCGCTGTGTCATGTAATTATCGATGTACCCAACAACCAGTATTTAAATGGCTATTCAACAGAAAAACATTTGTTTTTCTCCAGTTGCAAGCTTAATTAAACTACACACACATAAGCAAACACTCACAAATACTTTGTGTGTTTACATATATATTTTTAAAGCACTGAAGCGCTCCTATCTTGAATTGAGTATCCTAGGTGCTCCTCAGTGGTTCTACGTGGTTCTGGGTGAGGACGGTTTGTGTAGCTCCTGAATTTTAGCCTTGCTCCTGAGCTCAAGAACTTAAAGAAGATTTGTAGAAGTTGCAGAGTGGAGGCAAAACATAAGAAGCAGCTCAAATCTAAAATGAAGAATTAAAAATAACAAAACGAAGATAAAGATCACCAACTCCATCCATTAAAACCTATAAACAATAATGGAATCATACCATACATATGTCCTACAACTTTCTTTTTTCCTGGCTCTGTTTCCATAAATGTCGATCTCCTACATTATTTTGTACTGGTGTCGTTCCATCATATTAGTGTACCATTATTCAGACATTCTCAGATATTCTGTTATAGATGGGCTTTTTTATTATTTTTTTCGGCAGGATCTTATAATGTTGTCCAGGCTGGCCTTGAATTCCTGGGGGTCAAGTGATCCTCCCACCTCAGCCTTCTGAGTAGCTGGGATTACAGGTGCACATCACCATGCTCAACCTGGATGGGCATTTCAACATTTTTAACATGCTGCAGTGAGCATGTTTGTAGATCTTTTTGTACTTGTAATACGTTAGGATGGATTCCTAAAATTAGGTTTGCTGCTACCAATTTTTTATTCAAAACAATACACTTGTAAGCCCTTAGCAAACAGGAGATTCTTCTTTTCCAAACATTTTTTCCAGCATTGGCTCTTAGCAAGCTATTTAAAGTTTTGTCACTGATAAGCAAAATGGCTTCTTAGTGCTTTTAAATTTGCAGGTCCTTAGTTATTGCCAAGCATTTCCATCTCTTTTATGTTTATTGGCCATTTGTGTTTATTTTGTGTGAACTGCCTGTTTAGATCCATTGTTTAATTTTCTATTGCATTGGCCTTTTCATATTAATTTATTTAAAGTAATTTTTTGTTGTGAATATTAACCATTTATTTGTAATATGTTGTGTTTTCTCCTAGCCACTTTTATTTTTGTTTATGTATTCTTTGATTAAAAATTTTTAAAAATATTTATACAATTATTAAATTTTTATATTGGGAGTTTGAATTTTAAGCTTTCCCAATACCAAGCTTAGAAAACCATTTTCCATATCTTTAGTTTTAATGCTTTTATTGTTTTACTTTTACATTTAGATCTCTAATTCAGATTAAATTCATTTTTGTATGTGATACAAAGTAACATCTAACTATTTTCTTATATATAAACATCCAATCGCTTTAACAAAATTTGCCTCAATTCATTTTCCTTGGGATTTAAAATACTACGTTAGCACATATTGAAACAGGATAGTTCCCTGACCCCTTCGCGGGACTCTTGACAGAGGTGCCCTGTTTACTCAGCCTGTCACTCTCAATTCCTTGCAGGAGGGAGTGAGTGAACTGGAGTACACCAGTGCTAGAACCAGTTAGCTGCTTCAGTGTCAGCAGCAGCGAACTCCACTTACTTGGATCTGCTGCGTTCCGCTCCTCGCAGGAGGAAGTGTGCAGGTGAGCGGGTGCAGGAGCTGGGGTGAGCACTTTTGGGTGCCAGCAGGAGCAAACTCTGTGCAGGCCCCGCGACAGCATCAGCGGGGGTACCTGTGACTTCTGAAACCCCAGTGGGCATGTTACAGTACTCTTTTAGTTCTGCTGTCGCAGATGGTTTAAGTGCCAACAGGTCAGTGGGCCCTTTTGTATCTGCACTCGCTCCGGAGCTCTTGTCTATTGTCAAGGAAAAAGGAGGTTGCATGAACCAATTGAAGGATGGTAAATGCAGGGGATTTTATTGCCAGTGAAAGTGGCTCTTAGTGGGAAGGGGAGCTGAAAAGGGGACAGGGAGGTAGGTAATTTTCTTCAGAAGTCTGGCCAGAGATGACTGGATTCTTCTCTGAAGTTACACCCTCAAGCTTTCCCTCTGAAGTCAAGCCGCTTCTCTCCAATGTCCAGCCATAGTTGTCCTGACATCCAGCAGCTTCTTCCTCTCTGTTGACTGAGTCTGGGGTCCTTATACGTAGAGGATGAGGTGGGGCGGAGCCATGGGTGGTTTAGGAAAAGGCAACATTTGAGCGGCAGAACAGGGATATAAATTCTCACTTTGGGCTGCGGTTTCAGGCTTTTCAGCTTGAGAGTGGGGCCTCACCATGAACCCCTCCCTTTTCTGTCTAGAATTTTTCTGCCTCCTGTCCCTATCAGTATTACATTTCTACTTATTCTTGAAATTTTCTGGATTCTACTCCTATAATTAATCTGTTAGTGCTATCTCCTCATTATGATACATTTTCCAGATTATCTTGGCTATTTTCATATATTTTCCCAGGTTTAATATCAATTTGTCAAGTTAAAATTAAATACACATATAAAACAATTGCTTTTGTAGTGAATTAATCTGAAAATTACATATTTATTATTTCCATTAGAGAATATGGCATATCTCTCCATTTTTTCAGATTATTTCATGCCCCTCAGTACAATTTTAAAGTTTCCTAGATATTCTAGTATTTTTGTTGCATCACTTTATGCAATAATGTTTTTCATTTAATCTACTAAGCAACTAAAAATGTGTTAATGGGTTTTTAAAGTATTGAATCATCCTTGAAAATGGTGTATTTTAAAAATTGTTTCACTGCATTTGATTTTACTGCACTGACGTTTTGCTTAGCAATTTTTGTTTGTATATTAGTAAGGGATAATTCACTAGCACTTTTCTTTTAATGCTATCTTTTTTTATTCTGATGTGAATATTGTGTTGGTTTTGTAGTCTGAATAACACAAAACTGCCTGTCTTTGGAGAGTTAGTTATGCTCCGAGCCTGGCATCTTATTATAGATCTTTGACAAACTTTTCATTTCCTCTCTGGATTAGCAGTCTGCTTGATTTTCTGTCTTTTCGTGAATATCTGTTTCCATTTATAAATGTCTTCTGTATGTATTCAGACAGATTTTCTGTACAGGTCCTTAGGGATGCTTACCTCTTCCACTATGACAGTATTTTGGGCAACTCTTTCCGCAAATAATTCTCTCTAGCACTATCTTCCAACCCCAGATCACACAATTCAATACTCCCAAGTGCTTAAGAAACTTAGTACCTGTTTCTTACCTGTAACTTAGCCAGTTAGATTAGTACCACTAATAAAATCATGCTATGTCTTCGTCACATAAGCACAGAAAGGAAACAATCTTGACCCCTATATGCCAGCTGGCCACACTAGGCAACCCCAAATTCCCCGATGTGGAATTTTCAAGCAATTGAAACTAAGTCTACATAATTTCCCTAGCAATCAAAGAGACAACCTCCACCTCCCCACTCCCTCAATGCTTTTTGGTTTTTCACCAACAGCCCTATAATATTACAGCTTTACAAATGTCCTGGCATGTATTTTCTTGCTGTACAGGGTACAGACAAAATAAAATCCTTTGTGGACCCACAAGGAAACTCTCAATTATGTTTTCTTCTTTTTACTTGAAACCACATACTCTTTTTCTTTGAATATCTTTCAGTTGGGTTAAAGGAGGCTGGAGTTGAAAATGTTCTGACACTTAAAAAACAATTTTTGTCAGGAGGGTTTTTCCCGGTTTGAAAAATAATTCAGTCTGCCTCTAAATAAATGAATGCGTCACAAGAGCTAGAAGCCAAGAGGCTAAAAATGAAAACAAAAAACAAAAAAGAAACTCAACCCTAACATCAACTTAGGTATATTTCAGTACTTGGCGGCAAAAAATTAAACTCACATCTGTTATGGCTGCCTAGATCCCTACAACGTGACATATGCTTTGATAGGTCCAACTGGAAAGCAGGACCCAGGAAGAGACAGAATTCAGCTTTCAGCCAATGATTCTTTGGATTGTCAGAAATTTGGCTTTAAGTTTCAAAATCTGCTCTCGACTTTCTCATTAAATTACCTTACTACAGATAATCAGATGGTGATGTATACAATTTCAAAAGAGAGAAGGTTTAAAAAAATATTTAGTTCATGAAATTGTTTTACAAATGAGGAAACTGAGACACAAGAAGGTTCATTAATTTGTCTAATATTCAACAGCTTGGTAGTAGCAGAACTCAGATCAGAATCTAGATCCCATGACTGAGAAAATATATTCTTTCCTCTGCATTGCACAGCTTTTACACAGGTAAGAAAAGCGGGTAAAGAATGAACCTTGGAAGACAAGCTGGGGTCTCTCTTTGGTTCTGTGTATACCTGAAGACTCTTGAACCTGCCATATTCCAACAGACATGTAAGATTTAGGCAGAGTAATGTAAGATGTGGTATGTGGCAAACTTTAAGAGATATGCAAAATTACATAACTGACACTTTAGAAGACTAAATGAGGTGCATATAAAGCACTTAACATAAAGCTTGGCACCTATATAGAGCTTAATAAATACAGACAGTACCTGGAACATAGAGGCACTCAATTAATATTTGTTGTATCAATGAATATTTATCCATCTTCTTATTAAAGGCTCCTTCTGGGAGATTCCTGACCTTGAAAATAAAGAAAACTGTCTCCCAGGATGTATACATTTCTTTAGGCAACAAGATGCCCCTAGCATAAATTCAACACTTTCGGCTGAGAAACCTGGGCTCTCAATCTTTAATTACCTCATGGTGGCAGATAGTACTGGGTTCTTGTCAATGGTGGAAAAGGCAACTGAACTTTTGTTTGATGTTGTGGCAGAGACTGCTAGTGGCCCACTGGGTCAAGTAACTATTGCAACAGTACTGCTGCATTAACAAACAACCACGAAGATTTGTGGAAATAGCTCATTATTGAAGTAGGTAAGAGGAAGATGAGTCCCTAGGGGAAAGGGGCAAAAAGTGAGGATGCAAGCTTTAAAGGAATATTTTCATGGAGGAAGATTATAAGAATAGAATTTTCCTTGTCTTCCTTTTAAGAACGAGAGACATTTAATTGCATCAGAAATAAGTATTACTATGATGTCCATCTCTTCGTAACACAGTGACTAAGACTACAGAGAGAAAACTCTAGTTACTTTACAGTGCTCACTCATTGTAGCAAATGGGGACATCAATCAAGTTTCAAAATCAAGTGGATATGAGTCAGCATGCTGATTCCTGATTTACTAGATCTTGTACAACGTATCAGTAATAAGTCTAAATTTCCCTATCTATATGTAAAATGGGGATAATGTTAAGATCTACTCAGAAAATGTGTGGGTATATCTAAATGAAATACCTTGCTTTAGGCCTATCTTTTAATATTTGGTTGAGTCTAGCTGCTCCAGCATCAACAAGTTATATCAGGTCCTTCTCCCAAACCCTCCAAAAGGTCCTACCATACACCTGACTTTCATGGATGGAGATGGTATCTCATCAGGACAATACCACTCAATTATTTTTCTTTTACTTCTATTATTTTGGTGCCAGTTACACAGTCACCATCACCTCATGGTTAGGACTTAGATACATAGTAGGAATTCAGTACACTGTAGTGGTGTCCCCCTCAGCAATTGCACTGCAAGAAAATATTTAGAATTAAAAAGCAAAGTAGGTCACTAACTAAAAGGAACTAGAGAGTTGGCAGGTCGGTAGGTGGCTAGCTATGGTGTGATGCCCACCTGAGTAAAACAATGGTGGAGAATAGCAAATAGGAAGATAGGATGAGACAATGTGGAGTGCTAATCTAAGTCTACTAGGTTAATTGCATTATTTGTAGCAAACTGAGTTGTAAAGTGAGAAATCAGTGAGATGTGAGATTTGCTGATGATATTGGATACCAATGAAGTAAAAACCAGCAATAATCAAGGATTATATGCACCATACAAAGACGAATTTGGAGACTTTACCTGACTTGAACAAAATGTTCTCAAGTAGAAATATTATGAAGCCCATAATTCTGAGTTACAAAAAATCATTTTAGCGTTTTAAAAAATTGTTGAGATAATTATAGATTCATATGCAGTTATAAGACGTAGTACAGTGAGACCCTGTGGAGCCTTTTCTAAGTTCTCCCCAATGATAACAACTTGCAAAGTTATGGAACAATATCACAATTAGGATGTTGACATTGATGCAGTCAAGATACAGAATAGTTTCATCACCACAAGAGTTTTTAAAATTATCCTTTTAAGGTCATACCCACTTCCCTAACAGCCCCATTTCTTGCTTTTCCCCTAGCAACCACTAACCTGTTCTCCATTTCTATAATTTTATCATTTACAAATGGAAATGTAACCTTTTGAGATTGGCTTCTTTCCCCCACTCTGTACAATTCTCTAGATTTTCATCTAGATTATTGTGTGAATTGATAGTTCATTCTTATTTACTGCTGAGTAGTACTCTATAGTATGCACATATTACAGTTTCTTCAACCAGTCCACCATGGAAGGACACCTGTATTGTTTCTAATTTGGGGCTACCATAAATAAAGCTGCTATATTCGTGTACAGGTTTTTATGTGAACACCAGGCTTCATTTATCTGGAAAATTGTCTACGTGTGCAATTGCTGGGTTGTATGGTAGTTACATGTTTAATAGGTTTTTTTTTCTTTTTTTTTTTTATTTTAACAAAACCACCAAACTATTTTCCAGAGTGGCTGAACAATTTTACATCCCCTCCAGCAGTATATGAGTCATTCAGTTTCTTTCTCCACATCCTACCACCATTTGGCATTGTCACTATTTTTTATTTTAGCCATTCTGATAGGTGTGTAGTGATATCTCATTGTGGTTTTAATTTGCATTTCCCTAATCGCTAATGATGCTGAGCTTCTTTTCATATGCTTATTTGCCACCTGTATATCTTCTTTGGTGAAATGTGTCTTCATGTCCTTTTCCCATGTACTAGTTGAATTGTTTTCGTTTTTACTGCTGAATTTTGAGAGCAATTTGTGTTAGAGATACTAGCCTTTGTCAGATCTATGACTGGCAAATATATTCTCCCAAACTGTAGCTTTTCTTTTCGTTCTCTTAATACAGTCTTTGGCTGGGCAAAAGTTTTTAATTTTTATGAGGTCCAATTTATTTCTTCCCTTCTTGGATTATGCTTTTAGTATTAAGTCTAAGAACTCCTCCTAGTCCTAGATTCCAAAGATTTTCTTCTGTTTTAGTCCTAGAAGTTTTACAGTTGTATATTTAAGTTCATTATGTATCTTGAGTTAATTTTTATGAGGTGTGAGGTTTAGGTAAACGTTCATTATTTTGTGTATAGATGTCGAACTACTCCAGCATCACTTGCTAAAAAAGCTAATCTTCCCCATTAAATTGGTCTGTGTTTCGGGGGAAAAAAATAATTTTGGCCTATTTGTGTGGGTTCTAGTCTCTTTCTGGCTTTTTGCTCTGTCCCATTGATCTATGCGTCCATCTCTCTGCCAGTATTAAACAGTCTTGATTACTGTAGGTATATAGCAAGGCTTAATATTTGGTTGAGTGATTCCTTCTGTTTTATTTTTCTTTGTGAAATTTTTTTTGGCTATTCTATGGTTTGTTCTTTTCCATATACATTTTAGAATAAGCTTGTTCTACCTGCAACAGAACTTGCTTGAATTTTATTAGGAATTGTGTTAAACCTCTATATCAGTTTGGGTAGAACTGACATCTCTAATATGTTAAGTCTTCCAATTATGAATAGAGTATATTCTCCATGAATTTAGGTCTTATGTGATTTATTTAATCAATATTTTGTAATTTTTAGCATTCATATTTATACTTGTTTTGTTAAGTTTATATCATTTTTTTGGAGTGGTTATAAATGGTATTGCGTTTTAAATTTTGCTTTCCACATGTTCATTGTTGGTATTTTAAAATGGGATTGATTTTTGCATGTTGATCTTATAAATTGATCTTTTAAGAATCCGTGTTATTTAAAAATGTATTTATTAGTAGTCTATTCTGTGCAAATTACATCATATCTTGGGGAATATTAAAGTGTAATTATCACTACTTACATTGTATTCTTACCGTTCAACTTGTTTCTAGCAAAGATTCAAGTAGTGAAAACTATAAGATGAAATTTTAATCCATAGATTTGATGAGATGTCCTGCAAAGAGACAGGGAGGAAGTATTGGGTAAAATGAGTCTAAAGAGAACAAGATGGGGGAAAGATTGCAGACCCAGGGTTTGAAATATCTAGATTTTAATTGCCTTCCAGATATTTTCTGTGGCTCGGGCGAGCCACTGAATGACTATCTCATCTGTAAATATTTCATATCACTTAAGTACTTTTTATTCCCCAGCAACATATTTTAGAATCCAATAACATCATACTCATGCTTTGGAAATATAAAAATAGATAAAGTTAAATTTTCTTTCCTTGAGTGATTTAAGTAATTAAGAGTCATTTTTGACTTGGAAAATGCTTTTAAGTTTTAGTATCAAGGTGAGATGTATATTATCAAGGTAGCCTGTCTACAAACAGCCATGCAGCCATGTTTCTGGGGAATGGGAGTTAATTACATCACACTATGTATGAGTGAGTGTCCCTTCCATCCAGGCCAACTGGGCATTATTACAACTACAAGTAATTGCCTTGCCTTTCATCGCTCGCCTAAATCATTAGAACACAAGATTATTAAACTAAGACCTTACCAATTTAGCTGCTCAATGATGAAGTCTATTAGACCATCTGCTACCTTATCAACACCAGGCACAGCAAGTCCAGGCAACTTTATACCCAACATGTAGCATCATACTGCTTCCAATTGGTCCATATACTGTTTTTAAAGTGATTGTTATTTAATTGCTAGGGCTAACAAGCAATCCAACAACTGCTTCTCAGCTGTCAGTAAGACTTGCCAAAAGTGGACTGTTTGATTCAGAAAGAGCCATCCCACCGCGTAAGTTAGTTTCAAATCATGTTATTCAGGCTAGAGTCTGGAAAGATTATTTCAGGAAGGTATGAGTCTTAAAGACACAAGAATTATGACCACATCCTCCTCTCAGCTCCCGTTCTCTCACTATATGAAGGCATAATTATTTTAAGAAGGTGAATAGCAGAAAGAAAGGTGAATATAGAAAATATGTGCATTTATATTTATCTCCTCTCTCTGGTCCTTCTTCTCTGTTCTACCTCTTATCTCCACCTAAACGCTGTAGTCACTTCTATATTGTTCACTATCATACCCAGCACCTGGTAGGTCTTTAACAAATATTTCATAAATGAATGAATGTTTTCTAGTTGAATATATAAGGACACTCACATATACAGGGAGAGAGGTGAGAGATGATGTGCATACAGAGTTTGATGGGAGGAGGAGGAAAGGCTTGCATGAAGCCCTAGGCAATTTAGTCACTTCGTTCTCCTTCAGGTGCTACTGAGAACCAAAAAAACTAGAAAAAATGATCTGAATATCTTGGAGAACTGACATATTAGTAAAGCATTGAAAAGGAAAAACGACAATGTCTTGGGTAAAAATGGAATGGGGGCTTTGCCATCCTCTTCTCCCAAATAAAGCCTGCTCTACCATTCTTCAGTGACACAGCTCCTCCACGAATCCTAATACCTGCAGTAATGAGGTTTAATCTACTTACTGGCACTTAACCATATATTGCTTGATAGTGGTTGATATGGTTTGGATGTGTGTCCCTGCCCAAATCTCATACTGCAATGTAATCTCCCTGTTGGAGGTGGGGCTGGTGGGAGGTGATATGGTTTGGCTCTGTGTTCCCACCCAAATCTCATCTTGAATTGTACCACCATAATTCCTACATGTTGTGGGAGGGATCCGATGGGAAATAATTTGAATCATGGGGGCAGTTTCCCCCATACTATTCTTGTGGTAGTGAATAAGTCTCACAAGATCTGATGGATTTATCAGGGGTTTACACTTTTGCATCTTTCTCATTTTCTCTTGCCGCCACCACATAAGAAGTGCATTTTGCCTCCTGCCATGATTCTGAGGCCTCCCCAGCCCACATGGAACTGTAAGTACAACTAAACCTCTTTTCCTTCCTAGTCTTGGATATGTCTTTATCAGCAGTGCAAAAACGAACTAATACATGAGGTGATGAGATGCTGGGGGAAGATTTCTCATAAATGGTTTTGCACCATCTTGCTTGGTACCGTCCTCGTGATAGTGAGTGAGTTCTTATAACGTCTAGTCATTTAAAAATGTGTAGCACATCCTTCCTCACTCTGATGCTCCTGCTTTTGCCATGTGACCTGCCTGGTCTCCCTATGCCTTCTGCATGATTGTAAGCTTCCTGAGGCCCCCCTGAAGAAGATGCCACTATACTTCCTGTACAGCCACCAGAACTGTGAGCCAATTAAATCTCTTTTCTATATAAATTTCCCAGTCTCAAATATTTCTTTATAGCAATGCAAAAAATGGACTAATTCAGAGGTATTCACCAAAGTGTATGACAACATTATAAGTTCATCAAAAGCAAGACAGTGGTTGCATGTGTATCATAGCTGGCTAAGTACACAGTGCATATTGACCCTTGCAGACTGACTAATGGAAGGAGCTATGTTTTATCTCCTCAGCAGGTTGACAGAGAAGGAACATGTATCTCTAGGTCACTTCCTATTATATTTTTCAAAGGTTCCAGGTGGCAAATCCACAACTTCAAAAATTCCCTTCTGGTACCCTTAAAAGAATTAGTGGATAACAGGGTCCCTCCTTTAAAAAAATTCCCCTCTTATTACTTTACTCAGATTGCTTAAGATGTCAAATTCATTTGGAACATTTGAAAAGAGCAATGGTATAATGAAAACAGTGGGTTCTTTGATGCCAGAAAAACTGGGTTCGAATCCAGTCTCATTCCTTATGACTCTGAGAACAAAGGCAAGTTATTTAACCTCTAAACATTGTTCTTTCTTCTTTTATAAAGTGGTAGTGATGAGTGGCTGTTAGAATTAAATGTGTATAAAGCTATTAATTGAGATAATGCCTATTATTTAGGTAATTATCAACTTTGACCTCTATGATCCTTGACTTCTCTTCTGAAGAAGAGGATAATGGTGATATTAATTTCATATGGTTAGTGTAAGTATTGAACGTACAGCCCAGAGGGAAGAGTAAAGGGAGGTGATGGTATGTGAAAGTTACTGTTATGAGAATACCTTTTACTCCATAATTAATTTAAAGCATTGTCCACATTAAAGCAAACACAGAGGTATATTTAAATAGAAAGGAATACACATGGTTTCATACTAAAACACACATTTCAGAGGAAATTTCTGGTTTGCTCCGGGATGTACAGAGCCACTCCTTAGATGCTATGGAATTATGTATACTCCATTCTGCTCTTAAGGTAGTTTGAAGGAACAATTTGGAAAACATTAAGAAAATCATTGGCAAACCATAAAACACAAAAAATGTTAATTGAGATGACGCATCTGGTGTCTGCTAAGCTTCTTCAGTATGACCAAGAGCCAGGGGCCAGACACACAAATGAAGCATAAATTTGTTCTGCTACATTTTTAGTATATGCCTATATCCACCAGCTCTAGAATTCTTCCTTCTAATACCATCCACCAAAGGGTGTTCCACTTCCCTTGGGAGACTGAAAAATTCTTTGAGAACTGATTGGCCCTGTGGATTTAATTTCCCTAAGGAGACATTAAGGTAGATTCCAGCAAGTTTCTGGGGGTTTTTCAAGTGAATCTGATTCATTGTATTCTCCCTGCAGAGAAAGTGACTAACACTAAGTTAGCAAGTCACAGGAATATCACACTTTATACTGCCTGCAAGAGTTTTCTAACTGTTAATCTGATAATCTGATGCTTAGTTTTCTTAACAATTCATCCTATGTATATCTAAAAGTTACATATTATTGGGACATTTTTGTGTTTGGAAAGCTATTTGTTACAAAAATTATATTCACACTTCCCCTGTCACCATCATAACAATCAACACAAAATCCTCCTCAAAAACAGCAAGTGAATATGTAATAAGCCAATGGTATAATTGGGCTACTATACCTGCAGATTATTAGTTGCACGCGGTAGACAATCAAGGTTAGGTGGATTTCTTTATTCACTCAACAAATATTTGCTGAAGGCCTAAAATAGGCCAGACACTTGCCAAGGCATCGGATGGATAGATGGATGAATGGATGGACAGATGTATGGATACGTTTATGATGATTATATCAGTGAATGGATGGCTCTCAAAAATGCATGACAACTCACACCTGATTTAAACTAAACATAGTAACCCTAGAAAACAGCAAGGGTATAGAGCTTTTTTTTTTTTTTTTTTTTTTTTAAGGAAAAGAGTCAGGTCTGTAACTATTGGGACACACACTATTTCAGATATAACTTGGGCTCTGAGCGGAATTTCCTGGGTGTTTGTGATAGTTAATCATAGGAAAAATTACAAGTAATTTCAAACTTATTAAGTAAAAGCTTTTCTTTGACTTCATAGCCAATGTACAGATTCCCTTAATCCTAGTTGGAATAAATGTTTTGATTTTCCCCTGTTAGAGACTCTCAACTCTAGCATGTTGGAGCAGTACCAGCCTTCAAATCTAGGGAGAAATTTAAAATTTCTCTTACGTTTTCATTTATATTTTCAGTTTTTATAAGCTATGCTCAAACTTTGTTTTTGGAAAAATCATTTATCTTAGTGATGGCCTGCCACATCCATGTAGCACATTCATTACAAATGTCAGCTTCCTGGAAGACCAGGACCTTCTGGCCGTCTCGTGTATTTCTTTGCAACATGGTCCAGCATAGAGTGAATGAATGAATGAATGAATGAATGAATGAATGAATGAATTCAAAATGCAGACTAAGTTTTATCATTGCTGTTGTCACATTCTACCTTGCTACACACTGGACCATACCTCCCCATCATATTCTAACTCTTCATCTTTGCAGCTCCATTTTATCCTTGATAACAAGGCATATTGAAAGAAAAAAGTGAAAACAGTAGGAACAAAGAAAATACTTTAAAAGTTAACATTTACTGTATTTAAATAAAGTCAGAAAAAGCCATATGTATTATATCAGTCATTTCTTTCTCCTAGGCCACATAATAACAGTGGTTATAACATGTTTAAAAAGTAGATATTCTCTCCTGGCAAGGTCCAAGTCTTGAAACAGACCGAGCTACCCACTTTCTCTGTTATAAGCAAAATATGCTAGAATCATATAGAAATAGTCCTAGCTGATATTTTCTCCCCACGTCTTATTAGTGTCAGGCTTTGAGACCGTATACTTTTCACCCTTCAAGACAATGGTTAAAATAATACCTGGATCCATTTATACAGAAAATGTCAAATAAATTCTATCGTCCTCAAATTATTGACCAGCTTGCTAGATGTTTACCCACTTATTTATTCCATTAATAGAACTTAGACATTATTTACTAATAATGATAATCATAATAATATCTTCACAATCCTCTCCTCAGCATATTAGTCTTGGCCAATGATGATTCTTTTGAAATTCAGTCAAGTATCTTTGAAAGCTCTGGAATGAAGTACTCACAAGTACAAAATCAGAAAAAAATATCCATCTATACCACTGAGAGCTGACTTGCCAAGACATGTATGTGTAGGTCTAGCCTGTCTTGAGGCAATATTTTATTTCAATCCAGAACGTTTTCCAAGGCTAGAAAAAAGATGGCTAATACATCATTTGGGACCAGAAGTGTCATGCCTAGGTTGAAGTTGCACCTGAAAGATACTGTCTGTTATGGGATGAATTGTGCCCTCCCTTTCCTGTCCCCAATTTCATATGCTGAAATCCTAAGCCCCAGTGCCTCACACTGTGACTGTATTTGGAGATGAGACCTTACAGAGGTATTTAAGGTCAAATGAGGTCATATAGTTGGGCCTAATCCAATATGACTGGTGTCCTTATAAGAGTAGGAGATTAGGGCAGGCACACAGAGAGAGAACATGTGAATGAAGACACAGAGAGAAGATGGTCATCTGCAAGCCAAGAAGAGAGGCCTCAAAAGAAACCAACCCTGCTGATGCCTTGATCTTGTTGATCGTGGGCTCCTAGGCTCCAGAATCATGAGAAAACAGGTTTCTGTTGATTGAGTCACCCAGTCTGTGGTACCTCATCTTGGCAGCCCTAGCAAATTAATAGAGTGTCTTAGAAAATCTGGAGAAGAGATGCCTGATTAGGGCAAAGGGGAAGATTAAGAAAAACTGAAGTTCTTTCAGTCTCTGAGGCAGCAGAAGTCTGTGAAATGTGACTAAAGGTAGTTGCCCGCTTAAAAATAAAGGGAGTAGACTTTAATAAAGATGAGGAACCTTTCCTTTTGGCCTACTTACATTCAGGTGAAAACTAGATTGAGTTCTCCTTTGTTCCCCAAACAGCTTGCATTAGCAACTGGCCACTGCCAAGCTTGGGCTGGGAGGCAAGCAGGCTTTATCAGTATGCAGATGAGGCGCTTGGGGCAGGCTGCTAAACCAAACACCCTGTGTCAGCAGCCTTTAACCTGATGGAGGAATTCAGCCTCATTTCTGGCCAGCAAATCAATTCATCCCAGAGAGAAACCTTGGGGACAAAAATTCACACACCATCAGGAATTCAAAACCTTACCTCCTGCAAGACTGGCTTCCAACAATTTGGAATAATAATACACATCAACACAAAGACCCAAAGCAACAAAGACCATCTCAGACTGCTTAAACACACTTAAAAAGCTCTAAGCAGATGGTCAGTTCTGTCCCAAACTGAACAGGCTGCAGTGGACCTATCAAACATCGTGTTAGCACAACGCTTTCATCTTTATTCCAAACTCTAATGCTCACTAAGCATTCCCAATGACAGGCAAGCTCCATTTTCACTTTCATTTGGAGAAAGATGTGAACTAGCCCTCCCTCAAACACATTTAGGTAAATAACTGTCTTTTTCAATCCATAAGCAACAGCATCTTGTATATCTAAAATACCTTGTACTTTTCTTCTCTTGGTGGCATACCTAGCGTACCCAATACCCTGGGAACATCATTTTTAACACCTCCCCCTCTGTACACAAAAATTTCCAGCAATAATCATGAAATTAAATGTATGATAATCAGAAAATAAATGTAAACAGTAAAAAATGTTATTTTATTGAACTTTGTATATCTAGTCATGTTAGTAAAAAAGAATAGAATAAAATAAAATACCAAGGTTAAAAAAAGAAGAATGGATTAATACTTTTAAATTAAATGCAAAATGTCCAATTTAAGTAACTATGAAATCATACCATTAATTTAACATTGGAGGTTTTTGCTCATTTCTTCGTTAATTAACTAACATTAAAGAAGAAACATCAATTTTAAAGATACTCAAATTTAAGTTATTCAAATGATATTCATTATTTAAGATGTTTTATGTATAAACTAAAATTTGTACTTACCAAATGAAATACTACATCTTGCAGTTCACGTCCTGGTTCACTGTTTTAAATTTAAACATAAATTAAAACTCCAAGTGATCACAAAGATAAAGAAAAAATGAAATAACTTGAGTTATGTTGCTTCATCTTTATTATTGTTAATTTAGGACCCACCACAGGAGTTTAAGACTCAAACTGTGCTTGAAGCAAACTTGAATGACTCAGAACCATTGAGAATTCATTGCTGAAACAAACACGTGTAGTCAAGTCCACAGGTGTCAGAAGCCAACCACAAAACTGAGAATCTTCCAGAGTAACTTCCACGTAGACTACCTGCTTAGTAAAGGGTAATAAAAATGTGCTAATCTGAAGATTACATTTATAGCAATTGTCTAGAACCTAAACTCAAAAAGTTTGTTATGTGCGTGGGGGGAGTAATCATTGATAAGTTTTAAATTGTTGGTGCATGATAATAATAAAAAGCATTTTCAGTGGCGATTTATTATTTTTAAATTCTTTACAGACAATGCCTGTGTTTGGAGAGTACCATTCCCAATATCCCACTAAGTACTCCATGACTTCTCTACCAAAGCTAAGTATACATTAAGAGTTCCAAAGCGTTCCACTTTGTTCCCACTCATGCCATCCTTTATTCTAAGGGATAAAGGGAGAGACACAAGATTTTGAGATCATCAGTGGTGAAGATGCTCATCCTTGGAATTAATTTTGGTCTTCACCATTGATGCTAAGATTTTGAGGGTGGGGATTATATCTCTCCTTTCCTTGTTTTTCATGGCATAAATGCCAATTAAATAAATGAATAAACCAATTTATAAAAGATTTACTAATTTTTATTAAATGTATATATAACATCTTGGATAGCAATCCCAAACATATTTTATTTAGAAACAGTTATATTAAATGTTATTTAATATTAAAAGCCTTAGGTAGATGGATCTTACCAAAAAACAAAAAAAGATTAACAAGTCAGACATTAAAAAGCGTACATACTGTATAATTCCATTAAAAAACTACAGAAACAGGGAAGCTATTCTAAGCTGCAAATGTTAGGATCATCACCCATTATGCAGAGCAAGGAAGGGAGGTTGTGTTAATGACTAAATGGCAGTACAAGGGATGTTTGGGAGGTTCTAATAATGTTCAGTTTCATGATCTGAATTCTGGTGGCAAGAGTGTGTCCACTTTGTAAAAATTTCCCAACCTGAACATTTCTGTGTACTTTTCAATGGGTATATTATACTTCATTGAAACTATTTTTCTTAAAGAGGAAAAGAGCACAGAAAAATATAGTATGAATTAAAGAGAAAAGATATATTTTGACCACATATAAGAAACAGATGCTCAAAACCTTCCACAGAGTTGATTATATTTCTGGAATTTCTCTAACCTTCCATTATCTCCTAAAGCCAGAGGGCGTTGTCAGTTTATTTTGACTAGTTACTAGTAACTGCAGAACTAAAACCAGCTTTAAAAATGTGCTCAATGACAGTTTGGGTTCCAAATTTGTCGTCTTTGATGCCCACGCACCGGACTGACTCTAGAATGGTCTCTTGCTGCCAAAGCTTTACTCTTGGTGCTTCGTTTTCCTCCTCTCTTGGCTTCTCTTGCCTCTTACTTACACTAGGCTTTCTGAATATTACAGAAGATTCATATCAATACATTCTCTCAAGTATTCTGATAAACATGGAAAAATGTTCTTACCTTGTTCTCAGACCAAGTCAATTGATCCCCCATCAGTTTCTAGACTCCCCTAAAGTTTATCAGTGATGCCCTTGAGTGTCTGAATCAATTAAAAGTCCTCACCTACTTAATTCTCATCTCCTCTCCCCTGAAAACTCCCAAACCCCTTAATTTCTCGTATCTCATACTCTTTTCCTGAAAGGAGAATGATTTGGGAAGGAAGAAAAATGTGAGGGGAGATGCCTGTTACTCATTGGTAAAATGGAAACACACTAGGGGCATGAGAAAAAGAGAGGAAGAGAGGAACAAACAACAGCAAGTAGGTGAACCACAGGCAGTCAAAAGTGCTGCAATTTAACACAACAGTAACAGAAAAACATTGCTTACTGGAGTTTCTCAGAATCTAATGATAACCACAATAACAGGAACAGTATCAACAACAGCTATTATTTGTTGAGGGTCTACCATATGCCAGGCACTGGACTCAGCAACTACTTTAATCTTGTTGGACCTGCACAGCAAGCCAAGAAGTAGGAATTTTAATTTCCATTTTCCTGAGATTCAACCAAGTTTGAATCTACTTTTCATATGATGGTTATTGCCACACAATATGGCAAATACAGCACAGAAAATGAAGGACGGCTGTATCACAGAGTGAGACCCAAGTTCCAGAATCCATTTGAGAAATATTGTTAGTTTCAATCATGAGCAATCCATGTTCACATAACAGAGATTATCATTGATCGTATTTCTTTATATTAGCATTTATCATATTTTATTCAAATTGTTTGAGTACCTTCAAACTTCTGTGATGTTAGTTATTAAATTTTATTTAATTTTGTATCTGCAGCACCTGACACATCAGTAACACTGAAGATTATTGCAGGAAATAGCTCTCAATATTTTCATCTCTTGTCTTAATAAAATGAAATAGAGTGTCATTCCTCCCATTTCAATAAATCCATATTGAGCAGCAAATCTTCACATTCTTTTATTCCCCAATCAGGTTAAAACTAGGACCCAAAAAAACCAATAACCAAAATCAATAACAATGATTTCAAACTCTGTGCTAAACATCTCAGTGGCTTTTGTAGGGGATTCCATTTTGCTTATGTGTTGTTTCTGGGGACAAATTTAATTTATTCAAACAATCTGGCACTATCTAGATTCTAAATTGCCTCATTTCTGCTTTCTAAGTAGTTTTTTACCACCATAAGTTTTGTAAAACATCTTGTGGTTTGAATAAAAAAAAAATTGCTAAGGGTTATTTTGTTTCTCTGTTTCTGTTTTGTAAATAAAGAGATGAGTAATCTTACATGATATCATTCCCATAAAATAGATAAGTGGCAGTGATTTTACATCACAGTCTTGGAGGGTGTGTTCATAAACCAGAAAAATATTTATCGACAAAAAAAGTGATGAACAGTACCCTAGACAGGCTGCTGATGAAGGCTATTATGTCTCCTTGTGACTCAACTGGGGTCAGAATAAGGTGGCTGCTCCAGTTATTCTAAAGATATTTCATTCAAATGTCAAATTTCACAATAAGTCGTTGTATGGAAGATTTAGTGGAAATACTAATTAACTGAAAGTTATCTTTCCAGTTATACTTTGATACTAACTAGAGAAATCTTTGCTCCAGACAGCAACACCATTAGAACGTTTACTGACTTAGTTTGTGTCTCTTTGTACAGTCAACATTTTAAACACAAAGTGTCAAACGAGCTTCTTCATGAACTAAAGAGATACAGACAAGTTTCTTTGAGAATGGGGCAAACATTTAGCGTCTTGGTGCCCAGACAGTGGAGTAAGAATGGGGCGCAATTGATACCATTTTCTTCATGATTTTCTCTGATCTTTCCCCATCAACTGATGGAAGAATCAACTAGAGAATAGTTATGGACCCTGGAGTACCACTGATCTCATTACCTGAGAATGGCTTTCTAGCCTAACAAGTGAAAGCATGCGCTTTTATGATACATTCTTTATGATATCCATGTGCCTCAGAGGCAATGGTACAGCTGGGATCTACATTGAACAAGGTTCTTTTGTTGGCAAACAGAAGATGGCTCTTGTCTTTAGAGAACACACCCACGGAAAATGCTCTTTCTTACCTATCAAGAGGCCCAAAGTGTATCCAAGACTGGGAGTTAGAGCTGTCTTTCCAGTAGGCCCTCCATGGAATAGTCACAGGTACCCACCTGCTTACATGAACATCCAAAGGAAAAAAATTTAAAAATTTGTGTCAGCTGTGAGGTTACCCAGATATACAAATAGAAGTTGTAGCTGTCAGTGCTATTAATGTGAAGAGTTCATGATCAAGAGTGTAAAACATTCTCTAGTTTTATGGTAACCTGAAGCCTGGAAACACAGGCAAATGAATTTCCACAATAAATGGGTTATTAGTGTTACATTACCATAAGTTATATAGTCAAAATCATTGTTCTTCAATATGTTCTTCCTTTTTAGCAATTCATAGCTTAATGCTTTGTACAAAATTGCAATGAGCATGGTGCATTAATGCAGAATTTCCATCAGTCCCCATGTATACATCTGGAATACAATGCCTCAGTAATTTATGTCTCTAATTTTCTCTAAATAAACCTGTGCCTTTAGCATATCCCAGAATAAGTAAGTGAAAGGGTTCAGATCTAATAAGCATGCAGCCCGCTTCACAACACTGTGGTTCCACCCAATTTAAGAAATTATCCTCCACCAAGGCCATCACCACTCTGTTGTAAGGAAATGGTGCACCATCATATACGTTCACCCTGGTGACTTCACCTGGCCTGTCAACCTAGAATTTAGAGCTTTTTTTTTATTTTGTAAGGGTGGAATGGGCTATTCTTATATGGCAGTTTTGTCTAATGAACCATCGGTTATGATTCCATAATTAGAACATAACCTGTGCTGCTTCTTTACATTAATTTATTCCACAAATATTAAATTCCTATATGCTAGACTACAGTATTCTAGATACTTGAATTACATCTATAAATAAAACCAAACCCCGGCCTTTGTTAAATGTGAATTCTAGCAAGGAGATAAGACAATAAACAATGAACATATAAGTAAGTATATAATATAGTATGTTTGGAGGTGACAAGCAATGGGAGAAAAAAGTAAGGCACATTAATAGGAAGTTTCATTAATACCTAGATGCAGCATACAATGGGAAAAAATAAAAACAATGACAAATTAAAAAATAAACACAGAAAGTTAAATGGTCAATCTATAATAATATTTGGGTATGGTTGAGTTTCAAGAGAAAATGTTGTTAAAAAGAGAAACTTCCACTGGAAAATTGGAGAGGAAACATCAACCAGCATATCTCTTGATCCCAAATATATCTTTGACTTTATGACATGGAGAATTCACAGGCGGAAAATTAGAGGAGATTTCGGTTTATCACTATAGTTGATTCATGCCCTCCTGGGCAAGCAAATAGTAGTCTACTTAGTCAACTTTCATTTTCAACTTGAAATATTGGAACCATTTGTTTGGATTTTCTGACAGGTAGGTGACACTATAAGCCCCAAAAGTCCATAATCCTAACAAGCTTCAAGTGAAGATGTGGAAGTATCCAGCTCAGTGAGTTGCCATTGCTTATACTTTGATTTCCAGCACAAAATGGCTGGCCTTTGGCTGGCTGGCTGGTGAAGCATGCTTATGAGACATGAGCAGCCAGTTCTAAATTTTAATTACATGAGGAAATGCTGTCTGAACATAATGCATTTCCTGGGACATCTTGGTGTACACCATCATCCCTCCTCCCCATACACAAACTGTCACACCCTGACACCTTCCATCCTCAAATCCATGATCCATGACTCCTACTGACTGCCCCAGGAACAATGAGGGTGCTCCCTTAGAAGAAGGCATGGGGGGGTGGAGTGACCGTTGAGTATACTCTGATTTTTTAAAAAACTGTCATATGGCGAGATAGTGGGTTTCAATGCTGTCACCTATTCAGTCAGCCCAGATGAACTAGAATCACCATTTCAGTTATATCATAGCTCCAGGCAAGAACATGTCACCCCCTTTATTTCCAGCTTCCAACAAGCTGCTTAGGCAGATGCTAAATGTGGTCCTCCCTGCCACGTTGGGTAGAGTGGCCTTTGTGTGGGTTAATTGAGCCCCCACTCCATTTAATAGGCTGTTGAAGTCTTATTGAAACAGAGCTAGTGCCGCAGGTTAAATACATTGCAGTGCTCTTGCTAATCCTCTCATTAACAGGGCTGGAAAGCTTGTTGGGAGCTGTGAGTTTGCATATATTAACAGGGAGCTCTTCACTCAAGTGCTATCAATAAAATGACAAAGTCAGTTTGCAAATAGTGAAATCAACAGTGACACAAAGCTAGATGCCTTTAAAAAAATAAACAGCTTAATAACTGATAAATCTTATATTCACACTTGAGAGAAGGTAAAGATGAGCTGGGAAGAGATGACTTTTATTGGGTCAGAATTAAGACAGAAATGTAACTGATGTCAAACCACTGCAGAGACTAGCGGATGAAGTCGAACTGAGAAATGATGTTAATGAGCCATTGAGGGTAGGCCCACTTTTAGAAGCACCCGAAATGGCACAGTATGTTGTTTTTTAATAAAGGAGTGGAAAATAAAATCCTGGCACTGGCTGAAATAGGTAAGGTGGAGAGTTGTAGGGTTGCCGTCTCCTAGGAAAACCATGCCGACATAACCATTTCAGAAAGCGTGTGGCATCAGAAGCAGGCTCCTGATGCTGAACCCGCTCGGTGCCAGCAGGGAAGTGGGGGAAAGGGGACCTGTGAAACAGGGGGAGGGTCACAGTGTTTCAGCTGAAGACTGCCCATCATCAGTTTGTGTGTCACACAAGAAAATGGAAAGAGGATTTGGAGACAAGAGTATCAGTAGATGGAGATAGCGTCACAAGGGACTAATAAATATGGCACAAAGACAAGATGATTGGCAGATGATCTGTGCTATTAGCCATCCTTGATGCTTAGTGAAAAGACAAATAAATGCTCTATGATGTCAAACAGCAAAATGGAGCTTTCGTGGCTGAATGGATTTTGAGTATCTTGGACAAAATGGTATCTACATTTTAGGAAAAATAAAAGACTCCCTATGCCAACTGGTTAAATAGCAGGAGTTTACACCCCAGAGTATAATTTTAGAAAGTAGCAGATGAGGGGTATTGATGACAGTTTCCTAGGACTGCTGAAAAACAGGGTTGTTTTGCTGCCCCCCTCCCCCACTTGTTTGTTTGTGTGGAAAAAACAAACACCCAGGTTTCAAAGTAAATCAAGTGTCACTGATCTGAGAGTTTCTGATCTTTAGAAAGTATGTAACTTCAAAGTTATTATGATTTTTAAAAAGTGCTTTGGACCAACTACCTAAAATTATGTTAGTAATGAGCCATGTTGAAAGTGTTATGCTGGATAATTCTCAACTAGATCCGCAATCATTCTATTGCTAACTAGCTGTGTGACCCTAAGGAAATCATTTACTGGTCAGAACCTAAATGTTCTTGTTTGTAATATGTATGACTTGCACTAGAGGAAGTCTAAATTCTTCCCAGTTCTCAAATTCCATGATTAAAATAACAGAAGGAAAGAAGTACTTTGTAGATTTTATAAAGAAAATAATTGGTAGATTTTATTCTAAAACATTAATGGTTAACATAACTGACTTGTGATAATGGTTTGAAAGTAGAGAGAAAGTAAGCGGTCTTTGATCATTGACTTCTATTTGACCTACTCAATTATCAGTTCCTAGAGGAATGGGCTTGGCCTTATATGTTTCCAAAAAGCCTTACAGGGCCTCACACAAAATTGGCTTTAAATGTTTATTTATTATTATTTCAGAGACTATTTCTTTTATCTATTTATTTTCAATAAAGTGTATATTTATTATTTTAAAAATTATGGCACTGGTAAAATCAGTAATGAGGCATTAGACTGGTATTTTGTTACATTGTTTCAAGTCACAATAAAGTTTCAGAGAAATAGAAATACTGATTTTACTCTACATGTTCAGAGACTATTTCTAATGACTTTCCATCAACAATAGAGGCTAACATTTAAAAGTTTCAAACCTTTCCCATCACCCGCTTATCAGTTGACTTATGATTGTTTAATATCCCACTTTCTATATGAAAGCAGTTTTCCAGTCTTTCCAATTGATCTTAAAGGAATCTCAAACCATCCCGTGTCTTTCTTTCCAACTACTACTGCCTTTCTCATGGTTCTTCCTATTGGTCTTCTTTCCCATACATCTGCACAACAGACAGGTTAATTTGCCTAATGTCCACATTCAAATATATTATTTACCTGCTGCAACAGTTAGTGAATCGTCACCATGTGGCAGATTAGTTACAGACCCTTCACCTGCCATTCAAAACTTTTCATAATCTGGCTCTCACTATTTTAGTCTTATTCTCTCATACTAAACTCTAAAATATATGCTTTATATTGAGTGGAGTTGCTGAACTTTCCTTTACTTTCCCATTGCTGGGCCTCTACCATCACAAGTGCCCCCAAATTTCCAAGCACAGCTCACACAGTATCCTAATTTCTTTTTAGTCCATGCACTGGAAACAAAATAAGAAGCTCCTAAGGTTTTCTGTAAATATTCCAATAGAATCTCACATTTTTCATTCCCACATGAAATTCTTTCTGAGATATTCGACAATAAATTTTATTCAGTACTACTAATACCTTGCAAGTTACAAACTTCCATAGGGCAGGGACATTGTCACTATTTTAGAATTGCTGGAAGGTAACTTGAGAAAACACTTCACCTAAAAGAAGACCAATAAACATTTATTGAATTAAGTAGAATGATTTATCAAAAATACTTGTAAATGGCCCCTTGTGAATTCTAAGCTTCTATTTAAAGAAATCCTTTTAAAATGAAGATACTATCTGTGATTTACCCTTTGATACCTTAGAATCTCCATGGTTAGAGTTTCTTTAAGAGCATTCATACATGTGGGTAGGCAAATAACTTTCCCTTGTGAAAGAGGAAATCCAGGTTCCTAAGATGCCTGGCAATATCACTAACACAGCCAGTTAGTGATAGGCCTAGGACTGGAAGGGATGGGTTTTTCTGATCTAGTTAGAGTGTGACTCATGGGCCAACAGTGTTAGCATCACTCAGGAGTTTATTAATAATGCAGAATCTCAGACCTCATTCCACACATACTGAGTTAGAATCTGGATTTTAATAAGATTCCTAAGTGAAGAATGTGCACATTAAAGTTTAACATTATCTCTTTTCTAGCACTATGGTCTGTAAGCAAAGAAAAGAGATAATTTTGTTGAAGCTTTCAGGGATCAAAATGTTTATTTTAATTGAATCTCATAGATAAATACATGTTCATCAACCCCTACCTGTCATGAAAGTAGTCTAGGACAGAAAAAACAAACAATCAAAAAAGAAATATGTGGTAGGCATACATTCTTATTTATTCAGGACCAATAATTATTATTTGGGGTCAAAACAAAACCTAAACCAGCCCACATGAAAAGTTACTCGCAACATGCTGATTCAGTTAAGACAAAGGAATGAATACAATTACCTTTTATTTCTATTCTGCCTAAGCAGTTATTCCAGTTTAGCACAGCATTTGTCAAGGCTGCACTAAAAAAGTTTTGGTCACTCCAAAATTTCAGTTACCAGAACCAAGTACCCTATATTTTGAATTAAGTTCTCTATTAAGTATAAAAATACTTCTCTTTAGGAAAATTGGGGTTTATTCTGGTCTACAATCATATTGCCAGATTTATAAAGTATTGTTTATACCACTTGGAGAATAAACACATAGGGAATCCTGCAGCTAAACAATGAATATGAGCAACTGAATGAATGGAAGTAAAAGAAGACTGAATTTAAACTTACTCTCTTCTCTCCCTTTCTCCTCACCTTTTTTCTACTTTTCTTTAGAAAACGAGAGTTGTCAGGGAGTTTCCTTGGAGAAGCACCTTATCATTTCACCACTCCTCAAGACAACTGTGGAATCCAAGAGGGAAATTCTACCTTAAGAATTCCCCAGTATCATATTGCCCCAAGTTGAATCTGATCACATTTATCAAACACGACAGAAGTGCTAATAGTATGCGTTGTTATCCACAGTTAATGCAATCAAGGGAACACTTTCAGTGCTCTGATGTTGGGGGTGGAGGGTGAGTATGCGAGAGCTGTTCTTTGAGTGAGGAGAACAGGAGAAATTATAACATAGGCTAGTGTGAAGTTCTTTCTGTTTAAAGAAAGACATGAGGGTTTCTGTGTCAATTTGGTGGGATGCTAACAGTTCCTGATAAATTCCCTCTCACTGTTCAATGAAAATGTACATGAAAATGCAAGAAGAGAGGGAGAGACTAAAACCATTCTTCAAGGGGAGAAATACAAGGCTATATGTTACAGAGAGGGGAATATTTTTATTAACTATAGCTTTGGTGGCATTGGTCAGAGAAATATATCCTGGAATACCCATATTTTACCTTCTGAAGCAAAATCAAAACAGCATGTATGGACTGGAGCAGTAAAAACAAAAGGGATGGGGGCATTAAATAAGTCTGCTGCCTTTATTCAGCCCAAGTGCATAAATGCAGCACTGCATTCAACTTAGGCACAGTCATCTAACAACATGGCAATTGTTTTCCCCCTTTATTAAAAAAATGACCTTTAAAAAAGTTTCTGGGCCCATTTGGTTTTACAGGAAATCTTTCCCTAAAATTTAAAAAATAGAAAATACATGTGTTACAATCATCCATGCTACAGCATTGTAAAAATAGAAAAAAAAAATAACCTCATTCCATTTAACCTTATAAAGATAGCAACACTGATACAAAACTGGATAAGAATCCTCCTACCCTACTAACAAGAATACTATAGATAAACCCCATGTAAGAGTAAGTAGAAAAAATACTAGATACAATAGTATCAGATGAAATTAAGATGACTGTAGTAGTTATATGAGTAGGTAGTTAGGCAGACATAAGCAGGGCAGGAGAGGCCCCCCTTCACCACCAGAAATGTCAGGCAACCATCAGGTAGGTGATGGTCAGGCAGTTGTTAAACTGTCTCTCTAAAACTAATAGTTGGTTGCAGCAAGAACCAGGGAAAGGCACCTGAGACAATAGACAGAAAACACCTGAAACTGGTTATCATCAGCTTCCTGATAAAATCTCAGGAGTTGGGCGAGTGGGCTCAAGCATCTTCACTAAGAGGCAAAATGGCAGTTTAACTGCTATATGACCTTCCTCTGGGGATGCTCAACTGGTAAGGAAAAAATGCCTCAAGTCAGCATGCGTACAACTTCAGTAGACACACTGCAAATGTGGCTTCTCCCAAGTGCTTGCAGGCCACTGCACATGCAGAATGCCAACATATAAAGCCCCAAGTCAAAGATCAAAACAGCACACTTGAATATCTCAAGTCACCTGCTCAGCCCTCTTGCAAGTGTGCGTCACTTTCTTTTGTTTCTGCTCTAAAACTTTTTAATAAACTTTCCCTCTTGCTCTAAAACTTGCCTCTATCTCTCTGCCTTATGTCTCCTCAGTTGAATTCTTTCTTCTGAAGAGGCAAGAATTGAGGTTGCTACAGACCCACGCAGATTCACCACTGCTAACAGCTACAGATGTTTAGTCTTCCCAGAACACTATTTCATCCTAAGTATCACAGGATTCTCACCGCTTTCTCTAGGAAACAGAGTCTAACATACATGATGTTTAGGCCAGGTGCAGGGGCTCATACCCATAAACCCAGCACTTTGGGAGGCCGAGGCAGGAGGATCACTGGAGCTCAGGTGTTCGAGACCAACCTGGGCAACAAAGTGAGACCCCATTTCTGCAAAAAATAAAAATATTAAGTGGGCATGGTGGCACATGCCTAGGGTCCCAGCTACTCAGGAGGTTGAAGTGACAGGATTGCTTGAACTTGGGAGATCAAGGCTGCAGTGAGCTGTGATCATTCCACTGCACTCCAGCTTGGGTGACAGACAGAGACCTTGTCTCAAATAAAATAAATATGGTGTTTAGCAGGAAGGATGTTTGTTAAGAAGTGTGCTAGGGATCAATTTCTCTGAAACGGAGAGAGGAGAAACAGGAGCAGGAAGAGGAAGATGTTGACTTGTGATACAGGCCCCCAAACATTCTCAGCAGGGCCTACAGAAATTCTGAGGCTAGAGCAGCCCTACTTCCACATCAATTAGTCTTTGAATGTGGGTCACCCTGGGAAGGGACATGACCTTAGATGAGGCATCTCCCACATTCATTGCTGGGAAAGAAGGTCTTCTTTACTCTGGATTTGTTTCAGCTGGTCTGTTGTTAGCCATGTTTTCTGTCACACAGAGAGAGCCTGTCTATCCTAATACAAAATACAAGTGACAGCTGGAGGGAGAGAGAGAGAGAGAATGAAAGTTCCGGGGTTCACAGGTTACTACTTGCAATCCCTGCGGCCTGATTCCTTCAACTTTTCCTTCAGTGTTCTCAGATAGTCCAGCATCTTTTCTAGCAATATAAGTGAAGAAAACTCCCTTTCACTTCAGCTAATGTGAGCTGAGTTTTTATTACCTGACCATTTACAATATCAGGTTAACTCAGTTACTAGACCTAAGTAAGCAAAACACACAGTTGACTAATATCAGATATGAATACAGAATAAACCATAATAATACTATGGAAAAAAGCATTGATGTTGTATATAAAAAGACTGACTCACTGTGAGGGTTCACTTTAAGTGTCAAATTGACTGAGTTAAGGAATAGCCACATTGCTTGTAAAACATTATTTCTGGGTATGTCTGTGGAAATGTTTCTGCAAGGGATTGGCATTTGAATCAATGGGCTGAGTAAGGAAGATCTGCCCTCATCCAATCTGGGCAGACACCATCCAACCCATTGAGGGTTCAGATAGAACAAAAAGGCAGAGGAAAGGCAAATTCATTTACTGTATTCTATAGCTGGGACAGTCTTCTTCAACTAACCTTGGACATCAGAACTTCAGGTTCTATGACCTTTGGACTCTAGGACTTGCATCAGCAGTCCCCCAAGGTTCTCAGGCTGTTACCCTCAGAATGAGAGTTACATCATTGGCTTCCCTGGTTGTGAAGCTTTTGGGCTTGGACTGAGTCACACTATCAACTTCCCTGTTTCTTTCACTTGCAGATGAACTATATTAGGACTTCTCAGCCTCCATAATCACATGAGCCAATTCGCCTAACAAATCTTGTGTTAGGCCATTCTTGTGCTGCTATAAAGGAATACTGGAGACTGGGTAATTTATTTTTTTAAAAAAGGTTTAATTGGCTCATGGTTCTGTAAGCTATATAGGAAGCATGGTCCTGACTTCTGCTTGGCTTCTTGGGGAACCTCAGGGAGCTTTAACTCATGGGGGAAGGCAAAGCAGGTGCCAGTATATCACACTGCAAAAGAAGGAGTAAGAGAGAGAGTTAGAGAGGAGGTGCCACATACTTTTAAACAACCAGATATCACAAGAACTCACTCACCATCTTGAGGACAGCACCAAGCCATGAGGGATCTACTGCCATGACCCAAACACCTCCCACCAGGCCTCACCTTCAAATTTAGGGATTATAATTCAGCATGAGGTAACATCCAAACTATATGAAATCTCATCTTCTATATCTATGGATATGTATTCTGTTGGTTCTGTCTCTCTGGAGAACTCTGAGTAATACACCTTCCATAACCAAAGTCTATTCCAGGAATGCAAAGATGGTTTAATGTAAGAAAAACTTGTCACCAGTTCTGGTGGCTCACATCCGCAATCCCAGCACTTTGGGAGGCTGAGGTGGGTGGGTCACGAGGTCAGGAGTTTGAGACTAGCCTGGCCAACATGGTGAAACCCTGTCTCTACTAAAAATACAAAAATTTGCCAGCCAGGCATGGTGTTGGGTGCCTGTAATCCCAGCTAGTTGGGAGGCTGAGGCAGGAGAATCACTTGAAACTGGAAGGCCGAGGTTGCAGTGAGCTGAGATTGTGCCCCTGCACTCCACTCCAGGCTAGGTGAAAGAGCAAAACGCTGTTTCAAAAAAAAAAAAAAAGAAAGAAAAGAAAAATTTGTCAATACAGCTTACTGAATCAAACCAACTTTCAAATAAGAAAATACATATACTCACCTTAATAGAAGGGTGTGGTAGGCTGAATAATGGGCCTCCCCAAAATGTCCATGTCCTCATTTCTGGGACCTATGAATATGTATTTTATATGGCAAAAGGGACTTTGAATATGTAATTTAAGGCTCTTGAGATAATGAGGTTATCCTGAATTATCCAGGTGAGCCCAATGTAATCACAAAGGTCCTAGTAAGAGGGAGGCAGTAGAGTTAGAGATAGAAAAGGCCGTGTGACCATGGAAGCAGAGACTGGCACGATGTGCTTTGAAGAGAGGGAAGGAGTCATGAACTGAGGAATGCAGAGGGCCTCCAAAAGTTGGAAAATGCAAGAAAACAGATTCTTTTCTCAGAATCTCCAGAAGAAACTGGTCTTGCCAACACCTTGCCTTTTGCCCTGTTAAAATGATAATGTTAGAAAAATTAAATTTAACAGAGTTTAATTGAACAAAAAAATAGTTCACAAGTTGTGCAGCCCCTGGAACCAGAATAGGTTCAAAGAGACTCCAGGGCTGCCACATGGTCAGATAATATTTATAAACACAGAAAGGAAAGTAACATATGGAAAATAGAAGAAAGGTACAGAAATAGCTGGATTGGTTACAGCTTGGTGTTTGCCTTATTTGAAGATGGTTTGAACAGTTGGCTGCCTGTGATTGGCCAAAACTTGGTGACTATTAGAAGAGCAAGTTTGTTTACACATTTGGTTAGATTACAGTTCACTTGATATGGATAAACCTTTAGCCTAAACTTAAAATATATGAAGAGGTAGCTTTACGCTAAATTTAGTTTAAAAACCCGATGAGACTGATTTTGGATTCTGACCTCCAGACATTAAGAAAATAAATTTGTTTTGTTTTGAGCCACTAAATTTGTGGTAACCTGTTACAGCAGCAACTAGAAACTAATACAGAGGGAAATGATGGTAACATTTCATATTCAATGTTGATTTTTTTTTTAGCATGACAAAAATTAACAGCCTACTTTAAGTAGCAGCACATAACAGTGTCATGATTATTTTTTACACATTGCTTTGGAATTTTTGGCAAATGCAGTAAGGTGTATAACAGAAATGTAGGTATTTCCACTGAAGATAAAGAAAAGTAATTCTCTTCCTAGAAAATACAACAAGTTGAGGCTAGGTGCAGTGGCTCACGCCTATAATCCCAGCACTTTGGGAGGCTGAGGCAGGCAGATCACCTGAGGTCATGAGTTCAAGATCAGCCTGGGTAACGTGGTGAAACCCCATCTCTACTAAAAATACAAAGAAAAAAATTAGCCGGGCATGGTGGTGCGCACCTGTAGCCCCAGCTACTGGGGAGGCTGAGGCTTGAGAATTGCTTGAACCTGGGAGGCGGAGGTTGCAGTGAGCTGAGGTCGTGCCACTGCACTCCAGCCCGGTGACAGAAGGAGACTTTGTCTCAAAATAAATAAATAAATAAATAAATAAATAAATAAATAGAAACAAATGAATGTTTTAAAAAATCTCTGAGTGGGGTAGAGTGAATATTTAGAAAACCTTGCATGGGAAAAGTTTACCAATTGGAAAATAGCAATGGATTGGACTTTTTTGGGCCTAATGAATTAATTAATTATCATTATTATTTTTGAGACAAAGTTTTGCTATTGTTGCCCAGGCTGGAGTGCAGTGGCATGATCTCGGCTCACTGTAACCTCCACCTCCCAGGTTCAAGTGATTCTCCTGCCTCAGCCTCCCGAGAAGCTGGCATTACAGTCGTCTGCCCCGACACCTAGCTAATTTTTTTTGTTTGTCTGTTTCGTTTTTGTTTTGTTTTTTTTAGTAGAGACAGGGTTTCACCATGTTGGCCAGGCTTGTCTTGAACTCCTGACTCAGGTGATCCACCTGCCTCGGACTCCCAGAGTGTTGGGATTACAGTCATGAGTCACTCTACCTGTCCTGGGTCAAATTAATGAAGAAGTAAATAACAAAATACAAAATACAGAAAATAAAAAAGTGACAAATATTTTAGACAAAAAGTTAAAAACACCAATATGTGTAATTCATATAAATCACTAAAAGTCACTAAGATTCCAATAAAAAATAATGAGGCTAAGACCTCACAATTCATACATAAGAAAATTAAAATTGGGTTTTAGAGGCTACACTAGAAAATAATTGATATAAATTCATTTATTCTTTTCTTCCCTATAAGAAATTTTGTATATGAGTTGTGTTCCTTAACTCAAGTACATGACTGTATATATATTTGAGTATAGGGAGTAAGCCCACAACTTTTCAATGAATACATATCTAAGAAAGTTATAGGAAGAAAGTAATTCAGTTATATAAGAGTTTAAGCATTACTTATTAGTTGTACAGCATGGGCTGGGAATTCTGAAAAATACAAGAGGTACATAAGATAAGCCATTAAGTTTAATCTATCAATGAACATGCAGTTAACAAATGACATTCTCATTTCATGAATAAGTGATATGACGTCTCTTGGGCTGAGTGAATTACAACAGAAACAGCTCTATGCTAGGACACCAATGGGCAAACCGTAATAATTTTTGCAACAAAGTCTTACTTATTTTTCAATTAATAAGAAAGAACTTAACTGATTAAAAAAGTCTTGATATTCTTTAGAGGCAATCTTCTGGAATAAAAATCCTAGCAATCAGAGAATAGGGATTTCTTTTTGGAGTGTTTGTTTATTTGTTTAAGAACGAAAGTAAGTTTTATCATAAGATTTGACTCTCCTGGGGAAATGAGCTTAAGACAGGAATGGACTTCATTAAATTCTTTTCAAAAGAACAAAACACAAGGCAAAAAAAGATCAATTATTATTTCAAATTTAATAATTTCCAGCCTATAAAAGATAAAATAGAAAAAGTTAATAGAGGACATTAAGACTAACCTGCAGGGTGACAATGGAAAAGTTACTTAAAAGCTTTACATATCAACTGGCCTTATTGGTGATTTGATATTAATAATCTTTAGTACCTCTTCAGCCTCTGGAGGCTTGTCATTGATGTATTCTTCTGATCCCTTCCTGTTCTAAAATCTGACATGATCTTAGAGACCATCTCATCTTAACAGAGACAATAGAGGGGAGGAAGTGCTGTGGTCTGAATGCCTGTGTCCTTTAAAACTCATATGTTGAAATTCGAATTCCCAAGGTGATGGTATTAGGAGGTGGGGCCTTTTGGAGGTGATTAGGTCATGAGGGCAGAGCCCTCATGTGGTGAAAGGTGAATGCTGTAGCAAAATACCTTTAATTAGGTGGCTTATAAACAACAGAACTTATTTCTCACAGTTCTGGAGGTTGGAGAGTCCAAGATCAAGGAACCAGCAGATTCGATGTCAGATGAGCGCCAACTTGCTGGTTTATAGATGACACCATTTTGTTGAGTCCTCGTGTGGTGAAAGGTGCTAGGAGACTCTCTTGGACCTCTTTTAGAAGGGCTAATTAAGGTAAATTTTTGAGAACTTACATCTGAAAATGCCTGCATTTTACCTTTATATTTGATTGACAGTTTGGCTGACTATTCTGAGCTAGAAATCATTTTTCTTAAGAATGGGGAAGGCATTGCTCCCTTGCCTTGTAATTATCAGTGTTGCTTTTGACAATTCTAAATCAACTCTGATCTCTGATTTTTGTGTATACGAATTTTCTCACCTCTTGAAGTCTGTAGGGTCTTCTGTGGGGCCTTTTCTCTATCCCAGAATTGAGAAATGTTGTGATGATATGCCTTGTGATGGGCATATCATATCACCTTTCACCACATGAGGACTCAGCAAAACGGTGTCATCTATAAACCAGAAAGTTGGCTCTCATCTGACATCGAACCTGCTGGCTCCTTGGTCTTGGACTCTCCAACCTCCAGAACTGTGAGAAATAAGTTCTGTTGTTTATAAGCCCCCTAATTTAAGGTATTTCGTTATAGCAGTCCAAACAGCCTAAGGCAGGAAGTTATAAAGAGGATAATTCGCTATAACATCTCAGAACTGAAAGTACTAATAGCATGTCATTTCCAGGAGAGTTGTGATTTCATTTTCTTACGCATTTTCAGTACCTAGGCTAATACCTTGCCTATAGTAGAAACTCAATAAATACTTTTTGTAAGAATAAGGAAAAAAGGAAGGAAGTAAATGTGTTAGTAGGTTTTAAAAGTCCATTTGGTACCCAGCAAAAGAAAAAAAGAAAGGAAAATACAACCATCACAAGGCATATCATCACAACATTTCTCAATTCTGGGATAAAGAAAAGGCCCCACAGAAGACCCTACAGACTTCAAGAGGAGGGAAAATTAGTATACACAAAAATCAGAGATCAGAGTTGATTTAGAATTGTCAAAAGCAACACTGATAATTACAAGGCATGGGAGCAATGCCTTCAACATTCTTAAGAAAAATGATTTCTAGCTCAGAATAGTCAGTCAAACTGTCAATCAAATGTAAAGGTAAAATGCAGGCATTTTCAGATGTAAGCTCTCAAAAATTTACCTTAAAAAAATAGTTTCTTAGAAACCAACTGGAATATATGCTCCACCAAAATAAAGCCAAGAAAGAGAAAGGTGTGAGATACAAGAAACTGAGGATTCAGCTCAGAAGAGAGGGGAAGGGAGCCTGCAGGCTGTTAGCTATGCAGGAGTAGGACAGTAACTCCACCTACAAGCTGGTCAGAATGTTCTTCCATTTCTATATTTTCACAAAAAGCAGAAATCGTTAAGTACCTGAAACATTTAAATATCTTGAGAGAAGATTTAGATGATGAATGGAGTGAGTGAAGATCGGATTAATTTTTTTTCAAACAACTAACAACAAAGAAGACTACAATTAATCATAGGAAAAATAAAAAATGTATAAGGAAATAAAAGTTAGCATAGGATACTCCACATCTCGGCTGCAAAAGGAATTTACAGTCATAGGAACACTGACAATGATATAACCAACAGTATAATATAACAGTATAAAAAGATGAGAAGCCTTCATGAGTGGGTAGGGATGGAGGTAGTGTCAGAGAAAATGAGGCCTTTTTCTTTTTTAGGGAAAGTCAATAGAGAATGTTTAAAACTGGCTGGGTGTGGTGGCTCACACCTGTAATCCCAACACTTTGGGAGGTTGAGGCAGACAGATCACCTGAAGTCGGGAGTTCGAAACCAGCCTGGCCAACATGGTGAAAATCTGTCTCCAGTAAAAATTGCAAAAATCAGCCGGGTGTGGTGGCACATGCCTGTAATCTCAGCTACTTAGGAGTCTGAGGCGTGAAAAGAACCTGGGAGATGGAGGTTGAAGTGAATCGAGATTGCACCACTGCACTCTAGTCTGGGTGACAGAGCAAGACTCTGTCTAAAAAAGAAAACATACATACAAACAAAACCCTGAAATATGAAAATGTCAAGATATGGCAATATAAACATGTTATTTTTATTTAAAGCATCAAATAAAAACAAACTTACCTCAATTTGACTTCACACTGTCATTTTTCCACTATTGCACACACAGTCCCTAATCACAGAACTTAGGAACTACTATGCTCCTTCTGGCAATGGTGATAAGTAACACAACATTTAGATAGTTGGCTAGACATGAGCCATTAGATTGACTGGTGTGACAGAGTGTACAACATAAAGAAGAAGGAAAACACATTTATTGAGAGCTAATGACATACCTGGCTCTGCGCTGGATTCTCTTCATTGTTTGGTTTTCTCATGTAATCTTGTTTGTTTGAAAGAACAAATAACACTTGTCTACGAATGCCTTAGCCTGAAGAATAGAGAAGAAAGATATTAACCAACCCCTGGTCTGTTTATCTATCTTAGAGTGATATGTGTTAAAGATGCTCACCACCAACGCTAATGCATAAATTTTATGTTATAAACATCTGAATGGTGTATATGATTTTATTGTAATACTATAAATTCTAACAGAAGAGTTAGAGGTCATTGTTTATATTGATTTCTTCTAAGCACTACTTTACTTCCTTATTTATTAGCTTAATTTTTTATTTGTACATGCTTATTTTAAATAGGGGCCAAATCATAGAAGGAGGATTGGTTACTATGAAATATAGCTGAAGAAGAAAAGATAAATGCAATGGGTGTACAAGACATTTAAACAATGGGAATAGTCAGTTAGTTCAAAATGTTCCCACTTTTGGATCCTACTAAGAATATACTCCATAGAGTTCTAGGCTTAAAGATAACAAATTTCTTAATTATATTCTATCTTTTCATCAAATTGTAGCATGCTTTTTGATCACTGGGTTATATATGCCAATCTTAGTTTTGATTTTCTTTAAAGCAACACCTCTTGAGTTCATTGTAAGAAACAAGGAGTGCCAGTCAAACTGAAAATCATAAAACACTAAGGGTTGTGGATTTTCCCAACAACTTTAATGGGGGCTATTTAAAAATCTAGCTTTCAGCATTTCACTGCATTTCAGTCTTGCTTTGAAGCCCACATTACTCCAACCAGTTCCTGTCACTACATGAGAACCACAAAATGTAGATGGCAAAAATTACAATGTTGGGTGTCCATCTTTTTTATATCCAGTGACAGAAAATGAAATACACTTTAACAATACAAAGACATGGACTGGTGGATATATACATACTTATCACTAATTCAAGACAAATTTCAAAATGAAAACACAGATGATCCATCCATCCAGGTTCTCATGTGCCAGGGCTTTTAAGCAGTATTGTTAACTGATGTTAGACACACGTACAGCCAGAAAATGGTGTTCCATTATCTTTAAAACATAACGTTTTGTAAACACATCTTTTATTATTAATTATTGAAAAGAAAGAGTTTACTATCCTTGTTAAAGCTTTTATTTATTTATTTATTTATTTATTTTATTTTATTTTTTTGAGACGGAGTCTTGCTCTGTAGCCAGGCTGGAGTGCAGTGGCACGATCTCAGCTCACTGCAACATCTGACTCCTGGATTCAAGTGATTCCCCTGCCTCAGCCCTCTGAGTAGCTGGGACTACAGGCACGGGCCACCACCACCACTACAGGCGTGGGCCAAAAAAATATATATATACAATTTTTTGTGTGTTTTAGTAGAGACGGGGTTTCACTGTGTTGACCAGATGGTCTCAATCTCCTGACCTCATGATCCTCCTGCTTCGGCCTCCCAAAGTGAAACCTTTTTATTTTTGAGATGAGGAAATGGAGACACTGAGAGATTGAACAACCTTCCCAAGATTGCATGATTCTTACTGAAGAAATTGACTTTTAAGTCAACAAATATGTAATTTTGTGTTTTGTTGTTTAATCATTCATTCATTCATTCATTCAAAAATATTTTTTGAGTACTTGCCATAGGCCTGACACAGTAATATAGAGATTAGAAAAAAGAGAGAGAGAGATAATCTCTTCATTCAAGAAGCTAATAGTCAAGTGGCAATGACAAAAACTCAACCAAAGACCACAGAGTGCTTGGTTGAAAGTGAAGGCAGGTTGGTGAGGCAAACCATGGTAAAAAATGAAGTTACAGATGGAGCCATGGGTCAGATTATAAAGCACTTTAGAAGCCATGTTAGGACTTTATATTTCAAGTATGACAGATAGCTTGTGGGGCATTCTGAGCATGGGCATGACATGGTCAGTTCTATCATGATCAGTTCTATTAGTTATATCATGTTGCCTTTCCCAAACCATAGTTTATTCGCAGCACTGAATGTTTGGTTTACTTAACACTATAGCTACAATTTCCTGCATTTTATTTTAAATACTTATGTCTACGTTTTAGTTTGAAAGACATTCCAAACCATATGTTCAGCAGAGAACTCCTAACTTTGATAAAGTTGATGTTTCACAAGCAAACCAGGCAAATTTGCTATGTTTGAAAGTCAGATGTTCTATACTTTTATTTGAAGATCCAATTTCCCCCCTCGAAATTTCTGTCTCCTATCAATCTAAGTCCTGTTTTCTTTCACTCATAATTTCCAGCGATATCTAAACAACAATAGTGACTTTTTCCAGAACAGTTTAAAACCCACTGCATTTTAAAGATGTAATTACAGCAATACTAGAAAAACAAAACCTAAAAACAACAATGAAAGCTATAGCTTATCTCCCTGGAGAGCATACATCTTGGACTTCGTGGAATGGTCCTGATTTCAAATATTTTGTCTCTATGTTCTAAAAGATGTTCATACTCATTGCCTCATTATCTCTAGTTCAGAATTGATGATCACTATACTTATTTCATGTTGCACAATAAAGTGAACTTAAATTTGTCGAAATAACATTCAACTGCTCTCATATAACTACACAGTCACTTTGGAAATATGCTTCCATCTTTTCGTATCTTCAATAAAAGAAAGTGTCATGAAAAAATGCAATTCTTAAGGAATGGGTTATGACCTTTTCTTCTTTAAGTCTGCAAATTTTAACAGTCTTGGAAATAGACACTCATCTTTAGTCTTTGGGCAATTAAAAAGTTATTTTACCTGTAGAGCATTTTTCATTAATATTTCACTAGTACAAATTTCCAAAAAGAAGAACAACTCATAAGAGAGAGAGCAAGAAAGAGAAAGAGGGAACAAAGGAAGAAAAGGGGTTTGGGGTAGGGGGAGAAGACAGGAAGGGAGGGAGAAAAAGAAGAAAACATTCTTCACCTACTACCTGGAAAATATTTTATATTAATTTGAAGACTCAATACATTATAACTAACTTACTTCTATTTGATCAGCACCCAAAAGGTGCAACATTGTTCCACTCTTATTTTTAAACATATGTTGAATGCTGTAATTTGTTCATCCTTTCATAGTTCCAACCTGTAGCAATAAAATTAGTGTGTTATGTTACATAGATATTTAGCAACATATACAACCAATTTTAATCAGATTTTTGTTTTACAAAAAAACAGAATGACAAAAACATTTATTGTGAATAATCTTGACAGAAATCAAAAATGTCTCTTTAATTTAAATCCAGCTATAGTTTCAGAGTTAACCACAATGGCAATAAGTTTGTCAAATGTTCTTTTTCACAAGGTAGATGCTTATTCACATACAGATGTATCTAATGAACAGCAGAACTTTGAGGGAACTCATTGAGGGGACACTAGGGTTAGCCTTTACTAGAATCTCTTCAAGGCCCCCACCCCTTTTTTTCCATTTGTAAGTGGAAAGGAGATATCACACATAACAAGTTTAGCACACAGCCTGACACGTAGTAAGCTCCTGATCTGTGTGAACTATTTGTTATAATTAAGTTGGCCCCCAAATTCTCCCCACAACCTTACTGTCCAAACGCAGCTGCCTTTACGCACACATCAACTGTCAGGAGACCACAGTGATTGAGAGTCGGAAAGTACCCTGAGGTCTTTGAGTTCAACCTCCCACATTTCACAGATGAGGAAACTGAGCCTCAGGTGGTAGAAATATATGGCCCAGGGGAACATAGTTATGAGGTTTCCTGATTGTGTTAGTTATGTATGTTTCCTGACTGCCAGACCCATTTATTTCCTGTCATTCAAGCTGAATCCAATTCTGTCTTATACAGCGGTGATGCTCCATACCTTATACTTACTGGCGTTGTCTGGGGATTTGATTGGTCTCCAGGCTGAGGCTCCAGCCCCAGGATACAGTTTACAGCCTGGGCTTCTGGTTGGAAGACTGGCATGGAGAGTGGGAACTGGAGACTGGAGACGCACTTTGATGCTTGGAGAGGGGAGCTAGAACTGTCCGTTTAAAGCACATATCATGTCACTCCTCTGCCAGAGTTTTTCAGTCCCTCTTATCTTACTCAAAATAAAATCCCAATCCTGGCTGGGCATGATGGCTTAGGCCTGTAATCCCAGAACTATAGGAGACCTAGGCGGTCGGATCACTTGAGGTCAGGAATTTGAGACCAGCCTGGCCAACCTGGTGAAACCTGGTCTCTACTAAAACAAACAAACAAACAAAAAATTAGCCGGGTGTGGTGTCGCAGGCCTGTAGTCACAGCTACTCGGGAGGCTGAAGCAGGAGAATTGCTTGAATCCGGGAGGCAGAGGTTGCAGTGAGCCAAGATTGCCCACTGCACTCCAGCCTGGGCAACAGAGCGAGCCTCCGTCTCAAAAAAAAAAAAAAAAAAGAAAGAAAAAAAAAAGAAAGAAAAAAGAAAAAAAAAATCCCAAATCTTAACTGTGGCCTGCAAAGAAGGGAATAATGTGGCCCCATTCACCTCTCTGATGTCTGCTTTTACCGCTCTCCACCTCCTCCCTCTACACCAGGCCTCACTGGCTTCCTTGCTGTAGTTGGAGCATAGCAGGTACGTCCTGGCTACAGGTACTTCTCTGCCTGGATGGATCACTGTCTCCTGACATCAACATGGCTTCACTTTGTTCAAGTCTCAGCACAAATGTCATCTTACTTGAGAGGCCTTCCATGACCTTCCCTATGCAAAACAGCATCCCTGCCCTGCTCCTCTCTGCCTCTCAGCCTGCTGTATTTATCTTTGTGGCATTGACCCTTAGCTGACATTTTGATGATTGTTCATTTATTTGCTTGTCTTCTGTCTCTGCACTAGAATGTGAGCTTGTGAGCTCAGGGACTTTGCCACTTTTGCTGTTGTCTTCAGAGTCTAGGAGAGTGCCTGGCATAGAGTAGGTTCATTAAGCGTTAAATGAATGGAGGAAAGAAAGCAAGGAGGAGGGGTCTGTACGCTTGGCTAACTCTACCAAAGAATTCTGGGCTGAGATGGAAGCATCAATATGAACGACTTTAAAGAGAACAGCAGGGGATTCTCTTATGTCTTCAGGCCACCCACTGGTTTAAATGTATGTGCTTATTTTTATCTGCCTCCCTCACTCTTTTGCAAATGTCATGAGGGTCACGACATTGATTCTCTGTTATATCTCCAGCACTAGACCAATATCTGGTACGTATTGTTTAATAAATTCAGTGAATGAATTAATAAGTAAAGTTTTTCAAGGGGGGAAGGATAAAGAATATAATCTGGATATAAAATATCTAAATAAGTTTTGAAAATGAACCAGGCCTCCTATCTTCTAATAAACTCTTTACATAATTTGGCCTCTGCAAAACTTAAAAAATGCTTAAGAAACTGAATTCTTAAAAGTATATTTATGTGTGTATATATATATATATATACACACACACACACACACACACATATTTTTGCTATCTGTGTACCCTGTTTGCTATCAGTGAACGCTGTTTGGATGACAATTCTCTAACATTCCCTCATCTACTCGAGAAATATATTTTGAGAATCAGCTATGGGTTGGGCACTGTATTAGATGCTACAAATGTAATTGTGAGAGAAAGAGACATGATTCTTGCCTTATTACACTCACAATCTTGTAATGAAAGAGATATTAAACAAATAAACACATTAATGGCTTACTATCTCATTGCTGATTGCATAAGTGTTCCGAGGAGAGAGAACAAAGTGCAATAAGAGGAAATAACAGATTTATGTGAAACACATTCCAACAAATTCAATCCATGGCTGTCCCTCCCAAGACCCTGAAGTCATAAACTTACGTATGCCCTGTGGGTCTAAGGGGTGGTTCTAGTACCATTTACCTGAATGGAGCTCTTTACTGGGATATCAGGCTCTAAAGAGTCACCACAGGGTTCTGTTAATTTGATAAGAGATATTTATCTGAAACCTCCCAGTGCTACCTGAAACCTGTGAGATTTGATAGACATAACATTTACTTTCTCTCTTGATATCAGCCAAAATCTCTCAACAAAAACAATAGCAATAATTATAGAATGCCCTTCTCTATCCCTTACTCTGCAGAGGGCAGTGTTCTCAGGTTTTTACATCTATTAATTCATTTATTAAGTAGCTACTATTATTATCCCCATTTCACAGGTGAAGCATCAGGCTCCAGGAGGTGAGGTGACTTGTCAAGGTTATACAGCTGTTAGGAGCAGCTGGGTCCTTTCATTGTTTCGCAGTTAATCATCTTTTGTAGTACAACAACTCTGGGGGTTCTGGAGATTTTATAGGGAAAGTACAGAAGTGCTCTTTTGTGTTTTATCATAAACTCAAATTCTGAACAAGTTATCATTGCCCAACAAGTGGATAAAGATCTTTCCATTCTGTATTTAACAAAAGGATGAAGGCTTTTGCTGGAAATGTTAGTTTGCTGCCTCCCATTTCTAAATTCAACACTGAAATATAAACTGTGAGATATAATTTCTATTCTCCCATCTTTCTGGTTGCTTGTGAAGTATGTGGGAGCACACGTGGCTAACAAATTTCCCCACCACTGCACTGCCACGCTGAAGCCATTCATTGACCCCATCAGGCCCTCAGATGTCCCACAAGCAGGAAAAGTGCTAAGTGAAGCAATGTTCTAGTCAGTGTGACAATTTTCAAAGAGAAAATCTGCCTTGTGTTTCCCTCCCGCCCTCCGCCCCCCACAATCAAATAGGAGGCAGTATATCTGTCAAGCTAGTTTTTTTTTGGGGGGGGTCAGTACATTAAAAAAATCCCACTATCTTTGAGAAAAATTGAATGTGTGAGTCTGTATCAGGGGTCCTCAACCACAGGTGATTTTTGCCCCGAAGGGACACCGGGTAATGTCTCGAGACATTTTTGACAGTCACAACTTGTGGATGCTACTGGCATTTAATGGGAAAAGCCCAGGGACACAGCTAGACATCCTACAACACACACAAAAATCCCCCTTCACTTTTCATCCCAAAGAATCATCTGGCCCCAAATGTCAGTGATGATGAGGTTGAGAAATAATATGACGAGTTTCGTCTATAATAATGTGCTTGTTCTTATGTTCTAAAATGAAATAAAATAAAAATGTATTTTTTGAGCATCTCTCATGTGCAGAGTCCAGTGATAGGTCCTGGGATAAACTCTTGATCTAAAAGATGAAAAGAGAGAAAAGACATAAAAAGCACACGGCAGACTTCTGCTTCTGGGAAATGGAATAGATATACTTTTCCCCATTCCTTCCTCCAAGTACAATGAAAAACTCTGGAAATTACACGTAAAATAAACATGAAGGACGTGAAAAATGTTAAAGAAGAAGGCAGACTGGCTAGGGAACTTGAAATTCAAGGAACAACATGGTGGTGAGTTCCCTGGATTTATTTTTTCTCATATATCCCAGACTTGGTGTGAAAAAAATCCGGGAAACCAGAAATGTTGATAGACACAGAGCGGGAAAAAGCCAAAGGATCAGGAAAGAGGCAGCCTAGCAAGACAGAAAACATTCGAATACTTTCTCTAACTCCAGGCAAACACTACAGAAAAGACTACATATAGCTAGCCCTTCCCACCCCACGCCGGCAAATACCAAGTGGGGAGGTTAGACTTCTACCATCAAGGCTGAAATGAGGTGCCCTGGCATCTTCGCAGGGGTAGTCACAGAAGGCCAAGTAGGGAGCCGGGACTTCTATCCCTACCAGTCAGTGACAAGGCCCTCTCCCGTCCCAGTGTCTGTGGAGATCACATCAGGAGTCTATACTTCCATTCTACCTTGCAATAATAAGGTACCTCTCCCTCTCCTCATCAGAGTGGCGCCAGAGGAAGCTTCACATTGAGTCAGGACTTTCAACATTGCCCAGAAATAGCAAAGTCACTGCCAGTGTGGTGTTAGTGAAGACAATATGAGAGCTAGAACTCTGACCCATGTCCAGCAAAGAAAGCGAACATCTCTCTTAGTGTTAATATAAATGTTTTAGAAAAGAAAATAGAAGAACATTTCAACAGTTAGTACAGGCAGAGTTTTTAGACTTAACACAAAAAGCATGAGCTATAAATGAAAAGTTAATACATTGCCCTTCATCAAAAGTTAAACTTTTAATGTATGCATTTGGGAAAAATATATACCTTAGAGACTATATCTAATTATTCAATCAAGTCATTGTTGAATGAATATGTGAATATGTGCAAAGTATCACAAACCTGCTGTATGTGACATAATTCAGTTCCATGTTCATCGAACATATACTGTTGGAATACACCGTGTTATGTCCTGAAGCACTGGATTTTAGAGAAGGTAATGGAATGTGCAAATTGCAGGGTGAGGAAAATCAAACACAAGGCAGCCTTTTAGATAATAAAATATCACCCTCTGGAAAATGAACCGGGGCAGCTCCTTCAGAACCAAGCATTCTAAAACTTTGGCATTTTTGATGGGCAAGCGTGTCTCAGTCATTTCTGTCAGGTCTTGATTATATAAATGAATTATAATGTTTTCAGTCAATATTGGCAGAGGCTTGGCAGGGATGCAAATTATTTCTCCTACTATGGTCTCAGCTGACATCACTTGTGAATCCCAGCACTCTGTAGCACTGTGGCCTCTGAGTTCATCTCAACCACATGCTCTAGGCAGTGCTTACCAACTGATCAGAGTTGATCCTTCAGGAACACGTGTCACAAACTCTGAGTCTAGAAGGTGACCTTGATAAATCATTTCTCCTGCCATTTGCACAAGGTGAATCTCTCAGTAACCTTTTTATGTGGACACTGGCCTCTCAGGGTTCTGGAGTTTGGTAGGGAGAGGAGATTGCAGGTTTAAACCTTCAACTGGGTCATCCTCCTTCACAGGACTGGCTCTCACACCGAGTATTTTTCCTAGTCCTCAATAGACACGTCAGCACTCTCCTTCCCTGCTGGGCCTGGCAGAGAGAAAGGGAGAGACAGGGACGAAAGGCTGCCATGAATTCCAGGTGTCCCTTAATGCAGTCCAGTGTGGCCACTGCAGGGCCTCTCTGCTTGCCTGCAGATATCCTTTTGAGCGTTCAATTAAAAGGGACATTTGCTGACGTCCGTAGGTGGTGCGCACGGGTCCTGGCAGTTTCAACATGTTGGCTTCGAGCATGGATGTTTATAAGATTTGGGAGACTTTTTGTTATTTGTTTCAATGCAAACATTAATGTTGACAAAACCTGAGCTGTTCTGTGTTTATTTAAAGCCTCAGAAATAACAGGATCATATTCTTTAGCAACCTAGATAATATTTTGCAAAAGTTTTCCTGCAAAATGTTTTTAAAGTGACACTGAGAAAAGAAATTCATTTTCTTACTCTTTGAATCATTTTCTTACTCTTACTCTTTGAGGGACCTACTGTAAACCCTGAATTTCAGTTTCCTCATTCATAAAAGAAGGTGACTAAGATCTACTTAGAGGATTGTTGAAACAATGAAGGGAATGAGTGAATTCTTTTATAACTTCGGAGCAGGGGAAGGCCTTTTAACAATTACTTAAAATCGCAGGTGCCATAAAAGAGAAAATTGATACATTTAAATATTACTCAAGATTCAGAGGACATAAAGAAAAATTGAACCATTTAAATATATTTTAAAGATATGCAAATCAAATATGAAAGGAAAATTGAAAATAGCTGTGTCTTAACACAAAGAGCTCGTCTCTGTCATATATAAAGAGCTCCAAGAAATTGAGAAGAAAAAGGCCAAAAAGTTCATCAATGGAGAGTTTATAGGAAAAAACACAAAGATCCTATATAGATATATATATATAGGCTCGATTTCACTCATCAGAGACAAAGCACAGTGAAATTACACTGAAATAACATTTCTCACCTATCAGATTGGCAAAAACCCAAAAGTTTAACACACTCTGTTGGCAAGGTTGCAGAGAAATGGGCACTCTGATACAATGCTGGTAGGAGTGCAAAATGGTACAACCCCTGTGGAGGGCAATTTGGCAATCTTTATCAAAATTACAAATGCATTTACCCTTTGACCCAGCAATTCCACTTCTGGGAATGTATCCTACAGATTATATGTATATACATGAAAATAAACACGTATTAATATGATCCTTAATGAATAGCAAAAGACAAACAATTCAACTGCTCATTAACAGGGTACTGATGTACTAAGCCATGATGTATGCACACCACAAAATATTATGCCGCTATAAAGCGAAGAATGATGGTGCTTTCTGTATGCTGGCATGGAAAAATCTCTAGCATTTATGCTGAAAACAGGAGCAGACACTATATATTATGGGTTACCTTTTATGTAGGAAAGATGAGAAGTGGTGGGAGAGAATATATTTGCATTTGCTATATTTTCAGAAAGAAATATTTTTAATGTTCAAAACGAGATAATAGAAATAGTATTCCTTACAGGACATAGAGCCGGAAATAAAGTAGTTGAGAATAGTGGGAACAACACTGTTTAATATCTCTCTTTTTATATTATTTTAACTTTTAGCCATGTGAATTTGTTACCTTTTAAAAAATAAAAATTGAGGAAAAGAAATAATTCAGTGAGTTCGTGAACATAAAATACTTAGCCAATGTTCCAGGCCCATCTATGTATAAATATTGATCGTTTATATAAATTGAAAACGTAACCCCAGGTTATTTAATTGGTCTCTGAAGAGTTCTATGGCTCTTTCACATAGTGTGACCTTCAGACTACTGGCATCAGAATGAATCTTCATTTTTAATATGTACCCCAGAAAATCTTCATTTATAATATGTATCTCATATCAATACTTGGGTCCACCTCAAGGCTTGCATGCATAATCAGAATCTCTAGCACTAAGACCTAGGAATATAGATTTTTTAAGTCTCTCCCAGTGATTCTTATGAGCCTCACAGTTTGAGAACCACTATGGTCTATCTCAGGTATACTGTAGAGGGTTTTGGAGGTAGCAAGCACGTAGAAGGCCGTTTAGGCCATGATTTTGATACCATAGCTAATCTGCTAAGTTCAAAATATACCTCTCTAGCCTTGTGCTCTAAACCTGCCTATACAATTTCCTGTTGGTATGGTCACTTGACTGTGTAATAGGGATCTGAAATATAACACATCTAAAATCAAACTTAAACTAACTGGGTTGGAATCGATCACCTGTTTACCCATTTATTCTCTTACATGTTCTTTGTGTGGTCTTCTCCATTTCAGTCAATAACATCATAAACCATCCAGTTGCTCAAGCTAAAAGTTTAAACACCATTTTTGTTTTTCCATCTATCCTCTTCCTACATCAAATCCATCAGGAAGCCCTCTCCTCTGCAGGATTTGTACCATTGTGTAATGTGCATGAGAGTGAGTATTTCTTTACTGCTTTCTCAACAGAAACTGAAATTGAGTCTTTTTATTTATTTATTTATTTATTTATTTATTTATTTATTTATTTTTATTTTTTTCCCTGTAGTCTATTCAGTTGTGCAAGATAATGAAGTTCTGGAGATCTAATACACAACAATGTGACAGTAGTGAACAATATTGTTCTATATACTTGAAATTTGCTAAGAAGGTAGATCTTAAGTATTCTCAACACACATACATGAAAGGTAACTATGTGAAGCTGGAGATATGTTCATTAGCTTGATTGTGGTGAGTATTTCACAACGAATACACGTGTCAATTCATCCAGTTGTATAGCTTAAATATATACAATTTTTAACTGTCAACTATATCTCAATAACTTTGGGGAAAAATTGTGAAAAGCAACAAGTATTTGAGTATTTGGTAAAGCCTTTTCCTCCTTAGAGAGCCCTGCCCGTAGCAAACTGCTAAAAGGTGCCCCCAACACACCAACCTCTGCATCTCTCTATCCCTACTACCCTGCCCTTGTGCAACCTCTGTCCTCACGCACCTGGATGTTAAAGTGTCAGTGGCCTCCCTGTTCTCCTGCTTCCATTCTTGCCTTTCTTACACTCTGTTCTTCACCAAATCATCTACTTCAAACATAAGTCCACTCATGTCACTTTCCTGCCTACAACAGCTTCCCATTTCACTCAGGATAAGACCCCGAGTTTTCTTCATTTTGACCTACAAAGCCTGGGTGATTTGCCCCTTACTACCATTTCTATTTCATTGTGTGGCATTCTTCTTGCTCTTTGTGTTCCAGTCACACAGACCCTCTTTCTTTCTTTTGGGTGTGCACGATGCTCACCCTCTCTTCAGGGCCTTTGTGTTTGCTGGAGCTTCTGTGTGGAATGTTCTTTCTACTGAGCCTCCCTGCGCTTATTTCTTTGTGTCACTCAGGACTCAGCTGAAGTCTCCCCTCTTCAGAGGGCCCTTCCCTGACCACACCAACCCATAGTGCGCCTCTAACCCCGCCCCATCCCTGGAGGTCACGCTATCATTTCTCCCTGTTTTGTTTTCTTCATAGCACTTGTCATTATCTAATATTGTTTTCTGTATTTGTTTACCTCTTCATTGCCTTAATCACTCTCCAGGAATGTCAGCTCCATGAGAGCTGGGACTCTGCCTACTTTGTTCACTATCTTGTCTCCAGACCTGAAGTTGGGTGTGGCACATTAGTAAGTGCTCAATAAATATTTGCTAAGGAAATCAGTGATCTGCTTTTTATGACTCATGGCATCGCCTCCACTTCCTCTTCTTCAGACCAACTCAGACTCATAGTCTTGGCTTCAGCTGCCGTCGTTTATACCCGTTGCATCACCACTTTTTTTCAACTTCATTGATATATAATTGCCAGTTAAAAATTGTATGTATTTAAATTATACAACTGGATGAATTGATATGTGTATACATTGTCAAATATTCACCACACTCAAGCTAATTACCGTATCCATCACCTCATATAGTTACACTGGTGTGTGTGTGTGTGTGTGTGTGTGTGTGTGTTGAGACCACTTAATATCCACCTTCTTAGTAAATTTCAAATATACGGTAAAATATTGTTAATTATTGTGTCACATTGTTGTGCATTACATCTCCAGAGCTTTATTATCTTGCATAACTGAAACTTTGTACCTCTTGACCATCGATATTGTTTGGCTCTGTGTCCCCACCCACATCTCATCTTGAATTATACTTCCATAATGCCCACATGTTGTGAGAGGGACCTGGTGGGAGATAATTTGAATCATGGGGTTGGTTTCCCCCTTTACTGTTCTCGTGGTAGTGAATAAGTCTCATGAGATCTGATGGGTTTATCAGGGGTTTCCGCTTTTGCATCTTTCTCATTCTCTCTTGCAGCTGCCATGTAAGAAGGGCTTTTCACCTCCTGCTACGATTCTGAGGCCTCCCTAGCTATGTGGAGCTGTAAGTCCAATTAAACCTCTTTTTCTTCCCAGTCTTGGGTATGTCTTTATCAGCACCATGAAAACAGACTAATAGAGTAAATTGGTACGAGTAGAGTGGGGCACTGCTGAAAAAATACCCCAAAATGTGGAAGCAACTTTCGAACTGGGTAACAAGCAGAGGTTAGAACAATCTGGAAGGCTCAAAAGAAGACAGGAAAATATGGGAAAGTTTGGAACTTTCTAGAGACTTATTGAATGGCTTTGCCCAAAATGCTGATAGCGATATGGACAATAAGGTACAGGCTGAGGTGGTCTCAGATGGAGAGGAGGAACTTGTTGGGGACTGGAGCAAAGATGACTCTTGTTATGTTTTACCAGAACGACTGGTGGTATTTTGCCCCTGCCCTGGAGATTTGTGGAACTTTGAACTTGAGAGAGGTGATTTAGGGTATCTGGTGGAAAAAAATTCTAAACAGCAAAGCATTCAAGAGGTGACCTAGGTTCTGTTAAAGGCATTCAGTTTTATAAGGGAAGCATAGCCTAAAATTTAGAAAATCTGCAGTCTGACAATGTGATAAAAAAAAGAAAACCACACTTTCTGAAGAGAAATTCAAGCCAGCTGCAGAAATTTACATATGTAATGAGGAGCTGAATGTTAACCCCAAGACAATGGGGAAAATGTCTCCAGGGCATGTCAGAGGTCTTCATGGCAGCCTCTCCCATTAAAGGCTTGGAAGCCTAGGAGAAAATGGTTTTGTGGACCGAGCCCAGGGTACGCGTGCTGTGTGCAGTCTAGGGACTTGATGCCCTGCATCCTAGCTGTGACTAAAAGGGGCCAAGGTACAGCTCAGGATGTTGCTTCAGAGGGTGCTTCAAGCCCCAAGCCTTGGCAGCTTCCACATAGTGTTGAGCTTGTGGGTGCACAGAAGTCAAGAATTGAGGTTTGGAAACCTCTGCCTACGTTTCTGAAAATGTATGGAAATGTCTGGATGTCCAGGCAAAAGTTTGCTGCAGGAGCAGGGCCCTCATGGAGAACCTCTGCTAGGGCAGTGCAGAAGGGAAATGTGGGGTTGAAGCCCCCACACAGAATTGCTACTGGGGCACTGCCTAATGGAACTGTGAAAAGAGAGTCACTGTTCTCCAGACCCCAGTATGGTAGATCCACCAACAGCTTGCACCTTGAGCCTGGAAAAGCCACAGTCAACACCAACCTGTGAAAGTAGCCAGGAGGGGGGCTATACTCTGCAAAGCCACAGAGGCAGAGCTGCTCAAGACCACGGGAACTCACTTCTTGCATCAGTGTGACCTGGATGTGAGACCTGGAGTCGAAGGAGATCATTTTGGAACTTTGTTTTTCAGATGAAGTCTCACCCTGTTGCCCAGGCTGGAGTGCAATGACGCAATCTCAGCTCACTATTTTGAGCAATTCTCCTGCCTCAGTCTCCTGATAGCCAGGATTACAGATGCGCAACACCATGCTCAGCTAATTTTTTTGTATCTTTAGTAAAGATGGGGTTTCACCATGTTGGCCAGGCTGGTGTCGAGCTCCTGACCTCATGATCTGCCCACCTCAGACTTCCAAAGTGCTGGGATTACAGGCAAGAACCAACGTGCCCAGCCTACTTTGAAGCTTTAAAATTTGACTGTCCCACGGGAGTTTGGACTTGCATGGGCCCTGTAACCCTCTTTGTTTTGGCCAATTTCTCCCCTTTGGAATGGCTATATTTACCTGTACTCCTATTGTATCTAGGAAGTAACTAGCTTGCTTTTGATTTTTTGGGCTCATAAGTGGAAGGGACTTCCTTGTTTCAGATGAGACTTTGGATTATGGACATTTGGGTTAATGCTGAAATGAGTTAAAATTTTGGGGGACTGTTGAAAAGGCACAATTGGTTTTGAAATCTGAGGTAATGAGATTTGGAGGGGTTGGAGCAGAATAATATGGTTTGACTCGGTGTCCCTACCCAGATCTCATGTGGAATTGTACTTCCATAATTTTGATGTGTTGTGGGAGGGACCCGGTGGGAGATAATTTGCATCATGGAGGTGGTTTCCCCCATACTGTTCTTGTGGTAGTGAATAAGTCTCAAGAGATCTGATGGTTTTATCAAAGGTGTTCATTTTTGCATCCTTTGTATTTTCTCTTGCCACTGCCATGTAAGAAGTGCCTTTCACCTCCTGCCTTGATTTGGAGGCCTCCCTAGCCATGTGGAACTGTTAAGTCTAATTAAATCTCTTTTTCTTCCCAGTCTCAGGTATGTTTTTATTAGCAGTGTTAAAAATGGGCTAATACGACCATCGTCTTCCCATGTCCCCTCCTCTTTGTCCCTGGTAAACACCATGGAGTTTGAGATTTTTAGATTATGTAAGTAAGATAATGCAGTATTTGATTTTCTGTGACTGGCTTATTTCACTTAGCATACTGTTCTACACATTCACCATGTTGTCCTAAATGGCAGGATTTCTTTTTTTTTTAAGGCTGGATAATATATTCCATTACACACACACACACACACACACACACACACAGTCCAATATGTAAATATATATAATCCATTTTTTTATATATATATGTTATATATGTATTTCTGTAAATATGTGTATCTGTGTGTGTATATCTATCTATATATGAATATATAATATATATTTTATATATATAATATATATATCTGTCATGAACACTTAGATTGATTCCATAGCTTGTCTATTGTGAATAATGCTGAAATGAACATGGGGATGCACTCATTTCTTTGGAATAGTGATGTGATTTCCTTTGCATATATACCCACAAGTGGGATTGCTAGATTATAAGGTAGTTCTATTTTTTTTTTTTGGTGGAACTTATATACTATTTTCCATAATGACTATAGCAATTTACATTCCCATCGATAGTATACTAGGGTTCTCTGTTCTTCACATCCTCCCCAACACTTACTATCTTCCATGTATCTGATAATGGCCATTCTAACAGGTGAAGTGATATCTCATTGTGTAGTTCACGTTTGTCTGATGATTATTGAAGTATCTTTTTGTATATCTAGTGACCATTTGAATGTCTTCTTTTGAGAAATGTTTATTCAGGTCCTTTACTCATTTTTAAATTGAGTTATTTGGGATTTGGGTTTTTTTGTTTATTTGTTTTTCTATTGAGCTATTTCTATTGCTTTCTATTGAGCTACATGAGTTTCTTATATTTTGGATATTAATTTCTAATCAGATATATGGTTTGAAAAATATTTTCTCCATGTCTTTTTACCCTGTTGTTTCCTTTGCTGTTCAGAAACCTTTTAGTCAGATATAAGTCCTCTTGTCTTTTTTGCTTGTGTTGCCTGTGCTTTTGGTGTGATATCCAATGCCAAAAAGCTTTTCCCCTATTTTTCTAGAGTTTTACAGTTTCAGGTCTTACATTTAAGTCTTTAATCTGTTTTGAGTTGATTTCTGTATATGGCGTGAGAGAAGGGTCCATTTCCGTTTTTTCTGCCTGTGAACATTCAGTTTTGCCAATACCATTCATCAAAAAGGCTGCCCTTTCCTCATTTTGTGGTCTTGGCACACTTGTCAAAGATCAGTTCAACATGGGATATGTAGATTTATTTTGGGGCTCTCTATTCTGTCTTTCTGTCTACACATCTACTACTTAAAAAGGAAGCCAGGAAAGCAATCCTATTTATAATGACTAAAAAAGGAACAAAATACTTTACCACTTGTTATAAGTAAGTTCCTGAGATATTTCTGCTGAATCCAGCTCATCCTCATCTTTTCTCTCCTGTCATAACTGCTGTCTTCATTCATGTTCCTGCACCTGATCCAATCATATGAGGTTTGCGTGTGTTTGGGTCAGGGTAGAAGAAGAGTCACGTGGTTTTCAAATGAGCTGTGAAGGGGCTGCTTCACTTAAAATGATAAATCTATAACATTAGATATAGAGGGACTAGAACAAGTATGGGAGGAGAGGACCAGCCCGAGACAGAAAAGGGGACATAAAAGGGAGATTGAAGACAAATTTTGCCTACTGCACATTCTTTCTTTCTTTTTATTTTATTTTCTTTTCTCTTTTTTCTTTTCTTTTCTTTTTTTTCTCTTCTCTTCTCTTCTCTCTTTCTTTCTAGTTTCACCCTTGTCACCCAGGCTAGAGTGCAATGGCATGGTCTTGGCTCACTAAAACCTCCACCTCTGGGGTTCAAGTGATTCTCCCACCTCAGCCTCCCAAGTAGCTGGGATTACAGGCAAGCACCACTGTGCCTGGCTACTTTTTTGTATTTTTAATAGGGACAGGGTTTCACCATATTGCCCAGGCTGGTCTCAAACTCTTGGCATCAGGTGATCTCACCCACCTCAGCCTCCCAAAGTGCTGGGATTACAAGTGTGAGCCACTGTGCCCAGCCCTACTTCACATTCTTTAATAGCTTTGTATTGGAACCTTATCTCCATTCTATCTTCCTGGGGCCCAACTTGCTTAATAGAAAACCAAATCAGGAACAAATAGGACTGGGAGGAGTGGAAGTCACAACTTTTGTGAGCAGGAACAGATTTGAATGTGTGCCTCCTAGCAAACACGGCGTCATTGTGATATGTTGCTCTGTGCCATCCACATCTCTTTGCTATAATTAGCAGAAGAATCTAGAGTTTAACAGAAGAAGCAGTTCTCACTTTAGTGAGCCATGAAAACAATTTCAACTCTGCTTAACTTGGCTTCTTTGAATCAAGCAGAGAAGGTACTGCAGTCCATTTTAAGTGAGACCAGAATCTTCTTTCCTCTTGCTCATTCCTTTGTAAGCTCCTATAAAATAAAACCACCAGATTCCCAGAAGATAAAAATCCATTCTCTCCCTCCCCCTCACATAAGTGCATCCTCACGTATTCACAGGCTTCTGCAGATTTTAATAAGGTCCCTTGTGTGGGTCTCTTCAAATACGGGCAAAATACTCGGAGTGAGAAAATGTCACATCTAATCAAGGGTGCTATAAATGCAGCACCCGTGGCAGGCAGACGACTCACAAGTGGCTTGAACCAAATCACAGTTTTTCTCTGTTGGAAACCAAAATTGAAGAAACTCATTTTGGGTCTTCATTTTGGTCATTTCAATTAAATACTTAGGATTTTTTTAAAAAAGGAAAACTATATTGGAATTGGGCAAACGGTGTGGCCTGCTAATTGTGACAGAACCTCAGAACTTTATTTCCTGGAGAAAAAAAAGTGTTTTAGAGACCAGCGAGTGCTCCTTTTAAACATAAACATCTAAACATAAAGGCACAACCACCCCAGCTCCCAAATTATTTCTGACTCTGCATTTCTGCTTATATTATGGAAACTCAGTTGTCTTCACCCTGGAGTTCTTCAGTCCTATGGCTTTAAGTCAACATTCCATGCAGATGTCCAGAGCTTCTCCCAGTATCTCTGAAAGGACTGGTGCAGGACAATGGTTATTAACCCAGGTGATTTTTCCCATAGAGAATATCTGCAAAAGTGTAAAACATGCTTGATTGTTACAAGTTGGGAGAAGAGTGGTGCTAGAGGTAGAGACCTGGGATGCTGTTAGCATCCTATGATGTTCAGGATGGCACCTCACAACCAAGAATTATTGCGCCCCACATGTCAATAGTGCCAAGGTTCAGAAACCTTGTCCTAGGGATTTGTATTTCTGTTGAGGCATTCTCCATCACAGCCATTGCAGGCTGCTTCTCTCTTATCATGGGGTCCTGTCTGCAGTCCTTGGCTTGTACCTGAACCTCTGCTGGTTTCACTGACTTCAGCTCTGAGATTTTATCCTGTCTCTGTGAGATGCTGCTGCCACCATGTTGGTATCAGTAGAGTTCTGAGTTAGGAAACGTTACAGTTCTCTTTATTAGACTTGCCCTTCATTCCCCTCTCACATAAAGGTCTCATAGCCTTTGACTGAAGTTTTGGGGTCAAAGAGGGAGAGAACAGCAGAGTTCACTCAAGAGAACAAATTAATATATATTCATTCAATTGTCCTTTAATTTAAATTTTCTCCAAAGACATTTCCCTGCTAGGACTTTCCCATGGTCTGTCTGAGAACTTGCCATGTAACTTACCTCTCATTGTCCTCAATCTACATCTGTCAGTCCTGATCTTCCCAACCCTTGCATTCCCAAATCTTCCTCATTTATTATGCTTTGCTCTCTGTCTCCCTAGTCCCCACCCAAACAGTTCTGCATTTGAAAAACCTCAGACAGGCCTTTGCTAAATCCAAAAGCCTCCAACTTCAGTATTACACACACACACACACACACACACACAAAACTCACAGAAACTTATAAATTACAGTATTTTCTTAAGCATATTGTGGATCAAAGTTTTAGTCAGGGATCCCTCTCAAACAAGTCTTTGAAGTCTGAGAGGAGAATAAAATTGTATTTTCTCCCTAATGGAGCAAGGAGAGGACATGTGGATTTTCTTTTGTTTTATGTTAGTAGAAGAGGAAGAGTTAGCTCTGATGACTTGTTTCCATGGTTCTACGGTTGGCCCAGATAACCTGTTAATACCCAGGTATAAGTATTCTATTTCTATGTAACATAATTCCATGCGGTTAGCAGTTTAAAATAACACCCACGTATTATCTTACCATTCTGTTGGTCAAAATTCCTGCATGATATGATTGGATTCTCTGCTCAAGGCATCACAAAGCTGAAATCAAGGTGTCAACTGGACTGAGTTCTCTTCTAGAGTCTCTGGGGAAGAATCCACTTCCAGGTTCATTCAGGTTGTAGGTAGAATTTATTTCTTTGCAACTGTAGGACTGAGGTAGATATTGTCTTGACAGCTCTGCCGGGGTAGGTGTCAGCTCCTAGAGGCCACTCTCTAGCACTCGTGGCACCCCTTTTTTCTGCAACAGAGAACCTCCTTTACATCATATTTCTATCAAATAAAGTCTCTTTGATTTTTCCATCTGCTACTGGCCAGAGAAAATTCTCTGCTTTTAAAGAGTTTGAGAGTTAGGCTTGGCCCACCTGGATAATCTCACTATCTGGAGGTATAGTCTGTCATACAGTGTAACGGAGTCACAGGAGTATAAAATCCATCATCTTAAGACCAGTCACGGTGGCTCACGCCTGTAATCCCAGCACTCTGGGAGGTCAAGGTGGGTGGATCATGAGGTGAGGAGATTGAGACCATCCTGGCTAACATGGTGAAACCCTGTCTCTACCAAAAATACAAAAAAATTAGCCAGGCGTGGTGGTGGGTGTCTGTAGTCCCAGCTACTCAGGAGACTGAGGTAGGAGAATATCATGAACCTGGGAGGCAGAGCTTGCGGTGAGCTGTGATTGCACCACTGCACTCCATCCTGGACGAGAGAGGGAGACTCTGTCAAAAAAAAAAAAAAAAACCATCATCTTTAAAGGGGGAAGAATACTCATCGGGGGAAGGAAATTTAGGGGACATATAAATATCCTACCTACCACACCAGGTGTTGTGGAATAAATTATGCCCACTTGGTACCAAATTCATATATGAAAGCTCTAAACCCTAATGTGACTGTAATTGGAGATAGGGCTTTTAAGGAGGTACTTAAGGTTAAGTAAGATCATAAGGGCAGGGTCCAAATCCAATAGGAGTGATGTCCTTTTAAGAAGAGAGAGACACTAGGAGTGCAAACTCCAGAGGAAAGGCCATGTGGAGAGAGTGAGAAGGCAGCCATTTGCAAGCCTCTCCAGAGGCCTTGGGAGAAACCAACCCTGCTGACACCTTGATCTTGGACTTCTAGCCTCCAGATCCGTGAGAAAATACATTTCTATTTAAGCCATCCAGTCTGTGGTATTTTGTTATGGCAGCCTTAGTAAATAAATTCGCTGGACAATAATATCAATGAAAACCTAATTTTTAAAAATTTGAAACTGCGATGGTGGTATTCTTTGATGAAGTTTGAAATGCACTCACTATACAACCAATGGAAACGCTCATGCACCAAATAGGGGGACCAGGATGTGACAGAAGACAATATGAAAATTGAGATACAATGGTATGTATCAGAAAATTATGTATAAATACAATCTAGTATAAATCAATGTTGTAAGATATGTGCTAAGTGCTAAGGAACACAGAGAAAGTAAGACTCCCATCAAATGGGACTTAGATACTTTCACAGTGAAGGGCACATCCCATCTGGCAGGGTAGGAAGATCTAATCATAGGTTTAGAAGGATGTGGTATGCTTCGTGTCTATATGGTGATATGGTTTGCATCTGTGTGCCCACCTAAATCTCATGTCAAATCATAATCTCCAATGTTGCAGGTAGGACCTGGTGGGAGATAATTGGATCACGGGGATGGATCCTTCATGAATGGTTTAGCACCATCCCTTTGGTGTGGTTCTCATGATAGAGTTCTCATGAGATCTGGTTGTTTAAAAGTGTGTGGCACCTACCCACAACTTCCTCCTGCTTTGGCCATGTAAGACAAGCCTGTTTCCCCTTTGCCTTCTGTCATGGTTGTAAGTTTCCTGAGGCCTCCCCAGAAGCTGAGTGGATGCCAGCATCATGTTTCCTGTATAGCCTGTGGAACCATGAGCCAATTAAACCTTTTTTCTTTATAAGTTACCCAGTCGCAGGTATTTCTTTATAGCAATATGAAAACTGAAAAATACAGAAAATTGATACCAAGGAGTGGGACATTGCTATAAAGATACCTGAAAATGTGGAAGCAGCTTTGGAACTGAATAATGGGCAGAAGTTGGAAGAGTATGGAGGGCTCAGAAAAAGACAGGAAGATGAGGGAATGCTTTGAATTTCCTAGAGACTTGTTAAATTGTTGTGACCTAAATGCTGATAGTGATATGGACAGAAATGACCAGGCTGATGAGGTCTCAGATGGAGTCAAGGAATTTACTGGGAACTGGAGCAAAAGTTACTTTTGTTATGCATTAGCAAAGAACATGATGGCATTGTGCTCCTGACCTAAGGATCTGTGGAACTTTGAAATTGAGAATGATGATTTAGGGTATCTGGGGGAAGAAATTTCTAAGCAGCAAAGTGTTCAAGATTTAACCTGGCTGCTTGTAAGAGCTGATATGCATGAGCAAATAAATGAGGTAAAACTGGAAGCTATATTTGAAGGGGAAGGAGAGCATAAAAATTTGAAAATTTTGCAGCCTGGCTATGTGGCAGCAAAGAAAAGTTCATTTTCAGGGGAGCAATTCAAGCCACCTGCAGAAATTTGCATAACTAAAAGGAAGGCAAGTGCTGATAGCCAAGACAATGGGGAAAAGGCCTTGAAGGCGTTTCAGAGAACTTTGTGGCAGCCCCTCCCATCATAGGCCCAAAGGCCTAGGAAGACAGAATGATTTCCTGGGTCATGGCCAAGACTCCCCATCCCCTGCTGCCCTACACAGTCTCAGAACACTGCTCCCTGCATCCCAGCTGCTCCAGCTCCAGCTGTGGCTCAGAGGGACCCAAGTAACACTCAAGTGTGCAAACTGTAAGCCTTGGTGGTTTCCATGTAGCATTAAGCCTGCAGGTGCACAGAATGCAAGTGTTGAGGTTTGGCAGCTTCTGCTTCTTATACAGCCTGCACAACCATGAGCAAACTAAACCTCTTTTCTTTATAAATTACCCAGTCTCAGGTATTTCTTTACAGCAATGTTACAGCTGGTTAGTACATACAGTTTCTGATGAACATTTATTATTTATATTTGTTGATTAATTTGGAAAAACACCAGTCCAAATGGAGTTCTCTGTTTAAAAAGAGAAAAAGTACCCAAAGGGATACTAAGAAAGAAAGGGAAGATACTAAGAAGGAAAAAAACCTGCATTTTCTTCATTTTATATTTCTGGCCAATCTGAATTACATAGTGATTATAATAGCTTCATAATATAGTGTTATAAAATTGTATAGTGATAATGAATAGCTTAATGATATAGTTTTATAAAAGATAGAAATGTATATTTTAAAAGACATGCATTGACATATTAGTTTTTAATTTATTTATTTTTTTGCCCTCACATTGAAAAAGTGATTTCCAAATTGCAATGATGATATCCCACAGACAAGGCTAACAATTGTCAGTTCTCATGTGTGCATGGCTCAACATATATAGTCCAATATTTGCCATTTGTTATCCAGTTCAACTCCATGAATTTTGCTCACACATTTTAGAAAAAATAGTCAACATTTTAAGGCTTATAATTTCTACAGTTCAATTATTAAAACACTCTTAGAGGAGATATGCAGATCTGGGGCCATCTCATTTCTGGAACCTAAAATGTGACATGAACCAGTTAAAAGTTGAAGGTTCCATATTCTTGTCCTTGCATTTAGAGATATAATCAGGAGTAAACAAGGGTCTTAGGTATTACAGCTGATCATTTAATAAAGCAAATGTCCATCTATAAGCTTCAGACACATTTTAGAACTTTTGTAAAGGCTGATATAATCATACATGTAAATTAGCCAGAGGATTTTTTTTCTCAAAACGTTTGAAAAGGAAAGAGATTGTTGTGAAATTAACCATAAAGAAGGTGGGCAGGGAATGGCAAAGGTTATCCTGCATGATGTGTGACTAATCTCTAAACTAACTTCTTTTAGAGGATAGTGACCTTAACCTTGGCCATGGGGGTTGCCACATCTTTTATGTCTTTGAGGCACACGTTGTGTGTGAACCTATATTTCAAAGATGGAGATCAATGAGAGTGTGTTTCTGGGTGTAAGATTTCCTGCAAATGGGACTTACATACTTTCATACTGCAGGGCTCATGGGAGAAGTTGCCTTGTAAGGGATGTCTTCAAGTAAGTCCCTTGAAAGGGACACTTGGATTTTCCAGTAGATTTAAAAGGCATAAACAGTTGATTTCCCAGTCATCTTCTGGACTCTCATTGCCTTTCTCCTCTCCCAGCAGCAGCCAAAGTCCTTACCATCAATCTATAACTTGCAGAAACTCCTAAGTCTCATAAGCAAAGTTTCCTGCCTATAAATTGATGTCCCTGAGTGCACAGGTATTCCCTACATCCAGTGTTTCCCAGAGGACAGTGTTTAGAGACCTGTAGAGGAACTCCTCTCATTGGGAGTCACAGCTGATCTCTTAGCCAGTATCAGAGCTCTCTTTTTTCTGGCCAATGGCTGTGACTTTAACTTTTAGCTGACACTATGAACCACAAGTCTGAATGCATGAGTGAGTGAATGAGTAAGTAAATAAATGAATGAATGAATGCTGGCTGGTAGAAGTTCAAAATATAAGCAAAAACAAACAAACAAATAAACAAACAAAAACCTCCACACATGTCCACCCAATCACTTCACCAAGCATTATCACAGGGAGTTCATTGATACCTCTGTCTCCTTTCTCCACTTCAGGCATCAGACTTCATAAAAATGAAAAAGATCTTCTATTAATGAAAGGTTGGAACCTAAAATAGTACAGAAAGTTTTGTTAAATTCACTATAGCTTCCAACTACCAGTTTTTGGTAGCTTCTTTGGCATTTACACAAAGCTTTGTGTAGTATGTGTGGTGGAGGATTTTTCTTGTTTTCTCGATTTTTTTCTTTGTTATAAAATTTGCTCATTTTAAGAACCTGTGTGTTTGTGTGCAGGAAGTTTGTACAGTAAGCTATATGCATGTGATCTTGAACCATTTATTACATTAAATGGAAAGACAGGAAAAATATTTTTGTTCTTGTTATTCCCCAAACCATACAAGACACACAGGTTTTCTCACGCACATGACAACTTCTGTCCCTTCTTAGCAGCATGGAAAATTTGGGATCTATTATCCACAAAAGCAAGATGCATGGCATCTAAGAATTTCTCACTTGCTGTCCTTGTAGATAACTTTTTAACTGGAAGAGAGAGGTTTAAAGGACTATGACTTAGTTTCACCTGATGGACACCAAGTTTGGGAAATGGAGGGCAGATCATTCCCAACCAGGCGGGTGTCCCTTGCAGCCCTATGCATGTGGCCACAGCTCTTGTATAAGGGCATCATACCGATCTTGCAATCAAAGTTAACTTAAGGTTGAAATTCAAAACTAAACTTACAGGAAACCAGAGCCTATCACAATTGAGAAAAAAAAAAAAAAAAAAAAAAGGAAACAGTGGGAGTTCATGTGGACAGAAATTGTTAAGTCTCCCACTGCTTGTATTTGTCGGTATCACATCCAAAGTCCCCACCCACCCACCCTCTCTCCCTCCATCCCAAAGTGATGACAAGGGAAACACATGCAGAAACATATGCACACATGTGTATAGAAGGAGCACTGTAGGGCTTTGCCAAAGTGGTTTTGACCACAGCAGATCATTTATTCAGTTTTGCTTAACACAGGTAATTCCCTTAACTTACTGTCCTCAGAGTAAGTTTCAGCACCTGGCAAGTGACATTTAATTTTGTTCCTTTGAAAGGGCACCCAGAGGTTATTACCACCCAGTTCCCAAGTTGCTATCAGGACTTGAACCCATGTGAGAACTAATGGCAAACCACATAGCACTTTACCTATCCTACACCCACACATGGAAACCTAGCTCAATTTGGGCTCATCTTTGAGGGCATCTCATTTGAAAACCTGTCCCTGCAAAGGTGTCCATTCCCCAGGACACCATAAGAATGAAAACACAATGAAAGTTCATCATGAGCATAATGCCTAACATTGATTGAGCACTTACATGCAACAAGCCTTGTGCTAAATACTGCACATGGATGAGCCCATTTAATCCTTATAACAACCCTATGGTGTAGAGGAAACTGAGGCACAGAGAGGTTACATGACTTGTCCAAGATCACACAGCTGTTAAATGGAGAATACAGGCAACCTGACTCCTGAGCTTATGCTCTTAACAAATATGTTTTTCAGGCTCCATTTAAATATTTGTGTGTGTGTGTGTGTGAGAGAGAGAGAGAGAGAGAGAGAGTATGTGTGTGTCCAATATGTATATGAGTGGGTTTCTGGAAGGGAGGTGCAGGAGGTGACACAAGGGCAAAAAGAAATGGAAGGAGAAGAAAGATATCTTCAGAGCCTTGGAGCAACTCTTCATGGACACCTTTCATTTATAGTCTAAAGGGACCCTTTTAAATAGAGTATCGACAGTAGGCTGCTGGCAAGATGTATAGCAGTATCTCACTCTCTCCTAGTGGCAATTTGAGGAGACCAATTCAAGAAAACATCGTTTACCAGTTACTGGAGTTTCTAAGGAATTTATTTGGGAAAGGTGTGAATTGCAGCAAAAAGTAAATCCTACCATTTTCAAGTCCCAAAGCTTGCTTTCTCCAGCTCTTTTCTGTGAAGGGACATGGAAGGATTAAAAAAATCCAAAACCCAAAAATTGTATCTCCATCTCACGCCATCTCTTTTTCTTTTCTTTTCTTCCTTTCTTTTTCTTCTTTTTTTTTTTGTTTTTTTGTTTTTTGAGACAGAGTCTCACTCTTGTTGCCCAGACTGGAGTGCAGTGGTGAGATCTCCACTCACCGCAACCTCTGCCTCCCAGGTTCAAGCAATTCTTCTGCCTCAGCCTCCTAAGTAGCTGGGATTACAGGCGCCCACCACCATGCCCGGCCAATTTTTGTATTTTTAGTAAAGACAGGGATTTGTTGTGTTCCTCAGGATAGTCTCAAACTCCTGACCTCAGGGGATTTGCCCATCTCAGCCTTCCAAAGTGCTGGTATTACAGGCGTGAGCCACCACACCCTGCCACACACCATCTTATAAAAAGAAACTTAATCCTCTTGCTTTGATTTTTCTCCCCAAAGCGATTTCTACTGTCATTGAGACTTCACAGGCAACAAGGGAAGGCTCCTGTCTGGTTATTAAAACATGAGCCCTTCCTCAGAAAGTAGCTCATTCTGATACCTTATTGGAGAATTTAAGACATAATACACAACAGTAATCTTTTGGATTTAACAGACTATTGCTTTGTAGGTTCAATTGTCATATCTCTCTTTTGTGCTTCCTCCTTAGAACTTCTACTAACCTCAAGGAAAGTCCTATGTGGTGAAAATATAAAAGTTGAAAACAGTTTGTTGTATTATATTTCTATTACAGATTACTGCTAGAAGGCCTTAGACATCATTTAGTGCCATCTTCCTTGGGGAGGGGCAGGGCAAGGAGAATGAGGCCTAAATATGCGAGCTGAATATCCTCAAAGCCACATGTTGTCTCAAGATTTGGTCCTTCTTTGAATCCCACTTAGTTTCTCACTTTTACTGAGTATCTTATGTGCCCCCATTTCATTAAGATGGCCATAGACTGTTCAACATGAAAAAGACTGTTCAGAAGCTTTCACTGAATCAATACAAATTTTGGACTCACATTCTTCTCTCCAGTGTTTTTCCAAAAAAGACCTAAGACAAAAGTCGTTTAAAAAAATGTGTGACCCAGTTGGCCATACTTAAATGTTAATAAAATCCTATTTTGCTTTCACAATACACTACTAGAGACAGTTTCCAAGTCAGATTCATGCAATTTCTTTACTGTACTGATCAGTAAGATTTTTTTACTTAGTAGAATTGAGGTAAAGAGGCAAAAGCAGAAGCCAAGAGCTAATCATCAATGTGAGGTCACAGTGGTGACTACAGGCTCCACGAGAAAAGACAGCTTTCCTGTGTTATTTACCACAGTGAACTAAATATTAACAGTAAATGGTAAGTAGTAGGCAATCAAGACATATTGGTTAAATAAATTAACAAAAAGGTGATGGGGTGAGGAGGAGTTCCTCATATACTTCTTCTATGTGCCCCGGCTACTTATATGTTTCCCTAGTTGCCCAAAGACAATGTGTTCTCAATGGGTCATGGCACATCTCACAGTGGAACAGACCAGGTAAATAACAGCTTCTTAAAGAAAGAAACTGAGAAGACAGTATTACTTGGTGCTTTAAACTGTGATTTCTTATTTGTACAATGATGGCAAAGGTAGAGCTGGCTCCCAAGAATGGTTTTCAACTTCCTCACCTTATCAATGCTGTAACATGATAAGACACGTTATCCCTGTATGATATCTCCTGCTTCTCAAGGTTGCCTTCTCTAAGCCTCAGGTTCCTTGTGTGTGAAATGTCAGTAACTCCAGTTAAAGGTGGTAAATGAAGAAAGGTGCCATTTCTGAATCAGAAATTTTGGCGATCTCTGGAAGACACAAGAAGAAACGACTGATTGATTTGAAAAAAGAAAAAATCAAAGCATGAGCTGACAAGTCGAAATTGCACCACGAGTAGGGTGCAATGCAATTCTTCTTCATGGAAACTCAGCAAGGGCTGAGTCAAGTGGTGATCTCTGAAATAATTTATTAAAGAGCAGGTGAATAAGCATGGCTGTTGATCTCTACACTCATTTATCTGTCTGCCCATATTCAGCAATTGGCCATGGTTTTTTGTCCAGGTTAAAACCATGAAACTGGCCTCTAAACAAATCAGAGACTTTGTTTTAAGGATAAAAAGTGAGCATTTTGACAGGAGAGAAAAGTAAAGCATGACTATAAATTTAAGTACAAAATAAAAAGGTAGCTCCTTCTTGAAGTGCAAAGTGTTGAAACACATTGTCTCCTAAGTTTGGCAACCATGAAAGGAGGTGCCGTGCTCTTGGCCCTCATCCTTAGAAAAGCTTAGATTCTGTCATTCTGTGTTCACTGGAGAGAACGTTCCCAGTGAGAGCAGAGCCTACTGCAGAGATAATACTTTACTTCTGCTGAGGAAAACCCACGTTAGCTGCTTGTGTTAATCACCACATGCTTGAATTTCTAAAAATGAGTGTGCAAGCAATAATCCCAACACATTTGGAAAGACATAAATAATAAATAGAGAAAAAATTAAAATCTGGAATTCAAAATAATTAAAATAATTCTAGAGGGAAAGGAAGGAATGAAAGTATGCCAAACACCTGTTTGAAGGGTATGGGTTATAAATATTGATTTATCTTCAATAATAGGAAAATATGTTTATATACATTAAAAATACATGGCTGGTTGGGTGCAGTGGCTCAGATTTGTAATCCCAGCATTTTGGGAGGCCAAGGCAGGCAGATCACCTGAGCTCAGGAGTTCAAGATCAGCCTGGCCAACATGGTAAAACTCCATTTCTACTGAAAATGCAAAAATTAGCCAGGCATGGTGATGCATACCTGTAATCCCAGCTACTTGAGAGGGTGAGGCAGGAGAATTGCTTGAACTCAGGAGGCAGAGGTTGCAGTGAGCCAAGGTCACTCCACTGCATTCTAGCTTGGGTGACAGTGAGACTCCGTCTAAAAAAAAAAAAAAAATTACAGAACTAAACATGACCTAACTAGAAATAGGATGTAGAGATTCTAAGATGCTTTTGTAAGACACAGCACAATACAAGCACAAAACTGAAAAGGGGACAGACAATTCAGTCAATCCAGTGAATGAGAAAAAATTTCACAGCAAATAGAAAATAAAGCAAGATGACAGAAATAAAATCAAATACACATGTAATCATAACAAAAGTCAGTGGCTTGAACTTCCATCAAAAAACAAAGATGTTCAGATGTAAAAGGAAAAAAAGTATGTATGTAGTTTATAAGAGAAATACTTTTAAATTTGTTTGAAAATATTACAAATATGAAGATTTATAAACATATATTAGGCAGAGGATAAAGAGGCAATTCATGAAAAAAGAAATATAAATCGTCCATAAATCTATGAGAAGGTACTCAACTTCTAGCAGGGATAAGAAGATTAACTAAAATGACCATGAGATACCATTTTCCACCTGTAATAAGATAAGCAAATTTTTCAAACAATTGGTGATAGAGTTAATAAGGATGTGTAGAAACAGGCATTGCTAATGAAACTATTAATTGGATGGGATTCTCCAAGTTATGGGGGGCTACATGGAAAGGGAACAAGAATGGAATTATCCCACTGATTTATCTCCAGGATAAAGACTAGGAGTCTGGACAAAGGTACCCAGAAGACAAGTTGTGTTAACAAGTCATGTCATCATTAAGGGTAGAGACCCAGACTCAGCTCTGATGCTTCCTTACTTTGTTCTCTAGTGCAAGTCTCTTTGCTAGAACATGCTTCAATGTCTCCATCTGCCTTAATGTTTTCTTCAGATAAAATGAAATAGTATATGTAAAATGCTTTACAGAATACAAAAAACTGCACCATGTGTGACATTATCATTTTTTATAATAATAAAAATTATATTGACATGCTCCCACAAGGACAGGAAAGATTAAATGTCTATGAAATTGGACAAAATCTGGCTACCACTATCTGAATGCTTTTATCCTCCCTCAAAAATTTTAAAACATTTAAAAAGCAGCACTTTCAGCATCCTTGGATAGATCCAAATATATGGTCAACTTGTTTTCTTTATAGAAATACAAGAAGATGTTCCCCTGTTTCCCCACAGCTGTGCCTGTCTAAAGCATTCACAATCACAGGGTTTCTTAGAAAGCCCACTTAGGAGAAACCAAAGAAATGCTTTTAGCAGCTGGGTCCCAAACCCAGGCCACACATCTCAGTGTAGCTCGTCAACCCTGAAGTGGGAGGTAGGGACTCAGGATTTTGGTTATACCTTCCATTGTCTGCCTTTTACTGTCACAGTTGCTGTTGTTTCTAAGGGTGACATCTGAGCAGGCTTTCAACACTGGGGAGAAAGAGATTTCTACAATCTAGGAATGACAGGGCTTCTCAGAGGAAATGAAACTTTCTTCTTTAAGACCCTTACTATCATCTTCAAGGTCAGCTCCTCCACAGAAAATTGTTATTAACCTGAGATGTTCTATTTGAGAGTCATCGCTCTATAGAGCGGTTTTTTTTTTTAATGGTATTGGGCAGATACCAAGATACCAATGTACTTGAGGAATAGTTAAGATACTGGGCTGGAATTCTACATCAGCCTCTTTTTTTTGTTTGTTTGTTTTTGAGATGGAGTTTCGCTCTTGTTGCCCAGGCTGGAGAGCAATGGTGCAATCTCGGCTCACTGGTGGAACCTCTGCCTCGTGGGTTCTAGCAATTCTCCTGCCTCAGCCTCCCAAGTAACTGGGATTACAGGCATGCGCCACGACGCCCAGCTAATTTTTGTATTTTTAGTAGAGACGGGGTTTCACCATGTTGGTCAGGCTGGTCTCGAACTCCCGACCTTAGATGATCCGCCTGCCTCGGCTTCCCAAAGTGCTGGGATTACAGGTGTGAGCCACCACACCCGGCCCATCAGCCTCTTATATCTGCAACCTTGTGTATAGTACTTCAATTCTTGGTGCCTCTGATTCTTTATCTTTTCTGCCACTGGTATGTGGCAAGCGCTCATTAAATGGTAGCATTGGTCTTTGTTATTGTCTCATTAGTACTTTACTTCCGTTCAAGCAGAGTCATTATTTCACTAGCAACATTAGTAAAGGAAGACAGTAGGCAAGATAACATCTAGTTTCTCACACCTGGGAGAAAAAGACCAGATGGCCTAGGCTACACTTACAGACACAGACAAGGACAAGCTGGGCTGCTGTGAGTAAAATCGTTTGAAAATGTAGGACATGCTAAGTGCCTACTACCAGTTGAGTCAATTGAGAAGCATGGCTGGGAATCAGATTCAAACTGCAGTCCATCTAGAGTCTAAAAGCTTCTTTAAACAAATCTAAAAGTGACCGAATGACTTCTCCTTTCTGATAGGTAAATTCAAATTCAGATCCATAATCATAAATTATATGATCTGCCAGTTCTGCTGGAATCATGTCTTTTAATGGAGGCTTTTCATCCCCTTCCTGGCCCAGTTTCCAGTGGAAAAAGTGGAGGCCATTTATGAATAGATGGGGAATTTCAGCAGAAAAATAGAAATTATAAGGAAGAGTCAAGTGGAAATGCTAAAAATAAAATCGTGATAACAGAAAAGAATAATGCTTTTGACGGGCTCGTTTGCAGGCATGATATAGCCAAGGAAATAATCAGTGAACATGGAAAGAGATCAAGAAAAATTACTAACACTGAGAACACAGAGGATAAAAAAAATGAGAGAAGAAAAAAGAACAGTGCATTCAAGAATTGTGGAACAATATCAAACATTGTAATGTATAATTAATATCTCAGAAGAAGAGAGAGACAGCAGGGAAAAACATTTGAAAAGGTAATGAAGGATTCTCCAAAAATAATAAAATATATCAATCACAGACTTAAGAAATTTAGAGAACCTCAAGCTGGATCAATATGCCCTCCCCAAACACACATACACGCCCCCCACCCCACCCCACACAAACAGACATACCTAGACATATTAAATCCGAACTTAATACAAAGATAAAGAGGAAGTCTTCAAGGCAGCCAGAGAAAAAAGAAAGAAATATGTATTACTTACTGAAAAATAAAGATAAGTATTACAGCAGATTTCTTGACAAACACTATGCAAGTCAGAAGAAAATGGTGTCTTTAAAATATTAAAATTGAAAATGGCTATCCTAGTATCCTGTAACCAGGTGAAAATACTTTTCAAAAATGAAAGTAAAATAATGGCTTTTCAGACACATAAAATTAGATTTTATTACCAATAGTCTGACTTTACATGAAATGTTAAAAGAAATTCTTCAAGCAAAAGAAATATGACACTAGATGGAAACCTAGATCTACATGAAGAAATAAAGAGTTCTGAAAGTAATTTAAAATGGAAATAAATATAAAAATATATTTTCATATTATTCATCATTCCAAAAGAAATTGACTGCCTAAACAAACAAACAAAAAAAACCAGCAGCAATATATTGTGGGTAAATAGCATATATAAAAGTAAAATAAATGCCAACAATAGCACAAAAAAAGGAAGAGAAGAGTTGGAAGTAAGATCCTTACTTATGTGATATTCTGTTATTTAAAAATAGACATGAAAATTATATACATGCATAGTACATTTTTAAATGATTTTAACCTTTATTTTAGATTCATGGGGTACATGTACAGGTTTGCTATGTGGGTATATTGCATGATGTGGAGGGTTGGCTTCTAAAGATCGCATCGCCCGGACAGTGAGCATAATACGCAACAGTTAGTTTTTCAACCCTTACCGCCCGCTCACCTCCTTCCCCTTCCTATGAGTCCCCAGTGTCTATTGTTGCCATCTTTATGTTCATGAGTACCTAACATTTAGCTCCCACTTATAAGCAAGACCATGCAATATTTGTTTTTCTGTTCCTGCATTAATTTCCTTAGGATAATTACCTCCTGCTATATCCATGTTGTTAAAAGGACATGGTTCCATTCTTTTTTATGGCTGTGTGGTATTTGTGTATATGTACCACATCTTCTTTGTACAATAAATCATTGATGAGTGCCTAGGTTGATTCCATGTCTTTGCTATTACTAGTAGTGCTGTGATGAACGTATAAGTGTGTGCCTTTTGGTAGAACAATTTATTTTCTTTTTGATATATGCCCAGTAATGGTATTGCTGGGTCAAATAGTAGTTTTAAGTTCTTTGAGAAATCTCAAAACAGTTTTCCACAGTGGCTGAACTAATTTACATTTCCACTGACAGCGCGTAAGCAGCTCCTTTTCTCTGCAGCCTCACCAGAATCTGTTTTTTGACTTTTTAATAATAGCTATTCTGACTCGTGCGAGATGATATTTCATTGTGGTTTTGATTTGCATTTCTCTGATGATTAGTGTTGTTGAGCATTTTTTTCATATGCTTGTTGGCCGCTTGTATGTCTTCTTTTGAGAATTGTCTGTTCATATTTTTTGTCTATTTTTAATGGAGTTATTTGTATTTTGCTTGTTGCATTGTTTAACTTCCTGATAGATTCTGGACATCAAACCTTTGTCAATTGTATAGTTTGCAAATATTTTCTCTCATTCGGTAGGTTGTCTGTTTACTCTGTTGATGGCTTCTTTTGCTTTACAGAAGAGCTTTAGTTTAATTAGGTCTCACTTGTCAATTTTTGTTTTTGTTGCAATTGCTTTTGAGGACTTAGTCATGCATTCTTTCCCAAGGCCAATGTCCAAATGACGTTTTCTATGTTTTCTTCTAGGATTCTTATAATTTGAGGTCTTATATTTAAATATTTTGTCCTTCTTGAGTTAATTTTTGCATATAGTGAAAGGTGGGGATTTAGTTTCATTCTTCTGCATGTAGCAGCCAGCCAGCTATCCCAATACGACTTACTGAATAGGGAGTCCTTTCCCCATCGCTTATTTTTGTCAACTTTGCCAAAGATCAGATGCTGTAGGTGAGTGCCTTTATTCTGGGTTCTTTATCCTGTTCCATTGGTCTATGTGCCAGTTTTTGTACCAGTCAATGCATGCTGCAAATCCTAAGACAACCAGTAAAATACTTTTAAAAGAGGCATAAATAATAAGCCAACAGTGGAGATAAAGTAGAATCATAAAAAAACTCAATCCAAAAGTAAGTAGAAAAAGAAGTAAAAAAAAAAAAAAAAAAAAAGAAGAGGAAACAAATGGAAAATACCTAGCAAAATAGGAAAGTTTAATACAATCCTATCCATAATCATATTAAACTTAAATGATTTATCTATACTAATTAAAATATGAAACTTATCAGATTGGATGAGAACACAAAATATCCATATGCTATCTACAAGAAACATTTTAGATATAAAGACTTCAATAGGTTGAAAATCAAAGGAGGGAAAAAGATATGCAACACCACCAATAAAAAGAAGTCTGAAGTGGCTATAATAATATCAGACAACATCGACTTCAAAAGGAAGATTTTGTCAGAGATAAAGAGGGCCATAATGATAAAGGATTCAGTTTTCCAAGAAGACATAGCAATCCTAAATGTGTATGCATGTAACAACTGAGTTTCTAAACTCATGAAGCAAATGTTTTAGAGCTGAGAAGAAAAATAGGCAAATCTACAATTGTACTTGGAGAGCTTAACACTTCTCTCTCATCAATTGATAGAATATGTAAGAGAGAATCAGCAAGTGTATAGAAGACCCAAGTGTCACCACCAACATACTTAACCTAATTGATATTTATCTGACACTCCACCCTATAACAGCAGAATCTACATTCTTTTCATGTGCAAATTAAACACTCACCAAGATAGACCATATTCTGAGTCATAGTACAAACCTTAACAAATTTAAAATAATCAAATCATATGAAACATTTTATCTACCCAGGACAGAATTAACTTAGAAATCAATAAAAAAAGATATGTGGAAATTCTGTAAATATTCAGAAATTAAACATCATACTTCTAAATAACCAGTGAGTCACAGAGGAAGTCAAAAAGAAATTAGAAAATATTTTTTACTGAATGAGTATGAATACATAACATAAAATGCATGTAAAGTTTCCAACGCAGTGCTTAGAGGGGAATTCATATCATAAAAATCTTTCTATTCTTATATTAGGAAAAAGATCACAAATTAACGATCTTTCTTAAAGTTTCACTTTAAGAAACTAAAAAGGGCAAATTAAACCTGACATGAGCAAAAGAAAAGGAATATGAAAAATAAGAGTAGAAATCAATGAAATTTAAAAGAGAAATCCAATGGAGAAAATCATCAATAAAACTAATGAACCTCTAATAAAACTTATAAAAGAAAAAGAAGTCAAGACACAAATTACTACTATAAAATGAAAGAAGGTTGAAAAGAAATAACATCACTTCAAACACTACATTAAAAGTGTAAAAAATCCCAAATTGATAGCCTTAAATTAAATAACTTAGATCAAGGACTGAAACTTTTTCTGTAAAGATCCAGATAGTAAATATTATAGGCCTTGTAGGCCATGCACTGTCTCTATTACATACTCTTATTTTATAATTCCTTAAAAAAATATGATTCTTAACTTACAGACTATATAAAAATAAGCTACATTCCACATTAGCCGGGCTCATGGGCATATTTTGCTAACCCCGAATATACATGAAATGGACAAATTCTTTGAATGTGCCACATTATCAAAGGTCAGTCAACAATAGATTACTTCAATAATCCTATATCTATTAGATCAATGAAATTTGTAATTGAAAACATTGCAACCAAGAAAACTTCCAGGCCCCGATAGCCTCACTGCCAATATCCTACCAGACATTTAAGGATGAGCTAATACCAAATTTTTACCAATTCTTCCAGAAATTAGTAAAGAATTGAACACTTTCCTCCTTATTCTATGAGATCAGCATTACCTTGAGACCAAAATCTGACAAGGCACTATAAGAAAATTTTAGACCAATAATCCTCTTGAACATAGACACAAAAATCCTCGATAAAATACTTGCACATTAAATTCAGTATGTATAAAAAGACTAACACACCATAATGAAGCAAAATTTATCACAAAAATAAAGTTTGGTTTTACATTTTAATATCGATATAATTCACCATGTCATAGAATAAAGAAGAAAATCCATATGTTTATTTAAATACATGTAGAAAAAGCATTTGAAAAATTCAATATTCATTCATAATACAAAGTCTAAGCACATCGAGAATAAAAGGACGCTTCCAGTTGGGCACGGTGGCTCATGCCTGTAATCTCAGCACTTTGGGAGGCCAGGGTGAGTGGATCAGGAGGTCAGGACATTGAGACCATCCTGGGTAACACAGTGAAATCCCATCTCTACTAAACATACAAAAAAATTAGCCGGGAGTGGTGGCACGTGCCTGTAGTCTCAGTTACTCGGGAGGCTGAGGCAGGAGAATCGCTTGAACCTGGGAGGCAGAGGTTGCAGTGAGCCGAGATTGCGCCACTGCACTCCAGCCTGGGTGACAGAGTGAAACTCCGCCTCAAAAAAAAAAAAAAAAAAAAAAGGAAGCTTTCCACAACCTGATAGAGACCATCTACAAAAAAACTATCATCATATTTAATGATGAAAGACTGACTGCTTTCTCATTAAGAATGGGAATAAAGCAAGGATATTCACTCTCAATACTCCTATTTCAGATAAAAGAGAGGAAAGCTATACAGATATGAAAGAAAAAAAAACCCTGTATTTGCAGATGGCATGACTAGAAAATCCCAAAGTTTCTACTAAAAAGCTACTAAAACTAATAAGTGAATAAGGTCATAGGATACAAGGTCGGTATACAAAAATTAATTGTATTTCTACATATTAGCAATAAGCAGTTGGAAATAAATTTTTTTTAAATCATGTTTTACAATTGCACAAAAAGATAAAAAATACAGGCAATATCTGTATAAAACTTTAATAAGAGAAATTTTAAAAGACAAGAAGAAATGGAGATGTATATAATTTAATTTTTATGATTTATAAGACTCAATATTATTAATATCAGTTCAATCCTAAATTGTATGCAATCCTAATCAAATTATCAGTAGGAGTTTCGGTAGAAATTGACAAGCTGATTTGAAAACATATGTGGAAAGCCGATCTAGAATAGCCAAAACGATTTTGGAAAAGAAGAACAAAATTGGAGTTGCTAACATTATTTTGTTTCAAGCCTTATTATAAAGTTCTAATTATCCAAAAAGGGTGATGTTGGTGAAAGCATAGAAACACAGACCAATGAAACAGAGTACACAGTCCAGCAATGGTCCCAAGCATTACATGGTCAACTGATTTTTTGAACAAGGTCCAAAGGCAATTCAGGGAACAAAAAAAGTTAATCTTTTCAACAAATGGTGCTAGAATAATTTGATATCAATATGCAATAAAGTCAATCTATACCTTGAATTATATACAAAATTTTTACGTAATGCAGATTACATGCCTAAATGTAAAACCTAAAACCATAAACTTCTAGAAGGAAACAAAATATTTTGTAACTTGAGTTAGACAAGGATTACTTACATATGATACCAAAAGCATAATGAGTAAAAGAAAGAATCTGACAAATTAGTCTTCACTAAAAATAAAAAGTTTTTTGCTTTTCAAAAATCACTGTTAAGAACATGAAAATGCAAGCCTTAAACTGGGAGAAAATATTAGCAAAACTTTTAACTAGTGAAGAAGTTGTATTCAGGATATGTAAAGAACTCTCAAAACTAAACAAAAAGAAAACAAACTAATAAAGATGAACATAAGATTTGAACAGATACCTTCTCAAAACCTCAAGAGTCTGGGGCAGGAGGATCACTTGAGCCCAGGAGTTTAAAACCAGCCTGGGCAACATGGTGAGACTCCGTCCTGCCTCTCACCCACACCAAAAAAGATATATTAATGGCAAATAAGCATACAAAAAGATGCTGAACATAATTAATTATTAGGGAAATGCAAATTAAACCTACAATGAGATACAACTACATACCTATTAGAATGGCTAAATTTATTTTAATAATTGGCTGTGAGAGTCTCATAGGTTGCTGATGTTGGGAAATGAGTATGGTATTTTCCTATAAAATCAAATACATTTGCCTTATGACGCAGGAATTACACACACACACGCACATACACACCACACACACAGATGCACACACACTCCCGTGCATAAAAGTTTAGAGGGTATGTTTAGAGGGTATTATTGCCAAAAAACTGAAAATAAGCCAAATGTCCTTCAACTATTAGATGAATAAACAAGCTATGGTTTGTCTATATAATGAATGCACCCAGAAATAAAAAGTAGTGAACTAGTGACACATGCAATAATATGGATAAATCTCAAAAGCATTATTCTAAGTAAAAGAAACAAGACTCAAAAAACTACATTCTGTACAATTCCGTTTATATGATATCATACACCATATGATGAAAGAGCAAACAGAGAGACAAAACAAATCAGTGGTTGGTGGAAGGCTAGGATTTTGCAGAGTGACTGACTACATGCAGCATGAGGGACATTTTTGGAGTGATTGCATGTTCTATATATTGATGGTGATTGTGGTTACATGACCAAACCCAACTACATCAAAATGCTCCCTGTGTTCGCCCTTCTGAAAATACTTCACAGAATCATAGTGTAATGCATTAATGGAAATGGCTGATTTCACAGGGTATTCCCCAGCACAAAACTTCGGTTTATGTTGATGGAACATCTTTCTCATAGTTGGCTTTTTTTTTTTACACCAATCTAGATAAGAAATCCCTTTTGGCAAGAGCTCTAAATTTATATTAGGTCAGAATGTTTGGTGACACATTGGAGAATTACAGAACTGGGGCTTCCTTATTATGTAATAAACAAGAAACCCTCAAAGTTCTAAGTATGTAATATTTCTTAAGTATCTTATATTTCTTTTTCTGATAGTCTGCAAATCATCTTTTTCAAATTAGGAAAGCAATGGACACATAACCATTTATCACATATAAAAGCCCAACTGGGAATGGGGGTGGGTTCTTACATGTTTCTAAAACCCAGTTAAGGAAAATGACCACATTTAGAAGAAAGAATGACAGAGACTTGATTCTGTTGCAAAACCACTAGGAAAGATCAACGTCATATACATGGTCAGGGTCAATAGAAAACAACTACTTTTCACCTAAAGCCATTTGTTTTTGAACAGCCTCATTAATTTTATCTTCTGAAAAGAACTTGGCCATCAAATTTATATCAAATACCAGAAGGCTGTCTTTTGGTTTTGAAAGGTGTCTGAGTCACTTAAGAATCACAGGGTTCTGTGCTTGAGGAAGAGCTACTTTAGTGTTGAAAGGTGTCTGAGTCACTTAGGATATATAGAAAGATGGCTCTTTGCCAGCATGTGGGTTATCTAACATCTGAGCAGCCCAAAGTTCATGTTGGCTGTTTGCATTAATCACCATAATTTGACTAACAAGCCTGAAGTGACAGCTCAGCATCAGGATGGCACGAGGGCCACAAACTGAACAAAGACAAGAATTAAAAAAGGAAGAGTGGTAAAACAGAAATCCCCCATTCCCCTCCACAGCAGTTGAGAATTTCCAAAATATCACTAAAGGCATCAACAATTCAAGCAAAAGAGATAGTGAGGGGGAAGCGCAGGTGGGAAGAGCACAATTCCAACTTCATGTTCTCTTATTCATGGCTTTACTTCTTCCTACAAATCTTAGCCAGTTTCTGACTTTGGGCTCTGGCTCTGTGTGAGGTGTAACCATTCCTAGACCCCAGGGTAACATGGTTTCATTTGCTACCCTGTTCAAGAATCCAGTGGGCCGGAGCGGTGGCTCACACCTATAATCTCAGCACTTTGGGAGGTCAAGGCAGGCGGATTGCCTGAGGTCAGGAGTTCGAGACCAACCTGGCTAACATGATGAAACCCTGTCTCTACTAAAAATACAAAAAGTAGCTAGGTGTGGTGGTGCACACCTGTAGTCCCACCTACTCGGGAGGCTAAGGCAGGAGAATCACTTGAATGCGGGAGGTGGAGGTTGCAGTGAACCGAGATCACGCCACTGCACACCAGGCTCACCAACAGAGTGAGACTCCACCTAAAAAAAGAAAAGAAAAGAAAAGAATCCAGACTAGACCCATCTGATTGCAAATAGTCAGATTTTGCTGTTTTTCCTTCAAAAAAATATACTCATTCTATATCCAAGACCTGGATAAATTAGTGGTTTTTGTTTTTACAATTTTATAAAAATAAGAATGAGCATTTTATTTACAAGAAACAGAGTAAAGCCACATCCCTTACCACCACTACCACCACCCCCTCACTCCCCCCCACCCACTCAAAGGCATAGAAATAAATGACCATTGAGCACAGATTACTTATTTCTTAAGTAATTCAAGTCAATCAATTGGCTTAATTCCTAGGCAAGACTTTTAACTTGCCAACAGTTTTTCAACTCAACCTTGTCTTTCAGTTTGCCTGTAGTACATCACCTGCCAAGTATTATGGCTATATCTTTTAATGAAGCATGGCCTCCCCAACTTAACCTACTGGTCATGTGATGGCACCCCTCCCTGAAATCAAGGAGCTTCTCCAAAAATTCTCTCTCATTTCCTGAACTGAGTTCCAGAGAATACTATTTCCATGGGATGTTATTTTGTGTTTAAAAACAACAACAAAAAAAGGTTTATGTGGTGAGATGAGATGAGCAAATATTCATTTGTGAGAATCTGTTTTTGAACAAACTTAAACAAAAAGCAGGTCTCCTCAGAACCTTTCATATGTGTGTGTGCCTTGTGAATCTCCACAAGCAAATATGGCATACGAGGTTTCCCGAACTTACTTGACAAAGGAGTTCGATTAATTCTCTCATTCACAACACCTACTGTTTCATATAATACAGTTTGGGAATTTCTGTCAAACTCATAATTTCTTTTTCTAATAACAGGAGAGACTACTTCCAGTTCTAAACACCCAACACTATATTTCATCCTCTGGTCAGAATCCCACCACCAGCTCCTAGCTGATTTGCTGAACAGGTTTAAGTGGCGCAACCGGATTGCAACTTCTCCTGCCTGAGTTTGCCATTGTCTCATCTCTCCAGGTGCTAGAGATGCGTCTCTTATAGAGAGGAGATTTTTGAAATTGGATTCATCACAGTTATATCTTATGATTACTTCACACATATGATAACACCAAAAAGAATGTGCTCTCACATCACCCCAAGTTAATTCATAGCCCAGGGGCATATCATGTTATCTACCCTACCAGATAGTCAGCATATTCCCTTCTGCTCCCTCTTAACAAACTAAGTCTTTAAATCTGTTTCTTAGTGGGTAGCCATAACAAATCATAAAAGATCCTGGATATTTAATGAGATAAAAATAGATATGACTGTACTTTTCTTTCAAGCCATAGCTAGTCTTCTTGTTCATAAAAGAAAGCCTTATTTAGTGGCTCGTGCCTGTAATCCCAGCACTTTGGGATGCCGAGGTAGGTGGATTGCTTGAGCTCAGGAGTCCAAGACCAGCCTGAGCAACATAGCAAGACCTCGTCACTATTTAAAACAACAACAAAAGCAACAACAACAACCACCACAAAACCTTTATTTAAAAGGAAAACAGTTTCTCTTTACAACTATCTACCTATCTGATAATAACTTTTGATTTCTGAAAACAAGAAAATATAGTGATATACTCCCGTTTTGATTGGTATTTGAACATTATTTCAGTTTTCTTTAGAAGTAAGAATAGCCGGGTGCGGTGGCTCATGTCTGTAATCCCAGCACTTTGGGAGGCCAAGGCAGGTGAATCACGAGGTCAGGAGTTCGAGGCCAACCTAACCAACATGGTGAAACCCCATCTCTACCAAAAATACAAAAATTACCCAGGTATGGTGGTGCCTGCCTGTAATCCCAGCTACTCAGGAGGCTGAGGTAGGAGAATCGCTTGAACCTAGGAGGTGGAGGTTGCAGTGTGTCAAGATCATGCTACCGCACTCCAGCCTGAGTGACAGAACAAGACTTCGTCTCAAAAAAAAAAAAAAAAAAAAAGTAAGAATAAATTTAATTTGGAGAAGTATTTATTTTGGTTAATTCAAAAAATTCTGTACATATCTTACTCTGTGTGTGTATGTGTATGTCTGTGTGTGTGTTAAGTGTGGGTTCTTAGCATTTGGAAGAAAACAAAGATTGCTGAGGGTGGGAGGAGGTGTCTCCTGTTTTCACAGAGATGTCAATGCTTGAGTCATCCTTGTCATTTTCAAACTCAACTGCTTAAAACTGAGTCACAGGGGTGGGGTGAAGTGGAGATTAAACTGAGTTTTGAAATAAATCTAACTGCAATAGGTGGTCACCCACAACGGTCACCCAAGGAGGCCTCCTCACACATTGTTCCCTCGTATACATTTTCTGGTTCTTTTCCATCACTCCCTGGAAAGAATGTGTTAGGCTATGTTCATTTCCCAAACATGCCATCTCCTTTTGGAAATGATGTGGTTACTAGCAAAACAACTCTAAATATTTGGACTTTTATAGCCTACCACCAATATACCCTGAGGTTTTCCATATGGAACAATAGTTAACTTATTAAAACCCTTGGAATAAAGATCAACCATTTTTTTATTCTTATATCTCAGCATTATTGTGAGGAATAAATGAGTTGGTATTTGTAGGATAATTTGAGTAGAGCTTAACACAGAGTGTGTGTACTTACTAAATGTAAATAATAAATGTCAGCTATTACTACTACCATCACTGCTTCTACTACTGCTGTTGCTATCAGTGCCTCATTCAATCTCAGAGTATTTCCTTGAAAATTAAACCTGTGAAGTGTGTTTTAGAATCCTGCTTCTCAAAGTATAGTTCACATTGTCTGCGGACCAACAGTGGCAGTATTACCAGGTAGCTTGTCAGAAACACAGAATCTTTGGTTCCTTCCCAGATCTACAGAACCAGAACTTGTGTTTTAACAAGATCCATGGGTTGTTCATATATATGTTAATATCTGAAAAGCACTCAGACAGCAGAATATTCTGGCTAATGGGATACAGTACATATAGATTATCAACTCTCAAAGACTTCAAACAAGAATACAACAAAAGAAACTTACTCTTTTCAATCGTGAGGGACAAACCTGAGACACCAGAGGTCTGCTTAAATGCCCTGTATTCTCAGGACACTTATTGCTAAGAAGGGAGAACTGAAAGAATGAAGACATGGTTATCACTAGTGCTTATTAACTAATGGACATTTCATCTTGTGTATTTCTTTGGCACCTCAAATATAACATGTCCAAAAATCAAACTCCTGGACTCTGTATTAGGTTGGATTTTCCAGACACACATGCTGAAATGAAGATTCCTATGACAGTGATTTATTAGAAATGTTTCCAGAAAAATCTAGTATGGAAGAGGAGAAGCGGAATTAGAAGAGAAAGACGTTAAGTAAGGAAGAAATGTCTAGCGAAAGCCCATGGGGAAGGAGAAGCAATTGTGATTCAGTCACTTGAGGGACTCTGGAGATAGTGGAACTCCTAGCAACATAAAGTGTGGTCCATACACCGGCAGGTCAACATCACTAGAAAACTTGCTAGATGTGCAAAATCTCAGACCCCATACTAGTTCTACCAAACTGAAATACACATTTTAATACAATCCTCCAAGTGATTCATAGGAGTGTTAAAATTGGAAAAAATACTGGTATATTTCATGATATCAAAGCAGTTCTAGCTAGGAGCAAGGATGGTGAAGTATTTATATTCCATTGCTATGTCAGTTTTTGGTTAAGGGCTGGTCCTAGAGTCCTTAATTTCCTTAGTAAATTCCCTTCCACTTTCTGCCTTCTGTGCATGCAGGCAAAGGAGTTTAAGCAGGCTGAGGTCAGCCCCTGACAAGGAGACCCAGGATCTGGCTGTGCTCAAGGGTTAAGAGTGAAAACACACCAGGAACTGGTATTCAGGGAAGTGATCAAGAAATCCCAGGAAATTAGAGGCAGAAAACAAACAAGGCCTGCTAAGACTCCATTTACCTTTTTCCTCATTCTGCTCCTTCTCTGGTCTTTTCTAACACATATGTTATTTGCCATCCATAGAACTCTGAGATCACTTTCTATCACTTTCCAAGACCAATAGGGGACCAGTCCTCCCAGGTCTATCTCTGCAAGGGTTCTCAAATCTGTCCTCCATTCTCCATCACCCTGCCACTGCCCAAGTTCAGAGCTATGGTATCTCAGACCATCACATTCCCTTTCTAAGTGCCCTCAACCCCACCTTGTGTCTGCCACTTGCACACATCTTTCAAGTTGAACATCCCCTGCTCTTCCATGCCTTTCCCAATTCTTCCAGAATTGGCCATTCTAACTTCCCATAGGAGCATTTTTGGTATATTCTTCAAATGAAGCTGGAATGGTCTTCAAGTGAAGCATTTGTCTTATTATTGCTATCTTTAGTCATTTATGAGATCGGTCTATCCAGATAGATTCTGAACTACTTGAAGATAATGCGATGGCACTTCCTGTGCATAGCACATAGTAGGTGCTTGATGAATGCATAGTTAATCATGAGGTTATTGATTTGAAAGTGTTTTTTAAGTACTTGAGCCTATGGACAGGTGCTTTGAATCTAAACTTAAATTTAATAAACTTCTCAAGGATGCAAATGCTGCATGAAATGAAAAGGAGATGAATAAGAGATGTTATACATAACCATTTCAAGCTTTCTAATAGATAACACCTCACTCATTTGTCACTTAGCAGATTCTCTCCACTGCTTTGGGAAAATTTAATTGTAATCTTTAATGCAAACAGTTTTCTCAAGAATTGGTCACACTCATTTGACAAAAGCACAGAACAGCTACGGTCAATCACTGTTTCTTATTTTAGCTATTAGACACTAATTTTCATATCCATTGCAGAATTGAAACTGTTTTCCAAATACAAGTCTTGAGAATAAATGCTGTTTACTTTTACTGATATCATTCCAGAACAAATGGAACATTTGTAACTTGAGTAATTAGCATCTGATCCGTTCTTTCTAAATTGTGAGCATCTCCCTCTCTCTCTCCGCTAGTGTTCTCTCTCTCTCTCTGGTTTAATTAATGCTAATGCATACTGCCCTACAAGAATTTGCAAGCTGTACTGAGAAATAATGCAGTGTTAGTTTTGTAATTTAGTGCACAGAGCACATTTGTGCAAAAGCTTTGTAAACTGGGCCCATGGTCAAAAGGAGCAATTAGCACTTTGTTAGTATGCAATGATGTACTAATCTGTGCAGTCCCCAAAAGCAATTGTCTGTTCCATTTTGCCCTCATGTGCAAATTTTTTCCAGTGTATACAGCACTACTCCAAAAATAACACATTGCCTGCCTGGTGCTATAAATTGGATTCATGATGATGAAGACATATCAATTAGAAAATATCTTCTGGGGGAAAATGTACATGAGTTTGGTCCTACAATTTTTAGCAAAATGAGGAACTTGATGCATAGCCTTGACAAGGAGCTATAGTTTTCTGTTCCTCACTCAAATTTCACAAATGAAATTGTTTCATTTTTATAGAAAGACTGTAAGATGGGCATTTGGTGGGAAAATAAGATCTCAAAATAGAGTAGTTAAACCCAGAATCACACGGATGTCGATTTTATTAACACAGCAGGACTGATTTGCATTTAAACAGATGCCATCCGTTCCTTTATTTAAATAGCACATAGGAAACATAAGAATTTTGTGCATTCTTTGGACTTCTCAAGTTCTTAGTAAAACACATGATTATGTCAGTTGAATAATAAAAACAACAATAATACCTTGCATTTTTAGAATAATTCTCAGTTTTCCTAAGGTATGTCAGGTACACCAGCTCATTTGAGTCTCACCACACATCTGTGGGTAGGCATTATCATCACCACTTTGCTGATGTGGAATGGGTTCAGAAGTTCAGTGACTTGTATAAAATCACCCAGGAGGCAGTATTGTATAGTAATTCAAAGCATGAGTTTTGAGGCCAGGCTATCTGAATGCAAATTTCAACTCTGCTTCTGTCTGGAATGAGACTTTGGCTTCACCCTTCTGCACACATTTCCTCAATCTGTAAAATGATAATGATAATTATACAGTAGGTCCTCATTTAACATTATGTATAGGTTCTTGAAGGCTGTTACTTTAGGTGAAATGACATGTAACAAAACAAATTTTACCATAGGCTAGCTGATATAAACAAGAGTTAAGTTACTACAGCATATTTCAGGTCATAGAAACACTACCAAACTTCCAACTAAAGATAAAAACACAAATCATGAGTGAACTCCCATTCACAGTTGCAATAAAGAAAATAAAATACCTAGGAATACAACTTACAAGGGATGTGAAGGACCTCTTCAAGGAGAACTACAAATCACTGCTCAAAGAAATAAGAGAGGACACAAATAAATGGAAAAACATTCCATGCTCATGGATAGAAAGAATCAATATCATGAAGATGGCCATACTGCCCAAAGTAATTTATAGATTAAATGCTATCCTCATCAAGCTACCATTGACTTTCTACACAGAATTAGAAAAAACTGCTTTAAATTTCATATGGAACCAAAAAAAAGCCCATATAGCCAAGACAATCCTAAGTAAAAAGAACAAAGCTGGAGGCATCACGCTACCTGACTTGAAACTACACTGCAAGGCTACAGTAACCAAAACAGCATGGTACTGATACCAAAACAGATATATAGACCAATGGAGCAGAACACAGGCCTCAGAAATAATATCACATATCTACAACTATCTGATCTTTGACAAACCAGACAAAAAGCAGCAATAGCGAAAGGATTCCCTATTTACTAAATGGTGTTGGGAAAACAAGCTAGCCATACGCAGAAAACTGAAACTGGACCCCTTCCTTATACCTTATACAAAAATTAACTCAAGATGGATTAAAGACTTAAATGTAAGACCTAAAACCATAAAATCCTGGAAGAAAACCTAGGCAATACCATTCAGCACATAGGCATGGGCAAGGACTTCATTACTAAAACACCAAAATTAATGGCAACAAAAGTAAAAAATGACAAATGGGATCTAATTGAACTAAAGAGCTCCTACACAGCAAAAGAAACTATCATCAGAGTGAACAGGCAACCTACAGAATTGGAGAAAATTTTTGCAAACTATCCGTCTGACAAAGGGCTAATATCCAGAGTCTACAAAGAACTTAAACAAATTTACAAGAAAAAAACAAACAACTCCATCAAAAAGTGGACAAAGGATATGAACAGACACTTCTCAAAAGATGACATTTATGCAGCCAACAAACATATGAATAAAAGCTCACCTTCACCGGTCATTAGAGAAATGCAAATCAAAACCACAATGAGATACCATCTTATACCAGTTAGAATGGCGATCATTAAAAAATCAGGAAACAACAGATGCTGGAGAGGATGTGGAGAAATAGAAATGCTTTTACATTGTTGGTAGGAGCGTAAATTAGTTCAACCATTGTGGAAGACAGGTGGCAATTCCTCAAGGATCTAGAACCAGAAACACCATTAGACCTAGCAATTCCATCACTGGGTATATACCCAAAGGATTATAAATCATTCTACTATAAAGACACATGCACACTTATGTTTATTGTGGCACTGTTCACAATAGCAAAGACTTGGAACCAACCCAAATGACCATCAATGATAGACTGGATAAAGAAAATGTGGCACATATACACCATGGCATACTATGCAGCCATAAAAAGATGAGTTCATATCCTTTGCAGGGATGTGGATGATGCTGGAAACCATCATTCTCAGCAAACTAACACAAGAACAGAAAACCAAACACCACATGTTGTCACTCAAAAGTGGGAATTGAACAATGAGAACACATGGACACTGGGAGGGGAACATCACACACCGGGGCCTCTCAGGGGGTGGAGGTTTAGGGGAGGGATAGCATTAGGAGAAATACCTAATGTAGATGATGGGATGATGGGTGCAGAAAACCACTATGGCGCAAGTATACCTATGTAACAAACCTGCACGTTCTGCACATATATCCCAGACTTAAAGTATAATAAAAAATATAAAAACACTTCTAATATTTATTTTTTATTTTACTTTAAGTTCTAGGATACTTGTGCAGAACGTGCAGGTTTGTTACATAGGTATACATGTGCCATGGTGGTTTGCTGCACCCATTAACCCATCATCTAGATAACACTTCTAATATTAAACATTGAGATAAATGTGAGATATACATACATTTAAGAAAGATTAATAAAAATTAAGATAATTATTTGCCCAGTTACTTCAGTTCAGGGTCATAGGCAGGTGGAGCCTATGCCAGCGCAGGGCTCAAGGCAGGAACCCCCACTCTGGACAGGATGGCATTCCCTTGCAGGACACACTTGCACACACCCACGTTCACTTAGGCAGGGGCAACTGAGAGATCCCAAGTCATCTAATGTGCACATCCTTGGGATGTGAGAGGAAACCGGAGTACCCAGAGAAAACCCACACAGACATGGAGCAGATGTGCAAACTCCACACAGACAGTGTCATCAGCTGGGAATGGGTAGAATAATTATGTTGCTCAAGTTCCTGTCTCAAGGGGTTATTGTGAGACTTACATATAAAGCACTTAAAATACAAATATGGCAATACATGAATTAGCCATTATTATTGTTATAATTATTTAGCATATAGTAAGTGACACAGGTAAGACTTATTCTCAGATGTGAGGACTTTCAAAGGTATCAAGTAAATATAACTATTCTTCCTTTTCAAGGACCTATTTTTCAGACTATCAAAAGCATCAAACATATTTTTGAAGATGAAAGAGAGCTTAAGGGAAATTAATGCTATTCAACTTAAGGAAAAGCTATTAAAGAGATAGTGAATATTGTTCTTTATTATCATCAAAGATTGCTATAATGAGTTGGTAATAAGCTGAAACATGAATTTGATTTGATATAAAGAAATAGTTCTGATAGTGGAGAAGAAGAGTTTCTTAGGGAGTGTAGTAGGTTGCAACAATGACCACAATCCAGCACCTCTCTTTGTAGCAATGACTCTAGAAGGCCATTCTGCAGCTCCTGCTATCAAGAGGTGGAGCTTGTGTTCCTACCTAATGATTCTAGGATAGCTTGTGCTTTGCTTCAGCAAATAGAAAGCAGTGGAAGTAAGGATGTGCTAGTTCTGAGTGTAGGACCCAAGACTTTATAGCTTCTACTTTTCCTTTTGAAATACTGCCCAGTTATCATGAGCTAGCTTGCTGGACTTTGCGAGAGAGAGTCCATTTGATCCCTTGTCCTAGGCAACAGCCAGCAAACCCAAGAGGCAGTCATCTAACTTATTGACAACTGACTACAGGTATATGAGCAAGTTCAGCTGAGTCCAGAAGAACCACCCAGCTGAGCCCAGGCAAAATTGCTACCCCACAGAAATATGAGCAAAATAAATGTATGTATTTTTAATTTGCCATATTTTGAGGTAGTTTGTTATGCAGAGAAAGCTAAATAATTCTAGGAGATTATGACATTTTTGACCCTAAAAATCCTTGAAAACAGCATAGGTATCTCCCAGTGGAATTTATTTAGGAAAAAACCTATATGGGATAACATGAGGAAATAGGAGATTTTAGAGGATTTGTTCCAACACACATACTTCTCTAAATTTGTGAAATGAAGGTTTAAACTCCAGCTAGAGGATTATTTTGCATTTGTAAGGAAACAGCATGATCTTTCATTCATGCATTCAGTAATCATTATTATTGAAGAGCTACTCTGTGCCATATGCTAAGAAAATGAAGTGGTCTCTTTCCTAGAAAAAAATAAAAATTGTGGCAAATGTAATTTTGACTCTACTTGGTTTGCTATATATTATTAAAAAACAAGTTTTTAAAAGAAAGACTGCATTTCCATAGTAGTCATGTAAGCTTAATGATGACATTACATGAAAAGCAAATAAGTTACAAAGATGTTTTCAGAGTACATTTAAATAGTTTCTATATCATAAATGTAACAATACCTACTTGTAAAAATTTGAAATCTAGGACAGGCATTTAAGCAGAGGTCAGGCCATTTCATCCTTTGATATTCAATACAAGTTGGTAGAGCAAGTCTGAGCCCTGACACTCAACTTTTACCAAAGTCTGCACGTCAGTCAACATTTCCTGTCATACAAGTCTGACACATCAAGTCTGGGCTACCTTATTATTTTTCTTCTTTTTGGTATTTGGTTACCATAATTTTATTGTAATCCTCATTCCCAAGAAATTCTTCCTCCTTTACACTTGCTTTTTTCCCTCTGTATTTGTCAGCTGTGGTTGGTGCCACTGCCCCCTCTCCTCTGGTCTTGTCAGTGGGGATCTTTTCGACTGCAGCACCATGCTGCTTTGAGGACCAATACCCTTACATTTGGGGTAGTAGGATGGTACAAAGCCCTGTCAGATTTCTTACAGAAATCTGAGGCTTCAAATGGGAGGTTTCATTCTCTCATAGTTGCAAAACAGTTTTTCAATTTTTCTCAGTTGCCTGGAGCATAGTACATAACCCACAGTGGTCTCTCTTTCATTCATTCACTTGTTCATTAACTCAACAAATAAATATTGAGCTTGGCAATGTGCTGGGCTTGGAAGATACAAATGTGAGCGAAATATTAATTTGAATTCTGTCCTCGAGGAACTCATAGTCTAGTGAAAGAGAGAAAACTTTATCAAATGGTTATAAAAACAAGTGTAAAATTGCCTTTAAGACAAGTGCCACCTGGTATATGAGTATTTTATAATAGCTGAGGACAGAACATGCTTCCCTTAGGTAATATCACTTGAAGTGAAATATGAAGCCTGTGTAGTAAGCAAATAGGAGAAGGATGTAAAATAATACAAAATGGAACGAGCAGAGAAAACTGTGAGTGCAAAGACACTGTGGCAGGAAGAGGCATAAAGATTTGGGACTACAAGGCACTCAGAGTGGCTGGGATACAGAAGGTCCTGGTAAAAGTGTGGGTGGGATGAGGAGGCAGAAAAAGGTGGAACAAAACTAGGTAGGCTTTGGTAAGGAGTTTTACCTGTATCCTGAATGAAGAGAAAAACCAGTGAATGGTCTTGCAGGGTACCAACATGGGTAGACTGGCATTTTGAAAATATTACTTTGGTTGCAGTAGGCTGTAAGAACACACTGAGCTTCTGTTCCAGAAGAAATTCCCAAAAAGAAATAATACACAAGCTACAGCTGAATATTTAGACCAAGGAACGAGAAGGAGGAGCAGGTGGAAGTGGTCTGAGAGAAGACAAAAACCAGTATTGGGCTGGAAAGAAAGTAATCAGGACACTTTGCCCTCCGGTTGTAGGACCCACATTCTGGGTGGGCTTTTTTGTTTTTGTTTTTTATTTGTTTTTGTTTTGAGACAGAGTCTCACTCTTGTCACCCAGGCTGGAGTGCAGGAGCGAGTTCAAGGAACTCCAGTATGAGTTCCTTGAGGACAGAATTCAAGTTAATATTTCACAAGGTCTGGGCTCACTGCAACTTCCACCTCCAGGTTTCGAGTGATTCTCCTGCATCAGCCTCCCGAAGAGCTGGGATTACAGGCATGCACCACCACATCCAGCTAATTTTTTTGTATTTTTAGTAGAGATGGGGTTTCGCCATGTTGGCCAGGCTTGTCTCAAACTCCTGACCTCAGGTGATCCACCCATCTCGGCCTCCCAAAATGTTGGGATTTTGGGCGTGAGCCACCATGCCCGGCCAGGGTGTTTGTTAAACATGCAGATTCCAAGGCCCCATCCCACAACTTCTGAGTCAGAATCTCTAGGAGATGAAACCCGGGAATCTGTCTTGGTGTTTTGAGTTAACCATGACTAAAAATTATATCATCTAAGACAGGCAGGTAAGTGATAAAATGATGAGGTTGAAACTATTCAAAATTCCACGAACTCCTCCAAGTGAGATCTGAGCAAAGAGGAAGAAGAAAAGGCACAGATACAATGAAACAACATTAGACATGGGTTTTCTTCCAGACTTAGTCATGGCAGCTCCCTGTGCCCTGAGGTTTGTCCCAGGATCTCTCTGCCTGTTTTCTCATTTGCACTACACTGCCAAAGCCCCTTCCAGCTGTTAATGCTAAATTCTAAACTGAAGCATCTATGTTGATTCCTACTTTCCCTACAAAGTGATGTCAGGCATTTACCTTCATTTTGTTCTGATTACCAATTGAGACTTGTTCATAATACTTTAAATTAGGGTTAGCAAATTATTCCCTGTAGGCCAAACCCAGCCTGTCCCCTGATTTTGTATGGTCCAGGAGCTGAAAATGGCTTTACGTTTTTAATGACTGAAAATAATCAAAAGAAGACTTATTTTACGATGCAATAAAAGTATATGAAATTCAAATTCAGTGTCCTCAAAGAAAGTTTTATTGGAACACACAGCCATACTCATTCACATATGGCTGATTTTGCTCCATACATAATTCACAAGGTCAGAGTTGAGTAGTTGTGATAGAGACCAACTGGTCCACAAAACCTAAAATATTACAATTTTTTTTAACAGAAGAAGTTTCTGACTCATGTTTTACATTAACTCTCAGCTTTTTTGGTTCAACTACTGATAAATTGCCAAGTTCTTCTGAAGCAAATAATTAATTCGTAATGCAAATAATTATCCCATAATTTAAATATTTTATACATTTGACTTTTCATGCTGAATATTCTTAAAGCCCTTATCTTTTTGTCTTATGACTTTTTGTATTCTGAGTAACTTACTGTTATTCAGGTGAATCAGAAATGTATAGCATCATTAAGGATCTAACATAATTATCAGTCCACTGTACATTGCCTAGGCTTCTCTAGAAGTATATCAAATTAGTAAGACAGAATCTACATATAGTCTCTACTTCAATTCTAATTGACTTATCAAAAACAGAATTAATTACTTTTGGCTTCAAACCCATCTCTTAGTCTTCCATTCTGGGTTAATACTCTATATTTGAATGATAACATTTTATGAATATGCAAAATGCTTTTGAAAACAGTAAAAATCAGATAATTCACACTATTGACAAGGAGGCCCACTACAGATTAGCACATTTCTTGGGAGAGAGGATTAATTGGAAAAAAAAAATGATGTAAGTTTACTGAATTACCCTGTAAACTGTGCCCAGAGAGACACACACTGTTGACAAGAATCTTTCATTAAAGATACCATAACATATTTGGTAAACATAAAGGGAGTTGCACTTGCAGGAGACCTCATTACAGCTTTTGGCTATGAAATCTTGGTGGAGAAGTGGGGTGAGACTGCTGGGTTTTCTGTGAGAAGTATTGAGTTTGTGGATTATTAAAGAGGTGAGAACCAGTGAAAAAGTGGGGTTAGGCTGTACAGCACTTTTCAAGACTCATTCCGTCTTCATTGTTTAGACTGCTACAGAGTTTTTCTCAGATTTAACTAAAGTCCAGGAAATATCTTTTAAATATATTTGTTATTTTGTTTTAATTTTGTTGGTACCAGGTGCTACTGTTTTTAGCAACAGAATCTTTTGAAGGAGAGGAATTGGTATGAGGGAGAGAAATAACAGACCGCTATTAATAACCTTTGGATGTCACCTTCCCTAGCTTTTCCAACTCCTAATAGGCCCACAAAGAGGCAGACAGTGTTTTAAGGCCCACTGGGACAAGAAATTAAAATTGTTTCTTCTGGCATGGGCCAGACTGGAGTAATCTTATAACGAAAGCCAAATTTTTTTCCTTCCCACCTCCACTCTTCAACTCACACCTTTTTTCTAATCAATTATTTGTTTATTATTTGATTATCAATTCAACAAGTATTTATTTAGCACCTGAAAGGCACCGGGTTAAACCTCTGACAGCTCTGTAGAGAGTTATAATAAGTAGTGTCATCTCTTCTACCTAACCAAGGTAGGAGAGTGCTGTAACAAACAATGCCAATGTCACTTTGAATTAACATAATAAAAGTTTACTTCTAGCTCATGTAACTTTTTAGTGTGGAAGTTGGATCCTCCCATCTCGTAGTTCTATAATATCCCAGGACATCAGGAATGGAAGTGACCAACTTGTTGGACCAACTCAGCCACTTGGCCACAGATAACTGTAATGAGAAATGTGAGAAATATGGTTTAACCCTTCCCAAGAGAAGAAGGAAATGGGTTTGGGGAAAAGATAGCCCGTCTTGGCCACACTTCTCTTCAGGAAACTTACTTTCTCTCATATGCCAGTGCTGGACCACTCAGCACCATCATACTGCATGGATTGACATTCCTTTCACATCTCATGCCACCCGATGCTCTGAAATCTTCCAGCCTCAGAATCATTGGAGGCAAGGATAGGAAATGTGAACTTGATTGAAATAGGAGAGATTTTTTGAGAAACCACTCTATGCCTTATCATTTTAATATGTTAAGTAAATTATTTTAATCTTATTTAATCCTCTCAACAATTCTGAAATGTAGGTTTTATTAACAGCATATCACCAATGACAAACTGAGATTCAGAGAGGCTAAAATCCTTCTAGAGTAACTTGGATTCAATCTCAAGTCTAGTGGATTCCCAAACTAGTATAGTTTTCACTACACCAGTTTCCCAACTTGAGTTTTTTTTTGTGCAGCACCTTTATGCCATGTCCTGTACCACATACTTCTAGTACTGTTAAAAAGACCTTTTCATCAAAACCTAGTCCCAGCCAAGGCAATGCTACCTGTGATACACTATGATGGTACTATCTTTACACCTTAGAAATCACTTTATTGACTGTATCCTCATTATTTGTCATTTAGGATAACAACCTGATAAATAATGCTGAGCAAAGACAAAAGACCAGCACTGATAATCTGTAATCCTTTCCCTGGGATTTTTGCATTGTTAAAAATATATGCTAGGGTTTAGCCTAGAGGAGAGAGTCACTGGAATGACATCCTCAAATTAAAACAACAATGAGCTATCATTGCATAGTCACTGGAATGACTAAAAAGGCAAATTTTAAAAGCAGATTTACAAGAATATATAACAAGTCTCATAAGTAACTGGAGAAAATATAAAAGCATACATCTCTTCCCACATTGGAAAACTGGGCAGCAGTAAGAAAGTTTAACATCAATTCTTGACCCCAATTTTTCGCTTGTAGGTATTTACCCAAGAGAAATGAAAACGTGCTCTCTCTCACACACACACACACACACTCTCTCTCTCTCTCTCTGCAAAAAATATACAAAGATGCCCCAACTTTTCAGTCTTGAGACACTTTTACATTCTTAATAATCACTGAGAACCCTAAAGGGCTATTGTTTATGTGAGTTTTGTCTATTGTTACTAAATTGGAAATTAAAACTGAAAAATTTAGACACTTATTCATTTTTAAATAACAGAAATAACGTTAATTTTAAAGATTAATATCATTAACATTGTTAACCTAAATAACATGTTTTTATGGAAAATAACTATATTTTCCCAAGTAAAAAAAATCAGTGTGAAAAGTGGCACTATTTTACATTTTTGCAAATCTCTTTAATACAAGTTTAATAGAAGATAACTGGATTCTCTTAACTGCTTCCACATTCAGTCTGTTGAAATACCGCATGTCATATTGATCTGGAAAACTCCACTCTGCATACATGAAAGAATGAGAATGGAAGCATCAAATAATGGTCTAGTACTATTACAAAAATGGTTTTAATCTTGCAGGTCCCTGAATGGGCTGAATGGGTTTCAGAAACCCCTAGGCATCACTGCACCCACACTTGGAAAGCCACTGACTGCCCTGGAGAACTTTCCCACATAGTCAAGTGTTTAAGAATGCTTAGCATGTTCAAGAATGATCACTGTAATAGCTTGCAATAGGAAAAAGTTGGAAACAATAAAACTGTGTATTTAAGAGAGAATTGATAAGTTTACTATTCACAATACTAAATAGCTGTTCAACTAGATACAGTTATGCGTATCAAATAGTTAAATCTCAGAAACAAAATATTGTCTAAAAAGAGCAAGTAGAAGAATGACACATTGTATAAGATTATTTTTATAGAGTTAGAAAACATTAGGAAATGTTCTAAATGTTATTTGTCACATACAAATATAGTAAAACTATAAAAGTTGCATGGGAATTATAAACTCCAAATTCAGAGTAATTTGCCTATAGATGAGAGAGGAAAGGAGGGAGGGGAATAAGATTGGAGAGGACTAAACAGTAGATTCAGTTGTATTTAAAATGTCTTATTTTAAAATCCTAAAGAAATATGGCAAAATGCTAAGGTTTGACAAGGTTGAATAGTTGTTACATGAGTAGTATTTATTTTACTTGCTATGCTTTTACGTATGATTGAAATATTTCAGAATGTTAAAAAAAAAGAAGTATATACAAGAGAGTACAAAAGCCTTTGAGAGTAAGCAAAACAAATGTGTTGGTAGTCTATGTTTGAAGGCTTATTCACATTTTTGCTGTTTCGAGGCTTTTCAAAAAATTCTCAAACACAACAGGAAGAGCTTAGGCTCGATTCATGCGCATATTTTTGTTCTTAAAACTTTCCTGAATTTGTACTTTTTCTACATTTTGAAGGAAGGGCCTCTTTGAAAGGGGCTTTTGTTTACATTTATCCAATGAAAATGTATTCAATATCCTGTACAAAAAAAAAAAAGAAGAAGAAGAAGAAACAAAGAGGTATTGAAAAGGTACAATAATATCCATTCTACATCAGCTAAAAATGCAACAAGAAAGCAATTTCTTATCCCAACTGAGTTGATAGATGTATGGGGAATCCAGCAAATAGTCCTCCTAGGTACAGCACAGTAATACGTGCACTAGTACATAGGGACATGTATGCAAGAATATTTATTGATTTTAGTGAATTAGACATTAACAGAAAAAGTTTCAATGAATTATAGTGAGTCTGCATAATGATATCTTATCCAGTTTAGAGTAGTAGGCAACTACCTTCTCTTTGCATTATTATCTTGGTTATTCTTAAGGATTTATTCTTTCACAAAAATTGTAAGATAATGTTATCTAAATATAAGGCAGAAATTTAGTTTTTGATTAGAGTTGCAGAAAATTTTAATTTAAACAATAATTTTGGAAAAAATGTTTTTGTGATTTTAAGTTGTCCAACTGAAGAATATATGGATGTCTATACATTCAGATCTTGTGTTATGTCCATCAATAAGATTTTTTGTTTTATCTTGTCATGCTTAACATATTCTTAAGTGCTTTTTTTTTTGTTGTTTTTGTTGTTGCTATGAGTGAAATGTTTTCTATTCCCATTGTGAGGTAATCAAGGCTAGGATCTATGAGAGGTATCGATTATTTAAAATATTTATCATGTATACAGCCAACTTACCAAATTTTCTTACTAATTCTATTATTTTAAAAATAAAGATGATATTATCTTAATGTGTCCCCCAAAGTTCTAGTGATAGAAACTTTGTCCCCAGTGCAACCATGTTGAGAGCTGGGCCTTTTGGGAGGTATTTAGGTCATCACGAATGGATTAACACCACCGTAAAAAGGGCTTGTGGTTCACTCTCTTCTGCTCTTTTGCTCTTCCGCCATGTGAGGACACAGCACCCATCCCCTCTTGCCCTAACACTTTCTGCGATGTGCAGATGAAGCAAGAAGGCCCTCACCAGATGCTTGCATCTTGATCTCGTACTTCCGAGCCTCTCCAGACTACAAGAAATATATTTTTCTTTATAAATTACACAGTCTGTGGTATTCTGCTGTAGCAGCATAAAATGACTAAGATAAAGGGTTTGCTATGTTTTTTTGTAGTCTTCTAGGGGCTCGGGTCTGTTTGATCAGTGACAGCTCTCCCATTGCGGGTAAATAAAGAGATCTCCATTCTCTTTAACAACACCTAATGGCTCTCCAATTGAGCAGCAGGTAGCAGGCTACCCTCTGGTATATTGGGGAACTCTTTTGCTCCCCAGTCTCTTGGTTCTCTTTAATACTTTGTCCTCCTGTTAAATTCCTTGGACTCTTGGAAACCAGGGATATCTGGTACTCTCATGAAAGACCATTGAGGAGGACCTTCTCCCTGGAGTTCGCCAACCTTCACAAGGTAAATTATTTCCGGGGGTTCTACAAAGCTAGTCTCCAGATGCTCAATCAGATAAAGAGGATTGTCCCATATCAGTCGAGTGGGGACTAACTCGACTGTTGGAATTGGTGAGGAAGTCAAAGGGCTGCATTTGGGTCACTGTATTTACAGAATGCCCCTCTTTTAGATTTTTAGATTATTACGCCTAATAGACGCAATGTTACTTTTTAAGGAAGCTGTTGAATGATATGTGTATGGCTTAATCCTGGCTCAAGCGCTTAGTGACTTGGCTTCCCACAGTCTTCCTTTCTCGTTCTCTTTCCAACCATACACCTTAACCAAGTCGAGTCTAGATTATCTCAAAATGTACTTTGTACTGTGATGGAATTCCAATTCACAGATAGCATATCCTAGAGGCTTAAACTTGCATTCAATTGAAAAAGTTATAGAATAATGGAATAAATTATCTTTTTGACACAGTTTATCATGCAGGATTGATAACATCACTAGATGTTGGCTGAAGACCAAAATACATAACATGACACATTACCTGGTCTCTAATAATGGCCCCTAGTGAACCATTCCTTCCAGTCTTCCTGCCCACTGAATCTGGACTAGTGGGCCTGTGACTTCCTTCAGCTGATAGGATACAGGAGAAGAGACGTCAGACAGTTACAAGGCCTAAGTCTGTAAGAAGGTCAGTAGCTTTCAGTAACCGTGTAAGATATCCAGCTACTTTGCTGGAAAGACCATGTAGAGACACCACATGTAGAGGCCAATTGAAAGAGAGAAAGGAATCGGCAACTTCTGCCTTTACCAGCTACAGTCCCAGACTTAGGCATCCTTGCCAGGGTATCTATCAGACTCGTGAGAGGACAATCCTGGATGTTTAAGCCTCATCCACAATCTGATCACAGCTGCAAAGAGACCCTAAGTGAGACCACCGGAAGAACCATCTAACAGAGCCTATTTTAAAGTGTTGGGAGAAATAGTGTGCAAAACGGCCTCTGAGTTCAGTCCTTGTTGGAGCTTAGGCCGACTTCGTTCATTCAAATAGACATTCTTCAGAATGCCAAACCACAAACCACATCATTTTATTATGCAAATTTATTGCATATTAAAATTGTTGTCTTAAGCCACTAAATATTGAAATAATTTATTCTGCAGCAATAATTTGCTGACCAATAATTTGGTCAACATATAACCAAAACATATGTTAAGGCAGAAATTTAGAGTGAAGTTGGGACTCTTAAATCCACACAGTGACTTAATTCCAGACCTAAATTTTCCATTTTGTTCAATGTTTTCATTCCTTTGTCTCCTTGTTGCACTAAGACAAAAATCTTAGTGACACAATTTAGGATTTTTAGGACACTCTTGATTCTCAGGGATTTAAGAATGATCCACTAGAACCTACAACAAAGAATGCAAATAAAAGCAGTCCTGTGACTTGGATTCTCCAATATGCTGAAAGCGTGCCATCTTGTTTCATTTCCCAAAAGCATTAGGCTTTCTGAATCAGGCCTTCAATCTAGTGAAGTGTCTGTAAGAGTAAAATGGCACAAATTCACACAGGCTCATAAAATCATAATAATAATAAAAACCCCTCAGACCTCTTTTTTTTTTTTTTTTTTTTTCAGCTGTGAAGCAGCACCTGCCATTAGCTGTGGTGGTTCCTATTTTCATATTGTCTGACAGTAGCAGTTGGATCACGCTTGAGCCAGTGTGACTGAGAGGCGGGCTCCCTGCTTCCACAAAGCTGAATTTAATAAGATGAGAACAGCATGCCAAGATGGGGAGCTCCCTCCCTGACACTTATCCTGACACCAGCCCCTCAGCGGGGCCGTATTGCTGTGGTAATCTGGGTGAGCTGGACAGAGCGTCCTGCTTACAAGTTCAATATAATGGAACAGCAGGGGGCGAAGGGCTGGCAGAAAAGCTTAGCAAAGTTAAAGCCTATTACTCTATGCTTGAGGAAAAATGAGTCACCAAATATTACACCCAGAGCAAGACTTGAACCTGCCAAATGCAGCAGCAACACACGCTAAGCCTTGCCCATAATGGTGCATTCATTATTCTATGGTCCAGGGTAATGTGGATTTAAATGTTTTTATCCCTAATGGAAATGTATATGCAAATTTTCCCTAAAGCCCATCCCTCTCTCAGTATTCTTTTGCCCTATTTGAATCTAATAGGCAAGGTGACTGTAAACTGCATATGTCAAAGAAAATGATGCCTTCTGTATCTGCCTTCAGTAGCAAGAAGAAGGCAAAAAACTGGACAGAAATCTTCCAGCTGCATGTTATGGCTTTTGTTGTTGCTGTTTTATGCCTCTTGTGGTGTTGAATTTAAAACTAATGGAAGAAATAGCATGCAAATGATCTCTGTGTTCAGTCCTGATTGAGGCTTAGGCTGGCTTAGTTAATTTGAATATCAGCTCTTCAATGTAAGTGAGTTCTAACCCAAACTCTTCAATATAGATAGGTTTTGATACAAGTTCTTCAATGCTGGCCATTCAAATCAAACTCTTAGAAGTGGAACAGATTTGCCTTATATTTTCCATCAACCAGTGCCCCAGAACTTACATATTTCCATCAACCAGTCTAGGACTTTGTCTAACTAAAAGACTATTATTTAGAATCCTGATCCTTAGGACTCTAGGACTCAGTTTTAAAAAAAAAAAAAATGACAATAGAACTAAGACTTGTGATTCCTCCTCCTCCCCTAGACCAGCTACTACCAGAGTTTCATTAGAGCAGAAGCCACTGAGATAATCAGTTATGGTGTTAATGACAACAGTCACCAATTACTGAGCTCTTATCATGGGCCAGGTGCTTAGTTGGGTACTTTCTGCCCATTATCTCCAATTGTTATATAGTGCATCATAAATGTTCTCATACTGTTCTTCAGATGGACAAAGAAATTTCATCTGTTTTATATATAGATGGCCAAATCTTGTTCATCATGGTTTTCCAATGGAGATACAACATTGAATGTCAGACTCTTTGGATGTATAGTGTCTTCAGCTATATACTCAGTCTTTTAGGTTTCCTCTCTTTCCCCTTGCTTCTCTTGAATATGGTGTCTGGAATGCATGTGCTTAGCACCAGTGGTAAATGAACACTCCACACTCATGTTAGCTCTCGGATTCCTGGGGGCCCGACCTTGGGATGGCTGGCCTGACCAGCTGCATGGACTGAAGAGCAATCAGGTCCTAACTGGCCATTTGGAGCTTCCTGCTGGCTTACTACTAGAGACTGTGATCCTGGTCTATTGACTCTGTTTATGAAGCCTTCAAATGTTGCAGACTCTGACCATCCCAATGTGTATGACAGTCTACCTTCTGTCTCTTAAATTCTGTGTCCCCACATGAGGACATGTAGGAATACCTGTAATGCCCTTCATGCCAGGTGCGGGCCAGGGGGAGCAAGCCCACTTCCTCAGTCTCATCTCTCATCTCTCTTGTTCTTCTGTCATTCAGTGGTGTACTTTTCTTCCCACTCCATGAGGACATGGTGCAGAGATTAATGGGAGATCCCTCCTAAGATCTTAGCTGTGTCTAGGGAAGTAGACCACCAATCTTGGTGTCTTGGGGGTATCGTAGAAACATCTAAATATTTCCACTGTCCCCTCACTATATTTATTTATTTATTTATTTATTTATTCACTCATTCATTGATATGGAGTCTTGCTCTGTCACCCAGGCTGGAGTGCAGTGATGCGATCTCCACTCATTGCAACCTCCACCTCCTGTGTTCAAGCCATTCTCCTGCTTCAGCCTCCCGAGTAGCTGGGATTACAGGCATGCGCCACCATACCCAGGTAATTTTTGTATTTTTAGTAGAGATGGCATTTCACCATTTTGGCCAGGCTGGTCTCAAACTCCTGACCTCAGGTGATCCACCCCACTTGGCCTCCCAAAGTGCTGGGATTACAGGCGTGAGCCACCATGCCTGGCCCTGTCCTCTCACTTTAAATGCAGGACAAGGAGTGAGGAAAATGGGAATCCTGACATCTGACCTCCTTCATCATTAACACTTTTCTTCTGTTTCACACTGCCCTGGGCCCAGAAGCAGGGCTTTCCCCTTCCCGTTCCTGCCTAGCCAGACCCCCATACCTCATATGAGTCCTTGTTGTACTCTAACTGCCCTAGTTTAGGTTCCCCAGAAACAGAAAAGGAATCAAATGGAAGTAGTATATTTGGGAAGGGCAAAAACCACCAAAGTGGGAAAATGAGAGAGAAAGGCAGTAAATAAACTGTGCATTATAGGCCAGTTACCACTGTGGGCAAATGGACCTTAATCCCATGGGGAAGCTCTGGGTAACAGAGTAGAGCACATGTTCAGAGTTATTCCACCCAAGGGTTAAGGAAGCTGCAGCATTTATACATCCATTCTTATATTTGCTGTTGCTTCAGACAAAGCCACAGGACCCCAGCCATGGATTATCTGATTCAAAATGACTTTAACAGTTAAATTCTGACAGTTGAGACTTGTAATTTTCCTAAAAATTATTTCATTAACTTGTGTTCTTTTTCTACTTCTTGATCTGAAAATCAACCAACCAAACAAGCAGAAACCATGACAGTGTTCATTCTAGTTCAGCTAAAGACATGCATTAAAACAATTTGTTTGTGTATCACCAACCAAGTATCACAAGAAATTCACTACTTTGGCAGAAAGTAATAGCTTTTAAATAAAAATCCAGCTAATGGTTTTGATCAAACTATAGCAGTTACAAAAGGAATTTATTTCCTCTTATAAATCAAAGTAATACCCCAACCCTGGAGGGCTAAACTCTCTTTTATTTCTCAACTTTTGGAATATGTTGGTATCTCTTCTCTCTGAAACATCCTCCCATCCAACTCCCAGCATCCTTGTCTTCATAGACATCCTTTAGGTATCACTTTACATGTAATTTCCTCTGAAAATCTTTCTTCCATTCTGCCACTCATCTTCTAGTTCCCAAGAAAGCACTTTACTCATAGCACAAGGTATATAACCTGCCATAGTATGCATCCATCTGTGCAGTAATGGCCAGTTTTCCTCTCTGAAGCCCACTAGCTCATGAGTGCATCACTATGAGGAGTGCTTTCTAAACAAAAGTAGCTTGACACCTAGCATGGCTTACATGCTCAAAGTGGTTACTCAGTGAGTGAATTACACTTGTGTTCAGTCCCCATGAAGCCTCGCCTAGATTAGGACATAACACCTGTACTCAGAAAGGTCCTAATTTACCTCCTCCATGACTTTTGGCAAATTGCCTCATCTCTGTAATCTTCTGTTTCCTCATTTGTGTTACGAAAGCATTAATATTTACCTGTCAGGGATGTTGTGCCACTAAATGAGATGTAGTCAATTTCTTGGTGTTTTATATAACAAATGGTAAGCATTCAATATCTGGTAAGTGGGTTCTATTGCTACTTCTCAACAGAGGGTACTTGGGATCCTATTAATATTTATAATGTATTTATTCCTACTATCAAGCTGTCTGAGAGGCTGAATATATAAAGTAGTTGTTCTTAAACTTTTGCATGAATTAGAATGCACAGAGCATATGTATATATAAATAAATATATATGTAAATATATATATCAAATATATATCAAAGTAATATACAGATTACTGGGCCCTAGCTCTAGAATTTCTGATTAAGCAGGTATAGGGCAGGGTCCAAGAATTTGCATTTCTGACAGTCTCCTAGATGACACTAATACTACACTGATGGTCCTGGCATCATCCTTTGAGACTTGATTCTTGCTTTCTTCACATCTCCCTCAGCCCAGACAGTTGCACATGGGAGTCACTCACAGAGTTTTCAAAATTACTAATGTGTGAGTCCCATACTATAGATTTCTAATTTAATAATAGTTCTAGGGTGCAGCCTGAGCATTAGTGTTTTGAAAGTTTCCCAAGTGATTCTAATGAGAAGCCAAGGTTGAGAACTGGGGCCCCAGGTGCATGTCAATGAAGCTTTGCATCTCAAAGTGTGGTTCTCAGACTAGCGGCATCCACATCACCAGGAAGCTTGTTAGAAATGCACAAACTCAGACTCCACCTGGACCTAACTAATCAGAATCTGCATTTTAAATAAGATCTTCCAAATGATTCTTGTGCATGTAAAGTTTGAGAAGCTCTGAAACAGGGAGTCCTCTCACCCAGCTCATATCAGAGGAAGTATTACCAGATCTTATCTTTGCTTCAGGGATTGTCTTTCCTAAGAGACGAGGATTTAAGACAAAATGAGGAACTCATTACTTCTGACCTTTCCCCCCAAAGAGGGGTTTTTCTCCTACATTGCAGGCATGAGTCTGAGAACACTTCTCTCTTTGTCCTCTCCTTTTCTCCTCTCTATCTTCCCAGACTCAGTTTCCAACTCCAGACACAGCCTTCATCACACCTGCTTATTAATGCCAAGGCTTCATACTCTGATTCAAATAAAGACAGGAGGCAGGATCAATGTCTTAGTAAAATTCAGAAAAATGAAACTCCTCTTTTAAAACATGTTAGCATGTGGTTTCTCCCTAAATTACCCTAACACACAAATGTGTTGAGTACTAAAATAAAATCTTTATCCACTACAGGCTGGAAAGTGGAAAGTAACATTGAAGGGATGCCTAATGATTTGGAAAAAGAAAAAGATCCAGCTGCATTAGTGAAGAAATTATGAGGTGTCTATGACCAGAGAAACCTGAAATGTGCTAATTGAATGCCCTCAGATGCCATTATCAGTAAGGCCCCTCCAGAGCCAGCAGCACAAGCTCATCTGAGCAGAAACCTGAGCTAACAGCGAAGAGAACTGTACTGACGGCCTAAGTAGGGTTCTAGGGTGCATGAGTCAGCAGGGTAGGGTCCTTGTGCATATGAGTTCATTAGGAATCTTCCATAATCAAGAGCGAAAATCACCTCTGGTTGAGTGTGCCATTATGTATTTGAAACCCAGAGAGAAAACAAGTTTTATTTTTAGAGAGAACAATAACAGCCATATTAGGAATATATACATGCACACATTGCAGTCATGTACACATGCCCCCACACACACTCCAAATCACAACTTTCATTACTCCAAATGTGTTCCATGGACCAGTAGCATCAGCATCATCTGACCCTACCTTGTACCTACAGTTTATGAATCTGCATTTTAACAAGATCCTCAGGTCATTTGATGCACTTTAAAGTTCGAAAAGAATGACTCAAGACCAGTGGTTCACAGCTTTGGCTGTGCACTAGAATCACTCAGGAATTTCAATATGCAGCAAATTTTGACAGTAAATGGTCTAAAATCAAAGATAAAATTATGCCCTCTCTTATCTCTTCATATTGAGCCCTTTCACCACTTTTAAAACAGGGCTTTGATGTGCAAGAGAAATACTTTAACACTGCTATTGGAAGATATGGCTAATAACTCTTAGACGAGATCAGGCGCATTCAGGGTGGTATGGCCATAGACAGCTAATAGCTCCTCTAAAGACTAACTTTATTCTCTTCTAGTAATTATCTCTTTAGCTAGAAGCTTACTGAAAATACAAACCACGACTTACTTTGTATAATATGAGACTTCAGGCAAACCAAAGAGCTTGGCCAGCATCGATGCTCAACCAATGTTTGTAATTAATGATAAATTACTGATAATAAGTGAAAGCTCAGAATTCTGTCTTCTCTGTGCTGTTCATTTTTTTGTACATTTCAATTATGGAAGGCATTGTTAAGGTTATATCTCTTCATAAATATTAGAAGCTCTTTGAAATGCAGAAACACATTCCTGCTTCTTCCCCCATCCAAATATATAATATATTAATAAACACAGAACATGTATTCAGTGAGTCTAAAGTTTTTATGAAACGAGAAGGCATGATTTTTACAAGAGAACATTTGAATTTTTGTAATTATGAAGCATGCATTACTGGGAGTTTGCTGCATTTTACATAAGAACTTTTTAATTAATGAGAATTCAAGAATGAGAAAAGAGCTGTCAATAATAATGTTCTTAAAACTAATGTCTTCTAAGATATGTCATAGATTTAGAATATATTCAACAGAGCATACTGCACTTTACTTTCTATAAATCTGTGCAGTGAGTTTCTGTGTTTGGAATGATGACACTAGACAAGGGGTTGGCTAATGTTTTCTATAAAGGACCAGGTAGTAACTGTTTTTTCTTTGTTTCACCAGCCATGCAGCCTCTGTTACACCTGTCTACTCTGATATTGAAAACGGCCATAGACAACAAGTAAGCAAATGCTTGTGCTTGTGTCCTAACAAAACAATTTATGAGAACAGGTGAATTTGGCCCACAGGATATAACCCCTATAACTGGATAATGTAAGAGATAAATGTGGAATAAATTATAATTACAAAGGCAAAATAAATTAGTTTTGGTAGAAGCTAGAGTATAAACAACTGCCAAACAATGCAAACACACATACTTAGATACTATTTTCACAGAGAAAAGGAAACTATAAATCCTTACCAAATTTTTCAGAACCAGTGTGGGGGTGGAGAGTGAGAAAATGCTCTGTTAAGTTGTAACCTTAAGAAATATATAATTTACCAGGACATAATATTCCTCAAATAGTCAGATTATTCACAATTTTCTGTAAAGATTGTAGCAACAAGACTGTAGTATGACTTCTCCATTACAGAGAGAATCAAGTGATGACTTCAATAAGTGAACTGGAAACAACCCACCTTAGTTTTCCAGCGGAAGTAGGTTAACGAGAAAGCCAACCTGGAGCTGATGGAAACACCTATAGTCAAAATAATGTCTACTACACTGTAAAAGCTCTTAGTCTTTTGATTTGTGCATTGATCAAAGATCATTTCAGGATTGAAACTGTTGAATCCTAAGTGGATAGGTAAAAAAAAAAAAAAAAAAAAAAAAAAATTATCAGGTTCCCTGGTAATTTGGAGATTCCTTCTCTCAGAGGACATAATAATTAGCCCAGGAGGATACTCAGCCAAACCTAGTATGCTATTGTGGTTCTCTTGACAATGTCTAACTCAATGGTCTTCACCACTCATGAGACCAAATGCACACACAAGAAAATGGATTTCTCTAGCAAATAAGATGTTAAAATATTAGCTTGGTCTTAACAGATGGTCCTCCAAGTTTAACCTGGTTTGATAATTTTGGAAGACATAAATTTTTGTTTGATCAGAATTGATTATTAGAGCACATTCATGGTTAAATATTCTGGATTTGAAAAAGAAATTTAGTTTCACTCAGGGTTTCAGCAAGCTGGTGTCATGTTTGTTGTTGTTGTGATGGTGGTTGTGGTTTTCTTGTGGGGTTTGGTTTAAGACCCACCTATTAAACTCTTTACCATCTCCTTCTTTCTTCCTCATTCTAGAAGTATTTCTCCTCCAGAGCAGTAGGTGCTTACACAACACATGCTAATGAACTAGAAATAAGATATTAATTTGATATTAATAAGATATTAATAGATATTAATTTGGTTACGGGCAAGTTGTATTTACATATTTCGGCCTGAGAATTGGATGTTGCTTTAGAGGCGATGAAGTATCTCTAAGGAAGTTTCTTAGATTTAAACCTCTCTTATAATTTCTGGCTTCACGTTAAACATGTAACAGTTTCCCTCTCGTAGCATTTTGTGGAAATTGGTAATGTACATGGCCATTTACAAAATGGGAACTGGGCTGAATACACACACGATTTTGCCTGGGAAATCTCACGTTTCGGTGCCAATTATTTTATTAAATTCTCACAATATCCTTTGGAGAGTTTACCTTTGGTTTTCACTTTATAGATGAGGAAACTTAGTATAAGAGAACTGGAGTTACATGGATAGTAAATAGCAAAACCTAGATCTTAACCTATGAGAATGATTCTAAAAGAATGTTCAACTACAATGTTCCATTTCTCAATTAAAAGCTATAGTATTCTGCAAAGTGCCAGGGAATTGTCATCTCTTCTGTTTGGGAGAAATTGTATTTGGAGAGTAGGTAAGAGACAAAGTTAGAAAGAAAGGTGGACGCTGCATAAATATAATTTTATAAGCAATATTAAAGTTTCCACATCTTTCTTTTCCTTAGTTGGCTTAGTCTGGGATATGACATGAAGTTAAAACATGTGCATTTCTAGAGGGGGTTGTGCACATATGTATACATCTAGGTCTGTAGGTGAAGAAGAAACTGTGAAGAAACTAACAAGAGACAAGGTGGTATTTGCCATTAAGTTTACAATGAGGACCATAATGTGTTCCAGTTAATACCTGTTGTAGATGAAATACTATGTTTTCATTATTTTAGTGCCTTTTCCCCCTTTCACTCTCAAACATTTCCCAGTTTGGGCAATAAATTGTATTGCAGTTGTATCTATAATAAAATATTCAAATAATTTCATTTTTATTTAAGTGTTTTTTATGCTTTATTGAAATCTTAATGTATCCTTAAATATTTCTTGGAATATTTTATTTCTAGGAAAACAGACTTGATCATTCCTTCAGATATTTGTGGAAAGCACTGAAACAGCCACTGAAGGGTGGGAATGAATCCACAAATGAAGGTGATAGCCTATAAGCAAAAGCGATAATGACGACATGATTATAACAGAATCTTATAACAGAGGTAGGTAAAGCCATTTCTGGAAAGAAGAGGCTTGATCAACGATAGGAGCTTTGTCCTGGACATAAAATATGTGAACAAGAGTTTATGTGGTGGTCAGTGTAGCTGAAGAATATTTTAGAAAATCAAGTCAACAAAAACAAGCCCTCAGCAAACTGAAAGCTACCGGAGGAGAGTAAGGGCTAACTCTTTCTGCCTCCAATGCTGAGCAGCAAGAGGATAAAGAGAGGGAGAAAAAAGCAGCAGGGATTTCTCTCAGTTTCTCTGGTCAGACATAAGGACTCTCCTTTCTTGGAGTTTTGGATACCTGACGAGCCACCACCGCAATTGTCACCACTGCAATTGTCACCACCACTGCCATAGAATTTCCTGGGAGATGGAGCAGTAGAAACCATAAATTCTCTTTGGCCCCATGAGGCCCTCTTTCTCCTTCTTTAGACTAAAATTAAGTGGGTTTTCTTGGAGTTCATTCTGTCTGTACCTGATGTATAGTTCCTGTTTTCCAGCTGTCTCGGTCCTACAGCAGGAGATGCCAGAGGGGAAAAGTGGTTCAATAGTTCTTCAGGTTCTGGTTGCTTTCCTTAGTCTGCCTGCTGCCACGTACTTTACAGGCTCCACAGAGAACTGCTATATATATTCCATCCAGGGTTTTAACTTCCTTCATGGAGAGAGACAGAGTGGAATATGTTTACTGCATCTTGACTAGACATCCCAGAAAGGATGGGATATCCCAGAAAAGATGTCTTAATTACTGTAAAAAGATTGGCTTAATGACTAAAAGTATCCAGAAACCTTTTTATCTGGAACTTGAGAAAGTCATTGGACCCATCTTAGCTTTCACCCAAGAGCTGGGGGAGAAAAGAATAAAGTTGTTTTATGAAGTGTCTTTCAACTTAATGGCTCCATATGGTTAAATTTTTAAAAAGAATATTTACAAGTATTTCACCTTAGTAATCAATTCTACAGAGCCAGTAGGAAAAATTTAAAAAAATAAAAATAAAAAAATAAAAGTCAGTCTGAAAGTACTTGAAATGCTTAATTATTTTTTAGAGTAGACAGTAAGGAAGAAAAAGGCCCAGATCCTAACTTTGGCTCTCCGCTTCACTGAATTACCAAAAGAAGGCACGTCTTCAGCCGTGGCTTCAGATCAGGGCAAGATGGGAACTTCATCATGCCCGTGTTATTGTTGGGGGATTGATCCAAAAAGAAAAGACCTAAGTTTCAGCTGGTCCCAAACCATGGAGAATTTTACCCACACAAAGCCCCCATTTGCCAATGCAAATCTGGTAATTGGACACTTAATTACCCTATTTGCACACATAAATGAGGGGTGTTCCTGCAAGAAATCAGAGTCCACTCTTATAACTTTGGCCGCAAGCAATGAAACCACATGCTTTTGTCAACAGTTAAGTTGATTAGAATTGTGTTTATTTCTGCTCGTGTTAGGCCACATGTATTTTCACTGGAGCCTGATGTCTATTGAGTTAAAAGCTTAGTTTAAAAAACCTATGTTATGCAGAAAACCTAGATAGTAATTGCCAACTATGTGCCAAGAATCCTTTCATCATGTAGAGAATACAAGGTCTGAATAAAAAGAAATATTCTTTGCAACCTCATATGCTTGGGCAGACTCAGCAGTCTTATCGTCATAATAAAGACAGAAGGGCCTTTTAAAAGAATACTTTAAGCAAAATTTCCAGCATGGATTACTCTTTTGGGTAAATGGCTCAAACATTGAATTTTCCCATTTCCCTAGGGCAGGTAAAGGAGTGAATTTTCTCTGAATATCTTCTAGCTAGACAGTGTCCTAACAATGTCCTTAGGGGGAAAAATGTTCTTTCATTTGGAAGCATGTATTGTGAGTAGGCCCATCTGGGTTTCCTCCCTATGAATAGAAACATCAAGATTTGGCCGTTTTCTGATCTTTGATTATATGCAGGCCTGAGTTCTAGTCCTGGCTGTAACTCAAACTGTGTACTATTGGGGACAGATTCAGTTCCTCACAAGTGCTGAAAAAAAATGGTGAAGGGAAAGCTTGCCAGGGAGGATCAAGCAGTAAGTCTGGGAAATGGAGGCAGGCACAGGAGGCTTCTAAGGTAGCAATGGTGGAGGAAGATGAGCAGTAAGGAATGATCATTAGATTAGGTGATTTGAAGGTCAATAGTAACTTGGTCACTAGGTGCTTAATAAATATTCTTTGAGTGAATGGCTTAATTATCAGCACAATTTGTTGAGCACCCCCTGCCCAGGAAGCACCATGCGAGGAGTCTGGATTACTTAGAAAAAGAAAATGGGCTCCTGCTTACAAGAGAGTTGTGAGAGTACTCACCAAAGAGTGAAAACTAGCCAAGGCGAAACAACTGAGCAAGACATTCAAAGATGTAATGTGAAATGAGGGAGCAAGATGAGTTCTTACATAGTGATAGGGTGCCTCCTCTGTATTGCATTCCATAGAGGGGGTCCCCTCCCGCCTCAGGTGCAGGGGATCAAACTATGGAAAGACGGAAGCTGGCTTGTCTCCATCACTGCTGTGATCACCTTAGGTTCAATAGATGCCAACCAATGCAGAAAAGCCGTGCACCTGGGGAAGTCCTACTCCAACATGGTGAAAACCAGAGGACTCTGGAACCAGGCCTGAATTCTGGTGGCCCAGAGGTACAGTGCTTGATTTCATCACTTCTTTTGTCTCCCTGCATTATGGGGCATTTGGACTCTCTTACTTGGGCTCCATCTTCTTTCATTATTTCTCATGTGGACATGTGGGATACACACACAAACACACACACAAACACACACACTATATATATGTGTGTGTGTATATATATAAAATATAATAAATGCTATATTATTATTGTTTTATTTCCAAGGTGAATATTCAAACGAAATTCTGCTTGTGTGTTATGCATGAAAATGGTTATGTGTGAAAACTGTTAGTTTGAGGACAGAAACAGAAGTACAGGCCGTGTATGTCACATTCATCACTATAATCAACTTCCTCACCATCCCATCCCTCAATAAGACATGTTTTAAAATCTTCATCACAATTTTTTTCCTTGTTTCCTTCTTCCATTCTCTTCCTTTTTTTCTCTCTCTTTCTTTCTTTTCTTTCGAGAAGCTGCAAGTGCTATTGTGATGGGCTTGACCGGAAATTATTGAAAAGTGGCTCTTTTAGTTGAACATAGAAGTAACAGTGTTTAAAGATGTGTTATCAGTGGCTAAACACTCTGACCAAACTTTAGAGGTCAGGGGGTTAGGAAAAATATTTTTTCACTTTTACAAACCTGTGAACTTCAGCTGTGTCCTGTTGGTTTAGAAGCAGAAGAGAGGAGAAGAAATTACCTTTAGTAAGTGTTGACTAGATTCCAGGCTCATTAACCAAATTATCTCAGTTAACTCTCTCTGCCACCTTCAGGTAGGTATTAATATTTACTTTAGAGATGAGGAAGAGTGTTGTTTAGAGAAGATTGACAACTTGCATAGGGTTACCTAGGGAAGGAAAAGAATCAGAAGGCATGTTCTATGACCTTAAAACACATCCAAAATACTGGTGGTTTTTAAAGCTGTGGGTCAATAAATCAATTTAATGTATCATGACTAGAGTTTTTTTAATTAAAAAATAGACTAAAATATATTTGAAAATATCCAAGTGCCATTTCCTGAAGCTTCTGCTTTAGTGCACACGTGGGGGTGTGTGTACTATGTTATGATGAAAAATGTATTTCTCCCTGAATTGTAGTCAAGTTTGAAAGCCACTGCAATTACCCATACTGGTGCTATGCAGTAAGAAAAAAGATGTCTAGTTAATTGTCATTAGGGTAACTACTTAATTTATAATCCAAACAAGAACACTTTGGAAAATGAAGGAAATGTTATCATTAATTACAGGAGGTTAGTGGACATAACGGGGATTTTTCTGGGAAAAGTTAAATGAGCATTCACACCAATAAACATTGCTATGGTCTGAATGTTTGTGTTCCTCCAAAATTCATATGTTGAAGACTAATCCCCAAAGTGTTAGTATTAAGAAGTAGGGTCTTGGGGAGGTGATTAAGTCATGAGACTGGAGCCCTCACAAATAATATTAGTGTCCTTGTGAAAGAGGGCTGGGGGAGTTTGTTTGCTCCTTCCACCACATGAAGGTATAGCAAGAAGGATGGAGCCCTCGCCAGACAAACCCCACCACCGCCTTGATCTTGGACTTTCCAGCCTACAGAACTGTGAGAAGTAAATTTCTTTTGTTTATAAATTACCCAGTCTATGGTATTTTGGGTATAGAAATCCAAAAGGATGGAGACAATCACCCACTTCTCATCCCCATATCTTACATTTTAGCAACAAAATGACTGATAAAAAATAGAAAATACATTTAGGAGAGAATTGTGACATATTTTGTACTCAGTGAGGCGAAACAACTATTTCAGGTTACAGACACATGTTTTTTCCCCAGTACACTATTAAAGTTCTAAATCATTGTATACTGGTGCAAAGAATATATTATTTCTCCTATTCAGAGACTGCAATGTTTGTCAGCACAATCTTGCATTATTAATGCATTATTACAAGCACAGTTTTGTGCTTGTAACTAACTCTATGCAATACCTATTGCATTTTTACAAATAATAGCAAGAGCATTGCAAGTTTAACTTCACTCCTTTATCTTCACTACATTTTACAACATGTGTGTGATATCAGTTATAAAGGCTGACATTCTAAAGTAAAGGGTTAAATGGCAATACATGGAGGATCAATGATCATATTACTTACACTATCTGAAAATATGAATGTTCGATCTGTGGACAGTGCTTTTGGAGAATGTGTGGTCTTTCATCATCCCTGCTCCTCTTCTGCTCACCATTGATACCTGCAGGAAAAGAATAAAAAAATGTCAAGTTATTGGGAGTACCCAGCTTTTTTGCGACCATATTCCTTCCAGGGATTTTTTTCTGTTATTTGTTCATTTAGTAGATGTAATTATGATCTATATGCTAGTTACTGTGCTAACACACTAGGAATAGAAAAATGAATTAGAAATTTTCTCTGCCCTTGATGGTTGTATAGTTCAGAGAGAGAGAAGGAGAAAGAGAGAGAGAGAGAGAGAACAGATAAAAGACCATGCAATTATGACAAAAGCTATAATAAATGAAGAGAATCCTCTGGACACTCAGATAGCTAAAGAGACTCTGCTGTGTACTGAATGTGTCTACTCCAAAATTCACATGTTGAAACTTATTCCCAATTTGATGATATTTGAAGGTAGGGCCTTTGGGAAGTAATTAGGTCATGAGAGTGGAGCCCTCATGAATGGGATTAGTGCCCTTATGAAAAGAAGGGACATGAGCTCTTTCTTTCTGCTCTGTGCCATGTTAGGCTACAAGAAGGTGACCATCTGCAAACCAGGAAGTGGGTCCTCATCAGACACCAAATCTGCCAGAACTTTTATCTTGGGACTTTCTCGCCTCCAAAACTGTGAGCAATAAATGTTTGTCGTTTAAGACATCCAGTCGAAAAATAATGGTTGGGGGGGGCGGAGCAAGATGGCCGAATAGGAACAGCTCCAGTCTCCAACTCCCAGCACTAGCGACACAGAAGATGGGTGATTTCTGCATTTTCAACTGAGGTACTGGGTTCATCTCACTGGGGAGTGCCGGACGATCGGTGCTGGTCAGCTGCTGCAGCCCGACCAGCGAGAGCTGAAGCAGGGCGAGGCATTGCCTCACCTGGGAAGCGCAAGGGGGAAGGGAATCCCTTTTCCTAGCCAGGGGAACTGAGACACACAACACCTGGAAAATCGGGTAATTCCCACCCCAATACTGCGCTTTAAGCAAACAGGCACACCAGGAGATCATATCCCACACCTGGCCGGGAGGGTCCCACACCCACGGAGCCTCCCTCATTGCTAGCACAGTAGTCTGTGATCTACCGGCAAGGCAGCAGCGAGACTGGGGGAGGGGTGCCTGCCATTGCTGAGGCTTAAGTAGGTAAACAAAGCCGCTGGGAAGCTCGAACTGGGTGGAGCTCACAGCAGCCCAAGGAAACCTGCCTGTCTCTGTAGACTCCACCTCTGGGGACAGGGCACAGTAAACAATAACAAACACAGCCGAAACCTCTGCAGACGCAAACGACTCTGTCTGACAGCTTTGAAGAGAGCAGTGGATCTCCCAACACGGAGGCTGAGATCTGAGAAGGGACAGACTCCCTGCTCAAGTGGGTCCCTGACCCCTGAGTAGCCTAACTGGGAGACATCCCCCACTAGGGGCAGTCTGACACCCCACACCTCACAGGGTGGAGTACACCCCTGAGCAGAAGCTTCCAAAGCAAGAATCAGACAGGTACACTCGCTGTTCAGAAATATTCTATCTGCTGCAGCCTCTGCTGCTGATACCCAGGCAAACAGGGTCTGGAGTGGACCTCAAGCAATCTCCAACAGACCTACAGCTGAGGGTCCTGACTGTTAGAAGGAAATCTATCAAACAGGAAGGACACCTACACCAAAACCCCATCAGTACATCACCATCATCAAAGACCAGAGGCAGATAAAACCACAAAGATGGGGAAAAAGCAGGGCAGAAAAGCTGGAAATTCAAAAAATAAGAGCGCATCTCCCCCGGCAAAGGAGCGCAGCTCATCGCCAGCAACGGATCAAAGCTGGACGGAGAATGACTTTGACGAGATGAGAGAAGAAGGCTTCAGTCCATCAAATTTCTCAGAGCTAAAGGAGGAATTATGTACCCAGCGTAAAGAAACTAAAAATCTTGAAAAAAAAAGTGGAAGAATTGATGGCTAGAGTAATTAATGCAGAGAAGGTCATAAACGAAATGAAAGAGATGAAAACCATGACACGAGAAATACGTGACAAATGCACAAGCTTCAGTAACCGACTCGATCAACTGGAAGAAAGAGTATCAGCGATTGAGGATCAATTGAATGAAATGAAGCTAGAAGAGAAACCAAAAGAAAAAAGAAGAAAAAGAAATGAACAAAGCCTGCAAGAAGTATGGGATTATGTAAAAAGACCAAATCTACGTCTGATTGGGGTGCCTGAAAGTGAGGGGGAAAATGGAACCAAGTTGGAAAACACTCTTCAGGATATCATCCAGGAGAACTTCCCCAACCTAGTAGGGCAGGCCAACATTCAAATCCAGGAAATACAGAGAATGCCACAAAGATACTCCTCGAGAAGAGCGACTCCAAGACACATAATTGCCAGATTCACTAAAGTTGAAATGAAGGAAAAAATCTTAAGGGCAGCCAGAGAGAAAGGTCGGGTTACCCTCAAAGGGAAGCCCATCAGACTAACAGCAGATCTCTCAGCAGAAACTCTCTAAGCCAGAAGAGAGTGGGGGCCAATATTCAACATTCTTAAAGAAAAGAATTTTAAACCCAGAATTTCATATCCAGCCAAACTAAGTTTCATAAGTGAAGGAGAAATAAAATCCTTTACAGATAAGCAAATGCTTAGAGATTTTGTCACCACTAGGCCTGCCTTACAAGAGATCCTGAAGGAAGCACTAGACATGGAAAGGAACAACCAGTACCAGCCATTGCAAAAACATGCCAAAATGTAAAGACCATCGAGGCTAGGAAGAAACTGCATCAACTAACGAGCAAAATAACCAGTTAATATCATAATGGCAGGATCAAGTTCACACATAACAATATTAACCTTAAATGTAAATGGACTAAATGCTCCAATTAAAAGACACAGACTGGCAAACTGGATAAAGAGTCAAGACCCATCAGTCTGCTGTATTCAGGAGACCCATCTCACACGCAGAGACATACATAGGCTCAAAATAAAGGGATGGAGGAAGATTTACCAAGCAAATGGAGAACAAAAAAAAGCGGGGGTTGCAATACTAGTCTCTGATAAAACAGACTTTAAACCATCAAAGATCAAAAGAGACAAAGAAGGTCATTACATAATGGTAAAGGGATCAATTCAACAGGAAGAGCTAACTATCCTAAATATATATGCACCCAATACAGGAGCACCCAGATTCATCAAGCAAGTCCTTAGAGACTTACAAAGAGACTTAGACTCCCATACAATAATAATGGGAGACTTCAACACTCCACTGTCAACATTAGACAGATCAACGAGACAGAAAGTTAACAAGGATATCCAAGAATTGAACTCATCTCTGCAGCAAGCAGACCTAATAGACATCTATAGAACTCTCCACCCCAAATCAACAGAATATACATTCTTCTCAGCACCACATCGTACTTACTCCAAAATTGACCACGTAATTGGAAGTAAAGCACTCCTCAGCAAATGTACAAGAACAGAAATTATAACAAACTGTCTCTCAGACCACAGTGCAATCAAATTAGAACTCAGGACTAAGAAACTCAATCAAAACCGCTCAACTACATGGAAACTGAACAACCTGCTCCTGAATGACTACTGGGTACATAACGAAATGAAGGCAGAAATAATGATGTTCTTTGAAACCAATGAGAACAAAGATACAACATACCAGAATCTCTGGGACACATTTAAAGCAGTGTGTAGAGGGAAATTTATAGCACTAAATGCCCACAAGACAAAGCAGGAAAGATCTAAAATTGACACTCTAACATCGCAATTAAAAGAACTAGAGAAGCAAGAGCAAACACATTTGAAAGCTAGCAGAAGGCAAGAAATAACTAAGATCAAAGCAGAACTGAAGTAGATAGAAACACAAAAAACCCTCCAAAAAATCAATGAATCCAGGAGTTGGTTCAACAAAATTGACAGACCACTAGCAAGACTAATAAAGAAGAAAAGAGAGAAGAATCAAATCGACGCAATTAAAAATGATAAAGGGGATATCACCACCGACCCCACAGAAATACAAACTACCATCAGAGAATACTATAAACACCTCTACGCAAATAAACTGGAAAATCTAGAAGAAATGGATAATTTCCTGGACACTTACACTCTTCCAAGACTAAACCAGGAAGAAGTTGAATCCCTGAATAGACCAATAGCAGGCTCTGAAATTGAGGCAATAATTAATAGCCTACCAACCAAAAAAAGTCCAGGACCAGATGGATTCACAGCCGAATTCTACCAGAGGTACAAGGAGGAGTTGGTACCATTCCTTCTGAAACTATTCCAATCAATACAAAAAGAGGGAATCCTCCCTAACTCATTTTATGAGGCCAACATCATCCTGATACCAAAGCCTGGCAGAGACACAACAATAAGAGAGAATTTTAGACCAATATCCCTGATGAACATTGATGCAAAAATCCTCAATAAAGTACTGGCAAACCGGATTCAGCAACACATCAAAAAGCTTATCCACCATGATCAAGTGGGCTTCATCCCTGGGATGCAAGGCTGGTTCAACATTCGCAAATCAATAAACATAATCCAGCATATAAACAGAACCAAAGACAAGAACCACATGATTATCTCAATAGATGCAGAAAAGGCTTTTGACAAAATTCAACAGCCCTTCATGCTAAAAACGCTCAATAAATTTGGTATTGATGGAACGTACCTCAAAATAATAAGAGCTATCTATGACAAACCCACAGCCAATATCATACTGAATGGGCAAAAACTGGAAAAATTCCCTTTGAAAACTGGCACAAGACAGGGATGCCCTCTCTCACCACTCCTATTCAACATAGTGTTGGAAGTTCTGGCTAGGGCAATTAGGCAAGAGAAAGAAATCAAGGGTATTCAGTTAGGAAAAGAAGAAGTCAAATTGTCCCTGTTTGCAGATGACATGATTGTATATTTAGAAAACCCCATCATCTCAGCCCAAAATCTCCTTAAGCTGATAAGCAACTTCAGCAAAGTCTCAGGATACAAAATTAGTGTGCAAAAATCACAAGCATTCTTATACACCAGTAACAGACAAACAGAGAGCCAAATCAGGAATGAACTTCCATTCACAATTGCTTCAAAGAGAATCAAATACCTAGGAATCCAACTTACAAGGGATGTAAAGGACCTCTTCAAGGAGAACTACAAACCACTGCTCAGTGAAATAAAAGAGGACACAAACAAATGGAAGAACATACCATGCTCATGGATAGGAAGAATCAATATCGTGAAAATGGCCATACTGCCCAAGGTAATTTATAGATTCAATGCCATCCCCATCAAGCTACCAACGAGTTTCTTCACAGAATTGGAAAAAACTGCTTTAAAGTTCATATGGAACCAAAAAAGAGCCCGCATCTCCAAGACAATCCTAAGTCAAAAGAACAAAGCTGGAGGCATCACGCTACCTGACTTCAAACTATACTACAAAGCTACAGTAACCAAAACAGCATGGTACTGGTACCAAAACAGAGATATAGACCAATGGAACAGAACAGAGTCCTCAGAAATAATACCACACATCTACAGCCATCTGATCTTTGACAAACCTGAGAGAAACAAGAAATGGGGAAAGGATTCCCTATTTAATAAATGGTGCTGGGAAAATTGGCTAGCCATAAGTAGAAAGCTGAAACTGGATCCTTTCCTTACTCCTTATACGAAAATTAATTCAAGATGGATTAGAGACTTAAATGTTAGACCTAATACCATAAAAATCCTAGAGGAAATCCTAGGTAGTACCATTCAGAACATAGGCATGGGCAAAGACTTCATGTCTAAAACACCAAAAGCAACAGCAGCAAAAGCCAAAATTGACAAATGGGATCTAATTAAACTAAAGAGCTTCTGCACAGCAAAAGAAACTACCATCAGAGTGAACAGGCAACCTACAGAATGGGAGAAAATTTTTGCAATCTACTCATCTGACAAAGGGCTAATATCCAGAACCTACAAAGAACTCAAACAAATTTACAAGAAAAAAACAAACAACCCCATCAAAAAGTGGGCAAAGGATATGAACAGACATTTCTCAAAAGAAGACATTCATACAGCCAACAGACACATGAAAAAATGCTCATCATCACTGGCCATCAGAGAAATGCAAATCAAAACCACAATGAGATACCATCTCACACCAGTTAGAATGGCAATCATTAAAAAGTCAGGAAACAACAGGTGCTGGAGAGGATGTGGAGAAATAGGAACACTTTTACACTGTTGGTGGGACTGTAAACTAGTTCAACCATTATGGAAAACAGTATGGCGATTCCTCAAGGATCTAGAACTAGATGTACCATATGACCCAGCCATCCCATTACTGGGTATATACCCAAAGGATTATAAATTATGCTGCTATAAAGACACATGCACACGTATGTTTATTGCGGCACTATTCACAATAGCAAAGACTTGGAATCAACCCAAATGTCCATCAGTGACAGATTGGATTAAGAAAATGTGGCACATATACACCATGGAATACTATGCAGCCATAAAAAAGGATGAGTTTGTGTCCTTTGTAGGGACATGGATGCAGCTGGAAACCATCATTCTTAGCAAACTATCACAAGAACAGAAAACCAAACACCACATGTTCTCACTCATAGGTGGGAACTGAACAATGAGATCACTTGGACTCAGGAAGGGGAACATCACACACCGGGGCCTATCATGGGGAGGGGGGAGTGGGGAGGGGGGAGGGATTGCATTGGGAGTTATACCTGATGTAAATGACGAGTTGATGGGTGCAGCACACCAACAAGGCACAAGTATACATATGTAACAAACCTGCACGTTATGCACATGTACCCTACAACTTAAAGTATAATAATAATAAATAAATTAAAACAAAAACAAAAACAAAACAAATAAAAAAAAAAGACATCCAGTCTATGGTAATTTATTATTGCAGCCCACAGTAAGACAGACCAACTCTGCCTGGGGAAGTCAAGAAGGCACAGAAAGAAAGAGAGAGAGAGAAAGGGGTGGTGGGGTGGGGGTGGGACAAAGAGCATGTATTGTTTCCAGCAGAGGAAAAAACGTGTGCATGGCCTGGAGTCCTGAAATGATAATGTATGTTCTGAGACTGGTATAGTTTTTTACAGAGGTGTACTGGAAGTGATGTTTGGAATAAAAAGTGGTGCTAGATTGTGAAAAGTTATGTTACAAAGCCCATGCATATTGCACAGACAGCAGTCAGACAATAGATAATGTTAAGTGTGGGAGGAAAATAATCAAGATTAATTTTTATCTTTAATAGAAAGAACTTCATAGGAGGATGGTTGATGGACTGTGATTTGAAGAGTCTGTGATATTATGTCCAGCAGGAGATGAGGGCTACAGCAGGTTAAAAATAGCTAGGTAGAGATGAGGGTCCATTCCTCTGTGCATGAATAGCTGACTGCTTTGACAAATGGATTATAACCAAAGTGTCACTACACCTAATTCAGACCTAGCCATTAAGAGGACTGGAATCTTCTGCCTTTGTCTATTGAAATTCTCAGTTGCCACATGAGAAATCCAACTACATTACACGGAGAAGCCACAAGTCCACAGTCCACAAATATTGATAAATTACAATTAATTAAATGTTATAGTTTGCTAGATGTTCTTAGTTGTTACCTAATATCCTTTTTCTGTCCCAAGATCCCATCCAGGATACCAGATGACATTTAGTTGTTGTGAACCTTAGGCTCCTCTTAGCTATGACAGTTCCTCAGGCTTTCCTTGTTTTGATGACTTGACAGTGTTGAAGAGCACTGGTCAGGTATATTGTAAGCATGTCTCTATATTAGAATTTGGTATTTTCTCATGATTAGACTGGGATATGAATTTTGGGGAGAAAGATCACAGAGGTAAAGTCTTTGATCCACTTTGAGTTAACTTTTGTATGTGGTGTGAGGTAGGGATTCAATTTCATTCTTTTCCCATGGATATATAGTTGCCCCAGCACCATTTGTGACAAAAACTTTGTTTTACCTTTTTAAATATTTTTTGAGAGGAGGGGGAATATTCTGCATGATTTACATTCATATGTGAATTTTGGGGTCACCTTGTCAATTTTGGAAAAATTAGGTAGGATTTTTATAGAAATTGTGTTGCATCTGTAGGTCAGTTTGGGGAGTATTTCAATAGTAATAATGTTAAACCTTTCAATCCTTGAACATAAGATGTCTTTCCATTTATTTAGGCCTTCTTAAGTTTCTTTCAAAATGTTTTCTTAATTTTATTTTCTGATTGCTCATGCCAAGTATATAGAAATATAATTGATTTTGTATGTTGATCTTGTGTCTTTCAATTTTGCTGAACTTTATTCATTGCAATAGTTTTAGTGAAATCCTTAGGATTTTCCATATTCAAGATTATGTCATCTGCGATTATAGTTTCACTAATTTCTTTCTAGATGTCTTTTATTTCATTTTCCTTCCTAATTTCCCTGACTAGAAATGTACCTGCTCAATGGTCAGAGGCATTTGAACCAGAGCAACTCCATCTTGAATATGGTCTGAGTAAAATGAGGCTGAGACCTACTGGGCTGCATCCCTAGAGAGGCATTCTAAGTCACAGGATAAGATAGGAGGTTGGCACAAGATACAGGTCATAAAGACCTTGCTGATAAAACAGGTTGCAGTAAAGAAGCCAGCTAAGACCCATCAAAACCAAGATGGTGACGAGAGTGACCTCTGGTCATCCTCACTGCTACACTCCCACCAGTGCCATGACAGTTTACAAATGCCATGGCAATGTCAGGAAGTTACCCTATATGGTCTAAGAAAGAAAGGCAGGAATAATCTACCCCCTTTTAAGCACATAATCAAGAAATAACCATAAAAGTGGGCAACCAGCAACCCTTGGGGCTGCTCTGTCTATGGAGTAGCCATTATTTTATTCCTTTATTTTCTTAATAAACTTGCTTTACAAACTCACCCTGAATTCTTTCTTGTGTGCGATCCAAGAACCCTCTCTTGGGGTCTGGATCTGGATCCCTTTCCAATAACAGAATGAATTCATTTTGCCCATTGCCCAGATGGAGCCTACTAATCAAGGCAGGGTGATTGCAATAGAGAAAGAGTTTAATTCAAACAGTGCTGGCTGAACAGGAGACTAAAGTTTTATTATTACTCATATTAACCTTTCTGAAAATTGACAGGCTAGGGTTTTTCAAGGCTAGTTTGGTGGGCAAGGGAATAGGTGCTGCTGATTGGTTGGGGGTGCAATCATAAGGATATGGAAAATAGTTCTCATGTGCTGAGTTCACTTCTGGGTGGGGCCACGGGGCTGGTTGGTTGGCCCAAGTGGAGCTACTGGTGGTCATAAATGCAAAAACCAGAAATGACATCTCAAAAGGCTAATCTTAGGTTCTGCAATAGTAATGTTATCTGCAGGGATAATTGGGGAAGTTGCAAATCTTGTGACCTCTGGAATAAAGGCTGCTAATTTTTTATATCTACACCTTAGCAGAATTCAGGCTACTATCATACACCTAAACTGGTGGTCTTTTATTAGCTTTACAAAAGTGGTTTAGTTCTGGGGAAGGGCTATTATTATTTAAACTACAAACTAAATTTCTCCCAAAGTTAACTTGGCCCAAGCCCAGAAAAGCCTGAGAACAGTCTGGAGGTTAAAGGCCAGGTGAGACTTGGTTAGATCAGATCTCTTCCATGACATAATTTTCTATTACAATTTTTGCAAAGGTGGTTTCAGAAACTCCAGTAAAATTTTAATAGAAGGGGTGACAGTACATACTGTTGTCTTGCTCCTGATCTTAGCAGAAAACCATTCAGTTTCTTAACATTAAGTATGATATTAGCTGTGAGATTTTGTAGATCCAAATTATTAGATTCAGAAAGTTTCTTTCTCCTCTTAGTTTGTTGTCTTTTTATCATGAAGTGGTACAAATTTTGTCTAATACTTTTGCTGTAATCTGATGATTATGTGGTTTCAGTACTTTATTGTATTAATATGTTTATTACATTATTGATTATCAGATGCTAAGCCAAACTTACATTGTTGGGATGAATCTCACTTAGTCATGATATAAATGTTTTTATATGTTGCAGGATTAGGTTTGCTAGTATTGTGTTGATGATGTTTGCCATGTATATTTATAAAAGATGTTGATCTGTAATTTTATTTTCTTGTGATGTCTTAACTTTTTTTTTTTTTTTTTTTTTGTACTTTAAGTTCTAGGGTACATGTGCAAATGTGCAGGTTTGTTACATATGTATACATGTGCCATGTTGGTTTGCTGCACCCATTAACTCGTCATTTACATTAGGTATTTCTCCTAATGCTCTCCCTCCCCCAACCTCCCACCCCATGACAGGCCCTGGTGTGTGATGTTTCCCTTCCTGTGTCCAAGTGTTCTCATTGTTCAATTCCCACCTGTGAGTGAGAACATGCAGTATTTGGTTTTCTGTCCTTGCGATAATTTGCTCAGAATGATGGTTTCCAGCTTCATCCATGTCACTACAAAGGACATGAACTCATCCTTTTTTATGGCTGCATAGTATTCCATGGTGTATATGTGCCACGTTTTCTAGTTTTTTTTTTTTTAAATCAGAGTAGTATTAACCTCACAGAATAGTTGTGAAGTATACTTCTTTTTCTTTCTTTTTTTCTTCTTCTTTCTTTTTTTTTTTTTTTTTTTTTTTTTTGAGACAGGGTCTATCACCCAGGGTGGAGAGCAGTAGCGCAGTAGCACCATTATGGCTCACTGCAGCCTCAACCTCCTGGGCTCAGGTGATTATCCCATTTCAGCCTCCCAAGTAGCTGCAACTAAAGGCACATGCCACCATGCCCACCTAATTTTTTTGTATTTTTTGTAAAGATGGAGTTTCACCATGTCGCCCAAGTTGGTCTTGAACTCCTAGGCTCAAGTGGTTCACTCACCTCAGCTTTGCAAAGTGCTGGGATTACAGGTATGACCTACCATGCCTAGTCTCTTTTCTATTTATTGAAAGATTATTGTTAGTTGTTCTGTAAACATTTGGTAGAATTCACTAGTAAAGTGTTCTGAGCCATGGCTTTTCTTTGCAGAAAGTTTTTTGATTACTAACCATAATTCTATTTTTTATAAATATACTCAGATCTTCTGTTTATTCTTGAAAAAGTTTATGTAGTTTATGTCTTTCTAGGAACTTATTCATTTCATCTAGATTATCTAACTTGTTGGTATGCATTTCCTCATAGTGTTCTTTTTAATCCATTTTTTATTTCTGTAAAATTAATAGCAATATTCCCTTCTTTATTCCTGATTTTAGCAACTTGGTATTCTCTCTTATTTTTTCCCTTTCGTCAGTCTAGCCAATAGTTTGTCAATTTTGTTGGTCTCCTCAAATAAACAAGTTTGGTTTTACTGGATTTTCTCTTTTTTTAAATTTCTCATTTTATTAATTTTATTCTAATCTTTACTATTGTTGATTTTTCTCTATTGCTTTTTTATTTCCCATTTTATTAATTTAATTCTAATTTTTATTATTGCTTTTCTTCTGAGAGATTTGGATTTAATTTGTTCTCTTTTTTTCAGTTTTTGAGGTGGAAATTCGTTATTGATCTGAGACTTTTTTTCTTTCCTAATCTAAATATTTAACGCTATAAAATTCTCTCTCATTGCTTTAGCTGCATCCCATAAGTTTTGTGTGTTTTTATTTATTTTCATTCACCTCAAAGAATTTTCTAACTTCTTAAGATTTCTTTTTAGACCTATTAGTTATTTAGGAGAGTGTTGTTTAATTTTCACATATTTGTGATTTTCCTTATTGTCTTTCCATTATTAATATCTGCTTTCATGCCACTGTTATAGAATAACATATTTTGTATGATTCCAATCCTTTTAAAAGTATTGATATTTGTATTATGGCCTAGCATAGAGTCTATCCTGGAGAATTTTCCATGTGCGCTTGAGAAGAACGTGTGTTTTGCTCCTGTTGAATAGAGTGTTCTATAGATACAGATTGTAGTTTATTCATAGTGTTTTTCACATCTCCTATTTCCTTATTGATCTTCTGCTTAAGTTGTTTTATCCACTATTGAAAGTGGAGTGTTGAAGTCTTCAACTATTATTGTTGAATTGTGCATTTCTACTTTAAATTCTGTCAGCGATTGCTTTGCTTATTTTGAGGTTTTGCTGTTAGGTCTACAAATGTTTATTAGTATTATTATGTCTTCCTGATGGATTAACTCTTTAATTATTATCAAATGTTCTTCTTTATCTGTAGTAGCATTTTAAACTTCTTTTAAAAAATATTATTATAACTACACAAGCTTTCATGTGGTTGCTGTGTGCATAATCAATCTCTTTCCACCTTTTTACTTTTAACTGTTTATGTCTCTATCTAAATTTTATCTCCTATTGATGACATTATAATTGGATCATGTTTTTATATCCAGTCTATTTCTGCCTTTTGATTGGGTTGTTTAATCTATTCACATTTAATGTTTTTGTTGATATAGTTAGATTTATATCAGCCATTTTGCTTTTTGGCTTTTATACGTCTTCTGGCTTTTTCCTCTGTTCCTCTTTTACTGTTGTGTTTTGCATCGAGTGCATATTTTCTACTGTAACATTTTAATTCCTAGAATTTTTTTTAACCACAGCTTTTAATTTATTTTCTTAGGAGCTTAACGTATACATCTTACCATAACCTACTTAAGATCTATATTGTCTTGATTCCAGAGAGATAAAGAAATGTTACTTCCATACAGTTCCATTCCCTTTTCCCCTTTTTTGTGCTATTATTGTTACATATATATTATATCCATATATATTACAAACCCAAGAATACATTATTGTAATTATTACTTTATATAACTTTATGTCTATTAAAGAAGCTGAGGAAAGAAAGGAGAACAAATAACGTTTATAGTTTGTTATACTAACCTTCTTTTGAAATGTTTCTTGTTCTTTTAATTTGTTCCTGTGAATTCAAGTTACCATCTGGTGTCATTTTCTTACTCCCATACACCTTTACCATCATTCACCTACTTTATAATGTTAATTGTCAAGTATATTATATCTTTATGTTTTAAGCCCAACAGTTTAGTTATATAGTTTTATTACTTTTCAAATCACTGAAGACATTGAAATAAAGAAAATATACATTTATACTGTCTTTTAATAGTGCCTTTATTGGTGCTTTTAAAAAATGGATTCTAATGACCATCTGGAATTACATGCTTCCAGCCTGAAAACTTCTTATAGTATTTTTTGTAAAGTATATCAGCTACCAATAAATTCTATTGTTTTTTTCTATCTGATAATGTTTTTATTTCACCTCTGGTTTTGAAGGATAGTTTTACTGAATATAAGTCTCTTGGTTGACACACTGTTGGGATTATTTTTTCCTTCCAGCACTTTTGATACAATTGACCTCTGAACAACACATGCTTGACTGTATTTGTCCACTTACACATGGATTTTATTCTGCCTCTGCCAACCCTGAGATAGCAAGACCTCCTCCTACTCTTCCCTAGCCTATGCAATGTGATGACAATAAGAATGAAGACCTTTATGATGACCTATTTCCACCTAATGAATGGTAAATATATTTTCTTTTTCTTATGATTTTCTTTTTTTTTGTTTGTTTGTTTAAGACAGAGTCTTGCTCTGTTGCCCAGTTTGGAGTACAGTGGCATATTCTCGGCTCACTGCAACCTCCACCTCCTGAGTTCAAGTGATTCTCCTGCCCCAGCCTCCTGAGTAGCTGGGATTACAGGCGTGCACCACTAGGCACAGCTAATTTTTATATATGTAGTACAGACAGGGTTTCACTATGTTGGCCAGGCTGGTCTCAAACTCCTGACCTCAAATGACCTCCCCACCTTGACCTCCCAAAGTACTGGGATTACAGGCATGAGGCACCACACCTGGCTCTTTGTTATGATTTTCTTAATAACATGCTTTCTCTACCTTACTTTATTGTGGGAATAGAGTATAAAATACATATAACATACAAAATATGTGTTAACCAACTGTTTATTTTATCAGTATGGCTTTTGGTCAACAGTAGGCTATTAGTAGTTACTTACGAAAGTCAAAAGTTATATGAGGATTTTTGTCTAAACAGGAGATTGGTGCCCCTAACTTGCGTGTTGTTCAAGGGTCAACGGTATATTGTCCCACTGCCTTCTGACTCTCATTGTTTTTTATGAGAAGTCAGCTGTTTATATTATTGGAATTCTGTAGTATGTGTTAAGTCATTTTTCTCTTTGATATTTTCATAATTTTATCTTTGTCTTCTAGCATTTTTCTATGATGCATACAAATGTAAGTTTATTTGTACTTGTCTTACTTGGAGTTTATGGAACTTCTTGGATGTGCAGATTAATATTTTCAGCCAATTTGGAAGGTTCCAGTCATTATTTATTCACTTTTTTTTGTTTTTTTTTAATTATCTCTTCTCCTTCTGTTACTCCTATTATCATGTGTTGATGCTCTTAATGGTATTACACATTTCTGTGAGGATTTATTCATTTTTCTTCATTTTTTTCTTTCTACTCTTCAGATTTATAATCTCTCTCAATGTATCTTCAAGTTCACAGATTCTTTTTGTCTGTCAGTTGAAACCTGCTGCTGAAACCCTCCAGTGAATTTTTTAATTTGGTTATTATGCCTTTCAAGTCCAGAATTAGCACTTGGTTCTTTTTTTATAATTTTCTTATCTCTTTTTTGATGTTCTCTATTTAATGAGATGTTGTCATATCTTCTTTCACTTCTTTAGACATATTTTCTTGTAGTTCTTTGAATATATTTAAAATGGCTCTTTTAAAGTCTTTGTTAAATCTGACATTTGGGCCCTCTTACAGCCAGTTTTTGTTGCCCTCTTTTTTCCTATGTATGGGTCACAATTTCCTGTTTCTTTGTATGTCTTGTGATTTTGTTAATTATTGTTGAAAACTGGAAATTTGTTAAAGTAATTCTGGATACTAATTCACTTCTGTCCTCACCAGAGCTTGTTTTTGTTGTGGCTTGGTTGCTTTTTTGTTTGTTTGTTTTTTTGTGACTTCACTAACCTATTTTAGTGAGATCTCTTTCCTCTGAAATGTAGCCTCTGTTGTAATTTCTCAAGGGTGTAGTCTTGAGTATCTGCACAGACAACCTGGGATGACTGAGTTTGGCAGCACTCTCTTTGAGTGTTTCTTTCCATGATCTTTCTGTTAAGTTGTCTGCCTTTGGTATTACACCCAGCTGTTTTGTCAGTAAGGGTATAGCCAAGCAGATTCTACCATTTAGTGAACTGAACTTAGGCCAGTTAGTTGTCTCTCTAAGCCTTACTTTCAGAGTGATATTAGTCAAATGACTAATAATACACATTCTAATATGTTATGCCAGTTAAATTAAATCATGGAAATAAAATCATCTACCATAGGATCCTTGGCCCAATGCATGTAGTTCATGCTTAGTCCCTGTTATCCAGACTTCCTCAGTACATATGAAGTTGATGAGTGTATAATAACAAAACTTCAAAATTTTATACCACAAATACTACAGAAATAATGATTTTCTTCCCAAATCTGGTTTTGCCTATCTGCTTTATTGGCTGATAGCAAATATCAACTAGAATTAAGCTTCTCATTTCTACTTTCTAGATTCATTGAGCATCAGGGAAATTCCAGGATGTATTTTGTTTAACATTTGCCTATAGCCGGTTAACAGTCAGATTCATCTGAAAAAAAAAAAAATCTTTACTGTTAGTACTTACTGATATGTTCTTCCCCAAAGCATCAGCACAATCAGATTTCACCTTAAGAGGAAAAATAGTAATGTTAGTCATTCACTGAACAATTATTAAGTATCTGGTATGTTCCAGGGAAAAAAAGATGCTAGAGATAAGGAAATAGAAAAGGCAAATATTGCTCTATCCTTATGAAACTTATAATCTAGCAGAGTCCAAGCATCAACGTATTTCAGAAGCACAAAATTTAACTGCTTATGAAACTAAAATTTGTCTCAATAACTGAGATCAAATTAATGTTTTTGTGATGATATCTTTATAGTCCTGAACAAAGTTTATAAAATATATGGGAAATGCCTTTTAGCATTCGGAAGGCAGAGCCAAACTTTTACTTCAGTTGAAGTCTCAAATTGCCTAAAATTCAAAGATGAATAACATATACTATCATCTACCTCCAGGAAATTTTAGATTCGTGTGGGAGATAGGCAAATAACACCAAAACGACACAGCAGTGCCCCTGGCACAAAATGAGATGTTCAATAATGGAAACAAATATAATTACTACTTACTAAGTAGAGAAAGCTGCTTGAGGAATAAAATGTAAGGTACTTACGCCGTATGAAGTATGATGAAACATGACCTCTGGGCACAAAGGAAACAAGAGACATCTAGATTTGCATTAACTGGGTACCTTTACTTGTTCAGCACTACTATGGGAACTCTGGGGAAGGTAAAACCACCTGTCTTCGAGGTGATTATACCGATGAAAAGGACTCAGGACAGAAAACTCAGAGCCAGACCAGTTGCTCAACAATGAGTTTTAGAACTCTGAAGACCTTATCTACTCTGAGCCTCCATTTCCTTGTCTGTAAAATCAGAGTAAACATACCATCACCCAGAGCTGTTGTAAAGAGTAAGTGCAATAATGGATTTAAAAGGCATGTGAAAATGTGTTCTGCAATTGTGGAGGTTATTGTTACAATCCAGCAGGAGAAATGCTGAGTTTCTTCTAAGCCAATGAGGCCATCTCTGAAGACCTGAACTCTGTGTGCTCATCTAAAGTAACCAAGTTACCACATCAAACATGCCTTCCCTTATTGGAGATTATTGTGGAGGTTATTGTCACAATCCAGGAGGAGAAATGTCGAGTTCCTTTTAAACCAATGAGGCCATCTCTGAAGAACTGTATTCTGTGTGCTCAGACAAAGTAACGAAGTTACCACATCAAACATGCCTGCCCTTCTTTCTCTAACCACCTCTATGGTCCCCAACCAATGTAAATCCAACATTGATCATGTGGATGAAATGAATCTAAATGTGGTGGCTTTTCTCCACTTGGAAGCTAGAACCTGAACATGGCTAATTCTGTACCCACTCCATACTGCCCAATTTCCACCTCCTCTATCCCCACCACTAATTTGGTTTCATTCTCCCGTATTAAGGTCACACCTCACCAAATTATATGCTCCCCAAAGAATCACTCTCTTCTTGCATTCATCTCTTCATCTCCCAGGGTTCACAGCAGAGTGATTTGCATGTGACTGGTGCTCAATAGTACTTTTAATAAATTTACAAAAGGAAAGACCATTTTAGCCGATGGTGTTTAGTAAAGTTATTTCCAATATTATTTGATGCTAGCTCTTATGTTTTCTGATGTGTTACAACAGTATGCAACATTAGCCAGAGGGATAATTTATTAGTTCTAATAATATTTGTTGAGTTAGAACTACATGATAAGTGTTAGGATTACAATAGTGAGCAAAGCCAAATCTGACTCTGCTTTCATAGAACTCAGGTTCTGTTTGTTGTTCATTGTAAATGAAGACCAAGAAAGATCTAGAAGCAGACTTGGCATTTAGCTGGAACACACAAGTACCACTGTGTATATGACCAGAATCTATCTCAGTCAGTGCTTAGGCAACAATGTTTAGGACCTATTTTTATTGTCACTTCTAACCAAATATTAACTCTTTAATTCAAAATGTCTACTGCAAAATAGATAAAAACAGTACCACTGATCTGGCCACTTGTAAATCAAAATGCTTTATAGCATTAGCTATAGTATTAGGTCTAAGTATTAGGTGTAAGACAACTCCTCCTGAATGGTCAATGTCAGCCTATTCCTGAACACAAATGCAATACAAATGGGGACTCATGTCAATTGCAAATGTACCCACTCAGATAACCTCCTTTACCTGGTTTGAGAAAGTGTTTCCTAGGTTATATACTTTGTAAACTATCCTCAAGAAATGCTTTTCAAAGCATTCCATGATCAAAATTAGAGAAAAAAAAAATCTGTATATGTTAGAGAACACATGAAAGCCCTGAAAAGCGCTACAGTAAAATTAAATTTAAAAAAAGGTTTGACTTGTAACCCAGGTCTCCTCATATTCGTTTCACCATAGAACCATTTTCCCAAAACACACATATAAGTGTACTGAAAAAGTAATATTCTAGGCAAGGTACTTTTGTATACTGGTTTAACTTATTCAGATCCTACTCTGGTAATTTTCTCTCTTTCTTTTTTTAAGTTGCTATCATAGGAACTGCATAAATGCATTGAGTTATTCTCTAAGTCTATTTTGATCAGTTATGTCATCTGCCAAAGTGGCAATCAAAATCCTATTTTGTCTTTTAATAGAATAAGCAGTTGAGATGAGAGCAATAATAATGTTGTTTAACACCAGAAAAAGCCAGAGAATGATTCTTTTCTACCTGGATATGTACAGAGGCCTGTAGAGGATTCATCCTGCAAGCTCATACACAATTCATTTTAATACTTTTATTTCATATTTATTTTTATTGTACTCTACTTTGGCAATCTTAGATTAAGTTTCCAATTTTCCAAAATTGCCTGCAGTGAACTCCTATCCCCAGAGATTGGTTTTTTTTATTAGTCTCTTAAGCAAGTTATACAATTCAAATCACCTCTCCCTGTCCACCCATCTGCTTGTTTTTGCTTTTCTTCCTCTCTGCTGGATTCAGTGTAGAAATCCTCTATGCCTCCTCTCTCCCCTCCCTGTCCACTGCCCTAAACTCTCCCCCACCGTTCTGTCTATCCTCTCTGTCAGGGTCCAGGGGCCCCTTCTGTTCACATGGCTCTGGGCCCACCTGTACCGGCCCCATCTGTCAGCAAAGCAGCCTCAGCATCCCACAAACCTGGTGGAGGAAATTCTCCTCTGAAGAATTGACGTCACTAGGTGTTCTCCTGAGAGTTGTGCCCTGAAAAATTAGCTACATTGAGAAAGAATAAAGGGCATTTCAGCATGGAATAGAGGCGTTCATCCCACTGGCATTAATAAAATACTTCTTCTACATGGGACCACATTTCAGTCTTTCATTTCAAGCATTATTTTACATCAACCTGACAATTTTTTAAAAGTGGGAATTTAAAAAAGATAATATCTTCAGGATAACCAGAAATTCAAAAATAATTATTTGTATTATTAAAAATGCATTTTATTTACTAGACTTCCTTATGCAATGTAATTATTTAGAAAATACATTTTCTTTATTAGACCTCCTTATGCAATATGAATAATTAAAAATTATAAGTAAAAATATAAATAATTATTTACATTGCATAAGGAGGCCTAGTAAATAAAATGTATTTTCTGAACCTATCATGACCAAACATTTGCAAAATTATTTCCTTGTATTCTTCCAATTCAAGTAATACAGTAATCTTTTCAGAAGAAGTCATTCAGTTATAGTTCCTTGGCACTATTTGTAAAGGAGTCAAAGAATCATATCCCAAAGGAAGTGTTTCCTTGAAAGAAAGCTTATCTCTGATATTTAAAATCCCCTGTCCCCAAAACATACACACCGTGAAAAAAGTGAAGATCTACAATTGAATAATACAGTAAGGCTTGGCTCATTTTTTCCTGTCTGAAATTTGATTCATATTTAACCCAGATTTGTGTGTCAATTTAGAGACCAAAGTGCCAAGAGGAGAACAGAATGGTCACAGCCAGCCATGGTAGAGAGTATTTGGTGCCAGGACTGAACAAGGTCTCAAAAATGTTGATGGCACCTGAAATTCATACATTAGAACCCTTGATGTACAAGCCGGTCTCTTGGTTCTGATGTTCCCTTGCCTGTTTCCTGCATGTGAGAGAAGTGCTGCAGCGACCCTGTTTATCTGGCCCCTGCACAACATTGTCAGGACACATTTCCATTTTCCAAGTGACTGCTGCCACTGGGCCGCAGTCTGTGCTCATTTCTCGAGTAGCTAAACCCTTTGACACTGTGGTTTTTAATTAAAATTACATTAAAGTTAATCAACCAGAAAGAGGCTGCTGTAGAAGGCAGGTTTGATTGCAACCTGCAAAGGGCACAAAGGCTGCCAACTTGCTAAAGATGTGCCTGCAGATGCCAATCTGCGCACATGAGCCCCACGGTTACAGAGCTGCCGAGGAGAGGTCAGTTCTGTTTGCATTTTCCCTGGAACTGTCAAAAAAATCGCGATGGCAGTGGCATGGCATAAAGTTAAGAAAATAGACAAGCCTCTTCAAAGCATACCATTCCAGCATTTCTGCTACTGCCCCAAACCACTGATGTGAAGCTGTCATGTCCCAACTGTTTCCTCTTCAGACGCAGTTAAGCTCAACTGAGAGCCATTAGGTTTGTTGTTTGAGTAGGCTACAGATACTCTTAGAAGATCTTGTCTTCTACAGGCTAGGTTTCTGGCATATGATGCTGTGACTGGCTTTGCTTTGTTTTGAAAGGGCCAGAGAAAATACTTGAATGTTTCAGGATTCCTTGTTCATCTTCAGGTTCTTTGCAAAAGGGATTCACTGGAAAATGACTACTCATAGCACAGCATATCTTTATGCATTCTGAACCAAGACACTATCAAATACAAATTCACATATAGGACTTTTTATATGACACTTACTAAATGTTGCAATGGTGTTAAGTCTAAAATATAAATTATTTTATGTTCACTTCTTATATGATTAATTTACTTATATTTAGTTCTTGAAGTACCTCACACTTGGTGAGAGATTGACTAGTTTTAGATAAATGAATGAATGAATGAGTGAATGAATTAAAAGAGTGCATCATCTGTCAGAACTAATTCTATCTGTGCCTTTTCTCTAAAGCTGTATAGTCATGTACCATGTAACAATGTTTTGGTAAATGATGGACCACATGCGAGAGTGGTCCCATAAGGTTATAATGGAGCTGAAGAATTTCTATCGTCTAGTGATATCATAGCAATCATAGCATCATAACACAATGTATTACTCATGTGTTTGCAACGAGGCTGGTGTAAAGAAATCTATGTAGCCAGTCATACATACATAACAATTTTGTACAGCACATAATACTTGACAATGATAATAAATATGTTACTGATGTACGTATTTATTATATAATTTATTATTATTTTAGAGTGTACTCCTTCTACTTATTAAGAAAAAGTTAACTGTAAACAGCCTGAGGCAGGTGTTTCAGCAGGTAGTAACAATGCCACAAGAAGGCATTGTTATCGTAGATGACAGCTCCATGTGTGTTATTGTCCCTGAAGACTTTCACTGGGACAGGATGGGGAGGTGGAAGACAGTGATCTTGATGATCCTGATGCTGTGTGCCTAGGCTAAAGTATGTGTCTGTGTCTTAGTTTTTAATAAAAACAGTTTAAAAAAATAAAAATATCTAATAGAATAAGGATATAAAGACAACATATTTTTGTACAGCTGTACCATGTGTTTGTGTTTTAAGCTAAGTGTTATTACAAAAGAATAAAAAAGTTAAAAAGCAAAAATGTTTCAGTAAGCTAGGGATAATTTGTTATTGGAGAAATAAAAAGGAAAATATTTCCATAAATATGATGTAGCCTAAGTGTACAGTGCTTATAAAGTCTAAAGTAGTATACAGCATTGTCCTAGGCCTTCACAATTCACTCACCCTTCACTCACTAATTCATCCAGAGCAACCGTCAGTCCTGCTAGCTCCATTCACGGTAAGTCCCATATAAAACTATACTATTTTTATATTTTATGCCATATTTTTACTGCACTTCTATAGTTAGATACACAAATACTATCATTGTGTTACAGTTGCCTACACTATTTGGTAGAGTAACATTCTGTACAGGATTGTAGCCTTGGTACAAAAGGCTATATCATATAGCTAGGTGTGTAGTAGGCTAGACCCTCTAGGTTTGTGTAAGTGCACTCCATGATGTTTGCACAATAACAAAATCACCTAAAAATGCATTTCTCATTAAATAACTGTAAAACCACCATTACTACAAAAAGTTAGATGCCATTTTATTTTAAGTGTCGACTTTATTCATATCTGATGCCTAAACCACTATTCTAAGGATTCTGAGGTTGTGCCCCAGTTATAAAGCAGAGAGAATGATTTCTGTCAAGGACTATTCTAGTGCTATGGTTTGGGGAACAATATAAAGATTATATCAGAATTCCATGATTGTTTGGAAGCAAGTGGACAGAGCCTCATTATATGAGGCTTTCTATGGGAAAGGGAAGAATGAACTTTGAAGAGGAAATGTAACTAACTTTACTGAGTTTCAAGCTCTGTAAAAACTGGCAAATATTTTCTTCTATATATCCCTTAGAGGCTTCCAGAGTCCATTCCTGATTCTGATTAATCCATTAGTTCCGATATTATTTACTTGTTTGTGTATATCTATGGGTCTGTCTGGGTGCTCCATTCAGTAGCAAATCTCTTGAGTCAGGTGAGCCCCAGGTGCCACGCATACCATAGCTGTGAATGTTAAAGAGTGGCAAAGTGGCTCCCCATAAAAAGCGATATATAAAAACACAGTTTCGTTATTTGAAAAGGTTAATTCTTTTGCTATAATATTTAACATTCTTTGGAATCTCAGAAAAGAATTTTTGTGTACGGATATGGTTAATTCATCATTACAGTATTCTCTCCTTATTGATCACATCATGAAAAAAAATGAACTAAACTCTTAAACACCTCTTTCTTTTAATGAAAACTTACAATCTTTTACTCATAAAATCAGTCAGTATACATGTTCTTTAAACAGACTTTTAGGGATAACACTTGGAAATAATTTGTCATCTCTCTTTTATAAAACTGATATTTTAAAAACAGAAATAAAATGTAAGTTTCTCTTTTCACTTCAAATTAGACAATAATATTTTCTACACTCTCTAAATCACGTCCCTGATGAGATCCATATAACGATTTTCAATACAACTTCTAGGTCAAGCAAAGTATAATGTAGTATGGCCGTATCCTCCAACTTACCAGAGAAAAGTTGAGTTATTAACTATTACAAACATTACAAAGTACTTTATTTAAAAACATTATTAAGTCAACCAGCTAATACTTACTGACCATCTACCATGGGGTAGGTACTCTTTGGTGTGAAAGGTATAGCAGCGATCAAAGATGATGATGTTCTGCACCCATGGAGTTTACATGCTACATATGAGAGAGCAGCTATATAAAATGGCTGCCATGGAAGCACTATAGGCTAGCTACCCATTAGACATTTCCTTGCTAATAGAATTTCAGTTTGGTTTGGGAAGGCATTACTACCAAGACGGCTGCCCTCTTCATGTCAACCAGATGATACTTCCCAGCCTTCCTTGAGCTTGGGAAGGCCATGTGACCCAGTTCTAGCCAATGAGATCTACTAGGAAGTCTGCTGGTAGGGAAGTGGGTTCTTCAAAATATATTTTCATCTCTAATAAAAAGAGAATAACCCCTGCCAGGAGTTATTCTTTGCCTGCCTTACCAGCCCACTGTCTCTACCTTTGATGGACTCATCCTGTAGTCATGAGGCACAAGCACCAAGACAAAAAGCCAAATTCTGAGGATAGTAAAACAGAAGGATGGAAACTTGGGGCTTCAACAACATTTTGAACTGCAGCCTCCAGGCTGGAACTTCTAGACTTCTTGTTACATAAAACAATTAAATGTCATATCCCTTAAGCTAGTGTTAGTTGGGGATCTATTATTTGCAGCTAAAAAAATCCTAATTGATATCATTGTCTTGATTTCCAACATAGAAAATAACACCTTCCTATCCCATAGTCTACTCCACTTCTTCCACTTTAACATTTTACTCATACTATATCTGTATATCACGGTACATCAAAAATCTGTCTGTTCCTTATGGAAGTCCCTTATGGAGAAACATATTAGGGGTTAGCTCTTTTTGCCTGAGCAGGGTTTTGGAGTAATATCTCTGCATAGGTCTTTGGCAGGCCTCCGAAAGCTTTCCCCAGTTAATACATAACATTTTTTTTTTCTCTTCTTGCTTTAAATCAAATAGGAATTCTCTTGTCCATGAGAATGCAATTTTCCCATGCCTCCATATGAATGAACCAATCAGATCATTCCCTGGATTTTCAGCAAAGGCATTAAAGAGGCTGAGGACATATGTGATTAGTTGGCCAGCCTACGATTCATGAAGGAACAGAAGGATGAGGTTGAGCTTGTCATAGGCAACATCTGAAAGCATTATGACTATTCCAGGCAAGATTTTGAGTCCTACTACTACTCAGGTATGCTGGCCATAAGAACCATCTGGAAAGCTGACAAATTTTGACACCCACATTGATAGACTGAATTAAAAATATATGCTTTTCACAAGAGATTTATGTATGGTATAAAGGCACAGAAAATTGAAAATTAAAGAATATAAAAGACAGATAAGAACAATACTAAGTATCAGAAAGCTTAAATAGGCTGGGCACAGTGGCTCACGCCTGTAATCTCAGCACTTTGGGAGGCCAAGGCAGGTGGATCACCTGAGGTCTGGAGTTCGAGACCAGCCTGACCAAAATGGTAAAACCCTGCCTCAACTAAAAATACAAACAATTAGCCAGGCATGGTGGCAGTCATCTGTAATCCCAGCTACTCGGGAGGCTGAGGCAGGAGAATCCCTTGAACCTGGGAGACAGACGTTGCAGTGAGCTGAGGTGGTACCATTGCACTCCATCCTGGGCAACAAGAGCGAAACTCCGTCTCAAAAAAAAAAAAAAAAAAAAAAAAAAAAAAGAAAGCTAAAATAGATACACAAGACAGGTTGCTAAATTAGAATTCAACTCAATTGCTCAGATATGTAAATATTTGATATCATAGTGAGCACCTGGGAAGTGACTCCACTCCCTCCAATGGTGAGATCAAAGGGGAATGTTTGCTTTGGGAATGACCTTCCCATACTTCAACTCTGGAGGTGGGTTGAAGCTCCAGTTAGCCAGTTGAAAAGGGAAGAAAGGGAAAATAGATGACTTTTTCTTCCCCAATGACAGTTGGCCTGTGTGCAACTAGTCTTAGCTCTTGGTGGAAAGGTTTAGAGAGTGGTAAAAAAATCTCGTTTTTGATGAAAAATAAAAGGAAGATTAAAGTATTGATTAATATTATAAAATAAGACACAACACAACGAAACACAAACCTACCATGAAACTATAAATAGAGCTCATATTTATGTATTTAATGGTGTAAAATATAGGGTTTTATTATGGGAATATTAATAATATGACTAGGGTGAGCCAGAACAGGTAACCTATTGAGAAGTCTGTGGGTTTGAATACTCCTAATCATTTGTGTCACATCTGAATTTTTGTTACTGGTTAGTACTTATGAGGTGTTACAGTTTGGATTCTCTCAAACAGCAGATGCTAAGACAGAGTTTAGATTGTAGGATATTTATGAGAGTTGAAATCAACACAAGTAAAAGGAAAGGGGAGTGTCTTGGTCCATTTCTTGCTGCTGTAACAGAATACCACAGGTTATGTAATTTATAAAAAAAATAAGTTTATTTGATGCACTGTCTGGGGGCTGGGAAGTTCAAGAGCATGGCATCTGGTCAGCACTGGTGAGGGACTTCTTGCTGTGTCAAAACATGGCAGAAAGGCAAGTAAGTGAGCACTCAAGGCAGAAAGTGAAATGGGGCCAAACGTATCCTTTTATCAGGAGTCCACTCCCATAATAACTAAGCTACTCCCATAATAATAGCATTAATCAATTCCTTAGGGCTTCGCTCCCAGGACCTAATCATCTCTTAAAAGTCCCACCTCTAAATACTATTACAATGGCAATTACATTTCAATGTGAGTTTTGGTGTCATTCAAACCATAGCAGGGAGAAAGCAAGCTTAAGCAGAGGGAGATATCAAACTGGGAAGCAGGCCTGACAGATCCTTGGCCAACCTGGCAGGGTAATCTGGCTCAGCAATTCTCTGTCTTGGGCCAGAATGTGTGGCCTGTACACCACTGTCTTGCTCAGCCACAAGATGCAAGATGCCACTGAAAGTATATGACCTCAACCAGGTTAGCTCTCTGCAGTTGAGGCCAACCCTAAAGGAGCTGCCAGCTGGAGGTAAAACTGGGAATGCATATTGTTAACTGTTCCGAGTGACAGTGGCTGTTTCTGATTTCCTTTCTTTATTGAGATAGTCAAGATATTATTTGCCAAATAAATGACTACATACAATGTTTTGGAGGCCCTATTTATCTGCAGTAGCAAAGACCACATTCAGCATAATGGCTGCAGTCAGAGCTAATACTTCATTGTGCTCATGGTACTCTTCAGTAGGGTTTCTCAACCTCAGCGCTACTGACATTTTGGGCCATATAATTCTTTGTCATAGGTGGCTGTTCTTTGCATCATAGGATATTTAGCAGCATCCCTGGATTCAATCCACTAAATGCCAGTAGCATCACCACACATATACACAGTGGTGACAACCAGAATGACTCCAGATATTGCAAATGATCCCTGGGGTTCATTCACCACCAGTTAAGAATCACTGGTTTCAAGTTCTCCTTAAAAATTCATCCAGTTTCTGCAGCACCAGACTGCTCAATTAGATGAAGATATGTTGGAAAAGATTACCCCTGCATCCTTTAAATCTTTAAAGTTATTACTAATCTGTACTGTTGCCTCCCCCCTTCCAGGATGCAATATTGGTTTGGTTTACTATCTTGGTCATTGGGTGGGCAAATTTCAAGGCTTCTACTTGGCTTTCTTCACTATGATCGCTCTTACCCCATAGACCACAAAAACTCAATATCAGGGTCACAGAATCTGTCAATATGTTCAACTCAATGATAATACAGGGGCAAGGGAAGAAGCTTCTAGGAGGTCTATAGACCCAGGGGATCCTGTAAGAAATATGGTGGCTAGGAATCCAGTTATCACCTGCCTGCCATTTGCTCCTACTCCATCCAGGGGAACATGATGACACTTCATGTCCTCGGCCATCAGTGTCAACTCAGACCCTGTGTCCACACATCTTCAAAAAGTATGGAAATTCTCCTTACCTCAGTGAATAACTGCCCAAGTAAATGGCCATAAGTGCTTTTTAAGGACTGTGGGAGTAATTACCATGTATACCTGTTATGGTATTATAGGATCTTCCCCACTTTGGATCAGATCACCTCTTTGGTCAATGGATTCTGAGTCTGAAACTGGAATAAGGATTGTGACTTTTCACTGGGGGTCTGTTCTCATTTTCCTGGTCATCAACTCTTGATTTCTCCTGCTGGTACAAACTGAGTAATACCTTTGTTGAATACTTCTTTTGTCCTTAGTACTCACACTGTATTAACTGTCTCAAAACTCTCTGCAAGTCAAACTTTCATGGCTAGCACTTCAACTTTGCCAGTCCTAATAATAATTGTGCCCCTGGCTTCTGGGGGTCAAGCATCACCACTGACCTCTGTTTTTTGTGTTCCATTATACCCATTGCTATTTGGGAGTCAAGTTCTGTAACAGCCTTTCTTATCATCAGCCCTGGCAATCCCTACAGCTGGGAAGCAAGTGCTGTTTTGACAGAGATGTGAGCTGCACATCTCTGAGTCTAAAACATAGGGTTTCATTTTAATCATACTAGATGATGTAATTATTAATTTAAGATGTTTTGCTATCTAAAGTCACAATTGAACTTTCTATTACCTATGGAAAAACCTGAGTCCAGAATTTTTCTCCAGAGTCAGGGAGAATTTCTTCCCAATGAATATATTTCAAACACTAGGAGAAAAAAAATAAGGATGCATTTTCATTGCCTCCCATGAGACATGCTTGTTTAAGGGAAGGGTCTGTTTACCTATGGTAATATCAGACAAAACACTCTCTAATGCTAAAAACATTGCTAGAGATAAAGACAGATGTTTTCTAATAATAAAACATACAATTCACTAGGAATATTTCTTAAAGTCTACAGTTTTATGCACATAATAACATATCTTAAAATATATAAAGAAGGCCAGGCATGGTGGCTCATGCCAGTTATTCCAGCACTTTGGGAGGCCGAGGTGGGCAGATCACGAGGTCAGGAGATCAAGACCATCCTGGCTAACACAGTGAAACCCCGTCGCTACTAAAAATACAAAAGATTAGCCAGGCGTGGTAGTGCATGCCTATAGTCCCAGCTACTTGGGAGGCTGAGGCAGGATAATACTTGAAGCCGGGAGGTGAAGGTTGCAGCGGAGATTGTGCCACTGCACTCCAGCCTGGGCGACACAGTGAGACTCTCTCTCTCTCTCTCTTCATATAAATATATATATATATATATATATATATATATATATATATATATATATGAAGCAAAAACTAAAAGAAGTAAAAATATGAATTTACAAATCCACAATCATGGTATGATTTTACCATACTCATTGTAACAGTTAACAAACAAATAGATCAATAAGCATATAGAAAACTTGAACATCATAATGACTGTCCTGATCTAATAAGCATATATAGAATCCCAAACCCAATGATTACAGAGTACACTTCATAGACAGAAAATTTATGAAAATTCATCACTTGCTAGTCTACAAAACAAATCTCAAAATGTTTTGATACCAGGTCTCATGCAGATCATGTTCTCTAATCACAATGCAAAAGAGATGATTTTTTAAATCTAAAAAGCCAACATATTTAGTAAATGAAAAAACACATTTCTAAGTAAAAAAAAATTATACTAGAAATTGTATGGGCCATTATAGACCACCCTAAACTAATGCCTTCATATTAAAAGTGGTGAAACCAAGACCCAGAGTAATTAAATAAATTGCTCACACTCACATTGCAAGTTGGTAGCAAATAAGGGGACAGCAGTATGTAGTTCAGGGCACAGGATTTAGGGCACAAGCCATGGGTTCAGATTAGTTCCTAATCCTCCATTTACTAACACTGTACCCTGGGACAAGCGACAAACCTCTCTGAACCTGTGTTTTCAGTTAAGATAACAAACTCTCCTTTGGAGGCTTGCTTTGAAAATAAATTGACACAATGAATGTAAAAGCCTAGAAGGCAATCGAGAAGGGGAGCTGCCTTTAGCAGAGCCCAGAAAGTACGGGACAGTTGCCAGTGATCCCAACTGAGCTGGAGTTTAAAGGGGTAGGTCCAAATTAAAGATGCAGTGGGGCAGAGAATGCAGTCAGCAGAAACCGAGAGCATCCCCTGGAATGAAGTGGACAAAGGCATGCATAGGCAAGGCAAGACAAGGTAAGGCAGGTGGCGATACAGCTGGGAAGGTGCAGGCCATGCTTCTGGCATACCCATGGGAACCATAGGCCAAAGAGCAGTCACAAGTCTGGGGCCACCAACACCAGCCCTGCCTGAGAACTCCAAGGATGTGGGGGTGATGTCAGTAGTTTCCATTTTGGCTACCCAGGAAAGCTGGCCACAAGGCTTTCCTATGGAATTTCTAGGGAGAATTATTTCTAATTTTTAATATTTATGGAAATGTAAACTTCTAAAGAAATGTCTCTCACATAACACCAAATATAGTGTATTCAGTGAATAAGTTTACTTATTTGTAAATTCAGTAAATATTTCTGGAGCCCCTTCTGTGAGAGAGATATGACCTTAAGTACATAGGAACTCAATATCAGTTGCTTGATTAGCATTGCCCTCTAAGAATCTTTGCAGCCAATTGCACGAAAACAACATTAAGGGCTGTATTTGTTGTTTATTGCCACGGTAATACTGTGTAACAAGCAACCACCAAACCTCAGTGGCATACAACCACAAACGTTCATTTTGTTCACAAATCTATGGGTTGGCTGGTGGTTTTGGTGATTTGCTCTGGGATCAGCTGGTCTCACATGAGCTTGCTCATGCTTCAGCAGTTAGCTGACAGATTGACAGGTCTGGGATGTCCTCAATGGGGGGACTCAGCTCTGTTCCGTATGGTCTCCATCCTTTAGCAGGCTAGCCTAGGCTCATTCACATGGTGAAAGGTCCAAGAGACAGAGCGAAAGTACACAAGGCTCAGGCTCAATCTTTGCAGTGTTCTGTTGACTAAAGCAAGTCACAAGGTCAGCCCAGCTTCAGGAAGTGGGGAAATAGAATCCACCTCTTGAGAGGAGCTGCAAAGTCACGTGGCAAAGAGCAAGGACAGAGAGGGGGTGGAGAATTTGGAAACATTTTTGCAATCAATTTATCACATGGATTAAATTACTCCTTGGCAGAAGCTATAATGGTGATGAAATAGAAAGTAAAGTGGATGTATGTCTCATAAGAAGAGCGAGCATTCCCTTAAAAACCTGCATTTGTTTTCCATTTAAAGCAGGGGTCCCCAACCCCAGGGCTGCAGACTGGTACTAGTCCCTGGCCTGTTAGGAAACAGGCTGCACAGCAGGAAATTAGCAGGGGTGAGTGAGCATTACCGCCTGAGCTCCGCCTCCTGTCAGATCAGCAGTGGCATTAGATTCTCATAGGAGTGCATACCCTATTGTGAACTGCACATGTGAAGGATCTAGGTTGAGTGCACCTTATGAGAATCTAATGCCTGATGATCTGAGGTGGAGCAGTTTCATCCCAAAACCATCCTTCCAATCCTACCCTCCCATCTGTGGAAAAATTGTCTTCCAAGAAACCAGTCCCTGGTGCCAAAAAGGTTGGGGAACCACTGCTTTAAAGGAATCCATACCTCCAAACAAAGGTCAGAAACAAAGAACTAAGTTGATATATGAAATAATAATCAATGAAAGAAATATAAAAACAGTTGCTGAGGTTTCATGAGCTAGAATAAATCTAACTTTAGACTTGAAAATCTAAATCAAATTATTCTGTATGGAAAGATAACATTTCTAAAACCCAACTTGTTTGGGTTGGATACAGAGCAAAATATTGAGAGACAAATTAATGAATGTGAATGGCGACATATTTTAGGTAAATATTCTCATTTAGACTGCATGGTTCTAACATTTAAATAGTAATAATCTTTTAAGGACTATGCTCTCCGGTTCAGAAAATGAAGTCTCTGCTTTTTGATGGAATATCTAAATTATATAATGAGGCTGGAATATCACATCTTATGCAGTTTTTATGGATGCAAGTGCCTTTTTGCATTGTACGTTTGGTACAAAGACATTGCATTTATTACAGCATGGGAGGAGAAAGGTAGAAATCCTTATGAGCATAAAACAGCACGAGAAATGTAATTTTCACTTCTAGCATCCTGAAAGATATATTATAAACACTCCTGAAGATGCTGTCAACCACCTATCCAAGAACCAGGATTCCAGAGGGCTCAATCTGTACATTTTAAAAAGTAATTTTTAACTCATTAAATAGTACATTTAAAATTACTAATAAGCAAGACTATATTTTGAGGAACAAATTAAAATATATTTATTACTTTTTAATTATAATTTCAACTTCTATTTTAGATTTGGGAGTACATGAGCAGGTTTGTATATTGCATGATGCTGAGAACCTCTTTTTTTAGAGCAAACAACATGCCATGAAATTTTGCCTGGCTTCTTGCACATTTATTGAAACTTTGCCCCACTCCCCACTTGTAAGAAATAAAAATTATGGAATAAAAATTATCTAAAAAGAAATGCTTACACAACTCTTTTCAGGAACAACAGTAAACTATATTACTGACAGAATCAGCAACTTAATTAAAAGTCTGTTAATGCTGGTGTTAATAAACCTGGCATATTTTCAATTTAGATTGACACTACTCAAACTGATGCTTGGTAATATGTCACAAAATCTGGCTGAGAATATTGGCTATATAAATTAAGCTGTGATTACTTGAAAAATCTTAGAGGCTATTACAGATGCTCCATAATCAAATTGTATTTTTTAATAAAAATATTCTACTTAGGAAGCCAAAATGAAGTAACGGGCTGTGTACTATTTACCTTCTGGTTAGAGAAAAGTCACCAATACATAATTATTCATGATATTAAAGTTTTAAATAAACAAACAAATTTACTTTTTTAAGGATGGATATGTGCACTGTTTGGATTTCAAAAGTGAATAAGTGATTTATTACTTTCATTTATTTTGCAGGTACTTACTGAGTTCCTATTATGTGCCCGGAACTTTTGTAGAGGTCGGAGAAAATGTGAAACAGGAGACAAAGATGTCACACTCATGTAATTTACGTCCTAGAGATTTTATTATTAAATTTTAATGAGCCTTATTAAAGAATGACTAGGACACTATAGTAACACGAGAGCTTGTTGGAAAGCTATGATGATATAAAATAAAAATTTTGATAAAGGTTCAAATATTTCTAAAGAGTTGTGTCAAATAAACCTGTCAGCTAGCACCTCCTTGCCTCTAATGTCCTCAACCACTAGCAATTCCTTTGTTCCAGAAGTTCAAAGTACTACATAAAGTTTCTGAGTTGAGAGAGGGAAATGATGGCTTGTATTCTCAGAGCCAGCGCAAGTTTCGGGCCCCTGAATTCTAGAAGTTTCTTCTCTCTACTCATTTCACTATATGGAACTCAGTCCTGCCTTACTTTCCACAAAGATCATGTGCATCATTTCCTAACACTGCCTGTTTTCACTGCTCTCAAGGCACACTGTCCTGTTTTCTGTTTCTTAAAGGTGCCAACTGACTTCAACTTCAGGGGCCTTTCACTTGCTCTTCCCTCAGCCTGGGATGTGATCCTCCCAGAAATCTGCTACGGTTGCACCCTCACTGCATCTGGATTACCACTGAAATGTCACCTCTTCTGACCCCCTGTCTAAAGTAACACACATGCACCCTCCCACTTTCTACCTCAATACACTGCTTTATTTCTCTTTATAATATTTGATAGTAGCCAACATGCTGTATATTTATTTATCTGTTACTAACTCTTCCCAACTAGAATATAAGCTCCATGAGATCACAGACCTGGACATAGTCACTGCTGTAACCTCAAAGGCTAGACTATGCTGAGAACATAAAATTTGTTCAATTAATATTTGTTGAGTAAATGAATGAATACATGGAAAACAAATGAACATAAGTTTAACAGACTTTCTTGAAAAGTTCTGGGCTAAGATGAAAGAGGAGCTCAAACTACACTAACGTAAATAACTTTAAAGGGAATTCTAAGCATCCACACTTTTAAAAATGTCCTATGGCCACTGACTTCCCTTTCCCTTTGAGATGCAAAACCACACACTCCTGCCCTTGTTTTACAGATGAGTTCCTCCCTTCCTTAGAAGTTCCAGCACCAACTCACATTGAGACTCTCTAAGGGCTCACCTTCTGCATAGTCACTTCCTCATGTATTTTTCCAAAGACAGTTCATTCCTTTAGAGAAAATTACTAAGATCTACTATTTAAAAGTTAAAATTTTCTTCACCTCATTGCATGATTAACTAAAAGCAGTGCAAAATATAATTTTTGAGTTAAACATTATTCCAGATAGAAACTATTTGTCTGGTTAAGACATACATGTCAAAGACTATCCTGATTCCAACAAGTAGGAGCTTTAAACCATATTTACAGCTTGAATTTTTCTGGAGGGAAAAACATATTTAGATCAGTCTAAGATAGTGATAGCAGTAAATAAGACACCAGGGGAGAGAACTGCTGAGTGAGAGGTAGCACAGGGAGTTTCTTTGTAATGATGAAACAGTTCTGTGTCTTGATTGTGGCTGTATGAATCAATATACAGCATAAAATTACATGGAACCACACACATGCATGCACACGCAGGGAAATGAGTTCAAGTAAGAATTGGCAAAGTCTGAATATTATTCAGTTTTGTATTGTATTGTACCAATGTCAGTTTCCTGATTTTGATATTGTACTATAGTTATACATGATACTGCTATTGGGAGAAACTGGGTAATGAGTACCCAGGGATCTCTGTATTATTTTTGCAATTTCCTGTGAGTTTGTATTTGTTTCAAAATAAAAAGTATAAAACAAAACATAAAACCACAACTGAAGTATCTGTGAAAGAAGTTTCAAAAAATGTATTTCAGACCTAAATTGTGATTCCAGATATAAATATATGAACTGTCAAAAATTTTACAAATCCGTTGGAAAAGCAGGGCACACAAGGCATGAATGAGAATGAATTGCATCTCTTCTTTTCCTACACAACTCTCCAAACTAAAGGCCTTCTTTACTGAACCTGTGTTTGGTATAATCACATTTCAGGATGCAGAGAAAAGTGTTAGGGCTGGGAAGCGGTTATTCCCATCAATCTACAGGGGTTGGGAAGCCAATTTGTGACTCTTAGTATCGTGCCTATTGGACACTGGTGTCTTCTATTCTTTGGGGCCAGAGTGGACAAATTTTAGAGGATCATTATATTCAAGTGCTGATAATAAATTAACCAACTGTAGTGACAAATGCTGTGATGTAATATAATGTTCTTCGATTATATTCAAAGCCGAACTTCCCTTTGCCCTATGGGTCTTTAGAAGGATTGGACTTCCCTTAAGAATGCATCTTTCTTGTGTGTCAAGAAAGATGAATTTTTTTTTGTTGTTGTTGTTTTTAATGGTCTTAATGTTTTACTATTATTATTATTATACTTTAAGTTCTAGAGTACATGTGCATAACGTGCAGGTTTGTTACATATGTATACTTGTGCCATGTTGGTGTGCTGCACCCATCAACTCGTCAGCACCCATCAACTCGTCATTTACATCAGGTATAACTCCCAATGCAATCCCTCCCCCCACCCCCTCCCCATGATAGGCCCCGGTGTGTGATATTCCCCTTCCCGAGTCCAGGTGATCTCATTGTTCAGTTCCCACCTATGAGTGAGGACATGCAGTGTTTGGTTTTCTGTTCTTGCAATAGTTTGCTGAGAATGATGGTTTCCAGCTGCACCCATGTCCCTACAAAGGACACAAACTCATCCTTTTTTATGGCTGCATAGTATTCCATGGTGTATATGTGCCACATTTAAGATGAATGTTTTAAACAAAAGTCCTTAACCATCTTACTAGGAGTATGATGACTACTAGAACGAAGTGTTAATAAATATTTGATCTTACTGTTCAATTAAATAGAATGCTTCATTTTGTTCATCCTAAATTTGGAATGTTACCTGTAAACTATAAATGCATCAGGAAGAAGAGAAAGAAATAGATTAGGATGAGAATAAATTGGAAGAAAGGAGAAAAATCCAGCCGGTGAAATCCAAATAAAGTCTATATTTTAGTTAACAGTTTATTCAAATATCAATTTCCTGGCTTAGACAACATGGTATAGTTATATGGCATCTTTGGGTGAAGCTGGGTGAAGGGTGTATGGGAATTATTTGTGCAAATTCTGTGAGTCTTAAACTATTTCAAAATAAAAAATGATTTTAAAAATTAGAAAGCAGAGAAACTAAAAACACAGGGTAACTCCCAATGCCCACAAATTAATTTACCAAGAAATGCTTCATATACTGCCCTTAGCTACAGATGGCCAGTGGCTCCAATGCCGATTTTACAGTAATAACATTTATTATCTTTTACTGGCTTCTTATTAAGAGCCAAACACAATGCTAAATGCTTTATATACATTTTATTTAATCTCCACAACAACCCCCTCCTAAGATCAGTTAACCTTCCAAAGAGCTATTATTCTCATCTTCACTGTACCAACAAAGAAATCAAGATTTATACAGGTTAATTTTCCAAAGCCATGTAGCCAATAAGTGATAGGGGTAGGAACTGGAGCAAATCTATCTGACTTTGAACTTCATGTGCTTTGTGGCACAAGGGACTTATCTTCTTTCCTTCCTTTCTTTTTACTAAGATTAATTTTTTATTATCTTTAATTGGCACATAATAATTATACACATTTATGGGATACAGAGTGTATTTCAATACCTGTATACAATGTGTAATGATCAAAATTGGGTAATTAGTATACTATCTCAAAAAATTATCATTTTTTGGAGTTGGGAACATTAAAAATCCTCTCTTCTAGCTGTTTGAAAATATAAACTACTAGTAATTGTTAATGATAGTCACCCTACTGTGCTGTAGAAAAACTAGAGCTTACTCCTCCTACCTAGCTATAATGTTGTATCCATTAACCAGTCTCTCCCTATCTCCCTCCCTGCATCTTCCCCCACCGCTAGTAATTACTATTATATTCTCTATTTTTATGAGATCAACTTATTCAGCTTCCACATAGGAGTGAGAACATGTGGTATTTATCTTATCCATGCCTGGCTTATTTCACTTAACATAATGTCTTTCATGCTTATCCATGTTGCCACAAATAACAGGATGTCATTCTTTTTTTCAGTGACCATACTTTCTTGATACCTACCCAGTGGCTTAGATAAAGAAAGTAAAATTATTTTGTTTTCCTATGGAGAATATATAGATTTAATCAGACAGGCTCTAGCAAATCCTCATTTCCTTAGATAGGTCCAGGAAGGGAGAAAGCAATGTCCCCTTTGAAAAAAGTGGTCACAGATGGTTCCTCCCTCGTAGGTTTCTCTCCTTTGTGTCCTATGGACATAATACACTGACCATAGCTCACTGGACCACGAATTCATAATGTAACATAGACTACCAACTCTGTTGTTGAGGCTGCTAAGTCTGAAGTTTGGTTGACTCTGATGCACATCAAATTGGGGTCCTGAGTTCAAAATAAGAGAGTCCAGCTGCTTATGATATGGAATGCTGTGAGAACTCTGCCCAGCTGTACTGCTCAGTATTAGGTGGTTACTAAGTAACTGAATTGTATCTTCCTTTGAGGAATTTTGAATACTAGACACACAAAGAGAAACAGATGCAGCAGAGAGAATCAGCAACAGGAAAAAGCAAGTCCTTGTCTTCAGGCAAAAGATCAATGGCCACAAGCTGATGAGAGAACGGCTAGATTTTTAAAGATACCCCTGAGTCATATATTGCAATTATTGATGCTCCAAGTTTCCAAAGGTTTGATTACATCATTTTTTTCTAGTGTTCCTTGCTTATTGTAAATCCTCACCTATTTTGGTTTTATAAATAGGAGTTTCTGTGCAATTGGAGAAACAGAGAGAAGTTCCTTGCAGTTAAGAAATAGAAATCAAAAGAACAGACTTCTATATAGAATTTTTAAATATTTGTCACATTCATAATAGTATTGTGTCCAAGATTATAAAATCATACATTTGTTTTCACACAAAGCAACTGTTTTAACATTTTTTGAAACTATTTCAAACATAAATTATAAGAATAGTACAGAGAGACTTCATCTAGATTTACCCATTATTAACATTTTGCCACAGTTGCCTGATCATTCTTGTTTTAACTGTATATATGCATACTGATTTTTCTGAACCATTTGAGAATAAATTGCCAATATCATTCCCTATTACTCCTTAATCATCATTATGTATTTCTTAACAGCATTCTTTTCACATAAGCACGATGTAGTTATCATACTTAAAAAATTTAACATTGATACAATATAGATATTAGATAATATAGATATTAGCTATTACATAATATCTAATCTATAGTCAATATCCCAGTTTCACCAACTGTCCCAATATGTCTTTATAGGAAATTTCTTTCTGGTTCAATATCCAGTCCAAAACCACACACTGCATTTAGTTGTCCTATTTTTCAGGGTGCCTGTAATCTGTAACGGTTTCTCAGCCTTCCCTTTTCTTTCATGACATTGACATTTTTAAGATTACAGACCATTTCTTTTGTAGTACACTCTCAACTTTTGACTTGTCTGATGTTTTCTCATGATTAGACTCAAGTTATGCATTTTTTTTGGCAGAAGCACTATATATGCAATTTCCTTCTTAATGCATCACTTAAGAGGCATATGAAGTAAGTTGGAAAATCAACACTGTTGCAACCTTTATGGTAATATTTGACCCAGACAAGAATTATTAGTGGGTGCTAAGTTAGTGTGTAAAAATGTGATGAGAAACAGAATATTTATACAATTTCAAAGTATCTCCTTATAAATACTTATTAATCTTAAAAGAAGAAATAGTAGTTTTGCAATGGAGAAAGATGGTCGATACCACCTTAGCAAAGTGATCAGAATCATATACTCTTAAAGATAATAACTAAGTACATACAAGATTCCTTGAATATGTTTCTTGTTTTATTTTGTATCATCTGCATAGAAAATTACCTACAGAAATGAAAACTAACAAGAAGAGAGAGTGAGACAAAATACAGCAGCAAAGAAATAGCACCTTCCTTTCACATAAATCCTAAGTAAATGGATCTTATAAGGTTATTTCTTATTTCTACATTGAGTTTCTAGACTAACTAAAAAGTAAGTACCCAGAAGTCTGCCTGATAAATTTCAAAACCAGAAAGAGCATGCATCTGACTTCTATATTCTTCATTTGTAATAATACTTGTAGCCCCAGGGATGGGAAGGAGGCTAAGATGTGATATTCAGAAACTATTGGATTTCTGAGAAAAGGTACTACGTGGGCCTTAAAGAGATAAAGGAAAACAAAGACAGCCAGAAGACCTGTAATTAATAGCTATACCTGCAAAACCAAAAGACTTGAAAAGAGCATGGAAAGATCTGCTGGTCACATTTCCATTCCAAGCAGAAATAGCATAGAGCACTGTTCAATAAATACTTATTATCTTTTATGTGCCAAACAATGGGATACCCTTGGGAATCCAAACATTTTAAAAATATTAACCCTTTCCCCTAGATTTTACCCTTTAGAAAGGAGAGTGAATTGGAAGCATTCGGCTGGGGGAAAGCCAATATTATAGGCACGGTGATGAGAAAAGTCAAGAGTACAAGACTACGAAGTATTCAAAACGCCTTCATAGAGCAGGTAATGATAGATCTGGCCTATTGGGGAAATTGATAGCAGTTCAGTGTGGCTAAAGAATTATTCTTCTCATGACACTTCTTGAGCAATTATTACGAGGCTTTGTCCTAACAATTTGCATATGTTAATCCATGTAACTCATACCAGTTGAGGAGATAGATGCTATTATTATCTCTCCATTTTACAAATGAAAGTGCTAGAGGAATGGGATGAAGTGTTGTGCTTAAAGTTTTCATCAGGAGTCAAATCACGGAAAGATACGTGTCCTATACTAAAAGGTTTGAAGTTTATCCTACGGTCTGTAGGATAAGATGTATTGTAGATTTTGTAGAACAGAAGTGACATGTTTAGATTTGCATTTTAGAAATTTATTCTGGCAGCTGTGTAAATGGTGAATTAGAGGTGGGCAACACTGGGAAAAAGGGAGCCAACAAGAAAAGAGAGGAGACAATTACAATCATAATATAGAATAAGAGGAGGACATAAACTATGGCAGAAGAAGAGGGCTGGAGAGGATGATTTGATAACAAAAGTTGTATCAATGGGATTCATGATTGACAGGAATTCCAATAAAGGAATTTACAATTTCCCCCAGGATCTAGTTTAATCTATTAAATGGTTTCTAGTACAACTTATTGAGGCTAAGTTTATTGGTCCAATGCCCACATATGGTCATTAGCTTGGATTCATCTCTCTGGTCACAGACGACACCACTCATCAGACTTCAATTATAAGGGGCACTGGGTGACACCGGATGTTTCTGGACAAATCACTGCCTCTGAGAGGGAGGAACATCCAAAATACATATTAAAACATAAGCACGTCTGTCAGATCAGTAGAATCACCTTATTATATGGAGTGCAGTGCCTGTCAGAAACTTCAAGGAAAGTATTGAAGACAACTCTCTATAGGTCACACATTTTTGCATGTCTTGTGAGCCATGCACTCTCCAACCTTTTCCCCAGAGTATCCTCTCAAAGAATTTTGTATAATGAAAATCCTTGGAAGATGGAGATCATATCTCCCTCCAGGGCAAAGGGTAGGATTGCTTATAGCTTTGGAAGCCGGTATCTTCCTCCAGAGTAAAGGGCTGATATGTTTATTGACCAGCAAAAATAAATTCAGGTTCCCTAAGCTCAGGACTGCTCTCCTGTAACACAACCTATTGCATCTGTCTAGGCCCATGTTGCCCTTGTGGGACTTAAGGACAAAGAGAACAAACACAAATATGCAGCTACTCATGCTGCCTGCTGTGCCATGCATAATAAGGTCCTCTGTCTCTGACCCAGAGAGTCTCATGTTTTCTACCAGCATCCATGAAATTGTGGCAGGTTAACTTATGAGGTTTTAAGGAGGTGAACATCATGGACACTTTACAGTACTTGCTAGAAAGTTACTCAAGATTGCTAGTTGTGGCACATTCAATGTGAAAGAGTGACCAAACTAAATAGTTAGTGAGCTTAACAAATTGTAGAGTCTTTTTTGTAAACCTTTGCTAAAACCATATCCCTGTACAAGCCCAGAATCTTGCCTAAGATGTAAATAAACTCACTTTCTTGGTGATTGATTTCAATTTTCGTAATTTTTGAATAGAAATGATAATGGGCAAGTTTGACCTGCCAAAAAAACCCTCACAGAAAAACAGGAAATGATGGCAATTCTCAGATATCTATTTCAGTATTCACTAGTGGAGACTTTTCTTCTTTTCTGAAGGAACAAATTCCCTGGGGGTCTGAAGATGACTTAGAAAGTGCACAAATAACTTACTTTGAGATTAAATGTACAATGGCTGTTATCTGAAATGAATTTCCTTTGAATTTCAGCTAATATACAGAGCTGCTAAGCAGGGAGGCTTGTTCTTAGATTTATTTAACCATTTTATGGGTGTGGCAGGATGGTGGCAACTGAGACTGGATCTTAAGAATGTTGGAAACATCAATGAGTTGATTCTGAAAAAATTGTCACTTACAACTTACAAAGCTCTTCTACCTTTTATGAGGTAGAGACTCAACTTTGTTTTTGAAGCTGTTTGACTTTTTGTTTGGGGAAAATGACCCACATGGAGAGAAAGACTTATGAAATACAGATATTTGAGAAGGGCAGTTCCAAAAGCCAGACTTTTCTGAGAAACGATGTAAAATCTTATTTTTTTATAATGATTACAATGCATCTCTTAGATTATATTTTTAAAATAATTGCAAATGTTTGTTTCTTGGAGCAGGTTTAGGTTTACAGAAACAATGAGCAGAAAACACAGAGTTTCTGTACGTCCTCTCGCCCCTCCACAGACACGTTCCTCTATTGTTAACAATGTAGTAACATCGTAGTAACATTAGTATGGGACATTTGTGACAATTGATGAGCCAATATTGATACATTAACTAAAGTCTACAGTTTACATTAAGTTCATTCTTACTATTGCACCTTCTTTGGATTTTGGCAAATAAACAATGACATGCATCCACCATTATAGTATCACACAGAATAGTCTTACTGCCCTAAAATTTCCCTGTGTTCCACCTATTCATCCCTCACTCCTCCCACCCAAGCTTCTGGCAACCACTGGCTTTTTTACTACCTCCATTGTTTCGCCTTTTCCAGAATGTCATATATTTGATATGACACAATAGATACCCTTTTCAGATTGGCTTCTTTCACTTAGCATTATCCACTTAAATTTCCTCCACGTCTTTCTGTGGTTCATTAGCTCATTTGTTTGTTTGTTTGTTTGCTTGTTTATTGAGACAGAGTCTTGCTCTGTCACCCAGGCTGGAGTGCAGTGGCACGATCTCAGTTCATTGCAATTTCCACCTCCCAGCTTCAAGTGATTCTCCTGCCTCAGCCTCCCAAGTAGCAGGGAATCACAAACCATGCCCAGCTAATTTTTGTACTTTTAGTAGAGACAGGGTTTCATCATGTTGGCCAGGCTTGAAACCCTGACCTCAGGTGATCCGCCCACCTCAGTCTCCCAAAGTGCTGGGATTACAGGCATGAGCCACTGCGCCTGGCCTATTTATTTATTTATTTACTTATTTTTATTTATTTCCTGAAAGACATCTTGATTGCTTCCAACTTTTGATGATTATGAATAAAGCTGCTATAAACATCCATATGAAAGGTTTTGTATGAATGTAAGTCTTCAATTCATTTGGGTAAATACTAAGGAGTATGATTACTGGAGCCTATGTTTAGTTTTGTAAGAAATTACCAAACTACTCCTAAAGTGGCTACATATTTTGCATTCACAACAGATAGATTTAGACTGTCTTCTATCTGCATTTTCCTTAGGAGGGGTGTGTGTGTGTGTGTGTGTGTGTGTGTGTGTTTTCAAACAATTGTTTCTTTCATTAGGACAAGAGTTTCCCAGACAGCTGAAAGATATTGTAATAGGCACAATAACGCCCCGCACAAAGTGGCTATGCTGGAATCTGTGAATATGCTATGTTATGGTACATGTAAGGAGGAATCAAGATTGCATTTTAAATTAAGGTTGATAATTAGATGACCTTAAAATAAAGAGATTATCCTAGATTATTTGGGCGGGCCAAATGTAACCACAAGCATCCTGTACATGTGGAAGAGAGAGTCAGAGTTAGAGCGATGCAGCCTGAGAAAACAGGGGGCTTTGAAGAGGGAAGTGAGCCAGCAGCTGAGCAATACAGGCAGCTTCCAGAGGCTGGAAAAGGCAAAGAAAGAGATTACCCTCTAGAACCCACCAACACCTGGTTTTCAGCTCAGAGAAATCCATTTTGCACTTCTGACCTCCAGAACTGAAAGATAACACATTTGTGTTAAGTCTAAATTTATAGTTTGTTACAGCAATTATAGAAAACTATTACAGATATGTAGCCTAATCTTCCTATCATCTCAGACTGGGGGAGAGATTTTGAAAAGGGTCTAGGTTGGACTGTTCATGTCCCACACGTAATTCCAAGATTGAATGACCCAGAATTGAAAACATATGTCTATACAAAAACTTGTACACAAATGTTCATAGGAGCACTATTCACAATAACTAAAAAGCAGAAATAACCCAAATGTTTATTAGCTGATGAGTGGATGAAAAAATGTGGTATATCCATACAATTGAATATTATTCAGCCATAAAAAATAATGAAGTGCAGATACATGTCACAACATGGATGAACCTTGAAGACATTGTGCTAACGAGGCTGGTTGAAAAAGGCCACAAAGAGTGGGATTTCATTTATATGAAATGTCCAGAATAGGCAAATCCATAGAGACAGAAAGTGATTGGAAGAAGCTGAAAGTAGGGAGTTATAAATGGGGAGTGACTGCTGATTGAGTATAGGGTTTTTTTGGGGGGGATGATTAAATGTTCTAAAATTAGATAATGGTAATGGTTGCACAACTTTGTGAATACACTAAAAACTACTAAATTATATATGTTAAAAGGGTGAATTGTATGATGTATGAATTATATCCCATTCTATCTCAATAAAGCTATTACTAATTTAAAAAAACTCCACATTTTAGGAAAAGTATTAATGATCAGTTACTGACTTCTGATGTGAGTTGGTAACAGGATTTTCTCTGGGAGAAATGAACAAAGGAATTTCCCACTTGTAATCATTTGGGAGGCAGGTCTTGGACTGTTGTAAAAGAAAAACTGTTTTCACTTTTCTGAACTTCAGGTTGTTGAGAGCTTAGATTTTGGATGTGTCAGTCAATTTAGGTTAAGGTATATCACAGAAATATCAAATCAAAACAAAACAAAAACTAAATTAGAGAATTTTAATAGCACAAGTTATTCCCTGCTCATCCTTTATGTCATTGCAGGTCATCAGGGGACTCTATTCCTTGTCTTCTTCCCTAGAACTTGGATTGATGGTACAGCCATCATTCCAAAACTTGTTTAGCTCACAGCACAGGGGTCAAGCTCTTGAGTTCTTGCAGTAACAATTATATGCTTTAGTCTACATGTGATACAAGTTACTTTTACTCACTGGCCATAGCTAGCTGCATTCTCCACCCAACCAAAGGTAGTCAGGTAGTGCAATATTACCATTGCCCAGAAGAGTACAAATTGGAAACATTTGGGGAATAACACCAAAGACTACAGTTGTAGGCTGAATAACAGCTCACAAAGATATCAGGTTCTAATCCTTGGAATCTGTAAATGTTACATTATTGGAAAAGAGTCTTTGCTGATGTGATTAAGCTAAGGATCTTAAGAGTGGGAGATCATCGAAGTATGCCCTAAATGACACAGTATGCATCTTTATAAAAGGAAGGCAGAGAGAGATTTGATACAGACAGAAGGGGAGGAGGCAATGTGACCATGCAGGCAGAGACTGGAGTCAGGCAGGGATGCAGTTGGTCACCAAAAGCTGAAAGAGTTAAGTAATTTTCCCCTAGCGCCTCCAGAGGGAATGCAGACCTGCTGATAACCTTGATTTCTGCCCAGTGGAATCTGATTTTGGACTTCTAGCTTCTAGAACAGTGAGAGACTACATCTGTGTTGTAAGCCACTGAGCTTGTAGTACTTTGTTACAGCAGCCACAGGAAACGAACGTAACTGTCATATTAGATATGGTAGCTGTGTTTTGGGTACTTTATTTAGGACAATTAAACTCATCCCTTTTACATAGTCATATGTCCATAACTACACTAAAGCCAGGCAAAAGAACTAAAGAAAGAGGAACCCAATAGTGAACCACAATCAAAAAACTTAAACCTGTGAACTCACAGGACTGACAGAACCAAACCAGTCACTCTTCACTGGAATCACACTGCACTGTCCTCCAGACCTTAGGAAACTCTCACTGAAGGTTATGGTGCTGTCTTTACTAAAAATAAGAAGGTGGCATAAAATCGACAAGAAGGGAACAGCAATAATTCTATTGCCTTGGCCCATGGTCAGAGCAAGTCAGATGGCTGAAATGAAAAATGACAACCAGGTTGGATCTTGGGACATATAGGCATTCCTCAAGTATTCCTTGAAATGCTCAGGAAAGAAAACATTGTCATCATCTGGATTTCCTGATGTCTGTCAAGCAAAATGGAATTCAAGCTCTACTGGCTTGTGATGTTTAAAGGAAGTGTGATACAATAACAAATTTAAATTTTTAAATCATTGAAATTATAAAACTAGAAGTGCCCTTGGAGAAACATTTAGCACTGTTAATGAAAAACCAAAGCTCCCAGGAATTGTTAGAGCCTCAGTTTCTCCATCTTTAAAATAGAAAGTTGGACAAGACCATCTCAAGTAATTCAATTCTTACATTAAAGACTTGGGACTCTATAAATTAACTTGATAACTAGCTCTAGTGTTCAGTATTGGAAAGAAATCCAAAGTAGACCTGGATACTTTAAAATTGTGCATATGAGATAAAATTAGCATGCATTGTAATCCTTCCTTTCCTTCCTTCCTTCCCTTCCTTCCTTCCTTCCTTCCTTCCTTCCTTCCTTCCTTCCTTCCTTCCTTCCTTCCTTCCTCCTCTCCCTCTCCCTCTCCCTCTCCCTCTCCCTCTCCCTCTCCCTCTCCCTCTCCCTCTCCCTCTCCCTCTCCCTCTCTCTCTCTCTCTCTCTCTTTATTTCTTTGCAGTGGTATGGCTCACTGTATCCTCGAACTCCTGGGCTCAAGCAATCCTCCTGCTTCAGCTTCCTGAGTAGCTGGGACTACAGGTGTGAGTCAGCATTCCTGCGTAATTTTTGCCTTTTTTTTTTTTTGGATATGGGGTCTTTCTCTGTTGCCCAGGCTGGTCTCCAGCTCCTGGGCTCAAACGATCCTCCCACACCTCAGCCTCCCAAAGCATTGGGATCACAGCATGAGCCACCACATCCAGCCTCACAAGCAGTTTTCTTTCTTCTCAGGAATGTTTCTGGGGTCAAAAGTGATTATTACAGAAATAATAATAATCATCAAGGATAGTTTAATGCTAAATATAAAGTGGCAAATTACTGAAAAATAAAACTTATGAAAATATGTCTTGGAACATTTTGGTAAATAGTGGATGAGTAAGGGAGTGAGTGGGCAAGTAACATTTTTAAAAATCTCCAAAACAAAAGTATATAGTCAAAGTCTTTCGTCTAAAGTGCTTCAGAAAATATGGCTCTACCTCCAAAACATATATAAATCTGATCACTTACCACCTTCACTGTTTTATGTTGATGTAACCACCATCATTTCTTGCCTGTGTTATTTCAAAGTCTTAAATGGTTCCCTGTTTCCACTCAAGGCCTATAGTCTATTCTTCACACCACAGCCAGAGGAATCCTTTAAAAATATATCAGATTGTCACTCCTTTGCTTAAACTTCCCTTCACCCAAATAGCTTCTCATCTCATGCAGATTAAAGCTAAAGTCCTTCCAGTAGCTTACAAGGCTCCTCTGAGCTGGCTGCCCACTACCTCATTAGCTCATTCCTTCCACTCTCCTCACTCACTGGCTTTGGTCTATTCACACAGGCCACTTCTATTCTTCAAACACACCATGCAAGCTCTCACCTAGAGCATTAACATTTCTCATCCCTCTGCCCAAATGCTCTTTCAAGTCACACGGGGGCATGACTCCCTCCCTCATTTCCTTTATTCCTGCTTAAATGTGACTTTTTCCTTATGGTCTTCCCTGATCACCTTATGTAAAACAGTAACAACAACCCCTCCCCAGCTTGGCACTCTCTATTTCTCCTCACTTAGCTTTATTTTTCTCCATTGTGCTAATCATCAAACGAAATGCATTCACTTGGGAATTTGTTCATTGTCTGTCACTTTCTGACAGACAATGGATATAAGAACTGTGTTTTAGTCACTGTTGTATCCCTAGAGCTTAGAACAAAGTCTAGCACAAGTGGGATACTCCATAAATATTTGTTGAATGAATAAACGAATGCAGCTTATTTATTTGTTTGGTTTTTTGTTTGTTTGAGACACGGTCTTGCTCTGTCGCCCAGGTTGGGGTGCAGTGGTGCAATCATGACTCACTGCAGCCTCGATCTCCACAGCTCCAGTGATTCTCCCACTTCAGCCTCCTGGAAAGCTGGGATTACAGGCATGTGCCACCACACCAGGCTAACTTTTAATTTTTTTGTAGTGACAGGGTCTTCCTATGTTGCACAGGCTGGTCTTGAACTCCTGACTTCAACAGATCCTCCCACCTCGGCCTCCCAAAGTATTGGAATTATAGGCATGAGCCACCATGCCTGGCCACTAATGCAGTTTAAATATTAGGAGATTTGTTTATAATATTACAAGAAGTTAAGAGCTAATTTTCCACAAGTCTATCTAGTTGGTCAATGGTGTCATCAAAGACCTTCCGCTATGCCATCCTCAGTGTTTTGGCTCCTGTCATATGGGTTGCTGCAAGGTTGCATACTGGCTGCTGCAGTTCTAACCATCATAGTCACTCACAAACATTTGCATGCAATCATTCAGTTAGTAAGTAAATTTTGCGAGATAGTACTAAGTACTAGGCATTATTGTAAGCATGGGAACATAACCATAAACAAAACAGAGGAAGTCGCTACTCTCATGAAGCGAGCTGGGCTGGAGTACAGTGGCACAATCACAACCCACAGCAGCCATGACCTCCCAGGCTCAAGCCATCCTCTTGCCCCAGCCTCCCGAGTAGCTGGAATTGCAGGTGTGCACTGGCCTGCCTGGCTAACCTTTGTGGTTTTTGTGGAGACGAGGTCTCACTATGTTGCCCAAGCTGGTCTCGAACTCTTGGGCTCAAGCAATCTGCCCACCTGAGCCTCTCAAAGTGCTGGGATTTCAAGCATGAGCCACCGTACCTGGCCTTCTTCATATAACTTTTAATCATGAAGAAAAATATGTCTCTGAAGCCACCAAACCTCCTTCATGGGTCAGCATTATATCAAATGACTAACCCTCCTTATAAAGGAAGCTGGGAAAGCAAGTCTCCAAAATTTTCAGCCTCTATCATGACAGATGGTCATGACAGAGAAAAGAAGTAAAGGAAACAGCTGCCGGAGAGGCAACCAACAATGTTTGCTACAAATCATGCTAAGCATAGGTAATCCTTCAGTATCTGCTTTTTGATAAGGCATTAAGGTTGACAATTATTGCCCTGTGACTGAAATTTAATATTTCTCTCTGAAGGTTTTTGCTTTCTAAGTTTCTGTCACTTATTCTAACAGCCTTAATCATGCAGCAGCTCCAACATTCTAACAAACATGCTTTGGAAATTGACCAAGAAATGCTGGCTTGCTCCCAGGACTAAGTGATGGCATTTAATTTGCTCACCTGGAAAGAAGGACAATTCCAGAAAAGACAATTTCTTCTTGTATTACTTATTGGTCAACCAGAAACCTTTAAGCCAAAGCTGTGAATATATATATAATCTGTCAGCCTTCTCTATGTGTTCTTCAGGACCAAGCCTCAGTTTCAAACTTCTTTTGTCCAGTGTAACTGCAAGACCCACTTTAGACTCTTCGCTTCGCTTCTCCGTGGGCAATAAAGCAGCAGTTCCATCACCATTGTCCAAACAGCAAATGAGAAGTGATGTTTCAGTATAAGGTACTGTCTGGAAAAGAAGAGAAAGAGGCAGTTTTTCTGACAGAGCCGTTCACACTTTTCCTGCACAGCTGGGAGACATTAGCTGAATTTCCCCAGACTGGTCTGCTTTCTGGCACGGTAAGTTAAAAACCCTGAGAGCCTCCAAGGTAAGCTGGATTTCTATCATACACATTTAGCAGCTAAATCACCAAAAGTCACTTTCAAAAATTCACGCAAAGCTGCATCTTTAGCCAAGGTCAAGAGTTCAGCAGAAGTTAGCAAAAAGGGGATTGTGGGCAGGAGGCAAGAAAAGAGAGAGAAAATATCGATAGATTATCTTTGTTTGAAAGCTGCTTTTATTTTGAGGAACTTTGTGCTCAGGAAAGTAGATAGAAGATAGTTCTGCAATAAATAGTATGAGACATATATGAAAAGAATAAATAATATTTCAATGTATGCCAATTTCCATTTCTGCCACCATATTAAGGAGATGGAAAGAGCATTAAAAGAGCCATACATCGGGCGCAGTGGCTCATGCCTGTAATCCCAGCACTTTGGGAGGCCAATGTGGGTGGATCATCTGAAGTCAGGAGTTCGAGACCAGCCTGGCCAATATAGTGAAACCCCATCTCTATTAAAAATACAAAAAATTAGCCAGGTGTGGTGTCAGGCACCTGTAATCCCAGCTACTTGGGAGGTTGAGGCAGAAGAATTGCTTGAACCCAGGAGGTGGAGGTTGCAGTGGCCCAAGATCATGCCACTGCACTCCAGCCTGGGTGACAGAGCGAGACTCTGTCTCAAAAAAAAAAAAAAAAAAAAAAAAGCTAGATTCTAGTCCCACATCATGATTAATTAATAGTGAGATTTTGAACCTGTCATTTAGCCATGGGGCTCAAAGTCCTGTCCCCTTCACTTTACGGGAATTTAGTTATGAAAAATTCTATTTCCCTAGGTATTTTGTGATTTATTATCAGCTTTTGATTCCACTAATAAGGACAATCTCTGGGCTTTTTACTTATATTCTGCCTAAGGACAATCTCTGGGCTTTTTATTTATATTCTGCCTTATTCCACAAGGAATCTCAGGTTGCTCTGTGGACCAACTTACATGACTTTTGTGTAGATCTCAGATTTTAAATGTTTATCTAAATCAATATGGCAATGACAGAATGGGTTTTGAAAGAGTCAATTCTAATTTTAAATGGCTTAAAACCGGACTGCACCTAAACATTTTTATTTATAATTTCTGCCTAAATGATTTATTCTGGCTTGAAAGATCTATATATTTTCTCCTATATATGCCCCAACATATATATATATAAACATAGAGACAAGCATCCTACCCTATGTTGATGATATAATCTTACTATTATAAGAATGTCCTCAAAACAAAAATGGAACCTACTGGCAAATTGCCAAATTAAATTTAAAGAAAAAAAGAATCTTATCACAAAGAGACCATACTCTTTGCATTTAGATCTGTGGTTTCTCTACTTTGTGAACAGGGGGATCTCTGGGGCAGGGCTAAAGAGTGAGAGAAGAGGCGGGTGGTTGTGGCGCCAGCCTCACCCCACACCGAAAGAGGAGTGGTTTTGTTTGGTCATGTTTTTATTTATTAGACTTCTACACAAATGTTATCCAAAAAAAAAAGGAACTTACTGATTTAAAAAGTCTGATCTAGGTGAAAACGGGCAAAACCAGGAGTCACTGGAGTGAATCTTGCCCATGGAATTTTTTGTCCTGTAATACATCAGTAAAATGTTTAGATGAGTTGCCAATATTCAATTATTTTACATAAAAATCTGGATTTCTGGGTCTGTTGACAATGAGGGTAGACTAGAAACACTGAGACGCATTCCCACAAAACAATGAACTGCAGCTGTGTACTGGCTGCCCAGCTTTAGAAAGTCACACACTTTTGCCAGGCGCGGTGGCTCACGCCTGTAATCCCAGCACTTTGGGAGGCCGAGGCGGGCGGATCACGAGGTCAGGAGATCGAGACCATCCTGGCTAACACGGTGAAACCCTGTCTCTACTAAAAATACAAAAAATTAGCCCGGGCCTGATGGCGGGCACCTGTAGTCTCAGCTACTCGGGAGGCTGAGGCAGGAGAATGGCGTGAACCCGGGAGGCGGAGCTTGCAGTGAGCCGAGATGGCGCCACTGCACTCCAGACAGAGCGAGACTCCGTCTCAAAAAAAAAAAAAAAAAAAAAGAAAAGAAAAAAAGAAAAAAGTTACACACCTCCTTTTTAAAAATTAATTGATTAATTAATTTATTTTTTATTATACTTTAAGTCCTAGGGTACATGTGCACAATGTGCAGGTTTGTTACATATGTATACATGTGCCATGTTGGTGTGCTGCACCCATTAATTCTTCATTTACATTAGGTATATCTCCTAATGCTATCCTTCTCCCCTCCCTCCACCCCACGACAGGCCCTGGTGTGTGATGTTCCCCTTCCTGTGTCCAAGTGATCTCATTGTTCAATCCCCACCAATGAGTGAGAACATGCGGTGTTTGGTTTTCTGTCCTTGCGATAGTTTGCTGAGAATGATGGTTTCTAGCTGCATCCATGTCCCTACAAAGGACGTGAATTCATCCTTTTTTATGGCTGCATAGTATTCCATGGTGTATATGTGCCACATTTTCCTAATTCAGTCTGTCACTGATGACATTTGGATTGGTTCCAAGTCTTTACTATTGTGAATAGTGCCACAATAAACATACGTGTGCATGTGTCTTTACAGCAGCATGATTTATAACCCTTTGGGTATATCCCCAGCAATGGGATGGCTTGGTCAAATGGTATTTCTAGTTTTAGATCCTTGAGGAATCACCACACTGTCTTCCACAATGGCTGAACTAGTTCGTACTTTCTAATTCACTATGTCCCCGCTACTCCCTAATTTGTATCCACCTAATTGTATTCACACATTTATTTCACTTGTCTCACACTTGGGGGAATTCTGGGAGGTGGCCCTAATTTACATGTATCTCAACACCAGTACATTCTGGTATGTTGACTGGGATGTGCTCCTACTTAAAATTAAACTTCTGAGTTAGCCACTTTGAGTCTTCGGGACAGAACTCAGTAGCTTCAACCAAGGGTTTGTTTCAGCATTTGAACAGATCCATGGACTTTGCCCTGCCTTAGCTGCTCTGAAGCATTTTATGAAGAGGAGCTGGTTCCATCCGGGCATAACTTCAAGTGGAACTAGGACGCCGTCAGCTTTCTCATAATCTCTAAAGAGGTTTAATTGCAAATCTGCCTTTAAACAACAGCTCAGAGCTTCTTCACCCTTCTACACTCTACAGCAATCTCAGACAGAAGGAGCCAAGAAGAGACATACTAGAAGGTTGTCTAAAGCAGTGCTTTTCAAACTTGTTTTTACTACAACGTGCAGTAAGGGATGTATTCCGCCACAGGCATGCACACTTCCACGTGCGTGCACACACACACACACACACACACACACACACACACACACACACACCGGTTTTATGTTACAGTAGTTACCCTTAATACAAATACTCTATTTTTATACATGTACATATGAATACATATGAAGTCTATTGTTTCATTTCTTAAAGTGCTGTTTGTAACCTACTACCTAGATCTCAGAAATTCTAGGTCATAATTTGTAGTTTGAAAAACATAGGTTTAAAGAACATGCTATTAATTCATCTCCTAGATTTTAAAATTCTCTCTTAGTATTAGCTAAATTATAAAAACATGCCTATATAATATTAGTTTAGTTATCTATGGACCTGCATCTCTGAATTATGAACTAATATATTATCCTTGCTTTTCACCAGGTGCTGTGATAAGAAATGGCCATTTTCTTGCCAAGTGTCCCTTGTAGGGCAATATCCCTTTATAGTGTGACATAATGTGTTCCTCTTGGAGTTCAAGAAAAGTTGATTTTCCTGACTGGTATGTAATCTTCTACTAGATAATCATTATTGAATCACATCTTTTATTTCCTATTTTACCACAACTGTCAGCAAACTTAAAACTTTAGTACTTGCCTGTTGTAGCTTTTCTTCACCTAGATTCTCTAGTCTGATTATTTCTTTCTCCATGTCTGCAATCTAACTGCCTTTGCTTTCATCAGTTCTCATCTAAATTACTACAATAGTTTCTAGCCACTTTCCCTGCCTCCTTCATTCTAATTCTTATTCCAACTGCTGTGAAATGATTTTTCTAGGACACAAATGTGATGATCTAAAAAGAAAAGATTATTCCCCTGCTTCAAATTCTTCCATGGACCTCCTTGAGCATCACTTTCAAGTGCTGTGGCTTGCACTTAAGGATTTTTTTGGAAACCAGGTTAGATAAATATTGCTTATGTAATATTAACATTTGTAAGTCTCAAAATACTTCGACAGAAAAAAGAAAAACATCTAAAGGGTCAATAAAGAATGTTGATCAATAATTGTGATATGATTTTTGGTATGTGCATTCAGAAGTTTAAAATGATGCCTATATATCTAGGAATATTTTTATCTATTCAACAAAAGAGAAATGTCTACACATGGATCTTAAACTGGCAACCCAAAAGCCAAATTCATCCCTCCAACAGTTTAGCTTGTCATGAATAATGTTTTAGAATTTCTATGTTAGATATTTTTAGATGGGCACCTGGTTTCTAGTTCACCACTCTCAAGCTTCCTACACATAGTTCATCACATTCATTTTAGTTACCTGCCAGATCCCTAGTGGCTTCAGAATTTATCATTTTTGTTAGAAAGTTGAAAGGTTCAAGAGAGGTTTTCTCACCATAATCTGTTCTTCTCCCAAATGCTGGTCTTGCTTCTGCTTTTTGTATCCTTTCCAGGTTTGATTCTAAAAGTATCTGAAATCCTAAAGACAAAAGAGTTGTCTTCCTATCAGTTCAGAAAAAAAGAAAAACAAATAAAACCTTAGGTAAATTTTGAAAAACGCATCTCTGATGAAGTGGCATTTAAGCTGAGAAAAGAAGAATGAGGAGGAATGGGCTATGCAGAGAAACAAAGGATGTTCTAAGAGAGGTAACAGCAAGGGCAAGGGACCTGAGACAGGAAAGAAGTTGGTGTGTTAGGTCGATGTGAGCTAGACTTACTAAGAAACAGAAAGAACTGGTAGCGTATTAAAAAACATTGCCAAGGCTGGGAACACGAGGCACTCCATAGGCCATGATAAGCAGTCTGGAGTTTGTTCAACATGCAGTAGGAACCCTTCGATACTTTTGGGTAAGGAGTAATTGGTATGATTTCAGTTTTTAAAAGATTATTCTGCTGCCGTGCAGACAATGGCTTGTATAGGGCTAATAAAGGAAGCTAGGAGACCTGCTAGGAGGCTCCTGCAATAGAATAGGTGAGGGATGATGGTGGCTTGAGCTAGGTGACAGTGGTGGAGGTGGAAAAAGTAGATGAACTTGACATATATTCTAGAATATAAATTGCAGGAATTGCTGATTGGCTACACATGAAGGTGATATTTTAAAAAGGACTGAAGGATGTTTCCCTGGTTTCAGGTATTATTAACTGAGTGGATGATGGTAACATCTACCATGAGAAAACTGAGGAAGGATGCAGGTGTATGGCAATTGTGGCCAGGGAGCAGGGGACAGCCATGGCTAAGCATTTTATTCTAAGCATGTTCAGTCTGAAATCTATGTCATCAGATAGATGGGATTTAGGGGAGAAGTTCGAGGCTAGGCTTGAAACAGATTTTACAACAGATAAAGACAATTTGAACCTTAGTCAGAGAGTACAAATAGGAAAACAAAAGAGGAACTCAATCCAAGATCAGTGAAACTACAACAGTAAGAGTTGGAGTAAAGGAGGGAGAGCCAGGAAATACTACTGAGAAAGAACAGCTAAAAAAGAAGGAAAAAAACAAGAAGACTGTGGTGCCACCAAAACTATCCAGAAGGAAAAGCTGTTAAACTTAGTGAATGATGCTGAAAAGTTAAGGTAAGATTTGCATAGGATTTTGCCAACTGAAGGTGGTTGGTGAGTAGTAGAATGGAAGCCAAATAGAAAGGGGTTGAGGAGAAAACGTTAAGTGAAAAACTGGTGATGGCATATGTAGGGATAAACTGAGCTTCTCAATGAGTAGCTTTGCATATCTGCGTGGGCTCCTTGGGTAGCTTAAAGCATTATGAAAATATAAAGTTGGAGAACATGGTATTACTATTTATTTACCATGAGGGTGCCTTTCAGTTTGAAGTCACGTTTTCTCTTGATTCAGTTGCTGCTAATGTTTTTCATCCAGTTATTCTTTTCAAAGACAGTTTTACAACTTCGCTGAGATCAAACTGCTTGTCAATACACTTCAGGGCCTGAGGTTACCTCAAGATGGTATGTTGGAGTCTGTACAGTTTCATTTATTTAAAACTTGAACTTGGTAAAAGAATCTCTTGAGATTTAACAGCTCGCTCCCCTGGCAGGCTTGGGGAGGGGCAAAAAAAATCATACACAGCACGTATCATTTACACCATTCTAACACATTCATAGCACTCTTACCAAATCCTAATGAAGGAAGAAAGAATGTACATGCAGTAGGGAAGTTCGATAAATGAGAACTATACGGTTATTTTAAGAATGTATGAACAAATGAGCAAGGGAAAGCTACTGACCAAAATAAACAATGTTCATTTTTTTTTTATCTTGAAGAGATGTAAGTATTTAGAATGTCAAGATCTAAAAATAAAATAGATTCTGTACCTCTAAACAAGAGAAAATACTATTATTTTGTACCTTTCAGTATCTAAGCAACTATTCTCTTCTCTGAAAATGATGCATGAATCACACTGGCCAGTGGAGTTGTAATGGTTAGACTTTTAATATTCCTCATTTTAGAAATTTGTATCTAGCCAGAACATTGCAATTTATCCAAAAGCAAATTAGGTCCATTTTAAGATAAGAGAAGAAATTTGTATCTTGATCCGCTGACTACCCTATTGTAGAATCACAGGAACTTCAACTGGAAGAAATTCTAGACATATCTAATCCAAGTTCCTACCTAAAGAACAGAGGTTATCCCAATTCTGTGTGAAAATCTTCATGATGGGACACTCACTACCTCATAGAGATTTTGAGCAGATCTCGTTGATAGAAAGTTTGCTATTATTTCACTAATAATGTCCTCTGTACATGCATCACAAAACTCAGATATTTAAAGGGAACTATAAAGTCTCTCCATTAAAATGCTCCAGTGCAAATAAAGATGACAAATAATTGTTATCATTTTTGAATGTTTACATGCCTATGGAAACTATTTCACATGTTTCTTCCCACTTAATATTTACAGTAACATTCTGAGATGTACAAGAGGGCAGGTCTCCAGTTGACAGATCGTGTTGGCTGACCCTGATCTTCCCTCTCTTGCATGTAATTCTCAGGCAGCATGTACCAAGAATTCAACATCCTGAGATAAGGAGGAAATGCTCAGAACAACCCAAACTGTGTCCTCATTTCTCCTAGAACATTATATTCTGCAAGCTTGAGCTCAGCATGCCAAATGTCACCCAGGGTATATAAACCCAGCACAGCACTCAGTTGTGGTGCAACATGGGGCACGCACAGACGGAACTCCATCCACCCTGGGCAGCTTTCCTGAGCCTTAGGAAGCTGGCTTGCTCTGATTCCTAGGCTTCTGTTTATCCTTGCTGCCTATAATAAATCTGTAACAAAATAATAATCTACTTTGTCCTACTTGTACATGTATTCTGTCTCATCGGACTTAAGCAATTGGTAGAGAGCCTTTGCAACGTGGGTGTGGTCAGCTTTGTTACTGCCATCTTTCTGGCCTGTTCTCCAGCTACAGAGGATATCAAACCAAACACTTTGTTTCCCAGCCTCTCTTACAGCTAGAAGTGGCCATGGAATTCCATTTTGGCTAAGGAGGCATAGAAGAACATCTGCTAGAGGGATTCTTAGAAATACTTTTTCTTCCTTTGAAAAGAAGAGAGACATGTTTGGAGGGTTTTCTCTCTGTCTTACACCCCCACCTACTCTCAACCCTTCCATATTTTGTACTGGAAATTATGAAAAGGAGATTTCTGGAGCCACCACTGCCATTTTTCAACAGTGGAGGGAAAGTCAGGAAAATCACAGAGAACCTAGAATCCTCGTATTGTGGAACCACCAGACTAACCCTAAACCATGTACTTCTAGATTTCTCACTAAGTAAACAAGTGATGTCTTTGTGAACTGAGCCAAATTACCTGGCTTTTCCATTACTTGAAGCTATAGTTATACTAACTGATAGAGTAGGCAATGTTACTATCTTTGTTTCATATGTGAGGAAACAGAACAAAGAAATAAAGTAAAAATATTCTAAGGTTGCATGGAGGGCAAAGAGCAGAACCATGACTCAAGCTTACATAACCTCAGAACAAACACACAATCTCCTCCAGTTTGTTGAATCAATTTTCATGTATTGTGTTTTTCAGATTCCACATCATGCTGAATAGCCACATCTTGTCATAATTGGCTTTCTCAATATCTCTCCTAAGTGACGTTGTTAAAGTCAAGTACAGTCACTCCTCAATCAAAGTAGTCTAGAGAGTAGTAGACATTAACTACCTTATAACTACCTTGTTGTGAATACTTACATGAACACAGGCTGGAATCCTATGAGCTTTTTACTCAGTCTCAACACCCTCCTATCAACGCATGTTAAGTTTTATTTTGGCCAGGTGCTGTGGCTCACGCCTGTAATCCCAGCACTTTGGGAGCCTGAGGTGGGCATATCACTTGAGCACAGGAATTTGAGACCAGCCTGGGCAACATGGCAAAACTCAATCTCTCTACAAAAAATTTATAATTAATTGGGCATGGTGGCGCATGCCTGTGGTCTCAGCTACTCTGGAGGCTGAGGAGGGAGGATGGATTGGGCCCAGGACATCAAGGCTGCAGTGAGCTGAGATTGTGCCACCAGCCTGGGTGACAGAGTGAGACCCTGTCTCAAAAAAAAAAAAAAAAAAAAAAGCTTTATTTTTTCTCCTAACGTCCTTCTCACTCTTCAATATTTAGATAATGAAAATAACTTTAGAGAATTGAAAGAAGTTGCTGAAGAAGCATTTCCTTTAGTCATTTGCCTTCACACATACATGCAAGATAATACATAATTCTTTCCAAGGAAATGATAGTCTCTCAATCTTTAAAGGCACTCAGGCACAGGGATTCCTAATCTCACTTCACTGCTCCAGTGTTTAAAATTTTTATGATCTTCATTAACTGTATCAATAAAATGTAAGCAGCACAAATGCAGGGACTTTTTGTCCCTCTGCCGTATCCTTGGCATCTTAGTATAATATTTGGCACATATTAGGCATTCAGTAAACATTGATTGAACATGAATGAGTCTAAGAAATTCTTTCTTCTATTTAGTTTGAGTTTTATTTCCCTATATTTTTTGCAAGTGGAAATCTCAAAAGGAATGGCCTAAGGTACAGATGCCTTGTGAAACCCTGATTAGCAGATGGCTATATCTATGCCTTTAATTTGTTCTCTCTTTAATCCATCATCCGGGGAAGGTTTAACACCATTTTGTACACCACTGATGACACTATTTCCTAAGACATTCCATCTAACCAGTCGTTGTTGGATCTCTAGCTACTGATCTGTCCAAAACACATGGTTGGTCAATGAATATGTCACATGGGATAGAATCAAGAGCTATGTTGGAGCCAGTGAACAGGCTGAATGAGCAAACGAACGAATAAAACCAAGATCTATGCAGTTTTAATTTCCCTTTGGAGGCCGGGCGCAGTGGCTCACGCCTGTAATCCCAGCACTTTGGGAGGCCGAGGCGGGTGGATCACCTGAGGTCAGGAGTTCGAGACCAGCCTGACCAACATGGAGAAACCTCGTCTCTACTAAAAATACAAAAAATTAGCTGGGCGTGGTGGCGCATGCCTATAATCCCAGCTACTGGGGAGGCTGAGGCAGGAGAACTGCTTGAGCCTGGGAGGCGGAGGTTGTGGTGAGCCGAGATCGTGCCATTGCACTCCAGCCTGGGCAACAAGAGTGAAACTCCGCCTCCAAAAAAAAAAAAAAAAAAAAAATTTCCCTTTGATCTTCAGTCTTATCTCCTGTCACAGGAGAATTTGTTTCTAGCCAAATCTTTTGGTATTTTCCTAATATTCATGCCTCTTTTTCATGTTCTCCTATTGATGCCCACTGTTTTCACAGAAATCTAAATTAGATCCAGTTTTCCTTGCCTCTCCTAATAACACATTACTCTTCCTGAACCAATCTTAAAAACTTTCACTATTTTTTAATAATAAAAAAAGTATTGATCTCCATGGATAGGTAATTGCACTGAGATTAGCCAAGGAGTCAGTCCTTCATCTCAGATTTCAGAAGATCCTGTAAAAGTGAATCCATTTACTCCTCGCGTCACTTTAATCAACTCTCACCACTTTTGTTTAATGATTGTACTTACTCTCTTATGGGACGCCTATCCCAATTTTTGACCCACTTGCTGTGATTGGGAAAACCCTTTAGCCTAAAAGCCAAATCGAGGCTGAGAGAAGCATATCTAAAGTACACAGAGTTATCAAAAAAGCTCGTCTCTTTGAAAGTGAAACTAGGAAGGGATTTAGGAAATAATGAATTTATAAAGAGTGTTTGTATTATTTGAAGTGTGCCCTCTTAACTGGTAAAGATGATCTCAAATAAGGAAAACTAAGATGTGGGTTTCTTTAGGAACATACTCAGAAATATTTTATTGCTCTGGATTTAATGTAACCTAATTGAGTGTTGTACCATTTGAGGATCCTCTTCATAAGTGAAATTTACAACTTGGTTTGCCTGTCCAGTGGGTGGAAAAATGTGTTAACTCTTGACCTAGTTACAGAAGAACCCAGAGTTTGAAGCTACATATCTAAAGTCTTCAGCTAACAGAAACCCAGATAACTATGGAACAAATGATACCAGAACGTTGTTAAAATATTACTGGTGTGGCCGGGCGCGGTGGCTCACGCCTGTAATCCCAGCACTTTGGGAGGCCGAGGCGGGCGGATCACAAGGTCAGGAGATCGAGACCACGGTGAAACCCCGTCTCTACTAAAAATACAAAAAATTAGCCGGGCGCGGTTGTGGGCGCCTGTAGTCCCAGCTACTCGGGAGGCTGAGGCAGGAGAATGGCGTGAAGCCGGGAGGCGGAGCTTGCAGTGAGCCGAGATCGCGCCACTGCACTCCAGCCTGGGCGACAGAGCGAGACTCCGTCTCAAAAATAAAATAAAATAAAATAAAATAAAAAAATAAAAAAAATAAAATATTACTGGTGCCATTTATCCTTAAGACCTTATATGAGTTAAACACCTAAAGGAAAGACATCATTGCATGCCTTAAGGTTGTGGTTAAATTTCCAACCTACCATAGGTAAAGGGGCTTGTCACAAGAGCCACCACTCAGGACTCCCTGTGCCAGGGAATTACTCTAATGAAGTGTTTCCTGGACATTATTTATTAGAAGAATTTCTAACATCCTGACCTATGCTTCCAGGGTTCTGATGGAAGATTCTATGCCACCCCCAAAAACATAAAACCAAAGTCAGACATTTTTACAACGTGGAAATAAAAGGACGATGAGTCAGGAAAATGACAACGTTCTGTTAAATTTTGGCAGGGAGAATTACAGAAAAATAAAAGGTGAAGAAGGTGTTGGTAACAGTACTGTAAATGTATTCCTAGTCTTCTTTCAAATAGATCAAAGTTCCAGGGAAATACATATGTTTGCCAGATACAGCTGTCACATATTCTTGGTGGGAATGGAAAGTTGATGCAGCTTCATTGAAGGGTAATTTACCCAAATTCATCAAAATTAAAATGTACTTCCTTTGACTGAGCAACTTTATTTCTAGTAGTCTATGCAACAGGTATCATCTACATTTTCAAAACTGTATATGTACTGCTTATAAGAATGAAAAATTGGTAACACCACAAAAGTCCATCAGCATAGGACTGGTTAAAGAAATTAAGGTACATTCACAAAGTGGAATCCTACATGTCCTTAAAAATATGAGTGATACGAAACAAGCTCCAAATATATTAAGTGAACAAGTAAAATCCATAAGTTTCTCCCACTCTCGTATATGCAGTGAATTTTTCTGCAAGGTGGCACACAAACAGATGACTGTAACTGCTTCTAGACAGGGAAAATAGGAGACTGGAGGAAGAAGAGGAAGGAAGAATTGCATTTCACTATAGAACAGTTGAGATTTTTAACATATTTATGTATTTCTAATTTTAAAAATTAATTTAATAAATGTATGTGTCACCATATTCAGAACTTACCAGAAGCGACACCTCACCATACAATGGTGTCATCAAAACCCCTAGGGGAGAAAGTTTTCACAGGCCAAAATATCTAGACTCCTGAGGAGCGCAGACACTGTAAAACAGACAAACTGAGCACATGAGGCAGATTTGTGGGGCCAAGGGCTTCAGAGATAAATGAGGGTTTTAGTAATTTTAAATAGAACACAATAGCATTGAAATTCAATAGGTAGCAGAAACCATGCCTACTGTCAAGGGAAACAAGTTTGTCACTCATTTGCCATTAAGTCCATGATGAAAACTAAATATTAGTAAAGTTACCATAGTTTTTGCAAACTATTCTCTGAGGTATTAATAAAAGAGCTAGAAGAGGGGGCCCAGAGTAGTAAAACCCAACCTAACCAAGAACAAAACAACAGCCACAGTTAGTATCAATCATGGAGGGCCTCCTAGAGTAGGGCTACTAATTTGAGCTTTAAGATGGAGAAAAATAGGGGTTAATACACAGAAAAATGAATATGTTCAGGCAGACAGACAATATGGATGACAATACAACAGTAGGGCTAAAAAAAAAAATCCAGACTTGAAAATAGTCTGACTTGAGCTGAAAAAGTATTAGGAAGAATGAGGAAAGAAGAAAAATTGATGTCAGTTATTGAATAAAAGATTCAGTTCAGATTTTTATGCTAGGCAAAAGGAAACTACCAGAGATTCTTAAGCAGGTAATTGATAGATTTTCATTTTACAACTTTTATATAGAGGAGAAAAAATACACTTAAAATCACATTCTCAGGCTTCCATTTTATATCTGCCCTCATTAATGACCTAACATCAGCTATACTACTAAAGTTCTAAGAAATCACCAATATTCTGATGGAAGACACTATGGGAAACACAGGAGTTTTAAGATTTCCATGGTAATATATTTGGATTTTTCTTCTTAGTAAAGCTCAGTTTCCAGAAAAGTCACCCTAAGAAAAATTACTCTTAGAATTTTTGTATAACCATTGACATCCTAAAATGTCATGGTCAAGATGTTAGGCTTTACTGGTATTAACTCATCTTTGACAAATTGAATACGAAAAAGTATTTCTTGTCAGTCAATTAGGTAGTTTTCTCTGTAGGCTTAATGATTTCAGGAGTCTTTATTGTGAATTCTGAAGGTAAGATTTGAAGTGTTACTATAGTTGCTTTATAAAAGGCACGGTTGTATTTTATTCATGATAGCTAAGCATTTTGTGATGTCTTCAAATCCAACCATGAATAAAGGCTCATACACTTATTCATTACTATTTTTCACATCATACTATAACCTGTATATATATATATACACACACACACACACACACACACATATACATGTAAGGTGTGTGTGTGTATATATATATGGTGTATATACATATATATGGTGTGTGTATATATATAAACTGATATATATATATACCATATATAAGCATATATATATACACACACACACACACACCCCTTATATATATATAACCTGGGTAGTTCCCAGGTTTGGGGCCTCCAAATTGTTTATTTATGAATTTATTCTCTAAACTGAGAGTTTGATAAGAAATGAATATTAAATAAATTGAGGTTATTTTCTTGGAAAGGGTTTTGTTTCTCATTTCTTTCTAGCATATAGTACATTCAAGTAATTTTAGATGTCAGAGTGCTAAAAGACTTCTGATAAAAACCCAGCCATTTCTCATTGCCTCTCTTCCCAACCCTTCATTCCTGGGCCCAGAGTAATTTTCGGTTTTTTTTGTTTTCTATTCTGGCATTTGCATCGATATTTTAAAGTAATATACATAACCTGTTTGTTCTAGATTCTGCCTAGAAACCAGACAGATCTTCTGTTGATAAAAGGAATTTATTTCTTATTCTTGTTTTTTTAAAATGTAACCACTTTTCAAGATTTTTTTTGTCTCTAATGTTCTGATATTTCACAATCATATGCCAGGGTATAGCTTTCTCATGCTTTGTGTTAGTACTCATCTTGCAGTTTTGAGAAACATTCTCATATTTCTTTCTCATTATTTTCTTCATTTTTTCCCGTGGAACTTCTGTTTATCAGATATTGAACTTCTAGTTTTCTTGACTATTCCCCTATTATTTGTTTTTGTTTGTTTGTTTTTGTTTAACTTTTGGGGAGATTTTCTCATCTTTATCTTCCAAAGCTTCTTTGGGTTTATTCAATTTACTTTTATATTTTAAATTTCTCATTCTATTTATTTTAATAGTATCTCATTCTTCTTTTATTTGTGCATTATTTCTCTTATGTTTTGTGTTTTCTTTGAAGTTTCCCTCTTCTTGCATTTTCTTTTCTTTTTTTTTTTTCGTGAGCTCTATTTTTTTCCCTTTGCTTGTTTCGGTCTCTTTCTTCTTGGAGATTATCCTCAAATATCTGGTTATCACTAACTGTTCTTTTACATTCAAGAGTGAAGTAATAAGAAATTGACTGACATCTTCTTGTGCAAGGGTGGAGTTGTATGCTGGTGGGCTGCACTGCAGGGCAATAGAGAGGCAGCTGGCTTTTTACTTGTGAATCTTCTATGTCAATATTAGTATATCTTTTCTCTGGAGTTGTTTTTGCCACAAAAGGAGATTCCAGTTCCTATTTGGGAGGTGAGGTGGTGACAAGAAAGGATAAATACACTGGCTCCTGGTGTTCTTCTGGTGCTGGGTAGGGAAAGGAAACGGGATTATCAACATTCAGAACTTTCATATTCACCTACTTATACTGTTGTCAGCATGCCACGACCTTCCACTACCTGTCTGCTGTGCCTGGTGTTTCCAATCCAGAACCTCTACTTTGGTTAATCTAGAGAATAAACATCCAGTTTCCTGCTGGAGTAGATAGAGTAAAGGAAGCACTGCGACAGTGCAGGATAGAAGTGACAAGAAATGATCCCGTTTTCAGAACCTACCTCCAATCTCTCAGGCTGTCTCAGGTCTATACAAAATATCTGCTTGCTCCTGGTTGTCACCCTTCAAATGTGTGTGCACACACATCCACTCTCACTTAGACGTGGCCTTCCTCCTACCTGCTACATCATTCATGATGACTCCATCTTTTTCTGTATTCAAGTTTTATTTGAATTAAGCATCTCTTGTCTCATTGGCAATGAAGTATGTGTTTCCATTTTTTGTTTCTTGTTCCTGTTATTATTTGGGGATGATCCTGGAAGACGAGGAGTCAAAGATATTTTAATTAAGCTACCTTGAAATAAAAACTTCCTGGAACATGATTGAAGAGTAGATAATTTCTGTGACTGCTGAAGACTGCCTTAGTTTTAGATCAGCATTGTCCAAAATAAATTTTTGAGAGAACAAAAATAATGTATTCTGGCACTGTATAATATGGCAAATACTAGCAAATACATATATAAAATACACACACACACACACCATATATATATATATACACACACACCCCATATATATATATATATAACCTGGGTTCTCACTCATAAATGCTTAATTCGATTCCCAAAGTACTATCCTCTACACTTCTACAATATTGTAGAGATTACTTTTTTCCCCTCATCTTAATGCTCAGAAGAAATTACTCTATGCTGGAAGTCCTATATGTCATTCATTGTCTCTATATAAAATGTCATGAGCGTGCCAACAGAATATTTAATTATTTTTAAGAACTTTAAAAAAATTGACCAGAATTAATTGACTACCAATGGACCTCACCTCTCCAAAGTATGAATTAACTTTTCTACTGTAGGAATAATATTGACTACGTATTAACTAAATTTTAGATGAAATGTGCTAAAATTAACTTTTCAGTTTCAGAATAATTAATATTAAATTCTCTTATGGCAATTATTGAAGAATCTTTTATTCTCTGAGACCCCTCAACATTCACTGTCATAAAAGTGCATAATTTGCATATAGAAGAAATATTGTTTGTTCTACTTGTTGTAGTCAAGAGGCATATATTTACATCATTCTAAAGCAGTTTAAAATCATTGAGATACATGATTAAGAAAAGTACAAATAGGATGGGCGAGGTGGCTTATACATTTAATCTTATTACTTTGGGAGGCTGAGGCAGGCAGATCATTTGAGGTCAGGAGTTCGAGACCAGTCTGGCCGACGTGGTAAAACCCCCATCTCTACCAAAAATACAAAAATTAGCTGGGTTTAGTGGTGGACGCCTATAGTCCCAGGGAAGCTGCAGCATGAGAATCGCTTGAACCCAGGAGGTGGAGGTTGCAGTGAGCTGAGATCATGCCACTGCACTCCAGCCTGGGTGACAGAGTGAGTAAGACTCCATCTCAAAAAAAAGAAGAAAAGAAAATTACAAATACCATAGCTCCATTTTGAGCTCAAAAGAGTAAACGGACTATTTTTGCGGAATCTAATTCTCATGTTAATAACTAGTAAATAGGTTTCAGGGAATTGTAAGTAACTAGGAGTCTGTATTGATTCTTTGCTGAGTCATCCATTATGGTTCCTACCTCTGGAACCAAATACCAAGGAGATACATATAAAAGTTGAAAACCACATTATAATAATTATAATGTTATAATAATATAATATATACTGCAATTTTAACAACATAATAATTTAAATAATAATTTCTCCATGGGATAATGAAGTATAAAAACATAATCAATGATGAAAGAGCCATTCCAGAGACCTGCTTCCTCTGTGTAAACTATTGGCCTGGGAGACCCAGACTTGCAGGGTGTTGAGGAGTCAGCTGGAATAATGTAAAGCTGGGATTTTCATCAAATTGATAGTTCCACACTTGGGGAGTCATGAAAAATTATCTTCTTATTTGTAATAAGAAAAAATTATACTGTTAGGATTGTACTCACGGAATCCTAACTACATTCACTGTTTTTCAGTAAAAATTTCTTATCACAGTTTAGTTGTTAACAATTATCATTTTTGATACAAAGGTAAACAGAATACCAAAGAAGCATTTTTTTGCATTACCAGGGCCTGATGGTGACTGCTTTGATATATATAATATTTGTGTTAAAACTGAAAGGCTGAATACTTATTTAGATTTTGCAATTGAGAATATTACCAAAAGCATGAATTTTGGTCCCACTTTTAAGCTATTATTCTATTGTGATAATTTGCTAGTCTAAATAAAGGTCTACATCTAAATCCCAGCAAATGATGGCCTAAACCTGGGCCCCTGTGCAATGGGAGTGATGTGCAAATCAAACACACTTGTGAAACCCAAGTGTTCTCTGTATACTGAAGGGTACTAATGACTTTAATAAGAGTGAAACGTTGTGCTTAAAGCAAACTGATTGACCTTGACAACAGAAGTGTAAACAAGAGTCTAATGAATATTAATTTTTCTTCTTTCCTGCATTAGCTGTAGCTGTTGACTGATTAGCTCTGACACCTACATGGTCAGATTAACAAGCACATTTGTAAGACATTTTCCATTGCTTATAATATCAACAAAATTTCTGAACCCTGGTAGGTTACTATTAGTAAGTTATCATCATTTCTAAGAAATCTACCAGATTACATTTAAAACAATAACATATTTTAGCTCCCATAATGTATAAGATGCATATTTTGAAATGGATGCATAGAGTTCCAATAATTTATGATGGGATTTCAGAGGCTAAGCCAAAATGTAATAATTATTCCATTATTAGACTTACACATGAGCTGGATTAGTTATCAGCAGCATTGATGCAGGGCAGGTTTGATGTATCCAGAGCTACCATATTGAACTAAGTGCCACTTCCCATTGTGCCCTTGCCATCTGTATAATGACATCAAAGGAGAGAAGGCAGGAGCAGATGGCATCAATGGCATACAAGAGCAAAAGTCACACCCACAGCATGCTGCTGAGTAATGAAAGTGAGGTGATGTGCAGGCAGAGAGCAGACGGAAATTAAGAAAGGTCATGGTGGTGCTATGGACTGCTTAGCTCCTACCATCATTACAAGAGCAGCATGCTCCACTCATTCCTACCTTCCTTTTTATGAGAAATGCTCTTCTACCATTCCCAGCATGGGCTTCTAGCAGGAGTTGTCATGTTTTACAGGACCTCCACCTTTCTGGCCACAGTTGATTATCTCAGGAGGTCAGACCCTGACCCCATTTGGACCCCTTTTGTCCAGATTTTGAACTAGGTAAAAAGAAGTATTTTCTCTCTTCAATTAAGGAGGGACACAAGACGAAAATGTGTGATCTGTCAGTAGTCATGTCTCCATCCATGAGTAGACACCCATTCATTCTACAGTTAGAGTGACAAATGACATCACCATGAGGTGAAAAGCAAAGACAGGAAATATTTGAGGTTGGGTTTCAAAGAGTAAAAAAATGTCTGAAATGGAATAGAGATGGAACTCAGATGAAACTGCTTCTACTGATCCTTGTTCATACAAGTAAAGACATAAACTTTTACAGGCCATAGTGGAAATGTGTAAAAACTATAGCATCCAACCTTGTCAGCAACAGTCAAGACTGGCCAGAGCAGCACCTAGATCATTTTCTTCCCCTTATCTAAATCTGTAAAATAGGCTGGGCCTTTTTATAGTTAGCCACTTTTCTCCCAATAAGGACAACAATTCAGCTTATGCCCAACAATGCCTGACTCTCTTCAAATTTTACTTCATTTGGAAAACCTATTTAGGACTCTTGAAGTGTTTAATTCTCTTACACTCTAAATCTAATAGAAGCCAGACCACTACTATAAATAGATCTTTAGAGATCAAAACATTGGAATGGCTCTTTATTGTAAGCATAATGAGGGTTATCTCAGCAGAGAATTAGAGTTGGGGAGAGAGGTAGTAAACAAGAGGGAATCTTCAGTGAATCTATATGGATTTCATTATTTTATAGTGATAATATTGTAATAATGATAAGTGCCAAGTTTCCTGGTAAATAATGTGTGTGTGTGTGTGTGTATATATGTGTGTGTATATATATATAATATACATATATATAATATAAATAATATATATATAAATTCATCATATTCTGGCAACAACCCCATAAGTCCGATGCTAAAATTATCACCATTTTATAGATGAGGAAACTAGGGCACAGCAGATGAACTTACTCAAGGTCATATGACTAATAATTGGCAGATTCCAGGTGATAACAAGGTAATCTAGAGTCTGTGCCCTTAACTGCTATGTCCTACTATATCTAACATGAAGGAAATTTATTCATGTATTAGTTTTGTTAAAATCAAAGTAATAAAGGCTTTATTTTTTATAAGTTTGGAAACATGTACACCAAAATGTGAATAGTGGAAATCAATTTTTAAATATTGGGGAAAATTTTTATTTTATTTATTATTTTTAAAATTATTATTTATTCTTTCCAAATAGGTATGCTTTACTTCTGCAATAAGAAAAAATACCATAACTTTTCATAATAACACAATTCAAACTATCTTGGGAACCGTAAAGTATGCAGCAGCTTCCTTTCCAATTGGTAATTGGGTCATTTTGTTCTATGCTGATTGGCAGCACGAGTAAGATTTTGCAGAGATGTTACACATGTTCTTTTTAACCCCTCTGGCACAGTGTGCTGTTGAGAAAATGTATGTTATACTAAGTAAATATGAAGAGAGATATAACAAGGTTGGTTTGCAACTGATACCTGATTAATACTATAAAGTGTGAGACCTGAAAATTTTCTCATGGTATAGTGAATATAATATCTGTAATTTCTGTAATCTCTGTTTGGGAAAAGTCATGCCTAACGACTACACCAATATGGAATAGCAGCATGAAACTGATAAGAATGTGAGATTGGGAATCAGCAGACTGAGATTTATGGAGAATAGGTATCTTATTCTGTTAGTAAAGGTTTTAATTCCAACGAACCTTAAATTTTGTGATCTTGTGCAAGCCATTTAATCTCACTGGCTCTTAGTTTTCTTGTAAATATTTAGTAGATTTTAATGTTAAAATTATATCATTCCATGATTATATGCTAATACATTTGGTCATGTCTGTAGAACTCACTGTTATACTTTTGATTAAAAGTGAGATTTCCTAATCATTCAAAAACTGAAATTTCCCATCTTTTGGACAGATGTATAACACTCCCTCAGGGAAACAGGCGACTATAGCTATTTAAATGTGTTTCTTTATCTAAATGAAAGTCAAGTATACACATCTAAAAAGGCAGGGCTGGCTGGTGAAAGTAACCCATGAGACATGTGAGTTCCAGGCTTGTTATCAACAGAACAATGGATGTCAGCTTTCAGCTCACATAGAGTAAGCAGCATTTAATATTGATAGCTTCAAGTCAATGCTTTCTGACACATATTCTAGCAGAAAAGAAAACAGACATGTATAAAAATTAATCTCTGCCTGAAGACAGTTTATTTAGTAATGGGATGTCCTATTTCTAAAAAACTTTATTTATCCGTCTAAAAAGAAAACTGAAAGTAAAAGGGATCAGTTCTCAAAACATGGAAATTGCTAATGAACACAAGAGAACTTGGGGGTAATGGAAATGTTCTATTTCTTGATTGTGGTGGTGGTTACATAAGTGTATACATTTGCCAAAACACTGAACTGTATAATTAAGGTGGCTATATTTGATTATATCAATAAAGTGATTTTTTTAAAAAAACCTCATGGGTACATGTCAGCATACTCAAATGGATTCCTTTTCATTTCTTTGTGCTAAAGATCATCAAAAATCCCAAAATGCCTAACTTAAAATATGCCTACCTTTCAACTCGGAAATTTTAGCTCAATAAATTATCATTATAAGGGAAATAATAACTGAAAAGAACTAAAACTTATTTTTCAAGGATGTTCCCTGCAATGCTGCTTTTAATAGCAAAAAATAAAAATAAAAATAAAAAAAATAAAAAAATACAATGTAAATTAACTATGGAGGACGGCAGTAGGGTGAATAATTAAGACCCCAGACACTGAAGCCAGGATCTTCAGTTCAAATCCTAACTGTGGCTTAGTAACTGGAGATGTTAACAGTTTGTTAACATCTCTTGCCTTAGTTTCCACATTTCTAAAATGAGGTTAATACTGGTGCCTATTTAGCAGTATTATTGAGGATTAAATAAGCTAATATTTGGAAAGTGCTTAAAACCATGCCTCACATATAATAAGTGCTGAATATGCATCATTAAAGTGAGCAGTGTTTTTCTTCTTATAAAGCAGAGTTCTAGCCTTACAATAGTTCAATTTAATGTAATTTCTTCCACTGGGTCTACACAAATATAATAATCTTATACTAAATGGATCTGAATTTTAAGAATAAAAATAATGTTATTCTTATAAAATAACTTTTTAAATGAGTAGTACCTTAAGATCTGTGAAGATCTGATTTGTGGAACTTTATTTAAGAGCATTCTAAATGCTGTCTTCTTCCAAATAGTATGTATACTGTGCTATCTTTTTGTAAAACAGGAGGAATATAAAGGTACCTGTGATTTCTTTAAATGAAAGAGTAAACCAAAAATCAATATAAATGGTTATCTATCTACAAAGTGAGATGAAAGAGATGAAAGCTAAACTTTTCTGAATGCAATTAGTTTTATACCTTTGTCTTTGGGCCCATGTAAATTAAGCTAATATTTTAAAAAATTTCTAAAAAATAAACCAAAATGAAAAGATCAATATTACTATGTAAGTTATTGGCTTAACCACACAGATAGAAACTATTCTAATGACTTTAATTATATATATGCTTTATTTATAAATATAAATCTATACATTTATAATATAAATATATTTACATATAATTAAAATAAATATTGATATATCACATGTGTATTTAGTAACATATTTAGTGGAATACTAAAGACAGAAACTATAAATAAAACTATATTTAATAATTATATTGTTGGTAATAATATTGGTATGATAATTTTGGAGTTTTATATTGCTAGCATAAAGCAAAGAAATAATATATTTATGTCATTAAAAACAAAGATTTTTCAGTATATGAGAAGGAACTACAACTGTTAAGTCAAGTAAGTTAAATAAAAATTCTAAATTTATGTTGGAAATAGTACTATGAACTCATGATGTAATTTTTTAAAAACATAAATATTTTCTACTTCTATCTGTTGGAAAGGGCTAGAAACAATGACCAATCCTCTGGCAATGAGCACCTTTAGTGCTCAGATTATGGTTTCTAAAAACCACTTCCTATTAAAAGGAAACAGGGTTCCTTGGAGAAATGGCTGATTGTAGACAGGAGTTAGTATAAAATGAGCTTCTTTTCATTCCAGAAAGCAAGGAAGCTCACGAAGATATCAGAGGAAAGTCCAAAGGAACATGATGTCAACTTGAAGGGCTCCCTTATGGCAAAGATGGACGAATTTGTGCATTTAAAATATATGTTATTTCAATGTATTGAAACACATCAAAAATTTTTAAAAATCCATGAATTGCTAATAGACAATTTTTAAATAACCTGATTAAGCATTTCTTCTATACTTCTTTTATAAACTATTGCCTCAAGGTAATGGCCAACTTTAAAATAGTTGGATCAGACTGACAGCATGTGAATTCAATCATCAACATCACCAAAAAAAAGAAATAACCAGACATTAAATGCCTCCTAATATTACACAGTAAGACTCAGCCCCACTCATGAACTATTCTTGAAGAAAAAAATCTAATGTAATTAAGCCTCTAAGTCTAATTACTGGTTTGTTGGAAACTCAGGGGCTAGGATAACATGTTACATAACAATTAATCAGTAAATCCAGAAAGTGGAAATTTCTACATGACAAATGCCCTGGATCTTCACAAAATAAATAGCAAGAAAAAAAAAAAATAAAAGCAATGAAGAATCTATAAATTAAATGAGACTTAAGAAGTATATCAACCTATTTCATGTGTGATTCTTATTGTATCTTCATTTGAACAACAACAAAAGAAAACTGCTATCAAATAAAAACTGAAAGATAACTGGAGAAATTTGAACAATAACTAGATATTTCATGAATTGATGAATTATTGTTACTTTTATTTTACATATCATAATGGCAATGTATCTGTTTTTTAAAAGTTCTCTTTTAAAGATAAATATTGAAGTATTTATATGTGAAATAATAAGATGCCTGAGATTTGCTTTAAAATAATCTAGGTTGAGTATCAAGGGTAAAAAGTAGGTATGGTTGTAAATGAAACAAGTTACATCATGTGATAATAAGTATAGAAACTGAATGAGGGGTTCATGGAGTTTACTATACTAGTCTTCCTACTTTCATATGTATATATTTGAAAAAATCCATAATTAAAAGGCACCACCTTTTTCTGATTTCTAATCTGGTTTTTAGATTCTTTGTTCTTTTTAGACTATTCCTGGTTTAGGGTGGATGTTTATAATTAAATTGTTGGCTGACGCTTCTTACAATTGAATCAAAACAAGGCATGGGAATGGAGTGATACATAGGAAGCCACAGGTATATTAAACCTAAAAATCTTCTAGCTTCCAAGTAACAATATATTACTATATAATTACGTGTCCTCACTTTTGTTTGACTTCAAACGAAGCTGCATTTCTTCAATTGGCTGCTACTGGATAATAGTGTGAGATGAATGTCAAACATAATTAAAACATAGCAGAGCACAAGGAGAGACATTGTCAGCAGCCAGTGAATACAGTGCTGTTCTCATCCAGTAAAAAACTGTGCCACAGGCAGATGAACAGCTGCTGCATTTACCTCAAAAGAGTTTATAGTAAAAGGAAGCAATTTCACAATACAGTATAACCCTGTTCATTTCATCTCATAGTCCTTATTGTTTGAACTATTCAGAGGTCCTCTTACCTGTTTTCTTTGCTTTGAGTCTTTGCCTCTCTAATTCTTATTTTCCTAAAATTTGCCTGGCTCAGATCCTGCCCTTGGATACTCAGATACTCTACAACCTGCTCAAGTCAATTCTGTTCCTTATCCTATCATTCAAAGCCTTCCACCATCTGGCTGTAACCTTTGTTTCTGGCCCTAACTCCAGCTACTTATTATTTCCCGATCACAACCAAACTCTTCTTTTAGAATTGCCACCAAGTTACACCCATTTACTCCCCAACTTTACATTTTACTTCTACCTCCCCCAAACCATAGTCACTCCAGTTACTCTGAAATCTCCTTTAAGAAAGCAAACAAGAAAACCAAAAAGCTACCAATTTTTAGCTTATGTCAGTTCCTATCTCAATGTCTGCCAGTAGTCTTTCAACATCATATATAAATACGAATTCAACTTCCTTCTTCAAATTCCAAAGCCATCTGTCAGTATTATTTTATTTTCCTTATATCCTTTTTCTCCTGCCAGTTTGCTTCTTTCTAGTCAAGTTCCCATTTCACCCTGTATTTGATGGGTTCATATAGTCTTCCTTTGTGATAATTACTTGTATAATGTGTATCTCCCCAGCTAAACTATAAATTCTACATGGCAAGGACTACGTTTGTCTTTTTCACATTGTAATCCCAGGACCTAGAGCAAAGAGACAAAACAAGTATTTTCAGTGATTGAATAAATGCAGCAACATAAACATCATTTTCATCCAATATGAATTTTGTTTTCCTCCTTATGTTAGGAATCATCTCACTCTATATCAGGAATCATCTTTTTCTTTCCTTTTCTTATTTAAAAACATTTTTTAAAATAGAAATTTCCCTTATACAAAATTTTTTCAAACAGAGTTTGTATGAACCCTAGCAATCCTAAAACACCCAAAAAGCATATGTTCTTTTCCTTATATATCCATATTCTCCACAATAGAAAAATTGTAAAATAAATACAGGTGACCCTCTAACAATCTAAGAGTTAGGGGCCCCAACCCCCACACAGTAAAAAATTATAATATAACTTTCGACTCCCCAAAGCTTAATTACTAATAGCCTACTTTTAACCAAAAGCCTTACTAGAAACATATGATCAATTAACATCTTTGGTATGTTATGCATTATGTATTGTATTCTTTTTTTTTTTTTTTGAGATGGAGTCTCACTCGGTCACCAAGGCTGAGGTGCAGCGGCATGATCTCGGCTCACTGCAATCTCCACCTCCTGAGTTCACGCCATTCTCCTGCCTCAGCCTTCTGAGTAGCTGGGACTACAGGTGCCCACTACCACGCCTGGCTAATTTTTTGTATTTTTCAGTAGAGACAGGGTTTCACCATGTTAGCCAGGATGGTCTTGATCTCCTGACCTCATGATCCACCCACCTCAGCTTCCCAGAGTGCTAAGATTACAGGCACGAGCCACCACACCCGGCCTATGTACTGTATTCTTACAAGAAAGTAAGCTAGAGAAAAGAAAATGCTATTAAGAAAGTCATATGGCCAGGCACAGTGGCATACACCTGTAGTCCCAGCTACTCAGAAGGCAAAGGCAGAAGGATGAATTGAGCTCAGGAGTTCTTAAATTTAAATACACCTTGGGCAACATAATGAAACCTCATCTCTTAAAAAGAGAAAATCATAAGGAAGAGAAAATGTATTTACTATTCATTAAGTAGAAGTGGATCATCATAAAAGTCTTCATTCTTATCATCTTCATGTTGAGTAGGCTGAGGAGGAAGAGAAAGATGAACAATTGGTCTTTCTGTCTCAGGGGTGGTAGAGGTAGAAGAAAATCTGTATATAGAGCATAGCAGTTCACCCATGCTGTTCAAGGGTGTCAACTTTTTATGTTTGGGGTAAAGTTAAATCTAACCAATGATAGTAATATGTGTATAGACTTATTATGGTCCCAGCATGGTGGTATAAATACAAGCTAGTTTCACTCCCCTATACAGAAAACTAAAAACAAATGCACAATGCTGAAATTATTACCGGCAATACCCAATAATTCAAATGTGAAGATGAGATAGTTCCCAGAGAACTGAAAAAGAGAAGTGAAAAAACTCCAAGCAGACAGGAAAAGAGTCAGGCTTCCACATCTGAGACACTCCTGCTCACATTCTCCCTGGCACAAACATGAAGGAAATTTTTCTTCAACTTAGCTTCTATGCTAGAAAAAGTGAGATCAAGGTAAACAGCCAGCAGACATCTTGGAATTGAGACATATATTTGCTGAACTGAAAAATTCAATGGCAGAATGAATCAGACAAAGGAAAGGAACAGTGAGCTCAAAGATAAGCTATTCAGAAATATACAGAGGACAAAAAAGAATAAAAAGCAACAAGGAATGCCTACAAGATATAAAAAATTACCTAAAATGACCAACTACCAAACAAAGAAAAAACAAGCAAAAAAAACCTTCTACATGTTAACTTCACCCTCCTCCCCACATTTTGACTTTTGTCACAATTTATATATTTTTATATTACTCAATAATAGCTATAGGTTCCTGTAGCTATTGTTTTTGATAAATTTATCTTCTGGGCTTCACACTAGAGTTATGAGTGGACTGCACACAAGAATTACAAAATTAGAGTTCTGGGTTTCTCTGTTGTACTTCATTATATCAGTGGGTTTTATACTTTCAAGTTATTTTGCATGTTAGTATTTTATGGGTATTTTTCTAATGACATCATTGCTAAATTATATTAAACATTTAAAGAACTATCCCAAGTCTACTCAAACTCTTCAAAAAATTTAAGAGGAGATCATACTTCTCAATACATTCTGCAATGCTAGCATTATCCTTGATAGCAAAACCAAACAAAGACACAACAACAACAGAAAAACTATAGGCCAATAGCACTAATGCACATAAATGTAAGCAAGCCAAATTCAGCAACACATTAAAAAGATCATTCACCATGATTGAGTGGGATTCACCCCAAGAATGCAGGGATGGTTCAACATATTGTATCAAATCAACAAACATGATACATCACATTAACAGAAGTGAAAACAAAAACTATATGATTATTTCAATAGATGCTTTAAAATCAATAAAATTCTATCTCTCTTTACAATAAAAACCCTCACTAAACTGGGTGTGAAAGATATATACCTCAAAAAATTAAAGGCCATATATGACAAACTGATAGCTAAGATCATACAAAATGAGGAAAAATTGAATACTTCTAAAATCTGAAACAAGACAAAAGAAGCCCACTTTTATTCAATATAGTACTGGAAGTCCTGGCGAGAGCAATTAGGCCAAGGAAAGAAACAAAGGACATCCAAGTTAGAAAAAAAAGAAGTTAAGTTAGCCTTATTTTCAGATGCCATTATCTTATACTTAGAAAAACCTAAAGACCACCAAAAAACTGTCAGAACCTATTTGAAAGTTCAGTAAAATTGCAGGATACATAATCAACATACAAAAATCAGTAGCATTTATCTAATCCAACAGTGAGCAACCTGAAAAAAGAATCAGGAAAGCAATTCCATTTGCAATGGTTTCAAAAAATATAAAATACCTAAAAAAATTTAACCGAAGAAGTGAAAGTTCTATACAAGAAAAGCTATGAAATGGTAAAAGAATTTAAAAGGATACAAAAAATTGGACAGATAGTCTATGTTCATGGATTGCAAGAAGTAATATTGTTAAAATGGTAATACTTTCCAAAGCAATTTACAGATTCAATGCAATCCCTATCAAAATATGAATGACACTCTTCACAGAAATAGAAAAAAGCAATTCCAAAATATATATGGAACCATAAAAGATCTTGAATAATCAAAGCAATCTGAAGAAAAAAGAACAAAGCTGACAGCATCATACTATTTGATATAGTTTGGAAATCACCACAATGTCACCATGTGAAGAAGGACATGTTTGCTTCCCCTTCTGCCGTGATTGTAAATTTCCTGTGGCCTCTTCAGCTCTGCAGAACTGTGAAGAACTAAACCTCTTTCCTTTATAAATTACTCAGTCTCAGGTATGTCTTCATTAGAAGCATGAGAATGGACTAATAGAGCCAAGCAGAGAAAGACAAATATCACTTATTCTCACTCATATTCAGGAGCTAAAAAAGTGGATTTCATGAAGATAGAGGTATATTAAAAGAAAATCAAGCAGAAATTCTGGAACTGAAGAATTAATTGAAGGAAATACATTCAAAACCTTCAACAGTAGACTAGGTCAAGCAGAATAAATCATTTCAGAACTTGAAGAAAGGTATTTTGAAATAATCCAGTCAGACAAAATAATTTTAAAAGAATAAAAAAGAATGAACAAGGTCTTTGAGGCATTTGGAACAACATAAAGTGACTGAATTTATGAATTATGGGTGTTCTAGAAGGCAAAGAGAAATAAAAATGTTTGGAAAACCTATTTAATGAAATAGTAGATGAATACTTCCCAAGCCTAGCAAGAGATTTAGACGTTCAGATACAGGAAGCTCAGCGATTCCTATGCGGAAAGAATGAAAAAAGGACTTCACCACAGCGCATCAGAGTAAGACTGTCTAAAGGCAAAGGGGAAATAGTGATTTTAGAAACAGCAAGAGAAAAGTGTCTAGTCACCTGTAAAGGAAATCTCATCAGACTAACAGTGAACTTCTCAGCATAACATCACAGGCAAGAAGAGAATGGGATGATATATTCAATGTGGTAAAGAAGAAAAAAATAATTGGCAGTCAATAATTTTATATGCAGCAGATTAGTGTTTATCAATGCAGGAGAAATAAAGAGTTTTCCAGACAAGCAAATTATATGGGAATTTTCATGACTATACTTGACCTACAAGAACTACTGGGAGTCCTAATCTTGGAAATGAATAGACTTACCATGATAAAAAATAAAAAAAGATATAAAATTCACTAGTAAATCAATCACACAAAGGAGGAAGAAAAAGAAAAAGGAATCCAATGATACCACTACAGAATTCTACCAAACCACAATGACAAACACTAAGAGAAAAAGACAGAAAGAATTTATAAAACAGCTAGAAAATAATAGCAATATGACAAGAACAAAAGTTCACATATCAACAACAACTTTGAATGTAAATGAATTAAACACTCCACTTATAAGAAATAAATTGATTGAATGGATTTTTTAAAAGATCCAACTGTATACTGCTCCAAAGAAACTCACTTTACATGTAAAGACACATAAAGACTGAAATTAAAGAGTTGGAAAAAGATATTGCATGTAAACACAAATCAAAAGCAAGTAGGAATAGTTATACTTACATCAGATAAAATAGACTTTAAGTCACAAATGATAAATACATAAATAAAATTTTAAAAAATACAAAGTAGATACTATTTAATGGTGCAGTTATCAATTCAGCAAGAGCATATAATAATTCTAAATTTCTATGCAGTCAACACTGGAGCATCCAGGTTCATAAAACAAGTATTACTAGACCTAAAGAGAAGGACAGACCACAACACAATAATTGTGGGGGACTTCAACACCCAATTCACAGCACTAGATAGATCACCTAGAAAAAAAAATCAACAAAGAAACATTGGACTTAAACTGGACTTTAGACCAAGTGGAACTTACAGACATTTACAGAGCATTCTACCCAACAACTGTAGAATGTACATTCTTTTTATCAGCACATGGAACATTCTCCAAGATAGACCATATATTAGGTCACAAAATAAGTCCCATCAAATTTTTAGAAATGAAAATCATACCATGTATCTTCTCAGACCACAGTGGAATAAAACTGAAAATTAATACCAAGGGGACCTTCAGAAATTATAGATACATGGAAATCAAACAACATGCTCCTGAATGACCTTCAGTCAATGAAGAAACTGAGAAATAAGAAAAAAATTCGAAACAAATCAAAATGGAGACACGATATACCAAAACCTGTGGGATATAGCAAAAACAGTGCTAAAAGGTAGATTTATAGCATGAAATGCCTACCCCCAACAAGTTGAAAGTTTACTAATTAACAATCCAATGATGCACCTCAAGGAACCAGAAAGGCAAACCTCAAATTAGCAGAAGAAAAGAAATAACAAAGATCAGAGCTGAACTAAATAAAATAGGGACTAAGAAAACGAAACAAAAAATCATCAAGACAGTAAGTTGGTTCTTAAAAAAGATAAATAAAATTGATAAACTGCTAGCTATCTAACTAAGAAAAGACCAAAATAAACAAACTCAAAAATAAAAAAGGAGACATTACAACTGATACCACTGAAATACAAAAAAAGATAATCAGAGACTGTTACAAATAACTGTATGCTCACAAACCAGAAAATTTAGAGGAAGTGGATAAATTCCTGGAAACATACAACCTCCCACAACTGAACTAGGAAGAAATAGAAAACCTGAACAGACCAATAATGAGTAGTGAGATTTCATCAGTAATTTTAAAATCTCTCAACAAAGAGAAGTCCAGGACCAGATAGATTCAGATTCATGCCAAATTCTACCAAATGTACAAAGAACTAGTATCAGTCCTCTTGAAAGTACTCCAAGAATTGAGGAGGGGGAAATTCCCTCTAATTCATTCTATAAGTCTAGTATCATCCTGATACCAAAACCAGACAAGGACAAAACAAAAAGATAATATCCTTGATGAACATAGAAACAAAAATCTTCAACAAATTACCAAAGTGAATCCAACATTACATCAAAAAGATAATGTACCATTATCAAGTGGGGTTTATACCAGTAATTCAAGGATGGGTCAACATACAAGAATTAGTAAGTGTGATAAATCACATTAACAAAATTGAGGACAAAAACCATATGATCATCCTAACATAGAGAAAAACTTTTGATAAAATTCAACATCCTTTTTGACAACTGGGGAAAATAAATCCAACAATGTTTTATGATAAAACCCTCAATAGGCATAGAAGAAACATACTTCAAAATAATAAAGGTAATTTATGGGCCAGGTGCGGTGGCTCACTCCTGTAATTCCAACACTTTGGGAGGCCGAGGCAGGCAGATCAGCAGGTGAGGATATTGAGACCAGCCTGGCCAAGATGGTGAAACCCTGTCTCTACTAAAAATACAAAAAATTAGCTGGACATAGCAGTGTGCACCTGTAGTCCCAGTTGCTTGGGAGGCTGAGACAGGAAAATCGCTTGAACCCTGGAGGCGGAGGTTGCAGTGAGTCGAGATCGCGCCACTGCACTCCAGCCTGGGTGACAGAGCGAGACTCCATCTCAAAAATAATAATAATAATTTTAAAAAGTTAATTAACGAAAAACCCAAAGGTAACATCATACTGAATGGGGAAAACTGAAAGCATTTCTTCTAAGAACTGGAATGAGACAAAGATTCCCACTTTCACCATTTCTATTAATATAATACTGGAAATCATAGCTAGAGCAATCAGGCAAAAGAAAAAGTAAAAGACATTAAAATTAGAAAAGAAGAAGTCAAATTATCCCTGTTTGCTGATGATATGATCATGTTTAGAAAATCCTAAAGACTACATTGAAAAATTCTTAGATTTGATAAATGAATAAATAAAGTTGCAGGATACAATATCAACGTGGCCAAAACCATAGCACTTCTAAACATCAATAATGATCTAGCTGAGAAAGAAATCAGGAAGGCAATTCCATTTACAATAGCTACAAAAAATATAAAGTACCTAGGAATAAATGTAACCAAGGCAGAAAAAAACCTTTACAAGAAAAACTACAAAACATTTTGAATATAACACAAATAGAAAAATGCTGCATGCTCATAGATAGGAAGAATTAATATCGCTAAAATGATTATACTACTCAAAACAATCTACAGACTCAATGTAATCCCTATCAAAATACCATCTTTGTATTTCACAGAATTAGAAGAAAAATCCTAAAATTATTATGGAACCAAAATTAGCTCAAATAGCCAAAGCAATCCCGAGTAAAAGGAACAAAACTGGAGGTATCACATTACCTCACTTCAGAATACATTACAAAGCTATGGTAACCGAAACAACATAGTACGAGTAAAACAAACAAAACAGACACATAGATCAATGGAACAGAATAGAGAACCCAGAAACAAAGCCACATATTTACAGCCAACCTAATATTCAACTAAGCCAACAAGAATATACATGGGGAAAAGTCAGTAGATGGTGCCAGGAAAATTGGATATTCATATGCAGAAGAATTAAACTGGATCCATACCTCTCACCATATACAAATATCAACTCAAGATGGATTAAAGACTTAAATGAAAACCTGAAACTATACAAATACTAGAAGAAAACCAAGAAACAAACTCTTCTGTACATTTGTTGAGACAAAGAATTTATGACTAAGACCTCAAAAGCACAGGCAACAGAAATAAAAATAGATGAATGGGACTTAAACTAAAAACCTCTGCACAGCAAAAGAAATAACCAATAGAATAAAGACAAGATGTTGAGTGGGAGAAAATATTTGCAAACTATGCATCCTACAGGGGACAAATATTCATAATATACAAGGAACTAAAAACACTCAACAACAAGAACAAAACCCCCACAAATATTCCCATTAAAAAGTGAGCAAAGGGCATGATAGACGTTTTTCAAAAGAAGATATACAAATAACTAACAAGTATTTGAAAAATGCTCATCATCCCTAATCATCAGAGAAATGCAAATTAAAACCACAACGAGATATCATCTTACTCCAATCAGAATGGCTATTACCAAAAAGACAAAAATAACAGGTGTTGGTGAAGATGTGTAGAAAAGGAAACTCTTACAAAGTGTTGGTGAGAATGTAAAATAGTATAGACGTTATGGAAAACAGTATGGAGATTTCTTTAAAAACGAAAACTGGAACTCCCATTTGGTCCAGCAATCCCACTACTGGTCGTCTACCCAAAAGAAAAGAAATTAATATATCAAAGGGATACCTGCACTTGTATGTTTATTGCAACACTACTCATAAGAGCAAAGACATGGCATCAACTTAAGTGTTCATCAATGGACGAATGGATTTTAAAAATGGGGTATATATATACAATAGAATACTATTCAGCCATTAAAGTAATGAAATCATGTCTTTTGCAGTCACATGGATGGAGCTGGTGGTTGTCATGCTAAGTGAAGTAAACTAGACACAAAAAGACAACTATTGCACGTTTTCATCCATAAGTGTTTGCTCAAAAATGTATTCACATGGATGGAGAGAGTGGAATGATAGATATGGAGACTCAGAAGGGTAAGTGGGTGGAAGAAGGAAGGATGATGAGAAATTGCTTAATGGGTACAGAATACATTATTCAGGTGATTGATACCCTAAAAGCCCTGACTTGACCACTACTCAATCTGTGCATGTAACACAATTGCACACGTATCCTATAAATTTGTACAAATAAGTAGGAAATAAAAGCCACAGTCATTCATTTACATATTGTTTATAGTTGCTTTTGCACCACAATAACAGAATTGAGTAGTTGCAACAGAGATCTTGTTGCCCACGCAGCCTAAAATGTTTACCCTCTGTTCCTTTACAGAAAAACCTGTGGTATAAAAAAAATAGTTTTTGAAAGATGATGCTGAAAGGAATTCTGACTCAGTCCCCACTGGGGAGAAAGACATTTCAACTTAATACAGTTTTAGCTATACAATGAACTCTGCAATGTCTAGTAAACTCCTCAATAAGATGGAAAAAAATTAAGATGTAATGTTATAAGGGAAAGATACATGCCTAAAGGAAAACAGTTCATTGTTAGAAAAACAGCAATAACGACAGAGATGCTGTTTCCAGTTTGAGAGAACTTGTGAAGTAAGTATTTCCAATAATTTTCCAAGGAAATTATTCCAAACCCACATTATTGTCAAGTGTGCTGCCCCTGAATTATCTGACAGTTTGCTTTTGATGTTAAACTAGCAGTTTCTTGGTGATTTGGTGGATGATTCTCAGAATCACAATTAAATTAGGAAACCAAGAAATACAAGAAAGTAGTGAGCAGAGAATGAAAAGTGTAGAGGGGGCACCCAGCTGGTTGTCCTTGGGCAAATGAGTTCATCAACAACTCTGAGCCCTCATTACTGCACATGTGAGATGGGAGATAACATTACATAAAAGCTTAAATAAGAAAATGTATGGGAAAGTATCTGGCATAATTAAATAAATATATCCTTGGCTAGACTAAGTGGAACACTATAATTGATAATGAATGGTTTTGTAATAATCATGGATAGTGACGGAGTAAACTCTCCATAAATAATAGTGTTTATTTTTACAGTAAGAATATGTATGAATGTCCATACAGGGTTGCTTTACCTCAACTAGCCATAGAAGCAAAAGTATTGTACTGTTTCTCATATGATGTGGGTAGTAACCGAGCGTTATCTTACAGACATGACAACTTGCCATTTTTTTAGTACTAATTACTGTGATATCCTCTCTGTGAAACTGTACTATCATTTCTGCCTAAATGATTAATTGTATGAATCCTCCTACTACCCAATGACCTGGAATTAGTGTTACATTGTCCCCTGATCTCCAAAGTCACATAAGAAAATACTGACTATGTGAAATTAAATAAACAAGTAGCATTACCTACTTCACAGTCTTTCCTGCTCTTCCTTTAAGATAATCTCCGTTCTGTTTCACAATGACTCCTCCAGAATACCAAGGAATTGAACTTAAACGCCATTTTTCTTTGCCCTTCTACAGGGAGCAAGATTTCATTGGATCATTGATAGTGTACAATGTGCCAGAAAGTCTTCTAAGTTTAAGTGCACAATACTGAATGATCATATTGCTTTTTTGGTTTTTTGTTTGTTTGTTTTTTGTTTTTTTTTTGAAGGAGTCTCGCTCTGTCGCCCAGGCTGGAGTGCAGTGGCATGATCTCGGCTCACTACAACCTCTGCCTCCCGGGTTTAAGCAATTCTCCTGCCTCGGCCTCCCTAGTAGCTGAGATTACAGGTGCGTGCCACACCTGGCTAATTTTTTTGTATTTTTAGTAGAGACGGGGTTTTATCATGCTAGCCAGGATGGTCTCAATCTCCTGACCTTGTGATCTGCCCGCCTTAGCCTCCCAAAGTGCTGGGATTACAGGCAAGAGCCACCATGCCCAGCCAAATGTTCATATTTCTTAAGGTAATGCAAGCTGCTGTAACGAATAAACTCTAGATCTCATTGGTTTAAACAAACAAACGTGCATTTCCACTGAATGTGTATTTCTGGCTTCTGTAAAGTCTAGTACATGGGAAAGAGAAGGGGGCACTCTGCTCCACATACTAATTCAGGGATCAGGGTGATAGAGGCCTTGCCATCTCTATACATACATTCCAAAAAGGTCCTAAGCTTTGACATCAGCTAGCAGATTAAACATAAGATAGCAAGAAGAATGGTCCAGAGGTATTATAGGACAGATCTGGAAGGGGTATACCCTACTTTCATCCACTTTCCACTGGCCAGAGTTTAGTCATGTGGCTCTACCAAGATTCAGAATGTGCTGAAAAATGTTGTATAGGGCTGGAAACTCCTTTCCTGCAACAATTCTATGCTGTTAAAGGGCAGTATGACCTTTTGCCAAGGGCTGACCATTCTGCAACCTTCCCGATAAAGGTTAGACACTATTAACAACGACATGCATAAATATGTATGTGAGATCTGAGCTCTGAAAAAAGCAAGCTTGTCAAAGAAATGTAGAAGTTCACATTTTCTATCACGAAAAGGCTCACTGAGAAATTTTAGTGTGCCGTATCAAAGCTTCTCAATGCAATCTATAGGTGATTTCACACCAAAAGCAGAAGAGGACAGGTAGGCATAAAACAAAGGTTAGTATGGGTTTTTCTTTCTTTTAGTGTAACTTTATTTTACCACTTTTATTAGATCATTTGGTTGCTTTCTCAAAATTTTTCCTTCTTGGATTTATTACTATAAACTCAGAGTATGCTTGAATAAATAAACAAATAAATCTCTGTTGGAGATTTGCTTGATGAGCATCTGTCATGGTGTTTAATTATATACTAACAGTAACCCCCAAAAAATCTTAATGGCTTTTTCAGTCTTGAACTGTTCATCATGAAATTGTGTTGGTGTTTGTCACCATGACACTATGAAGTGTTTGTCAGGAAAAAAAAAAAAAAGAAGTTTTATCACAGGAATTCTGGGTCCTAATTAAGCAATCAGATGCAACAAAGTGTATATTCATGTAAGATCACATACCTCAGGGGCATTGAAAAGCTGAAGACTGTTTTCTGAAAGTCATTTACAATTTGTAGTGTCACAATATCGCTGTAAAATGTCCGAAATTGTAACTGAAAGTATCTCCAGAGGCAAGTAGAGGGAGAACGTTTCAATCCTGTCACTGTAGGTCACTCAGTCTGAAGGACATTTACTTCTTGATCCATATATAATTTTATTGTGTAATGGTTCTGTCTGCTTTTACCCAACAATGTAAGTATGTAATTACTTATTGATGTCCCCTTTTGTGTTACATTACGCCAGGTAATGTTATTTGTCAGCTATAATGATGAAATACAGACAGATACAATATTTAGAAAAGAACACATTTACTCAGATGGTATGTTTCAACAGGAGCAATAACGTTCCTTCAGGGTCTTCAGAAATATGGGAGGGCACATTTGGTTGTCCCAGTTATTGGAAGGCACTACCTAGTGGGCAGTGTGCAGGGATGTGAGGCATTCTGCAATGTGCGGAACACTTCTATGGAATGCAGAATTGCCCAGGAGTTCACACAGCTTTAGCATCCCTCCAGACATCCATGAAAATGAAATACCTTCATTACATAAGCTTAGAAGCTAACTTTGTTTTATATATTAACACAAAGTCTATTTTTGCACAATTTAAAATTTTTTAATTTATTTCTTTATTTTATTTATTTATTTATGGTGGAGCCAGGGTCTCCCTGTGGTGCCCAGGCTGAGCTCAAACTCCTCGTTTCCAGTGATCCTCCCATCTTGGCCTCCCAAAGTGCTGGGGTTACTGGTATGAGCCACTGCACCTGACCTATGTTTGCACAATTTTTAGATTCACTGACCTTTCCAGAAATGTAACTACCCTGTAAATTGATAGAAGATTACTTTTTGTTTTGTGCAGAACTTTACAGAGAAATATTTATTTCAAAATACCATATATATCGTTTCAACAAATCATGTTTCTAACTGTAATGCTGGTTATGGTATTGGAATCATCTGTACTGGACAGTCAGCATTGTTAGCTCTACCATTTGTGTGAATTCTAATTTTAAGTAAACATGTGACTACATTTTTGTTTTCCTATACAGTCTATGCATGAACTTTCATAATTCTTTTATTATATACTAATATCCTTTTATTTTCTTTTATCATTTATTTGTGGGTAGGACTTTATAGTTTTGAAGTTTTTTAACATACAAATATCAGAAGACTTAAAAATCTTTGTGGCACCGAATCTGAGAGAATTGAGAACCACTGTTTAGGACAGTGTAGGTTTTCAGGATTGCAATGAAATCATAATTATAATAAGAGCTGCCATGTATTGATTGTTGACTATATACCAAGCACTGTGTTGATCAGTTACCCACTCTGGAAAAGATTGATTATTGACTGAGGGAATAACCAAGAGCAAGTAATAATTGTAAGTCTGAACTATCATTGCTTCCAGTGCAGCAAAACTATTATAGTCTCCTAATTTCGGGAGATGAGAAAGACCCTAAAAAGTACTAGTCAAACTCACCTATGCACTGCTGTACATACTCACCTGGGGATCTTATCAAAATGTAGATTCTGATACAGTAGGTGGCTGCTGGTCTACAAATCAATTTTTAAGAAGCAAAGATTTAAAAATAAGTTTCAGATATTAATGCATCCCAGGTGTACAAAATTGTTAATATTCATATAATTAAAGCAATTTTTAAAATGCAAATTAAAAGGGACTTGCAACATTTTCAACTTTTTCAAAAATGAACATCTGCATTACTATGATGTAAAAAATAAGAAAATACACTAGAACAAATCAGAGAAGTTAGTGAACATAACATAGAACTTGTATATATAAGGAGGACTCTCTCCAAAACCTCAAAACATAAGCCCCCAAAATTAGCATATATTTTACATAGAAAAATATAAATATTAGACTAATACAATATAGACTAGCATATATATAAAATTATAAAATATGTCAATTGATCTAATATAAAGATATTAGATATTATTTACTGGAATAAAACATATTAACATAAGCAATTAGCCATAATTTTGCTCCCAGTATGCTAGCTAAAATATAGATACATATCTACTAACTTAAAGTCAGTTAAGCTGTGGAAAAATGTGTACATTGGAATTTCTGGTTGCAATATAAACAAATGTGAACATTTTGTTAGGATAATCTGCCAACTATTATTAAAAACCATTAAGAAGTTCATACTCTATGACTAAAAATTATTTTTATACTAAGCTATTTACAGTACCCAATAATTTACTCTGAGAAAAGAATTCACAAAAGAAAAAGATATATAGAGCCATAGATTAACGAATGTTAATTGAGTACCTACTGTGGCCTATGCTTGAGGCATTGTTGTAGGTACGTGGGGTACACTGGTGAATGAAAAAGGTGAAGGTCTCTGCCTAACCAGGGGAACCAGGCAATAAATGAAAAATGTAACAAGGAAATCTTATTATAGTATGTTAGAATGTGATCAGTTCTGTAGAAGAAAAAGAAAGCAGAGGAGGTTAAGAAGGATCAGACTTTAGATGAGGGCAGAGTCAGGTGAGGTGGTGCACGCCTGTAGTCCCAGCTACACAGGAGGCTGAGGCAGGAGGATCACTTGAGCCCAGGAGTTTGAGGCTGCAGTGAGTTATGAATGAGCCAACTCACTCTGGGCAACAGATGAGACCCTATATCTATAAAAAAAGGAAGAAGAAAAGAAGATAAAGGGCCAGGGTGAGGTGGGCAGGGATCATCTCAGGTTTTTAAGCTGCATGCAGCATAGAACCATTGTAGGGTCCTGAGCAGAGGAGGAGCAGCAATAGATATAATATTGCAAAAATAAAAACAACTTACAATGTGTTTTAAAACAAATTACACTGTTCAGACACAAAAGAAGAGTTTAAGACTTTGCAGATAACAGACTCCATGGAAAAATACAAAGTATTTACAATAAAATAAAAAATAAAAGCACTATTTCTAGATTGAAATCATAGGACACGGAAATGATAAAATAAAATTGAATATAATCTTTGATTATCACCTATTGAAGTAAGAGATAAGATAGCAAAAAACAGGAGTAAGTGAATTTTTTTACATACATATAGTACAAGTGTTTTTACCTGACCGAGTGGCAAAATAAAGAAAGAAGAAAAGGAAAGGAAAAGGAAATCTCTACATCAACCAAGTAAGTCCTCAAACTAGTGCGGCACTTTACATGTGACAGCATAACATCAAGTCACCATGACACACATTCCTATGTTCTTTCTATACACTAAAGGTAGATACATTCAGGCCAAATATGCAACAAAATTAAATCTTTCTTAAGTCTTTCTCCTTGGACTCTTTTTTCACCTTTATATTTCACAGCGATAGATAATCTAAGTTTCTTTCTAACTAAAAATCTATGATTCTTTGGTGCTTTTACAATTAATTTAGGTGCAAACCTCTGACCTCTATTGCTGTGCCACCAATGGCAAGGCTCAAAGCTATCAGGAGAGGCAGAAAGAAAAGCTACGGGTATACAGAATTAACAACAAACTTCAAGTATAGCTGCTTCTCCTCCCAATTTAAAAGTAAAAATGCAACAGAAGTCTCCAAGGTCAAAATCTCCTCTGTTCTGCTCTTCTCCATGAACAACTTCTTTTTATACTCATGCAAAACCTTTGACCCCTAAGAAGCCAAGAGCCTTCATAATGATGTCTCAAAAATAACTCTTTATATGGTATCCAGTGCATAATGGATTCAGAGACATGAATAAAACATCTTAATTTTCAAGTATTTCTTTTTAAATTAATTTTTGAAAGAAAAATGTCTTGTAAAGAAAGAAGGTTTTTTTAAGGCATGCGGCTCTTGCATAGAAGGATATAGTTTTCATAGCCTGACTTGTTAAAAATGTTCTAGTACCCATCTGATGCACACTTATTTATGGATTTTAGACTAAAAGCTCTTTTTTGCCGGTTTTCTTCACAAGCACTTATCTCGACATCCTCATTAGGTGGGTTTTTTTTTTCTTTTCTTTTTTGTTGAGGCCTAGTCATGCCCTTGGTACTCTCTTTTGTTCCATGCTGCAAAAGGAATGGTTTTTAAAGGCTCCCTCTCCACCAGTCCCACCTTTTTTTTTCTTTGTAATTAGCCTTATTTGAGGACCAGAAAAGCAAAAGACTGGAAAAAAATACAAAAACTATTGAACAAAAGATATGATGTTTTTTCCCCCAACCATATGCTGTACAGCTCATGTACAGCCTGGGTCAGATGACTTGCATATATGCCTTTAAAATGGAAAGAGAAAGAAAAAAGAAAGGAAAGTCACTGACTTACACAGCAGCTGCGTTGGTATAAACAGGCTCAGAGTAAATGTCACAATGAAAGGAGAATAATACATTTTATCTCTATTGCAAAAGTAATTCACTTTAAAACCAAAGAACATGATGAAACTCAGTGCCTGATGACAATGCTTGCCGATAGCCATTTGAAATGTCTTAATATTAATTTGGTTTAATTAGAATGAGAGAAACAATTTTCTTTTTTCAAATGCAATTTTTTTTTAATTGGAGCAACACACAACTGAAATTGTTCAGCTCTTTCCTTTAAAATGGGTTCATTAGAATGGTTTTGATGCACTGATGATTAATGAAACATTTGTTCTGCCTTCTCTTTCCTTAGTTTACTAGCTAATAGCCTACGTCTAAGTAAAGGGCCAAGGGATTTGTCCTATCCTTGCCTCTAGAAACAAAATTCTAGCTTTCAAAATATTAAAATGTATAAATAATAACTGGACTTTGGGGCCTAGAATAGAGTTACTCACTTCAAAATAAAAGAAACACCTTTTTTTTGTACAAATACGATTTTATGAAACTGATTATCAAAGGCAGCTTTAATGAGATAAATGTTAGGAAAACTAAGGATTCTGGAAATATAGTTGTCAAGAAGCCAACCAGTCTTCTTCCCTCCTCTAACCCATGGAGTAAATACTTTAAGTTTATCAAAATGTGGGCTTTGTTTGTTGTTTATTTGTTTTCCGTGCTGATTAGGCAAACATGAGTCGATATCCAGAAGGAAACGTAGGGCATACTCCAACTAGGTAATTTAAGGAGAGTTCAATACACAGACTATCTCCAAAGCTAAGAAATAGGTTCAGGAAAACCAAAAAGGGGTAGTGTTGGTATCAACTTCCAATCCTAGGCCTGAAGGGGAAAAAGAAAGAAACTATTATTGAATCTAGAGAGGTAACTATATGAAATAAATATGGCTTTTGAAAGAGGCTTGTGGCCAGCCCACATGACTTGGCAATGCAGAAGGTGAAGGAACACATACACCATCCATTCTCTCCTCCTGCCCTCTGATTTTCTGCAGATGTTTCACTTTAGACAAACTCACCTAGGAACCAGAGAACAAGGAGAGCTGGTGATGCCATCCGCATAGATAAACATCCCAGGCATAGAACAGGTGGAGACAGAATCGGAGAAGCAAATGAAAGTTATCTTTAGTTTTTTTAAGTAATCAGTAAGTACCTCTTTCTCTCTGCTTTTTATTATAGATACAGTCATCTATTCTCCTTAAGTTTTCTTTTCTTTTTACATCAAATCAGTTTAATTAAAATTTTTAGGAACAATTTTGAATAGTGAGCTTATATCCTCTTAATTATTTTAACAGATCAAAGAGCTCAAGATACCTAAAAATGTTAATGCTTTTTTCTCACTCCCTATTGGGTGTACATTGATTAATGGATATAGCCATTTCACTCAGCAAGTATTGATTGAGTACTTACCATATGCAAGGCACTGTCCTGGAACCATGGGGTACCCAAAGGTAAATCAAGTAAGGATGCCATCACTAGCATATATCTCTGTTTTTCTCTTTCCTGTATCCCTTTCATTTTTTTTTTTTTTTCCTGCTGCCCATGATCAGACACAGGATTGGGCACATTATTTAGGCCTGATAATCAGTGTGCCCTCCCTTCTGGCCAAAGTGATAAGTCAAGATAGACAAATTGCCTAAGATAGATCACTAACAGTTTTATTTGGAACTTTCCTGCCATATTTATCAAGAAAGAGGTACTCTTTCAAAAGGAATTGTTCAGTGAAAAACATGCAGTCAAACTGAGATAAAGAGCTGAGAAGAAGACAGAAACTGAGACTCCAGCCTAGCCATTCCTGTCCCCCATTCAACTTTTCAGTGTTCTGAGACAATAAATTATCTTGCTTTGCATGAGCTATGATTTTATCCCCTGTAACAACATAAGATTTGATTAACACGTTATCCTCAAGTTTATATGTAATAGATAAAATATGTGTGTACGCAAAACACAAAATATAGTTATAAATGGAATTTTTAAAAGATAGACTTCAACCATTTGATCCAGCAATTCCATAACTGGGTATCTACCCAGAGGAAAATAAGTCATTATATGAAAAAGATTCTTGCACACACATGTTTATAGCAGCATAATTCATAATTGTAAAAACATGGAACCAACCCAAATGCCCATCAATCAAGGAATGGATAAAGAAACTCTGAGATATACATATATATATGATGGAATATGACTCAGCCATAAAAAGGAATGAATTAATGACATTTTCAGTGATCTGGATGAGATTGGAGACTATTATCCTGAGTGAAATAATTCAGGAATGGAAAACCAAACATTGTATTTTTAAGTGGGAGCTAAGCTATGAGGATGCAAAGGCATAAGAATGACACAATCGACTTTGGGGACTCAGAGGGAAAGGGTGAGAAGGGGGTGAGGGATAAAAGACTACAAATAACGTGCAGTGTATACTGCTTGGATGGTGGGTGTATCACAATCTTACAAATCAGAACTAAATAACTTACTCATGTAACCAAACACCACCTGTTCCCCAATAACCTATGGAAATAAAAATTTTTTTAAAAATAAAATAAAATATGATAGAGTTCAAGGAGGCTAGGTTTACTTACAGAAGTAATTATCTGAACAGCCAAGGCAATTAAGATGTCATTTGAACTAAGCCCTAAATCATAGATGAAATTATGGGCATGTTGATCATTGCGGGGAGGGGCACAGAGAGAAGTGACAGATGTGGTATTTGCTTATTTGTATTTCACAAAGAAAGTGAGGGGAATGATACAGTGGAGAACATGTTACAATGTATTATTAGTGAGAACACGAACATTTAAACAATGTATATGACTCCAAGAATATACAGAACATTATTTAACAATGGTTGAATTTTGGTAGTAGGACTGCAAATAATTTTTTTTCTTTGTGCTTTTCTGTTTTTTAGACTGCAATTTGGAGTAAGTAGAAAATAGAATTACTTATTACATGAAAAAATGCCAAAATCTATCAAAAAAGGGGGGGGAGTCATAATTAATGTTGAGTTTTAGAAATATTAATTCTTAAGCTCATTTAGTTTTGAATTGTTTGAAGCCTGAGAGTGCATTGGTCAACAACAGTTCTTAATTTCATGCCCACAAATTCAAGGGTAGAATTCACTCAGATCATTGCAGCTCTAGACTTCATGCCACTTACTGTTTTTACAGGTTGCCTAAGATCAATGTATGTGTCAGAGAACTTGTTATCACACTTTTTTATCACTTTAGGAAACTAGATTTTTAGTACACAGTTTTATCGAAGACAGCACAAAACTCTAAGAACATAATGGCATGAACCTAACAAAACCATCAAAACCTGATAAATTCAAGCAGATTATGTAAGAGGTGAGGTTGCATCAAAAACTAGGAAGAGTTTGAGCATTCCTTTACATAAGGCAAAAATTGATTTCATTTGTGTAAAACTAAACAGGACTAAATGTGAACATACCCGTCTCCATCCATTTGAACTAACAAAGTAAAAACAAAATGCTTTTAAAAATTAATTGAGAAATTTTAAGGACTATGCCCAGTTTAGACTTAAGAGGAATTAACAATCTTCTCTCTTCTGTCACTCCTGAAAAATATTTTCAAAAAAGCCCTCCAGTGTATCTTAGGCTGTTATAGACACTATTATTTTATCAATTAAGCTAAACAGGCTTACAATCAGAATTTAGAAAATAAATTCTTAGCATCCTTCCTCCCCAGCCGACTTTAATCTTCTCAACAGTCAGTTTTATGTGTCACTCATTAGCTTTTAAGGGCTAGGGAGTTTGGGAAAGCAGAAAGAAAAGGATTTAGATCTCTCAGAAAGTAAAATTGAAGACTATTTTATGGACATCACAAAAATATTTTGTCAGGTTAATCTTTATATTTATTATTTCTTTCAGATATTGTTTGTTTTGCTACTAGAGCTTCTTTTTATAGTTCCAAGATGAAATACGATTTGTATGTATTTCTTTTACAAAATTTCTAAGTATGTATTAGTATTTTGTTGGTGCAAATGTAATTGTGGCTTTTCGCCATTAAAGTGGCAAAAACACCAGTCTAATAGATTGGATAGACATGTATATGACCCTGCTCTTTGACATATAGGATTTAATTATTTCAAATTTTGGAGTGGGCTGGACAATTAACATCACTATGCTAAAGAAAGACTCATGATAATCTTAGGAACCATGCTAATGTATGAATAGAAAAAAAAACAATGGAAAAAATAGTGTCTGAAAGCAATCCAGGTAACCTTCAGTATCTTAATAGCATTTTAAGAAAGCAATAAAATGGCAAATTATTCAATTAATAGTTTTGGGACAATTGGTTATCCAATTGGAAAAATAATAATATAACCTTTACAAAAACAACCTCCAGTTAAATAAATATTTAAACCTAGTTTTTTGAACTGTAAATGTTCTAAAAGAAAATATAGTAAAATAATTTTTAAATCTTATTATAGGAAAAATCATTAAAAGCTTTGGCAAACAATGTAAGAAACATAAAGGAAAACTTTAAGTCCTGATTGCACAAAATTTTGTTACCTTTGTAAATTGAAAGACACTATAATCAAAAGTATGTAGTTTATATATCAATACATTGGAATAAAATATGTTGCATACTTATCTCAGACAAAGAGCTAATATTCTTAATACATAAATGGTTCTTAAAATCAATAATGAGAAAGGCAAACAACCCAATTAAAAATGGTCCCAGAAGAGAAAAAAGTAGGTGTTAAACTCATCTAAAGATATTTAATCACACTAATCAAAGAATTCTCATTAAAATAGAGCTTCTAAAAATGTAGAAGCTTAATAACAGAGTATTGGCAAGGATGCAGAGACATAAGCAATATAATCAAGTATTGGTATAAGTATAAATTAAAATAGACTTCAGGAAGACATTATGACAATATCAATATGTTAAATCTACGTACTCAATTACCCAGTAATCTCACCAGGGAGAATCTATCTTATAGAAATACAGGCATGAGTGTGCAAACATATCTATAAAAGAATGATGATTAAATCTTGTTTAAAATAGCAGAAAAAGTACTAATCTATACATTAATAAGACACTAGAAAAGTTAATTATATTGTACCTATGTGTTTCAGTCATCTATTACTGTCTAACAACACTCCAAAACTTATGGCTTAACACAACAATTCTATGGGTCAGGAATATAGACAGTTCTTCCTTTCTATATAGTATTGACTGTGGCCAATTGCATGCCACAACAGCTGGTGGCTGGCCCATGATGGAATTTCCAAAAGTCTTCACTCATTCATGTCTGGTGCCTCAGTGCTCCTCCACATGATCTTGTATTAGGCCATTCTTTGTGCTGCTATAAACAAATACCCAAGACTGGGCAATTTATAAAGAAAATAGATGTCATTGTCTCATGGTTCTGCAAATTGTACAAGCATGCATCAGCATTTGCTCAACTTCTGGGGACACCTCAGGGGCTTTTACTCATGGCAGAAGGTGAAACAGGAGCAGGCACTTCGCATGCCACACTTTTAAACAACTAGATCTCACAATAATTCACTTACTATTGGGAGAACAGCACCAAGCCATGAAGCATCCGTCCCCACAGAACCAACACCTCCCACCAGGCCCCGTCTCCAACATCAGGGATTATATTCTACCATAAGATTTGGGCGGAACAAATATCCAAACCATATCAGCCTAGTTGAGCTTCCACACATCGTCTCACAATAGTCAGACTTCTCACATGGCAGATGACTTTCAAGAGAGAGCATTCCAAGAAGATAAGCCCCGACATGGAAGTTCTTATCAAGTTTTGCTATCCCATTGGTCAAAGCAAGTAACATGGCCAACCTCAGCATCAATGTATGCTGATGCATCATCAGCATCAGCATCAGAGGAACCTCAACTACATAAAGGAATTGTTACCAGGAGGTGTGATTATTTAGGGATCACTAACATAACAGTCTCCTAAACATGCAATAGAAAATAGCAGAGCCTTTGTTTTTTTTAAAGGAATAAGGTATTTGTATATTTTTTGATAAATAGAAACTTGTTCTGGATGTATTTTTAAGTGGAAAAAACAAGTTATGGAACAATATTCATAGTCTGATCACATCTGGTTTTTTAAAAAGCAAAATTAATTCATGTGCATATAATACATATGATATATATATGTATATGCATGTGTGCATGTGCATGGGTATACACACCAGAGAGATATGGACACACAGAGAGAGAAAGAAGAGACAGGGAGAGACCTAAGAGGATATGCTCCAATATACTCCAAACTGGTATCAGTGGTGATTACTGGGGATTAGGACTGGGATGAACAAGGATTTTAAAAAAAAATTATTGTTTGACTTGGGTTATAATTTTTATTTTATCTCTTGTATTCTTTAAATTTAGTACAACTAGCATGTGTTATTTCTGTGTTTTTTAAAGAGAAAGTATTCAGAACAATCTTTAGTTCATGCTACAGACCTATAACCAGCTGCAATAAATCATGTTGATTGTGGTCTGCCAAAGCAGGGCAATGAAGAAGGGTGGCAGGTTAGCAAAATAGTACAGGCTCATCAATTAGGACAGAACAATCTACCATAATATCTTTTTAAAAAACTTTAAAGCATGAAGAGTTACTTTGATAATTTCTCCCTTTCATGAAAGTGATTTGTCCTAGGCAAAACACAAGTATAATTTTGGTAGTAATTAAAATTGTATTTGTTTTGACACACACACACACAATCTACTAGATGAACTTTTAATTTCTCTTTCCTTGTCGACTGCGTAATAACTAGAATAGAATGATGATGGTGATGATGATGATGATGATGATGACAAAAATAGTGCTTACTTACTAAGCATGTCACCTGCACAACAACATGATAGGGTATCTATGACTGTTATGCGCATTTTGCAATCGAGGAAACTGACACTTATTCTATATCATAAAACCAGCATTGTGGAAACTGAGATGTGATCTCAGGTAGCCCTGGCCCAGAGCTCTTTTTATACTGCTTCTCCTGGGAATGATGATAGATGATCTCTGTGTATACACAAACATCCTTAAAGAATTAGGAGTCATATTTTTAATACAAATCAAGAAAGAGTAATAAAAGTTTTCACTATTTAAAATCCACTTCTGATTACCATTTAGGGTATAGCTAGTTGAGGTTAAGCATTCATTTATGCCTATGATCTTGGTTTTGCCATCACACTAACTCAAAGACAACTCAAGTTGTCTAGGCTGCTTCTAGAACCACATATCAGTCTCTCTGTGCCATAAGAATTCACTGTGCCAGGCTGAAATCCAATCTACCAGTATTCTAACACTGAAATTAGAGAGCTCAAACAACAGCTGATTGCACACCATGAGATCCACTAAAATCTGACAGCAGGTGTATTCACCAATTTTGACCATAATGATGGCAATAAGGAGACTCTGTTAAAGGGACAAGAGCACAGATATCTGGCACCAGGACCTGGAAAAAAGCAAGACAGTTTTAAACAAGTACCACATGTGGTGACTCATTAGATGTTGAGAGCTAATAAGAGTCTGAAGATTTTTAGCTTAGCACTGATGCTGTGGACAGCAGGATATCCTAACATCTAGAAATTGAGAATGAATCAGGAGGTAGTGATAAATCCTGTGCTGATAACTGGTATGTAGAACTGTTATATTTTTAGGATAGATGCAAAGATGTAAAAATTCAAGAGAGTGCTGGAGTGAAGCAAATATACTGAGAGCTGCACATTTGTGGATTCTCATTCACTAAGCAAGTACTATTTGATGGCAGCATCCCAGGTTTCAAAACACAGAAGCAGACCAAAAAGACATGGCCCTTTTCTGATGGAGCTGAGAGTTTAACAGAAATGAAACAACCAGATCATTATTATAAAGTGCAATGGGTGTTATACTAGAAATACAGGATATCATGGGACCATTGTCTAGAGAAGTGAAGAAATTCCAATGGAGGTGCGGGTCCAGGACAAGGACAAGGAATAACGCATCAATGGAGAAAAAGCCCACAAATATGGACATCAGCATGTAAGGAGGTCAGAGATGGCAGGAGCTGAGGTCATTAGTGGTGAGAAATGAGGAGATGGAGAGATAGACAGGGGCCAGATGTTGGTGTTCTATGAAAAAGCATCTCTATTTTTACAGACATTAAAATTATTTTAATAGCCACTTTTATTTAAAAGCAGCCAGTAAACCAACATTTATGAAACTACTATGTGCCTCACAGTGAACAAGATCGTCTCTGTCCTCAAGGAACTTATCTATTAGTGAAGGGATCCAGACAAAAAAAAAAAAAAAAAAAAAACTCATAAAAAAATACAAATTATCTAGCAAGTGCTAAGAAAAAGAAGAAATCAAATTCTATGAAGAAGAATGAGCGAAGGGGCACATTTTAGCCCCCGTGGTCAAGAATGACCTCTCTAGTGGAAGAAATATTTGAATTGAGATCTGAACAAGTGAGAAAGAGGGAGGCATGTGAAGGTCTGGAGACAGCATTCAACATAGAAGGAACAGCAAGGGCAAACAAAGGGGGGATCAAAGCAGGCCTGTGTTCAAAGCCCAAAACTAGGCCAATGTGGCCAAAGACAGTGAAAGAAAGGCGGTCTAAAGGAGTTGATGTCAGAGAGATGGCTAAGGGACAGATCAGGTAGAATCTTAAAGGAAGACCAACTAAGCATCCCACTTGCCCAAGATTATCCCAGTTACCGCTCGTTAGCTTTGTTTAATTAAGAAAGCCCCTGCTTTACTCAGAAGTTTATAGCGTATGGCAAAGAGCTTAGATATTGCAGTTCTGATGAAAGCCACTGGAGGATTTTAAGCAAGGCAACAACATGATCTGATTCACGCCTTAGAAAAGTTGCTTTGACTACAATTCGAAAACGTTCTGTAAGGGGGAAGGACGAGGCTAAGAGCTTACACTTTCATTAATTCTGTTTAAGGCCCAGATACCCAAAGAACTTTTTTGATTTCTCACAGAACTCCAGAATCTTGGAATTTGGAAATAATTTTGGAGTTTACTTTCTCTATTCTCCTATATCATATAAGAATGCCTCCTGCAATAGTTGATGCCTATAATTGGCTTTAATGAAACAGAAATCAATGTCAGATTTTAAAGAGAAAACTTCCACTGGATAAAAAGGCAGGAGACTCCAAATGAAAAGAGCAGAGTCATTGGACGAAGACAGAGCCAGATGTGTGTCCCGACTGGTTAGAAGCTTTTTAACCTTAGGCAAATTTCTTAACCACTCTGAATATTCAATTTGCCATTGTCAAAATCACACACACCAAAGGAAACTTTTATACAGTTTCATAATAAGGAAAGAAGAAAATTATTGAAGGTCTCCAACAATCACTACAATAATGTTTTTCAGGCCATGTGATTTTTTGTCCTGAAAAATCTAGACAGGGCTGACTATTCCTGAAATATACATTCGCATGGTCTCTTTTACTGTTACAACTAGAATAAGGCAACCCAAATCTATGTGATTTACCACGGGTGCCAAGAGACTAGACCACAATCATCAACACCTAAAGGGGCCTCCTTTCTCAGAAAACTATACTAGCTCCACTAAGTCATCATGAAGGTATTATAGATAGTTATATTAGTTTTCTAGAGCTGCCATAACAAAGTACCACAAACGAAGTGGCTTAAACAGCTAAACTTATTGTGTCATAGTTCTGGAGGCCAGAAGTCTAAGATCAAGGTGTTGGCAGGGTTGGTTCCTTCTGAGGGCTGTGAGAAAGATTCTGTTCTGCGGTTTCTTTCCTAGCTCCCGGTGCCTTGCATCTTTAGCACCCATTGGCTTATAGATGCATCGCCCCAATCTTTGTTCTCATGTTCATATGACGTCCTCCCTGTGTTTGTGTCTGTCTCTTCGAATGGAATTCTTTTCAAATGGACACCAGTCATATTGAATTATGGGCCCACTTTACTCAGTATGACCTCATTTTACCTTAATAAATTACATCTGCAATGACCCTATTTCCAAATAAGGTTACATCTTATTTGGAAGTGCTTGGAGTTAGGACTTCAATATATGAATTAGGGGGCAGGAGAGAGTTCAATCCATAACAATGCTGAAATAAATCATCTTTATTTTACATTGGTTTATGTACCTTAGCCCCCAAAAAACATTCTGTTTAAACTTTTCTAGTTAAGAAAAAAACATTTTTAGAGTTACTTAGGGAATTCTGTTTTAAAAATATTTTTTAAAAGCATCTGTCTTGTTAAAATATATATATACAGCATTACAAAAAGGAATTAAAAATGGAGACAAATTTGATGCAGACCTCCCTACAGGGGCACCACTGCCATCACTTGTTCTCAAAGTTGACATTTGAATCTCAAGGGCAATCACAAACGTGGAATTCATTCCGAAAGTCTCTGTTGCCCTGTTGGAACAACTGTTAGTGTTTATAAGGCACATGGTATGATGAAGATTACTTTTATTTTATATTAGTCTGGGGGCTGACATTGTTGTTCTAAAAGCCTGAAGATGAAATTACAAATTTAAATAGTTCCTGTTAGTAGCAAAACCTGCTGTTTGCTATAGCAGATGCTGACAGTGTTCTGCCCATATCCTCTAGGCACTCATTCTACTGAAAGCACCTGTGACTCTCTGCCAGAAGGCTTTCTTTAAGCCTGTGTGTAGCACAGACGAGAAGTGCTGGGGGTTTAACACCACTGGGAGCATCCCTCAGCAAATGCTAGATGGGAGTTGGCAGATAAATGCTCCATTTTCTTTGCAACTTGGTTGGAAAATGTCTGCACTGACTTCCAGCAACTCTAAGAAATGTCTACCCTAACTTGCAGTGTTCCCAGCTGCATTAAGCTTCCGTTGCCCATTCTTGCAACTTGATTTATAATGCACCCTTTTTTAGCTGCCTTCCTTTTCTTCTCTCACTTCCCTACATCCCCAGAATTTCCTAGTTTCATCCCCTAAATAAACCACCTATACAGTTGACCCTTTAACAAAACAGGTTTTAACAATGTGGGGTCCACTTATATGCAGACTTTTTTCAATAAATATATTAGAAAACCTTTTGGAGATTTGAGACAATTTGAAAAAACTTGCAATGAATTGCATGGCCTAGAAATATTGAAAAATTTAAGAAAGTCAGGTATGTCTATTTTATCATTTGCTATCATAAAATAAACACAAATCTATTATACCCTACAACTTAAAGTATAATAATAATAAATAAATTAAAAAAATAAATAAATAAAATACAAAAATAAAATAAAAAAAGAAAAAAATATTATAAAAAGTTAAAAGTTATTAAAACATATGCACACAAACACTTACAGATTACACATGGAACTATTCACTGTCAAGAGAAATGTAAACAAATGTGACGATCCAATATTAAATCATAACTTCATAAAATTAACTATAGTAGATATTGTACTACCATAAAAATGTTATATCCACCTCCTGTTGCTATTATAGTGAGTTCAAGTGTTGTATTTGCTTAAAATTCCATGTGTATTAGTCCATTCTCAGGCTGCTATGAAGAAATACCTGAAACTGGGTAATTTATAAAGGAAAGAGGTTTGAGTCTCAGTTCCACATGGACGGGGAGGCCTCAGGAAACTTACAATCATGGTGGAAGGTAAAGGGGAAGCAAGACACCTTCTTCACAAGGCAGCAGGAAGGAGAATGAATGTAGGAGAAAATAACAACCACTTATAAAACCATCAAATCTCATGAGAACTCACTATCACAGGAACAGCATGAGGGAAACCACCCCCATGATCCAATCACTTCCCACCAGGTCCCTCCCACGACCCGTGGGGATTATGGGTACTACAGTGGGGACACAGCCAAATCGCATCACATGTGAGGCTAATCACTGCCGCATGAGCAGTTCATCGCTCCAGTAAATTTCATTTTGCAGTAAAGAGTGATCTCTTGCAGTTCTCACGTATTTTTCATTGTTTTTAGTGCAATTTTGTAAACCTTGAAAAACACCAGGGGACCCATACAAGCTACCACTAGTGATGTTGGAAGTGCTCCCAACAAACAGAGAAACGTCATGACATTAACAAGGAAAAGTTGAATTGTTTAGTATGTACCATAGATTGAGACCTGCAGCTGTGGTTGCCCGCCATTTTGAGATAAATGAATATAGTGTAAAAACCATTGTTAAAAAGGAAAAGAAAAGGAAAAGGAAAAGAATTAGGGAAGCTGTCTCTGCAGCTATGCCGGCAGGTGTGAAAACTTTGCACTTTTTGTGTGAAATAGCTTATCTCGTATTGAAAATGCAGCTTTATATGGGTGAGGATCGCTATGAAAAAGGCATATCTATAGACTCAAACATAATACAACAAAACATGGTTGGCTGGGCATGATGGCTCAGGCCTGTAATCAAAGCACTTTGGGAGGCAGAGGCAGGAAGATCATTTGAGCCCAGGAGTTCATGATCAGCCTGGCCAATGACCCCTACCTCTACGAGAATTTTTAAAAATTAGCCACGTGTGGTGGTGTACACCTGTGGTTCCAGCTAATCGAGAGGCATAGGTGGGAGGATTGCTTAAGCCTGGGAAGTCAAGGCTGCAGTTAGCTGTGATTGTACCATTGTACTCCAGCCTAAGTGATGGAGTGAGACCTTGTCTCAAAAAAAGAATAGGGAAAGAGAAGTCATTATATGACAACTTAGAGCAAAAGGAAGGTGAAGCATCTAAAGTGGGAGAATTTAATGCCAGCAAAGGATTGTCTGATAATTTTAGAAAGAGGTTTGGCTTTAAAAATGTCAAAATAGTAGGAGGAGCAGCAGCAGACAAGTTCTAGGACTATATGCCATTAAGAAAATTGAGAAAAAGGATATCTGCCTGAACAGGTTTTTAATGCAGATGAAAGTGCCTTATTCCAAGGGGAAAATGCCACAAAGGACATTTCGTAGTAAGGAAGAGAAGTGGGCACCAGAATTTAAGGCAGGAAAGGATAGGCTAACTCTAGTGTTTTATGCAATTGCAGTCAGGTTTATCATCAGAACTGTCCTTATCTATAGAGCTGCTGATCCCAGAGCCTTGAAGGGAAAAGATAAACACAAGTTGCCCATCTTTTGGTTGTACAACAAGAAGTCCTGGACAATGAGAACACTTTTTCTGGGTTGGTTCTATTGCTGCTTTGTCCCTGTAGTCAGGAAGTACCTTGCCAGTAAGAGACTGCCTTTTAAAGTACTTTTGATATTGGACAGTGCCCCTGGTCACCCATAATCCTAGGAGTTAACATTAAGGGAGTTGAAGTGGTCTACTTCTTCCCAAATGCAACATCTGTAAATCCACCTGTAAATCAGGAGGTCATAAAGACCTTTAAAGTTCGTTACACAGAGTACTCTATAGTACTCTGTAGTACTCTATAGTACATAATGCTGGTCTATGATCAGCATTATGAAAGAGAACCCTCAATACAGAGAACATCCTGAAAGTCTGCAGAGATTAACCATAGAAGATGCTATTGTGGTTATAGAAAAAGTTGTGAAAGCCATCAAGTTTGAAACTATAAATTTCTGCTGGAGAAAATTGTGTCCAGATGTTGTGCATGTCTTCACAAGATTTGTGACAGAGATACTCAAGGAAATCATGAAAGAGATTCTGGATATGGCCCCCCACCAAAAAAAAAAAAGGGTAGGGAGTGAAGGATTTCAAAATATGGATCTTGGAGAAATTCAAGAGCTATTAGACACCACATTAAAGGAACTAACAGATAATGACTTGATGGAGATGAGTGCTTCCGAACAAACGCCACATGATGTGGAAGAAGATGTAGAAGAAGTAGTGCAGGAAACAAATGGACATTAGATAATCCAGCAGAAGAGTTCCAATTATTCAAGACTGCTTTGGACTTCTTTTACAACATGAACCCCTTGTTTGATACAGGCACTGAAACTAAAGAAAATGGCCAGAAAAAGGTTTGTACCACATACAAACTTTTAGAGAAATAAAAAAGCAAAAAAGTCAGGCAGAAATTATGATGTTATACAGAGTATGCCTGCCTCTCCTGTTTCCCTTTCCACTTCCTCTACCTCTTCCACCTCTGCCACTCTTGAGACAGCAAAAACAACTCCTGCTCCTCCTCTGCCTCAGCCTACTCAGAGAAGACAATGAGAATGAAGATCTTTATGATGATCCACTTCCACTTAATGAATAGAAAATGTTTTCTTTATGATTTTCTTAACAACATTTTCTTTTCTCTAGCTTACTTTATTGTAAGAATACAGTATATAATACATGTGATACACAAAATATGTGTTAATTAACTGTTTATACCATTGCTAAGGCTTCAGGTCAACAGTAGGCTATTAGTTAAGTTTTGGGGAAGTTAAATATTAGACATGGGTTTTTTTTACTTCACGGAGGAATTGGCACTCCTAAACCCCTTGTTGCTGTTCGAGGGTCAACTGTACATTGTTTAAGAATTTGCTTCTGGGTAATTCAAACTAAGACCATTATCTTCTTAACTGCTATTCCCTTCTTCCTTATTTACATGACTTCGATTTTGTGAAGTTCCTACCCTCTCCAGTGCCATAGACTTTAAGAAAGGTTGGACCAGCTCTATCTCTGGAAAGGGTGCTGATTAATCTAAATTGATCATGATTTCTTATTTTTCTAGGCACGAGTAGACAGCTCAGTTATGACTGACGAGAGACATCCAGGAAAGTCAGCTATGGGACTTTGGAGACATAGAAAAAAACAGTTTATTTTCAGCCTCTGGATTTCGTCATGTTCAGATGAGATGCTGAAACTGTTGTAGCCATCTGGCAACAATGAAAAGAGGTATTGGGAGGACAGAGCCAACACAGAGGTAGGGGCAGAGCCACAGGAATCCCCAAGAAGAGCCAGAGCTCTACTTCCACTGAACCTGGAGCTGCCCTTTCTTTAAGAATTCTTGTTATGTGAAATAACTCTCATACTTCTGATCAGTCAAGTCAGGGTTTTTGTTACTCTGGGCAGTAAGCACCTAATTAATACATTGTTATGAGTAGAGAATAAAACTTCATAATCCTTAGGCTGTCTAGAAGCTGAAGGTTGCCACTGAAACAGAAATCCAGAGCCAAAAGGGGTCAAACAGACATCAGGACAAACAGACCACAGGCAGGAGGAGAAAATAGGGAATAATGGTCAACAGTAAAAATGATAAACACAGCGAAAATGCACAGACTCCAAAAAAGTAGGGCATCAAGGGTGGAGAATCTTCCAACCTGTCTTCTTTCTTTCCTCCCTTCCTTCAACTATCATTCACTGAGCACATACTGTATTCGGGTGCACTTTAAGGAACTGGACATTCAGAGGTGGACAGGAACAACAGGGCCAGAGCTCCTGGGAGGCTTGCATTCAAGAGAATCACTGGCAAGTTAAAGCCTAGGATTATATTGTGGAGCAAGGAAAAGGAAAGTGGACATATGCATAGGTCCAGATAAAACTCTGGATGCAGCTGAGATGCTATTTCTGCTGCTGTCTTCCATACGTGGATACCTCCATCTAGGCTTCAAAGGAGCCAAGAATGACTTCTGACCCCAGACAAAAATATTAGTGAATAAGCCATGCTAGAAAGAAAACACTTCAGAAGGCCACTATGGAAACTCTAATATTGGTAAAACAGCCCTCAGAGAGAGAAAAGTCACTTTTATTAAAAATATAACATGAGGTGGACAGTGGTGCTTGTCAAACTCTTTTTCTCCTCAGGTAAGCAATAGTTTAAGTTGAGGAGGTCAAATAAGATCAACTGAACAGCTCTCTGGAAATCTGTTGGTAAGTTCATTCTCAGTAGGAGAAAAAATGGCAGTAATGCCTGCCACAGGTACAGAAAAAATGACAGCCATTCAGAAACCCATTTGCAATAGCCTAACTGCAGGAGAATGTGAAATAAGAGTTTTCCTCTCTGTTCCTATGGGAGAAATTATTTTGTAGCTGAGAGAAAAACAGAACCAAAATATAAAACTATACTTATTTTTCTTCTTGTGATCAAACTTATGCCATAAAAACTGTGAATTTTGATGTTGGCAAGTACCCATTCCTGAGTGTTGAGCAAAAAATGAATCAGTTGACCTAAGCATCTCTTAAATGCAAAGTGCAATATTACCTATACAATTTAAAAGTAGATTATACCTTATTATTTATGAGCCTGTGAGGTTTACTTAAAGTGTACTGAATGTTTATCATTTGTACATTAAATCTGGTAACACCTTTTTTTTGCATTGAATTGCAAATGACTGTGTTACCTAATGTCATTCTGCTTTGCATATGCTCTACTTTATTTTCAAACATATTAAAAATATCCACTTATACACATTTATGCTCTCTTTTCAAGGCAACGTAGCTAAGCGTTTTATTAAAATGCATAATTATTGCTAAAAATAATTGTGTTTGTTAGCATATTATGAGAGCATAAAGACTAGTTTTTATTCATTTATTTATTCACTCATTCAACAAATATTTGTGGAATACCTATTAATTGTCAGGTGTGAGAACACTGGACTAAAAGCTAGATTTATCACCATAAGTCTGTTTGTAAACCTACTTTTCTACTGCGGCCTTATGATGGAACCAGTTAACCATGAATTATTTGTACCAAGGTCTAAATAATGAATTGACACAAGACAAAAAAAAAGAGCTTTGATGGGACATGAAGACTAAGTTTTTGGGGGCAAAAGCAGAGTTGGGACAAGTCCAGATTCAGATCCTGAGAGTATTAGAATGAACAATACAAGATCGAGGCTGAATGTGGTGGCTCACACCTGTAATCCCAGCACTTTGGGAAGCCAAGGCAGGTGGATCACCTGAGGTCAGGAATTGGAGACCAACCTGGCCAACATGGTGAAACCCCATTTTTATAAAAAAAAAAAAAAACACACACAAAAATATTAGCTGGGCATGCTGGTACACACCTGTAGTCCCAGCTACTCTGGAGGCTGAGGTGAGAGAATCAGTTGAACCCAGGAGGCAGAGGTTGCAATAAGGAGAATTCACACCACTGCATTCCAGCCTGGGCAATAAATCAAGACTCTGTCTCAAAAAAAAAAAAAAAAAAAAAAAAAAAAAAAAAAGATAGAAGTAATCAAGAGAGACTATGAAGACCATGGAAAAATCTAAAGCCAATGACTACAGAAACTTACAAATAGCAAGGAAAGCATGATTTAATCTGTGCTTGGTTGGTGTGGGCAAATTCTCATTGACAGAGAACTGTGTTGAAAGCTCTGAGCTCCATTCTCTGAGAGGTGCATCTAGTAACACCTACTAAGTAGTACTTTCAACTACCTGAGACTTTACCACTTTGTCACAGAAAGCTAATCCTTCTACAATCTCTGGTTTATGTTTGTTCCTATCAAGTTCCAGTTGCTTTCCAATTCAGATGCAGAATTCTGACACTATTAGAAAAGGTGTGATGTGGATTTCTTCTCCCACATTAGACTATGGTACATCTTCTTTGATTCATGACCTAGCATTCACTTAGGCAAACATCCCTATCCTCTAAGATGCAAAAAACAGAATATTGTATCATCAAAGCCAACAGGTTAGAAAAAGGGAGACTTGAAAACAATAACAAGTTCCAAATTAAAATAAGCTCATATAAATGTACAAGGTTTAATGGGTTGGGTAGGAAAGGTTGGTAGGCTAATACTCAGTGAGTCCTGAAATTGAAAAGGCAAACTCTGAGGCCAGGCACAGTGGCTCACTCCTATAATCCCAGTACTTTGGGAGGCCAAGGTGGGTGGATCACTTGAGGTCAGGCATTCAAGACCAGCCTAATCAACATGGTGAAACCCGTCTCTACTAAAAATACAAAATTAGCCAGACATGGTGGCACATGCCTGTAATCCCAGCTACTTGGGAGGCTGAGGCAGGAGAATCGCTTGAACCCAGGAGGCAGACGTTACAGTGAACTGAGATTGTGCCATTGCACTCTAGCCCAGGCAACAAAAGCGAAACTCCATCTCAAAAAAAAAAAAAAAAAAAAAAATAAGGAAAAGGAAAACTCTGTTCAATGGTATAGACACAGAAATTCTTCATTATTATTGTTCTCAGAGCTAATTGGGCCTCAGAAACTGACATATATTAACTATCTCAGAAGAGATAGAACTATATATCAGTAAGTCAATTACTTTTTAATGAGAAGAAATGGTCAATATCCTTACATCTCCTTTCCCAATGTCAAGGGATTTCCAAATCTCATCAACAGTTTTCTTGGGGATCACAAACTAAAAATAACTAAAAATAACAAAAGTCAAAGTGTCTTGATGAGTCTTTTATCCAGGTCTGGTGATATGACCATTCCATGTCATTAAACTCTCATGCCTAGCAGATGGGGCTGTGGGGCTCTGAATAAGGCTTCATTTCCAACTCCTACAGTTTTAAGAGTCAAGAATGAATACTGGAATGGTGTTGAGCTGACCCAGAAACTAGTTTGTATGAAGCAAGTAGAGAAGTAAAGATGGAGGTTTTCAAAAGGAAAGTCATAACTGAGAAAAAGGAATAATCAATCTTTGAATAGACAGGAAATAGAGTCCAGAGAGAGACTTAAAGTTCTGGGTTAGAGTCCAGGATTCTTTCCAGGGGGCACTTATGGGCTTCATCAACAAATGGAAAAGATCTGTCGAGGTTGCCAAGTAGTTCAGATACATGACACTGAAATTCCATTGACTGGAAACTTTGCGCTCCTGGAGTCTGTTGGATAAAAACTGACAGATTTCCTGTTTGTTTTTTTAAAGTCTGAAAATCACTACCTTTCTTTATACAACCTATGAATTTTATTAAACATTAATGGCAAGGCTGAAGTACCAAAAAGGAGGGACCTGACAAGCTATTTACTCAGTTTTACAATGCAATCCTAATGACAGGAGAAAATAGATGATAAAAGTATTTAGTAGTATATTTTCATAGGAATTTTAAAGATTATGGATTAAGCCCAATACAGCACAAAGATTATCTTTGCTAGATGTTCTGTGTTTGCCCCTCAGCATCCACTCTGTACCTCATCCGCTCTACCCTGTGCTGCAGGAAGCTGACATTTATGGATACATCAACCAGGTTAGCTCCTCTTCTGCCTTCCACTTCTGTCCAGCAGATGGGAACTACTAGCAGTGAATTAGAAAGTGGAAGAAGGATGAGATTATAGCAGCACGACTCAAAGACCGTGACCTCAGAACTTATTGATACCCTTAAAAATTGTGTTTATTGATAAGAAAAACTAAGACAAAAATTATACCTATTGATTTTACCATATGACAAATTAAAACAGAAAAATTTACATTGATATAATTTATTTAAAAAAATAATAAACTCATTGTACATTAATATAAATCAAGAATATGTTTATATGAAAAGTAACTCTATTTTCCCACATAATAGTAATTAAATTGGCATTGTTTTATGTTTTTGCAAATCTGCTTAATACCTAGCTTAATATAAAACAGCAGGATTTTCATATCTATTTCTGCATTCAATCTTTTGCAGTATTACATCATGTGGTCCCTGGAAAACTCCACCGTACTCTCATGAGAACATTAGAGAAAATAAGGCAAATAACATCTCAGTGTTAGTATAAAGATAGTTTTGAAAATAGTTATGAGAGGTCTTGAGAACATCCAGGAGTCCCCCAAAAAACTGCTGGTTAGACTATGTCCCTGGCTCCCTCTCTGCCAAGCTGCAAGCTGGCAGTGGCAATGTTCCCTTATCAAAACTGCATCTCCTATTGGGAAGTCAACCCTCTCCTACAGGATAAATATTCCATCCCCTAGCCCTCTGTGCAAACCCCAGGGGTGATAAAGGCTCCCTGTTGTTGCTAGTCCTAGGGTGTTTCAGGATTCCTTGACTTGCCTTAATCTTGCCCACACCTTTGTAAATAGTCCCTTTGTTAAACTCTCCTCAATCTTTGTGTATGTATGCCTGTGGTAGACAGATGTAAATTGGACCTCCATGATCTCCGTCTCCTAGTATTTGCCTTTGTGTAATCTCATCCACTTGAGTGGGGGAGGACTTGTGACTTGCTTCTAACCCATAGAATGTGGCAAACATAATGAGATGTCACTTCCATGGTTACATTGTATTGTGCAAGACTCTGTCTTGCTAACAGATGCATTCTAGTGAGAGACTTGCTGGCTTGATGAAGTAAGTGACCATGTTTGGAGACATGGCCATATGACAAGGAGCTGTAGGCAGCCTCTGGAAGTGCAAGGCAACCTCTAGCCAACAGCCAGCAAGATGCTGGACCTCAGTCCTGCAGCCACAAGTAAATAAAATGCGCCAAAAATGTGAGTGAACTTGAAAGCAATTCTTTCCCAGTTGAATCTCCAGATAAAAACACAGCCTCATCAATACTTCGACTGCAATCCTGGTAAGACTTAAAGCAGAGGAGCTGCCAAAACTGCATCCAGATTCCCTGATTCACAGAAACTATGAGACACTAAATACATATTGTTTTAAGGTGCTAAATTTGTGGTAATTTTTTACACAACAATAGGTAACTAACACAGTGCCATTTTCTCCCTAAACCCTAACTCAATACACACCAATTAAAAAATTAAAAAAATTTCTTTTACCACTGCCTTCCTATTTTTATCAGGCTTTCCCACATTTATTTCTATATTACTTAATATCTAAGTCAGTAGCAACTAAAAATGTGAAGAAGTATGTAGTGATGTTGGAGTTAAGCATTTTAGTCATTTAAAATCTGGCTCCACTTGACTTTTCCCTGAGTTGAAAAAATTTAGTATATACTAGTCATATATGCAAGGCCCGTTTGTTTTTAACTTATCAATTATTTGTAATTTGTTTATTTAACAAATATTTATTGAAAGCTCACTTTAGATCAGGAAGTATTATAGGAACTGTGGATGTAGGAGTGAACAAAACAAACCACCTAATCTCATAGAATTGATATTCTGCTAGAGGGAGACAGGCGGTAAACAAGAAAAATAGGTAAACTATGTAACACATTGGAAACTGATCAATACAGTCAAAGAAAAAAAGTCACACGGGGAAGGAGCATAGGGTGCATTGGAGTGAGGAAAGAGGTGCAATTTTAAATGAGTTGGCGAGGGAAGTATTGCCTGAGAAGAGGTCATCTGAGTAAAGCCCCGCATGGAGGTAATAAAGGAGCCATGAGAAAGCTGTAGGAAGAACAACCCAGGAAGACCAAATAGCAAGTGCAACAGCCCAGATATGGTAGCACATCTGGTGTGGCTGAGCAAGGGTAAGAGTAATGGAATTACAATCTGTAAAGGGGGAATGGAGATCAAACACGGCATTTACATCGTTGAAAGGACATTGGCCTTTACTCTGAATGACACAGGAAGCCATTGAAAGACTTTGAGCAGAAATATGATATGACTTGACATGTATTTTTAAATGGATCACTGGCTTCTGGGTTGAGATAGTCTACAGGGGACCAAAGAGGAAGCAGGGAAATGTTTAGGAAGTAAAGGCAATAATTCAGGCAATGGATGATGTTGGGTGAACCGGAATGATAACAGTAAAGGTGATGGGATTTCTAAACTGAGCAGCAGGGTTTGCTGATAGACTGGTTGTTGGTGGAGGAGGTGGCAAACGTGAGAAAAAGAGAGTTGCCAAAGATGACTCCAACTTTTTTGGCTTGAGCAACTGGAAGGGTAGAGGTGGCATCAATTGAGCTGGGAAAGGGTGTAGAAAGGGTAGGTTTGAGAAATAATCAGAGATAAGTTTCGATATGTTAAGTTTGAAGTATCCATTAGATGTCCATATGGAGATTCTAAATGCTCCCTTGTATATGAGAACGAACCTCAACACTATCGGCATTGGGCCAGGTAATTTTTTGTTGTGGAGTGTCGTCCTGTGCATGGTTAGATGTTTAGTGACATCTCTGCCATATGCCCACTAGATGCAAGTAGAGCCTTTACCTTCAACCCCCAGTTGTGACAACCAAAAAGCCTCCAGGCATTCCTAAATATCCCCAGGTTCAGGGGTGAGGAACATAATTGTCCTGGAGTAAGAACCACTGGAATGAAATGGAGTTATAAAGAGAAGTCTGGCTGAAGATATAAATTTGAAAGTCATCAGCATAAAGGTGATATTTGAAAGCATTAGACCAGTTGACAGCACCAAAGTATAGTCAGAAAGAAAAAGAGGTTTAAGAGCTCCAATATCTGGAAGTCAGAGAGATGAGGAGAGACCAGCCGAGGTTCAGCAAAAGAAACATATAAGGAGCAGTCATGTGTGAGGAAACCAGGAGACTGTAATGTCAAGCATGGGGGAAAAGATGTGCACAAAGGAGAAAATGTACTACTGTGTCAAATACTGTTGACAAATCCAGTAAAATAAGAATTAAGAATTGATCATTGGACTTAACACAAAGGTTATTGATGATCATGACATTGTCTATTTCTAGAGTAAATGGGGCAAAAATATATTCCTAACTGATTTCAGAAAGAACAAATTAAAGACATTGACTAAAAATATATGAAAATAATGATAGATGTTGAATATTTTTTCAATGAGTTTGCTACAAAGGGAAAGAGGAAAATCAGACATCAACTGGAAGGATAAGTGAAATGATGGAGAAAACAGAAGAGCATGTTTTGGTACTGATGCAAAGACAAATTCAGTTCAGAGAAAAAAATTCAAAGCTGCAGAAGAGAGAGGAGAAAATTATTAGAGTGATATCATTGGATGAGCAAGAGAGAATTGACCATGACATGTAAATCATAACATATACATGTCAGTATATATAGTAGATGCCAAGGATGTTAAGCTTGAGATGCATATGGCAGATGCCCATGTTCTCTTGGCACTCTCCATCCTATACATGCCACAGCTCCTACCTCACTCACAACATGAGGGTTTTCACTAACTGGAAGAGCAAGTTGAGTCCACAGGTGTTGACCTCATCTCTTCCAAGCGGCCCTCCGCCAATGACAGATGGGTACTGGATATAAATACCTAAGGAAGTTTCTATACCATCTCTTAGAGGTCTCCAGTACAACTGGCCTCCAGTTGTCCATGGCAGCAATCTGCTCATTGGCACACACTTCACTGGCTGCTTTCCCTTCCCTGTCTCACTTCATCTGCTGATAGTGCTAGTGCTTCCTGGGATAACCTCCCAAATAAGCTACCTACACTCAGACCCTTGTCTCGGTGTCTGTTTCTGGGGAAACCAACCCAAGACAGTGTAAACTCAAATGACTTTTAACTAAGCCCTACCTACTAGTTAGTAGTACAGTACTTCCTGTAAGAAAAATTGTCATTCCAGGCTAACTTCAAACAATGTCTTTCTGCCTTAAAAAATTTCACTCCAGACTATAACACAATGGAATATTTATCTTGACTAAAATGGCCCCATATCTGTGCTTGAGTGTCATTCTCTGTCACATCAGTGTGACAGCACTAAGTGTTTAGCTTGAATAAGTGGTTCCCTGTCCTTTGATAATACAACATGGGTCCAGAGTTCTCCTCATTACAATTTTCAGCTCCATCAAGAGTAGCTAGCCTAAGACATCTCAGAATTCCCAGAGATTTTCAACGTGTACTTCATTTGTTCTATTATGCACTCATTCTGTCTTGTCCATTTGAACTGGGTTCACCAGGGAATACAATTTAGATAGCCATTTTTTTTTTCTTTTTGCACTCTTTAGCCTGCCATTTTATTTTTAGCCTAAATTGTGCTGCTTCCTCATTCTTCACCCACTCCACCTCACTCAACTTACATTTAAAATCTCACAGAGCTGGGCAACTATAATGTAGTTCCTTCTCTTTTCTTAACACCCAAAATTTCAGTTTGCACAGCTAGGTAATACCAATATTTATGTAGTGCTTCATACGTGCCAGACACTGTTTTAAATGAATCAATGTTTTCTTCACATCAACAGGTACTATTATTATCTCCATTTTACAAAATTGAATTATTACTCATTTTAATTGGGATTTTGAATTTCCTAGCACCTCAGGGCTAGAAACAACCTTGAAAGTTTATTTAGGTAAGCTTTTCTTTTTTTTTTTTTTTTTCTGAGACTGAGTCTTGCTCTGTCACCAGACGCAATCTCGTCTCACTGCAACCTCCACCTCCCAGGTTGAAGCAATTCCCCTGCTTCAGCCTCCCGAGTGGCTGGGACTACAGCCGCCCGCCACCACACCTAATTAATTTTTTTTTGTATTTCAGTAGAGATGGGGTTTCACCATGTTAGACAGGATGATCTTGATCTCCTGACCTCGTCATCCGCCCACCTTGGCCTAGGTAAGCTTTACTTGATAGAGATGTGTCCAAGCACCCTTAGGATAATTATAGACCTAAATCTTAGAAATAGCCTACAGATTTCTATAAGACTTAGCCTGGCCTTTCTCTCCTGCCAATCTGATATCAACATTCCTTTGCTCTAACACTTCAGTCACAGTGGCCTCATTCTGTTTGTCTAATGAGAGAAGCTCCCTTGGTTTCAGGGTTTTGATCAATGCTTTCCACTCTGCCTGCCACTCTGTAGTAGACATAATAATAGCCTGCAAAGAAGTCCATGTCCTAATCTTCAAACCTGTGACTCTGTTACTTCATGTGACAAAGGGACTTTAAAATGTGATTAAGCATCCTAAAATGAGAAGATTATCTTGGATTATTCAGGTGTGGCCAATGTAACCACCAGAGTCCTTATGAGAGGGAGACAGGAGAGTTAGAGTCAGGAAAGAAGATACGATCACAAAAGCAGTGGTCAGAGTGTTGCCATCACTAGAAGAGAGACTTTGGCCAAGGAATGTGAACAGTCTCTAGAAGCTGAAAAAACAAGGAAACAGATTCTCTCCTAGAGCCCCCAGAAGGAATGCAGCCCTGTTGACCCATTTTAGACTTCTGAACTCCATCACTGTAAGATAATAAATCTGTATTCATTTATGCCACTATGTTTGTGGTAATTTGTTACAACAGCAATAGAAACAAAAACACAGTCTATTTCACCCATCTCCCCTCTTCATTTTCACTCTTATTAGTCTTTTAGATTTTGATTCAAATATCTCTTCCTCAAGGACACTACCTTTATCACACAAACTCACCAAGAAATGCCCGTTACATTTTCAAAGCATCCCATACTTTCCCTTCATGATACTCAGCAATACTATTTGATTATTTAATTAATATCTTTGTAACCCACCAGACCACAATTTCCATGAGGGTAGAGCCTATTATGCTTTTTTCTTATCATTATATTCCAAGCATATCACACAGTAATATCACAAGCACTCAATAAATTGTTGTTTAATGAATAAATAAATAAATAAATACATAAAGTAATTAATATATGATCTGAAAATGATTTGCTAGCTCTACGGCATGTAAAGAGTATTGCTATAACTAACTGGTTAGCCCTCCAAATGAGAATCGATGCTATATACAAAAGGTACCCTAAGAGGATGGGGCCAAGATGGCCAACTAGAAGCAGTGGCCATCAGAGGCTCCCATTGAAAAGAACCATAATATCATGTGAATCCTGCACTATCAACCAAGGTATCCAGATTCTCCCATCAGGACTGACTAGGCAGCTGGTGTGATCCACAGAGAGGAAAAAAGAACAGTGTGGTGTGGTGGCCCACCTGAGAGCCACACAGGTCAGGGGAGCCCTCACTCCCCAGCTAAGGGAGGTGGTGAGTGAGCATGCTATCCAGCCAGGGAAACTGTGCTTTTTATATGGAAATGTGCAACCCCTGGATCAGAAGATCCCGCTTGCGAACCCATGCCACTGGGGCCTAGGGTCCCAATCCTGGAGCTACGCAGATTCTCAACAGCCTATAAGTTAGAATATGCTTAAGCCTGATGAGTTCCCAGCGGAGAGGGGGCAACCAGTACCACATCTGTGGCTGCCTCCTGTCTAAGCTGTTTCAGCTCCTTGGGGAAGGGGCAGCAGCCAGCACTGGGACTCATAACTACCTAACATGCTAAGCTCCCTGCACTGGGGAAAGGCAGCATCCATCGCTATAGCCCCAGGCCACGCTTTTCCTCTGCTGTGTCCAGTGAGGCTGGACAGTTTGGTCCCAAGAGGTGTCCCCCACAGCTCAACACATCAGCTGTGGCAGACTGTGGCCAGAGTGACTCTTCAGGACTGACCCTGACCCATCCTTCCTCACTGGACAGGGCCTCCCTGCAAGAACTCTAACAACTCCAGCCAGAGGCTCAAGGACAAAACCCTTATCTCCATAGGCCTGAGTGGGAGGGGTGGCTGCAGTCTCTGTGGACCAGCAGACTTAGCCTTTCCTCCTGGTAGTTATGAGGAATCCAGGCAGCCCAGACAAGTGGGTTTCCTCCCAGCAAAACACACTCTCTCCACCAAGAGACAGTCAAAGTGCTTCATTAAATAGGTCCTGTTCCCTGTGCTACCTGACAGGGTGAGACCCTCCAACTGGGGTTGTCAGACGCCCTATTCAGGAACAATCCTACTGGCATCAGATTGGTGCCTCTCAAGGTCAGAGGTTCCAGAAGAAGGAGCAGGCACCCATCTTTGCTCTTCTCTAGCCTCCCTGAGTGACATCTCCAGATGTGGGAGCAAATCAGATGAATAGGGCCTGAAGTGAAACACCTGCAAATTGTGGCAACCCTCCAGAATAGGGACCTGACCATTGAAAGAAAAACAAACAAACAGAAAGCAATAAACAACAGCACCAACAACAAAAACATCCTCACAAAAACTCCATCTAAGAGTCATCAGCCTTAAAGATCAAAACTGGCAAACTCATGAAGATGAGAAAGAATCAATGAAAAAATGCTGAAAATCCAAAAGGCTCTTCACCTCCAAATGATCAGAGTGCCTATCCAGGAAGGGCACAGAACTAGACCGAGGATAAGATGGATGAATTGACAGAAGTAGGCTTCAGAAGATGGGTAATTAAAAACTCCACCGAACTAAAGGAGCATGTTCTATCCCAATGCAAACAAGCTAAGAACCTTGATAAAAGGTGAGAGGAGCTGCTAACTTGAATAACCACTTTAGAAAGGAACATAAATGACTTCTTGGAGCTGAAAAACACAGCACAAGAACTTCGTGAAGCATACACAAGTATCAATAGCTGAATTGATCAAGCAAAAGAAAGGATATCAGAGTTTGAAGACCACCTTGCTGAAATAAGGCATGCAGACAAGATTAGGAAAAAAAAAAAAAAGATGAAAAGGAAAGAACAAAGCCTGCAAGAAATACGGGAATATGTAAAAAGACCAAACCTACAATTGATTGCAGTACCTGAAGGAGACAAGGAGAATGGAAATAAGCTGGAAAACACACTTCAGGATATAATCCAGGAGAACTTTCCCAACCTAGCAAGACAGGCCAACATGCAAATTCAGAAAATACAGAGAACATCACTAAGAGACTCCATGAGAAGGTCAACCCCAAGACACATAATCATCAGATTCTCCAAGGTTGAAATGAAGGAAAAACTGTTAAGAGCAGTCAGAGAGAAAGGCCAGGTCACCTACAAAGCAAAGCCCATCAGACTAAGAGCAGGCCTCTCAGCAGAAACCCTACAAACCAGAAGACATCGGGGGCCAATATTCAACATACCTAAGGAAAAGAATTTTCAATCCAGAATTTCATATTCAGCCAAACTAAGCTTCATAAGCAAAGGAGAAATAAAATCCTTTCCAGACAAGCAAATGCTAAGGGATGTTGTCACTACTAGGCCTGCCTTCCAAGAGCTCCTGAAGAAAGCACTAAATATAAAAAATGAGAAACCAGTAGCAGCCACTGCAAAAACACACCAAAATATAAAGACCAATGACACAATGAAGAAACTGCATCAACTAACGGGCAAAATAACTAGATAGCATCATGATGACAGGATCAAATTTACACATAAAAGTAGTTACCTTAAACGTAAATGGGCTAAATGCCACAATTAAAAGATACAGACTGGTAAATTGGATAGAGTAAAGGCCCATTGGTGTGCTGTATTCAAGAGACCCATCTCATGTGCAAAGACACACACAGGCTCAAAACAAAGGGATGGAGGACAATTTACCAAGCAAATGGAAATACAAAAAAAGGAGGGGTTGCAATCCTAGTCTCTGACAAAGCAGATTTTAAAACAACAAAGATCAAAAAAGACTAAGACGGGCATTACATAATGGTAAAGGGATCCATTCAACAAGAAGAGCTAACTATTCAAAATAAATATGCACCCAATACAGGAGCACCCAGATTCATAAAACAAGTTCTTAGTGACCTACAAAAAGACTTAGGCTCCCACATAATAATAGTGGGAGACTTTAACACTCCACTGTCAATATTAGATCAATGAGATAGAAAATTAACAAGGATATTCAGGACTTGAACTCAGCTCTGGATTAAGTGGACCTAACAGACATCTACAGAACTCCACCTCAAATCAACAGAATGTGCATTTTTCTCAGTGCCACATGGCACTTATTCTAAAATCGACCACATAACTGGAAGTAAAATACTCCTCAGCAAATGCAAAAGAATGGAAATCATAACAAACAATCTCTTAGACCACAGTGCAATCAAATTAGAACTCTGGATTAAGAAACTCACTAAAAAACATACAATTACATGGAAATTGAACAATTGAACCTGCTCCTGAATGACTCCTGGGTAAATAATGAAATTAAGGCAGAAATCAAGAAGTTCTATGAAACCGAAGAAAACAAAGAGACAATGTACCAGAATCTCTGGGACACAGCTAAAAGCAGTGTTAAGAGGGAAACTTAGAGCACTAAATGCCCACATCAGAAAGTTAAGAAAGATCTCAACTGGACTTCCTAACATTACAATTAAAAGAGCTAGAGAAACAAGAACAAACTAATACAAAAGTTAACAGAAGACAAGAAATAACTAAGATCAGAGCAGAATTGAAGAAGATAGAGACACAAAAACTCTCAAAAAAAACCCAATGAATTCAGGAGCTGGTGTTTTGAAAAAATTAATAAAATAGATAAGTTGCCAGCTAGACTAATAAAAAAGAAAAGAGAAGAACCAAACAGATGCAATAAAAAATCATAAAGGGGATATCACCACTGACCCCACAGAAATACAAATTACCATCAGAGAATACTATAAACACTTCTATGCAAATAAATTAGAAAATCTAGAATCAATGGGTAAATTCCTGGACACATACGCCCTCCCAAGACTAAATCAGAAAGAAGTCAAATCCCTGAATAGACTAATAACAAATTCTGAAAATGAGGCAGTAATTAATAGCCTACCAATCAAGAAAAGCCAAGGCCAGACAAATTCACAGTTGAATTCTACCAGAGGTACAAAGAGGAGTTGGTATCATACCTTCTGAAAGTATTCCAAACAATTGAAAAGGAAGGACTCCTCCCCAAATCATTTTTTGAAGCCAGCATCATCCAGATACCAAAACCTGGCAGAGACACAACAACAACAACAAAAAACTTCAGGCCAATATCCCTGATGAACACTGATGCAAAAATCCTCAATAAAATACTGGCAAACTGAATCCAGTAGCACATCAAAAAACTTACCCACCATTATCAAGTTGGCTTCATTCCAGGGACGCAAGGCTGGTTCAACCTACACAAATCAATAAACGTAATCCATCACATAAACAAAACTAAAGACAAAAACCATATGATTACCTCAATAGATGCAGAAAAGACCTTTGATAAAATTCAACATCCCTTCATGTTAAAAACTCTCAATAAACTAGATATTGATGGAACATCTCTCAAAATAATAAGAGCTATTTATGACAAACCCACAGTCAATATCCTACTGAATGGGCAAAAGCTGGAAGCATTCCCTTTGAAAACTGGTACAAGACAAGGATGCTATCTCTCACCACTGCTATTCAACATAGTAATAGAAATTCTGGCCAGGGCAATCAGGCAAGAGAAAGAAATAAAGGTTATTCAAATAAGAAAACAGGAAGTCAAATAGTCTCTGCAGACAACATGATTGTATATTTAGAAAACCACATCATCTTAGCCCAACAATTCCTTAAGCCAATAAGCAACTTCAGCAAAGTCTCAGGATACAAAATCAGTGTGCAAAAATCACACGCAATCATTTACACCAACAATAGACAAGCAGAAAGCCAAATCATGAATGAACTCCCATTCACAATTGCTACAAATAGAATAAAATACCTAGGAATACAGCTAACAAGGGATGTGAAGGACTTCTTCAAGGAGAACTACAAACCACTGCTCAAGGAAATAAGAGAAGACACAAACAAATGGAAAAACATTCCGTGCTCATGGTTATGAAGAATCGATATCATGAAAATGGCCATACTGCCCAAAGTAACTTATAGATTCAATACTATTCCCATTAAACTACTATTGACATTCTTCACAGAATTAGAAAAAAAAACCTTTAAATTCATATGGAATCAAAAAAGACTCCGTATAGCCAAGACAATCCCAAGCAAAAGGAACAAAGCTGGAGGCATCATACGACCTAACTTCAAACTATATTACAAGGCTACAGTAATCAAAACAGCATGGCAATGGTACCAAAACAAACATATAGACCAATGGAACAGAAAAGAGACGTCAGAAATCACACCACACATCTACAATTATCTGATCTTCAACAAACCTGACAAAAACAAGCAATGGGGAAAGGATCTCCTATTCAATAAATGGTGCTGGGAAAACTGGCTAGCCATATGCAGAAAACTGAAACTGGACCTCTTCCTTACACCTTATACAAAAATTAACTAGAGATAGATTAAAGACTTAGGTGTAAAACACAAAACCATAAGAACCCTAGAAGAAAACCTAGACAATACCATTCAGGACATAGGCATGGGTAAAGATTTCATGACAAAAATGCCAAAAACAACAGCAACAAAAGCCAAAATTCACAAATGGTATCTAATTAAACTAAGGAGCTTCTACACAGCAAAAGAAACTACCATCAGAGTGAACAGGCAACCTACATAATGGGAGAAAACTTTTGCAATCTACCCATCTGACAAAGGGCTAATATCCAGAATTCACAAGGGGTTACAAGAGAAAAAAAACAACCCCATGAAAAAGTAGGCAAATGATATGAATAGACACTCTCGAACGAAGACATTTATGTGGTCAAAAAACATATGAAAAAAGCTCAACATCACTGATTACTAGAGAAATGCAAATAAAAACCACAATGAGATACCATCTCACTCCAGTCAGAATGGTGATTATTAAAAAGTCAAGAAACAATAGATGCTGATGAGACTGTGGAGAAATAGGAATGCTTTTATACTGTTGGTGGGAGTGTAAATTAATTCAGCCATTGTGGATGACAGTGTGGTGATTCCTCAAGGATCTAGAACCAGAAATCCCATTTGACCCAGCAATCCCATTACTCGGTATATACCCAAAGGAATATAAATCATTCTACTATAAAGACACATGCACATGTATGTTTATTGCAGCACTATTTACAATAGCAAAGTCATGGAACCAACTCAAATGCCCATCAACAATAGACTGGATAAAGAAAATGTGGTACATATACACCATGGAATACTATGCAGCCATGAAAAAGAATGAGATCATGTCCTTTGCAGGGACATGGATGAAGCTGGAAGCCATCATCCTCAGAAAACTAACACAGGAACGGAAAACCAAACACCATATGTTCTCACTCATAAGAGGGAGTCGAACAATGAGAACACATAGACACAGAGAAAAGAACAACACACCAGGACCTGTTGTGGGTGGGGAGCAAGGGGAGGGAATATATATGATGAGTCAATAGGTGCAGCAAACCACCATAGCACACATAACTATGTAACGAACCTGCATGTTTTGTACATGTATCCCAAAACTTAAAGTAAAAAAATTTTTTAAAGGCACCTTAATTGTCTATGAAACATTATTCCTATATTTAAAAGGTACCAGAGGCCAGGCACAGTGGCCCATGCCTGTAATCACAGCACTTTGGGAGGCCGAGGCAGGTGGATCACCTGAGGTCAGGAGTTCAAGACCAGCCTTTCCAACATGGTGAAACCCTGTCTCCACCAAAAATACAAAAATTAGCAGGTGTGGTGGTACAAACCTGTAGTCACAGCTACTCAGGAGGCTGAGGCACGAGAATCGCTTGAACTGTGGAGGTGGAAGTTGCAGTGAGCTGAGATTGCTCCTTTGCACTCCAGCTTGGGTGACAGAACGAGTCTCCATCTAAAACAAACAAATAAACAAAACACATAGACACCAGAAGTTTATGGTCAGAAACATTGCTTTCTGGTTAATGAGAAATTGGAAACTCCCACCTTGATTCCCTTGATCACATTTCAATGTTTCTGTTTCTAAATCATGTCTTTTTCTTGTTTGCACCAACTCAAATACATGAAAAATTTGAAAAGAATGTTAGCTCTGCAACTGCTTTAGTAACTCTGTTAGTCAAGATAATCCTTGCTGTTTAGTATTTAAAAAATCCCCAAATCTCACTTGTTTTAGACACAGATAAAATTATTTCTTGTGCTTACAAAGGCTGAAGAGAGTCAGCAGAGTTGTCCTCTGTCTGTGATTCAAGAATTCAGAGTCCTTTCACCCTGTGATGCCACCATTTCAACCTCTGACTTCCAAGGCTATTGTGTCAGGACAAAGTACAAAGAACTCGTAGTTCTTAACTGCCTTGGTCCAGAGGTGACACAAATCCTTCCACTCACAAGACATTAGCCAGAACTTGAAACTTTGGCCCAACGTAACTACAAGGCAGTCTGGGAAATTTAAGGGGACACCAGGACTATTTGGTGAGCATCATTTTCTTTTCTACAATAATTGTAAATGTTTTTGGCAACGTTTCACTGTTTATAAGTTATAAGTAAAAGAAAATGTTGCTTCTCCAATTATATTTTAATGCACGTAGAAAGTTCCAGCTCTTCAAAGAAGTACAGTGACACATTCGTAAACAGTCTTTTGTGAATAATCACTTCAAATGTTTCTCTTTTAATGAAAGATGTGTTCCTATTGGCTTTTCTTAAAATAGCGTATGCAGAGATGTGCTGGAGCCGGCTCGCACTAGCTCTGAAGCTGATTTTGCACCTCTACCGAACTCCTAACTTTGTGTTAGGTGACATCATAATGGTAGCTTGAATGTGGTCACAGTGGAAGTATTTACACCATGGAAATCAGCAAATGTAACAAATCAGCACTTTTGTTTGTTTTTCAAACAGTCAGTTGTTAAACATTTACTAGTATGTCACTATGTACACTGGTATTTAAAATGATTGTTTGCTCCTGGAAATCAGATTGTAACAGTGTTAAAATGACTTAGTTCTAAAGTTTTAAAACCACATTTTTTTGTGCCTGTGTGTCCGGCAACACAACATAGTAAAAGGCTCTAGTAGAAGGGTCAGGAAATCAAATCTATTCCACATTTTGCCGCTAATCATTCATGGTCCTTAACCAAATCAATCTCTCTTGGATGCGGTGTGTCTAGTGTAAAAGAAGGAGATTGTGACAGCTAATCTCCCGAGCCCTTTCTTGTTTTAGTATTTAGGATACAAGTTCCAGGCTGAGTCAAAACATGACCTCTTACTCTGTGTTAAGATTGAAGCTACCTAGAAACACCTACTTATTTCAAGGGCAGAATATTGCAGTTTATTTCTGGATGTTTCTGTTAGGATTTGTGTTTTACTCTAGAAGTAGTGTGTGGCAATAGCACAAATATATACATGAAATAATGGCGCTGTGTTATTGCAAATTGAATAAAAGATTAACATTGCAGGGAATTCACATTGTAAGCTCTGTCTTCTTGAGAATTAATCTACTACATCAGCAGCATTTCTTTTTTCTTTTCAGGTCATGTTCTTACATTGGCTTTTGTTTTAATTATACATTGCTGCATACATATCATCCCCAGACTTAATTACTTAAAACATAAACTCGTTTACTACAGTTCACAATTTTCTGGGTCAGGGATTCAGGCATCAAATAGGATTGGTAGGTGGTATTCAGCTGGCAGCTAGGCTGATCTAGAGTATCCAAGATAGCTTTACTGGTGTGCCTGGTAAATTGACAGGGACAGCGCAGAGCTGGGTTCACCTTGGCCTCTCTTTCATTCTCCAGCAAGATAGTCAGACTGCTATATGGCACCTCAAATTTTCCAGAGACCAAAGCTGAAGATGCCAGTCCTTGAAAAGGCCAGGTCTGAAATCGACATATGTCACTTCTCCTATACACTTTTACTGAGGCAGCCACAAGCCAGCTCAGAGTCTGTGGGAGTGATATCAAGTCATTTGTGAGCACTTACAATCTTCTATAAAATCAAGACATATCTTAAATACCACCAAGCCTTTGTGAAGGCCCTCTGCAATCCTGACTTCTCCCAAATATGCCACTGCTGCCACCACCAACAGCAGAGAAATAAATCTCTCTCTTAAGCTCCCACTACATCACAATTCCTGTTTTAAAGCCTGTGTTTTTTTTTTATTGTAGCTACTTTGCATTCTTGCCTTATTGTCACCATTTATCTTAGGTGTTAACACTATGCTTTGTCCCTCTATACAAGCTTTGCAGCATTTACCACAATATTAGTATATAGTAATTATACAAAAACATGTTAATTGTATCAATACATTACAAAATATTGTTTGTCTACAAAATTGTATATATTATGGCTAGAAACCCTGGTGCTTAATTTAACTTCTGGTAAAGAAAACATAGAATACACCCATGACCTTGCCAAAAATTTTGACAAAATGAAAATTTAAATAAATCTGTATCACAAAATACCATAAACAAAGTTCAAAGAGAAATGAAAGATTTAGAGAAAATATTTGTATCGTTTATGATTAGAACATGAATTAGTATCCAAATTTTACAAGAAAACCTACGAAACAATAGAAAAAGATAAACCACACAAGAGAAAAATGTGAAAAGGATTATTCACAATGTGAATAAGCCATTCACAGAAGTAAAAATACAAATGACCAAGAAAAGATGCTAAACCTCACAAATAAACAGGGACTTGCAAATTACAATCACGGTAATAGCATTGCATACTTTAAAACTTGACAATATTAAGTGTTTGCAATACTCTAAAGAAATGGGAACTGCTGATAGAACCGAAATTGGTACAGATATTTTGGAGGCCAATTCAGTAGTATTTACTGAAACAAAAAAATACATATACACCATCTGTGACCCAGCATTTCCACTTCTCATTAACTTTCATTGTTCCCATGCAAAAGGAAATATTTTTATGTTGTCAAAATTATTGACAAAGTTATTATATTTTACCACATTTTAAGATAGCAGTTAAATAAAATGCCTGTTGTACTAGCCATAACCTACACAGTTTTGTAGGCAGGTATGATCTTGAGTGTATTAATATAATTGATCTCTTTCAAACAATTATTATGTGTAAATAATTATGGTAAAAGTTAGTAGAGTTATATAGAATTATTTTTAAACATCAAAAAAAAAAAAAAACTAACAAGAAACAACCTAAATAATCATCAATAAGGGAAGTGCTAAACAAAAGATATTAATCTCAGTTTTTAAAATGGGGGTAAATTTTTATATATTAACATGTGCTTGTCTCCAGGACAAGTTACCAAGTAAAGTAGAACATGGTAAAAACATTATATATATAATTCATATATATATATGAATTATATTTATGTTAAATAAAAACAATACAATACTATATATTGTTACAATTTTGTAATAATGACATGTAAGTGCAAATAATTAGGTCTGGAAGAATATTTAGAGAGCTGTTAATAGTGGTGAACTGGAGAGATAGAGAGGCTGAAATTCAAAGCAGAGATTAAAAAAGGACTTTAGCCCCACATTTCAGTTTCTACTAAGACAATATATTTATTTGTGAAAAGTAAAAATAATTTTTAAAATTAATCGCAAACATTTTTATTTCAGAATGTTTGAAGAGGTAGGTTACTATATATCAGTAGCAAAATGAGATGTCCACGTTTTATTTTTAAGTGAACAAAGGATGTTTCAGAGCAATTTGTGTAATATAACTCCATTTGACTGAAGAGGGAGAGAAAATCTGTCACATTGACATGTGTTGTATTTAAGTGGGAAATACATGGAAATGGAAAGATCCCCACAAACTGGTAATGGTGGATACTTTGTAGGGGAAGAGAGTTAAGATGAGAGGTAGAGAGGACAGGAGAAGATTTTTTTTTTTTAACGCTTCTGTACTGTTTCAATGTTATGAGTGTGTACTATTCTTATGATTTTAAAAAATCCAATTTAAAAAGTTAATTCAGTGTGGCCTACTTGGCTAGTTATAAAACATCCTAAATTTCACATCTAAACCATGGACTATTTCTAGGTCTCATTTTTGCTTAAAAGATGGAAGCATTTGTATGTAAGGAACTGAGTTGAAGTTTATGCATTAAATCAACAGATAACAACCTTTTCAGTTCATGTGTTCACTGATCGGCCTCCTTCGTTAGGAGTGAAGGAAATAGAAAAATGCAATGATTAATTTCTAAGGGTTAGGGAAAATGCTCTAAAAGGGACTCCTGGCTGGGCATGGTGGCTCATGCCTATAATCCCAACACTTTTGGAGGTTGAGGTGGGCAGATCCCTTGAGGTCAGGAGTTCAAGACCAGCCTGGCACATGGTGAAACCCCGTGTCCACCAAAAGAATACAAAAATTAGCTGGGCATGGTGGTGCGTGCCTGTAGTCCCATTTACTTGGAGGCTGAGGCAGGAGAATTGCTTGAACGTGGGAGGCAGAGGTTGCAGTGAGCTGAGATTGCCCCACTGCACTCTAGCCTGGGCAACAAAGTGAGACTCCATCTCAAAATATAAAAAATAAATAAATAAATGGGACTCATTACTTTTTATTATCATTGCTTTGTAAATCTTCAGGCAAAGGGTGTAAGAGCTAAATAATCTGAACAAAATCTGGATCAAAAAATTTGATACAGACCAAATTATAAAGCAAGTCCTGGAAGAGACTGTAGTAATTGTGCAATCACTTTCATTAACATAGTCACTAAGGGGTAAGTGTATAAACTGACATTGTTACTTGTTACTGCCCCACCCCTTTTTGCCCTCAAAAAAAGAAAAAGAGTTTTACAGAACGAGTCTGTTTTGATGGTATCAAACATGGTAGGAAGAGCCTCTTCCTTTAATCATTTCCTGTTTGTCAGTTTTCTATCTAGGTGTCAGGTTTAAATTTGGAACATGCAGTATGCAGTGAATTATTCTCAAGCAAAAAAAGGCAAAGAAAAAGAAACAACACCTCAGATTATGTATTTGAAAATAAAATACAATTTAATGCATAAAGCAATGTTATTTTTTACAGTTTAGTAACTCATCTGCTATAAATTGTGTTAAAATAGGTAATGTCAGTGACTGTCAGAATTAAATATGGCTCTAATTGTGAATTGTGAGACTGTGATTTGAAGCTTGATTTGGGAAATGCTTACATTGCATGATTATAAAGTAAAAGTGATAATGAAGAATGATAAATTCCAAAATGGAGAAAAGTCAAAGTTGAAATGCCAAGAGAAAATATAAGGCAGGAACCTCCAAAGAAAATGATAAGAAGTGAAAGATGGCCAAGCACAGTGACTCACACCTGTAATCTCAGCACTTTAGGCAGGCCAGGCCGAAGATTGCTTGATCCCAGGAGTTTGAGGTTAAAGTAAGTTATGATTGCACCACTGCACTCCAGCCTGGGTGACAGGATAAGACTCTGTTTCTAAACAAACAACAATAAAACAGTGAAAGAGTGTTCTAACAGAAAATAAGAAATACAATAGCACCGATCAAATCACATGATTTGTATTGGATTCACATATACAAAAATGTAGTTCTCTCTTAGCTATTACACAGAGAAAAGGAAGAGGGAAAAGCCCTATTAGATCCTCTTGATGATTGACCCTAAGAATAATGAAGCACTAAGAGAATTTTCTCTAGGCCTGTGATATGGTTTGGCTGTGTCTCCAATCAAATCTCATCTTGAATTGTAGCTCCCATAATTCCCACATGTTGTGGGAGGGACCTGGTGAGAGAGAATTGAATCACAGGGTTGGTTCCCCCATATTGTTCTCATGGTAGTGAATAAGTCTCACGAGATCACATGGTTTTATAAGGGGTTTCCCTTTTCACTTGGTTTTTATTCTTTCTTTCCTGCCGCCATGTAAGACATGCCTTTGGCCTTCTGCCATGATTGTGAGGCCTCTCTAGCCATGTGGAACTGTGAGTCCATTAAATATCTTTTTCTTTATAAATTATCCGGTCTCAGATATGTCTTTATCAGCAGCATGAAAATGGACTAATACAGCCTGTGTGTGCCTCAGTAAATAGTAGAGTATAGCCATATCTGGATCTTCTAGTACAATACCAGTTTATTTATTTTTAAATGTGAAATAATTGACACAGTCAAATGCACAAACCTTTAGTGTATAGCACAATTAATTTTACATATGTATACATCCATGTAACTATTACCCAGGTCAATATATAAAAGATCCTATCACTATAGAAGATTTTTTAAAGTGATCCTTCCTGGTCATTTCCTTTTCCTCCAAAGGTAGCCATCCATACTACAACTTTTATTATCATAGTTTAATTTGCATGTTTTTGAACTTAATATCAATGAAATCATACAATACGTAGTCTCGTGTCTGGCTTCATTGTTTAATGACATATCCATTGTTTCCATTTGGGAATCATTATGAATGAAGCTACTATGAACATTCTTTAAGAGTGTTTTGGTGGAAATACGTCTTCACTTGATATTCTTTGAGCATATACATAAGAGTAAAATTGCTGATTCATAGGTTGGATGTATGCTTAACTTTATTAGAAACTGACGAAGTTTTCCAGATTTAGGAATTTGTGGTATGCATTATATATTAGCCTCGTTCCTGATCCTATTTTCTGCTCATCTTTGATTTTTCATATATATTTCTCATATTTTTCATACTTATTTTACCTTACTCTTTATCATGACTGGCCAGGTATTTAATTTTCAGAGGTAGAAAGATAACCAACAACTCAGTGATAAATTTCTAATTCATATGTCATGATTTTCTGGTTATCTATTGTTGTATAACAAACTCCTCCAAAATTTAGTAGCTTAAAACAACAAGAATCATTTGTTTTGCTCGCAAATCTGCAATTTTGGTAAGGCCTAGTGGAAATAGCTTGTCTCTATTCATCAGCTTGAATGACTCAACTGTGGCTGGAGGGTCCACTTCCAAGACAGCTCATGCACATGGTTGACAGGTTGATGCTTATTTCAGATGGGTGCTTGATTGAAGCTGTTAGACAGGGATCTGGATATCTTTCCCTGTGGGAAACCCTTTCTCCATAGGGTTGCTTGAGCTTCCTCACATCATGGCAACTGGTTTCTAAGAATAAGTGTTTTGCAAGAAAATAAGAAAATGGAAATTCCGATTTCTTAAGGCCTGGGCCCCAAATTGACAAGTGTCACTTCTGTATTTTATTTGTCAAAATAGTCATGGAGCCTTTCCAGATTCAAGGGGAAGGGATATGAATGCCTACCCCTCAATGGAGGAAATAGGAAAGATTTTTTGAGTCACTTCAATCCACACAGTATACTCTTTGGCAAAAAAGAAAAAAAAAAGTATTTATATTCCTCCAACATGTAAAATACACTCATTCTTTGCCATGAATGTCTTAGCCCATTACAGCATCAGCCTCAGGCTCAAGGTATTAAATATTGTCATCTAAATAAAGTTGTATTACCTAGCTCAGGTTGCCATAAAAAGTACCATGGACTGGATGCCTTAAACAATAGAAATTTTTTTTTCTCACAGTTCTGGAAGCTGCAAAGTCCAAGATCAAGATTCAACAATGTTTCATTTCTGGTGGAGACTCTGTTTCTGGACTTCAGATGGTCACAATCTCTCAATGTCATCACATGGCGGGGGCTGGCAGGGGGGGTGGAGACGGGGAGAGATAGAGAGAGAGAGAGAGAGAGAGAGAGAGAGAGAGAGAGAGAGAAAGCACTCTCTTCCTCTGCTTATAAGGTTATAGTCCTATTGAATCAGAACCTCAACGTTATGACCTCATTTATCTTTGATTACCTCCTAAGATCCTATCATCAGATATAGTCCCACTGAGGGTTAGGGCTTTATCATACTAGTTTTGGGTAACACAATCCAATTCATAGCACACATCTAGCTGCTGATACTCAGGTAAGGTTTCTTGAGTATAGGTCACTGAGTGTAGATCCTGTTGATCACAGAACCTATAAGTTAAAGAGAAAAGTATTCTCAACTTATAATAGCGAGAAAGAGATTTGATGCCCATAATAGACAGTCCCACTCAAAAAGGAAGGGAACAAAAGCATAGCAGTCACAGATCCATAGCAATTCTGAAGCCCAATCTGGCACATGGCACCAATCCCTTTGATAAGGGTCTAGTTCTGCTGTGAGTGATTATCTGTGGCTCTTAGCTTTGACTGCTGGGCTCTAGGATCTTCCCTCTGAATTATTATTTCACAACAATTTAAAAAGGTCTATGTTTGCAGCAAGGTAGCTTTCTTAGCCTACTTCTTAACAATATAAATTAATTTTATATTATCTCTCATTCCAAGTTGCTTTGATTCCTTTAACAATTTTATAGAGTTTTATATCAATGTATAAAAAACTCCAATAAACAAAGGCACACTTACATTTTTCTGAGATGAGCCCTTCTATATCTGGGCCATGTATAAGTCTGCTATGGGACAACAACTTTAAGATTTATGAAATCCATATTCTTTAGCTGCAGGGTCTATAAAAGGCTGTCTTTAAATCTTACATCTACATACTTGAGATATTTACCCTGAGATCATGTTCTGTTGATAGCTCTAGATTTGATCTTGCTGTTTATTACTCTGAAATATTTTACTGCAAGACACTGGGTATGGAAAACAGTTTCATCTTCAAGACAAGCAAGTCCTGAATATTTTCTATTTCCTCTAAATTTGACTCAAAAACTTAACAGTTAATTCTTTATTTCCTCTCTCTCTTCTTACAAGCAGTGAAGAAGTTAACTTATAAATTATCACAATCAGTAGAAGCAACCAGTTAGAACTTTCTACATTCTGCCTGGAAATATCCACAGCCAAGTCCATGAGTGCTTTATGTATTTATTCTTTCTATTTTCCCAGTTACCACAGACGGCAGTGTTGACATACCATGTGACACAACATAACAAGGATCCTTTTCCCCTCATTCTCAAATAGCACTTTCCTCCTCATCATAGGAGCCTCAGCAGTGACCTCTTGAGGCCCTTTGAGCTTTCATTTCCAGTCTCCTTGAGGCTCTTTCAACGTCTACCCACTGCCCAGTTCCAAAGCCAGTATCACATGTTTAATGTTTTTGTTATGAAGCATCCCTTTTCCGAGAACCGTTGCTGTACAATAAATTATACCAAAATGTAATGGTTTTGAACAATAGTTATTTAATTATACCTCATTTTTTTGTGGGTCAGGAATTTTGGCAGGGCTCAGCAGAGTGATTCTTCTGTTCCATGTTACATTGACTGAGGTGACTCAGTGGTACTCAGTTGTGGCAAATGGGTTAGTTTGGAAGGTCCAAGACACCTTCTTCATACGTCTGAAGCATTTTGATGGGGATGGCTGGAAGTCTGAGCTTAACTGGAGTACCTACATGTGACCTCTCCAGCATAACCACCTCAGGGAGTTGGAATTCTTACAAAGCACATTAGGACTTCCAGGGAGTGTATGCCAAGGAACCAAAGCAGAAGCTCCTAAGCATCTTCTGATCTGGGCTTGGAAGACCTACAATGTATTATTTCTGCTACATTCTACTAGCTGTGAGTGAGTCACAGGACCTGAAGGCCAAGGGCGAGGGGATGAGGAGAAACAAGGAAGTTTGGTTCATTGGGGGACATCTTTGGAGACTTGATACCATATACAGTACAAAATTAGTATGTTACTTGAAGACTAATAAGAAGCATTGCGATGTCACCATTCTTTATCCAACCAACAAATTAGCATGGTCTACTTTTAGCTATTATGGGCATTCTCTGTGTTGTGTAATCATAGGTAAATTATTTCAACTTTCTGTAATTCATTTTTGTCATTTGTTAAATGTGGTTGATAATACCTGTGTCATAAATTTGTTGGGAGATTATAAAGTGTTTAGTTGAGTGTCTAGCACAGAGTAAATGTGAGGCATAAAATATAAACATGTAATATTATTCATCATTATTCCTATAGGAATTCTATCAAAAAGGAATTATATGTAACATAATAAACAAACAAATAAAAAAACACAGAGAAAGTACTGAGAGCTAACAAAAGTGATTTTGTTTTATTGTTGAATCTCAGATATTTATAAATGGTATTTATAAACAGTGAGTAGAAAGGTGAAAGGGCATTGATACAGGTGAGCTTACCTTAGGGCAATACTGATTCATACTTCTAAATCTCTCAATGATGCTGGTAGGTCTCAAAATTGTTCTGGAGAGTGTTCCAAAGATGAGGTAAAAAGAAGATTCATGTCATCCTTAGAGTCTTCTCTGGTTTAGACTGTTCCTAAGAATGAAAAGTCATCTGCTTTACACCCCCAGGGAACCATTCTGTTTCAGAACCAATTGTGAATTTAAAAGGAACTTCAGAGTTACTAAATTTTTTGCCCCAAATTTGAGAGCCTATAGACAATGAGGCCAGCCAATGTTTGCTCTAATGAGTACAGTTTTAAATGTGATGCTCTCATGAAAGTGTGCTCTACTTTTGGAGTTGGTCAAAGCATTCAAAATCTTTTTCTTTTCTTTTCTTTTCTTTCTTTCTTTTTTTTTTTTTCAGATGGAGTCTCCTTCTGTCACCAGGCTGCAGTGCAGTGGTGCAATCTCGGCTCACTGCAACTTCCGCCTCCCAGGTTCAAGTGATTCTCCTACCTCAGCCTTCTGAGTAGCTGGGACTACAGGCATGTGCTACCACACCCAGCTAATTTTTGTATTTTTAGTAGAGACGGAGTTTCACCATGTTGTCGAGGATTGTCTTGATCTCTTGACCTCGTGATCTGCCCACCTCTGCCTCCCAAAGTACTGGGATTACAGGCATGAGCCACCACACCCAGCCAGCATTCAAAATCTTAATCCTCAAGATTGCCTCCAAAGAAAGACATCTTCATTTCCCAGACCCCACACAGACCATTCTCTCAACCCATTTGCACTTGCTCTCTCTTAGGTCTGCAGATGGGCAATTAGTAGGATTGAAATAAGCTCATGAGGGCATGGCACTCCCCTTCCTCAGGAGACATGCTCAGTGAAGATGAAGGTTTCTTTTCTGGAATCTCTTTAAGAGGAACAAGTCTCTGGTCTTGGTCATATTTCCCTCTCTTCTTTTCAACCAATTTTCTCCCAACACTGACATGTTTGCTGTCATAAAGTTGTAAACATATCTGTGATGCTGCTGGAGCTAAGCATTTTCATGAGCTGTGTGGCTAATTGAGGCCTTCTAGGAAGGTCAGATTAGGCCTGAGAACTAAAGTGTCCTACATGTTAGTGGGGTCATGGTGATAAATTGTAGTCATTCTTATTTATTGACTGGTAGTGCAGTAGCATGGAGTTGAGAATTTAGATTAAGAAAGAGTAACTAAATATGAATTGACTAGCCCATGTGCAATGATGCCAAATAGTACATTACCAATAGACTGATTAGAAATGTTGGAATGCTATGCTCCCGGTCCAGCTACTTGGATTTTTATCTCGTTTTTCTTCTACCAAAAACCTAATGGCTTGAATTTGCTTGCCTCATGTCATACCCAAACTAAGAGGAAAGGAGCAATTTGGGGCTATGGATTTATAATGGGAGGCACTTAAAAAACAGCTGGAAAGGCATTGATACAAGCTTGCAGATCTCTGAGCAACAACCTTGCTTGAGTGTCTGTCCATACAGAGCCATGCCTGGAACAATGTTTGCATCCACATATCTAAAGAAGCAAGAAAGCATATGAGACGAAAGAGTCATTTTTTTCTGAATGAGAGAAGCAAATTTTAGCTCATTTTCAGTGCTTGGTTTATGTTTCAAAGAAGACTAACAATATTAATGATCAAGTGTAGGACCAAAACTAATACTAATCTAGAAATTGTTATCTTTCATGGTGGATTAAAATCTGAGCTTATTTTTACTTCAAAAATGAATGTGGTTAAAGATCAACTTCTATCCCTTAGTTTCTCATTTCAATCATGATACCCTTCACATCAAAGCTGATTCACTGAAACAGAAAAATCAGATCTCCAAGAAGTGGTGAGGCAGATTCTAAATTAACAGACTTCATTATTAGGGTAAGGGAACAGCAGCAAATCAAAAGTCAGTTTGAGAGCTCGTTATTATTATTATGCTTATAATAATAAGTCCTCCGTTTATTATTATATTTTCACTATTATTTTGAGTTACTTGACCACTCAGATGTTTCACTGTATATAATTAACCTATCAGAGGACAAATCTATAATTTCTGGCTTTGCCCTATTGAAGTTACAGCAATTGTTAAAACCTGAAAAAGAGTTTCTGTTCCATTTTCTAATTCCATGAAAGACTGACTCATTTGTAAAATGCCTCCACATTTGTAACTGAAGATATGCACCAATTCACTCAGGAAAGAAGCCTTGTTATACATGAGAGATCAATTGTTTTATGAAATGAAATTAAAAGTGTAAATGCTGTTAACATTTTAAAGATCAATTGAAAGTACTCCTTAAGCTCATTTGACCAAGTAGTTTTTTTTCCCATTTTTTAAAATCACACCTGTGTTAAGGCATGCACTCTTTTCCTCTATCTGGTAAGCACAAGGTGTGGGAACTGGTGCAATAGATAATTAATCTCTATTGCTATCTATAGTTTCATAGTTAACACTGTCTTAGCAGAAGTGTGAAAACACATTCACACCTTTGAAAATGGATGATTAACTAATCAAATGGCAATATGAATGTTAGACAAAATTACAGAAATGACTGCAAGGCAGAGCTATTTATGATTATAACATTCTACTTAATTATTAAGGATGGATTGTTCAGTGTATCTGTGCTCCTCAAACATCTAGGCAGATTCTCAACTTTTTAATTACAGGACTCTTCAAAAAAGAATGAAGAAAATTTTAGATTTCCCCCTAATTAAGGAGTTTTAAATACAAGAGGTTAAAGAGGAAAAGAGATGTACAGTTCAAGACCACCTGCAAAAGGGAGCCAAGAAGGGAGAATCACATTTGTGTGAACTGTCAATTTTTCCCTCTGGACTTTGTAATTTCCATGTAAAATGCAGAATAATCTGAATACATAATTGAATATCCAATCTATCACAGCAAAGTCTCTTTTGATAATCTGATATATAAAAATCTAAATTAGGAGGTGTATTAGTTCATTTTCAGGTTGCTAATAAAGACATACTTGAGAATGAGTAGCCCTTAAAGAAAAAAGTTTGAGTCACAGTTCCACAGGGCTTGGGAGGCCTCAGGAAACTTACAGTCATGGCACAAGGGGAAGCAAACATGTCCTTCTTCACAAAAGGGCAGGAAGGAAAGAAAGAGCAGAAAGCAGGAAACCGGGAAGGAAGAATGAGAAAGCGGGAAGGAAGAATGAGAGCAGAAAGCAGAAAGCGGGAAGCCCCCTATAAAACCATCAGATCTTGTGAGAACTTACTATCACGAGAATAGCATGGGGGAAACTGCCCCCATGATTCAATTACTTCCTACCTGGTCCCTCCCACCACACGTGGGGATTATCAGAACTACAATTCAAGATGAGATTTGGGTGGAGACATAGCCAAACCATATAAAGAGGTAGGACCCTATATTCATTATCTCGCTAATTTTCTAAGTTACCTGTGTGTGAAGTTTAAGAAATGATACTGGAAAAAGGCAGTGACACTCTTGGAGGAATGCAGATCTAATAATTGAAGGTTTAAAACCAATATTCCATGTGTATTGTATTAAAAGGCTTTAGAATAAAAATATCTACCCATGTTTATATTTTAAAGCCAAAGGGTATATTAGTGGCACATATATCGTATAGCCTTATAGTGTAGTATTTTAAGGACATCTTAACTGCCCTCTAATGCTTTGAAATCTGGCTACATATCTGACTTATTACCCTGCCCCTAATTAGTAGTGTTTTATACTAAGTAAGCATCCTTATCTATTGAATAAATGCTAATAGTAAATGATGAGACAAAAGTTGCCATCAAGTTGCATTTTTATGAAAACACGTGGTTATGAAAAGCTTGAAAAAGCATGATTTTCAATTTATAAATTAGTCACACATTTCTTTGTTATATAGAAAATAAAAGTTATACTAATTAGCAATCATTTATCAGCACCAAGTGAATATACTGTCAACTGTTTGACCTTGTAGTTACTATTGCCCACCTTGAATATGTGTAAGGATGTAGGTATATACACATACCTATTTTCCCACCTGCAACCCAGTAACTTCTGTTGCCCTTTCTTTCCTGAAACCACCCTGGTCCAGATCTTTCCCATTTTTCTTCACCTTGACTTCTTAATAACATTTGACACCACTCAATATCCTTCCTTTTTGAAACATTAGTTTCTCTTGGTTTCCATGCCATCACATGCTTTTGATTTTCCTCTACATTTGAGATCTTCTACAGATCTCATTCACTCCTGGGATTCAATTACTACATATATTCTTATGTCTGCCATATTTAAACCTCTAGTTCAAATCTCTGTTCATCTTCAGTCATCCATATATGTATATGAATGTATGCACACTCACATACTATATTAATCTCTTCTCACATTGCTATAATGAAATACCTGAGACTCAGTAATTTACAAAGACAAGAGGTTTAATTGGCTCATGGTTTTGCAAGCTGTAGCAAAAGCATAGTGACTTCTGCTTCTGAGAAGGCCTCAGGACTCTTCCAATCATGGCAGAAAGCAAAGGAGGAGTAAGGTGTCTCACGTGATGGGAACAGAAGTAATGGTGGGGGAGGTGCTACACAACTTTAAACCTACACATCTTAATACAACCAGCTCTCAGAAGAACTCACTCATAATTATCAGGACAGTACCAAGGGGGATAGTGCTAAACCATTCCTGAGATATCTGCCCCCATGAGTCAATCACCTCCCACCAGGCCTCACCTCCAACATTAGGGATTATAATTCCACATGAGATTTGGTGGGGACAGATCCAAACCATATCACATACACATATACACATGCAGGCACACATACTTAGGGCACCACTCTCTGTCCCCCAAGCCTACTCCTTCACTAGGCTTTCCACTCTTGGTGACTGAAGAGCTATTCATTCAGCCACCTAGGTGGAGACCTGGGTGTCACCCTTTACTCTTCCCACTCATGCACCCACACACCTAATCTCTCACCATGTTCTATTTATTCTACCTCCCAAACATTTCTTGGATTTGTCCCCTTCCATTCATCCTCACTTGCCTGCCCCAGTCTGGGCAATACCTGTCTTGCTTCATATATCACAACATCCTACTAGCATGTCTTGTTGCTTACATCTTGCCCCTTTCTGTTCATTCTCATACTGTATTCAAAAATAGTTTTTAAATGGTGGTCCTTAAGCTTTTTTGCCTACAAACCCCCCACAGAAATTTTCAAAATTATATGTAATGTTTAGGTAAAACTTATTTTACTGTAAATTTAAATAATTTCAAAGGCTAGAATATCTGATACAATGTAAACAGTGATACAGAAAATATAAAGAACATTTATTTGGATACATTCAAAAGAGGACAGAGTTGTGTCCTCAAAAGTCATTTAATGCTTGCCATTGGCCTCTTTAAAAATACCTGAACAAGTTCACAAGTTCTTCTCTAACACTTGATGATTTTATGTTTTTTTCTCAAACTTACATTTCTATTATACTTCCTCCACAGATTTCATCTTAACAGAATAATTTTTAGTCTTTTATTGATTATTCTGTTACTGCAGCAAAAGCATATATATAAGCTGAAATTTTCATTTCCTTTATCCATAAGGCTCTAAGTATTAAATAATTTCTTACAGATTGATTTACTATTATACATACATATCATTCAATATAATTAATGAAAACAACAAATATGTATTTAGAAAAATGCTTACTAATTATAAGTAAAATATTATATAAAAACCACCTCTTAGTGAGATAAACGTCTTTTTAAAATCTGTTTATGTGCCTATGGATAAACATTATTTATTTCTAGAATTAGGATTCAGAATAAATTCTATGCCTATGTTTGACCTTATACATATAATTTTTGAGAAGCGTTGATACCATAAATACCATGGTCACTTCATGATGCTTTAAAAAGCATGGCAGGTTGACATGAAGATAGGCTCTTGAGAATTATTATATATAGATAGTACAGTAATGTCATTCCATGGTGAAAACAAATACAGAACTAGAGCAGCAAATGCACATTTGAGACAGTAGAATTAGTCATAATAAACGGATGCAGATTTTAGGTTCAGGACATTGTATAAATGTATTTTGCAAAAATTAATCGCAAACAGAAGAGAAGGTATCGCCATGTACTAATGATGACTGGTCATTATATTATTTATAGTATAAGCTACAACATATTTATTTTGTTATTCTTATTATAATAAATTCTTAGAGGAATGTATAGATGACTAAAGATGTTGATGACTGACAGCAGGAGCCTTGGTCAAGTAAAAAGTTAGTGTGTTTAGAGTATTCAGTAATTTCTTAGGAAAAGTAATGAAACTGTTTCTCCACGATCTGAATCAAAATGTAAAACACAAACTTACCTTTGTTATATGTTCCTTTCACTAGAGCTGTAAAATCTTTAGAAAATGAATCAATTATTTTCCACTCTTTTCTCTTTGAAATCAGGCCAACTAGACAGCTGAAAACACAGGTGAAGGGGAGTTCTCTCATTGGTATTGGAGAAGCTCTTTCTCCTTACCCAGGAGGGGGAAAATATCCAGAGGGTTCGCTTTGTTGCAGATTCTTACTTCCTAACATGCTTTTTACAATTTGGAATGCTCCAATACTAAAATAGACAAAGCAGAGATCTTTGAGTTGAGTTGTTTCGTGGATGAAGTAAGGTGCCACCCTCATCAATGTGTTTAATCAATTTTTTTTTCTTTTCAGGTGCATTGCATTCTTTGATGATAGTTCAGGAATGAAAGAGACAAAACCAATAGGTAAAAATTATCATTACTCCAGCATCTTTGCTCTGCAAGATATCTAATTCCAAAACATTCTAATACCCTATTTCTGATACCACATTTTTCCCCTAATAAAAATATTTTTAATACAAGGACAAATCTCAAATCTTACAAGTGAGTTTATTGTGTCTTGACAAGAGGGGTCTTCACCAGTACCAATATTTTGAATTGTCCATTTGTTTGGTGCCCCTGGATAACTCACCAAAGCAAGATTCAGAATGAATGAGTGATATGCCTCTTAAAAAAAGAGCAATAAATAAATAAAAATAAAAGAGGGAGAAAGATAATTATGCTAGGGCAAGAAGAAAAGGAAAACCATATGATGCCTTCATCACAAGTGTGTGCATTCTCTAGTAGAAAAAATGCAAAAGGAAGGTGACCACCTTAAAATTAACTATAAAAAACTGTTCATGACTGTGACACCTTGCACCCCAGTGAATGAGCCTACCCCAGTTGGAAATCTTTTGTTCTAAAGATAATTTCATGTCATCTCACTGCTTAACATTTACGTGGCTTTCCTTTGCTCTCAGGATCAAGGCCAACCCCATTAATTTTGCCTATAAAGTAAAGAGGTCCACATTAACCTCTGCCTGTGTTTGCAACCTCACCTTTTACCCTTGCACTTGATCAGCCAGACTGAAGTTCCTCAGACTTCCAAACCTACTAGGACTTCTTTTCTTCAGAGTCTTTGCATGCTTTTCTCAGTTTGGAACATTTTTCTCTTCTGTTCTTTTTAGTTTGACTTGCTCCTGTTCTCGCATTTTCAAAGTTAATTCCTCTTAAACACCTTTCTGAACTGCCCACCCCTAACCGCATCCCAATCACTGAACTGGATTAGGCACTTATCCTATGCACTAAGTGCTATTATTGCTTCCTATCGCCACAAGGCCTTACCTACTTATATTAGCCCATTTTCACGCTGCTAATAAAGACATACCCAAGACTGGGCAATTAACAAAAGAAAGACAGTTATTGGACTTACAGTTCCACATGACTGGGAAGGCCTCACAATCATGGTGGAAGGTGAAAAACACACCTCACATGGTGACAGACAAGAGATGTGTGGGGAATCTCCCCTTTTTAAAACCATCAGATCTTGTGAGACATATTCACTATCATAAGAATAGCATGGGAAAGATCTGCCCCAATGATTCAATTACCTCCCACCAGGTCCCTCCCACAACACGTGGGAATTGTGGGAGTTATAATTCAAGATGAGATTTGGGTGGCGGCACAGCCAAACAGTATAACCACTTATCAACTTTATTGTAATAATTAAAATCTTACTTGTGGACATAGCATCTTAGGGCCATGAGCACTGTTTTATTCACCACTCTATCATCAACTCCCATGCCAATGTCTAGCATATAAGACATATTCAATATTGAGCATTGTTTTTCAACAGACATAGAGAATTTACATATTCAAATAAATCCAGACTTCAAAGTGGTTACTTTTTTTCTTTCTGTTTATTTTGTTGTTGTTGTTACTAATATCAACAAAAAATGAGCTTAAGCAAAGTGGTAACTCTATCATCTTTTTAAATTATTTGTATTCATTTATTTATTTATTTTTTTGAGATGGAGTCTCACTCTATCATCCAGGCTGGAGTGCAGTGGCATGATTTCAGCTCACTGCAACCTCTGCCTCCTTGGTTCAAGTGATTCTCCAGCCTCAGCCTCCCAAGTAGCTGGGATTACAGGTGAGTGCCACCATGCCCAGCTAATTTTTGTATTTTTAGTAAAGACAGCGTTTCACTATGTTGGTCAGGCTGGTTGGAAACTCCTGACTTCAAATGATCTGCCCACCTTGGCTTCTCAAAGTACTGGGATTACAGGCATGAGCCACAGTGCCTGACCTCAAACTATCGTTTTATTCCATTATTTAAAAATGGGAGTTCCTCAGCATGAAACAGACACAAACCAGTTACAGTGATCCCAAGAATGTCTGTTAGGAATTCTGGGTTCTAGGCTTGACTTTGTCACAGACTACATTTCCATTGGGTAAGGCACTTAGGATCTGCCTAACATTCTACTTTTAAGTCCTGTAGTTTCTTCGTACTGTTTTGCTTTAATGTATATGGTCACCAAACTCACCAATGGGCCATGAACATAGGCTGAGATGCTTCACACGTACATGGAGAGACTTAGTAGGCAACATGGTGCTATTTTTTGTATTTGTATTTGTGGAAATAGTCGGGTCTTTAAAGAAGGGGTATGTAATCACGATGAAGTGTCCTGGAAGAAAACAAAGTATCTCAAAAATGTTTTGGAACTATTTCATTCTTCCTTTCAAGAACCACCGCTTTTCTGAAACTTTCTTTAAATGCAATGAATTGAGGGTCCAGAAGGATAGTGATAAGTAAGAAGGAATAAGATTATAAAATAAGGTTATGCCACAGATAGGCCTGTTGGGCCTGTAAGTTTGGAAAATGTGGAATCATTGAAGGGTTTTGGCAAGTAGTAACATCATGAGATGAAAAAGGAGTTTAAAAGGTTTAATCTGGCTGGGCATAGAAGGAATTGGACAAAGAAAGCCTAAAGGTCTGAAATAGTTGGGAGGCTACAAAAATAGTCCAAGTGGAAAGGGGTGTGGTCTGCACAAAAATATGGACTGTGAGAAAAGAAAAATATATGGTATTGGAGAAGGTTATGCAACATGATTTGGATTTAGGGGGTGAAGTACAGAACTTAGGTTCAAAGATAATTGAGGTTTAAAATATGAGTTGAGTTGAAAACATTGAGAGAAATATTAATGACAGAGAGTAAGACTTATTTCAATGTGCTAAATTTGAGGTATCAATACAACATCTAAATTATTCAGTAAAGAGCTATAGATGCAAACTTAAAATTGAGAGAAATCAAAACTCTAGTATTATTTGGGAAACCTCCACATAAAATGCAATAGTTGTAGTCCCCAAGATGATTCAATCTTAAGAGAAAGACCACAGAGAAGGTCCAATTTCTCAAGATAAAACACAGTAGAATGGTCAATGTTTAACAATGAAAAAGGGCGACTCAGAGAGTAAAAAACAAAACACAAAAACAAACAAAAACAGAATTCATGGTAGAAGTAGGTGAGTCTAGATCAGAGGAACAAAAGGGTTTTCAAAAAGCCCAGGCTTGGTGGTCGTGCATGCCTGTAGTACTACTTACTTAGGAGGCTGAGGCAGGAAAATTGCTTGAACCCAAGAGTTTGAAGCTACAATGAGCTAGGATTGCACTACTGTACTCCAGCCTGGAAGCAAAGCAAAGCAAGATTTTGTCTAAAAAAAAAAAGGGGGGCGGGGAGAGGCTATATTGTTGGATCCCATAGCCACACATAGAGGATGAACATGAGGCTTGGAAAAAGGTCCTCAGCTTCCATATACATTCACTAAAGTAACAATTTGAGTGATTTCCTACTTATTTTATCTTTTGACAATAAACCTCTAGTGAATGTGATTCTGTTTTGTATAATGGAAAATGCACATTCTCCAAGGTGCCAAGCTTCTCCAGCTCCTCTCCAACATCAGATAGTTTGGAACTGAGCATCTACCACATTCTCACATTCTTCTCAGGACTACTCCAAGGAGAAATTCACTTCATTTGTTTGGAAGATATGACCATTTATCACTATTTCTATTTCCTGAGAGTAAGCCCATGGATGCCTAAGGTACTTCTGGGATTCACAGATCATAAAAGTGCCCTTAGAAAACATCTAACATCTATTGACCACCAATTGTGTGCCATGCTTTGGCTAGCAATTCCATAACTATTTTCTTATTCAGTATTGAGAACAGTACTATAAGCTGAATATTACTGAATATTATTACTCCCATTTTTCGAGTGATATTCCAAAATTGTCTTATTTCCCTTGTAGTAGAAGATAACTTTATACCTTTGAATAGTGAGACAATGGCCCACTCTTGGACCAAGAGATCAAAGAATCAAAATTAGAAAATAATTTCAGCACTAAGGAATGATGTTCATCACGCTATATATTATCACCTATTCTTCTGGTTTCCAGTAGTTATTTGAAATTACAAATTATGAGGAATTTTTGTCTAGTAGAAATAACATCAGCTTGGGCAACGGGGCAAGACTCCATCTCTACAAAAAAAAAAAAAATAGCTGGGTGTGGTGGTGCATGCCTGTAGTCCCAGTTACTCAGGAGGCTGAGGTTGGAGAATTGCCTGTGCCCAGGAGGTCAAGGCTGCAGTAAGTGATGTTCATACCACTAACCTCCAGCCTGAGTGACAGAGTGAGAGCCTTTCTCAAAAAAAAAAAAACAAAAACAAAGACAAAAAAAAAAAAAAAAAAACACAGAGGGAGAAAGAAAGAACATCAAGCTCCCTATATAACTGAGAAATACCATAATACCTGGGAGTAAGGACTTTCTAAGTGAATTTATTTGGTCCAAGTACAGTTAAAACTTGTAGTTTGAAACATGACGTAGTGGCTTAGCTGTCGTCACCAACATCTAGTTCACTAGAAGTTGACAGTTTTTCTTTGTTGTTTTTAAGTTATTTAGCTTATAGGGGAAATACACTATTATTTATACTTAAACCTGACCTACAAATTTAAAATAACCTACTAGTTCAAGAAGGTATATTTCACCCTGAAAGTAAATAGCGTATTCAATCTTCATGGCAAACAATTTATATAATTGGAACACTTTCATTCTCATTAGTGAAGAGTTGAATCATTCATCTTTTCTGACAACTCATCTGCTGCTGCCCTCTTAATGGTAAGTTGAAGAGGCTGTCATTAGCAATATTTCACAGGTGGGTTGTGATTAAAATTTATTTTTTTATTTTTGTATGCCCAGACTTTTTTCCCTTTTATGATTTCAGAGTAATAAATAGCTTAAACCAGAAATATAAAACCATACTCATTGTCTCCTGCAAGCCATAAGTCAAAGAATGAATTGAAGAGTTATTCAATAATAAATCAAGGTCAGGAAAATGTGTTGACCAAGAGCACTAGGGAAAAGGAAAAAGGGAGGGAAGGGAGGGCGTCTCAGGCAGGGGCTTTCCTCCAGATTACACTAATATAGCTGGAGAGGCCATTCATCTAGTGGTTGTAGCCGGTTTCAAAATCCAGGAATCAATGAGCCAAATCAGATCAAGCGAAGTGGCTGTGCTATTTTGGTAGGAAGTGGAGGTCCAAGAGGCAAGTGAACAGAAAGCTAGAGAACCTAGTTTGAATCTCAAGAAGCAAAGGTATAAACTGGAGAAAAGGTTGGACGGTGCTAGACAAAAGAGTGATCAGCAAAGCCTGGGACAGAAGTCAGCTGCATAGGCATGTTGAATGTAAGAGCTGATGAATAATGCAGTAGAAATGCTCCTTGGTAGAGTTTTTGGTCCTTGGTAGAGTTTTTGGTCCTTGGTAGAGTTTTTGGTAGACACAAGGATTTAGGGGAATCTATCCCAGGCAGGACTGCAGAGCTCCTGAGTTGAAATGCTCCTTGGTAGAGTTTTTGGTCAGATTCTAACAGAGTGAAAGCAACTTTATAAGATGTCAGAGTGATCATATATCTCATACATGACTGAACCCTTTTACAAATAATTAAGTTAAATTAACTTTTAATTAAATACTAACACAATATGTGCCAAGAAGCTATTCTTGCCAGACAGTATGTGAATCATCAGAAATACAAAAGTGAGGTATGATTCCTGCTGTTAAACCTCATAGTCTAATGAAAGAGAAAGGCTTGAAAACAATCTAAATAAAGCATTAATATAAAACATAGATATGAACACAGTGTGGGATTATCATTAGACTACCCCAAGAGAGGAAGGGAAAACTGGAGAGAGGAGGAGTATGTGAGTTGGGTAGAAAAAGACACTTCGTCAAGTAAGAAGGCATTCAGTATATCAGTGGCTGCAGTGCTCAGGCGTAGAGAAAATACTCGGGTGGAGTGTGAGGCATATGATATGAGTGGAGTGCAGATTGATAATTGGGAGAAGCAAACTGGAGCCAGATAGAGGCAAGAGCTCCTATTAGTCTTATCCATAAGGCAGCAGTTCTCAGACTATGATCCCAGGATCAGCAGCGTTAGCATTACCTGGGAACCAGTTAGAAATGCAAATACTCGGACTCAAGCCAGCACTAGGGAATTACAAACTCTGGCGAAGTAGGTGGGGCCCAACAATCTGTGTTTTAATGATCCTTCTAGGTAATTCTGATGCACAATGTAGTTTGAAAACTACTGTGCAGGGAAAAGTGAAACTAGAAAGTAGCTTAGCGAGGCAATGAGAAGGTCTTATTTTCTTAGGAGAAAACTAGCAAAAATATGGAGACTGGATTAAATGAGTGGCTGAAGACTATGGCAACTGCAAAATACAAGAAAGAGAGAGTAAAATTCAAATACCTTAAATGAGAAAATATGAGTCAGAATTTGACGTGGTGTGGTTAAGAAGGTGCTTTATGGTCTGGCAGAGATTTGAAATCTGTTAATTAGGAGAGCACCAAATAGTTTTCTCTCAACATGTTTTTAGTTGTTGAAGCACTATTTTGCATTTTGAAAAAAATTTCTCATACCTTTCATTTCAACTTTTTCTATTTCTTACATAATTGGACACAAATGGCAGCTTAACTTTAAGAACAGGAGTTCAGGAGGCCCTGGAGAGCTCTGCAGTCCTGCCTAGGATAGATTCCCCTAAATCTTTGTGTCTTTATAATAAGCCCTGGAAATCTATTTGTTACACATGAAGTTATGTCCCCTGCCTTAAAGCTCACATGTTGAAACTATAACCCTCAGTGTGACTGTGTTTGGAGATAGAGCCTGAAAAAAGGCAACTAAGGTTAGATAATGTCGTAAGGGCAGGACTTTAATTCAGTAGGACTGGTGTCATTATAAGAAGAGGAAGAGACACCAGATCTCTCTCTCTCTCTCTGTCTCCCTCTCTCTTTTCCTGTGTGCACACAGAGAAGAGGCCATCTCAGAAGATAGTAAGAAGGTGACCCTATAAGCCAGGAAGAGAGGCCTCACCAGAAACTAACCCTGATGACATCTTGACCTTGGACTTCTAGTCTCCAGAAATGTGAGCAAATAAATGTCTGTTGTTCAAGCCACCCAGCCTGTGGTATTTTGCTATGGCAGCCTGAGCTGATTAATTATTATAGTAAAAAGAACATGGCCTCTGAACCAAACAGATGTGACTTTAAATCCTAGCTCTGTCATTCATTAGTTGTATCTTTGTGTCCCAGTTTCCTTATTGTTAATATAGACAATGAGGATAATATTGCCTCCTATGGTCATTTACTTATTCAACAAGTATTTATTGAGTGCTTTTTATGTACCAGGTACTCAACAAATAATTGCTATGCTCTTGAGGCTACAATGGCAATCAAGAAGAAAAATAATCCTTTCCTTCCTGGAACTTATGATATAGAAAGAAACGGATGACAATGAATGAATCTCACAAATTTATGTTGGTTTGTAAGTATAATCAGTGCTACAGTTTCTAATAAAAAAGCATGGCTCCTCCAAGGCCATGCCCCCTTCTTAGGGCAGCCTTCTATCAATGATCGGTTAATGCAGTAGTACAAAGTCCAGCTCCCTGGCTCCAATTCAGGACAATTCTGAAGGGCCATCCCAGCTTCAAAGCTTTCTGTGGAGTTGGCTTAGTTCTTATTATGACTGTACCACAGCTCAAATTCTCCCTCTCCCTAATGCTGTTTCTTTCCCTTCTTTTCCGTAAGTATTAGCTTTCCAAAAGTAGAGCACTCCCTAACAAATTTCCATGTGCTAATCTTCACCTCAGAGTGTGCTTCCCAGGGGTTGACCTGGAATAGCAGGTTCATATGGAATATATGTAAACCTGATCTGCAACCAAGAATGGGAAATGAAGATTCTTCAGCTAAACCTGAGAGTGTATTGGATATGGGCTCCCTCCCACAGCCCATTCCTCATCTGATTGCCCACAAACCAGAAGCCAGCAGCCACAGAACCAGGATAGACAGGCAGGTGACACTGTTCATTGTCCTGACACAGACCGGTCACATATCCTGTTTCGAGCCTTTGGTCCAGTGGTCAGATGTGCAGAAACAAAGTCTCAATCTGGAAAAGATGAAAATATCATGTGTACCCTCACCTTATCCATTTAGAATTTGTGTCAGTTGAAAAGACCAGGATACATTCACAGAAATAGGCAGGAAGATGGACAGAATAAATAGTCTAGAAACAGGCCCAAGATGAGAGAAAGAACTGAAAAGAAAATGGTATCTATTTTTCTAGTGGATATTTTTCTAGTAAATATATCTAGAAAATAGTGTAAAAAATTGGTTAGTTATTTGGAAAAAAAAATTAAGGTAGATATTCAATTCTCACCATAAATAAAATGAAATAAAGATAAGAAAAGAAGGTAGATGTAAAATAGAAATCTATTTCTTTTTTTAATTTGTGGGGCTTTTTAAAATGCTGCTTTAAGTTCTGGGATATATGTACAGAAAGTACAGTTTTGTTACATAGGTATACGTGTGCCATGGTGGTGTGCTGCACCTATCAACCCGTCATCTTGGTTTTAAGCCCCGCGTGCATTAGGTATCTGTCCTAATGCTCTCCCTCCCCTTACCCTAGAAATCTATTAAAAAAAAAAAAAAAACAACACAAGAAAATATTGGGGACAGGATGGGTTATCTCTCTCTAAGAATTAACCAAATCAAAATAACAAAGGAAAATACTCTATATGTCTATAAGTCTGTCAAATTAGTATAAGTAAAAGAAAAACAATTACAAAGAAGCAACGCTACAAAAAGGATAGAAAAAGACAATACCCTTGACATAGAAAGACAATATATAAATCAGTAAAAAAATAGTAATAGTATAAATTACAATGGGAAAGAATATAGACGTTTCACAGAAGGCCAATTAAAGGGCTAGTAAATACACAAAAATGTTTATCAGCACTAATAAAAAGTTAAAAGTTGTAACAATATGCCTCTTTGTAGCAATAAAAAATATTTAGGATAACATTACCTATTGCTAAAAATTTATCCATAGTAATTAGCAAAATAATTTTACTCCTACGAATTATCCTTCAGAAATAAACAGAGCTAGAGATAAATGCTTTATTTTTAGAATATTTATCTCTGTGTTAATTTTGAAAGAAAATTTAGAAAAAACCTAAAACATCAATAATAAGTAAAAAGTGAAATAAATTTTGGTATCTATATACAGCTTTGATGAAGACTTTAATTTTTTCTAAGCTTCTAATAATACAAATAAAAGGAAGTATGTATAGATATATTCAGTGTATGTTTTATATGATTGATAATGATTCAAGCATAATCAAATGAATGATTATTTCCCCTTAATCTTTGCTTTTAAGTTCCCAGAAATCAACACCTTTATAAATTTATCCCGCAGATATTTGGTGAGTGGCTTTTATGTCTTAGGCACTGGGAGAAATGCTAGGTGAGGGGCTTTGGCATTTGTGAGTCTTTGGGTCTCTAGCTTACTGGCCACCATAGGATATGGAGCTGAACTATATATATAGAACCATATCCAGAGAAATTGTCACTGTCACACCTGCAGTAGCATAACACATGGGTCTTCAAAGAAAGAAGGCCTGGCATGAGTGTTGAGAGCTGAAGCATTAAGAACTAAGGGATTTTCAGCCAGAGAAGGCAAAAGCAAAGAAGAGCAGATTACAACAGGCAAAGAATAGGCAAATAGTAATATGGGGTAATCCTGGTAAAGTAGTAGGCTGCTTCCTGTGCTTGGATTTTCATGTATTCTCATCCAGTTCTGTTGCTTGTATGATCTTATTCTATGGGCAATGAGAGAACCATTGCAGGTCTTTGTATGAATTATGACAGTGTTTTTGAGTAGCAAGAGGCAGGAACCAACTGAAACAAAACATGGGAAACAACGAGCAAGTGTTCTTTTAGACTAGATTGCATGCAGGTTGATTGTCTTGGAATATAATCCCAGGAAGCAGGAGTGAGGAAGAGGGAAGAGGAAAAGAGGGAAGGACAGAAAGACAATACATGAATGTATCATTAAGTTTCCTACTTCACAGGTGACTGGTGCAGTTTACCATGAGACATTTGCAGGAATCTTTAAAATGTGTTTCAAGACTGTCTGCCTAGGGAATTAAAAAATGGCACACATTTATCCATTGGATTCCATTCACTATTAATCAAGGTAGTCCCGCCGCCATTAACTTCCCCTGCACTTCTAGATTGTATATGAACGACTACTGAGAGGGTCCCTGTGCATGATCCATGGTGTAGTGTCAGAGAAGCAAGTGAGAAGTACAACGCTGAGGCAAGGTGCTGTCAAGTTGCACCTACATGAAGAAGGTTGAAGGAAGCTTGAAAAGAACTTGCCCCACTTATAAGAGTTGGGGCCAAGAGTATTTGAAGTGGTACACAAGAGGTGTCCTATATATGTCTGTTGTGGCTCAACGAAGAGCAAAGACACAGAAAGGCAGATATAGAGCTGAGCCTCACAGAAACTGCAACTGGAAACACAAAATTCTTCTGGACTTTCTCAGTCTTGAGTCTCTATATCTCTTTGGTTGGGCTTCACCCTTTTTCTCTCCCTATAGGTAGCTTTCACTACATGGCAAAAACTAGTCTCTTAATGACTTCTGCACATTTTGCATTTAACAATTGCAGACTCAGAATACAAACTGACATGCTTAGACTCACATCTATAATTTCTAGGACACAGTTTCATCAGCCTTTCATAGACCAGGTATCCATTTTTGGACCATGAATATGGGTAAAGATAGATGGCATGTAAGGACATGAGGACACTGGTAGAAGCCATATAATAAAGCAGGGGAAGAACAGAAGAGCAAGATGCCAACCGGACAATACCAGAAATGTGTATCTCATGTCCTGAGTTAAGGAAACATCTCTTAAAGCATATAGAACCTGAAAGTACCTACAGCAAATAACCAGAAAAGACAAAAATAGTGTCAGAATTAAGGCAGGAGTTAGGGACAAGGAAAAGAACAAAAATGGTATTAATAAAGAATAATTGATGGGCCATGTGACCCACTTTAGTTTTACATGGTGCCCTTACATTCTCCATTAACAGGAATTTGTGCAACAAGCATTTATGATGTCACATCCTGTGAGAAATGTAGGGGATTACCATAGCACATAAGACACAATCTTTCTCCTCAAAATGCAGATAGTCATGTGACTTAGCAACAAACAGTAATACCCTATTTTTATAGGATATCTTTCATCTACACCTTGAAATCCCTGGCTCCATGACACAGAATCAGATTAATAGAAGGTAACATTAACACTCTTCTTTACTGAAGGTCAAGGCCTGAGTTCTTTGGGATGTTTTCATTTGGACTTAACGCTCCATGTCCAACTGGTAAAGATACCAGAATCAGTGATGTGGGATTGTTTTGTTTGAGCATAGCACTTGGAAGAAAGCATTGAAACTTGATAGCAATACTCAACATTATATTTTTTTCTTGTATCTCGTTTGGCTCCAAATAGTAGTGAATAATCTAGCTATTTTAACCCTATTCACAGGGCATGACAGTAATCCCACACCTATTCTACATGGTAAAAGCTTTGCCAATGAGGACTCCATTTGCCTTTCTCTTGTTGAAAATCTAATTATTCTTTAAGACCTACTTCAAACATAAGCATGTATATAAAGTCTTATGAAAGTCAAATTAATTTCTCCATTCTTTGGGCTCCCATATCATCACCTATCAGTTGAATTGTAATTATTTTTTCATATGTTTTTCTTTCTCCCTCTAGACTTTGAGTTGCTTAAAGGCAGAAACCTCATCTTACTGATCTTTATTTTCCCAGGATTCAATACAGTGCATGGCATATAGAAAGTTCTCTGATCTGAAGGAGGAATGGTGCTGAATTAAGACATTTGTCCTTTTTCAGATTAGCAGGGTGGAGATACTTGGTGTTAAGTCACTTAAGTTTTCATAACTTTGTTTCCTCCAAATGAGCAAAAGATCTCTGACATGTTTTCAGTGCAGTTGACCCACTAACTGGTATGCCACTGATGTTTCAGGCTTGGTGTACAACAAAAAGCAGTCCCGTGTTTTGTTCGTCAGTTCCTATGAGAAATTCTACAGAGAATCATAGCACCCACACAAAGCCAAAATAGGAGAAATCCAACATAAGTCCTATCATAGTATTATTATTACTTTTAAAAATTATTTCTTTTCTAGGAATAGAGCCTCTGACCCCAGATAATATTGTGGTCTGTCTCAAAGGAGGCCATGCAGAAAACCATACACAGTAAAAACAAAACATAAAATATAGAAAGCCTTCTGCAGAGGTGAGAGGTGATATTTCACACTTTTTTTTTTCTCACCTGATAAATGATAGGGCACACTGCTAAATCTCCTTTGTTCATTTGAAGGTTGTTTCACATAATACTGATTTAAACCCATTGTTGTCTAGATTTCAGTCCTGAAGGCAGAGTAGCTCTGAATAAAAATTTTTAAAAACTACATATCACGTAATAATAGTTTGAAAGAACAGTTTTTCAAAAGTGAAAATAGAGAGGATAATCATCATAGTAATAATAGCTACAGTTTAAGAATCGCCTACTAGCCGGGCGCGGTGGCTCACGCCTGTAATCCCAGCACTTTGGGAGGCCGAGGCGGGTGGATCACAAGGTTAGGAGATCAAGACCATCCTGGTGAACACAGTGAAACCCCATTTCTACTAAAAATACAAAAAATTAGCCGTGCGTGGTGGTGGGTTCCTGTAGTCCCAACTACTCGAGAGGCTAAGGCAGGAGAATGGCATGAACCCGGGAGGCGGAGGTTGCAGTGAGCCGAGATCCCCTACTGCACTCCAACCTGGGCGACAGAGCCAGACTTTGTCTCAAAAAAAAAAAAAAAAAAAATGGCCTACTGTGTGCTGGACACCACTGTCAGTGTTTGTAATAGTGCATTGTTAAGGCTCAAATCAATCATGCAGAGGTAGGTTATATTTTTACAGATGAAAAAATTGAGGCTCAGGAGGATAAATAATTTCCCAAATGTTACATTAAAAGTAGCAGAGCAGTTATGTCTATATATACAACAACATGAATGAATCTCATAGCCATGAAGTTGAGCAAAAAAAGTCAGATAGGAAAGACTATGCACTGTATAGTTACATTTATATAAAGATCAAAAACAGGCAAAACTAATCAATGCTCAGAAAAGTTATGAAAGTAGTTACTTTTGTGGAGAGATGTTTTACTAAGAGGAGATAAAAAGGAACCTTCTGGATGACTAGAAATGTTCTATATTTTGACAGAACATTATTTGGGGTGGTAGTTCAAAGTGTATAAATATGTAAATACTCACTTAGCTGCACAAAGATTTGTAGTCTTTACTGTATGTAAGTTACATCTCAGTTTAAAAAGTTAAGTAAAGTAGGGGAGAAAAATGAGTTTAGCTCTGTGTATTGGGCCATTCTCACATTGCTCTAAAGAAATACAAAGACTGGATAATTTATACCAAAAAGAAGTGTAATTGGCTCACAGTTCTGTAGGTTGGACAGGAAGCATGACGCTGGTATCTGCCTGGCTTCTGGGGAGGCTTCAGGAAACTTACAATCATGGTGGAAGGTGAAGGAGGAGCAGGCATGTCACATGGCTGGAACAGGAGTGGGAGAGAAAGGAGGGGCCACACACTTTTAAACAGATCTCACAAGATCTCATTCACTATCGCAAGGACAGTACCAAGAGGATGGTGCTAAACCGTTCATGAGAAATCTGCTCCCATGATCCAATCACCTCCCAACAGGCCCCACCTCAAATATAAGGGATTACATTCAGCATGAGATTTGGGTGAGTACATACATCCAAACTATATCACTCTGTCTAGTTCCAGTGGTCCTAGTGATACCTAGATACTTTATCTGCAATTAGTTTCAAGTTTTTATATTAACTACAAACTCTTACCCATTTTTCCAGGATAGCCGAAAGAAGTCTTTACAGATAATTTAATAAACAACTGTATGTAAGTTAATGTAGCAGAAATTGCAGATTACAAGGAGGTTGGTTATGAAAAGTTGATATAGTAATCTGGGACTAAGTTTATAGTTTTGTGAACCTTGCTAAAAGAAGGGGTTTGAATTTTATTTATATAGGGAACTACTGAGGATGTATATATGTATGCATTTGTTTCAACTGGCAAGTTAGATAGTATATATTTATAGTATACATTATGATGTTTTAAAATACATATTGTAGAATGACAAAATAAAGCTATTTAACATATGCATTACTCCACATACTTACCATTTTTTTTGTAATGGGAATACTTAAAATCTATTAGAGAGTGGCAATTTTCAAATAGATAATATATTGTTACTAACTGAAGTGATCATGATGTACAGTAGATCTCTTGAACTTATTCCTCCTGTCTAACTGAAATTTTCTATTTTTTTTTTAATTAACATTTCCCCAAGGTCCCCAAACCCCTAGCTTCTGGTTACTGCCATTTTACTCTCTGTTTCTATAAGTTTGACTTTTTCACACTGCACCTGTAAATAAGATCATGTGGTATTTTTCTTTCTGTGCCAGGCTTATTTCACAGAAGAGTCTTTCAAAATTGAAGGACACATAATATCCTTCAGATTCATCCATGTTGTTGCAAATGACAGATTTTCTCTTTTTAGAGCTGAACAGTATTCCATTGTGTGTATATATACCATGTTTTCTTTATCCATTTGTCTATTGATGGACACTGAGGTTGATTTCATATCTTGGCTATTGTGAATTATGCTGCAATAAAACATGGGAGTGCAGATATCTCTTTAGCATGTTGATTTCATATCCTTTGAATATATACCCAGTAGTGGGACTGCTGGATCATATGGTAGTTCTGTTCTTAAGTTTCTGGGGTGCCTCCAGACTGTTTTCCATAATGGCTGTACTAATTTACATTTCCATCAGCAGTGTCTAAGTGTTCTCTTTTCTCTATATTGTCACTAATGCTTTATTATCTTCCTGTATTTCTGCTATTCTAACAGATCTTAAGTGATACCTCATTGTGATTTTAATTTGAATTTCCCCGATGATTAATGATGTTGAACATATTTTCACATACTTATCATTTATATGTCTCCTTTTGAGAAATGCCTATTAAGGTCCTTTGTCCATTTTTAAATTGTTTTTTTTTTTTTCTTGCTATGCAGTTGTTTGAATTCCTTATATATTTTGGATGTCAGCTCCTTATCATTTGTATGGTTTGCAAATATATTCTCCCATTCTATAGGTTGTCTCTTACTGGGAATTTTATATAAGAAATTTTAGAATCATATTTGCTGTTGTGGGTGAAATGGATTAGAGAGAATAAGCGGGAGGAAGAAATGCCTAGGAACAGAGAGGCAATTCAGAACTATTACAATAATATCAGCAAAAATGGGCAGATCTTGGACTAAGAGTTATGACTCTGATTGGCAGATGAAATAAAGATATATTAAGGAAGGAGAACTGACTAGATGTTTTGATCAATCAGATGTAGAGAATGAGGGACAGTCAGGAGCTGATTGAAGTGAATAGGTGAACTGAGTCAGATTAAAACAGGCCCTATTCAACAGCCAGGAAAACAGGGACAAAGTATTTTATTCTGGTGAGAGGCTAACACTAGTCAGGTTCTCAGGGCTCTAGTGAAGTGATTTGGGATTCAGGGAATAATTGTAGTCCTTGTAAAAAATCTCAATGCTTTTATCAGTTGAACTGTATCTCCCAAAATTCTTGTGTTGAAGTCCTAGCCCCTAGCACCTCAGAATGTGACTGAATTTGGAGATAGGGTTTTAAAAGAGGTAGTTTAGACAAAATGAGGCCATTAAGATATTCATTAGAGTGGGTCCCAATCCAGCATGGCTGGTGTCCTTACAAGAAGACATTAGGACACACAGCTACACAGAGGGAAGACCATGTGAAGACACAGGAGAAGATGCCATATACAAATCAAGAAGAGAGGCCTCGGGAGAAGCAACTCTGCCAACATTTTTGATCTGAGACTTCTAGCCTGCAATTGTGAGAAAATATTTCTGTTGTTTAAGCTACCCAGACTGTGGCACTTCATTATGACAACCCTAGCAAATACTACAAATGTCAACATGGACCTAAGTCCTTTTAAACCAGAGAAGGCACAAGCCATGTGAACTGGGTGCTAAATAATACAGCTCAGAAAGTAGGCAGGGCCACCAGGGACCCTTGGTTAGTGATCTTCTGGCCAAGAAGTACTTCTCAATCCTATCCTCTGGTAGAGATGGGGCGTCTAATATTCTTTCAAGTTTGATTCTTATTGACTCAAGTTTGATTCTTATTGACTCAAGTTTGAAATCTCATTGACTTCAAGTTTGATTCTTATCTGTAGCAGAGCCAAGCTACAGATGAAAAGCCTTTAATTCTGATGCTAAGAAGAGGCAGAAGCAAGCAGGTGCTGACTGACAATCTCAATTTCAAAAAATAACTAACTGCATATCAACATATAGCATAAACGAATGTTAGATCCAGTCGGAATTGACTCAAAAATAATTAAGATATTTGTTTCTACTTGCACATTCCTTTGCCTTCACATGCAAAGAGAAATTCACTGTGGTTCAATTGCTGTTATTACCCTGCATTACTGCAAATTTCTCTGAACTGATCTTTCTGTTTCATTATCGCCACTCTTAGCCCCCAATAATGAGGATCAAGGGCAGATCATTTTAGGCATGAATAGGCACATTGCCATGATTTTCTCATTTGTCTGTACACATTTGCCAAAAAAAGGAATTATCCAGATATCTTGACTCTTTGTCCTAGTCTCCTAAATCCAATTTCAAAGGGTAGATTCTTCCTTTGCAATTACTCTCACATCCATCCTTTTACATTTTTATATGTCCCAGTTCCAGCTCTTTTCAGATCTTGCCTAAACCAGTACAATAGTCCCCTTACTTTTCTGCTTGACTTTTAGCTCTTTCCTCGTTACCTAAATTCATCCTGCACAAAACTTTTATAAAACACCTTTAGAAAATGTTGACCACAATGCTCTTTTCCTATATATTAACCTTCAACAGATTCTGGTTGCTTATTCAAACACATTCAAACACCTCTGTCTTTAAGACTGTGGGAATCTGGCCTTTTCTAGCCAATGCATAACTGCCCTAGCTTCCCAAATCCTCAAATGCATTGAAGTAGTTTCAAGCATTGCCCAGCACATGCCTGCCACACAGCCCGGTGCTTCCTGCCACACAGCCGGGTGCTTCCCACCCCTGTGTTTTTGTTCATTTGGTTCCATTCCTTAGCCTGCACTCTGCCATGCTCCACCATGCTCCTTCAAGAACAGTTCAAATCCCAGACGCTTTTGCTCTCATTTTTCTCCCAGCATGAGATGCCCTTTTTTCTGTCTACTCATTCTACCCATCTTTCAAGGCGAAGCATAACTTCTAACTTACCTTTGAAGTCTTTCCTAACCATTGCGGCATTCAATCCTTTGCGAAAGGCTTTTGTGGGGTCACCAGTTACCAGATGTTGTCTGAGCTCTAGGGATCACAATTGGGTAAGACACTGTTCCTAATTTCCAGGATGATATCCTCTCCTCTTTCCTTGAGCTCCTATTGCAGTTACGACCCAAAGAATTGCCTATTAATAATGCAATGCCTCAGGAAATTTCTTCTGTTTTTAATTGCCAATTACATTTGCTTAACTTAAAAAAATGACTTATCTTCCCTAGTTATAGATTGTAAAGACTCAGTTTCCCCCCAAATTATCTAGTTTAACATGGGAATAGAGAGAGATATACTATATGTATCAGGCATTGGGCTGCTATTTTTGCTAGTGCTTCTCCTGGTGTGATACGTCTAACAGTTCACTCTATGGGGTACACAAAACCCATGATATTACAGATACTGTTGCTTAGGATAAGGCTAAAGTAAATAGCGCCTAGTTAACTGTTTTTAAAAAGTGAGTTGATTTAAAAACAAATGTTAAATAGTAATGTTTCCAGTGATAGCTCTGGCAAAAATGGTAGAAGTGGTCCTTTAATGTCTTTCAAAGGCGTTATATGATATCACATTTATTCCTCAGAACAGTCTTTCAAATTGGAAACCAAAGTCCAGAAAAATGATAGAACTTACTCAAGTCGCTAACAGATCAAACTTTCCCCCTTTACCATAATACCCTTTTGCACATAGAAAGATTTAGTTTAATACTTGAATATGGGTGTCTGACCCGTGTTTTAATACTCCATCTCCTCAAAAAGATTTGCTTTAGCTTTCTAAATCAAATCCTTCACCTTCAGAAGAATAAAAGAGGCACACCAGAGTCATTCTGGTGTATTTCTAAGCACATTTACAAAACATACAAGGAAAAGGACCTGATTCCCCGGCTGGGTGAGTGAAACGTTAATTCTTCACCTTGGCACCTCAACCTACAGCTGTAATAAGGGCCGTTATGCCCAAATAGGCCCTTAAACGGAAGACCTGCTAAGCAGAGACCCACTTTCCCAGCCCCGCTCAACTGCCTCAGCTTTTCTGCCAACTGACCAGGCGGAAGCAGCAGCAGGGGAGGAGGGACTGCAGGTAGGTGGGGAGGGGATCATTTTGAAAGCCCTAAATCCCTTGCAGGGAAGAAGCAGCTGCTCCTTGTTTTTCTAAACATCTGTCCCATCTGTCCCAGGCCACACCTCACCCTTTGGTGGCTCGAGCCAGTTAAACGTGAATTTGACAAGAAAGCCCTTCTGAAGGCTGGTTTGTGAGTGGAAATGAACCTAAGTGCCACCTAGAAAGTTTCTTCTACTGACAAGACGTTAGTAGGGGGTCTTCAGCGGGACGGCTATTACCTTCCTTCATTTTATTCTCACAAAACAGCTTTTACCGATAGAGGCGGGATTTGTAACGTCACCCAAATCAGACTGTACGCCCTGGGGATATTATTTCACAACATAGAGGTACTTCTAGAGCCCACATTTTAACCCCTAGGAGAGCCACAGCCTAATTGGAAGGAGAAATAACGATATTGCACACACCATACCGCCTTTACGGTAGAACAAGCTGTGCACATCTAGTGCCTGTGGCGTTTATCACATTTTTCAGCGTGTGGCTTTTATTTGTCTCCTCTGCCACACTGCTCCTTGAGAACAGGGACGTTATTTTTATTGTTATTTTCCCCTCGTATTCAGAACCGTGGCTGGAACTTGGTAGGCATGAAATAGATATTTATGAATGAATGAACGTTAACGAAGAAAAGAAAAGGAACTGAATGATTCATTTGGTTCTCCGAAGGCGGGTGTGAGGGGCGGGGCTCGGACTTTGACCCAGTTACCGAGTGAGGCGCAGTCCCAAAGTCCTGCAGGTCCGGCTCCAGTCACCGCAGACCCGGGTCTACAACCGGTGCTCAGGCCTCCCGAAGCGAGGCTGCGCGCGTCCTGCACGGTCCCGCCCCGAGGGAGCGCAGCCACGCCCCCTTCTCTGGTCATTCCCTCTGCGAAGTCAGTTCCACTCTAGTTACAGGATTGGGGCGGGGCCGGCAGAGCGCAGGCGCAACGGGCGGCGGAAGTAGGAACCTGGGAAGGAAGAGAGAACGGGGCCTGGCTGTGCTATGCCAAGGGCCCACGTTTCTGTTGTGGGAAGCTCCAGGAGGTCGCACGTGCGTCCGAGCCCAAGTCCCTCCCCTCCACTCCCCTCCCCGCTTGCCCCGGAGCCGCCAAACGGCCGGCTTCTTCTCGGCCCGCCGAGATGGCGCTCGACCCCGCAGGTACCGGGGCGGGAAACGGGGTTTGCCGAGGGGCTTTGCCCTGGGTCTCACACCGCGGGCCGTGCGGGCTGGAGACCGACCTGGGAAAGGTGCAGAGCTTTGGGTGGCATTGCTTCCACCAGCGTCTCCTCACGCTCGGCGTCTGCTTCACCCAGTCTTAGGTCATCTTCTCACTTGTTGGGGGTTATGGTTAGCTGAGGTTGCTTTTGTTGTCTAAACTCTCATGCATTGTGGTTTCTTACTTAACGCGACTCGTCTCTTCATTGTCACCCTCTTTTCGCCCCTTAAGGGCACAGACTCATTTAATGTATGGTGCAGACACTCTGGCCCCAGAAAAATTTTTATATTTGTTCTGGCGCACAGTTTTACATTTCTGTTTGGGAGTTCATGGACCCCGAGTTCATCCTTGTAACCCAACTTAAAAACACATTTCAAAGGATCCATCACTGTGGCAAGAGTCAGTTTCTTTGGGAAGGATCTTCAAAGTCTTGAATGTTGTTTTAATCTCCTTGCTTCCAACCACTTCCGTTTGCAGCAATAGTTTACGTCCCCTCGAATTCCCGTCCTTGTGAAAGGTGACCTGCAGTATCTTTGCTTTAGGCTATTCTTGCAAGGGAATAGATAACAGTTTTGGAGGGAATGGTAATTGGTCTAGTCCATTTCTTTCATTTTATGGATACAAAAAGTCAAAACATTGAGAGGTGAAATGGTGTCAAACTTGGGAGATTCAGAAATGGGAAATGCTCTTTCGGAGCCTTCAAGGAGCATGAAAAATATATGTAGCACAGAAATAATGTTTTAATTGAACACATTATTACCATGCTAAGTATTCTGTGTTATCCAACAGTATGTGATATGGTAGGTTCCTTTAGCTCCATTTTACAGATTAGGAAACCGAGGCGAAGAGAAGTTAAGTGACTAGTCCAGCAGGTAGTGGTAGATCAGGGAATACTCTAATTTGAAGCATAGAGGAGTTTTGGAACACAATGATCATGTTCATTTTGGACTAGGTGATTATGAAACAGCAGTTGATCTGGGCTTTGAGGGATGGAATTTCCAGTGTTTGGAACTGGAGAAGAGCAGCTCCATGAGCAAAGGTTTAGATAATAAAGTGCACTGTGCGATGCTTGGTTTCAGGATGACTACTATGATTTCGTTCTTGAAGGTAGAAGGGGTAGGGTGTAAGTGAGGGGTGAGTAAGGAAGGTTCAGGTTTAGTCCCATATAATTTATGGTATTTCTTTTTTTCTTTTTTTTATTTTAGTGGGACGGAGTCTCACTCTGTAGCCCAGGCTGGAGTGCAGTGGCGCGATCTCGTCTGACTGCAACCTCCGCCTGCTGGGTTCAAGCAATTCTCCCACCACAGCCTCCCGAGTAGCTGGGATTACAGGCACCCGCCACCACACCCGGCTAATTTTTGTATTTTTAGTAGAGATGGGGTTTTGCCATGATGGCCAGGCTGGCCTGGAACTCCTGACCTCAAGTGATCTGCCTGCCTCAGCCTCCCAAAGTGCTGGGATTATAGGTGTGAGCCACCACACCCAGCCTAATTATGGTATTTCTGAACTTGAAGTGACATATAAAGTCATCTCATATAGATGAGGAGATTGAGACTGAGAGAGGTTAAAGATTTCCATATATCTATAATTTTTGAATTTAGACAAGGAAATTTGGGAGAAAAATCTTCATACTTGCTGTCTTCACTTGCTTACCTTCCAGTTACTCATAAGCCACTCCAATCTTGTGTTGTACCCAAGGCTGCACAGCTAGTTGCTGGTTGAATCAAGTCTGGTTAGAACCTAGGTAATTTCATTTCCAGTCCAGCGCTGTAGACCATGCCACCTTTTGAGTATTGATTAAACAAAGACTTGTTGAGTGTCTGGTATATGGCCCGTATTGTTCTGGGCCCTAGGGAACAGTAGTATATAGGACAAACAAAATCCCTGCTTCAATAAAGCTTATCTAGTGGTAGAAAAAGACAATTAACACCCCCTTCTCCTTCTACACAGACACGTGCGTGGGCACACACACACACACATTTTTACAGATTGTGATAAACATGAAGAAAATAATGTCATGTGGTAGATGGTGAAGAGATTAGTCAGTGAAGAGCTTTATGAAGAAGTGTCATTTGAATTGGAATCTGAGGGATGAGAGGAAGCTAGGCAAAGTGTGCTAGACCATCAAGTAGCAAATATTTAACTTGAATGTGGGTCAGAGTGTGGAGGGGATCCATAAGGAAAGATACTGGGAAAGTGGGTGGTAGCTAAATGCCTAGATATTGCAGAGGCTGCAAGGCCTCAAAGGCTGGCTGTGATAATAAAACATTTGGATTATTTCTAATGTCATCAAACGCCTTTAGAATCTTTTAAAGAGGGCAGTAACATAATTTGTGTGTTTATTACCCTGACTACAGTGGTAGCATGCATTGTAGAGGGGTCAGGTAATAAGTGGCAGAAGGGAGACAGGTTAAGAGATGGGAGCAGTAGTCCAGGCCAAATATGTTTGTATCTTAGCCAAAGATGGTAATAGAAAGATGGACAGAAATATACAGCATCATGAGGAGAAATTGACAGGACCTGCTGTTGCATTGAATAAGGATGGTGAGAGAAAGGGAGGAAATAGCATCTGGGCACCGTGGCTCATGCCCATAATCCCAACGCTTTGGGAGGCCGAGGCAGGCGGATTGCATGAGCTCAGGAGTTCGAGACCACCTGGGCAACATGTTGAAAACTCGTCTCTACTAAAATACAAAAAAATTAGCCAGGCGTGGTGGTGCACACCTATAGTCCCAGCTACTTGGGAGGCTGAGGCATGAGAATTTGAGCCTGGAAGGCAGCGGTTGCAGTGAGCCGAGATTGCGCCACTGCGCTCCAGCTTGGGTCACAGAGTGAGACTTTGTCTCAAAAAAAAAAAAAAAAAAAAAAGGAAATAGGGATAATTCATCTCCAAACAAACAAACAAACAAAAACAAGAAAGGGGGGAAATAGGGATAATTCCAGTTTTTTTTACGTCAGCAGCTGGGTGGAAGGTCATGGTTGAATCTAACAATGTGATTATTGGAAACTTCATCAAAGGAAGGAATGGAAGCCATGGAAAGTAAAAAAGTGGAGTCAGCAAGTAGGAAGATTTTTTTTTTTCCCCCTAAATTGTTTTGTCTGTCTAAATTCCAGAATAAAGTGTATGGAAGCCAGTTTTTTTGTTTGTTTGTTTTGTTTTTTGTTTTGTTTTTAAATTTCGTGTTTATTTGGTTCGTACGTTGAAGCTTAGTTTCACATTTTGATGTTTTACTGCTTTGTACAGCCCACGATGGTATTTGCCCATATTGAGTAAATGACTAATAGATACACCAAATGAGGTTTGTTTAGCAAAATCTGTTTTCCTATTGGTGTATTTTGTATTTTCTGTGATCTTTATAGAAGCTTGATTTTCATTTGGCAGGAACTTTTAATTAACTTTGTAGGGTCTCTGTTTTCCTCAAGAAACTGTGAATCCAATGATGAAATGCAGGTTACAGGCTTACACGTAGTTTTAGTTACACTGTTTTCCTTTTTGTTAATGTAGCAGTAATAACACTCTTTGCTTATTGCCACGTTCTGGACAAATTTTCAGACATGATTTTATTCTCAGATGATGGCCCATAGAAACCTGCACCTGATAAATCTGATTTTTCACTTTCTCTATCAACTAGAAGTAATTCCTTTCTCCCTTCTTTGACCTTTCCCCATTTTAGTTAGGTTCTCTTCCCTGTGTCAACATGGATTCCTTCTCTACTTATGCAGGATGGGGCATGGCAGCCTAAGGGAAGTTTCCTTAATCAGGTGTGTGTGTGTCCCTGTGTCCTTCTATTGCTGTTTTCTTCCGGGGACCTAATAAAAGGAGGAAATGGGACAGAGATAGGGTTTAGGGGGTGGAAAGTGGGGTCACGGATTTCATGACATTCTATGAGAAGGTGTTTAAGGTATATGTGTCTTGGGAGGATTTCATTATGGATATTCTTGGAGCATTTGGGTTTCAGTACTCCAAGTGGGGGTTCTTTTAGTGGTTCCTGTGGGAATGTAGGTAAATTAGCTTTAGGGGTACAGGCACAGTACTAGCACTTACATTTACTAGAAAATTTTACTTTTTAAGTTAGACATCTAAACAAACTTGAAGAATCTTTTTTGAGAATTGTGTGTTTAATATGTAAAAGGTTGTGGAGTTGATTAGAAAAATATTTTGTTTTTTATTTTTGTTTTGATGGGGTTTTGCCGTGTTGCTCAGGCTGGTCTTGAACTCCTGGGCTCAAGTGCTCTGCCTGCCTTGGCCTTCCAAAGTCCTGGGATTATAGGCATAAGCCACTTTGCCTGGCCTATAAGAAAAATTTTGATTTTATTATTGCCTCTATATCTCTAGAGTATCTTCTTAGACATAAATTACATTGGTGGCTCAGAACAAAAGAAAAAAGACTTGTTTAACATCTACATTTTGTATATTTATAAATTAAAAGTGTATTTGCCATAGAAAATACATTATTTTTGTCTCATTAGATTAACAACTCTCTGATGGTTGCTCTGTGAAATTTGAAAAACACAGCCTTAAGCAAAGACCATAAGAAAGAAAAATTGAGATCAAAGAGGAGTGTGTGCCATGGCAGTGGGGTGGGGGTTGGGATTTCAGTTCTGAAGCATGAAGTGACCTGTAAACCATTTCAAGGATTTTGAATTTTATACTAAGAACAATGGGAAGACACTGTAAGCTTTTAGGTAAGGCAGTGACAAACAGAACTCTCTTCACTTTGTGTTGATCTGACTTTTCTTTAGATCAAGAATAACCTTGATCTCAGCTACATATGGCATACGTGATGTGTCTTTCCAGAGTATCCCATCTGGAGGCACATGGTATCTGTTTCTCATAGGTGATGTTAATTTTGATTGCCCACTGAAGGTTTTGCCCTGTTTTGTTGTGTATTTTCTCTGTTTTGCAATTAATAACTAATCTGTGGGAAGGTTAAGACCTTGTAAATATTTGCTTCTCAGCAAATATTTCCCTTTGATTTAGGGTTCTTTTTTTTTTTTTTTTTTTTTTTTTTTTTTTTTTTTTAACCTGATTCAGTCTTTCCCATAATGGTTGCAAAAAAATGATTTTCTACCTCCAGCACACTCCCTTCACATTTACTAGATGGTTGTTGACATTTTACTGTAAGCAAGAGATTGCTTTGTTTCATTTTCATTTATTTGTGAATTTATTATTGGTATTTTTGGTAAGGACTCATGAATTCCTGTATTTTCAATGGTTTATACTCTTTTAATGTACATAATTATTTTTTGTGCTCGAGTTTCCCCAGATTTGGCCAGAGTTCCCTTCAAACTAGCTTCTGGATGTTTGTCATGTGCTGTCACCATTTTTTTGAGCATTTTCTTTTTATTCCCTCTTACAAGATATCACTGCTTCATCTTGTACCTACCCTGGCCAATCCGTAGAATTACTTATTTCTCTGAGAAGCCCTGGTTCCTTTTAGATGGGCACAGTATTAGAGAGTAAGAGCTGGTCACTAGAACAGAATATAATTTGGGTGACTTATTAATGGATTGCCTTTAGGAAAAAAAAAAAAAAAAACAAACCCTGTAACAGAGTAAGGAAAATAGGAGAGGGAAGGGGAAAAATCTGAGCAAGGGTGTGGTTTCAGGTCTTAGCCTAATCAGCTCTGATGTACCACATGGTACATACAGTTTATTGTGCCTTGGAGGCAAGGGAGCTGGGCTTTCATGCCACTTTTCAGTCATTGGTAACTGCAGGAGTTGGGAGAGGGACAGCAGCAAGGAAAACAGCAAAGGGCTACCATGGCCAGGGGCAGTCCTAATAAGGTTGCAGGTATGAATGCTCCAACATTCTCTGCTGCAGGAGGGATACCAGCTCTGTCCTAAAAATAATTTATCTGAATCTATTAGGAATCTTAGGACAGTGAGATTTCAGATTGTGACAGGTCAGATAGGAATGGGTATTTGCACACATGTGTACATACACACAGGTGTGTGTACTGCATCCAGTAAAGTGTCACAGGTTGTGGTTAACAAGTTTGAATAACACTGGCTTAAGATATACCTAAGGTAGGCTAAGCTGTACTTTTTTTGTTGTTTTCTAGGCCATCGTATGTACTGTTCTCTCTAGAATTTCCCCCGTCTTCCCTACCCCCAAGTCTACCGAATTCTTGTTCATTTCCACAACTCAATTTAAAATCAGTGTCTTAGGGGGCTTTTCCTGATTGCTACCACCTCCAGTTAAAAATTTTTTGTTAAGGTTTAGGATTAAAAACGCCACCAAAATATCGTATTTTAGATATAAAGTCCTTTTCTTTGATGAATAAAAGGAAACCTACAGATATGATGTGCCTATATGTAACAAATAATTGGAGAAATAAAGAAAAACATGACTTGAAGAATAGGAATATTCTACCTGTGTAATATTTTTCATACAAATCCACCTCTTTAAATTCGTTAGAGACTAGGTAAAAGGATAGGTCAGTTAATTTCACCTAGATTATAGAGGATTGGCCACCTACTCCCAGGGAGGCAGTGTACTGTTGTGGAATCAACACCGAATTTGGGAGTTAGTAAGCCTGACTTATTGTTTCAGACTTTGTCATTAACCTGTCCTTAATGACATAATATGAGATTTGAGGATGAGAAGTAGGGAAAGAGATATCCGGTAATCGCTAAGGTTGTTTCAAACCTTAAACTTCTATGATTCTAAATATTAATACTTGTCCTAGGTCTCAAGGGGTTCTTGACGCCACACAGAAATAAATTCAAGATTATGTATTGTTGCCTGGATTAGTATCTTTTTTAATTTTTTGTTTGGGGTGTTAAAATCATATGTGTAAAATTCTGTGTTTTTGATATCTGTAGATGTCAAAAATATGAGAAGTATTACCTTGTATTTGATATAAGTAGACCAAACAAAATTGTACTCAAATAAAACTATTGATACCCAAGTTAACATTCTCCCCCACAATCCCCTATTCTATTTTTTGCATTTTTTCTTTTTTTTGAGACAGAGTCTTACTCTGTCGCCCAGGCTGGAGTGCTGTGGCCAGATCTCGGCTCACTGCAAGCTCCGCCTCTTGGGTTCACGTCATTCTCCTGCCTCAGCCTCCCAAGTAGCTGGGACTACAGGTGTCCGCCACCATGCCTGGCTAATTTTTTTTTTGTATTTTTAGTAGAGACAGGGTTTCACTGTGTTAACCAGGATGGTCTTGATCTCCTCTCATGATCCACCCGCCTTGGCCTCCCAAAGTGCTGGGATTACAGGTGTGAGCCACTGCGCCCGGCCTATTTTTGCATTTTTAAGTAAGAAGATTGAAGGAAAAAATTGTTAAAAATGTGGTGTTTACCATCCTGCATTGTGTTCTGCTAAAGAACTGTTACAGGGAGATTCTTACAGATCAAAAGATACGTTAATTACCTAAACATGACTAATTGGAATGTAGAGTGTCACATGTTTATGCTGCAGAATAAGGAACCTTGCTTGACTGATTCGTTATTGTATACACAATTCCTGGTGTGGTGATTGGTACATAATAGGTACATACGTATTTGTTTACAGTATATCCGTAACTATCAAACACTAAAAGTCTTTTAAATATATGTGTCATTTGTTAAGCATTACAACAATTTTATTGCATATTTACCGTATGCTAGGAGTTAGAGGGAATTACAAAGATGAGTTAGATGTGGTCTCTGACCTCATTAAACTTAACTGTTACTCGCAGTAGTTCTCAGTCTAGCTGCATATTATAATTATTTGGGGAGCCTTAAAAAATATCAATGCCTGGCTTTTACCCCAGCATTTCTGATTTAACTGGTCTGGGGTGCAGCCCAAGCGTTAAGAATTTTGTACAGTCCTCTCAGGTGGTTCTTTGGTACAGCCAAGGTTGAGAGCTTCTGGTACCGAAATCTTTCTTAGTCTACTCAGGCTGCCATAATAAAATCTCGTAGACTGACTGAATGACCCACACAACATAGACTGGGTGGCTTAAAAAACGTACATTAATTTTTTTACTATTCTAGAGTCTAGGAAATTCAAGACCAAGGGGCAGGCAGATTTGGTTGCTGGCAAGGACTCTTTTCCTGACTTGCAGATGGCTGCCTTCTCCCTGTGTGTTTACATGGTGGTGAGCGGGGAGGGATGGGGGAAGAGGAGGTTGGAGGAGGAGGAGGAGGAGAGAGGGAGAAGAAGAGAGAGCCCTCTGCCTCTTATGAGGCCACTAATCCTATCGAATTAAGGCCTCACCTTTATGACCTCATTTGACCTTAATTACCTCTCAGAAGCACTATCTCCAGATACAGTCACATTGGGGGTTAGGGATTCAACATATGAATTTGGAGAATGGTAAACACAATTCAATTCATGCCAACCAGTGATCTAGCAGGAGAAGATTGCATATATAGTGTGATATGATGTGTTTAAGTCCTGGTGTGGTTATAGCAACAGAACGAGTGCAGGCAAAATCTTGGGGTTAGAGAAAGGAGAAATCACATTTTAGTGCTGAGGTCAGGAAGAACTTTGGGATGGAGAAATGTTGAATTGAGTTTTAAATAAGTAAACTTTGATAACAAAAAATAAGAGGTAGAAGATGGAAAACAAAGACCGAGATTGAACTAGAGTTTGGCTTTACCTGTTACTTGCTGGGTAATGCACGATTGCTTTGAGCTTTCTGAGTCTTAGTTTCTTTATACCTGCTTCTAAATGAGATGATGTTTGTAAACCAGTTCCATCCACCACCCTTTTCTTCTTTCTGTAAATACTATCGTGTTGCTTCTGTGTACTATATAGCTGTAAGCTGATTTTTCAGGTAAGAAGGGTAAAATAACCACTAGGTTGGCAAAATGAGAGTTTACATTGTAGAAAATTTAAGTTGGAATTGAGATGCTGGTGGGACTTAGAAACCACCAGTAGATAGTTGAAAATGTGGAGAGTTGGAGATAGAGAGGAGCACTGAGAACTCAGTATCATAAACACCATCTTTAAAGGTGGAACCTTGTGGGATTGCCCCAGGAGGATTAAGTGCAGATATTACCTTGAAAGTGTGTATACTTCTAATATTGTTACCATTGTTCAGGATATTTTTGAAACCCCTTTAAGATTTCCTTCCAGATTCTTCAGTACACTTATCTTAATATCCTCATTTTGGCAAATCTTTGTTCTGAAAGTTAATTTGAATTTAAGCCAAAGTTTAACCAGAGACAGTCTGGTGAAGGTGATAGATGATCATTCTGGGAAATGCTGCCTCTTCCCTTGTCTTGGTTTGTTTTGTGTTGCTATAAAGGAATACCTTAGGATGAGTAATTTGTAAAGAAAGGGGTGTATTTAGCTCACAGTTCTGCAAGCTGTACAGGAAGCATGGCATCTGCTTGGCTTCTGATGAGAGCATTTATGCTGTGTCAGAACATGGCAGAGAAGACCAAAGACGAAGCGAGCATGTGTGAAGAGGGACGAAACGTGAGAGGCATACTGACTTTTACAACAACCCAGTCTCTTGAGAACTAGTCAATTTCTCTGAGAACCAGCCCACTCTGAAGAACTAGTCCACTCTAGCAAGAGCAGGAATTCATTACTGCTAGAAGGACACAAAGTCATTCATGAGATGTCTGCCCTCATGACCCAAACACATCCCACTGGGCGCCACCTCCTTACACTGTCACACTGGAGATCAAATTTCAACATGAGATTTGGTGGGGGCAAACCATATTGCTCCCACCCCAAAACAGTTATATTATGGAACTGGTTTTCATGTTTACTTCAGATTAGCTCTGAAGCCATACCAAGAAAGATGATGTGATTTGAGCAAAGGCTGAGTCTTTGAAAGAAGTGAAAAATAAAATAATTCAATATAAAAATATAATATAAAAATAATTCTCCTATCCCATTATCAAAGTATTATATTTTCTTTATAGGAATTCTATGAAATATTGTAAGATAAAAGAACCAGTAGTAACAGGGTGGACAGAGGCTTGAGGAACATTCATAGTGTTGAGAATATTACACAGTCTTCTAGATTCGTATGAGAAAAACAAGTAAATCAGGCAATGTGTTGCTAAGAAGGCCACAGGTATGCTGTCATTTATTACTTTGTCAAATGTCTGCTCCTGTCCCATAACACTGCTGATTTTCTACTGGATATCAGTGGGAAATTGTGCTTGTAGGGGCAAAGACAGTCTTGAAGTTTTACCAAATAAAGTAAATGTGAAACTTGTTCATTTAAGAAAGTATGGCCACAATGGCGGTTGTAACACAGTTCTAAAATTGGCATGTCTTATTGCATAAGTTAATTTCCTGCTTTGGTATACTTTTAAATATGTTGTCCCTTTCTGGCCTCTTCTTGGTTAAAGCAGTGTGGGTGGAAGAGGAAGTTTTCACACCTAGCAATCTGCAGAATCTGAGGTCCAAGAAATAGGTGCTATTGGGAAATGGGCACATCTAGTGTGAACAAGGTGGTTAATTAACAGTGAAAGCTGATAGGACAGAGAAGCTCAGATGAAGCATACTATTGTGGGATATGGGTGGTACTTGACCCAGAAGCTAAGCAGAAATAGGCACATCTACCTCACTGATGTACTTTCCGTATTTTGTAAGCATTTGAGTTTATACAAAATTAGATTGTTAGTGGCTGACCTAATATTTGATGTTTATTCCCTTTAAATGTGTTTTTCAACCAACTGACAAATTGCTCCTCTTGCTTTAAAACATTTTTTTTTTCCCATGGTAGGAAGCAGAATCAGAATTCCCTTTGATTTTACTTTCTGATAAAAAATTGAGAACTATGAATTTTTGAATATTGCTTATTCAAGTGGTGCTTCTGAATCACAAACTTACTGTCTAAGGGTTGTTTCCCTGCTTCAGCATAATGGTGGAAGCTCACTTAGCCGTGTTTGCTTAAGTGTCCTAAGGCCACCACTCAATGTGCATGGTGGTGTCATTGAAGGTTTAGAACCTAGGTTACATGATCTTGGCACTGGCACTTTATTAGAGGCTTGGTTCATTTCACCTCTGTGAGCCTCTACTTCTTTATCTGCAAAATGAAATCAAAATACCTGCGAGAACTGTTATGAAGACTGTTTATATTCATTGCCCTCATCTCCAGGTTTCACAGACATAGACAGGCTGGAGCATTGTGGGGGAAAAAACATCTCTCCTAGTCTTGATTTCCCTTTTTGTTTTTGTTTTGTCAGTTCAAGTATGGCTTGAAGGGAAGAAGGTGAATTTTCCTATTCTAAGATGTCACTTCCTTTACCCTTCCTCATTTTACTCTGTCATTATAGCAAGAAGGTATGAACAGACTGGCAAGAGGAATATCTGGTCATGAGCATACATATCTTTGTGCTGTTGAGGCAAACTGGTGTCTGCCTAGATTCCTGGTGTGAAGCACTTAGTGAGAACTAACAATTGAGAACTCTGGTCTCATTATATTGTACATCATGCCTTCTTCCTGGGGCTCTGCCTTTTGAAGCTCTTCATAGCTAGTAAAGAAGAGGGGCCAGTAGGAGTTGGTAGCTCACTCCTGTAATCCCAGCATTTGGGAGGCTGAAGTGGGTGGATCACTTGAGTCCAGGAGTTTGAGACCAGCCTGGGAAACATAGTGAGATCCCATCTCTATAAAATACACAGAAAAAAATTAGCTTGATGTATTGATGTGTGCCTGTGTTTCCAACTACTTGGGAGACTGAGATAGGAGGATCACTTAAACCTGGGAGGCAGAAGCCGCAGTGAGCTGTGATCACGCCATTGCGCCCTGTCCTGGGTGGCAGAGTAGTACTGTGTCTCAAAAAACAAAAACAAAACCCAAAAAACCCCAAAAATACTCCCCCCAAAAAGCTAAACAAACAAGAGGGACCCAAATATAGAAACTACTGCTAATGAGAACATTGTTGCAAGTTTATTACAAGCATTTTTCATGTTTTTCCTACAGAGTAAACAGTAGCACCAAACTGTCTTCAAGAAGAAGTAAGTGTAACTAGTAAATTTTTTAAAAAGTGGCATTACCTAAGTATCAAATTAGTTAAATTAGAATGTTTTCATTATTGAAAGGGCATAGCTTGCCCTTCATATATCACATTCTTTCCTATTAAAGACTCTGTAATATTCTGATTTGCTTCACTGTTGTCTTTGTGGATTCATAGCAAGTGCTGTTGTCAGTAGCCTTATAATCTAGTACTGCCATATTGCAAGAACACATGAGCCCCAAAGCAAAATATGAGCTAACAAATTCAGCCAGTGAAAAAGGTGAAAATTGACTTCCAGGTGATGATAGAATGTTGAGAACTTAGAGCTTTGGAAATTTTCCCTGGTGGTGTTATCCTGATTCATTAATTCAGTATAAATTTATGTGACTATACAGTAGCAAACTTTCAAAATTTAATTTTTAGTTTTTCAACCTCTGTACAAATGTATAACATATATACACCAGATTGAGATTAAGAGAATCACTTTGTAATATTGTGAATAAAAATTGCCATATCTATAATATTTGTAATGTTGAAGATAGCTTTTTCAAAAATTATAATTAATAAATCATTGATATTTAGTGGCTGGTATGCTATCAAGTAGGAAAATCTTTAGTAGAATTTTCATATTTTTAATACTGTCATTTCTGATTTAATACCAAGAATTTGGAAAATTTGAAATCAATATTAATAAATTCTGGAATTATTTATTTGCCCTAGGAAGTTTTAGAAGAATGATCAGATGTCTTGACAAACCATCAAGTTTTAAAATTTGACACGTTTTAAAAATGTGTTTGATAGAGTATTATATCTTAGAATTCATAATGTAGGTACATTTTTATTATAATTTATTTTTGGAAAAATGGTTTGATATTACAAATCTATGTCTGTATTCGAGGAATTGATTTAAAGTAATATTGCCTTAGTCATTTAAGACCTAGTTGGAAGATTTATAGAGCAAAGAGAAGATTCATCAGGATGCATTATGACTAAGTTGTGTACATGAAAATTATATATGTGAAAAAAAGTAACAGTTTGAAATTGATTTTATAAATAGATCAGTATAATCCAGTATCTTCTAATCTGTTTAGTAATTACACTGAATAGTTATTGATGCCTAGTTATGATTTATTCTGTAGGCAAGGCAAAAAGGAATTTGTAGGGATAGTCTCAGTTTTATTCTTTTCTCTGTAAGTAAGCATCAGCTTTCCACTCTATAAGATGTGTCACAGTCCCTTCAAATTCAACATGTACACAACTGAATGTCTGTCTTACCTGATCCTTCTTTTGTATTCCTTAGCTCAATAAATGGTCATATCCTTTTACTTGAAGCCAGAAAACTAGGAGTCCTCCTTGAATCATCCTGTTCCCTCAGCCCCTTTAGGCACCATCAGGCTTGTAGGAACTCCCTCTGAATTTGTCCTTTTCTCTCCATCCATGCTTCCAGTTCCTTCTCAGTGCTTTGTTTTGTTTCCTCTTTTTTTTGAGACAGAGTCTCACTCTGTCTCCTAGGCTGGGGCACAGTGGCATGATCTCGGCTCACTGCAACCTCCGCCTCCTGGGTTCAAGCAATTCTCCTGCTTCAGCCTCCTGAGAAGCTGGGACTGCAGACGCGTGCCACCGCGCCCGGGTGATTTTTGTAGTTTTTTTTCACTAGAGACAGGGTTTCATCATATTGGCCAGGCTGGTCTGGAACTCCTGGCCTCAAGTGATCCGCCCGCCTCAACCTCCCAAAGTGCTGGGATTACAGGCGTGAGCCACTGTGCCCGGCCTGTTTCCAGTGGCTTCTGGCAAAGCCAAGGAAAAAGAGAATGTGTAAATAAATGATATAGCGAAGAGTTCAGGCCTATGGGCCAAATCTGGAAAGGCTTATAAGCTAGGAACGGTTAGTAACATTTTTGAAGGGTTGTTTAAAAAAAAAAAAAAATATATATATATATATACACACACACACACACACACATCCACACACACATATATATATAATACATATATACACACATACATGACAGAGATTATATGTAGCCTGCAAAGCTTAAAATATTTATACTCTGGTTCTTAACAGAAATAGTTTGTCTACCTTTACATAGGCAATGAAAATTAGAATACAACCACAGGTGTCATAAAGAGAAAAAAAATTATGTGAACCCCTTCATATCATTTTTTTGTTTGAAAATTTAAGTGAAATAGTGTCATTGAGAAATATAATCTTGCTAAAACTTCAGCTGACTCTAGTGTAAGTAAAAAGCCCTTACAAAATTGAAACAAAAGTTAAAATTATCTTTGTGCCTGTGTGTCTTACACATACACACATACATACCCCCAAACGCAGGCCCTGATAGGTTGTGTATCGGTTAGGATTCCACCATGGAAATAATCAGTAGGAGGAAAAAACATATATATCTTAACGTGTATATATATACACACACACATATATATGCATATATGTGCAAAATACCTTCACAACATCACCTGAATTAATGTTTGCATGAATAACTGGGGACTATAACCCAGCCAGACTGACCCCATAAAACTGACCATCACAGATGGTTTTTAACAAACTTTCAAGGAACTGAGAATAATCTTTGTTTTATACACAATGTTCTAGATAATATAAAGGGAGAGGAAGGTCCCTAATTTATTGTTTAAATAATACAACTTTAACACCAAAACAATGCAAACATAAGAGAGGCAAGTCATAAGCAAACACCGGCATGGTGACAACTGAAAAGATTTTAAACACAATTTGAGCATCCGAGACAGAGGTCTTGCTAGTTACTACTTAACCACTTTTCTAAATGATGTAGCCAGCAAGAATTAAGAAAGAGGATGCAAAAGTGTTTCTGTGATTGTCTACATAGAAATTGGAAAAGAATCTGTTGTCAAATTATTACAATTGAGAGAGGTTGTATTGATTATAAGGACAACATAAAAAATCAGTTGAACCTAAACACCAGCAGTAAATAATTACAACAGGTTATTTATGGAAAGATACATTTACCAATAGAAATCTAATGAAAGATGAACAGTAACTTTAAAGAGAAAATTATGAATCTTTTTGTCTACTTAGTAACCTAATTTCTAATAGTTATGGGTTGAAATCTTCCACTGTGAGTGCAGATTTCTATAATTTTTTAAGCTAATCTATTTTAAATTGAGGTAAAATATACAGTGAAATTTACAGATCTTAAATGAGTTTTCATAAATGTATATACCCTAGTGAAGACATTTTTCAGAGAGTACCTTTTCAGCTCCCATAAATAAGCACTGTTGTAATTTTTATCACCATAGATTAACTTTGCATGTTCTTGAATCATGGCAGTAAGTACTCCTGTGTCTGCTTTCTTTTGCTCAGATGTTTTTAAGATTCACCTAGGATAGATCACCTACCCTACTGATAGTAATGGTATACCAATAGTATCATTGTTTTTTATTGCTAAGTAATTTTTGGCTATTCTGAATAATGCTTCCGTAAATAGACTTGTACAAGTTGTTTTCTAGACTTATATTTTCTTTTTTTTTTTTAGAGACTGAGTCTCGCTCTGTTGCCAGGCTGGAGTGCAGTGATGCGACCTCGGCTTGCTGCAACCTCTGCCTCCTGGGTTCAAGTGATTTTCCTGCCTCAACCTCCCAAATGGCTGGGACTTCAGGCGCATGCCACCACACCCAGCTAATTTTTGTATTTTTAGTAGGGATGGGGTTTCACCATGTTGGCCAGGATGGTCTCTATCTCTTGACCTTGTGATCCGCCCGCCTTGGCCTCCCAAAGTGTTGGGATTACAGGTGTGAACCAGGACTTACATTTTCATTTATCTTTCATAAGTGAATACCTAATAGTGGAACATATTTAACTTTATAACTCAGCAGTTTTCCAGAGAAATGTATCATTGCATCGTCCCACCAGCAAGATATGAAAGTTACAGATGCTCCACATTCTCTCCAATGTTGATGTTGTCATTGTTTTTAGTTTTAGTCATTCTCTTGCATTCAAAATGATACAAGGGGTTTCATTTGCAGTCTCTTAATAATTAATGATTTTGAGCACCTTTATATATATATATTTACAATTTGCATATCATCTTTTGTGATGTGTCAGTTCAAGCCTTTTGCCCATCTTTTATTGAGTTTTTATTATTGATAGGTAGGGGTTCTTGATATATTCTGGACTCAAGTCCTTTGTTTTATTTATTTTTATATAAAAAAATATATATATGAAGTAAGTTTTTCCTCCTGGTCTGTAGCATGCCTTTTCAAAATTTTCTTAATTGTGTCTTTTGATAAACAAATAATTTCATATTAGTGAAGTCAAATTGATAATTTGTATACTTTATTTTTACTGCCTTATGCCCTTTTAAGAAACTGTCTACTGCAAGGAATTGAAGGGTCTTTTTTGTTTAATAGTTTTAGTTTTTACATTAGACTTATGATCCATGGCCAATTAATTTTTGTGGTTACTGTGAAGTAGGTGGTCAAAGGGTTTAACTTTTTTTTTTTTTCCATGTTAATATAGTTCTGCCACCATTTGTCGAAAATACTTTTATTTCTTCATAAACTAGCCTTGGTTCATTTGTCAATAACTTTGTTGTTTATACATGGAAGTATTTCTGGATTCATTTGTTTTCTTTTGTTACATTGTTCTTTTTGGTTACCCGAATTATGCCAACACTACATTGTCTTGACTTCTGTGGCTTTGTAGTATGACTTGTAATCAGGTAGTTGCTCCATAGCATCTAAATTTGTTCTTCTGTTTTAGTGTTGTTTTGGCTATTCTGTGTCCTTTGTGCTTCCTTATACATTTTTTCACTTTTTTATTATAACTTTATTTTGTAATAATATAATAATAATAGGAAACTGCAAAATCATGCGGTTTCCATGTATCTACCTTCTTCCCTTTCCCTAATGATGCTATCTTACATAACCATGGTATGTATATTCTCAGTGGGTGTGATACTGCCTTCAAAGTATAACAATTGACATTGGTGGAGACAAAAATACTCTCAACATATAAAGCACTGTTACACCTGCAGTACCTAAACATATATGCTTTATCTGCGATATTAACATTTCATAGGGGTACATTAGGAAAAAAATGTCAAAAAAGGCTCCTTTTAGGGCAAAAATGAGAAAAGGTTGGGACAGGCTCCTATAATGAAATGTGAACACGGAAACTGGGAATTGGCAATGGTATAATATCGTTGCTTCAGGTACTAATCTTAGTCAAATTTCACCAGTTTTTTACATGCACTTTTTTTGTTGTTCTAGAGTTATATGACATCTAGATCATGAGGATTTTCTCCTGTGATTGTTTGTAGACTTTTTTTCTTTAACTTTTTATTTTGAAATAATTATAGATTCACATAAAATTGTGAAAAATGCTATATAGACTAAGTATCCATCTCATAGCGTTCCCCAGTGGTGACACTTATATATCTGTAGTATAATATCAAAACCAGGAAACTGAAGTTGATACAGTACTGTTAACTATATTATAGACCATTTCAGTTTTCACCAGTTTTTACATGTACTCATGTGTGCGTATATAATTCTGTGTAATTTTATACCATGTCTCTTTTTTTATAGGGAAAGCGTTCAGAGTTTTACTATTAAGTATGATGTAAGCTAGAGGATTTTTTGTAGATGTCCTTCATTAAAGAAGTTCCCTTCTGTTCCAAGTATACTGATTTTGTTTTTTATGAATGCGTGTAGAATTTTGTCCAATTTTTTGGCATCAATCGATATGATTATATGGTTTTCCTTTTTTAGTCTGTTAATATATCTGATGGATTACATGGATTGAATTTCTAATGGTGAACCACCCTTGTCTTCCTGGAATAAATCCAACTTTGTTGTTATGTATCTTTCTTTTTATGTATTGCTGGGTTTGATTTGTTAATATTTTGTTGAGGATTTTTGCATCTGTGTTCATGAGGCATAGTGGTCTGTGGATTTTGTGGGTATGTGTATGTGTTTTGTAAATACCGTTCTTGCTTTTGGTATCAAGGTATCTGTGCCTTCTTGAGTGAGTTTTGGTTGTTTTGTGGTTTTTTTTAAAGGAATGTGTTCATTTCATTCTAGTTGTCAGGTTCACTGGCCTAAATTTGTTCATAATATTCCCTTATTATTTAAAAATATTTATCATTTCTGATGTTTGAAATTTGTAACCTTACTCTGGCTAGTGGTTTATAAATTTTGTTAATCTGATCCTCTCAAAGAACCAGCTTGAATTTCATTTTTTTTTCTTTTATTTGTGTGGTATTCTTTATTTCATTGATTTATAGTTTGATATTTATCATTTCCTCTTTTGCTTGCTTTGTATTTATTTTACCCTTTTGCTGGTTTCTCAACGTAGAAACTTAAGTTGATATAAGACCTTTTTTCATTTACTAGATAGGTTTTTAGTGCTACAAATTTCCTGCCAAGTACAGTTTTAGCTGGATCACATAAATTTTGATACATTGTTTTTATTTTATTCATACGAAAATACTGTCTTATTTCCTTTTTGACATTTTCTTAGATCCATGGGTTATTTAAAAGTGTGTTATTTAGCTTACAAATATTTGAAGATTATCAAGAGATCTGTTATTGGTTGCTAATTTAATTACATTGGTGTCAGGGAACATAATTTGTAGTGCTTGAATTCTTTCAGATTTATTGAGGTTTGTTTTCTAGCCACAGTATGGTTTATTTTAGTAGATGTTCTGCTGTTATTAGGTATTCTATAAATGTTAGTTAGGTCAAGTTAGTCGATAATGTTGTTCAAGTACTTCACAGTTTTAACATTTAAATGTATGTTTTTGTAATATGATTTATATATTTTACATTTGTATATCATGTGTTCAGTTTTTTTTTCTGTCAGAGCATATTCTCTGTTACATCTTGTGAGATATTTTATTTTACAAAGAAGGTTACAAAATTATCTCCCATCGTTCATGCTTTTCTGTAATGTGGTTTTGTTACCAAGAATGGAATCTGATTTCCTTCCACTTGAGTGTGGGCTATCCTTAATGACTTGGAATCAGTATAGTGCAGCATGAATGAATGCTGTAGCATGGCTTCAGGTAGAGAGGCCATTGGTAGATGTTCTGGTTTACAGTCCTAACTGAGCATTTCTTTTGGCCATTCCAGGCCAGGTGTCAGATACATATATGAAAAAAGAAGTAATTTTGGAAGTAAATCCTCCAGCCCCAGCTTTTGTAGCTGTTGAAACCAACACCAGAACCACCAGAACTTTGAGTCTTCCCAGATCAGGCCCTCTGACCAATAGTTTATTGTTTATTGTTCCACATCACTAAATTTGATTAGTGGTGGTTGTTGCACATAGTAGTCATTCCCCAGTATACGTAGGGGATTGGTTTCAGGAGCCCCATATTTACCAAAACCTGTGCATTCTCAAGTCCTACTATGGGCCCCTCAGAACCCATGTGTATGAAAAGTCGGCCTGAGAAGTTGGTATACCATATAGGTTTGCATCTCCAAAATATTGTATTTTCAGTCTGCATTTGATTGGACAGTATCTGAGTGTTAAGTGGACCCCCACAGTTCAAACCCATGTTGCTCAAGGATCAACTGTAACAAGGAGATTACTTCTTTTTCTCTAGGGTTTGAAGGTGGTAAGCATTTTAGTTCCTATATATCTGAATGTTCTTAACCTCACTTATAATTGGTTGTTTAAAGACTCTAGAATTCTTCATAATTCTCTCTCAGAACTTGGAAGTTATTTCTCCATTGTCTTGTTGCATCATGTCTTGCTAGTGAGCCATGACGTAAATCTGAATCTCTTTCTTTTATGTAGGCAGTGTTTATTCCCTTTTGAAGCTTTTAGGATTCTGGGGTTTCAGACATGGTCCATTGCTGTCTGAGGACTCAGGTCTTTGTATTTGCCTCAGTATATTTATTATACTACACAATAATCTAAAATCTTCTTTCCTGTATTCTTTTAATGGGAAACTGTCTGGTCTTTTGGGTATAAATAGCCATATATACCTTTTTCACCCATGACCTGAAGGCAGCAGAGGAGGTGACCATTTGGCTTCTATTGAGTCACTTTAATTAATAACTGTTTAGTTTACCCCAGGGAAGTTTTCTTGCTTTTCATATTTGCTGCTTCAGAGCATGGAGCAGCACCCACTTTTGGCATGCGTTTTTTTCCTGGACACTCTATAGCAATATGATTACCTCATTTAATCTGATCTAATCTGCCTTTTTATCTTTCAGAGATTCCTCATCGTTTTTGGTTCACTGAAGACACTTATCCCTTGTTTATTTTTCAGGACTCTCTTAGCATTTAAGGAGCAGGTGGGACTCTAGAGCAGGTGTTCAATTTGCCATTTTAGTTCAATTGTAGAAGTTGTGTTTAAAATGCACAGAAATCACATACGCTTTGTTTTCATATGGACTTGCAGTTCCACCTTTTCTTCTGCTAGTTCTTTTTTAGGCTACTCTTACTGCTAGGTAGAAAAAACTACTTGTGTGTCTCTTAATCTTGTATCTCTTCATCTATTCTTGGATCTCAGTATCAGTGAAAATTCTCTTTTGTGGATTATATTAATAAGGGAGTGATGATTTAGATGCCAACTTTGACAAGACTGCATGGAATATGTTATAAAGTAAAAGTGTCATAGTATAGTTTGCAGAAATTTTAAGAAACATGTTGCTTGTATTCCTCACATTTTTGTTGTGGTATATAAAAAAATCATTGCAAATATGATGAATTTCAATGATTAAAATAATCACAATTTCATAAGGTTGTAAGTTTTGAGTATATTTGCATAGGCTTTTAAGTAAACCAGAGTCTTATTTTTCCTTTAATCTGGTGATTTGCTTGAGACTTTATTAAAGAAAGATCTTTTTTTTTTTCAGACCAGCATCTCAGACATGTCGAAAAAGATATTTTGATCCCTAAAATAATGAGAGAAAAGGCCAAAGAGAGGTGTTCTGAACAAGTTCAAGGTAAGATTCAAATATTCATGTAAAGATCAAATTTATTTTTAATAATATGATCTGAATTTAATCCTTAGCCCCAGAATCAAGTAGTCAGTGAATTAATATGTATGAATTGCTTCTCACCCTTTTGCTGAAATACCAGTATTTCAGCTTTCAGAACTTCCAGTGATGTTCAATTCATTTACAGTTTAAAAATATTTCCCTAAATTACTAGTAAAAAACATCTTTTTTTTACCCTCAGAGGTACAGTTATATCCATAGAAAAACTTGGTATGAGTAATTTGGACAAACAAGTTATTCTGATGATTTTATAGGGGAGGAAGAAACATCAGATCTAGCCTATACCTGTTTTCCATCTGTCACCATATTCACATGTATATATATAATATATATATATATATTCTAAGGTGATTTTCTTTGGTGTCATTGTCTATTACTGAATTGTTAATAGAATCCTGATAGCACTTACAGTGAGTCTGGGGTTTTTGTTTTGTTTTACGTTTCTAAGTGGAGGATATTTATGTAAATACATACACTAGACAGCTACACATGTATGTTTTCTTTGGAAAATGTTTTAACATGAAATACTCCTGTAGATCTAGAGACATCAATGATTGATGTGCAATATTCTAGTGAAACATGTAAACAAAGCAGTGAAAGGTGAAAAGTGAGGCCATAATACATTTGTAAATGATGAGTTATTAGAAAAGCACATGGCAATATTACTGTAGAAATAGCTTTAAAAAAATTCTACCTCTTGGAAGGGCCATCAAAAAGAAGTAACAAAATTTTATGGACATAGGCTATTTTCCTGGCTTTACCTCTTCAGTTTCCGTGTGGTCATCTTTGTTGAGGGAACACAATTTTTAGCGAGGATGATGGGCTGCACTTCCACTGCAAGCTTCTCTACAGGGGAGCAGGGCTGTGTCAACTCTAATTTCAGGACTGGGTCAATAACATTTGGAGACTAGGAATACTTTTGTTCCCTTCTCTGTCCTCTGCCCTTAGAGAGGACCTTTGCAATTGATGAATGGAGGTAATAAAATAAGAGTAGTTCTTTGGACTCAACAATGTGTGATGGTCATTTTTGTTTCTTCAGTAACTTATTATGACGTATCCATTTTAAAACTCATATAAATAACCATCCTGTGGTTTTACTCTTGCTTTCCTGTATTAGTTTAATAGTTTAATCAGAGTACCTTTCTTTAACACCTACCCCCAGGTGTCTTGAGAAGTCAACCTTGTGACACCTGCAAGTAGTGCATGTATGGCATTGGCAGGTGTCATGTTTATGGTCACAAGAGGTACAATGTGCACATTCCTCATAGAACTTAAAAAATGTATATCCTGATTCAGGTGAGGGGAGATAAAACTTAAAAACTCTATACTAAAGTTGTAGGGCTTTTTATTGCTAGGGAAATTTACTTATTACTGATATATCAGTCTGAAGTTATACATGTAAGTTGTATTTATGCTGTCATGTAGCATATTATCTTTATACCTGGAATGAAAGAAAGCGAGCTAACTCAATTACAGATTTAAATTTTACTGACATAATTCCAAGGAAAATGCAGAATGATTGTATGACTTTGGGTTTCAGAACTGTCTTTCATTTTCTCTTAGACAATGAAACTTTGTTTTTGGTTTTTGAAATGAAAGAATAGAGTATAACTTTAAAATATTTATTTGTGTTACAAAACTAGTGTTTTATAATGGTACAGAAAATAAGTGTTTAATTTTCACTTCATCAGAAGTTGTTTAGGATGTTGATGTAGTTAAGTTTTTGCTTTTTCAACATACTTGAGTTTTCTGAAGACTGAAAGCATCTTAAAATCTGTGATTCATTTGGATTATTTAAATGTATTCATCTATATTAGAATGTAATAACATAATTTGAATTTCTTATAATTATATATTGATTTTTTAGGCCATGTGATTCAAAACAATGTTTTAGAATCTAAAATTGATAAGAGAATAAGAAGTCTATTTTCTAACCATATAAATTAGGAAATGATATACATTAGAATTATTCAAGCATCAAAAGAAAACTTCATTTAAACTGAACAGTAAGACATAGTTTAGAATCGGGACATTTCCATTGTAGTTTATTTACTGTTTATAGCTTTTGCTTTATTAAATAATTATAGGATTTTGTATAAAAGCATTATGTATGCCAATTGTATGGTTCTTAGATAAAAGATACAGGAATTTTAATAAGTGGTCTGACTTTCTGCTAAATGCCTAAAACATGATTATGTAGGAAAGCTTTTCTGTTAGATTTTTTTTTTAAACGTCATTTCAACCCAGCTGATCATAAGAATTGGGTCAGACTGTCAGCAACTTAGGTTTGTGAAGGGAATGGAACAGCTTTTCCATGGACAAAGAGAAATGAAATCACTTTCAATGAAAGAAAGATGCCTCATTATAGTCACCAACAGCAGTTATTGACAGCTACACTTCCTATTAACAAGGAGCATTTAACTAAGAGTTTGGCTGTTGGATCTTTGGACTTGATCTAATTTGCTAGCATTAATTAGTTTCTTTTGAGCACAGACACTTGGTGCTCACAGCTATAGATCTGGAGGGCTAATTAGGATAGAAAATTGAACAGAATTGGGTAAGGCATTAACTTTCAACCATTACCAGCTGGGACACTGATAAAGACCACAGAGTCCAAATGTTACCTATTGATGTGAGGAGTACCCTAATGAATATCAATTTCAGCCAGGTTGCTATATTCTTACTAGTTGTCTCTTCATTATAATTTTTTAACCAGCTTACATTATACTCTCTTTATCTATACACCATTGGTTTTTACTTACTGTACACTGAGTTAGTCTGAGTTGCATATTTCACCTAATGTTTAAATACAGTTAAAATTTGTCAAGCAGTAGATAACATTTAGAATGTTTCATCATTATATACCCTTGTAATTCTAAAATTTAATTTTAATCTGGAATTACATGATTCTAATTCTACAATGAATTTGTGTAAGTTCCAGTAATATGCCGTTTCAATATAATGAAAACTATAATGTAATACAAAAAAATTTTAGCTTTTGGGTGACAATTAGTTTTCATATTATTCAAATGGTGTCGACTCTTGAATCTTGGTCTTTATAAAATATATTTTTAATAATGTAAAGTAAGAAACACAAAAATATATGGTTTCTTTTTTTCCCCCTTTTTCTTTGAAATGGAGTCGCACTATGTTGTACAGGCTGGTCTCCAATCCTGGGCTCAAACAAGTCTCCCTCCTTGGCCTCCCAAAGTGCTGGGATTGCAGGCATGGACTACTGTGCCCGGCCTATGTTTCTTTTTGAAGAGAAGAATAGTGCTTAGCACCTTTCCTTTTTGAACTTTGATTTGATTTGAAAAGGTGGCTTGACTTAGAGATTAGAAAGGAGAATCCTGATCTTGCTATTGGGGAAACTTTGACAAGATTATAAACTCTGTTGGTATCAAAAGAAAAGTTATTGATTTAAATATAAAATTTAATTTTATAGTATTCTTTCCTTGCTAGTGATATTATTGGCAATGAATAAAGCTGCTAAAATAAATGACTGAACTATACTGGTAGACATTAACACAGTGAACACTGAGTACATTGGGAATGGAAGTGAAGGAAAACTCTAGAATGGCCAAATCGCTTTCTTACTTCCTCCCACTTTCCTCACCTTCCAAAAGCCAAAACAGTAATATCCCACCAACTGCAATGATGAAATCATTACTTTTTCTTGGATCTAGGAGTTAGCACCTTGTGTCTTAGGGAGATGGTTTGACAAACTCTGGATTTCAACTTTGTGTCCTTTTCTAGCTGTTTGACTTCACTAATTTAATGATTTATGTTTTCTATGTTAGTAATGTTTAAAAAATATTGTTTGCCGTATATAGGTAAAGTATGCATACTAGTATTATACATTTTTCTCTGTAAGAGGAAGAGTCACTGAATTATATAGTGTTTTATAAAAATTCCTCATTATATTTCTTTGCTTTTTTGAAGTGCGTAATCGACATTTGCTATAAAGTCTCTATATTGGATAATGACGTTTGCCTTAGAAGTAATAAGAGCCTTTTCTCTTTTTTCCTTTTGCTGTCACAGGTAAAGACAAAAAAGTATTTCGTCATCAGGGATGGGTTGGAACTTTCTTTAACCTAGCTGTATTCTTTTACTGACTCCTTTCATCCCTTGGGCCTTCTTTTCCCTTATTTTAATGTTCGTTTTGTACTTATGTTGCAGTCTTTATGATCTGTTGTCCAATAAGTGAGATACAGCTCTGAAAGAATTATATAAAGTACAAGGAAGCATGGGTTATTTGTTTGTTTGAAACATCACAGAGCTGTTGGTAAATAACAAAGAAGCTTGATAAAATACCCTGTTCTGTCAATCACACAGAACTGAAGTATGTTCTATTTTGTGAAATTCCAAAGATAAGTGAATAAACAAAAAAGAATCAAGTTAAGCATGCTTAGAATGTTCTTTAGGAAGTTTACAGGCAGATAATTATCAAAACAGCATTGAAATAGGTTGCAGAGCTGCAGACTATATACATGGTCAAAGTAATCAATCTTTTGTCCAACTGTGTTACTTCAAGCTGCCAAAAACCTGCCTTTTTATTTGTTGTTTGAGGTGTACCACTCTTATTACATGTATTTTTATTGTTAACCAGTTCACCGGTATTAACTAATGCTGAAGTGGATATGCAACACATCTTGAGACTAGTTTGGATATATTAAAAGGAAAATAATCACTGCATATGATGAACTGCTGTTATATATGAGTATATTATACAGTCTAAGAAATACAAGTAGATATAAGGCACAGTTTCTGCACTTTGGACTTATACTGGACTATGTTATGGGTTCCCAAGACCACCACTGGATTGGTTGATTCACTGGGAAGACTGACAGGACTCAGCATATAATCCTATTCATAGCTAAAATTTATTACAGCAAAAAGATACAAAGCAAAATCAATAAAGGGAAAAGGCATATGGGAAAGTTCAGAAGAAACCATGGCACAAGCTCCATGAGTCTTCTCCTGGTAGAGTCACTCAGGGTGTGTGTAATTTCTCCAGCATTGGATTGTGACAACACATGTGAAATGTTGTCTACCAGGGAGGCTCATTAGAGACTCAGTCCCCAGAATTTTTATTGAGAGTTGGTCATTTGGGAACCCTCTGCCTAACATGTACCAAAATTTCAGATTCCCAGAAGGAAAGCAGGTGTTCAGCATAAACCATATTGTTTGCACAAACAGTTTGGGCACAGTGAGCCACTCTTATTAATTAGGAAATGGTGGGGACACTCCCGAGATCCGAGTTCTCCGATGCCACCTAAGGGCCAATCTTGCGAGCAAGCTTTTTAAGGATGGCAGTGTCATGCCTGCTATGTTAACTCTTTTCTGCACATGGACATAATGAAAGTTACTTAGCAGTAACTATTTATGTATGCCTATCACGCCTGATGTTATGCCAATGGAATCATGAGTAATAGGCTTATATCAATCATAAATACAGCTGAATTATTTTAAAAATAACTGAACAAAGTATATAGCAGCCCTTCTTATCTGTGGTTTCACTTTCCGTGGTTTCAATTACCTGTGCTCAACTGAGGTTCCAATTTTATCATTTCATATCATCATCAGAAGAAGGGTTAGTGTAATAGGATATTTATAGTACAATAAGATATTTTGAGAGAGACCACATTCACTTAACTTTTATTGTTATAAACATTCTATTTTATTAGTTGTTGCTAATCTCTTACTGTGCCTAACTTATAAATCAGATTTTATCAGGGGTATGTATGTAGAGGAAATAAACATAGTACATGTAGGATTTGGTAGCATCTGCAGTGTCAGGCATCCACTAGGGGGCTTGGAACGTATCCCCCATGCATAACAGGGGACTGCTGTATAATGGTTATTACTTATTGATCCAGTGGTTTTCAGTTGTATGTGTTAGCTCATATGCTCATTATAAGACTCAATAGCTTATTATGATTATCTTGTTTCTGAAAACAGGACAGTTTTGCAATAAAACTGTATGTAGTTGGATATAAATAACCTTGAATAAAATGGCTAATTTTCTTCTCACAGAGGAAGATGCAGTATATTTGGTTTTAGAAGTAAATGAAATTTTACTTCTAAGTTCTGGGATACATGTGCAAGATGTACAGGTTTGTTACGTAGGTAAACTTGTGCCATGGTGGTTTGCTGCACCTATCAACCCATCACCTAGGTTTCTTTTTTTTTTCCTTTGAAACCGAGTCTCTCTCTGTTGCCCAAGCTGGAGGGCAGTGGCGCAATCTCAGCTCACTGCAACCACTGCCTCCTGGGTTCAAGTGATTCCCCTGCCTCAGCCTCCCAAGTAACTAGGACTACAGGAGCACACCATGACGCTGGCTGATTTTTGTATCTTAGTAGAGATGGGGTTTCGCCATGTTGGCCAGTCTAGTCTCAAACTCCTGACCTCAGGCGATCTGCCCGCTTTGGCCTCCCAAGTCCTGCGACTGCAGGTGTGAGCCACCGCACCTGGCCAATCCATCACCTAAGTATTCCTGATGCTTTCCCTCCCTCCCTGCCCCCAGCAGACCCCGGTGAGTGTTGTTCCCCTCCCTGTGTCCATGTGTTCTCATTGTTCATCTCCCACTTGTAAGTGAGATCATGTGGTGATTGGTTTTCTGTTCCTGCGTTAGTTTGCTGAGGATAATGGCTTCCAACTTCATCCATGTCCCTGCATCCATGTCCCTCGTTCCTTTTTATGGCTGCATAGTATTCCATAGTGTATACGTGCCACATTTTCTTTATCTGATCTATCACGGATGGGCATTTGGGCTGAATCCGTCTTTGCTATTGTGAATAGTGCTGCAATGAACATACGTGTGCATATATCTTTATAATAGAATGATTTATATTCCTTTAGGTATATACCCAGTAATGGAATTGCTGGGTCAGATGGTGTTTCTGGTTTTCGGTCTTTGGGGAATCACCACACTGTCTTCCACAGTGGTTGAACTAATTTACATTCCCACCAACAGTGTAAAAGTGTTTCTATTTCTCCACAGCCTCACCGCATCTGTTGTTTCTTAACTTTTTAATAATTGCCATTTTGACTGGCAAGAGATGGTATCTCATTGCGATTTTGATTTGCATTTCTTCAATGACCAGTGACGTTGAGCTTTTTTTCATGTTCATTGGCAGCATAAATATCTTGAAAAGTATCTGTTCATGCCCTTTGCCCACTTTTTAATTGAGTTGTTTGTTTTTTTCTTGTAAATTTGTTTAAGTTCCTTGTAGCTTCTGGATATTAGACCTTTGTTAGATGGATAGATTGCCAAAATTTTCTCCCATTCTTTAGGTTGTCTGTTCACGCTGATGATAGTTTCTTTTGCTATGTAGAAACTCTTTAGTTTAACAAGATCCCATTTGTCAATTTTTGCTTTTGTTGCAATTGGTTTTAGCATTTTTGTCATGAAATCTTTGCCCGTGCCTATGTCCTGAATGGTATTGCCTAGATTTTCTTTTTTTTCTTTTTTTTTGAGACGGAGTCTTGTTCTTTCACCCAGGCAGGAGTGCAGTGGTGTGATCTCAGCTCACTGCAACCTCTGCCTCCTGGGTTCACGCCATTCTCCTGCCTCAGCCTCCTGAGTAGCTGGGACTACAGGCGCCCACCACCACGCCCGGCCAATTTTTTGTATTTTTAGTAGAAACAGGGTTTCACCATGTTAGCCAGGATGGTCTCGATCTCCTGACCTTGTGATCCTCCTGCCTCGGCTTCCCAAGGTGTTGGGATTACAGGTCTAATTATATGTGAGCCACCGCGCCTGGCCTAGATTTTCTTCTAGTATAGTTTTGGGTTTTACATTTACGTCTTTAATCCATCTTGAGTTCATTTCTTTGAGACGGAATTTCACTCTTGTTGCCCAAGCTGGAGTGCAAAGGCATGATCTCGGCTCACTGCAACCTCTGCCTCCCAGGTTCAAGCGATTCTCCTGCCTCAGCCTCCCGAGTAGCTGGGATTACAGGCATGTGCCACTATACCCGGCTAATTTTTTTGTATTTTTAGTAGAGATGGGGTTTCACCATGTTGGGAGGCTGGTCTTGAACTCATGGCCTTGTGATTCGCCCACCTCGGCCTCCCAAAGTGCTGGGATTACAGGTGTGAGCCACCACGCCCAGCCGAGTAAATTTTTTTTTTCTTTTCTTTTTTTTTTTTTTTTTTGAGATGGAGTCTCACTCTGTTGCTTAGGCTGTAGTGCAGTGGCATGATCTCAGCTCACTGCAGCCTCTGCCTCCTGGGTTCCAGTGATTCTCCAGCCTCAGCCTCCTAAGTAGCTGGGACTACAGGCATGCGCCACCACACCCAGCTAATTTTTATATTTTAGTAGGGACGGTGTTTCACCATATTGACCAGGCTGGTCTAGAACTTCTGACCTCAAGTGATCCACCCGCCTCAGCCTCCCAGTTAATTTTTGTATAAGGTATAAGGAAGGGGTCCAGTTTCAGTTTTCTGCATATGGCTAGCCAGTTCTCCCAGCACCATTTATTAAATAGGGAATCCTTTCCCCATTGCTTGTTTTTGTCAGGTTTGTCGAAGATCAGATAGTTGTAGATGTGCAGTCTTATTTCTGAGTTCTCTATTATGTTTCATTGGTCTATGTGTCTGTTTTTGTACCAGAACCATGTTGTTTTGGTTACTGTAACCTTGTAGTATAGTTTGAAGTCAGGTAGCATGATGCCTCCACCTTTGTTCTTTTTGCTTAGGATTGTCTTGGCTATGTGGGCTCTTTTTTGGTTCCACATGAATGTTAAAATAGTTTGTTCTAATTCTATGAAGTTTTTCTAATTCTGAATTCTAGTGGATGCTTGACAATGGTAGTTTAATAGGAATAGCATTGAATGTATAAATTACTTTGGGCAGTATGGCCATTTTCACGATATTGATTCTTCCTATCCATGAGATGGAATGTTTTTCCATTTGTGTCCTCTCTGATTTCCTTGAGCAGTGGCTTGTAGTTCTCCTTGAAAAGGTCCTTCACTTTCCTTGTAAGCTGTATTCCTAGGTATTTTATTCTTTTTGTAGCAATTGTGAATGGGAGTTCATTCATGATTTGGCTCTCTGCTTGTCTATTGTTGGTGTATAGGAATGCTTGTGATTTTTGCATATTGATTTTTGTATCCTGAGACTTTGCTGAAATTGCTTATCAGCTTAAGGAGCCTTTGGGCTGAGACAGTGGGGTTTTCTAGATATAGGATCATGTCATCTGTAAACAGAGACAGTTTGACTTCCTGTCTTCCTATTTGAATAACCTTTATTTCTTTTTCTTGCCTGATTGCCCTGGCCACAACTTCCAATACTGTGTTGAAAAGAAGTGGTGAGAGAGGGCATCTTTGTCTTGTGTTTGTTTTCAAGGGGAATGCTTTCAGCTTTTGCTTATTCAGTATGATATTGGCTGTGGGTTTGTCATGAATGACTTTTATTACTTTGAGGTATGTTCCATCGATACCTAGTTTATTGACAGTTTTTAACATGAAGGAATGTTGAATTTTATTGAAGGTCTTTTTTTGCATCTATTGAGATAATCATGTAGTTTTGGTCTTTAGTTCTTTTTATGTAAAGAATTGGTTTATTGATTTATGTGTGTTGAACCAGCCTTGCATCCCGGAGCTGAAGGTGACTTCATCATGGTGGATAAGCATCTTGATGTGCTGCTGGATTTGGTTTGCCAGTATTTTAGTGAGGATTTTCACATTGATCTTCATCAGGTATATTGTCCTGAAGTTTTTGAAGTTTTCCTTCTTTTTTTTTTTTGAAATGGAGTCTTGCAGTGTCACCCAGGTTGGAGTGCAGTGGCATGATCTCATCTCGCTGCAAACTCCATCTCCCAGATTCAATCGATTATCCTTGCCTCAGCCTCCCAAGTAGCTGGGATTACAGGTGCCCACCACCACTCCTGGCTAATTTTTTTGTGTTTTTAGTAGAGATGGGGTTTCACTATGTTAGCCAGGCTGGTCTCAAACTCCTGAGCTCGTGAGCCGCCCACCTTGGCCTCCCAAAGTGCTGGGATTACAGGTGTGAGCCACCACGTCCAGCCTTCTTTTTTTTGTTGTATCTCTGACAGATTTTGGTATCAGGATGATGCTGGCCTCATAAAATGAGTTAGAGAGGAGTCCCACCTCTTCAGTTGTTTGGAATAGTTTCAGAAGAAATGGTACCAGCTCCTCTTTGTACCTCTGGTAGAATTCAACTGTAAAACCGCCTGATCCTGGGCTTTTTTTGGTTGGTATGCTATTTACCACTGCTTCAATTTCAGAACTTGTTATTGTTTTTTGTTGTGAGCATTTAGTGCTATCAATTTCCCTCTGAACACTGCTTTTAGCTGCATCCCAGAGATTCTGGTATGTGGTCTTTTTCTTCTCATTGATTTCAAAGAACTTATTTATTTCTGCTTTGATTTCATGGTTTACCCAGGAGTCATTCAGGAACAAGTTGTTCAATTTCCATTTAGTTGTGTGGCTTTTAGTGAATTCTTAATCTTGAGTTCTAATTTGGTCCAAGAGACTATTTGTTACGATTTCAGTTATTTTCCGTTTGCTGAGGAGTGTTTTACTTCCCAATTATGTGACAGATTTTAGAGTAAGTGCATTTGGTGATGAGAAGAATGTATATTCTGTTGATTTGGGGTGGAGAGTCTGTAGATCACTGTCAGGTTCACTTGATCCAGAGCTGGGTTAAAGTCCTGAATATCTTTGTTAATTTTCTGTCTTGATGATCTGTCTAATATTCAGAGTGGGGTGTTAGAGTCTCTCACTATTATTGTGTGGGAGTCTAACTCTCTTTGTGGGTTTCTAAGAACTTGCTTTATGAATCTGGGTCCTCCTATTTTGGGTGTATATATATTTAGGACAATTAGCTCTTCTTGTTGAATGGATCCCTGTACCATTATGTAATGCCCTTCTTTGTCTTCTTTGATCTTTTTGGTTTAAAGTCTTTTGACAGAAAGTAGAATTGCAACTCCTGCATTTTTCTGCTTTCCATTTGTTTGGTAAGTTATCCTCCATTCCTTTATTTTGAGCCTATCTGTGCCTTGGCATATGAAGTGGGTCTCTTGAATACAGCACACTAATGGGTCTTGACTCTATCCAGCTTGCCATTCTGTGTCTTTTAATTGGGGGCATTTAGCCCATTTGCATTTAAAGTTAATATTTTTATATGTGAATTTGGTCCTGCCATCATGATGCTAGCTGGTTATTTTGCTGACTTGTTGATGTGGTTGCTTCATAGTGTCATTGGGTTTTGTACTAAAGTGTTTTTTTTTTTTTTTTTTTTTTTTTGGTAGTGGCTAGTAACAGTTTTTCCTTTCCATATTTACTGTTTCCTTCAGGAGATCTTGCAAGGCAGGTCTGGTGGTGAAGAACTCCCCCAGCGTTTGCTTGTCTGAAAAGAATCTTGTTTCTTATTTGCCTAGGAAGCTTAGTTTGGCCAGTTATGAAATTCTGTGTTGGAAATTATTTTCTTTAAGAATATCGAATATTAGCCCCCAGTCTCTTCTGGTTTGTAAGGTTTTTGCTGAGAGGTCCACTGTTAGTCTGATGGGCTTCCCTTTTTAGGTGATCTGGCCTTTCTCTCTGGCTGCTCATAGTATTTTTCCTCCATTTCAACCTTGGAGAATCTGATGATTATGCATCTTGGGGTTGATCTTCTTGTGGAGTACCTTACTGTGGTTTTCAGAATTTCCCTAATTTGAATGTTGGTCTGTCTTGCTCAGTTGGGGAAGTTCTCCTGGATGATATCCTGAAGTGTGTTCTCCAGCTTGTTTCCATACTCCCTGTCTCTTTGAGGTACCTCAGTCAGTCGTAGGTTCGGTCTTTTTACATAATCCCATAGTTCTTGGAGGTTTTGTTTGTTCCTTTTCATTCTGTTTTCTCTGATCTTGTCTGCCTGTCTTACTTCAGAAAGATAGTCTTCAAGCTCTGAAATTCTTTCTTTCAGCTATTTATACTTATTGCAAATTCTCTGGTTGTGGTTTTCAGCTCCATCAGGTCATTTATGTTCCTTTCTAAACTGGTTATTCTGGTTAACAGGTCCTGCAATGTTTTATCATGGTCCTTAGCTTCTTTGCATTGAGTTAGAACATGCTCCTTTAGCCCAGTGAAGTTTGTTATTGCCCATCTTCTGAAGCCTACTTCTGTCAGTTCATCCATCTCAGCCTCAGCCCAGTTCTGTGCCCTTGCTGGAGAGGTGTTGTGATCATTTGGAGGAGAAGAGGCACTCTGGGTTTTTGAGTTTTCAGTGTTTTTTAGTTGATTCTTTCTCATTTTCATGAGTTTATCTAGCTTCAGTCTTTGATGTCCTTTGGATGGGGTTTTTGTGAGGACTTTTTTGTTTGTTTATGCTGTCATCATTGTTACTGCTAGTTTTTTTTTTTTTTTTTTTTTTTTTTTTTTTTTTTTTTTTTTTTTACAGCCCTCTTCTGTAGGGCTGTTGTGGTTTGCTGGGAGTCTGCTTCAGACCCTAGTTACCTGGTTCCCTCATGCATCTGAAGGTGTCACCAGTGGAGGTTGCACAACAGCAAAGATGGCTGCCTGCTTCTTCCTCTGGGATCTTGGTCTCAGAGGGGCACTGACCTGATGCCAGTGGGAACGCTTCTGTATAAGGTGTCTGGCAACCCCCTATTCGGGTCCCACCCAGTCAGGACACACAGAGTCAGGGACCCATTTAACAAAGCACTCTGGCTGCCCCTTGGCTCAGGGCGTGTGCTGCTCTAGGGGGAATCCTACTTGTCTGGACTGCCTCAATTTCTCAGAGCCAGCAGGGGAAAGACTAAGTCTGCTGATCTGAGGAGATCGTAGCCACCTCTGTCCCCAGGGTCTCCATCCCAGGGAGATCAGAGGTCTGTCCATAAACCCCTGACTGGACCTGCTGAAATTCCCCCTGGGAGACCCTGCCCAGTGAGGAGAGATGCATCCGGGTTTGAACTGAAGAGGCAGTCTGGACGCTGTCTGCCACAACCACTGTGCTCTGCTGTGGGAGATTCCTCCTGGGTCCAAACCACCCAGTCTCCCTGGCACCGGCAGGGGAAAATGGCAGACCGGAGCTGCAGTGATGGCTGTCGCCCCTCCTTCTGGGAGCTCGGTAGTCTCAGGCAGCAGCCATCATCTGCAGTAATGGCAGCCACCCCTCTCCCCGGGAACTCAGTAGTCTTAGGCAGTCTCCAACCGAGCGGCCCCGGAGAATCTGCACAGCTCTGCGCTTAGGACCCAAGGCCTTGGTAGTGTGGGCTCACGAGGGGATCTCCTGATCCACGGGTTGCAGACATCCATGGAAAAAGTGTAGTTTTCCAGGCAGGATAGCATAATCACTCACCGTCTCCCTTGGCCGGGGATGGGAGCTCCCCTTGCACTGTGCGGCTCCTGGGTGGCCCGTTGTTTCACTCTGCTCTCCTTGTTCTTTGTGGGTTGTGCCAACCACTTAGCCAGTCCCAGTAAGAAAACCTAGATACCTCAATTGCCGGTACAGGATTCACTCGCCCTTTCCGTTCTTGGTGGGAGCCTTCGACCGCAGCTGTCGCAGATGTTTCCAGTCAGCCGTTTTGGCCCCTATGAAATATTTAAATGCTAAAAATTTAAATGACAAAATTAGTGAGAATTTTGTCAGGATGGGTGAATATAGTTTGTTAAACAACCAGTTTATGTAACTCATCTTTGAAGGTATAATTGTGTAAAATCTACATTTGAACACAAATGCAAAGAATTACGTGTCTTGAAATTTTAAAATATTGTTAAAATGAATATGTTATTATAAAAGTCATAGCTTTTTAACCAATACTTCATTAACAATATTTTAGTGTTCTAATCTTCCTAGACATTAACTTTGAATTGTTTTGCTATAGTAGACTTAAATCCTTTTCTTTTATGAGAAATTAATCTAAAATTAAATATGGCCTTCAAGCAGATGTGCTTATATATACAATCTGAGTAGAAGATCACACTTCACTTAAGTTACCTGATGATCCTGCAGTTGCAATTGACAATGGTAATCAGAGCCTGACGCTGGTAAACATTTTGCAAATACCCACAGATAATTACATTTTACTGAAATAGACGTTTTTATAGGAATCTTGTATATCTGTTGGAAAAATAACAAAGGAGGCAATTTTGTTTGTACAAAACTCTGGAATGTATTAGACTTTCAGATTTAAAACCAGTTAATAATAATCAGCCATTTTTTGAGGGGCTGGGGACAGAATTTGCTTTGAAGAGTAATGTACAAAAGAGATAAATGCAGTTTTATTGTATTGGGCTTCATTTTGTTGCATTTACAGAGCCAGCACATGACAACAATGTGTGATTTTGATGAAGCAGATTTTAAATCAGAAGTTATAGGTGACAGTTGCAGCCTAGTATGTATCTCCTTCCATTTTCTTTTTGTGGTTTTCTCTTTTGGGAGATAGAAAGTATAGAATAAATTCTAAGTCATATAAGTCAACAGTTTTAAAGCATAATGGTTTCTTATGATTTATTCAAATTTTCAGAATATTAATTAAATAAATATGATAGAGATTTTATTCTGAGGCCCACAAACAAGTTTATCTGGTGTCACGTTTTAATACACTGGTTGTCTCCATTGTATTTGCATTTGGTAATACTGTTTGCATATATTTTAGTGTTACCCAAATATTACATCACTAAAAACATAACTTTACAAAGCAAATAAAGAATTTTCTGATTCCTTTGAGCACTTGAACCTTAGTGTTATGTGGAATGTAGTCATTTAAAATATTTATTATTCCCTGTCACTTAGCATTTTATGAACAGTGAATAAAATAGACAAAAATCTTGAAAATTATAAACTTTAGTGGCATAGGGGAGGATAAATAATAAACATTATAAGTAAATATAAGTGCCTTGGAGAGCAATAAATTTCGATAAGGTCAGTGGGGAGTGCTGGTGTTGAAAATGAGACTACAGTTTTTAATTGGTGATCAATATAGGTCTTAATGAGAAAGTGACATGTGGACCAAATTCTTGAAGGAGGTGAAGGAGTGAGATAATGCAGATATCTCTGAGAAGAATGATCTTGGCAGAAGGAATATCATGTGCAAAGACCCTGAGGTGTAAGTGAAGCTGGCATGACTAAGGGACACCAAAAAGGTCACTGTGGTTAAGTTGGAATGAATGAGGGGTAGAGTGAATACGGAGGAGTTCAGCAAAATGATTTGGAGGCAGAATCCTTCAGGGTCTTCTAGGTACTGAGGACTTGTAGCTAGTAAGGAGAAAAATGGAAAGATGAAGATTGCTTTGACATTGAAAAGAGACAAAGAAAAGAGATTTATAATCAGTTCTCACTGCTATGTTAATAATAGGTGGAATAGGGACAAGGGGAGAATTAGAGACACCAATAATTGTGTGATTGATGTGATTGAGATACTCCAGCTGACAGATGATGGTGGACTGGAAGGTTGGTAAAAATGGAAGTAGTGAGAATGAGCACATTTGGGATATATTTTGAAAGTAGAGGCAACAGAGAAAGCGATGACTCCTTATTTGTCCTGAACATGTAAAAAAGGAGGAGTTATAGTTAGCAGAGATGAGGAAGACTGTGTGTGGAGAAATTTTATTGTTTTATTTTATTATTGGTGGTAGATGGACTCAGAATTTAATTTTGGATATGTTTGCTTTGAAGTGTCTTTATTATTTCATTTTGAAACCATTTTATCAGACAGTAGTAAAAATCTCTCTTTTAAAGGGAAACAAGGGAGTAGAATGTTTGTACAATTGTGGTGGCTCTAATGTTTTTGTGCACATTATGCAGGTTCTCTTTTCTGTTAGTGTACTATCAGTAAACATGTTCAACTTGGATAGTGATAGATTAAAAACTGACATTTGTATTCCTTTGCCTTCCCTTAAGATTTCACATAGACAACTTCCCCTCCAGAAAAAAACCGTAACTACACTGATTTGTTAATTCAACAAACTCTCCTTCAGTACTACTATGTGCAATACATGGTGTTAGGTACAGTGGGGAATAGAAAGACATGGTGTCATAAGAGTAAATTATCTATTCAGTATCATCTGACTTGTCAATATAGCAGGACCATTATTAGAATTCAGCTATCTTTATTCCCAGCCTAGTGTGTTTCCTTAATAATGTACCTTTTAACTATGTAAAAGATAGCAAATACAGTTCATCTGTGTCAACTTTAATCAGTTGATAGTGGCTGACTAGCACATTGTGAATGGGGTCAATCAGAAAGAATGTCATTAGATCAATTAGCTATTACTTTATATTACCTAAATTTAGTATGATTTAAAATTTTATAATGAGTTTATTAAGTTTATAAAGAGTTCTGTTTCTGGCATGGCCTGATAGCTCCATTGCACAATTCCTTCTGCAGAAAACTACTATAACTTATGAACAAAATAGGAAAAATAAATACCCAAAAGCACTGGAGAGTAAACAAAAGCAGACAGAAAATAGAGGGAAGTCAAACATTGAAGTAAGGAAATAGCACTGCGTGAGTCTCTGCCAGGTAGGGTGGCTAAAACTCTTACAAACAAAACCCCTCGGTCTTGTTGGTTTGAAGAACCAAGGACAGGGTTTGGTGTAGCTGCAGGCCTTGGAAAGTATGTGTGCATGCATACTCAAAGTAAATTAAATTGCCTGCTTAAATGAAAAAGAAAAAAATTATTCAGAAAAAACAGAACCCAAACTTTTTACTCATATTACTCACAACGTTTGCAGTAGAATGCAAAAGTATTCAGTGTACACAGAAACAAGAAGACATGAACCATTCCGAAAAGAAATCAATGGGCTAACTTGAAGATAACTCATATGTTGTTATTAGCAGATGAGAATCTTAAAGCAGCTGTCGTAATTGCTTAAGAACATAAGGGAAAATATGTTTGCAATGAATAAATATAGGAAATCTTAACAGAGAATTTGAAGCAGTAAAAAAGACCCAAATGGAAATTTCTAAAACTGAAAAAAAAAAAAATCTGACATAAAACTTTTAGAATGGAAATGAATAGGAATCATAACCTAAAGATAGATCAAGGAAACACCTAAACAGAGAAGGGGAAAAAAACAAGATTTGAAAAATGAGCAAAACCTTACAGACTGGTAGGACACTAACATAAGGACAACCTTCATGTAATTGGAATGGCATACTTGCCAGAATGGCTGCAATTAAGAGCACTAACAACATTCACAAAACACACGTCTGCCCAGTGACCTAGCAACTCTTTCCAGGAGACATGAAACTTATGTACACAAAAAAGGCCTGTATACTAATACTTAAGAGTAGTGTATCTATCAGTAGCCAAAAATTGAAAATAGCCCAGATTCCTCTCAAAAAAAGACAGGATAAGACTTAGTGTGGTGTACTTGTACAATGGGCAATAAAATGGAACAAACTACTGTTCTGTACAAAAGTGGAGATGAATTTCAGAACTATTATGCTTAGTGAAATATAAGAGAAAAAAGTGTATACTCCTTTAATATTATGTTCTAGAACAGGCAACATTTATATAGTGTTTCAGAATAGACAAAACTAATGTGAACAACAGTTGCACTACCCGGGAGTGGGACAAGTATTGATTGAAAAAGGATATTAAAGGAACTTTCTGGAGCAATTTTAATATTCTGTAGTTTTCAGTAGTTTGTATTGCACAAAGGCATACTTTTGTTTCATTGAATGGTATATATTAATGCTCGTTTATTTCATTTTAGATCAACGTTACCTAATTAGAAAAATGTAGACAAATACTGAACTCTTACTACATACATGATGAAGTATTTGTGGGTAAGAAAACATATGTAATGTATAGTGTTGACAAGATTTTGGAAAAGCAGATATTTACACTGCTGGCCAGGAATAACAGCATGAAAGGAGCTCGTATTTTTAAAAATTCACAAAAATTCATAAATGGCTACTCTCTTAGCAATTCTACCATTGGGATTTTATGTTAAGGAAATGGTCAGAGATGTACAATAAAATATGCATAAGGATGTTCAACATAGCATCATATATAATATGGCATATTGCCAAAAATGTAGTGGTCAGCAGAGTCTGATTGCTTATATTAATTATGGTGTAGCCATAGGATATAGGACACGTACATTTGTAGTCACAGTAAGTGTGTTGATCAATATGAGAAACTAGTTACAATATATTGTTTTTATTCAACAGTTGGCAAACTGCAGCCTGATGTCCAAATTTGGTCCACCACCTATCTCTGTAAACGAAGTTGTATTGGAACACAGCCATGCTCATTTACTTATGTATTGCCTATAGCTGCTTTCACACTACCGCAGTAGAGTTGGGTAGTTGCAACAGAGACCATATGGCCTACAAAGCCTAAAATGTTTACTCTTTGGCTCTTTACTGAAAACATTTCCTGACTCCTGGTTTAATCAAATTAAATTCTAGAAACACAGGAAGGGCTTGCCTAAATTAACTAATTCCATAAATTTATGAATACTTACCACGTATCCAGCCCTGCACATAAGCTGTCTACATAAATGTGACTGAAATAGATTCAGTCTGCATTCTTTTTAAGTATGGTAGTGGAGATAGTTATCAAATAAATATTCAAATTAAAAGTAATTCTATAAAGGAAGAGTACAGTGAGGAAATGTTAGCAGGTATTATTTCTAAGTGTTGGTAATATTGGCAATTTTAAAACTTGATTCCTTTTCTAAGTTTTTTCTAGGATTTAAATATATTTCATTGGAAAAAGGTAATGAAGATTGAGTAGATAACTAGACACTGCTTCAGTAATTTTTAAAACTTTCTGATATCGCTCTGAATACATAGAATTAAGTTTAATTTACAGAATTAAGTTTAATAGCATGTCTGCTTAAATATTATTGGATGCCTGTCACACGTTCAGTATTGTGAGAAGTGCTGTGGAGACGGAGTCGAAGCCTGAGACTTGCTTTTAAGTACCTTATTGTGTGGTTGATAAGAGACAAACCAGGCACAGAAAATAGAATTACATTATATAAAATAGTTTATAAAATACTTGTATGTTACTTTAGAAAAAAATAAGCCAGTGAATTCTGATTTAGGCAGGTGAGACTTAATGAAGTATGTGGGTTATCAACTGGACCTTGAAGTACAGCTAATTATTTGTCTAAGTATAGGGAAACTGGAAAAACATTTCAGACCAGAGACCCAGGATTTAAGGCACAGAGGTGAGAATGGGCATGTTTGTTGATACAGTAGCAAAGAGATTGACCTTAGGAGACCAGTGGTGCAATAGGGGATTAGTGATGTAGATAAAGACTGAGAGTCAAGGCTGATTTTGGAGTGTCTTAAAAGTCTGAAACAGAAGTTTAGATTTGATTTCTGGTTAAAAAGAAAATCAGAAGAATTTGAAATCTGTTCTTTCTACCTACCTTTATTCCTTTTTTTCCTCTTTCTTTTCTGTCTTTCTATTTCCCTTCCCAGGAAAAGACTTGGTACAAATAAAATTGAAAGATTAATTTTGCCACCAAATACAAGACAAATTACAAGTTTACTTTCTAAATTTTGGCTTTCTGCATTCTTTTAAAACCAGAAGCTGGTTTTCATTAACAGTGACAGACAACAGTGTAACCATGTGTGTTTGCTGGAACTAAAAAACGTCCCTGTCTCAGATCGCTGTAGCATAACCTCTGGCATTTATTTAAAGAATGAGGCTGTTGAAAGAGAATGAGCATTAACTGCAATGTAGTACTATAGAGATAACTGAACAGTCTTTTTTTATTGTTGTTCTTACAGGTGTCCTAAGGCATTAGTCCTTACCTTCTCTGGAGAAATTGATTCACCAGATTTGTCAGACTTTTAAATGTAACATTTTTTTTATTTGAAGTCCTCAAAGCTAAAGAAATATATTCTTTGCTCTAAGAATGGCTAAATAGCTAAACACAGTTTAATCTTTTAATTTAATGGCCACTGACTTGTGCTTACATAATCTGAAAGTTCACATTGTCAGGCTGCTTTTTTCCCTCTAATCAACACCAGTAATTTTACTCTGTATTCTGATATATTACCTGTGTCATTACCTTTAAAATGCATGCATGAATGATCTGTTTACACTTAACTTTTTCATCCCTTTGATTCTTCATCATAACCTTAAAACTTTGGTTTTAATGACAACCAAATTCAAACCAGAACAAATTTAACTTTAAGTTCATATTATTAGATATCTTGCCTTATTTCAGCTATATCTACCAGCAGAGCTTAAGAAAATCCGATTTGACTTGACTAGACTTACTAGGTCATATCTTTCTGTAAGATTTCCAGGTCATCACACACAGCTCAGCTTCTTTTTGACTTTCTGAACTTTGCCATGTATTTTTTGCAAAGTATTCCTATAGTTCAACCCTGTACTCGTACCTTCCTAGTCAGTGACATTGCCAGAGAACCAAGTCATGCATAGAATTAAAGTGATGGGCAGAATCTTTATGATATTTTTCAAAGTGCTTTATGTAAAATATTGGGTAATTGACTAGCTTTAGGTCAAACCATGGGTAAATATCAAGCACATGATTAGAAACCAGTTCTTGGCCAGGCATGGTGGCTTACGCCTGTAATCCCAGCACTTTGGGAGGCCGGGGTAGGCAGATCACTTGAGATCAGGAGTTCGAGACCAGCCTGGCCAACATGGTGAAATCCCATTTCTACTAAAAAAAAAAAAAAAAAAAGCCAGGTGTCGTGGCCCATGCCTGTAATCCCAGCTACTCAGGAGGCTGAGGCAGGAGAATCGCTTGAATGCAGGAAGCAGAGGTTGTGGTGAGCCGAGATCATGCCATTGCATTCCAGCAACAGAGTGAGACTCCATCTCAACAACACAACCAAAAAAAAAAAAAAAACAAAAAACAAAAAGAAAGAAACCAATTCTCTGCAGTAGTATATTGTCTAGCTTTTATAGTTGTCTTTTTAAGCCTATTGGGTCCTTGAGCATTTTATGTGGTGATTCCATTTCAATTCTGACTGACTTTTCTAGGCAGGGAATACCCTGGCTTTATTGACTCAGTAGGAACAGTTGTATTCCATCTCAATACAGATTACTGCAATTACATTGTCTGCTTATTTCTTGTCACTCACCTACACAGACTAAACCAGACCATCCTAAGAGAAAAGTCAAAGCTATATTTGGAAATTTGAAACCCTCTTTAAAAGTAGCTAGATGTTCATTGAATCCTAGATTGTGTCAATACAGTGTACAAATTTAAATTTAGGATATGTTGCATTTTATTTTTTTCCTGCTATATCTCCCATAGATATATTTTATGCCTAGACTGCAAAATTTGAACTTTTGGAAATTAGAATATCTGATCTTATTGAAGATTTGACTAAGTGTACTTTGTGATGCATTAGTGTGAAAAATCTTAATTGTTCCTTTCCCTCTTATTTTGATTCTGGCTTCAGAAGATCATCTGTGGTTAACTTATTTATCGTTGAGCTCATTGAGGAACTCTTTCATTTCATTAGTACCCGGTGATTTTCAGAGTAGACCTAAATAGGTCTACTATTTACTTCTGCCTCAGTGGTTAAGGCTTCATGCAACTTCTTTTGTGTTATCTTTTTATTTCATATCTTCCCTGGTGAAGTCTGTTTAGATGATGAGATTCAAATTGTCATATTCTTAGAGTAGAACCTTTACTTTGCCTGTATAATTGAAGTGTATTGGATCTTCATCTCTCACACATAGGCTAAATCAGTGGTCCTCAAACCTTCATTGTACTTGAAAATTATCTAGGAATTAAAACAAAACAAAATAATAGTGCACGTTTGCCTCCACAAAGAGAGATAATTGTATTTTTTTCCAAAACTTTCAAGGTGATTTGAATGTGCATCCAAAGTTGAGAAATAATGGATTAGCCAAAGGAACAGGATTTCTCCTTAAAGCAGCCCGTAGCAACAACCCATGTAGATTTTGCTCATTTGTATATCTTAAAGTTACATAATTTATTATCTAAAGCACTCTTCTATATAAGCCATAAGTTTTTGGCTGTTTTTATTGTTAGATTTGTGTGTGTATGTGTGTTTGCTCTTTCTTTACCTTTACTTCCCTTACTTCCATCTTGGCGGTTAAACGCCAAATTATCTAGGTCAGGTTTCAGGTTCTTTTCCAGTAGGCCAAGGATTCTTAGCAAACTCTTATGAAATAAGAAAGTATGCTCTGGCAGCCTTAAACCTTGACCTCTTTTGTATCCTACCAATTATATGGCTGCTTCCTTTACTAACCCTGTTGCACACAAACTTCACCTTCTTTAGCAGCTTCTTCCTACTGTGTGTTCCATCAGTGCGTTCTTTGATGTTTCAGCTTTCATATATGGATTCTAATCCAAATGAGCAGAGATTGCTTTGTGATCATTGAGATTTCTACATACTTAGGATGTCATGCTAATAATTGATTGATGAATTTAGTGAAGAAAATGATTGTGACATGGAGAAAGAGTCTTTAACCAGCATGTGCGTGTATTCTCTGTCCTCACCAAGATGATGGTTCTGTCACTGAGCACAGTAGCTAAGGAGGTACTGGTGACCTGCTCTGCTGGGGAAGAAGGACTTGTGTGGTGACACACAATACATACTTAGCTTCAAAAGCTGTTTATGGATGGAATTATAATTTTGTTCCAGTTAGCGAATACATATTGTAGAAAATATATACAGATAAAGAGAGTTGATTATGTAAAAGTCTTACTGGGTTTAAAAAAAAAACGCGACTTTCTGTCAAATATCACATGTTCTCACTTATAAGTGGAAGCTAAGTAATGTATACATAAGGGTACAGAGTGGAATAATAGACATTGAAGACCAGGAAAGATGGGAGGGTAGGAAGTGGGTAAGGGATGAGAAATTATCTATTGGGTACAGGGTACTGTATTCAGATGATGGTTACACTGAAAGCCCAGACTTCCCCCCCTACACAATATATCCATTTAACAAAGCTGCACTTGTACCCCCTACATCTATACAAATAAAAAGTGAAAAAGAAAAAACCAAAAACACATGACTTTTGGACCAAGTTATCAATTAGTAATTATTATTCTGTATATTGTCCAGGTAAATTCTTAGCATTTTCTTTTTTTTTTTTTTTGAGACAGAGTCTCGCTCTGTCATCCAGACTGGAGTGCCTTAGTGCAATCTCCGCTCACTGCAAGCTCTGCCTCGCAGGTTCCCGCCATTCTCCTGCCTCAGCCTCCCGAGTAGCTGGGACTACAGGCGCCTGCCACCATGCCCGGCTAATTTTTTGTATTTTTAGTAGAGACGGAGTTTCAACGTGTTAGCCAGGATGGTGTTGATCTCCTGACCTCGTGATCCGCCCACCTTGGCCTCCCAAAGTGCTGGGATTACAGGTGTGAGCCACCGCGCCCGGCAGCATTTTCTTTTATGCCACCTTTTTTGGCATATACATTTTATACTTGTATATGTCTAATTTTTGAGCTTCATTAGAAAAGGCTGAATCTAAGATATCATTGTTGGCCTTGCTAGCTAGTACATTTTTATATCGATAGCATAACTTTTTTTGCTATGTCAGTATTTTATGTGGGCCTGTTTGAATATCGATACTTCCTCCTCATGAAATACAGTTAACTTATTTGGGCAGTAAGGAACCTCTTGACATTTTGACTTTGAAGAAACATTGCTTTTCCTGTAGTGTTTTATACTGGGTAGTTTATATGGGGTAATTGTTAGAGAAATTGGATTCTTCACTTTTTTCCCTATACATTTTAAGATGTCATTTAGTGAAAGTAAAGTTATGCAAAACGTTTATATTAAATAGACTTGTTAAGTATGTCTTTCCTATCTGCTACATGATTCCTACTGAGAGTGTTAATATTCAGATATTCACTTATGATGTCTGTTATTCAGGAATATACCTATTTGTACCATAGTCTTCATCATTGAATGATTGCTGTTAAAGAATGTATTACGTAATGATATTTTGCATTAGTGAATGGAATATATCAATTTTTTTCTTTCCATTTCCTTTTTGTATTAAAGGAAAAATTCCAAGATACAAGGAAGTAGGTCATGGTATCTATAAACTGCTGAGGAACTGAAGTATGTATTATGAAGTAAAGATTGAAGCTCAGTTGCCCTCTAGGGGTTCAGTTTTAACACAGCACATGTAGAAATAATTTACTGAGATCTTGGGGGAAGGGTAGATCTGCTGAATGTGGGAGCCTATTTTTCATTTTCTGTTAGAACCTGACTGGTCATTAAAAAGCTGGTTTTGATTATTTATTGCAAAAGAGAAGAATAGATCCCATTTTTGTAATATGCAGTTTAATGAAATATCCTTTTTGTTTGCATAATTTTAAAGTCAGGGCTTTTGTGCTGGAATAATCCAACCATCAACACATTTTTAGGTATTATTTGGTGACCAATTCTCAGATTCTTTCTAACACTCTTTTGTCTTCTCAGTGTCACCTCTATAGCACTTTTAAATCAGCTTCCTCCCTTATTCTGCCCAAATCCAAGAACAGACTCCAGTGAAGTGGCTTCTTCATGAATCCTCTTACGTTTTATGAGATGTGATCATCATGAAACTTTTCCTTTTGGTTTCAGCACCTTTGATTGGCATCTTTGTCTGGATTAGTAAGACTATTTCTCTCAGTTTGAAACAGAATGGCTACTGGCTGTCTAGTTTAATTGATGCCCAACTTTGCATTGATTGAGGTCCACATAATTTATGTTGGAATATTTCTCTGGTGCAAAGTGCTCTACTTTGTAATTGCAGAGTTAGACTCCTACTGTTTTGGTAAGGGGAAGCAAATTTTTTTTCCTGTTATTGAAAATGTTAACTTTGACTTGTGTAAACAGTAAATAGGTTTATTGTAATTGCAGATATTTACATATTTTAAATATTTAAATCCATTTCTATACTAAATTTGGAAATTTACGTGGTTATTGGTATACTTTAAAAAGATTTGTGTGTTTTAATATATGCTCTTTTATTCCCTTTGAAGGATGCTGTAAACTTTACTCTTTTTAATATATATTGGTTTTTATTTTTACCGTTATAGTTATATTGAGCTTTTCTATTTTTTTTCCTGATGATTTTGGAAAAATCTCCATTATTAATGGTCAGAATCTTTCATTTTTATCATTGATTTATAGTAATTTTATTTTTAAAGATCAGTTTTTATGTGTTATTTTACACTCTGAAAACCATGATTAGATTTTGATATATATTAAAATATTAAATTGGCTATAATATAGCTCTGTGCTGTCCAGTATATTAGCCAGTAGTCACATTGGCTATTTAATTTTAAATTAATTAAAATATAAAATTTAAAATTGAGTCTCATAAGGTACTAGCCACATTTCAAATGCTCAGTAGCTGCATGTGGCTTGTGGATACCACATTCGACAACGCAGACATCAGTCATTTCCATCATTACAAAAAAATTTATTGAACAGGTCTGGTATTGATATATGAATCTTCTTAAATGTGTTTTTAAAAATACCTTAATGCTGGCAGTTTCCTGTGTAAAATGAAACATGAAAATGTTATATGTCTATATTTTATTAAAAGAACATTTTGGAAATATTTAAAAGTGACTACATGTGAAGTGAGTTTACCTTTATCATAAAGTTAGCATATATTTCTGATTGTGAGCCAAGTGATATCAAATAATTTAATAAAATTATATATTTTTGACATATGTAAATACATCTACTTTATCTCCATCTTGTGGTAGAAGTATCTGGAGATCCTGTTAAGAATATCATTAAAGCTTATTCATTTTTACATTGACTTAACCTTGCTCTTTCTCATTTCCATAAATGTAACATTAAGTGTTAAATGTTTCTTTAGGAAATTTTGGCTCTTACTGAAGGACCCAGTTAAAAATGATTTTAGGTTTTATAGTTACTATTGAAGATAAATGTACAACTGCAACTGCCACATTTTGACTGTGTGTTGGAATATTAAAATAAGGAATACAAACATTTAAATCGTGGTTGAGAGGAAAAACAAAAAAGAAAGCTTTAGCTGCTTACCTGCAAATGTAGCTTTGTGTTGTTAAAGAGGATTATGATGAATATATTTATGTGATAAATTTATAAAGTTTGATAAATTGTTTCATACTGACTAATATTTTTTATAATTTTTATTTTTATAGTTTCTTGTTTTTAAGTATACTCACAGTCCCTTTGTGGATAATTATGATTGTAAGATTGATTTTGGAAGTAAATGAAAAAGTGATTATTAAAACACTTTGTAAACTGTAGCATTTTATACAAATACATAATCTTATCTTTTAAAAATATATAATATGAAATATTGGGAAGACCATCTCAGAGGTTTAAGAACATATTTCCAGTCAGGTCTATTTGTATCATTCTTTTATTTTCTTTTTAATTTTTTGATGAATTTCTTAATATATTGTTAAAATTTTTATATCTTTGAGTTTTTTTAAAGTTTTTGAATTAAGACTAATACAGTCGCAAAGCAGTATTAATTTAGAGTTATGTTTCAATATAGAAAAGTCTCTGAGTACTCTAAAAATTCTGAAAGAATATTTTAGTTAAATTTTAAGACTTAAGGAAGAATTTTGTGTAGAAAATAAACTTTACTTAGACAACATTTAGATAGTTTCTTTTTAAAATTCATTTTGTTTATCTTACTAAGTATTGGGGAAGGAATAGTCTGTGAAATGGAAACACCTAAATTATTTATTTAGAAGATATTCCAAGTAGGTAGTAAGATATAAAAGCCAAGTATAACATGAGATATTTGTGGGACAATGAGAAGATTAGTTTAATTATATAAAACAATTTAGTTGCTGTTTAGGATCATATTTTGGTGCTCCTTGAAAGCCAGGCAAAGAATTTTAGAATTCATATAATAGAAAACAGGGATTTTTATGCTGCAAAGATCTTTATTTAGGGAGAAGGTCTGTGATCTCAGAAACGTTAGATGAGGCCTGTGAGGTTAACTACTACCAATGCAGGAATCTTTCTAACAATATGTGAGACTTCATTTTCAATACATCTACTCTAGTTCAGGCATTCAGTATTTCCTTCCTTCCTGCATTTTATTGTTGTGGGGGAAAATAACATCATGCTTTTATTCAATTCATATAAGTAATACAGAAAATATGAAATGCCTTCCAAAAATTACTCTAAATTCTACCATTCACAAATACAGACATCTCTCTGGGAACAAAAGGATAATACAAAGGGATTATATTATATACACTATTTTTTTAGTGGAATTTAGAAAACAAAAGGTTTGCTAAAGTTTATGTAAATGTTTCTTGATAAAAGGTTACTTGCCTCCATCATAAGAAAACATATTATGAAACCCACTGACAAGGTTCAGTAATTATGTTTTAACTCTGTATTCTAATTTTGGACAGTATTGAGTGATTCCTGTGTGTGAAAGTACAATTATACTTCCTCCAGCTTTTCTCTTTCAGGTCCCAGTTTCCGTAAGTTGTAATTTTACATTGTCATAACTTATAATACTTATATTCTTTTCTGTAACTATAAATCCAGTGCTCATCACATTTTGTCTTTAAAATTTTTTTTTGATCCGTTGCTTGATTTTATTGCCAATAGTTAATTTAAGAAGAGTCTTTGGGTTCTAGAATCCTTGATATCGTTCATGGTTGGGAATGACTGCTTGTTGCCTTATACATTTGTGACATGTAGAGTGGATATAATATTGTCAGGTCATATTTTCTGTACCTCAGGACTTTGTAGATACACATTACATCAGTATTTTATGACATTAAATGTTGCGCTGGGAAGTCTGAGAGCAGCCTGATTTTCATCCCCACTCCACCTTGCAATCACCCTACCATAGATGATGTGATTTTTCTGGTTGGATCCTAGAAGAATTCTTTCTGTATCCTTGAGTTTGAAAGCTTAACTGGGATATATCTTGTATCAGTTCTTTCTGGAACATACTCTGCCCTTTTGGTTTGTAGTTTTTTTTTTTGTTCCATCAGAAAACTTTTCCTAAATTGTAATTTAAAATGTTTTTTGTTTCCTTTTTTGGGGGGAATTTTTTTCCTCAGAGATAACCAATCATCCTTGGAACTTTAAAACAAAAATTAACATTTGATGTTATTTACTGCATAACTAATTATTCCAAAATGTAGTGGCTTAAAAGAGCACATAATTATTAATCTGATAGTTTCTGCGAGGCATGTATCTAGGTATGACAACTGGGTCCTCTGCTTCAGTTTCTCACAAGGCTGCAATTAATGTGTTGGCTAAGGAGGGTCTGTGGTCTCATCCGAAACCTTGACTGGGGAAGGATCTGCTTTGAAGCTCACTCATGGTTGGCAGCATTCAGTCTCCTGTAGAATGTTGGGTTGATAGCCTCGCTTCCTTCCCACATGAGCCCTTTCCACATGGCAGTTTACTTCATCAAAACATGCAAGCCAAGAAGACGAGAGAGAACATCTGGTAAGACATGCCACAGCCTTTTGTAACTCAGTCATAGGGAGTGACATCCTATCTGCATTACCATATTCTTGGTTAGAAGCAGATCACTAGGTTTAGCCTACTTAATAGGAGGGGTGACATGGACATGAAGGACATTAACAATAGGAAGCTGGGATCATTGGAGGCCATCTTGGAAGCCGTCTTCCACAATAGTTGCCTACCATGCCTTTGTTTTCTCTGTGTTTGTATTAACCTTTTTTCCCCCGTGATACTTACTGTGATTATCTTGAGTAATTTAAATAGAATTTTTCATTTGAATTTTAGCTGTGTCTATGCTATTCGTTTTATGTTTCTGATATATTTATTAGCACTGTTATGGATTTGTTTTGGTCTTCAGTTTATCTCTTCTGTCATCTCACTCTGTTTTATCAACTATTCCTTGAAGTCTAGTTTTCTTGAATTTATGTTTTTATTAAGTTCTAATAGAGTGTGACATTTGAGATGAATCTTCTTTTCCTTAGGCATGTTTGCAGAGTTGCCTTGCTGTTTCTCTGAAAAATTGTGGGTGAATGCTCTTTAACACTTCTGCCACCTTTTTCTGATATTTGTTTTCTCCTGTGGGCTATATTGTGAAGGCTGGGGTGTTCTTTTATGTACTTTCCTGAAGCCTGAGGGAGGGGGAGAGTGAGCACATGGCCAATGCACTGTTTTTGTTAGGTAGCCTTCAGGAATGTTTCCTCTTTTCTGTGGGGTTACCTTTGGGTTATCTTCTCTATTAAGTGTGGATCCCTGAAAAATGGCATACCCTGGTGGTTTTTCTAGCCCCTGCTGAAATCCTTTGAAGGTGGGTAGAGGTTTTTTTATACTAAATGTTTTTCTTTTGTTTTGTTTTATTTTTCTCTGGGCTATTTATGCCCTTAATCTACTTCTCTCAAAAACGAGGAGTGTTTTTTAGTGGAAATTTGCAAGATATTTGAACTCATTTTCTTTCCCCAGTGCATTCTAGGGGCTAGGATCCATGGCATGCTGAGCCTTGCCAAAATCTTTCCTTTTTTCCTACGTTTCGAAATTGTAGTATGATACTATCCCCCTTTTATGGCATAGTGGCAGCTAGCCAATTTTTGTCTTTTTAAAACTCTTGTTTATCTTATAGAATATTGAGGAAGAGTTTAAGAGCTTACAATATCTTGCAGTTTTACCCAAAACTGCCTTCAATATCTTTTCAGTTGTTTTATTAGCATGAAGACTAGTTTTTTTCTATCTAGAAAATTTCTTTTTCTCCTTCTTCCCTGATTTTACCCTTATCCTAAATGTTGTTGCTAGGTAAAGCTTTTTGAACTGATCAGTTTAGTTTATGTCATTCCCCACTGCTTATAGGATCAAGCCTAAGCTCTTATATTTAAGGTCACCTAGATTTTTACTTCAGCTTACTTTAGTGATAACAGTCTCATTCCCTTTCTTGAGTTTTCTTTTCTGGCTAAATTTAAATATTTTCTGTTTTCCCGTAGATGCCCTAGGTAGATTTCTAAGATGTGGTTAGTATATAATATGGTGTTTGTGAACATTATGGTTTTTAAAAAGACTTCTTAATCTCTTTATTGCCTTTCCATAGGAACGTACTTATTTATCAAGATTTATCTAAAAATATGGTCTGCAGAAATGAACATAGATGTGCTGTGAGTACTGTGCAGTTGTGATTGCAGCACTGATAATTAAGATTGGTTTAGTTGTTCTGTCGTACGTCATCAAGTTGTTGATTCACATTGAATTTATAAAATGTCATTCTATTCTAAAACTTGGAAGTATTTTTAACCTAAATGTAGGAATTCGCATGTATCCAAGTAAATTTTACCTTTAAACACTTTTTGCCCTGGTTGGCCATACTATTGAGAGTATTTTGAATCTCCAATTAGTTCTCTCTTATATCTAGATATGCTAATCATGCCTTTAGTGATTTCCTACACATCTCTAAATAATAATTTTGTGGGTAGGTAAGTGCAGTAGTTCTATTACTTTGCATCCTTTTAATTTCATATAGTTCTGTTTTCTTCCCCGGGTCTGCCTGGGTGACATGAGAGATAAAAAACCGTGGTTGTTCTGTATATGGGCTCAAGCTGGATGGAGGAGTTGATATTAGAAAAAAGGGATGCTTTCCATTTGATTAACCTACAAATAGAGGGACAATTTTTTTTTTTCGGGTGACCGGGGAGGTGACAGTGAGAACGGGAAGCATCAAAGGGAGCTTTGGCAGAACTTGGTAACTGAAGAGAAGACCACTGAAGAGAAACATGATGATGCCAGGAGTTTGATTTCAAATGATTTGTAAGAAACAGTGAACCTGGACACATTAAGTTTGAGGTAGATGATTGTAAGATATCAAGAAGATATTCATCTTTAATGAAAATTTGCTTTTGAGGCTTAGGTCTAGATTTTAAAACAAAACAGACATCTTTTAAAAGTAGTCTTTCTTTTTTTGAGATGGAATCTCTCTCTGTCACCCATCCTGGAGTACAGTGGTGTGGTCTCAGCTCACTGCAGCCTCTGCCTCCTGGGTTCAAGTGATTCTTCTGCCTCAGCCTCTAAGTAGCTAGGATTACAGATACCCACCACCATGCCTGGCTAATTTTTGTATTTTTAGTAGAGACCGAGTTTCACCATGTTGGCCAGGCTGGTCTCAAACTCCTGTGCTCAAGCGATCCAACTGCCTCAGCCTCCCAAGATGCTGGGATTAAATGTGTGAGCTACTGTGCCTGGCTACAAGTATTCCTTTTTTTAACTTGAAAACCTTTTTAGTTCTGTAAAATCTTTGTTAATTTTCTTCCTAAGACCTTTTATATTTTACATGTAAGATTAAATTTGAACTAAATGGATTTCAAATAAAAGAAGAGAATAATTGCTATTTTTGAAGAACTCATTTTAATTGGTTAGAATAAATATTAGGCAGTGATTTTTGTAAAATGGCCTTTAAAATATTAATGTCTGGTTATATAGAAAGTGCTGTAACAGGATCATCTGCTCTACCATAACTTCAGTATGCCTATTAATGGTACATAACTGTGGAGCAGTTATGTGAGTGAGCTCTGTCAAAAAAGTTATATAAATGAATTGCAGTCAGGAGAACTTTATTCAGTGGTTATGTATACAAAATTTACCCCCCTTAATGTGGAAAAAAATTTTTATAATTGCTTTATTTTCTTACAGAATTGGCTTCTAAAGTTGCACATTGTGTAATTGTTAAGTAGCAAAATTTGGGGGTAGTATTTCCTTTTTGTCATGTGAAATAAATATTTCTCTTTTACAATACAGGACAAATAAATTTTTGTGAAACATTGCAGATGTTAGATGGATTTGGGAGAATTTTCCATAGGATTTCACAAACTAAGTAAGAGGAGGAACTTATATAGCTACATAAACAGTAGTGAGTACCAGAAGTTTATTAATCTGTTTGTATTACATAAATAAAAATAAAATGCTTTAGTTGTGAGTTAAAAAGCTAATGGAAACTGATATAGGGAAGTTAAAGTCAACATAAAGTAATAATACCAGAAATCCTAAATTTGTTGTATTTCAGTCATTTTTATGAATTAAAAAAATCTTTTTTAACTTGTGGTTCTTTAATTATTTTTCCCATTTTCAGTTTAGGAAATCTGTTTGTGTTCGTTGAGTTAGGTAAAATAGAGGACTTAGGTTCTTAGTGCATGCTAATGTGGTTACTTCTAGATTTGTCCAAAACATCAGACAGGATTCGTGTTGCCTATTACTCAGAGAGCTGGTTATATTAGAACTCAGGCTTTGGGTAGTAACTGAACCTTTCTTTCTTTGTTACCCATGGAGAAGTTACATAGATGCTTAGTTTACGGTGCTGATTATTATTATTATTACTTTATGAAAATAAAACAAAACAATCTGTAGACTTGAAGGAGCAAAGAATGTGGTGTTCACCCTGTGCTACCCCAGAAATACCCTTAGTGAATAATGTTTTTCTAACAGATTCATTTTAACGTGAGCTCATTTTTACTCTTAAGTGTTTAAGCCATTTTTTAATGTATGTCTTTTGTCTCCTTAGCCTTTACTTTCATTTTAGTGACATTGTGAAATTAAGCCCTATCTGATTCCCACAAGAGTAACTTAGGTACTTCTACATTGGCATTAGTAGCTATGCCTTCTCTTTAGACTAGGCTACCTTATCCATATTGTGTTTAGGAATTCATATGAAAATTTGTTCTTATCTACAGTTATTTTTTTCTTCATGCCCATTTTCCTTGAAAATGTTTAAAAAATATGTCTTGTATAGAATTAGAAACTTCAGTATCTGTATCACATCACTGGCTATAAAAATTATGTTACTGCTTTATTTACTTCCTTTAAGTTTTCCCCCAAAAATCTCCTTAGAGGGGCCTACCTGGCTGACCCTACTGAAAATGTAACCTACTAGGTCCTTCCTCCTATAACCTCCCACAGCCCTTAACTTCTCTCTCTTTTTCTGTAACTCTTACCACATTGTAACATACTGCACAATACTCCTTTTAGAATAAGGCATCCTGGTTTGTTTTACTCTTGTGTCCCTAGAACCTAAAACAGGCTTGGTACATAGACATGTTCAGTAAATATTTAACAAAAGAATGGATTAAGAATATACAGTTGTCCCTCATTATCCACAGGGGTTTAGTTACAGGATGCCCGTCCCTCCCCAGGAAACCAAAACCTAAATCCCATTAATACTGTATTTTTGGTCTGTGTTTGACTGTGGATATGGAACCCCCAGATAAGGAATGATATTTATTGGAGGGAAAAAAAAAACCCACGTATAAGTGGACCTGTGCAACTCAAACCCGTGTTGTTCAAGGGTCAACTGTATTATTTGAGATCTTTTTCTCCTATTGTATAGAATAAGAATTTTCATGCCCTAAACCAGTTACTTTCCATTTCTTTTCACCTGGAACATAGTAAGAAATACAGTTTAAAATACAACCCTGAGTACACATACATATGAACAGATTGTTAGAAATCTGAATTACTCTCTGCCCCCAGCTGTTGTAAGACTAAACAGGCCAGGAATTATGCATATATTCAGTAAACTAGAATGTGACAGATACTTCCTATGAAAAATGTAATGCTGAGACTCCTTAAATGGTTGGTTGATCACCATTGTAACCATGTAATATTTTATACTAAAACCAGATGACTTAGGAAATAACTTCCTGTTTGACATTAAAAAGATATGATGATTCTTTAGTTTTAAAGTTTGTACATTTTTGAGGAAGCTCTTTTAAGCTTAAATGTCAGCAAAGCAGCTGCTGCTTGAATTTACTTTGTAAAACACTGAATTATTCATTTCCATAAATAAAACTTCCTTAGTAATTATTTAGCATTAATTTCTTTCTCTTTATTTCAATCAACCCTGTTGACATTCTGTTTTAAAATTAAAAATATTCTTTGTGGAATTTTACAAATAAAACTGTGACAGCCACTTTCTTTACTTCCTTTTGTTTTCGTAACAGGATTTCCAGATCCTGAGATGAGTTGTGTCTTATTGTTTATTTTTATTATTTTAATAAAAGTTACTAATAAAATGTAGAACACAAGTAAATTCTTATTTAAAAATGTCTTCTAAGTAGCTTCTAAGACCAACTGCTATGACTTTGACTTATTTAACATGTATTATCTTGAATTCTAACAATGTGAACTTGTTAGAAATATTTTAAATAATTATTTCATTGTTTGTATTCTCTGATTATTTAATAGAGTAATAGGGAAACAAGTAATGTTTGTTGTTTTACATTTCTTGGCACTCTTCCATCTGTTTTTGCAAATGTGGGAATACCTCCTTGAATTTTGTGCTGCCCTTCTAGTAGCCTGTGGTGAGTCCTTCCACCTTCAAACTCTTATTAGTTAGTTATGTGGCCTCCTTGGGCTATCAGTCTTTACTGTTGTGTGATGTTTCTTGCCATCTTTCCAGAATTGCTGTTTTATTTATTTATTTGTTTCTTTGTTTAATTTTAAATATGTCACTGCCTTGCTGCTCCATTGGAGACTTCTTGAGGGCAACAGACAAACTATTTGATAGCTGAATACATGTTTGGTAAGTTAGCGTTTTAAAGTAGCATCCATTCAAATGAAACATTCTTACCTAAAGTGCTTCTTGGAGCATACATTTAGAGAAGTTTAGTAACTGATTCATAAGACAATCAGTGTGGGCTTAAAGAAAATGTAAACTTTTAGCTAAGGGCCCATCTGAATCCCTGTTGAAATGTACTACAGCCACCATTACTGTGGCAGCCTCATAGGACCATGGAAGAGAATGAGGCCTGTGGAATTAGAGATGGGAAAAGTCTCCATTTAATTCCTCTGTCCTAGGTTCTACAATGCTATTTAGAATATAATTATGGAGACCTCTGCTTTAATAGTTGTTGTGTGGGTGATAGCAGTTTTTGTGGGAATAACCACAAGTGTTTAATTATTTTAGAGCTGAAATGTTCAAGGAAGCTTTTCCAGCAATGACACAGACCATCAGCCTTCAGCTGGGAGCCATTACGCAGACATGTTTTTCCTCTGCAGTATTTTAGAAAACAAAGTTAGCTATTTAAAATTGTGAGATTTTACATAAAACAAAAATTCCAGCTTAGAAAAAAGGTAAATCCTCAGATCTGATGATTCTGTATTTCCAGTCCTACAAGACAAACAATGATCTCAAATAAAGTAACAGCTGTACCTTTAAACATGGACATGTGTTGTAGTGGTTCATTACAGTTTTTGTGCTTGCACTGTTCATGTATTTATACACACACACACATTATGTATTTATATATACATAATATATATACAGATAGATATGTTTATGTACAAAAACATATTTCTCTGAAATTGTGCTTCAGTCATAAGTAAGAAAACCAAACTGAGCTGTTGTTCTGGTTCAAGAAAAACAGGATGGAGCCTTTTGTGAAGGTAAAGAATATTCTTTTGTGTTTAACATGCAAATGGGTCAACTTCCAAGTTGCATAGGTAGCCCAGCCTGAGTCTACAGTCTTGGAGAGTATCCGATCTGTCAGGTTTTGATTTTTATGTCCTTAATTATAGTCTATAGGTAACTTGTATGACTCATTGGATATGAATTTTGGAAATCTATGCTTCCAGATTACTTTGCTTAATTCTTGGCTCCTCATACTTTTTCTGTGAAGGGATATATATCTAAGACACTAGGAAAAGCACATCTGAGGTAAGTTAACACCCATGAATATTTAGTACATGGTTAATAACCTAGTTTGTGAGGTTTAGAAATAGTAAATTATATTTTATATGTAATATTCTATATAAAATGTATTTTTATATATAAAGTATATATATTACATATATAATAAAGATGTATAGTATGCAATGTTAGTACATACTAAGTATTCTCTAAATTATTTTTAACTCTAATAAAGGGTACATTTATCTGTGGTTCTGCTCTCTTAAATACATTTTTTAAAATTTGAACGTTTTCATCTGAATTTTTGAGTTTGCTAACAAGCCAAAAATCATTTCTATTCAATTAATCCAACAAATAATTTACTCTTCTTCTCTATCTTAAATTTGAAGATAATTAAGAAATAAAAGAGGAGGAACATCTATTTCATGTTCTGTTTAGTAGTAACAGTTGCAAATATGTAAGTATTTTATTCTTGGATTCACTAATTTCCCTGCTCAACAAAGATGGGTCAGTATATTCTGTTTTTTTTCTGGGAAAGTCTATAGAAATAATTTGGTTGTTTTTAAGCACATGCATGATTTTGGAGGCAGTGGTGGTGGAAAGAGTATGATGCAAAAAGAGCTGTTTCTTTACCTACCTTACAAATATCTGTGCCTGAAACAAGCCTCTTCTCTGAGCATAATCAGTCTTTAATAAAACTGTATTCCTAACTACTTGAGCTGATAAACAGTGAGGTTTGTTTTAAACAAGTCAAGTTTATTTTATGTCAATTTTCTATTTGCCCTGTGTAAGATATATTTAATTACTTTACTCCATCTCTGTGTTCAAATTAATCAGATTCTGCTACATATTGGTGCTCAAATTAGAATAATTCTTTAATCAACTGTGTTATCCATGCTATGGTAGACTAGAATAGAAAATCTACTCGTGGCATATTGAAGATGCATGCATTTTATTTTCTATTGTAATTTAAAAGTAAAATCAGAAATATTGATTTCTACTTGACTGGAGAGATGATTTAGTTTGAATATCAGCCTGATCTTAATCAGGTGAGAATTAATTGAGTTGGAGGTATTAGATATTCAGTGATGTTAACTGAACCATGATCCATCTAGAGAGAAGCTTGCTTTTGTACTGTGTTAGAATTATCAAATAACTCATGCACTACAATGTAAAATAATCTTTTCATGTTCAGCCTTCTACCTTCTTGTCTCATTAAATGCACCACTAAATTCATTCTATACACAGACTAATCTTTAAAGTAGCAAGCTAATACATCACAATTTAATAGAAAATTAAAAGCATAATAATTTTGTCATAAGATGCTGTTGTTGTCACAATTTTATAATGCTATATTTTCTAGTTACTAGTTTTAAAACCAAGTGATTAAACCTCTGCTTTTCAAGTATACCTGGGACTTTTAAGAAAACTCTTAGTCTTTTACTTTTTTTTATGTTCAACATTGCAAGAAGAAAGTGAGCAATTCAGAAGTATTTTAATGTTTATCTTCAGAAATAAAAATAGAGTCTGTAACATTATGTTGGTCTGAAATGTGACATGGGCTTTCATTTATTTTAAGAGTGTGATAGCAATATCATAAGTGTTGTGAAAATATAAATGGTGAGATAACACCTCCATAGGACTTGCTCTTAAGTAGTAAAATTGTAGTCTTTAAATAAACTGCAGCTAGAACTGAAAGGATCGTTTTGCCTTGTTAACTACGGATACTATACTTATTAAATGTCTAATTAAATTTAGTATTACATGTCTTTATTTCCTCCTTTTTTTCCCTTAAAACTGAAACTTTTGACTTATTTATTAGCAAAGTAGCACGTATTTTCATTGTCAGATTTCTTCGATTTTGGCAGTTGGTGTGCAGTGTTAAATTAAAAGAAAGCCAATAGTGTGACTTTTGATAGTGTCATTTTACACTGGAATAGTGTTTTTTGCTTGATATTGCTATAATGGGAATAGTAGGATCTATGTAGCTGTATATTTTGTGAAAAGGAATATCCAAATTTATATTCGAGAGCAATTAGGATTTAATAAAATTAAGCCATAATTGCAGAGACATTCCTAGAGTGCGATGTTCTCATGAGATACAGTGGGTTCCCCACCTAGTTGTTACTAAACAGCAATTTAGGGCAGAAAGGCCTGCTTAGGAAAAAATGAGAGAGAGGGAGCTGGCTTTTTCACTCAGCTCTTGGAAGCCGAGGCTCCTCTTACATAGACTCCACTGTCCCCTCTCCAGCACCCAAAATGATTTCCATCTCTCTCTCTCTCTCTCCTTCCTTCTTCCCTCCCTCTCTCCCTCCTTCCCTCCCTCCCTCCCTTCCCCCTTCCCTTCCTCCTTCCCTTCCTTCTTTCCTTCCTCTCCTCCTCCCCTCCTTCCTTCCTTTCACCCGTCCCCCTCCCTCTCCACCTCCCCCTTCTCCTTCCCTCTCCCCCTCCCCCTCCCCTTCCCCTTCCCTCTCCCCCTCCCCTCCCTCCTCCCCTCCCCTCCCTCCTCCCATCCCCTCCCTTCCCTTCCTTTCCTTTTTTTTTTCCATAGTATTCTGTAAGGTGTAGAGAGTACCAAACCACAATACAAATGTGTTTCTTCAATTCTTGTCCCTGCCAGTTTCCTTCCTGTGAAATAACCATGGTTATCAGTTTTCTTACATATTCTTTCATAGCCATTATGTGCTTGCAGACATACCCCCCACACATACACACATACACACCCCTGAAACACAGAAATGATAATGTTCTATAATACTCTTCTGTACCTTGCTGTTTTCACTTTTATGTCTTAGAGATCTTTCCCTATCAATGTGCTATTGTTTTTTTAATGGCTACATAGTATTTTGTGATACAGTATTAATACTTAAACAGTTGGTGTTACTGTGATAGATTTGATGACATCACCAAAAACCACATTTCTATAAAAGTACTTTTTGCTTCGGGTGAGAGAAGACAAGATGAGAAATGGCTAATAATATGTCATTATTTTAATGATTCCTCACAGATGGGAACCTATTTACTACTATTTTGGAGACAAGGCCATGCTTTGTCACCTAAGCTGGAGTGCAGTGGCATGATCACAGCTCACTACAGCCTTGACCTCCTGGGCTCAAGCGATCCTCCCACCTCAGCCTCCCAAGTAAATAGGACTACATGTGTGTGCCACCATACCCAGCTAATTTTTAAAATTATTTATGGAGGCGGGGTCTCACTGTGTTCCTGAGGCTGGTCTTGAACTCCTGGATTCAAGTGATCCTCCTGCCTTAGCCTCCCAAAGTGTTGGGATTACAGGTGTGAGCCACTGCACTCGGCTTACTGATTTATTTTTGTTAAGAAAGACATATACATAGTCAATATCTGCATTGAATGAAAAATTCGACTGTGGTCGAATTTGGAGAATTTACTTTATGGATGCTGTATTTTTTTTTTAATAGAAGATGCTAATGTTTTTTAAGCCAGTTAAATAAATAAATTTGACGAGTGAACATATTATAAAGTGGATGACAAGGATCTGTTAATAGTCTGGAAATCACATACCTTGAGGAGGCAGCAAAGTTTGAACTGGTGCTGAGCCAGGAGAAGAGAAAAAAATATGAATGTTATTTCCTATAGTGTATGATGAAGCGGCAGCATTAGACTAGCTTTTTTCAGCCTGTACTACTCCCATCCCCCATCAACACATACACACGATGGAACTGGCTGCCTTGTGAGTTAAGGAGTTTTCTATCACTACAAATGTTTAAACAGTAAGACGGAGTGGGAAACACTTTCTGAAATAGATTAAGTGACCTCTAAAGGCCTTCACACTCTAACCTTTTTGATTCCAGAAGTCTGGAACAAGACAGCTGGTCCTGTCCAGGGCCCTTGAGAAGTAGTGTTTAATGGTCACTGTTGACTCATACTCATTGCCAGAATGGTCTGTAGACCACTTGCAAGTATGAAAAAGTCCAGCAGGTTGGTTTATTACTTGCATTACTAAAACATGGATCCTACTTTTGTTTCTCCATTGTGTAGGTGATGAGAGAACGCAAAGCATCTGCTAGAGGCAAGAAATCCTAGAAGGCTCCATGTTCAGAAGTTTGCCAGTTTGTGTGTGTGTGTGTGTGTGTGTGTGTGTGTGTGAGTTGCTTTTATCAATATCTATTAATGAATTGGTCTTTTAACATTGAAGACTATGTGGGGCAGCAAAGAGTTGGGATATGTAAGAAAAATGTATTTGGGGAGACTTAGGGAATCTTTTCCATGTGATCTCTTAAAAAAGATAGGGGGATTCGGTGCTTTCATTTTCCACACCAGACTGTGCAAATGTGTCCCTTTCAAATTCTGGTAGCACTTAATATCTGAAACATGAAATTTAGCACTTCATTATATTTTGTTTGAAAAAGCCCCTTTCTAATGTGTAAAATCTTTATTTTAAATATTTAAATATATTTTATAGGAATACTAGAAAACACTATGGAATCAGAGAGTTGAGGTATCTGATGCTATTTGATTTTATATGGTTGCTAAGTGGTCATGTAGCAAAAAATCAGCAGCAGTGTCTACTTTAATCTTTCCTATGGTAGTGATACAATGTGATGAACCATTGCCACTTGCTTCCCAGGTCTCATTTGTGACCTCATGTGAGATACTTGGCCTAGGTTAAGTCTCTATTGCATGGGCATGGAAATTTCTACCAAGCATAGGAGTTTTTCCTGTGTTCTGGAAAGGAATAAGTGAAATCCAATAGTAATTACAGATGTTTTTCTGAAGTGAAAAGACCTGGTTCTAAACCAGTCTATGTATGCCACACTATTTAACCTTGGAATATGATGTAGCCTATTTAAAGTTCAGTTTATTCATCTGACAAATGAAGATAAAAATAGTGCTTACTTGATAGTGTTTTTGTACAATTCAAGTGAGCTAACATACATAAAGTATCTAGTATAGTAGTGCCTGGTACAAAGTAAACAGTTTATCTTAGTTGCCATTTTCATGTTTTTATTGCTATTATTACTAACATTATTAACTACCTTGCAAAAAATGATTAGGAAGTTGTCATGGGAAAATGGAAAAAGAAGAAAAAGGCCACCCAAAATAAGACAGTTTCTATTCAACATTATTAATGTATTCTTGACTTTTGGTTTTCCATTATCTATGTTCCTAGTGTTTTAACTGCTTCTTGTAAGAATCACATTTTAATCCGAAATTTATATTCTGATCAACTGAGATAATGAATCTCAGTATCCTCCTAAAACTTTTTAATTTTCCTATGAAACCCCAAAGTTTTGTTACTGTTTTTTTCAATTTTGTTTATGGATAAATTCTGAACACAGCCTTTACTAAACTGAAGAGATAGTCATGATAAAGTACAATGTTGGAAATTTTGATCTTTGTCAAAGAAATTAGATAACAGTAAGGGCAGAGATGGTTTAGCAACATATTTTAAAAAATTAGAGTGAGTTAAATCAACTAAAACCTCATAGAAAATGAGAATTATTAACACTCCTTCAATTAATTCACTTATTTATTCAGCTATTTGTTAGATAAATATGTGAATATTTACAGATATTCATTTGTATACAAATAAATGCACAAATATTTGTTTGTTGAATAAATATAAGCTAAGCAAGTAAGCTTTGCTGAATGATTATTTTTTACCTTAGTCTTTATTTTCTTAAATATTTTATTTTGATTAGGTATTTTAATAGGCTTAAAAGGATCAGTGGATAAGAAAATATGTTTTAAGGAAAGATATGGAAGATAACTAAGCCTAGAATGATCATAAGTTATAAATCATAAAACAGTAGCCAAATCATCATCAGCCACCTGTTTGCATCTCACCTGAAGTATAGGGAACTAAAAATGTCTTTAGCTATGTTGTCCAACGTGGTCACCATTAGACATACATGGCTATTTTAATTAAAATAAAAAATTTAGTTATGCAGCCACATTAGCCACATTCAGCTTGGGCAACATTGTGAGACCCTGTCTTTTTTAAAAAATATGTATCTTATTTAACCTAATATATCCAAAATAATATCTTTTTAACATGCAGCCAATATAAATTTTTTTTTTTTTTTTTTGAGACAGAGTCTCGCTCTGTCGCCCAGGCTGGAGTGCAGTGGCTGGATCTCAGCTCACTGCAAGCTCCACCTCCCGGGTTCACACCATTCTCCTGGCTCAGCCTCCCGAGTAGCTGGGACTGCAGGCGCCCGCCACCGCGCCCGGCTAGTTTTTTGTATTTTTTAAGTAGAGACGGGGTTTCACCATGTTAGCCAGGATGGTCTCGATCTCCTGAGCTCATGATCCGCCCGTCTCGGCCTCCCAAAGTGCTGGGATTACAGGCTTGAGCCACCGCGCCCGGCCTAAAAATTTTTAATGAGATATTTTATATTCCTTTTGTCACTGGATTTTTTTTCATTTTCTGCCTATGTTAGGTAGAATAATAGTCCCCAAAATGTCCCAGTCATAATCCCTGAAATCTGAATATGGATATAAGGAATAACTGTCCTAGAGAACTGAAAATAAAAGCTATGTTTAATGCATCAAACATACGAAGTCAGGATTTTTATCTGTTCTAATCCCCTCACTGGAGTTATGTGAATCTAAGGTATTTCTGGACAGTATGGTTAAAATTGTAACATAAAAACTGTTGGGTGATTTTCACTCATCTTAGTAGATGTCTCAACAGCATTTGACAATAATGATTATTTCTTCCTTGACCTAAACTTTCCCAGAAAATACAGTCATCTGATGGATACAATTTGTTAGTTTTTATATTTTAACGTTATATTCAAATAATTTATAGAAGAATGAAGACAGTGACTTTAGAAAGTATAATAAGAATTTAAATATAGCAAGCCCCAATTTTTATTTCCTATTTTACTTGTTCTGAAAGTTCTATAACTTGGAATGGTTTATGTCCTTTGATTGCCACTAACTGCTCATCATGAACCTAGAACATAATCTATTTTAAAGATTCTGACTCCGTATAGCTCTAATAGGTTCTAGTTTACCATTAATCTTTAATTTTTTTTTTTTTTTTTTTTTTTTTGCTTTAGATTTGAGGAGTACATGTGGAGGTTTGTTACATGAATATATTGTATAATGCAGTGGTTTGAGCGTCTATTGAACCATCACCCAAACAGTGATTATAGTAAACAATAGGTAGGTTTTCAGCCCTTGTGCTTCCTCCTTCCCTCCCATTTTGGACTCCCCAGTAGCTATAGTTTATATCTTTATGTCCCTGCATACCCATTGTTTAGCTCCTATTTATAAGTGACAACATGCAGTATTTGTCTATTTCTCTTTTAATTCACTTAGGATAATGGCCACCAGCTAAATCTATGTTGCTACAAAGGACATGTTTTCATTTTTATGGCTGTGTAGTATTCCATGGTCTATATGTACCACATTTTCTTTCTCCCTTCCACCATTGATGGACAGCTAGGTTGATTCCATGACTTTGCTGTTGTAAATAATGCCACAGTAAACATACAAGGGCAAGTGTCTTTTCGGTAGAATGATTTCCTTTGGGTAGCTACGCAGTAGTGGGATTATCCAGTTCTACTTTTAGTTCTTCTCCAAACTGCTTTCCACAGGGATTGAACTAATTTATATTCTGTTTATAAGCATTCCCTTTCTCTGCATCCTCAACAACATCTCTTAGTCCTTTGTTGGATGCATAGTTTGCAAGTATTTTCTCCTTTTCTCTAGGTTGTCTGTTTGCCCTGTTGATGGTTTCTTTTGCAGGGCAGAAGCTCTTTAGTTTAATTAGGTCCCAATTGTCAATTCTTCTTTTTGTTTCATTTACTTTTGAGGTCTTAGTCATAAATTTTTTGCCTAGGCCAATGTCCAGAAGAGTTTTTCATAGGTTTTCTTCTAGGAATTTTTTGTTTTGTTTTGTTTTGTTTTGTAGTTTGAGGTCTTACGTTTAAGTCTTTCATCCATCTTGAGTTAATTTTTGTATATGGTGAGAGGTAGAGATTGAGTTTCATTCTTTTGCATATGGCTAGCCAGTTTTCCCAGCATCATTTGTTGAATAAAGTATCCTTTCCCCAGTGTTTATTTTTGTTTACTTTGTTGAAGATCAGTAGGTTGTAGGTGTGCAGCTTTATTTCCAGGTTCTCTATTCTGTTCCATTGTTCTGTGTGTCTGTTTTTGTACCAGTCCCATGCTATTTTGGTTCGATAGCCTTGTAGTATATTTTAAAGTTGGGTAATGTGATGCTTCCAGCTTCGTTCTTTTTGTTTAGGATTACTTTGCTATTTGGGCTCTTTTTTGGTTGCATATAAATTTTAGGATGGTTTTTTCCTATTCTGTGAAAAAAGACATTCGTAATTTGATAGGAATAGCATTGAATCTGTAGATTGCTTTGTGCATTATGGGCATTTTAATGACATTGACGCTTCCAATCCATGAGCATGGGTTGTTTTTTCATTTGTTTCATCTGTGATTTCTTTCAGCGGTGTTTTGTAGTTCTTCTAGAGCTCTTTCACCTCCTTGGCCAGATGTATTTGTGTGTGTGTGTGTGTGGCTATTGTAAATGGGATTGAGTTATTTTTTGCATGTTGATTTTGTATCCTGAAACTTTACTGATGCCATTTATCAGATCAGTGGTCTTTTAGAGGAATCTTTAGCATTTTCTACATATATAATAATTGTTGGTAAACTACTTACATCTTTAAAATGAATAATTTTTTTTTTTTGAGACAGAGTCTTGTTCTTGTTGCCCAGGCTGGAGTGCAGTGGCACCATCTCGGCTCCCTGCAACCTCTGCCTCCTGGGTTCAAGCAATTCTCCTGCCTCAGCCTCCTGAGTAGCTGGGATTACAGGTGCCCGCCACCATACCCGGCTAATTTTTGTGCTTTTAGTAGAGACAGGGTTTCGCCATGTTGGCCAGGCTGGTCTCTAAATCCTGACCTCAGATGATTTGCCCACCTTGGCCTCCCAAAGTGCTGGGATTATAGGTGTGAGCCACTGTGCCCAGCCAAAATAAAATATTTTTTAAAACACTTAATGACTCATAATTTTGTTGAAGTGAAGATGCCGTCTTTTTGGCTCCATAATTTTAAAACATTTTTACTTTTAGATTTACAAATACTATTTCCTTTTAATCACCTTTTAAATACATCTGTCTTCAACATTTGGATCAAGTACATTTCAACACACAGATACCATGAAAGATGGAAGAATAGTGCATTGCCCTGTTTTTAGCACAATGGGTTACAAGTTGTTACTTTATACTTCATGAAAAATCACTCCTGTTAAGTGTCTAATAGGATGAGAATACTATATTTCCTTTTTGTCCTTAAAATGTATTATTCAGGTCAAGTCAGGAGAATTGCTTGAGGCTAGGAGTTCAAGACCAGCCTGTGCAATATAGTGAGACCTTGTCTCTATGAAAGTAAAAATAAAAAAATTAGCTAGACGTGGTGCCACACACCTGTAGTCCTAGCTACGTGGGAGGCTGAGGTGGGAGGATTACTTGAGTCCAGAGTTCAAGGCTACAGAGAGCTATGATCTTACCAGTGCCCAGCCTGGGTGACAAGAAAAAAAGTATTATTCACTCCTCAGTTCCTGATTTTGAGAAAATTCATCTGGGATGCTATCATCTGAAGACTTATAGTCGATATGATTATGTGCTTATATCATCAATTTCATCATCGTTAAATTGTAGAGTGCTGCTGTTGGTTTCTTTGCATTCTTCTAATTCATCAAATAATTGCAAAACATCTTTTGGCCAGTTTTTCCCCGTACTGTGGTAGCATGTTAGTTTTCTATTGCTATTGTGACAAATTATACAAACTTAGTAGCTTTATTAAGACAATACAAATTCATTATATTATAGTTCCATAGTTCTGAAGTGTGACAGGTCTCACTGGGCTAAAATCAAGGTGTTAGCAGAGCTGTGTTTGTTTCTGGAGGCTCTAGGGGAAAGTCTGTTTCCTTGCCTTTTTCAGCAAAGGTGAAGGTATTCTCTTTTTTCCATCTTTGAAGCCAGCAAGATAGAATCTCTCTGACTCTGCTTCCATCATCTCATCTCTTTTCCCCTGTCCTCTTCTGCATCTGTCTTTCACTTTTAAAGACCCTTGTGATTATTTTGGGCCTTCCGAGATAACCTCCCTATTTTCAGCTGATTAGCAAACTTAATTCTGTCTGCATCCTTAATTCCCATTTCCTATGTATCTTAACATATTCATGGGTTTCCGGGATTATGACTGGGACGTCTTTGGGGACTATTACGCTACCTAACATAGGCAGAAAATGAAAAAAAAATTCAAATCTTAACTGTATTCAGTGAAAGCTTTAAGAAAAAAGAAAAGAAAAAGCTACTTTTATATCTTCATAAACAGTAATACAATACATTGAGCAATATAGTAAATATGATGGAATAATGAAAGGCTTTATTTCACTATTGCATCCTTCTAGGGGATTTCATCATTTTCTTTTCTTATCGTAGTTATTTTTAGCATAGTTGGAAATAACTGACAGGCCATGATGCAATAATTTCTACTATGATGAAATTAAATGTTTGAAGATACAGGCAAAATAAGATCAATAAATTATATATTGAATCTTAGCTTTACACCAAGATCAAATGATCCTATTTGCTAAAATGAATTTTATTGTATTAAAAATATGTCAATTTTCTTTAGATTTTTGGAGGACTCTAAGAAAGAATAAAGTCATAAAATATCCTTGAAATAGTTATAAAAGAAACCTGGAGTGGTGGCTCATGCCTGTAATCCCAGCACTTTGGGAGGCTGAGGTGGGTGGATCATGAGGTCAGGAGATCGAGAGCATCCTGGCCAGCATGGTGAAACCCCATCTCTACTGAAATACAAAAAATTAGCCAGGTGTGGTGGCACATGCCTGTAGTCCCAGCTACTCGGGAGACTGAGGCAGGAGAATCGCTTGAACCTGGGAGACAGAGGTTGCAGTGAGCCGAGATCATGCCACTGCACTCCAGCCTAATGACAGAGCGAGACTCCGTCTCAAAAAAAAAAAAAAGAAATCTGCAAAACTAAAATTGGGTCTAGTGGACCCTGATTTTATACTGAGAGTCAAATGCTTGGTTTCCTTGCTTTCTCTGATGCCACATAGTCCTCTGTATTTTTCCAGTTTCTTCTTTTTCTCCTAGCGTGAAGTGTTAGGATTCCTCAGTGGTTGTCCAGGGCCTCTTTTCATTATTTTTGTTAAGTTACTGCTATCAAAACAGTGTCTTCAGAACTTGCTTCAGAATCATAGCTAACTGCCTTCTACTTGGATGATTCACAGGCTCCTTAACTGAACATGTCCTAAATTCATTGTCATCTTTATTCCATCTTCCTCCACCAAAACAGAACAAATTCATATGCTATTCCTTTTTGGTGAGTGTGTGTTATGTACAACAGTGCTTTTGTTTGTTTTTCTGGTGTTTTTTAAGTCATCCACCTGGGCCATCATGCACCCAGCAAGAAAATTAGGGGTTATCCTTGACTCCTCCTTCTATTACACTCATAAATAACTATATTCCAAGTCCTGTTAGTTCTCTCTGGTTTCATTTTTATTCACTCACTTCTGTCCTTTCCTACTTTGTCTGCCACAGGTTTAAATGTTTTTAGCCCCTTGGACTGTTAGTACTAACTTTCTATCCAGTTTTGTTATTTCCAGTTCTGTTTTCCCTGCCTACTCTAAAGTTCTGTGCAGAAGAAAACATGATCTTGTCATTCCACTGCATAAACTCTTTTGAGGATTTCGATAATCCTTAGAACACAGCCTAAACATTTGAACATTGCCAACTGGTCATACTTGGTACATGCCTTTTCTCCTCCATCTGGCATCCCCCCCCCCCCCCCCCCCCGACACACACACACTCACAAGCTAATAGCAAATGTACCAACCATTCTGAATTATTCTCTGTAATATGTCCTGCCTGTTCACCTCCAGATCTTCTGTGCCCTTACCATTGTCCAGAATACTGTTCCCTCTCTTCCTTTGCTAACACAGCACGGTGTACATCGTAGCTTAAGAGTACTTCATATTGGAATTCCCTCCTGAATATGTTTGAGGTTCCCATTCTGTGCTTCCATAGCACCCTCCCTGCCCAGAGCAGGTATCAACTCAACTGTTAGCATTTGAAGATTACTTGTCTTCTTCAGGAACTGTTGTTAGCTCCCACAGAGTAGGAACCCTCTCTTTCTTACTCTACGTGGTAACCCCAGAAGCTAGCACAGTGTTTATATGCACAGTAGGTACTTTGAAAATGTTTGTTGAATGAATGAATGATATTTTATGAGCCCCTGGATAAATGAGAAAATACTTAAATATTGTAATTTATTGAATCAGCTAATACATGTGAATCATTAATTAACTCATTGGACGGTGCCTATTATAAACACAATAAATATTAGCTGTTATTGTTGCTATCATGAAGATAGGAATGTAGGTAATTTTTTCTTTTGCATTCTACTTTGGTAATTAAAGAAAAACAAACTCAGTATTTACAAATGAATCTTTTCTTAAAAATTAAGGTAATGATTTGGTGATTTCCCATCTGCAGTGTCTAGATTTGCCTTTGAAAATGGAAATGTTTTTAAAGATGTAGTGCAGTGAAGAAGCCACTGTTTCAATATGTGTCTTGTGAAATAGCAATTCCCAACCTTTTTGGCACCAGGGACCAGTTTTGTGGAAGACACTTTTGCGGTGGTTTCGGGATGAAACGATTCCACCTCAGATCATCAGCCATTAGTTAAGAGTCTCGTAAGGAGCGTGCAGCCTAGATCCCTTGCGTGCACAGTTCTTCACAGGAGGGTGTGTGCTCTTGTGAGAATCTGATGCCGCTGCTGATCTGAAGGAGGTGGAGCTCAGGCAGTAATGCTCGCTGGCCAGACGCTCACCTTCTGCTGTCCTGCCCAGTTCCTAACAGGCCATGGACTGGTACCAGTCTGCAGTGCGGAATTTGGGGGACCCCTGTTATAAAAGGTGTTTATCATTTCTGGACATTATATTTTTCCATGTGAACTGATAGTTTTATGGATCTTTAGAAAATTGTGGTACTCTTTTTTTTTTTTTTTTTGTAGGGATGGGTGGCTAGAATGTTTGCTGGAAAAGGTTTGTGCACTTTTTTCAGCTTATTTGAATTTATCCTAATTTACTTCTCATCCAGTCTGGAAGTAATTTATATTTGGCTTTGTCTGTGGGTTGGATTCGATTCTTTCCAAAAGTCGAAGTACTTAGATCATTGATGCAGAAGTCACAGGGAGACCTACAATTGTGTTACTAAATTTTATAGACTAATATATATGAAGTCAGAAGCTCATGAAATACTGTTCGTGCTGTTGGTTATACAGAATAATGTGCTGTGTGTCCCTCTGGCCTTGATTTCCTTCAGCTGAGCAGTCATGAGAAAGAAGAGGACAAAAATACTGTCTTCATTGTCTCTGCTTTGGTTCAGACCTTCATCACTGCATTGAAAACTGAGGGTGACCTCCTGTTGTCTTCAGGCACTTTTTACTTCACAGCTTCCAGAAGGGATGATGATTACTGAGAGTGGCGCAGCTCTTAGGCATCGTCTAGAGGGACCTGACATTAGACTGTTCACTGCAGAAGTATTCACATAAAAGATAGCTTTTCTTGAGAAAATTTGTTGTAGATTTTAATTTACATCACAGATTTAAAACTGCAGATACCTTTGTCTGAAGGGAAATCTTACTAAAAGTCAGCACTTAGACCCTCTTTCAAATTTTATCATTTTTAGTCCTATGTTTTTAAAACTTCTTATAATTCACTAACTGTTCAAAAGATCTTTCCTACATTAAGTTTAAAGTACCTCTCTGCTTTTATTCTTACCTAGTTTTATGTAAGGAATGTTTTGTGATTCAGACTCCTATTTATAGAGTTGATATGATGTATTATGAATTTAGGAGGATTTTTAAGTCTGCCCTACTATGTTCTTTAATAAACAGGATGTCCTAATTTTTTTCCACCTATTAAGATGATGGTGCAGTTATGGAAATATTGCCTATAGCTTATATGTTAAAATTCTAAATTATATTGGTATCCAAATATGCCTTTGCTTTTTGTAATGCTGGGAGAAAATAGGCATTTTTTTGAAGACTTGACTGGCTAAGGAAATTAAAGTACTGAAAAGTTAGGAATAAGTGCCGTGTCTAAAGATAGTTGTGAAAAAATTCATTTTAAAATCAAATTAATGGAGATACGAACAGAGTCGTTCTAATCAGAGAAATGAAATAATAGGGATTATTTCTTTTAATTTGATGTGTTTTAAAATTGTCATCTCAGTGAATGCTTTAGTTCTAATTGGATAACTGCATTTGCAAAGTAATGATGTTGCTTGAAACTATGTGCAGAGAAAGTGTAAAAGATGAACTATCTGCTATATCTAGTTCAATGCACAGTTGCCATATTTATCCTTTGCTCGATTAAGGAACCATATTATTGGGAATTATTTAAATATTGACGTATATCTGGAAGTTTCATAAATTAAATGAGTTAAAAAATAAATTACTTCTGTTACTGTTTTATATGGAAGCTCCCAAGTTTTTTTCATATCATAGTTAAACTGGAAATTATATAGGCTACTGGTACTTAATTACAATGTGAATAATTATTTTGTCCATTATGTTAAAGTTAGGAGAAGACTTTATCTTTTCGTGTTTTTTTCCTAGATAATCTTGAGCCAAATTTAATTATATCCAAAGAATTTTTTTTTTTTAATTATTTTTTTGAGGCAGAGTCTCACTGTATTGCCCAGACTGGAGTGCAGTGGTGTGATCTCAGCTCACTGCAGCCTTCTGTTCCTGGGTTCAAGTGATTCTCCTGCCTTGGCCTCTCAAGTAGCTGGGATTACAGGTGCTGCCACCATGCCCAGCTGATTGTTATACTTTTAGTAGAGATGGGCTTTCACCATGCTGGCCAGTCTGGACTCAAGCTCCTGGCGTCAAGGGATCCACCCACCTTAGCCCCCAAAGTGCTGGGATTCCAGGCGTGAGCCACCGCGCCTGGCTTCAGAGAATGTTTTTACCAATAGTATATGATATTACATGGTTTCCTTGAGATAAATGAAGAGTTTCCAAAAGAAAGACACAGAATTTTATGTTCTTGATATCTTAAAGAAAAAATATATTGAGTGCTCATTACTTTAAACCTTTGAATAACTTTTAACAATCTCTCCACATTCCTACTGTTTATTGATATTCTTTTGTATTATCTTAAGATAGACTGAATTGAATGAAATTTGATTTTTGTAGTTTTTAATGGTAATTAAATTATTGATAGAATCAGATATACAAGCTCTTTAACATTTAACATAAATTGAAAGATGGAAGTGATTTAAATTGGATTTGTTTCAGAATTCCATTTTAGAAATCAGTTGGCGCAGTATTAGCAGCATCACTATTATATGAATATATGCTAATGTAGAATGAAAGAAAGGTCCTCATTAAAATCTTGTTGCTAAACAAGTGACAGAAACCTTACAGACAGCTTTAGGCTTCAGGTCAGTCACATTTACTCCTGAAGAGATATGGACAAGTGTGAAAGTGTATAGACTATGCCTTTATTGTGATCAGAACACATAAATGCTATTTTGTACCAGTTCCCTACCAAGGACATTTTTATTAATAGTAAACAAAACAAATCTTAATGCAATGCCTAAGCATCCTATTCTCAAGTAAGGTAAAATATTGGGTTTGTTAAATTCAGAAAGTAAACATTTGCTAACATCCATTGTGTCTGTGTTTTCCAGAAAAGGACTGGAGTTTGGTCAACTAGTGTGTTTTCATGAGGCAAAATTCATTATCTAATTACCTTTCTTCCAGACATTATTTGGGTGAACTGGTCTGGTATAGGTATAGTAAGGTGACAGTAAAGGTAAGGTGGTGCAGGGGAATCCAGCCAATGGTTCATTACCACTATTGAGCATGGCAGTTCTCTTAAAGAAGCCTTTAGCTAGATTTAGCTAATTCTGGATTAACTTTATATACATATTGTTTGAGGATTGCCCATGTCTTTTTATTTGGGGATCGTAGTCTTTGCTTATATAAAGGTGGATCTTAACATCACGTTGTAAATAGAAAAATTAACATGTAAGAATAGATAGGCATTCCAGAGTGAAAGATAATTGACTTTTAGATAGCCATGTGGCTACCCTTCAGCATCTGCACTGGAGAGCTGGCTGTAAGTCCGCTTTGCCTTTTGAGTATTAGGGAGTCCTTAGTCAAAGGGCACAAAGGAATTTCCTTTGGTTTGATTTGACCTGTGTGCCCAGCTCCTCTGCATCAGGAGGAACAAGAACATTTGTAGTTGGAATAAAGAAGATACTTGATTACATGTAGAGTCTAACAGGCTGGGTTGGGAATGAGAGAGCAAATGTTAGGACTGCTGAGACTAGTGAAGCAGAAGCCAAAGGGAACTAATCCTGTGTGTCCTTGAAGGGGAATACTATGTATGAACTCATTTCGTGTGATCACACACGCTATTTGAATTAAAGTCATTTCTAGCATCCCTTGTTCCTTCTTCCTATTCCACCAATTTTCTTGGAAGTATCACTATGATGTTGTGAGTGGATACAGGTATCTATGCTGTAGGACTCTTGTCCCAGCAAAGCCCCCATAATGAATTTTTTTTTTTTTTTTGAGACAGAGTCTCACTCTGGTCTCCCAGGCTGAAGTGCAATGGCACGATCTTGGCTCACCGCAACCTCTGCCTCCTAGGTTTAAGCGATTTTCCTACCTTAGCCTCCTGAGTAGCTGGGATTACAGGCACCTGCCACCACACCCGGCTAATTTGTGTATTTTTAGTAGAGACAGGTTTCACCATGTTGGCCAGGCTGGTCTCGAACTCCTGACCTCAGGTGATCTGCCCGCCTCGGCCTCCCAAAGTGCTGGGATTACAGGCTTGAGCCACTGTGCCCGGCCCATAATGAATTTTTTATGCATTTAATCTCATTTTTGGTTGCTTGTGGTTTAAAAATATTTTTGTTACATAAGTATGTATTTTCACGGACATTCCTAAAATTATCTGTTTAAGACAATTATAAATAATGTATAATTCCAAGTACCTGGAAGGATAACACATAGCTTAAGAGAGGAATCTTGATTATTTTGTATTTTAAAAGTTACAAAACATATTGAGAAAACACAATCCAGAATTTATTTTTATTTTTATTTTACTTTTTTGCCTACAGCTTCTTTGTAAGGACGATGTTTAAGATCTCACTTGGAAATAGTTGCTTACTTACAGTAGATTAGGGGTGGCAGAGTCTGGAACTAGAGCAGCCAGTGGTCAGAAGGAGGGACCAGAGTAGTTCACGAGAGTAGCTTCAAGAGATGAGGAGCAAAGCATATGTCCTGTGTAAGGGATAAGACAGGACTGAGTCTGACCCAAAGCAAACACAAGACAGAGTAGTAAGTGGCCCAGCTGTGGGTAGCATAGGTACCAGGCTTTTCTGGATTTGTGGTCCTGAAAAGGCAGAATACTCAAGGTGCCAATACAATTTAAAGGGCAAATTAGCAGAGTGGAAATTTGACAGAAAGCCATTTGAAATATCTAGGGCACCTAGAACTTCCTTGGGAATGAAATGGGAGTCCTGTTATTAGAAGTTAAGAAACCATGGCAGGATTGTGTAAAAGCAAAGGGATGCCTTGATGCCATCAGGTGGGAATCCACCGGCTTTTGTTGCCAGGTACTAAGAAGACATGCAGAGACTAGACAACAGATACCAATGTCTGCAAACAATTCCCCTTCAAAGGAGGAGGCAGCTCTTGGTATTTCTCCTGGAATATACAGTCATGCACTGCATGACGATGTTTAGATCAACTATAGACTACATATATGATGGTGGTTCCATAAGATGATAATGCTGTATTTTTACTGTACCTTTTCTATGTTTAGAAATGTGTAGATACACAGGTACTTACCTTTCTGTTATAATTGCCTGCAGTATTCAGTACAGTAACATATGGTACAGGTTTGTGGCCTCGGCTATAGCAAATAGCCTAGATGTCTACTCAGCTGTACCATCTAGGTTTGTGTAAGTACACTCTGATCTTTGGACCACGATGAAATTGTCAAATGATGCATTTCTCAGAACATACCCTCATTGTTAAGCAGCCCATGATTGTACTGTTTCTCTACTAGAAATCCTATCTCCACATCCTGTCTCTTTGAAGTCTCCTTGCCCTTCATCTCAGAAGTCCTCTCTCCCTCCTCTCAAATCACATTTATTTCTACAAAGTAAATATCACTCATCTTATTCTGCCTTTTACTGGTGTACATGTCTTTTGTTGAGCTTGATACCATGTGCCAAGCCCAATCTATGTAATAGATGTTCAAGGCTGCAGTGAGCTATCATCATGCCACTGCACTCCAGCCTGGGCGACAGGCTTTCTTCTAAAAAGAAAAATAATTGTGTGTGTGTGTGTGTGTGTGTGTGTGTTTATACAGATGTAATTACAAGTAATTTTTTCCTTCCAAATGTATTTCAGATTTTACCAAATGTTGCAAGAACTCTGGAGTTCTTATGGTAGTAAAATGCCGGAAAGAAAACTCTGCAATGAAAGAATGTCTGACTGCTTAGTAAGTAGTTATCTCGATGTTTGTGCTTCTGTGTGTATTTGTAGTAGATAAGAGTATATTACTTAACTCAGTACATGTAATATATTCTGTACCTCTCCATACCAAATTTATCATATTGTTGGCTGAGTCTAAAGTTCCAGTATAGTCTTAAAAATGCAACATATTTATGAGTCTTTTCAAATTTTGTCAGCATTGTATCTAATTAAAAAGATGAAGTCAGCAGACAAAAATATATGATTTTTCACTATTTAACAAATCTTTTTTCATGAACAGTCTGATCTGTAAAATATAGTACAGACTGATATTTGTTTATTCTATTGTGAAGATAACTGAATTAAAATATCTCTGAGACCTTCTCCAGCCTTGTGATTTGTTGGATTAATATAATTTAACTCCTAGAAAGCTGAGATAAATCATATGGATGATATAAAGGTAAATTTAGATTTTTGAAGTTAACCAAATTAACTTTTAAAATAATTTTATAATATCATGTGCACTAATGTTTTGTTGTAGTTCCTTAAATCTAAGTAAAAATGTGTGAAGTTCTTTGAATTCACATGCTGATTTATTCACCCAAGTTCTATCGCTCACATTATTGACAGATAATATTGTAGAATACTTTAGCAAGTATTGTTAATTGAATGTTGAGAGATCTTAGTTTTGGTAAGCCTTTATTTCCTTTAATTTCTCTAGCCTGTGCAGTGTGTATGTCAGTATGATACATGTCTTAGGGGATTAAATAAAATAGTAATGAACACCTGAACCCTACATTTTAAAAAAAATAAAATACATACACATAAACTTATAGACCTTTTTTTAGAATGGTGGAGTTGGAAAAGACTTTAGAGATAATGTAAACTCATCTCTACATTTGCTATATTTGTAGATGATGAAACATAATCAGTGTTGATTTTTTTTCTTAAGTTAATATCAACAGCAGCCCTTATTTATGGTCTAGGTATTGTACTCAGTGCTTTACCATAGAGGAGTGAAACTTCGTTCTGTGACTCAGTTCTATTCCCGAGTGCTTCCAAGAAATGTTTACTGAGTAAACGAATCCCTTAAACTTTTGTATGACTGAATTGTTAAATTCTGTCTTATATATTGATTAAATAATTTTTATATCTCAGATTCAGTCATCATAATTGTTATTGCTAGTTTGACATATTATCCTTCACTCCAGTCGGGGCAGCTCTAGAGCAGAGTAGACAGGAGTCTAGACTGCAGAGGGCAACCTGGGTTCAGCTTCTGCATCAGTGAGAGCTTAGCTAGCCGTGTGACCTTAGGCAGGCTCTTCATTGTAAGAATGAATAATTATACCTTATGGAGTGATTGTGAGGTACTGTATGTAAACACATTTACCATGATAGGTATTCAGTCAATATTAGCTCTTTTTTGATTAGTATTTGTTACTATTTATCTGAATATTAATCATTTGAATATCCTTCTCTCTCTCACCCCCTAGATATACGAGAAGAAAATAAAAGATTCTAGTCCATCTGAGGGGAGGAGAGGGCTAGGAAGGATGGCTGTTTCTGCTTGCTTAGAAGAGATAAGCAGTGGATGTAACATTAACTGAAAGTAAATGGAAAATTATTAGGGAAAATTTTACTTGACTTTGAGTCCCCAGATACACTAAGAAATAGTATTTGTTCATCTTTAAATAAGAGGGTGTTCTTCTTTGTTAATTACTATTGACATTTCCATGAAATGAATGTAACTGCTTATCCTCTCTTTTTGAAACATTGTTTTTGCTTACCTCTTACCTTCATTTATAATCTGATTTCTGTCCTTACATCACTGAACCTGCTCTTTTTAAAGGCTCTAATGGGCTGATGGTAGACAAATCCAACAAATTGTTCTTTTTTATTTGACCTCTCTCTGGCAATCCCTTCTTAAAAGTCTCCTCTGTCTTCCCTGATAATATTTTTTCCCATTTTCCCAACACCTCTCTGTACTTCTCAACGTTTTTAATCTACTCCTTAAAGTTGGTGATTCCCCAAGTTCTCTTCTCATTCTGAAAGCTGAGGAAGTTTAGTTTGCACCCATGAATTCAGTTACTTACTATAGAAAGTAACATTTGTTTCTTTATTCAAGTCCAAAAATGAATTTGGCTCATTTTGCTCATCCTACGTGTCTTTGTGAATTATACAGTTGTCTAGTATCTACAGTCTTATCTCCTAACTCTAACTGGTTATTTCCTGTTGATTACTGAAATTTCCCGCACATTATCTCTTCCTTTTCATGCCTTCAGCTCTTCTTTTGGCCTGTGCCTTCATCATTTTTTGCCTGGATTATTTTAACCGTTTATTGGCTATCTTGGCTCTAACATTGCTTGCCCCCTTTTGCCCTATCTGCCACATTTTGTCAGATTCATCCAAGACACAAAACTGATCTTACAGGTGAGGTGCTCTATTAATTGTGCTCCATTTTCTTCAGGATAGATTTTCTTCGTATAGCATAAAGGGCACATCATGATTTGACTTTTGCCCATTCCATCTTCATTTCAGGCCTTTTCTCCTATGTGCATAATCTGCTATAGTGGTACCTATCTACTTGCAGTTTTTCATGCATTAGTTTTTCCTCATCCACGTGCCTTCCCACACTTGCCTTCTATATGGATTTCTGTTGGTCTTTCAAAATACGACTCAAGCATTTCCCCTTGATATCTCTGCCTTCCCCATTTCTTCCTTGTTTCCATGGTGCACTGGGGCATGCCTCTGTCACAGTATTTTGTACACTTAATCCGGTCTTTACTTGTCCTTTACACCGTGGGTTCCCAGGACAGGAGCTGTGCTTCTCACTGCTGTATCCTGTGACAGTACTATATAAAAATGAATGATTTGGTCTTCAGTTTGGTAGCATAAAGTTAACAGTGAATTTGTAACCATTACTAAAAGTGTGCTTCTAAAGATTGAGCCTGATGAACCAGATGTCTGAATATTAGTAATTAAAGTAAGCTTACATTTAACACATGCAAGATTACTTTAAAATATTTTCATTTCCTTCTCATAGCTATAATGATCCAGCCTTTCATGAAGAATGCAAAATGGAATACCTGAAGGAAAGGGAAGAATTCAGAAAAACTGGAATTCCTGCAAAGAAAAGGCTACAGAAGGTTCCAACAAGCATGTAGGCAGATACTCAAATGACATTCAGGAACTCTAATATTCATGGAAGTCATTTTATAGTATAAATCACCTTAAATAATGAACTCAAGCATGTATGTTTGCTTTAATTATGGAAATACTGAAATAAATATTTTATTTCAAAGTTCTGGTTTCTTAAATGGGAAGGTAGTAGTTACTGAAGTGGGATATGGTTTTCCTGGTCATTCTGGACCTTTTGAAAGTTTTTCCACAACTGTAGTTCTATAACAGTGACACTGACTTTTTACAGTCTAATATGGTCCTTATATTACTTTTCTTCCAATGTATAGGCTAATGGCTAATCATGGGAGCCAAAACTAAAGAAAAGCAGTAATGGATAACCTTCAAAGGTGTTAATAATAACTGGGCAGTATAGCAGGATGGCTATGAACCAGAATCCTTCCTGATTCTACCACTTATTAGCTATACAACTGTGGAAGTAAATCTAATACAGTTTGTTGAGGATGTACTGAGTATTGCATATAGCAGCTACACGTACAGCGTATAAGACAGTGCTTCAGACCTGGTGGATGCTCTTATATTGGTAGTTACTGTTAGTAGTAGTACAGGCTCATTTGGAAACTATCTTAGTCCATTGGGAGAATACCCAAGACCAGGTAATTTATAAGAAAAATTTGTTTGGCTTACAGTTCTGGAGTTTATTTGCCAGCAGCTTCTGGCAAGGGTTTTCATACTGCATCAAAACATAACAGGGTGAAAAAACAGAAGGACGAACAAGTGTGGGCAAGCTTTTGTAACAACTCGCTCTCTTGAGAATTTATACCTGCAATAACGGCATAAATCCATTCATGAGGGCTCCACCCTCATCACCCTATTACCTCTTAAAGGCTCGGTCTCTTAGTACTGTTAAATTAGCAATTAAGTTTCCAACACATGAACTCTTGGGGGACACACTCAAACCATAGCAGAACCATAGATAAGGAGATACTTACATGAATTAATTTTACTTACATCTTTGATGTAGAATTTTCTAAAACATACGTTCTTAACCTGCTAACTTGGCTACTGAGTCCTTTAATCTTTCATTTTGAAAAGTTACCTTTCTAAGTGAATTACCATCCTGTAACATAGTAATGGACTCAGGAAGTAGTATAAAAAATTTGTGTCCCAATTTAATAATTTGAACTTTTATATTAAAAGTTATTTTTCCCCATGAGCTGTTAACTCTTCCACAGCCATTGTAACTAGTTTCAAGATAAGTAAATTTTATGTATATTTTCACACAATCCTCATTAAAAGCACAAATAGAAATTACTACCCACTAAGACAAGGTTTAACTTTCCCTAATCCCATGAAATAGATCTGAGAGATTTTTTTTTTTTTTAAGAAAGAACTTAAATAGGACACTGAAGAATCAATAAATGTTCAAGTTCCATACTTTACTCTTGAGTGAACCACTCAAAAAACTATTTTACTCTTATTTGTAATACAAAGAAACCACATTTTCCCAGGCCACAGATCAAAAGGAAGAAGATTACTAGAGCGGACAAAAGCAAAGCAAATACAGAAATCTAGAGACCACACAGCATAGGGGCAAACCTGCCCATATTTCCACATTGACCTTTGGTATTGGTGCATTTCCTAGAGCACAGGAAGTTACCTGTTTTTAGAGATAATGGAAAGGTTACTTTAAGAAGCTAGTGAAATACACAATCTGACTATTTTACAGCTTTAAAATCAGAGGTAGCCCACCTCATGTAGAAAATTCACTTATGTATATGTTGCTTTCCCCATAGAAGCCAAATTAGATTATATAATATAAATAATATGTTCATCCTCATGTCAAAGACTAAAACCATTCATTGTAGGCTTCAGAATACCCATGCGTATCCATACTGAAGATTTTTTTCACCTGGTACATCCGCCTCAGTTGTGTCTTGCTTGCTTATGGGTGCCTGTTGATACTATTCTGTTAATATGTGATAACCCACAGGCTTTTTACCCCTTAACATACACCTTCTCCAAGTAGCCTTTCTGAATTAAGATCAGTACTTTGTTGTCACATGATTCAGTTCTTCAAGTCTGAATTTTCCCATTTATTTTGGTTTTCTAATGTTTCACATAGGCACGTTCCTGCTTTTAAGAATTCAGTTCCATTTTGGCAGCAACTCGATAAGTCTTACAGATGTAAATTTTACTTTAGCTAATAAGGGAGCAAGAGGAAGGAATAGGTGGCTTTTTGTTATTTATGTTCTCTTCATTCTGTCGATTTATGGATGTACTGAATTGAACCTTATAAAAAGAAATATAAAGATTCAAAGGAAGCTCTTGAGAGCAAGTTTCAGCTAGTTTAAGTCAACATATTCAATTTTAAATAGATTTATAAGCTACAGATGGGCCACTGTTTTTTTTTGTTTGAATTTTACCTAGAGCAGAGATGATCAAGTGTACATTTAAAAACTTCTAGCTGGGTAAAAAAATTTTGGTTAATCTTTCCTTACTAAAGAACCTTATACATCATATGTCTAGCACTTTAAACTGTCACAGTCACTGACTTTAGTACACCTGTTTGATAGCTATCATCACTGTACTGTTTAAATGGAAAATAATTTTCTCCACTCAAAAGCTGGTTTAACAAATGTCTATTATATGAATCATATTAACAACTAACAATTAGTACCAGACTTTGAGATATATAGGCAAGGACAGTATTTCACATCCACTTCAATTTCAAACAAAAATAATTTATTTTAATTGAACAATTTCTTGGTATTTTTCAAAACATTAATCAAGCAATTATTTCATAAGACTTTTTTTCTTTACAAAGGAAAATTTCCAATTTTGGTTTTAAAAAAGGTAAACCAGTAAGCTACATTAGAGATCAGATACAATATACAGCCTATGCAGCCACATGAGAAATAGTTTTTGCTGCTTTGTTATTACAAACAGGTAGTTGCTTCCTTCAGCTAAAGCCTGGAGTATTGTATTTGTTTTATGCATATTGGGTTTGGGTCTATTACTTGGCAGGAGATTGTACTCCCCTGAGTCAGTATGTTCATTGGTCAGAATAAATTCCAGCATCTGACACCAATTCCATTAATCACAGACAAGCTTGAATAAGTGTAAGATAATAGAAAGAAAAAAATATCTGATGAATGGTGAACACTGTCTATGTATGTATGCTATTCAGTAATATAGTAGAAGAGATCTGAGATACTCTTTTGAGTTCAAGATATATGAAACTGTCTATCAAAAAGGATAAAGTCCTCCTACATGAAATACTTTAACTCAGGCAAAAGGTGTATGAACCAAGTAAATCTCCACCCTGAAAGAATTTAGATAAATTTCCATGTGAAGCCATCTTTGTTATTTCCTTCTTTATTTACAAGTAATTGGCCACTGAGAATAAGCGTGTGTGGACATTTCATGATTGACAATATCAATACAGCCCAAACTTTGATTTCTATGATTAAAAATTCTAATTTAAAATCACTTTCTCAATAAATATATTACATTTCAACACAAAGTCTAACAATTTAGAAGCTGGTCTACACAAGCAGTTGTAGTCCCTTTGAAGAAAATTACTTTTTATCATTACACACATACATTTATGTTTATATTATGGCCCACTGAAGGGGCAGATTAGACTGAAATCTGTGTGATGCTCTTTATACTACTAATTGAATGGTGTGTAGGGTTAACAATCATTTGTTTACACCTAACAGAGGTTTTCAACTATTTCACCTTTTTTTTTTTCCCCCCCCAATTAGGACTTAAGGAATGTACTGGGACAAAGTTGGCTTCAATGATCAGGTTGTTTCAAGTCTTAGAATTCAAACTTCCATTCTAAAATTTTATCAACAAAACACGGTGACTAAAAAAATCACTTTAAATCTTAAATATTGAAACACAATAGCATATAAAGATGGTATAACCTAAGATGCTTTTATTTCATTATATTTTCAGTATCTTTATGCATTGTACCAACAGAAATGTAACCTGTTCACATTGCCATTTTTTCCATTATGCAATCTGAAGCAACATACATGGTTTCCTTTTATTTTCATGAACAGATATTTAGACATTTCACACTTTGTAAAACCACGTCTACAATCTCCAATTCCATTCTTCTGAGAGGCAAAATTTTACAATTATCGAAGGCAGAGTTCTCTTTTTAGAACACCTTAAGTTTACTTATTAATTAGTAGAGTAGTGTATTTCGGATTCTTAGAATATGGAGCTAGAGGGTGCTCTTTCATACTAGAAAACCAACTATGTTGGTTTTTGTAAATATTGTACAGTATGTTCAAATATAGTTACTGAAGAACTCTGCAAAATTTTAATCGAAATCCCCTTTCAGTTTGTTAAATAATTTCTTGGGAGGACCACTGAAAGAGGTAGTGTCCTCATGGTCAAATCGTGAATCTCTTCCAAATTAATTCTTATAAAGGCAGTTCTGATTATGCTGATCCAAGTAATGCAGTGGTGGAAGGTTGGGTAAAGGTAAAGTTTTACTTTTAGTTTCCCCAAATGCCGTCTCACTTGATTTAGGAGGACTTGGAAATACCCAGGAATTGTCTTCCAGAGAAAGAGAATTTCTGCCATAAGAACTGTGTTCCTGAAAGCATGTACCATCATTAGGAATGGATCTCTCATTGTCTGTCCATGACTGGAGGACTGCTTTCTCTGATAAAACCTTTATATCTCCTGGTAAGGGGGAAGATGCGGCATGACAAAGAGCTTTGCCATTTGGTGAGAGAGGAGGATGTCTTGTGTATGTTGCAGTAAAATTCATCAAGTGCAGTTTTGTGCTGTCTCTTCCAAGGTCTTCACTGCATCCTACAGGGGCACAGGCTAAAAAGAAAACACAGACTAAATGTCAGATGACATTTGTGATCATAAAATTCAGTAACACTTCGCTAATTTGACTGAATTCTAGAACTGGTGATGAAATTAACATTTCCAAGTTAGTGTGATCATTGAGGCACTGTGACTAGGAGATGACAGATGATCTGAGTTTTAATCCTGGATCAGCAATTTCCTGTGACTTTAGATACTTCTCTCTTAGCTGCTCCTGATGTCTCTTTCCTTGTCTGCAGGATGGATATAGAGTTCCTGTCCCAACTATGCCACAGAGCTCTTAAAAGAGGAAGAACTACATATTTTTTAAAGTTGGAAACTAATACAGTTAAAATACATGTAAAGATCCTGTTCTTGGCTCTTACTGTAGCTGGAGAAGGGTTGCAGACTGTTCACATGTCAGTGGGGACTGAGATAGTTCAATTAGCCAAAAAAAAAAGTTTTGTACAAATGCAATGGCCTAGAAAAAGACTACTTAAAAGCTATTATTTCACCACAGCCAGCATGTTGGTAATACAGGTTTCTACTCTCCCTCCAGCTCCACCTACCAGTGTGGAAAGGTAAGTTTATCCTTAGCTCAAGAAGGATGGCCAAGAGTAACAAAGGCTTGACTTCATGCAATTTTAGAATAAACAGATTGAACGACATTATAAAATAAGCTCGTTGTTTTTCCTGGGAGAGTGGATAAGGATGGAGGAGAACTGGAAGTGAAGTGTTTGGCTTTGGAAAAAAGGTGATACAAAGGTCAGGAGAAAGGTTGTTCTAGTCTCATCTCTGTACTCCTCAAATCAATGAGTTCTGTATAAGGAGTGGTGACCTTGAGCCTGCCACTGTCATAGGAAATGTGCTAAAAAACTTACGTTCCAAAGCACTGAAAAATACCTTATTAATCAGCTAGGAAGGAACACAAGGATAAGCCATGTCCAAGTATGAAAAGAGCATTGCTCCTTTACTATTCTTTGGTAGTTCCATTTATCATGTAAACAAAGCTACAATGAAAACCCAATGCAGAATTACTTTGTGAGTCCCTTTAAAGAGAGATCTTATTTGTACCATCAACCTTTGGTCTCAGATATAACTCTGGCCCCTGGAAAACTCAAGGACAAAGTGAACCAAAAATTAAGCTAGACTTGCTAAAACACCATATTATTTTCCCTGATTTATATGTAACCAACTCTCTAAAAATGAAAAGGAGTTCTAAATTCAATTTTCCTTTCCAAAGTTTAACATTTTTCCTCACTAATAAACACTCCTGAGGACAAGTATTTATGACATAATCCCCTTGTGTCCTCTTAAGACAATGTGAAATATAAGTAAGTAATTTTAAAGTAGACGGTGATTATTTTTTATAAAAAGTCCTACCTCATTTCTAAAAAGTAAATTTTAGGGCATTCAAATTTGTATCACACAACTTTTCAGAAATACACCTGTTATGTAATACTAGGTACAAATGTACTGATTTTTCTCTAAGGTATAAAAATAGCTTTGGCGAAAGTAGCTACTACTAGTTAACACAAAACTCAAAAAGTTCAATCAGTCAAGCAGTTAAATATGAAAGGCAAAGCAATGAAAATTGTTTGCTTGAAGGGCATAAGGGGAGAACACCTAGTCTTCGTTGTAATCAGCTATATCCTTTGTGGAAAGAAAAGCTGATAAGAAATGCAAAAACCCAAATAATGAATCAAAGTTTGTTTTTTTTTTTTTTTTCAAAACAACCTAAAAAGCTAGGTCTCCAGTGTATTCTGTAGCACTGGAATGAAAATTTGCTTTTGGTGTCTTTTTTTTTTTTTTTAATATATGAAGTAGCTGTGGTAAAAGGTCAACTAGAGCAAACTTAACACCTCAGTCTTATACACATAAGCAACACTTGGCTGAGAAAAGCCACAAGGGGAAAAGAATACAGTACTGAAGAAAAAACACATCAGCAACACCTTTATGTGTGAAGTTGACCAGTATGAGACTGAAGCCAAAGCAGAGAATGGGTAGGCTGCGAACATACTATATATACTTTGGCTTATCAATCTCTCATTTGATGAGATTTTGATAAGATACGACAGCTAGTTGCTCTTCAGGCAGTTTGGCTGGAATCAGTGGTTTCCGGTAAACAGTGACTTGCCTTTCTTGATTGCAGTTGAGGTTTTCAGTTTTCTTAGTAGTTCAGCTTGTACTTGAGTCACCAGATGTAAATTAGACATTTCTCTCTTCAGTTCCCAGTATGCATGCTGCATATTATCACTGAAATCAATGTTTTTACAAAAAGTTAATACTCATCATTCTTTTTTATAGACAAAAGGGAATAACTTTAGAAATATGCAGATCAAATTTCTGCTCCAATTAGTTTTGAGATGATGTAAATTGAATAAACAATTGAAAGATATTCAACTAGGGCATTAATAAGTGAAAAGATCTTGAAAGAATAATACTGTCCATCTGATATGTAGCAATTAATTGTATGATATTAAACAGGGTATAATAAAAATAAATATAACAGATGAGAGCTTCTTGCAGAGTCTCAGAACTGAGATTTTATTTTAGGCTATAATGTGCAGCTATTAATTAGTAAGTAGTAAGAAATATGTTCTTTATTTGCAAATCTGATTAACAGTAAAGTTACACTCATTCAAATATGGATCAATTTGTATTTATCCTTTGATTGTTTTGGCACTGAATTGAAATGATATATCAACTGCTGAATATATATCCAAGTCCACATTAAAATAAAATTTAGGTTTCATGTATTACATTCTTTATGTCTGACTGGGCTGTCTCATAATGTTGGTTCTAAACCAATGTGACATGACAGCACAAGACATGAAGAGCCAGATGATTTCCTGGTAAGGAAAAAGAAGCTAGAGAGGGAGGATTATATGAAACAGAAATGGAAACTTCAAAAATGCCTCTCCTATTTTTATAATTAAAAGTATTTTACCTCAATTATCTAAGAAATTATAATTAGTGATTTTAAACCTAATTTTTATAGATTCTGTTTTCCATTAAACATTCATATTTGGATATTCATTATTATTTTTTTGCTGCTTAATTACCAACTAAATGAAATTAAAATCTTCAGCATAATTCTCATTTTGTTGTACAGGAATATCACAAGGTATTAAGTATAAGACTAAATAATCTTATAGCATTAAAAAATAATTATTACCCCTTAGAGATATTAGTGTAATTTTAGTAGTACAGAAATCAAACTAGACAAACATGTCACCTTATGCTTCAATTTTTGTGTTACCATAAACACTTAAACTTCAAAAGGACAACATTTTTGAAATCTAATATCTCAAATTACAGAAGTAATATAGTTTATATTTAATATATAATCTATAAAATATAATTATTTTGAATTATGTAAGGTGAAATACCTTTTTGTCAATAAACTTTACACTGCTTTTAAGAAAAATGTGCTTTAGTTTCTTGTAAACATCATTTGTTAAGTTGTAGTGTATTAGAAATCACAGGGCTTTTTGCAAGTTTTGAATGGGGTCAAATAATTAGTTCACAAAATTAACCATGTCTACTTCACCAAAAAACATCTGAGATGTTTGCTACAATGAATGTTTCACACAGGAACCTGTCTTAAGTGTGAAGAGAGTTGTTGGTTTCTTGGTACAATTCTGGGCATTCTGTACGCTTTCCGAAGAGTTATTCACATTATATAGCAGTAAGTGTAAACACTGTACATGTGCTAATTCATTCAGTCATGGTATGAATAATACAGCTTAAAAATAGTTTATTATTGGCGTGAGACAGTAAATCAGAGCCCGTTTTAGAGAAAACAGCAAATACTGAAGACAGTCTGAGAGCTAAAATACACAGCTAGGCACAGAAAAGAAGAGAAACAATTCTAATAATGGTGTTTACAGTGCCTAATACAAACTTTTCAGTTCAATTTAGTGAAGACTGCTTAAAACTTAGGTTTAGTTAAAAACTAGGTCACTGAGTTTAATACACATGTAGTCTTCTTGTTTTTTGCTCTTAATGTAACCTGAATTTAAAACTACAGATAGGCAAATCTAAAATTATTACTAAGTATAGCTCACCCTCTTGTGGATAACAAAGTAACTGCAGTTAGTGTTTCCCAGTTTACAGTTAATATTAAAGTGCTATAATCTTCAAAGTGTGTAAAAAATTATTTTAAATTCTATCTACTTGAATAAAATGTTTAAACCATCATTTAAAGGATACTAGAAAAGGCAAGTCGTCATCCCTAATTTTTAGCAGGCTTCCAATTAAACCTCTTATCTAGGTATTTCAAAGACAATATATAGATTGTGGACCCTCCTATCCTCACCACAGTTCCTCAATTGGGAGTATAAACTTTAGTTAAGTTTTGCTTTAAATGCCACCACAAGCAAAATGCTATTAATGTATACTGTTGTCTATAAAGAACTTATACAACTACTTAAAATATTGAAATGTAACACTGAAGCTTCTCAAATGAGAACTCTAAAAACAGATGAAGCACAAATAACAATGGCTGAGCACTAATATTAGGCACTTCACCACATTGTCACACCAACTTGGTAAAGTGGGTAACCTCATTTTACACACGAGGAAATGGGTTGAGAAGTCTACTGCAGTCTGCCATGTTGCTGTTTAAAGCTTTTTTTCACTTACCAGGTCTGATGACTGATCACTGCCCTTTTAGAGTAACATTTTTCATATCATCATCAATTATCACACACCTACAATATGCTGATTGCCAACACAATCTTCTCAGTATAAGTTTTATACTTCTCAGTATAAAACTTCACATCTCTGACTTTTAAATGAAACCTGCTTGTCCACAACTGAAGGAGGGAGTACATGTCCTGCTTACAAAGTGTAACATCTAAAAGCCATTTTCTTAATTGACACTATATCTGGAACTCTTTAATACAGAAATAACTATTCCTTGTATAAGAGAAATCCACTTACTTGAGTTTCTGCTTCAGCCATACATATTTTTCTTTAGCATTTGAAAATTTACTGAACTATTACATCCTCCATCACCACAGTAGAATTAAACTATGGGATATTCTTATCCAAGAGTTATAGACTTAAAAGTGTGTATTTTGAGAACTGTGGTTCCCCCCAAACAAGTGGCTTTCATTTTTTATTGCAAGGCACAGCAAGAATCATTTCACACTGCAACCCAAAGTTCTAAGAAACCATACTTACCCTTATTGTGTGTAATGCACTCTGCTATTGGTATGTTCTTTCTTATTCCATATTTTTACAATGCTTATTATAGCTAATAAAATTTCATAGCACTAAGGAAACACAGAAGAGCTTGAAAAACACTTATCTTTTTTTTTTTTCTAAACCTGGAATTTTAGGAAGTCATCTGTAACACAGTTCCACAATATAAGTTTACAGATGATGAATAAAAGAAGTACAGTGACTCCATATCTAGATCTGGTTTAAAAACTAAAGCAATCAACCTAAAGCCAAAATCAAAACAGGAACTGGGAAGACACTGGTTAAATTTCTGATAGGGTTATTATTGTTAAACGATGTTTTATACAAGGAGTATCATACAAAAGGCCTCCAGTAATTAAAAGGTTCACTCTGTCTTACAAATCAGTATACTACCTCATTTGCCTGGCAATATGATGGAAGAAATACAAAAAAGGAGAGTTCCCAAAAAGCAAGCTATCCAAATAACTGAAAATTATTCCTTAAAAATATCTAAACCTTTAGTTAATGGTTTAATGGAAATATCCCTATGTACTTTCTCCAATATAGTAAACCAATCTGTCATCTGAATTGTTCCTCTTAAAAGTGGATGAAGTAACTTACAAAGATTAACAAAACACAAGAACATAAACTGGAAACAGGCGGAAATGATGAGGCGAAAAATACAAAACAAAATGCAGTGGAGAATGAGGCTAACATAAAAATGCATGATAAAAGTTTACCAACAGTAGGCCACAAATTTGGTTCTAAGTTTTCTAATATATAACCAGAAGAGAGAAACCTAATTGGTTTTGCAGTTCACATTGTCTACCTGATACAAATGCAAACCAATTTGCAAAAACACACAAGTGTATATGAGCACTGAGAGAGCCACTGGGACACGCTGTAATTACACAATTCTTTCCATACATCTGTTGACACGGATTTAACACAAAGTAACTTTTAAACTGAATTTAAGGCAATTCTTTCTAAAAACTCCTCTGAATTGATACTGAGCTTTAAAGAACTGCGAGATTACACTCTGGAGCCACAATTACAGCTTTGCAGCCTTGAAAACGGAATCGTCTCCTTGGGACTACAGCTTTCCCCAAATCCTGGCACAGAGAGATTTTAATATCTGTTAGTTATCTGATGCCTTCAAACAGGTATTTTTTGGGGGAGTCAGGTTTTCAAGAAATTCTTAGTGGATATGATCCAAATTATGTAATCTCCCATGAATGGAAGCAGAAATTCCATTCTATATCACATATTTCGAATGTACTATTTATATAGCCCCTGTATTTGATCTCTCTTGCTGATATTTATTCATTCTTTACTCCTTTCTAAGCTGATTAGAAGTGGCTTACAAAAAGGACAATACAGAAAAATAAGGGGAACCCTAGGTTGACAGGAGAAAAGAAGATAACTGACAAGATAATTTTCAGAAATAGTTTACATGGACACTATACTAGACACATTTTTCAAAAAAAAGAAAAAGTTTCCTTGCAGTAAACTTAGATAAAATTCGAAGGCATAATTGAAGTACTGTTCAAATGGCAGAGTTAAATAACTTCAACAGAGATTGTACTGCCAGCTCACAAGCCGAATAAAACAGTTACTGCCGGCACTTTATAGAAAAAGTCTGCCAACCCCTGATCTAGAAGAATGGCTGTATGTCATTTCCTCAGATTGTTTTTCCTAATTGATCATTTCTCTCAAGCGGGTTTTTGATAGAAATTGGCCTGACACAATTCACATTATTTACTTAGGTCAGTAAACTTTGGAAACCAAATGACAAAACAATGAAGTCAGATCACTATTTTTTATTGGATGGAGGGTAACAATGTAGAGAGGCTATCTTAACATAGTAGAAACAACAATTATTAGATAGTTTAAAACACAGAACTGAAGTTACTTAAGTAAAAATGATACGTATTTGAGGAAAAAGGGTTGAAAAAGTATATGGACTCTGATGGCTACTTCTATTCTTATGGGAAGAGGGAACAGTCCTGAAAATTCATGCTATCCCATGATTGCGCCACTGCACTCCAGGCGGCGCTACAGAGACTCTGTCTCAAAAAACAAACAACAAACAAAATAAATTTCATGCTATCCCAAAGACTAACAACGGCCAAGTAAGCTCTTAAGACAAAGGAATGTTATTGTATATAGATAATGAATAATTCTTCATGTACAAATTCAGTATTACAGAATACTTCCACAAAGCTAGTTCCCTAAAATCATACCTAAAATATTACTAAATGTTCAGAAAGTTTAAGGCATCCCATTTTTCTGCTACTTAAATTCAAAGCTGTTATTAACAATTAAATTTTATTTTATAAATATATTGTGATCAGAGGTTACATTCAGTATCCAAACAACATCCATTTTTTGTTTTTAGGGTTAAGTCATAAAAGAAATCTAAGGACCTACACAAAGTGACTTATGGAAGAGGACTGCTGAAGAATGGTCATACCTTGAAATGCTTAGTTTTTGGAGATCTCTGCTCTTCAGATTGTCTTCCTGATATGGATCCTGTCAATTGTTTAAAAAAAAGGAAGTTTAAAAGTTGTAATTTTTACATTTTATTTAGTCTCAGCTCTTACATGACCAGAGACATGTTTCAGGTTTTACAGAATATATCTGTAAGTGCAAAGAATAAAATTGGATTTTAAACTCAATTTTAATGAAACACCTCCAATCTGTAACAAATATCTCTAAACCACTTCCAATAATTTAAAGTATGCTAATACTTTAATTTTCTTTAAAAGAATAAAATTGCTCTCATTTTGTAAAAGACCTTGGAATCTTACAAAATATATTTCTGAAGACACCAATCTGAAGTCTATATTCAAAAAAGTGTTACACATTTATCACATTTCTGTTTACTTACGGTACAGGTGAATGAATTCTATGGGAAAACGGAAGTTTTTTGGAATTTTACTTTTTGTAGTACTACCAAAAACACACCAGAATTTTAACAGGTCACTGTTTTAAAATGTCAGCATACATTTCCTCCTTCCACATGGATTAAAAATGACCTGGCGAGGACATCATAAAGTCCCTATATGCTTTTAAATTTAGTTTATTTAGTTTGCAGATGTGACAGAAAGAACCTTCAGAAGATATTTTTCAATGGACTTAGTATGTTTGAGACAACTCTAACACACTTGTTTGCAATGCATTCTCATTTAACGATCTGTAACAAATAATGATTACCACAGGTATTAATTCTACTGGCAGATGTGGCCAGTATAAGCTCAGAATACCAATTTTAATTTTATTATTTCTTACTAATACAATCTAAATTATATAATTTGCAGTGAAACATTAAAAAGCAACACAAGGACTTCATAAGTACTCTGAACTTGAGAGTAAAATGTGAGAAATACCTAATCTTACAGGAGTTAAAACATTTCTGGATCTCTGATTTTAATACCCTAACAGTTAAATTAAATCTTAGGGAGCCCATGGAGAGGGGAAACAGAACTGGCCCAGAACTGGCCCACAGGTCCGGGAGGTCTGACCATTAACAAGACATATATCCTTGGACCTTGTTTTTCCTGTTCCTTGCAGGAAATAATGGAATCTGATCAGATCACTTATAGTATCTTCATATCATCAATTAAAATCTTTTTAAAAAATTAGTATATACTTACGCATACATGTTCATTGAAAATCTTCATTTTTAAAGCCAACAATATAAAAAATTTGACAGTTTGAGTGGGAAAATGTTTTTCCAACTACTATCTAACAATTCAGAGACTCTAATGTACATCAGCAGTAAGCTCATAGGGACTGTATCTAGTATTCAGACGCTTTTGTTGCTAGTAATAGACTGCCTATGTCCTAAAGGTGATAATGCATCTGTTCCCCAACTAGTGCCATATGATGTGGGAGTTTCATATCAGGTGAAGCCCATGGCTACGAAATCTTGGGAAACAATGTTCAAGTTATATAGGTTTCTATACTACAGCAGAACCTTTAACATACGACAGCACACTGTGAATCTCTAACTGGGCTACTGCTATTAGGGATTTCAGACGTCTTCTAAACCAACTTGATTTTACTGATCCAGTATCTCTTTTACTTCTTTGGCCCTAGAGTCTGTATTTCTCACAGGATCAACTGTTCTGAATATAAATGGCTGGAATATTAGGGGACACAGAAAGTCTAAAAAGCCCATAGTGGAAACTGCCCCTGTAACCTCACTAACATGACATACTAATGAACTGAATTCCCTCACTAAACACTTAAAAAAAAAAAAAAAACCCAAACAAAAAAAACCACTACTATATCCATGTAGGATGCTATTACATACTTCAGGTTTTATAAAATGCTTCACTGAAAGTGTCATCTTAAAAAAAAAAAATTTGTTAATATGGCTAGAGTAATGTGAGCTAGAGTAGTATGGCTAGAGTATTGTGAACATAAATTTCTCTCCTTGGCTTCCTCTCAGATTCGTGTATCCAAGAGGACTCTGGCCAGCAACATCATTGAAAGAAGATTTGCAAGTATGCATCAAGATTTCAACTCGGAACCCTTGATAAACTGTTATTTCCACTCTTCCTCTTCTTTGTTCATTTATTTTAGTTTGAGTAAGCCCTTTTTAACTTCACAGCCTCACCCTACCCCTAATAAATGCCTGTGAAGGTGGGGGCCATCTTATAAATATTGCCTTTTCAATATTCCTCTCTTAACTCATCTTAACTATTAAAAGTTTCTTGTCTCTCAGACATAATTTAGTCATCATTTAAAGAAAGTGATTTCTTCTACCTCTAGAAGTCTGTTTCTGTGATTTGGTTACTTATGACAGATGAATTTAAACTAAAAGCAAATTTATTCCCTAGCACCATCTAGTGGAAAATAATAACTAAAATGCTAAGAATAGAAATTTCAATACATATAAATACCTAAAAATACTGACCTTCTGGATTATCAAATTTTTTAAAAAAGCATTTATCTACTGAACATACTATATAATGGCCACTATGCTAACTAGCTGTGATTAATATACTAAGTCCTGTGAGCATGACAGTCATGTTTGATCAGGAGAATAAAACTGTGTCCCCTAATATTCTAGCCATTTATATTCAGAAACAGTTGATCCTGTGAGAAGTACAGACTCTAGGGCCAAAGAAGTAAAAGAGATACTAGATCAGTAAATAAAGTTGGTTTAGAAGACGTCTAAAGGCCCTAATAACTGCTTCACATACACTAATTTAACCTTCATGAAAAAAAGTATTTAATGTCTACTTTACAGAAAACAACTTCCAAAAAGTAAAATGGTGTTCCTAATGTTACAGTTAATAAGCAACACCAAAATTCAGAGCTAAGTTTCCGATTCCATGGTACTGCTTCCTACACTACAACAAAATATCCATCACGTATAAAGGCTATCAAATTATTTCCTTTCAAACAGAATATAAATACTGACAATTATAATTCAGAACTTCAAGGTGCATATCCTTTCTTGTAGACCCATCTTTTGAAAAGAGGCTTCTCGGTGACAGTAACTGATCTGTGGAACAAGGATGCTGAGTCTTTGAAGGAATTGTGGTGTGTGGCCACAAGCTCAAAGCTGGGAACAATCAACTTTATATGTCAAGTAGGAAAAACAACCACTTTGGCTCTAGCGGGAGATGACAATAATTTTTGTAGTGTTTCCCTTTTATCAGGGATGGGGGTGCCAAAGTGAGTTCTCATTGCCCATTTCAGAGGAATTCATTTGGGCAAGGACTAGGCAGAGTGCTATATTATTCTCAATGTCTGGCTCATTCTTATCGAGTGGTCACCTCTCATAAAAACTACATTACAGAAGAAAGAAGTATCAGCTCCATCTAAGAACACTTGAGATTCAGGGCAGAATCTGGAAAGCAGTCAGGAAGTATGGGATGGAGTTCCCCTTTCAGGTGGCAGTATCCCAGAGGAACAAGAAATAAGAAACACAATTCCTCGATAGTGTTAGAATGCTTTCGTAGGCAAAATGGTTGAGTGCAGAAACAATTATGTAACTGGTTATACCTTAGTTTGAGACACATGAATGCATAAAATGGCTATTTGCTCCAGACTACTAAGCTTTTCAATGTCTTGTAATAATTATTTAAAATCTGCATTTGGTGCACTGCTGTCACACTACTTTGCTACTTTATCATTTCTTCTTTTAATCTCAACACTGTCATGACGTCTGAAAACATAGATCCAAGCTTGTTAGAACCTCGTGTAAAATATTGGGCAAATAGACTCTTGGTGAGGACCTAAGAGGCAGCTTGTTTTAGTGGTTGACTTCAGGCTAAACACACTTCAGTAATTTAGCAGGTTTTTGTTATTGTTTCCAATTCTTAAATTCTCAGCTATTTGCTGGTAGTTAAAGATGCCCCAAAGTATTAGTCTTTTGAAAATAAGTAAGCTCTGTCATGTTTTCTTTGTTGGTCATGTTGTTTTGTTTAATTCTAAAACTTGAGTTGTCCCTTATGATATATAAATTAATGAAACTATTAAGTAAAATAATATAGGACTTAAAACCTGAGTACTCTTTAAACTTTACAGAGAAAAAAATAACTTAAGGAAATTGAAGGAAAGAGTCTGAAAGAACAGTTATAATAAACTAATAAGCTTACTAAAAATCAACCTTTTAAACAACAAAATTGTTTAATTTTGTGACAGACTAAAAGTATATGGCATGTCAAATTTTAGCAGAAATGCTTAAAGAGGTAGATAAACAAGAATTTTTTTATTCTCTAAGTAATTACAATTTATTTTAACGCTATGGTTTAATACATACTTAGTTATAAATCCTACATATGATGTACAAAGAACACTGAATTTCTCGATTTAGTAATTCTGTAATACCGTCTGTTTGGCTTTCTGTAGTTCTATTTTGAGATCGCTACATTCTTTTCTCATTAGTTCCAGCTCTTGTTCCAAGCCATGGATCTTCAGGTCACAGCTCAACTTTTCCACCTCCCAGTTTGATGAAGGTGTATTTAAATTCCTCATCACTACAAAAAGGATGGACAATGGAATTGTTATCTTTTCCTTCCACATTGATTGCAATTATTAAAAATAGGTTACTCTGGTAAAATGTAGATAACAGAAAAACTATCATAAAACATATATGATCAATAGTTTTTTAAAAACAGTAATTATTAATACTTTCAAGTATCTATGCTAAGGAGAGTAAGAAATCTAGCAATCTTGTTTTAGAATTTCTAAAGACAACTACATTAAAATCAAGCATGTGCTAAAATTGCAGACAGATCAATATTCTACATAAGGTTAAAACAGTGACAAAAATAATAAACTGAATAAACTGAGGCTCAGCTAATCATTCCATCTAGTCCTCTCAGAGAATACGAAGTTTGACCAACAAGCTCAGAGTATGATGTCAAAACAATTTATCCTTAAACATTCCACTGCAGAAACTCAATACAACTGGATACTGCATCTCAATCTCCTATCAAAAGGTCTCTCAGAGGCCCACTCTTAGCTTGTCTCATCAGAACGAATATTCACGGGAACAGGCTATATTCATCCATATGCCCCAGATCCAACTTTCCACCCCAACATTTCATCTGCACCTTTTAACAACCTTCGGAAAGAAAAAGAAATTGTAACAACTCCACAGCAGCGTGTTTAACTGTGGGCAAGATGCTCAGTAAGAAAGAGAAGCCGGGACAACCAACGGGCTAGGTGATTTCACTTCTGCTGCTTGCTCCTGCGCTTCTACTCTCTTCCTCTTCTGCTTCATCACAACCTAGACCTGAATAAAAACCATCACACTTTCTCTAGGAAAAGTGCAATATATAGCTAAGGAAAAGTTAAAGGAAGTTGATATTATGTGAAGGTAGAACAGAGAAATTAACATAAACCTAAAAGGTAAAAAATAAGGTCTTAGCATATGGATACAGAAAACTGTTGATATTACAAATAAATGGAAAAATATGCTAATTCTGTTGGAATACTTATAACAAGTAACTGGCATACCCTGCTGAGTTTCCACCTCTGTCCTCAGCTGGAGGAGTTCTACTTCTTTAGATTGTAGCTGCTCATTCAATACTTTCAAAGATTCAGAGTTGTCTTTATTCTAGTTAAGTAGGGAAAATGCCAAATTACATTCAATAAAATCTACACGATGGTATTATATTGCAATTTTCAGGTAGATATTGAAAAAAACACATTCTTGTCTTTAAAAGCAAGGTGAGAAAATGAACTCAGTTTCTCAGAAATCTCTTTTTTTCTTTTTCTAATTTAGGACATCATTATTCACTGGCTTAATAGAAAAAAAAAAAAAGACTAAATCTACCACGTCATAATTTTTCAAAGTAAGTCAGTGGTGTTAGACATATTTAAGTCCTAAACATCATTACATACTAAATATTTTACATAAAAATAAGTTAAAATATTACTAAAATTTCCATTTTGCCTTGAGCATATATACAAAATTTTAATTACTAAATGTGAATATTTAACTTACTTCTAATTTTAAACCTCTTGAAGGAGAAAATTCATTTCCAAAATACAGATGTCATTCTTTTCAAACCAACTTACCATTTTGTCCAGTTTGCTCTTCAAATTATCTCTATCAATGCAAACCTCTCGATATGCATGATAGGCCTTATTTACTTGTTCTCGTCCCACGGAACTTGTTTCTTCATCAAATCGAGCTATTAGCTAATGGTATGAAATTAAAAGAGAAAGCTTAAGAGAGTATTCTACAGATAAAAAATAAGTCAGTGTTCTGATGGCTCCATATCTTACTTGAATTGTTGTAATAAGGGGATAAAGCCTGGATTCATTAGATGAGTATTTCATTTCCACACAATTAATCTTTACAAAGAAAGCAAAAATGTGCAGAATATTTTTTGAAGTTTTCTATGCTTTTACCTAATCAGTATTTTATAATTCATGGTATCTGTTTTATCACATTAAATCATAACTACAACAGAGTATAGATGTGATGCACAGTGCTTAGATGTTTTTCAAATTAAAAGTATCTAATTTTCAGGAGAAAAAGCAGCACCTTAGGGCATACTTGACTTTTTTTTTTTTTCCGAGACTGAGTTTCACTCTTGTTGCCCAGGCTGGAGTACAATGGGGCGATCTCAGCTCACTGCAACCTCTGCCTCCCAGGTTCAAGTGATTGTCCTGCCTCAGCTTCTGACGAGCTGGGATTATAGGCGCACCACCACGCCCTGCTAATTTTTGTATTTTTAGTAGAGATGGGGTTTCACCATGTTGGCCAGTCTGGTCTCGGACTCCTGACCTTAGGCAATACACCTGTCTTGGCCTCCCAAAGTGCTGGAATTACAGTTGTGAGCCACCGTGCCCAGCCAAGGCATACTTGACTTTTTAAGAAATAGATGTGCGTGTTAATTCATTAAATCCTTCATATTATAGAATAGGAATTAATAAGATTGTTGGTCATGAAGTACAGAAATATTTCCAATGTTAACTATACATAAAATCTCATTTTTCTACTAAACTTTAAAATAAAGCTACATGATCCAAAATGTTACCTTCTCTCACTGTATCCCAGTATGTTACAAATTTACATAATCAACATTAAAGTAAACATAATTCATATCAATACAAAGAAATTATAATTATTTTACAACCGACTCCTTTCCTCTTACTTCCTACCAAAAATGAATCAAACTCTACCAAGCTCCATCTTCAAGTTTTTTTTTATATAGGATAATTCATTTCCTTGGATAATTAATTTCCATTATACAGGACAATGCATTCTTTACCCTTTGTGGTAGCTGCTCTTTGTAGGATAAAAATGCTCTGACCTGAGCTGAAAAAATATAAACTAAGCTAAGTTAAAACTTTAAAACTCAAAAACAAAAGGATGACTGAAGAATATTCCTCATATATAAAGCCAAGTAGATTGGTGCTTTATATTGAATCAGCTACCTTACTTATATATTCTATAACAGGTGTGTCACAATTGTACATGGAAAGGTAAACAGAAAACATCAGTCTATCAGTTAAAAGTATTATTCCTATTACATGTGTTAAACAAGAGAAAGAATGTTGAAGTGAATATTTCAGCCCTGGTAAATACATTATTAAACCTATTGGACAATGTTCCAGAAGCTTCCTCCTTTGATACTTAATATCTTTTGTCAGTGTATCTTTTTTTTTTTTTTTTTTTTTTTTTTTTGCCCAGATTTGAAAATTCTGAATAAAATACATACAGCTATGAAGGTAAGTAAACCTGAAAATGAAATAAAAATATTTGGAATATAATTCCAAGTTATTAAATCCTCTCCTACAGATACAGGTACAAGTACGTGGTACGTGAAATACAGGATAAGTATAATGCCCAGAGTTTTCAGATTAGCAGTGAGTTATTCTTGGAAATTTAGTACAATCATGGAAGACAGCACAAAAAGTATTCAAAATTTCAAATATTTTGAATTATTCCTTATGTCACAAACACAATGAAGGTAAAAGATAAAAATTACCTTTTCTTCCAAAAATCTTATTCTCTTCTTTAACAAAGAGTTCTCTTTCTCTGAATCCTTAAGTCGTTTTTTGATGTCTTCATATGCAGTGACAAGAGCAAAATGGGAAGCAACAGATTCATCTCCTGAATATATTGAAACTGGAGTCACTGTATCTCTCTTATGGGCTTTTTCATGATTCAGAATACAGATATCATCTTCTACCAGTGCATCCATGACAGCTGTTTAAAAGAAAAAAAATATGAATGACAAATGTCTCACTGAATAAGTGAAAAGGAAAAAAAGTTATAGTTAGAATAATGTAAATACTAGGACAATGTTTAAAAACCAGACTGCCTGGGTTATATTCTAAACTCTACCATTTAGTGTCTGACTTTGGGAAAGTTGCTTAACCTCTATGCTTCAGTTTCCTTATTTATAAAGTACAAGGAATAATAGCAAATACCCCATAGAATCTTAAGAATATTAAATGATATCTATAAACCACTTAAAACTATAATTGTTAATATGTTCTATAAAAATCTGAAATATCAGCTTCATTAAAACAATCAAAATTTCTTAAAATACTTCATCCCCAAATATTCCTTCTCCTAACATTTCCACTTAGATCTATTAGTAGCAAGTTTTAGAGCTTCTCAATTTATAACTTCTCAAAAATTCTGAGTATAATTCATTACAACATATTAATATTATAGAAGTCTTAAAGCATACTCTATCTTTCCATACCAGTAATTGGTTATGTTTGTTGTATATTTAGAAGACAAATTAATCAGCACTTGAGTGTCCAATATGTCCCACTATCATATACTACATTATTTTATCTCTTTCAATTATCTGAACAATTCTATGAAATAGGTATCATCTATATTTTATAGGTAGGTTTTAGAAAGTTGGATTAGCCCCGTTAAATCTAGAAGAATGTTAAGCTCTGTGAGGGCAGAGGCTATGTCTGTTTTGCCCATCATTGTGTCCCCATCTCATCACTGTGTAAAAATTGCTCAATAAATACTGATTACTGAATGAAGAGTGGGTACATCAGGATTCAAATCAAACTCTGACTTCAAAACCTAAGAGGCTAGTTACCTTCATTGTTTAACGAAAAACTGACTTGCTCTGAACATCTACGTTTGCTGTTAGGTTCAGCATTACTTCTCTGAGAGTTATGTTCCTGAAAAACATGATGGAAGGAGAAATTGTGGCTAAAACCTTTTAAGACCTCCTGGGAAAAACAGAATAAGAGGCACTTTAGATCATGCAAAAGAACCCAAAAAGTCCTTTTAAATATTTTTTAGTTTAAAATAAAAAACTAAATATAACATTCTAAAGAAAGATTATCAATTGAATTTCATGTATCTTAGGTCAGTAATTATTACTAGAAAGTGAGTTTTTAACTATCCCTTGTTTGAAATAAAACTTGGTTACTTACTAACATCAGTCACTGTTCAAGAACATTATAGATGAAGAAACTGAGGTAAGAGGAATTTAAGTATTTTTTCCAAAGTAACATAGTAAGTGGACAGTTGAGATGTAAACATAGACAATTTAACTACAGCCTTGTTTCCAACCCGTTTCACTACGCCTGCTTTCTTCCAAAATGTCTAATCTCCCTTCTCGTATCAACTAATGCCCATAACATTTCTTTTGCCTTATTTCAGACCACATGAATACCAACAAAAGGTTTTGTGTTTTTCTGGGTCTGGTCTTATATCATTGTATTTTTGCTTTTCTAATTGTACAACTAAAAACTTCCAATTGTCAACTAAAGCAACACTTGGGAGCACCTAAGCAATTTGCATCTAGGAAAAAGCAAGGCAGGTTAAAATCGATGTGTACGCTACAAGTCTTGAGTAGGTAAAACCTGCCATCTAGTCAATCTTCACTAACATCAATTTAACATTTTCTAACCACACAGGACAATTCCCACTCTTAAGGTACAATCTTTCCCAGTTTTTCAATAAAGTCCAAGAACAAGAATATACTATGCTACCTACAGTATACCAAAAAAGTGGCAGATTCTCAGAACCATAATTAACTCATGCTGCTTCTGATGCAAGCTGTATTTGCTCCCAATGAAAAGTTTAAGTTTTCTTCCTCTAAAAGAGTTTACTTTTCAGTCTCCAGATTTAATGATATTCCAAAATAAGAGAAAACATATTCCTGTCATGCTCTTGCTAGCTGAAACTCCCGTTATTTCCTTTCAAAAGAAAAGTACAGGTTTTTCTCATATGGCAAACTGAAAGTATGCATATATATCTTCATATAAGAAAGACTCTTACACACACACACACTCTCCCCTTAAAAGGAGAGCAAGTTAAATAAGCATTAGATGGCTAGGTAAGCGGTAGAATGCAGTTTGGTTTAAGGAGAGGTAAAATTGTGTCCATAGATGTTTGACTTAAATAATTTAATACTCAACCCAATGGGCAGAATTTATTCGATGTGGATTTTTTCTAAAGACAGCTGAAAACAAGAAATAACATAAACTGCTCTACAAAGTCAAAAACAGATATCTTGCAGTTTGTGTATTTTAAAGATTAGGGCTCATGCACCTCTGTTTTACAGAAAGTTCTAACTAGCTCAGCTGTGATTTACTTGTTCATTTTTATCATGAAACAATCATTTACACAGCAAGGAAAACCCAGAGTGAGAGGCAGAGTTGTGCAGAAAAATAATTATTATACCATAAAGGTAGGTAATAAATTTGAAACAACAGAACGCTATGGAGGTCTGAGGGAACGGGGAGAAAAAGTGGTTTTCAAAGAAGATGCCACAAAAGAGCAAATGTCTCTTAAGACTGTATTCTTACGTGAAGAAAATGGTTATTTTCATTGTACTGTACTTACTGTACTTACACCTTCACAGCTTGCTAACTTCCAGTCACATGCATTTTTCTACCACTTAGCTAAGTACTGTTATGAACAAAGTCTTAGAAAAGTTAAATACCTTACCTATAGCTACACAGCTAATCAGTGACTACGGTGAGACGTGAACCCAAATAAGCTGTCTTCTAAGTCTATGGTCTTAATACAACATTTGGAGAGGCAATACAAAAGGGATTCTGCTTATCCTAAGAAGAACATGGACAAGGCATAACTATGTCATAAAGAACACTTGCCCAGGATTCAGAAACACAGACTCTAGTCTAGGATTTGCCACCCTGATTATAGTTTAGTTTGCTTTACCTCTCTAGATCGAAATTTTCCCACCTATCTAGAATGATAGGGTTAGACTACATCACTAAGATGCCACCTTACTAAACTGTGAAGGCAAAAGTTTAATACAAATACAGAATGGCAACCTAAACAGAGAGAAGGGAATTCACATTTATGCCAGGAGCTGCATAAAACGTATGGTACACACATTATCTCAAGTCCACACCAAACTTGGCAAGGAAGGTATTAGCACCATGATAAATGAGGAAACTGAGGCTCAAAGAGGTGAGATAAATTGCCTATATTCACACCAGCAGTATGTGACAAAACTGAAGCTTGAATCGAGGCCTATATGGTAGGCTCTTTATTCAATATTGCCTCCTGAAGTAAATCATATTTAGAATTTTCATCACCTTTCTACCTCTGAAAAGCTAGGATATTCCCGAACCCATTTCGTACAATCAGTCGAAATACTATGGAGCAAGGATTAAGTCTTATGAAGACGAACAGACCAATGCTTATTCCCCTTCCTCTATTTGTAATGAAATAGGGGCGGAAATAGCCTAACTAGTTTATGAAGACGGGTCACCGAGTACCTCTTTTCAAGACATCATCTCTCATGTGCGTACATTCGCAATAAAATGACCTGTAATTCAATAAATGTCCAAAAATGTACTCAGCATTATATACAACATGAAGAAAAACTTCAGTTCCATTTTTATGACTCACTGAGTTATCCAACAAACCGCGTTAGTCCAGAAATCAGTTTGTATTGCACTGAATCATAAGACTCTTCCACAGTTAGCATAGGTATGAAGAGCAGTCTACTTCTTTTCATTCCTTTCATACAGTAATACCTCTAATGCAATTCAATGTTACTGGTGTTACTGATAATTATTTTCTAACAGTACAAGACAACTATACTTGCACTCTGAATATAAGTGCCATAAAAAAGAAAAAAGTTAGATTGGTCCTGTTACTTCACGGATTATAAAAAAACTTCATCATTTTACTTAATAAACATGACAGGGTTCTGCATTGGTAATTAACAGTAGCCAAGTGTTTATGGTACACCAAGCGGTATGCTTCATCTTCTGGAGAAACTATCTCATTTGTTCTTCATAAGCATTCAGTAAATCTATGTAATACCTCCGAGGTTGTAAATAATCTCCTCAGATTACAGGTGGAGAAATTGAAACATGAAAACATTAGAAAGTAGAGGAGCCAGAAATGAAAATCAGGCAGCTGACTCCAGAGCCACCATAACTCTTAGAAACTACGCTTTGGTGACTTAGAGTATGTATTACCCCTATTTCAGAGATAAGGAAAATGAGGAAGTTTAGCCTTTCCCCATTGTCAAGTAAGTGGAAAAATCAGCATTCAGATACTGCTGTTCTGACCTAATCCAGTGTCATTTCCCATTGTGTTATGCTGTCTCTTTAATATTAAAACCTTCTATTTGCGTAAGACGTCTCGCTTACAAACAGTATCACATTAAAATTTTGTAAATATCCTGTAAATGATGCCCTGTTCTCAATTTACAGATGATGGAATGATCACAAGATTGGGCAATTAGATATGGCGTTTTTAGAGAAATGAAATTGTGCCTTGAGATCTTGCTCAATCCAATTTGAAATTCCAATCTAAAAACCAAAATGCCTTCTATACTTAAGGAGCAAGGGTTAATTTCAATCCTGGTACGTTTGTCTTTGATTACCTTAGCAAATTTCCATTACGTCTTGGAGCAACTGAGGTTTGATTGGTATTAAGAGTTTTCCTGGGGATTTTATCTCGCTTTCGAGTATTGGGGTTTCTTGTGTGTAGAGGGTGTTAGCTTACCTTGCACGTAGTACTAATTACTCAACAAACAGCCGAAGGCTGGAATGAATACCGTACACAGGTTAGACATTGGAGAAACGACGAATACCTGTTAGCCCTCGATCAAGTGCAGGACGTCGATATTCACTACTCAGATGCCCCAGGGAGTGCCGTCCTAGCCAACGTCCCCCTTTTCTTTCCGATAATTTGTATCGGAAAGAAGCCTTTGGCAGTCCCAACGAATAAAAAAAACCCTCAAGGCGCCCCAGTAAGAAAAGCAGGAATTAGAGAAGTGAATGACCAAGAAGGGCCTGGACAGCTGGGGGTGAGGGTGACAGGGGAAGGGGTGTGGACAGCTGGGTGTGGAGGTGACTGGGGAAAGGGATGCCCAGGAGTGGGCCGCTCCCTAGTCAAAGGAGGGGGCGCGGGAGGGAGTAAGAGAAAAATGACGTGTCTCTTCGGACCAGCAACAGCAACGGAGGTTGGCCGCGGCATTGCCCGCATCCCTAACCTCCACCCGGCCCTGGCGAGTCACTCACCCAGAAGCCAGGCTACGTAGGGCCGCCCCCAAGGCCGCCGAGTTTCGATTCCTTAGTGTTTGGAAACGGACCGAAAACAAACCGGGTCGCCAGGGGTCACCACGGGCTTCCGGTTTCTTCGAAGACACCGCCGCTTCCACAGCGAAGGGAGTTGCACCGGGTGCGCCGCGGAGGGAGTCCCATTTCTTCTGACTCGGCAGGAGCCCTGGATGTTCTGGAAGGAGGGACAAGCCGAGGCTGGAGGGGCTGGGCCGACGCGGAGAAGGCCCGTTACCCAGCAATACGCGCGCGAGACCCAGGCCCGCCGTCGGGACCAACACGGGCCGGTGGGAGAGGAAGCACTGCGGCAAAGGACTCGAAGTGTGGCTCAGCTCTCAGCCGGAAAAGGGGCCGCCGCCGTCCACGGGCTCGGCGCCAGGGCCGCGCGAGGAAACCGGAAGTCAGGCCCGAGAGAGCTGGGAGGGCGTAGGGAAGCCAGGTTCGGTCGTGGGGGGGTGGGGAAGTGCAGGAGTGGCGCGCGGTGTACTACATGTCCCGTGAGCCTCCGCAGCGGAACGGGGCGTGGCCGCGCGACGCCAAGAGGCGGAGGCGGAGGCGGAGGCGGAGTGGAGTTAGGGAAGAGCGTTGGAGGCCGAGTGGAGTTAGGTAAGAGCGTTAGCAGCCGCCTTACCAGTTGGGCCAGGGGCCCCTTTCAGGGGCGCCCTCTAGTGCGTCTTTTTCACACAGCGGCCTTTTGGGGGTCCCCGGGCCGTGTGGTGCGTGCTGGCTCGGCTGAGTAGCGCCCTTACAGGTTTAGGAGCTGACGTGGCTGGAAACTGGGAAGTCTGTTAGAAGCAGTTTACCCCTCTGTAGCCTCTGTTTTCTAAGCTCGTTGCAAGCCCTCAGGCGATCACTTGAGGCACAAACTCGACGAATTGCGTAGGGGTCTGTAGTTATTCACAAACGACACCGCGGCTTCCAGCACATTGCTCAGTTTATGAAATGAGAGGGAGAAGATGCCAAAGTATTGGAGTTGTGCCCGGCTTCCCTGGAGTTGCCACCACCTTGCTTATTTCTAGATGGTAGACAGTGCCTAGCTGTGGAATCACGAGTAGTTGAATTAATTACAATCATGGAAGGTCGCAGCCAGATGGAACCCCTGTCGCTCTAAGGTATTATTGGTTAAATAAACAAATAAACAAAGACCAATAATTATAGGAAATTTAACTTCACTAACCGCCAATTAGCAATACGGACATTCCTCACCACCCCCTTAAAGTAATATTTTGTCATCTGCCGGCTTAACTATCAGCCCAACTGTCAGCCCAATAGGATGGATTTCAGTCAAGGGTTTACATGAAAATTCGTTTTTTTTAAAATTGTTGTTGAGCCTCTCTTTTTTGGTTTAGATTTAAGTGAAAATTTATAGTTGTTAGGAACAAAGACCACAAGTTGAAGTTTTATGATATTTTCAAAAATACTTAGAAATGTGTATTAATGTTATCGTTGAGAAAGGAAACGATTTGCTTCAATTTACTGGGCTGGAGAATGGAAGAGAGCAGTGTTTTTAATATTTTGAGCAAGTATCAGTCCTTAATTTTTTTTGATTACTTCCGTGATGCATTTTGAGAATTTTCAATTTAAAACAACAATTAGGTGGTGTGTTTTTACAGGTAGAGTTTTGAAGAATGCTAGCAAAATTGGTTGAGGCATCACAAGTCATCAGACGTATAGTGGTAATCTGGTTTTTAATTTGAAGGTGTAGAAATATTTTTGAATCTTCGTTCACAATATAAGATAATTTAAGAATTGTTGAAAAGGCAGGGGAAATCATTTTTATCTTTTCTTTCTGGGTAAGTAAAGAGAAAATGTTGTCATAAATCCGTATTTTGAGGTTTATCTGTTGAGGGAGTCAATTTTTGTTTCCTAGTGCACACTACACAGTGGGTTTATTAACAAACATATAATGGGTTTGTTAACAAATGTATTTGCTTAACCAGGATATATAAACTTTATTATTTCAGTCAAGTAAAACATCTTGATTTTTCTTTTTGGGTTGTGGAACCCGTGCTAGATTATGACCAAATATAATCTATATAGTCATTGGATTTAGCTACAAATGGTCACTTTCTACCCTGTATCTGCTCCAATTAACTTTAACAAATAAAATAAATTATTAGAGAAAACTTGTTACACAGTTCAGATATAATCGTGTATTAAAGGTTTATTATCAGGGAAAGGCCTCTAATAATTAAAAGATACAGTCTTGATAAGGACATTTTATAGGAAAAGAGAATGGTTAGATAATTGTTAAGCTCCAAGAAAGAAAAGAATTTAAGGGTCCTAAATGATAATCTTGACTGATAGCCAACTAGTTCAGTGAGTGGTTGGTTTTCAGAGCATCTTGATTCCATTGAAATGTATTGGAACTTTGGTTAGGGATTTTTTTCAGAAATTTTCCTATTTTCCCAAGAGGGAGTTGTGAATTACATCATCTAAACAGCTGTCTCCAAGGCCAAGTTTGGGACAGTTTCTTTTCTTTTAAACCATTACATTTTTTTGTAGATACAAACTCAAATCTGAATATTTCAAAACAAGTCACTGCTTTAAAAAGATAGGTATTTTTTTCAGAATGGCTGTTTTGGACTGAACACTCTTGACACCAGGCACTTTAAAAATTGTCCTGTCTACATGTTGTCGCTCATTAAAAAAAAAAAAAAAAAGAAAGAAAGAAGGATAAGCTCCTTCTCCACTTTTTTCCACCTCCCCACCAACTCCAAGATCCAGATGTTCTCCATCAGGGACAGGGCTCCTGAAGCACATGATACTGGCTGACACTGGGTTCCCTTTTTCACTGGATTAGATTGGATTTCAAAGCAATATCTTAATAAAGAATATGGGTGCTAGCACAACTTCTGACTGTGGCTTAGCCTTTTTTCTTATTTTTAGGTAATAAGGTGCATTTTTAGAGCTTCAAATCTTAGGCAACATGTAAAAATAAGGAAAAAACTTTTTTTTTTTCTTAAATGAAGACTGTGTCTGTATCTGAGCTGTGAAGAATACAGTAAAAAGAAACAGTAAGTGCAATATTTAAGAAAAATTTTTAAGTGAATTTCTGATTAGTGATTTAAATTGTGTATTTAATTTGATTAATGTCATACTACCTCAGGGGTCATGTTTTCTGTTTCTTTGTTGTGTATTCTGAGGACTGCTTTGGTACACCCTGGATAGATGTGGCTCTTCATTGTCAGAGGAAGAAAACTTAATATGTCAATACCACTAAATTGAAATGGCAGTGTCTGTCTTTTCATATTCATATCAGCTTCAGTGTCATTTCATCAGTGTTGTTTCAGAAACTTCTTCCTCTCTTTTCCTTACATATCACATGTCCAGGTTGTATCTTTAGGGTATGAGAATAGTTTTAGTGGCAAGGATAAAAGCGATTTCAAGAAGACTACCAAAAATAAAAGCTGGTATTTGGGCATACACAGTTGTCTTCCCTGTTTTCCCCGTACTTTCTCCCTCTCCCCTCTCCTTTGTCTCCTTACACCTCGTTTCCCTGTCTCTCAGATGTATGCACGCACACACACACACACACACACACACACAGAGAGAGAGAGAGAGAGAATGAATTATGAATGCCTTAGAGTTCATGACTTTTCTTTTTTTTTTTTTTTTTTTTTTGAGACGGAGTCTTGCTATGTCGCCCAGGGTAGAGTGCAGTGGCCGGATCTCAGCTCACTGCAAGCTCCGCCTCCCGGGTTTTTACGCCATTCTCCTGCCTCAGCCTCCCGAGTAGCCCGGACTACAGGCGCCCACCACCTCGCCCGGCTAGTTTTTTGTATTTTTTAGTAGAGACGGGGTTTCACCGTGTTAGCCAGGATGGTCTCGAACTCCTGACCTCGTGATCCGCCCGTCTCGGCCTCCCAAAGTGCTGGGATTACAGGCTTGAGCCACCGCGCCCGGCCTATGACTTTTCTTAAACTGCGTGTATGCCAACCTGTGTGCATCTTAAACTGGCAGTCTCTGAACTGAGCAACATATATCCTTTACCCTTAACCTTGAGAGGTACATAAAGGCTTTCCGGGGGTTATATAGTTAAGGATAGTTTTAAGAGTGTTAATTCTCAGGTTGTCAACTTGCATGTTTCATTCCTAAAATTGATCTTCCTCAGAGTGTGCTGAACTAGATATCTTTCTGCTTTCCTCTTTAGCAATTGTCCCTCTCTCTGACAAATATGGGCATACCTTATCTGACCTAAATCTTGATAGTGGTGTTTAAAAAGTGAATGACTCTAATGACTGAGTAGTTAACTCTCTTGCAAAATTGGTGAGTTTCAGTTGCTTTAAAAGATAATTGCAGAAGGACCAAATTGAGTTATCAGCTGATCATTAAAAACAATTTTTGAAGCATACCCCTATGTGATTTTTGGTCTATAACTTAGGAGTTCACACAAATGATTATTGCTATAACCAGAAATCGTTACACTCCCAAATGTTTGGAATGGAAGAATACAACATAAAAAATAGAATTAACCTGAATTCCGTTTCTTTCTAGCAATAAGTAATATTTATTTTTGGGTACATGGCCTCATGAGGGAGGGGGCAGAAGGTCCTGTCCATTTTTTTTATGACATGCATTTCCAATAAAAGCTTTTTATATTTTATTGGCCAGGCACAGTGGCTCATGCCTGTAATCCCAGCACTTTGGGAGGCTGAGATGGGCCAATCACCTAAGGTCAGGAGTTCAAGACCAGCCTGGCCAACATGGCGAAACTCTGTTTCTACTAAAATACAAAAATTATCCAGACATGGTGGCTCCCACCTGTAGTTCCCAGCCACTTGGGGAGGCTGAGGCACGAGAATTGCTTGAACTCAGGAGGCAGAGGCCGCAGTGAACTGAGATTGCACCACTGTACTCCAGCCTGGGTGACAGAGCGAGACTCTGTCTCAAAAAGAAATCCTTTTTATATTTTATTATAATTATAATTTGTTATATGTTAAGTGTTCTAGTAATTTAATGAGGACACAGTATTAGAACTTATGTTCTTGGAAATTTTAAAATTTACTTTTTTTGTTGTAGGGGAGTATGATAGGGTGATCAATTTAAAATATTTTGAAACACTAAAATATATTATGTTGGGATAAGCTTATGTGGAGGAAGTGAGATGGAAATATGAATTCAAGGAAAAGAGACATGATATCGAGTTCCCAGCTGCTAAAGGAGAGCTTGTTCATGTAATTTTCAAAAAGATGGATGATGATAGATTTTAAATTACTATGGCATTTACATTTCATTTATAAAAGAAATTATGACTTTGACTCCAGCAGACAGTTTTGTCCTGGACCTACAATCTGTGCTTCACTAAGAACTTTTTGACTTAAAAATGTTTGCCATCAATAGAATTGGTTGCTGACAGAGCTTTTTTTTTCCTAAAATAAAACATGAGTGCCGTAATTGTCTGCACAATGACAAAATGCAGTGATTTTCTGGCAGAAACATGGTAAAGAAAAATTAATGGTCCTAGAAAGCCTTTGACATGAAGAATCACAGGGAGAAGAAATATGAGAGCAACCAACAGGAGAACAGCAACAGAGAAGGTTGGTAGATTGTACAGAGAAGACTCAGTAGAGGGAATCCTATAATTCTTATTAAATGAAGTAAGAGAAACCCTCCTCTGAGGCTTTGTAGTTATACTCTTTTGCTATTTGAGATATGAATTTGTTCATTTATTCAACATTTGGCAATTATTGGGCACCTATCATGTGCCAGACACTGTTTTAGGCACTGGGATGAAATAGGCAAGATGACTTTTTTAAAGTACAAGGACATGAAACCTATTAGAGAAACCAGTCACATTGACAAAGAACTGTGTGAAATTTAACATGATAAGAAATTCCCTTTCATTTATTTTTTGCCAATAGTTTCTATATGTGCCTATAAAGAAAAAAAAAGTCTTTTTTTTCCTACTTAAAATGAGAAGAGAAGAATAAATAATTCTGTTTTGAGGCTTTCATTTACATTGTAAAAATCTGGAAGACAAAGCAATGATTCAGAGGAGAGCCATTTTATAAAGCTACAAATAAATAATAATGAAAGGATGACATTAAAGTTCATTAAGGTCTATAGAAAGAAGTTAAGCTACATTTTTCAAATAGATTGTGTAGCAAAGAAGAAAGAAAATGTCCAAACCCACAAATCACACCATACAAAAGCGAAATTTTTGATTTGGTGTGATGGTTAATTTTATGTGTTGACTTGACTTTGTGCCTGGGCTGCCCATGTATTTGGTTAAACATTATTTTTGGGATGTCTTTGAGTGTCTCTAGATAAGATTAGCATTTGAATAGTAGATGGAGTAAAGCAGATTGCTGTCCACATTGTGAGTGGGCAGCATCATCCAGTCCACTGAGGGCCTGAATAGAACCAAAGGTAGACGAAGGGAGAATTCGTGCTCTCTCTGCTTGAACATTTAAGCTGGGACATAAGTTTTCTGCCTGTGGGCTAGAACTTACAGCATTGGCTCTTCTGTTTTGCAAGCCTTTGGACTTATACTGAACTATATCACTGATTCTCCTGGTTCTCTAGCTTATATATGACAGATCATGGGAGTTTACCTCCATAATCACATGGGCCAATTGTATATATATTATATATAGTTGTATATATATTATATATAGTTGGCATGTATATATTATATATATATTTCCATACATATATATATATATCTGTGCATCCTATTGGTTCTGTTTCTCTACAAAACTCTGACTAATATACTTTGTACTAATTACAAAATTAGATCTAATTTCCTAAAGACTCTGAATTGCCTATGAATCAGTACTCAAGTGATTCTTAAGTCTCCCTCGAAAATTTGTTATTTATTCACTGAAATTACCTTATTAATTATTTGCTCTTGATAGTCATTCTATGTCATTCCCTTTTGGCTTTAGTAATCCCTTCCCTCATCCCACTGTCAAATCTGTTCACCTAGTTTTATAGGTTTTACTCCTTAGCTATCTGAACTATTGCAGTAGTTTTCATTTAAAATTCTTTTTTCTTCCAGCATATTCTTTATATTCATTTCAAAGTGATCTTTAAAAACTGTAAATGTTATCATTATACTTCTCTTAAATTCCTGAAATGACTCCTTAACATTTTTTAAAAGGACCTTTTTAATATAGCTGGCCTGTTTCTCCACTAGCTTTTATAAATGCTGCCAACGTAGGCCCTGAAATTGGATATCTTTACACACTTACACAATTTTCATTCAAGTGACTCTGATTATTCTTTTACAGTATTTAATTTCTTAGATTATCATTGATCTTATAAAAAATAATTGTCAAATTCTCAGAGAATTGGGGAACTCCAGAAAAATTTTCTAACATCAGTTTGAAAATTATGAATCTGGTTCTCACATGTTTGTCCTAGATGAAAACATATTTACAAGGGAATTTTATATGTCTGGATAAGGAATGTTACTAGAATACTTTGAGTCTTAAATTTATTTGGAATATGTACCAATAAAGCAGCATCATTTTTCAACATCAAGTGTTGTGCATTAAAATTCAAAGCCACACATTCCCTTTGTACTCGAAATAGAAAGGTTTTTCTCCATAGACCATCCAAAACTAAAATAAGAATTCTCAATGTTCTCTGAAATCTTCGTAATAGATTAGATTGCTATCTGAATATTATGGTCAGAAGTTGCAGGAGGAATTTATATCTCATTTTATTCCCCCAACAATCCTTTTTCTGGAATAATTCACATTTTCTGTTTGAAAAGTGTTTTGTTTTCCTAACTAGACAATTCAATATATTTATTGTCTGAAGTGAAATAATATATACAAATACCTGTGCTAGATAACAAGTTTAAAGGTCAGAGAAAACACAGAAAACTATTACTACCTAGAAATACTTAACTGTACATTGAGAAAGTCATTGATATGTTGAATCTAGTAACTGAGGTGATGGCTCAAAACTAAATAATTGAGTGTTAGAAGCCAGATTATCCTTTACTTGTATTATTTTTAAGTTTGATTCTTAATACTGTATTAAAAGTGGAAATGGTCACATCTGCCACTCAAATTGTCATATATTTTAAATTGAGGATTTATTAGTAACAGAAATATGATTTAAAATTATTTGTAACATTTACATTTCTGAAAAACGTAACTTTCTTTGACAAGTATTGTATTCATTAAGTTTGAACATTTTTCTATTTTGGTCACTATTTTCTTATGAAGGTACAAAACATAGTATGAAGAGTCTAAGACAGTTAAATTTTTTTCTATACAACTAAGCAGAAGACAACTAGGATTTTCTAGTAGAGCTACCGTAACTTGACAAAAATATGCATGAGAGTGTCTTTGATTTCATGGGTAAAAATTAGCTTGAATTGAAGAAAAGAGAAAAAGGACTAGGGAAAAATGTGTATCTTGACATTAAATGAATTATCAGAATACTTCATAATCCTTGCTTTGTAAAGATAAATTAGCAACAAAAAAAGTTTGAAAGTTTATACAGGATTTTCATCCTTACAAAAACTGTAGAACAAGTTATTCACTGTTTTTTTAGGAGACAAAAAACTTTAGAGCAATCAGGAAATTATCAACTATAAAATGTAGCATTAGGCGTATTTATGTGATATGTTCATGAAACATTACCTTACATAAGAGGTAATTAAAGATAGTGTCTTTTTTCACCCTACACATCGTAAATTATGATCGTACCATCTTCTCTTGGCTAAACTTTTGAAAACTTAAATATTGATTATAATTCATAATTTCATTTGGTCACTTCTCATGTTTTAATAAGAAATTTTAGAAAAAATTAGAAATCAATGAAATTTACTTGTTTTGCTAACAGGATGATATGTTTAAAACCAAATATATCAGTAATTACATTAAATGTAAGTAGACTACTCAGAACAAAGATGTCATTTTGGATTAAGAAAAATAATTGTGTACTAATTATAAGAGATACATGGGAAAGAGTGAAGGAACAGAAAATATTAATAATGCATACATTAAAGTAGCTTGGTATAATTATAGTAAGACGAAACAAAGCAGACTTTCAGGAAAAAAAGTGTTACTTCCACCAGAAGATAAGACAATTCTCTTTATATGTATCTAAAGAAACAGCCTCATAAGAAATGAAGTAAAAATTGATGGAGCTAAGGGGCAAATCTAAAGTAGATTTTAATATACCTCCCTCAGTAACTGATAGAATAAACAGGAAAATAATGCATTAGGAAAAGAGATGACTATAATTAAAATGATTTGCGTCACAGCTACTAGGATGGCTATTATTAAAGCAAACAAACAAACAAAAAAAACAGAAAATAAGTATCCTAAAACTCGTATGGCATGTCAAGGGACCCCAAATAGCCATAGCAATCTTGAGGAAAAAAAAAAAAAAGCAGGAGGAGGACTCATACTTTCTGATTTCAGAAATTACTACCAAGCTACAGTAATGAAAACAGTACAGCACTGGCATAAAGATAGACATGTAGACCAATAGAATTAGAATAGAGGGCCCAGGAAACTTATTTATGTTTCATAGGCACCTAACACACATAGCCCAAATGTAATTTTAGCCTATGTGTGTTAGGCACATGTGAAACATAAATAAATTTTGTGTTTAGGCTTGGGTCCCATCCTCAGGATGTATTTTTATGTATATAAAGATATTCTAAAATCAAAAAAAAGATCAGAAATCGGATATGCTCTGGTCTCAAGCAATTTGAATAAGGGATATTTAACTAGTACTGGCATAAAGACAGACACACAAACCAATGGAACAGAACGGAGATCCCAGAAATAAACCTACACACTATGGTAAAATTATCTTCAACAAAGATTCCAGAACTATGTAATAGGTAAAGGATAGTCTCTTCAACAAGTAGCCTTGAGAAAACTGGATATCCACATGCAAAATAATGAAATTGGACCTTTATCTTACACCATACACAAAATCGACTCAAAATAGATTAAATGAAGCATATGAAAAATATAAGGAATTAAACTATAAAACTCTAGAAGAAAACATAGGGGAAGAGCTTCATAACATTGGTCTTGGTGATGATTTCTTGGATATGACACCAAAAGCACAGGAATGAAAGCAAAAATAAACAAGTGGGACTATATCAAACTAAAAAGTATCTGCACAGTGGAAGAAACAACAGAGTGAAAAGGAAACCTATGGAATGGAAGAAAGTATTTGCAAACCATGCATCTGATAGGGGATTAATATCAAGAATATATAAGAAATTCATACAATGTAATATCAAAAAGAAAAAAACCTGATTAAAAATGACAAAGGACTTGATTACACATTTTTCTAGAGCAGATGTACAGATGGCAAGGTTATGTGAAAAGAGACTCAACATCACTAATCATCAGGGAAATGTAAATCAAAAACAATGAGCTGTCCCCTCTTACCTGTTAGGATGGCTATAATTTTTTTTTAAAGGTAGAAAGTAAGTGTTGTTTAGGATGTGGAGAAATTGGCATCCTTGTGCACTGTTGGTGGGAATGTAAAAGGGTGCAGCTGCTGTGGAAAATGTTATAGAAGTTTTCCCCAGATTAAAAGTGGAGCTGCCTTGTAATCCAGGAATCCTACTTCAAAGGTATTTATTCAAAAGAATTAAAAAGACGATCTGGAAGAGATATGTACACTCTCGCGTCCATTGCAGTCACTCACAGTGACCAAAAGGTGGATACATGAGCAGATAAGGTGGTCCATAAGCAGATAAATAGATAAAGAAAATGTGGTGTATATATGGAATGGAATATCCTTCAGCCTTAAAAAAGTCAGTTATACAAGATGAAAATGTTCTTGAGATCCATTGTACAACAATGTGAATATAGTTGACAATACTGTACACTTAAAATTTTTAAAGAATAGGTTTCATATTATATTATTTAAAAAATAGTTCAATAGAAGGCACAGAATGGGAGAGATTATCCAGAATCTACAGGGAACTTAAGTGTACAAACAAAAGGCAACACCATTAAAAAATGGGCAAAGGACATGAACAGACACTTTTCAAAAGACATACATGTGGCCAACAAGCATATGAGAAAATGCTCAATATCATCGTTACAGAAGTGCAAATCAAATCCACAGTGAGATACAATCTCCCACCAGTCAGAATGGCTATCACTGAAAAGTAAAAAAAATGACAGATGCTGATGAGGTTGTGGAGAAAAAAGAACACTTATATACTGCTGATGGGAATGTAAATTAGTTCAAACATTGTGGAAAGTAGTGTGCAGTTCCCCAAGGAACTGAAAATAGAACTATTAAACCTAGCAATCCCATTTCATATCCAAAGGAATATAAATTGTTCTATTATAAAGACACATGCATGGGTATGTTCAACACTATTCACGGTAGCAAAGACAATGAATCAACCTAATGCCCATAAGTAGTAGTATGGATAAAGAAAATGTGGTACATATACACCATGGAGTACCGTGCAGTCATAAAAAAGAACGAGATGACATCCTTTGCAGGAACATGGAAGGAACTGGAGGCCATTATCCTTAGCAAACTAACACAGGAAAAGAAAACCAAATACCACATGTTCTCGGTTATAAGTGGAAGCGAAATGATGAGACCACATGGACAGAAAGGAGAACAGCAGACAGTGGGGCCTTCTTGGGGGAGAAGGGTGGGAGGGAGAGGTTCAGGAAAAACAAAACAAAACTGTCGGGTACTATGCTTAGTACCCGGGTAATGAAGTAATCTCTACACCAAACTCCTTAGTCACAAGTTTCCCTGTCTTTATTTATTTATTTATTTATTTATTTATTTATTTATTTATTATTATACTTTAAGTTGTAGGGTACATGTGCATAACGTGCAGGTTTGTTACATATGTATACTTGTGCCATGTTGGTGTGCTGCACCCATCAACTCATCATTTACATCAGGTATAACTCCCAATGCAATCCCTCCCCCCTCCCCCCTCCCCATGACAGGCCCCTGTGTGTGATGTTCCCCTTCCTGAGTCCAAGTGATCTTATTGTTCAGTTCCCACCTATGAGTGAGAACATGCAGTGTTTGGTTTTCTGTTCTTGTGATAGTTTGCTAAGAATGATGGTTTCCAGCTGCATCCATGTCCCTACAAAGGACGCAAACTCATCCTTTTTGCTGGCTGCATAGTATTCCATGGTGTATATGTGCCACATTTTCTTAATCCAATCTGTCACTGATGGACATTTGGGTTGATTCCAAGTCTTTGCTATTGTGAATAGTGCTGCAATAAACATACGTGTGCATGTGTCTTTATAGCAGCATAATTTATAATCCTTTGGGTATATACCCAGTAATGGGATGGCTGGGTCATATGGTACATCTAGGTCTAGATCCTTGAGGAATCGCCATACTGTTTTCCATAATGGTTGAACTAGTTTACAATCCCACCAACAGTGTAAAAGTGTTCCTATTTCTCCACATCCTCTCCAGCACCTGTTGTTTCCTGACTTTTTAATGATCGCCATTCTAACTGGTGTGAGATGGTATCTCATTGTGGTTTTGATTTGCATTTCTCTGATGGCCAGTAATGATGAGCATTTTTTCATGTGTCTGTTGGCTGTATGCATGTCTTCTTTTGAGAAATGTCTGTTCATATCCTTTGCCCACTTTTTGATGGGGTTGTTTGTTTTTTTCTTGTAAATTTGTTTGAGTTCTTTGTAGGTTCTGGATATTAGCCCTTTGTCAGATGAGTAGATTGCAAAAATTTTCTCCCATTCTGTAGGTTGCCTGTTCACTCTGATGGTAGTTTCTTTTGCTGTGCAGAAGCTCTTTAATTTAATGAGATCCCATTTGTCAATTTTGGCTTTTGCTGCCGTTGCTTTTGGTGTTTTAGACATGAAGTCTTTGCCCATGCCTATGTCCTGAATGGTACTACCTAGGTTTTCCTCTAGGATTTTTATGGTATTAGGTCTAACATTTAAGTCTCTAATCCATCTTGAATTAATTTTCATATAAGGAGTAAGGAAAGGATCCAGTTTCAGCTTTCTACTTATGGCTAGCCAATTTTCCCAGCACCATTTATTAAATAGGGAATCCTTTCCCCATTTCTTGTTTCTCTCAGGTTTGTCAAAGATCAGATGGCTGTAGATGTGTGGTATTATTTCTGAGGACTCTGTTCTGTTCCATTGGTCTATATCTCTGTTTTGGTACCAGTACCATGCTGTTTTGGTTACTGTAGCCTTGTAGTATAGTTTGAAGTCAGGTAGCGTGATGCCTCCAGCTTTGTTCTTTTGACTTAGGATTGTCTTGGAGATGCAGGCTCTTTTTTGGTTCCATATGAACTTTAAAGCAGTTTTTTCCAATTCTGTGAAGAAACTCATTGGTAGCTTGATGGGGATGGCATTGAATCTATAAATTACCTTGGGCAGTATGGCCATTTTCACGATATTGATTCTTCCTATCCATGAGCATGGTATGTTCTTCCATTTGTTTGTGTCCTCTTTTATTTCACTGAGCAGTGGTTTGTAGTTCTCCTTGAAGAGGTCCTTTACATCCCTTGTAAGTTGGATTCCTAGGTATTGTATTCTCTTTGAAGCAATTGTGAATGGAAGTTCATTCCTGATTTGGCTCTCTGTTTGTCTGTTACTGGTGTATAAGAATGCTTGTGATTTTTGCACATTAATTTTGTATCCTGAGACTTTGCTGAAGTTGCTTATCAGCTTAAGGAGATTTTGGGCTGAGACAATGGGGTTTTCTAAATATACAATCATGTCATCTGCAAACAGGGACAGTTTGACTTCTTCTTTTCCTAACTGAATACCCTTGATTTCTTTCTCTTGCCTAATTGCCTTAGCCAGAACTTCCAACACTATGTTGAATAGGAGTGGTGAGAGAGGGCATCCCTGTCTTGTGCCAGTTTTCAAAGGGAATTTTTCCAGTTTTTGCCCATTCAGTATGGTATTGGCTGTGGGTTTGTCATAAATAGCTCTTATTATTTTGAGGTACGTTCCATCAATACCGAATTTATTCAGCGTTTTTAGCATGAAGGGCTGTTGAATTTTGTCAAAAGCCTTTTCTGCATCTATTGAGATAATCATGTGGTTCTTGTCTTTGGTTCTGTTCATATGCTGGATTATGTTTATTGATTTGCGAATGTTGAACCAGCCTTGCATCCCAGGGATGAAGCCCACTTGATCATGGTGGATAAGCTTTTTGATGTGTTGCTGAATCCGGTTTGCCAGTATTTTATTGAGGATTTTTGCATCGATGTTCATCAGGGATATTGGTCTAAAATTCTCTTTTTTTGTTGTGTCTCTGCCAGGCTTTGGTATCAGGATGATGTTGGCCTCATAAAATGAGTTAAGGAGGATTCCCTCTTTTTCTATTGATTGGAATAGTTTCAGAAGGAATGGTACCAACTCCTCCTTGTACCTCTGGTAGAATTCAGCTGTGAATCCATCTGGTCCTGGACTTTTTTTGGTTGGTAGGCTATTAATTATTGCCTCAATTTCAGAGCCTGCTATTGGTCTATTCAGGTATTCAACTTCTTCCTGGTTTAGTCTTGGAAGAGTGTAAGTGTCCAGGAAATTATCCATTTCTTCTAGATTTTCCAGTTTATTTGCGTAGAGGTGTTTATAGTATTCTCTGATGGTAGTTTGTATTTCTGTGGGGTCGGTGGTGATATCCCCTTTATCATTTTTAATTGCGTCGATTTGATTCTTCTCTCTTCTTCTTTATTAGTCTTGCTAGTGGTCTGTCAATTTTGTTGATCTTTTCAAAAAACCAACTCCTGGATTCATTGATTTTTTGGAGAGTTTTTTGTGTCTCTATCTCCTTCAGTTCTGCTCTGATCTTAGTTATTTCTAGCCTTCTGCTAGCTTTCGAATGTGTTTGCTCTTGCTTCTCTAGTTCTTTTAATTGTGATGTTAGAGTGTCAATTTTAGATCTTTCCTGCTTTCTCTTGTGGGCATTTAGTGCTATAAATTTCCCTCTACACACTGCTTTAAATGTGTCCCAGAGATTCTGGTATGTTGTATCTTTGTTCTCATTGGTTTCAAAGAACATCTTTATTTCTGCCTTCATTTCGTTATGTACCCAGTAGTCATTCAGGAGCAGGTTGTTCAGTTTCCATGTAGTTGAGCGGTTTTGATTGAGTTTCTTAGTCCTGAGTTCTAGTTTGATTGCACTGTGGTCTGAGAGACAGTTTGTTATAATTTCTGTTCTTGTACATTTGCTGAGGAGTGCTTTACTTCCAATTACGTGGTCGATTTTGGAGTAAGTACGATGTGGTGCTGAGAAGAATGTATATTCTGTTGATTTGGGGTGGAGAGTTCTATAGATGTCTATTAGGTCTGCTTGCTGCAGAGATGAGTTCAATTCCTGGATATCCTTGTTAACTTTCTGTCTCGTTGATCTGTCTAATGTTGACAGTGGAGTGTTGAAGTCTCCCATTATTATTGTATGGGAGTCTAAGTCTCTTTGTAAGTCTCTAAGGACTTGCTTGATGAATCTGGGTGCTCCTGTATTAGGTGCATATATATTTAGGATAGTTAGCTCTTCCTGTTGAATTGATCCCTTTACCATTATGTAATGGCCTTCTTTGTCTCTTTTGATCTTTGATGGTTTAAAGTCTGTTTTATCAGAGACTAGTATTGCAACCCCCGCTTTTTTTTGTTCTCCATTTGCTTGGTGAATCTTCCTCCATCCCTTTATTTTGAGCCTATGTATGTCTCTGCGTGTGAGATGGGTCTCCTGAATACAGCAGACTGATGGGTCTTGACTCTTTATCCAGTTTGCCAGTCTGTGTCTTTTAATTGGAGCATTTAGTCCATTTACATTTAAGGTTAAGATTGTTATGTGTGAACTTGATCCTGCCATTATGATATTAACTGGTTATTTTGCTCGTTAGTTGATGCAGTTTCTTCCTAGCCTCGATGGTCTTTACATTTTGGCATGTTTTTGCAATGGCTGGTACCGGTTGTTCCTTTCCATGTTTAGTGCTTCCTTCAGGGTCTCTTGTAAGGCAGGCCTAGTGGTGACAAAATCTCTAAGCATTTGCTTATCTGTAAAGGATTTTATTTCTCCTTCACTTATGAAACTTAGTTTGGCTGGATATGAAATTCTGGGTTTAAAATTCTTTTCTTTAAGAATGTTGAATATTGGCCCCCACTCTCTTCTGGCTTGGAGAGTTTCTGCCGAGAGATCTGCTGTTAGTCTGATGGGCTTCCCTTTGTGGGTAACCCGACCTTTCTCTCTGGCTGCCCTTAAGATTTTTTCCTTCATTTCAACTTTGGTGAATCTGGCAATTATGTGTCTTGGAGTTGCTCTTCTCGAGGAGTATCTTTGTGGCGTTCTCTGTATTTCCTGGATTTGAATGTTGGCCTGCCCTACTAGGTTGGGGAAGTTCTCCTGGATGATATCCTGAAGAGTGTTTTCCAACTTGGTTCCATTTTCCCCCTCACTTTCAGGCACCCCAATCAGACGTAGATTTGGTCTTTTTACATAATCCCATACTTCTTGCAGGCTTTGTTCATTTCTTTTTCTTCTTTTTTCTTTTGGTTTCTCTTCTCGCTTCATTTCATTCATTTGATCCTCAATCGCTGATACTCTTTCTTCCAGTTGATCGAGTCGGTTACTGAAGCTTGTGCATTTGTCACGTATTTCTCGTGTCATGGTTTTCATCTCTTTCATTTCGTTTAGGACCTTCTCTGCATTAATTACTCTAGCCATCAATTCTTCCACTTTTTTTTCAAGATTTTTAGTTTCTTTGCGCTGGGTACGTAATTCCTCCTTTAGCTCTGAGAAATTTGATGGACTGAAGCCTTCTTCTCTCATCTCGTCAAAGTCATTCTCCGTCCAGCTTTGATCCGTTGCTGGCGATGAGCTGCGCTCCTTTGCCGGGGGAGATGCGCTCTTATTTTTTGAATTTCCAGCTTTTCTGCCCTGCTTTTTCCCCATCTTTGTGGTTTTATCTGCCTCTGGTCTTTGATGATGGTGATGTACTGATGGGGTTTTGGTGTAGGTGTCCTTCCTGTTTGATAGTTTTCCTTCTAACAATCAGGACCCTCAGCTGTAGGTCTGTTGGAGATTGCTTGAGGTCCACTCCAGACCCTGTTTGCCTGGGTATCAGCAGCAGAGGCTGCAGAAGATAGAATATTTCTGAACAGCGAGTGTACCTGTCTGATTCTTGCTTTGGAAGCTTCCTCTCAGGGGTGTACTCCACCCTGTGAGGTGTGGGGTGTCAGACTGCCCCTAGTGGGGGATGTCTCCCAGTTAGGCTACTCAGGGGTCAGGGACCCACTTGAGCAGGGAGTCTGTCCCTTCTCAGATCTCAACCTCCGTGTTGGGAGATCCACTGCTCTCTTCAAAGCTGTCAGACAGAGTCGTTTGCGTCTGCAGAGGCTTCGGCTGTGTTTGTTATTGCCCTGTCCCCAGAGGTGGAGTCTACAGAGACAGGCAGGTTTCCTTGAGCTGCTGTGAGCTCCACCCAGTTCGAGCTTCCCAGCAGCTTTGTTTACCTACTTAAGCCTCAGCAATGGCGGGCGCCCCTCCCCCAGCCTCGCTGCTGCCTTGCCGGTAGATCACAGACTGCTGTGCTAGCAATGAGGGAGGCTCCGTGGGTGTGGGACCCTCCCGGCCAGGTGTGGGCTATGATCTCCTGGTGTGCCTGTTTGCTTAAAGCGCAGTATTGGGGTGGGAGTTACCCGATTTTCCAGGTGTTGTGTGTCTCAGTTCCCCTGGCTAGGAAAAGGGATTCCCTTCCCCCTTGCGCTTCCCAGGTGAGGCAATGCCTCGCCCTGCTTCAGCTCTCGCTGGTCGGGCTGCAGCAGCTGACCAGCACCGATCGTCCGGCACTCCCCAGTGAGATGAACCCAGTACCTCAGTTGAAAATGCAGAAATCACCGGTCTTCTGTGTGGCTCGCGCTGGGAGTTGGAGACTGGAGCTGTTCCTATTCGGCCATCTTGCTCCGCCCCCGAGTTTCCCTGTCTAACATGTACCCCTGAACCTAAAATAAATATTAAAATATTTTTTTTTAAAAAGAATAACAAAATAACTGATATCTGGAATATACAAAACTTGATTTAATAATAAGGCAATGACAACCAAATAGAAAAATGGTCGAGACTTGAACAAGTACTTTACCAAAGAGGATTTCCCAGTGGCCAATAAAAAAGAAAAGAAAAAAAGAAAAAGTACTCAGTTTTTCTTATAATAGCACCGGGCTTATTCTCATTCTTGGCAGATTGTTTCTACACTTTGAATGAACATATTAATATTAACCATATCTTTTATTTTTTTGTATTCTGATGCTTTGACATTCTAGTGTTTTGCTGACCCTAGAAGTACAGCGCCTTTCAGTGTTTGCCCATTTCTAGAGCTAGTAAACAACTGCCCTGAAATGTACTTTTCAAATGCAGATCAACCAATCCAGAGCCCACACCCCAACCACCTCCTTTATTAAGCTCTTACTCTCCATACCACTGTTTACCTGTGCTAATCACCCCAGAGATAGGTACCAGAAAACTAGGGTCAGCCCCTATGTCCCAGAGCTTCCTGAAATCATTCAAACTAGCCAATCTTAAACCTTTTTTTTTTTTTTTTTTTTTTTTTTTGAGACAGAGTCTTGCTCTGTCACCCAGGCTGGAGTGCAGTGGCGTGATCTCGGCTCACTGCAACCTCCACTTCCCGGGTTCACACCATTCTCCTGCCTCAGCCTCCGAAGTAGCTGGGACTATAGGTGCCCGCCACCACGCCCGGCTAATTTTTTTTTGTAATTTTAGTAGAAAGGGTTTCACCGTGTTAGCCAGGATGGTCTAGATCTCCTGACCTCGTGGTCTGCCCGCCTCGGCCTCCCAAAGTGCTGGGATTACAAGCGTGAGCCACTGCACCCGGCCGCCAATCTTAAACCTTAGGGCTTGCCTTTCCCACTCCTTCCCCTAGAAACCACAGTTAAGCCTCTTGTTCGCAGTCCTCTCTCTCCTTCTGCCTCCTGACTGATGCTGGTCCTTCCTCATGTAGCCCTCTCTGGTGGTGCACACTCCCTCCTTTTGTGAATAATAAATTGTCTTTTCAAAATGGCAATTACCTTGTTATCTGTCAGCCTTACTGTATCTCAAATTTCCTGTTAATATCTTATATTCGAAATATAATCTTCCTATAATCCATATTGTCCTAATCCATATTCAGTCAGTCATATGTTAAATGTAAGTAGAATCACGGTAAGATCACTACACACCAGAATGGCTAAAATGAAAAAGACTGATAGTATCAAGTGATGGCAAAAATGTGGAGTGACAGAAACTTTTATATATTCTTCATGGGAATATAAGTTGGTACAACCACTTTGGAAAGTCCTTGTCATTATCTACTATGACCCAGCAATTCCATTTGTAGGTATATACCAAACTGTTAAGTGTGCACATTGCACTAAAAGACATAGACATGTATAAAAACATTCACTGTGGCATAACAACCCTAAACTGGAGATCTAAATAGCAATATTAGAATAGATAAATAAGTTGTGGTATATTTTCGTAATGGAATATCCTATGGGAATGAAAATGAATAAACTAGCCACAAGCAATAGCATGGAGGCATTTCATATGGGCACAAAAGAATACATGCTTTATGATATACTTTATATGAAGATCAAAGCAGACAAAACTATTAGAAGTCATGATAATGGCTACTCCTGGGGAGAAGAAAGAGGGTAGTGACTGGGGAGAGGTCAAAAGATTTCTAAGGTATTGTTTATGTTCTAATCCTTAAACTGAATGTTGGTTACATGACTACATTCACTTTGTGATAACTCATTGAGCCATACAGTTATAATTCATGAACTTTCTCTGCTAATTTTCATAAAGGTTTTTTTTTTTTTGAGATGGAGTTTCGCTCTCGTTGCTCAGGCTGGAGTGCAATGGTGTAATCTCCTCTTCAACCTCCTCTTCCCGGGTTCAAGCGATTCTCCTGCCTCAGCCTCCCGAGTAGCTGGGATTATAGGCATGCACCACCACGCCTGGCTAATTTTGTATTTTTAGTAGAGATGGGGTTTCTCCACATTGGTCAGGGTGGTCTTGAACTCCCAACCTCAGGTGATCCGCCCGCCTCAGCCTCCCAAAGTGCTGTGATTACAGGCGTGAGCCAACATGCCTGGCCTACAAAATTTTTTTTTTTTAAACTATAATTAGTTACAGAGTTGTGTTTCATTTAAGCATCTAACATTCTTAGGTTTGGAATATTAGACTTTGAATTTATCATAGTATTGATAAATGTATACATTTGAGAGTAAATCATATAAAATATTCTACCTAAATGATGTGTTGATGCTTATTGCTTGATTTTATTACAACATCCTACCAGTTTTGGTAAAGAAAAAATTTTTCTGACACTTGTTAAAATGGTAAAGAAATCTTTATTCAAGACTATTGCAATAGGTATGTGGCAATAGGTGAGAGAAATCAGAATAAAACAAGAACGACTGGGGATTTACAGCCAAGGAGCATGGTAAAGTGTCGTGGATAGAAAATTACTGGGAGGAGACATCAAGTGTAGGGGGATTTTGCTAAATTGACTTGACAAGAATCTTACTAAAGGCCAAGGAGTTATACATCAAAGGAAGTTGACCAAATACCAGGAGTGAGCAACCTGGTATAGTGGCTCATGCCTGCAATCCCAGCTACTCAGAAGGCTAGGGTGGGCAGATCACTTGAGCCCAGGAGTTTGAGGCTACAGTGAGCTATGATTGTGCCACTGCAGTCTAGCGTGGGCAACAGAGCAAGCCCTATCTCAAACAAACAAACAAATAATAAATAAATGATTAATCAATATTAAGGATGGGAGGACTCTCAGTAAACTAGCTTAGCAGGATTCTTTGCTAAGATTGGGCTGCAGAGGCCAAAGATAGGACAAGATAGGTGGGGGTTAGTGGGGGATGTGGTCAAGCTCCACGCCTAGAGGAAAAGAGGCCTTAGAGGAGCCTGATTAAAGTTTAGTGAAAGGGAGAGGCTTTGCCAGTTTCTTCTTCTCCTCCTTCTTCTTCCTTCTTTCCTCCTCCTCCTCCTCCTCCTCTTCCTCCTTCTCCTCCTCCTCCTCCTCCTCCTCCTTCTCCTCCTCCTCCTCCTCCTCCTCTTCCTCCTGCTTCTCCTCCTTCTCCTCCTTCTCCTCCTACACCCCCTCCTCCTTCCTTTCTTCATTTTTTGCTTGTAATAATATGGGCTTAATGTTGTTCTTGGCAGGATGGTTCCTTTAATTACCTTGCTAAAATTCATACTACCATAATCTATATTCAATTAATATAGCAGTTGAAGGACTTACATTGATAAAAGACAATGATTATGAAGATTGTTGGATGTAGTTAGAGATTTATGTGAAATATTCACTTAGCTATAATATTAAAGAACCGTAGTCTGTAGTATATTTTTTTGTGATATAAAGTTATGAACGTTTTTAGAAGCTTAAGAGAACCATCAGTGTTTTTAGAAAAGGAAAACAAGCAAATCATGAAATGTTAACAGCCCAAATATCTAAAGATGGAATATTATTTCATCAGGGAATGAAATAATAACTTTTTAAAAATAACTTTTTTTCTTCAATTACAAAGGTTTAAAAAGTACCTATTGAAAAACTGAACAAAGTAAAACTACAGTGTAGCCGTTGATATTAATACATTTTGAAGTACATTCTGCTAGTCTTTTTCTGTGCATTATTTACAACCTTTTTTGGTAACTTTTCCTTTATTTTATTTGAATAGATTCAGAGGATACATTTTGTTGCATGGGTGAGATATATTGCCTAGCTTTGATGTATTGGCTTTTAGTGTACCATCACCTGAATAATGAAAATTGTATCCAATAGGCAATTTTTCAGCCCTCACCCCTTTCCCTACCTCTCCCTATTTAGAGTCCCCAGTGTCTATTATTCCCCTCTGTAGTTCCATGTGTACCCATTGTTTAGCTCCCACTTACAAGTGAGAACATAGGGTATTTGATTTTCTGCTTGACTCATTTCACTTAGGATAATGGCCTCCAGCTCCATCTGTTGTTGCAAAAGACATGATTTCATTCTTTTTTTAATGGCTGCATAATATTCCGTGGTCTATATCTATATATCCATATCTATATCTGTCTATCTACACAAACTCCCTACATTTTCTTTATTCACCCATTGATAGACACTTAGGGTGATTCCATAATTTGGCTATGGTGAATAGTGCTACAATAAACATGAGAGTGAAGTATCTCTTTGATATAATGATTTCTTTTCTTTTGGATATGTATCCAGTAGTGGAATTACTGGATCATATGGTAGTCTTTAGTTTTTTGAGGGACATCTATGCTGTTTTACATAGTGGCTATACTAATTTACATTTCCTCCAAAAGAATAGGAGGGTTCCCCTTTCTCCACATCCTTACTAGCATTTGTTATTTTTTGTCCTTTTAATAAAAGCCATTTTAACTGGGGTGAGATGATATCTCATTGTGGTTTTGATTTGCATTTTCCTAATGATTAGTGATGTTGAGCCTTTTTTCATATACCTATTGGCCATTTGTATGTATTTTTGTTTGTTTGTTTGTGATGGAGTTTCACTCTGTTGCCCAGGTGAAGGGCAGTGGCACAATCTCTGGCTCACTGAAACCCCTGCTTCCCAGGTTCAAGTGATTCTCCTGCCTCAGCCTCCCAAATAGCTGGGATTACAGGTGTGCAACACTATGCATAGCTAATTTTTGTATTTTTGGTAGAGACAGGGTTTCACCATCTTGGCCAGGCTGGTCTTGAACTCCTGACCTCAGGTGATCCACCCGCTTCATCCTCCCAAAGTGTTGAGATTACAGGTATGAGCCACCACACCTGGCTCCATTTGTATGTCCTTTGAGAAATGTCTACTCAGATCTTTTGCCCATTTTTAAATTCGATCTTGTTTGTTTGTTTTTTGCTGTTGTTGGAGATCCCTATAGATTCTGGTTATTAATCCCATCTCAGATGGATAGTTTGAAAATATTTTCTCTCATTCTGTAGGTTGTCTCTTCACTTTGTTGATTGTTTGCCGTGCAGAAGCTTTTTGGCTTCATGTGATCTTATTTGTTTATTTTTGCTTTTGTTGCCTGTGCTTTTGCTGTCTTACGCAATAAAATTTTTGCCCAGACCAGTGTCCTCAAGCATTTCCCTAATGTTTTCTTGTAGTAGTTTCATGGTTTCCCATCCTAGATTTAAGTCTTTAGTCAATTTTGATTTGAGTCTTGTATATGGTGAGTGATAGGACACTAATTTTATTCTTCTGCATATGGTTATCTAGTTTTCCCAGCATGATTTATTGAAGAGGCCGTCCTTTTCCCAGTGTATGTTCTCAGTACTTTTGTCACAAATGAGTTGACCGTTCTGGGTTCTCTAATCTGTTTCATTAGTCTATGGGTCTATTTTTATGTGGCGTTGGTTACTTTGGCTTTGTGTAGTATATTTTGAACTCAGGTAGTGTGATGCTGCCAATGTAGTCCTTTTTGCTCAGGATTACTTCAGGCTCTATTTTGGTTCCATATAAATGTTAGGTTTGTTTTTTCTATTTCTATGAAAAATCTCATTGGTATATTGATAGGGATTATATTGAATTTATAGGTTGCTTTGGGTAGTATTATTTTAATGATACTGATTTTTGCAAACTATGATTATGGGATGTCTTTTCATTTTTTGTGTGTTCTTTTCATCAGTGTTCTTTTCCTCAACTGATTTTTCTTGTATAGATCTTTCACTTATTTGGTTAAATTGACTCCTAGGTATTTTTTATCTTTTGTAGATATTGTAAATAGGATTGCTTTCTTGAGTTCTTTTTCAGATTGTTCACTGTTGGCATATATAAATGCTACTGATTTTTGTATGTTGATTTTGTATCCACAACTTTACTGAATTTGCTTTACAGGTTTTTGTTAATTTTCGTTGATTTTTCTTTCTGGATGATCTGTGTGTTACCAAGAGTGAGGTGTTAAAGTTCCTTACTGTTATTATATTACAGTGTCTCTTTCTCTTTAGATCTTTAATATTTGCTTTGTATACTTGAGAGCACCAGAGGTGGGTGCATAGATATTTATAATTGTTTTATCCTCTTGCTGAATTCACGCCTTTATCATTATATAGTGACTCTCTTAATCTCTTTTTAGTCTTTGATTTTTACTCTATTTTTGCTAATGTAAGTATATTCTGGTTTTTTTGTTTTTTGTTTTTTTTAGTTTAGTTTAGTCTGTCTGTTTGTTTGTTTCAAGTTGTATATAATACCTTTTTCCACTCCTTCACTTTGTCTATGTGTCTTGATAGTTTAAGTGGGTTTCTTGTAGGCAGTGTATATTTGGGTCATGTTTCTTTATTAATTCAGCCACTCTCTGCCTTTTAATTGGAGAATTGAGTTCATTTACAGTCAGTGTTATTATTGATAAATAAGGACTTAACTACTGCCATTTTGTTGCTTGTTTTCTGGTTGCTTTGTAACTCCTCTCTTCCTTTCATTCTTTCTTACTGTTTTCCTTTGTGGTTAAGTGATTCTCTCTGGTAGTATTTTTTAATCCACTGCTTGATTTTTAAAACATTTTTGTGGGTACATAGGTTTATATATTTATGGGTTAGCTGAGATGTTTTGATACAGGCATGTAATCTGAAATAAGCATACCATGGAGAATGGGGTATCCATTTCAAGCATTTATCCTTTGAGTTACCAATAATACAATTACATTCTTTAAGGTATTTTAAAAATACAATTAAGTTTATTATTGACTATAGTTATCCTATTGCGCTGTCAAATAGTAGGTCTTATTCATTCTTTCTATTTTTTCATGCTCATTAATTGTCCGCATTTCCCCTACCATCCCCCTACTACTCTTTCTAGCTTCTGGTAACCATCCTTCTACTCTCTATGTCCATGAGTTCAATTGTTTTGATTTTTAGATCCCACAAATAAGTAAGAACATGAAATGTTTGTCTTTCTGTTCCTGATTTATTTCACTTAACATCATAATCTCCAGTTCCATCCATGTTGTTGCAAATGATGGATCTCATTCATTTTTTTATGGCTATTTGAATAGTACTCCATTGTGACTATGTACCACATTTTCTTCATTCATCTGTTGATGGACAGTTAGGTTGCTTCCAAATCTTAAGTATTGTAATCAGTGCTACAACAAACATAGGAGTACCGATGTCTTTTTGATACACTGATTTCCTTTCTTTTGGGTATATACCCAGCAGTGGGATTGCTGGTACTTGATATTTTTAGTGAATCTATTATAGGTTTTAGGGTTGTGGTTATCATGAGTTTATAAAAACATCTTATAGATGTTATTTTAAGGAGATGTCAGCTTATCTTTCAATAGAAACAAATAATGAAGAAATAGAAAAAAAAATCTCTACACTTAACTCCATTCCTCTCACATTTTGACTTTTAGTTATTGCATTTACATATTTTTATATTAACCATATCTTTATAGATTGCTCTAGCTATTTTTTTTTTTGATAGATATATGTTTGGAGTTTCATTCTAGAGATATGAGTCTATTGCACCCCAGCCTTACAGTACTAGAGTTCGGGGTTTGTCTCTGTACTCAATTTTACCAGCACAATGTATTTGGCAGATTGTGGGAGAGGTGTCATGAATATAGAAGTCTGATTCTCTTATTGTCTGCCCAGTTTTTTCACTTCTCTTTGAACCTAGAGATTGCTTCATCCTCAGATTTCAGTTCTGGGATATTGCTCGTTGTAATCTTGGCAGAAGGTATTTGTTTTTAGTTTTCTCTTGGGGTGAGGTGAAGCTTGATTCCTTGTACTCCACCATTTTGGTGATACAACTTTTGTCTCAAAATGTACGTTGAAATCTTTTGTACACTGATTGCTCCCTAACCCTTTTTTCTCTTTTATGTGTATATTTTCTTTTTATGTCTTAAGTGTAATTTTAATGGAAAGAAAAGGTAAATAAATTAGTAGTCTTAAACAGAACTAGACAGTTTGCTTTCTTTATTTAATAATATATTGTGAACATACTGTTTAAGCATAGGCATGATTTTAGTTTTGATGTTAAAATTATATTCTTTATTCCTCAGTTATGTATTTAGACAGTTCTAATGAAATTCACAGTGAAGACAAATATTTTTCCAATATTGAATTCACTACATGATGATGTTTTTTTATTTTATTAGTGATTTGTTTAGAGACCTTTAGTTTGTTTTGTTTCTTTTCAGAGAAAGAATTCCAAATTTTCCTGTCCTCAACCTGTTGTTTTACTCTGCAGATTCAGATGTCATGCATTAAAGATGCATGCTCTCATTTTTGTGTCATGCAATTTAAAACTACTTCCATTTTTACATTCTAATTTTGAAGCTTGTGATAGAGTCCTTTTCTTAATATTTGTGTAATGATTCTTGAAACAATCATTATGCAGTTGCTCACCAGAACTGAGAGTAAGAAGGTTATCACTCTTTGTTAGGATTATGACATTTACTTCAAAAATAAGGAAAGTAAGTGACAATGTATAAATCATCTTGAATGTCAAGTTACAGTTTTCTAATTAGATTAGCTCAAGATTCTATTTTTTGTGTACTATAGTTTAAGGAAAATGGCCAGCTGAATTAAAGACTTTTTTCACGTTAGGGCAACAAAATTTTACCTTTAAATAAATCAACTGTATGACTTCCATGACAATGACAATATAACTTAAATCCAAAGGTCAATTGAGAATGGTCACATTCAGGGAAGAATAACTAAGCAGTCTAAATTTTGTATTCTCATTTTTTCTGTGAATATAACTTTTATATATAATGGGATTTGAAGAGAGTCTGAAGAACTTAATTTTAACTGTCTTGTTAGGTCTGTTTTATTTTTACAAGTCTTAATATACTGAATAAAATTGGCAGCCATTCAATGTAGATCTAAAGCATATAGCTTGATTATTAAGATTTGGAGTTGGCATTTAGCACAATTTATCAAATTTCCAATTATTTACCTTTCCCTTGAAAATATTTAACACAGCAGAATGTAGTTGCTGCAAAAGACACCAGCCATTAAATATCCCAATATGCTGTTTTTGTCCGTTCTACTTTCATGTCTGACTTTGGATGAAACCTATCAGTTATCTTTATTATTATAAAAGAAAAGAAGATCTTTGTTAAGCTTCTTGGAGCTATGCCAGAAATTATCCACCAGTATCTGCATAAACTAGTCTCTGAATGATAACAGTTTTGCACAGATACAGTATCTTAATACATTTTTGTGGAATCATTAAGTATAAGGTTGACATATGAGCATGAATTTCTTAATTAGGCAAAAGAATGAACAGTGAAAGTTAAATATAGAGAAGATTGAAGATAAGTGTAGTTTAATGATTTGAAGAAAACTAAATAATTATTTGTTGAGCACTTGAAAAAATGAAAGACAAAGTAGACAGCTCCCATTCTACATTGGTTTTTGCACATTTTAATTTCTTATCTAACTAGAAATATAACTGACTTAAAAGCAGTCTAGAAAGGAAATCAAACATTTATTGTATCTTCAGTGTGTCCCAGATACTGAAATGGGTTTTTTCATATGCTGTTTAATTTCATCATTAAAGCTATCTACGAATTAACTGTTATTACCATCAACATATACAGATGATAAAAAGACATTTGGATCATTTAACTGACTTGCCTTAATTTGAAAATCTCATAGGAAACGAAGTGCGAATTTAAGCCCAGACCTAGGGATGATGTACAACTGATACGCATGGCCATGATTATTGTTAAATATTTTGAATATCAACACTGCCTAAGCCAGTCTAATTCTGAGGTTTATATTTTTTTCATTATTTCATGCCTTATAAATAATTCAGTGCTTCTCTTTGACAAATGTTCTTTTAGATGCTAGGGATAAAGCAATTAATAGATAGATATGAGCCTTGTCCTAAGTGGACTTGTCTTGTAGAGGATGTCACTAAATAAACTATAATACAATGTGTTAAGTAGTATGCAGAGGGAGTAGAGATTGCTGAGGCATATAATAGGGATACTGACTCCTACTTATTATCTTTCAGATTAGCTTAGACATCACTTCTCCCAAGTAGCTGGACACTGCCTGAACATATCAGGTGTGCTTTATGTGCTTCCATAGAATTCTATGTTTGACCCATAATAGTACTTATCATCACTTATGGAGAGGGGTCTTGTATTTACCTTTGCATTTTATACCTGGTTCGTAGCAAACCCTCAAGAAATAGTTCTAGAACAAAGAAAATAGAATCAAGGTCTGAGACTGCAGCAAATCCATGAGAGAGTAGTTTTAGATAAGCTTTTAAGTATTTGGATGAGAAGTGATGGAGATATCCTTGTAAAGCCAGAGGAAAAATTATCTTTTGAGAATGAGGAATATGGTCTAGAATGAAAAAGATTTAGAATAATCACTGAGGGGATGCAAGAGGAAAGAGAAAGAATACATTAAAAAGACAGCCTTAAACAAGTGCTATAGAATGAGGGTAAAATTCCTGAGGTTAAAACAAAAAACAGCAAAAAATGCCCTTAAGAATATTACTGTGAATTCTTCCCTGAATATCAACAATTAGAAAGTTTATCTGTATGTTTTTCTGAAATCTACCTTTATACAATAAATATCTTCTGCATTAAAATTGGTCATTGAAACAAAAGTTTAGAAAGGAATACCTCTCTGTTCTATTTCCAAAACATTTTTTTTTTTTACACTGGATATGTTAACATCAGTCAGTACTTAAGCAACATTAAGGAACCTAGGACATACAAAGAAATGATTGTACTCTTTAAATGGGTGACTTGTGAAATGTGAATTATATCTCAGAATCAAGCTGTTAAATAAAAAAAAAAAAAGAGAACCTTTTCCATAGCAAAAATAGAGAATAGAAAAATTTGACCATTTGTAGCTCAAGTAACATATCAAGAAGTTTCTATTTTGGGAGTCAAAGGGACAGGTGAATTATAATGGAGTAGACCTAATCTTGGAACAAAAACATTGAGTAAGTCAAGTTTTTTTTATTTTTTATACTGGACTCCTCCCCCTCACCACCCATATAAATATATGTCATAACTTGCTCTGACCCCACAGTGTTTTCCAGCTTGCTCTTCTCTTTGCATTTCCTCACTTCCACAGAAACATGCAAACAAACAAAAACAACTACTCAAAGAATCACCTATTGTTTTATACACTTCCTTACTTTATAATTATTCTTTAGCATGCTCCGATGAGGATTTCATCTTTACTATAAACCTAGCATTGCTCCTGTCACGTCATCAGTGACTTCCATGTTGAAATCCAATGGCAACTTCTCTGTCTTCATTCCTGAAAATTCTAAGTAATGTCCAACACAATCAACCATTTAGTTTTTCTGGAGACATGAATGTCACTAACTTTTATCTGATTATTTAGGTTGAAATCTTAGTAGTCAAACTTGATTAATCTCTTCATTTTTCCCTACATGCAATATGTCAGTGAGTGCTGCTTATTTGACCTCTAAAACATATGCAGAATGAGTCCACTTTTTTTCAAAGCTCTGTTCCCACCCAAGACCAAAACATTATCTTTTTCCACAAGTCTATTCTCTACCTAATAATGTGCTATGTTTAAAATATATATACTTTGTTGAACTTTAACATATATATATATGTACAAAAATTATTAAGTCTTTACTGAAGTCTCTTGAAAGGATGGCAGACGGGGAAGTCCTTCATTTAATAGAAAATAAATTTCCTCACTCATCTGTCCTCCTCAAAGTTCCAAACTGTGCAGGAATTGCTTGCCTCCCTAAAAACTTCACTAGTAGCCTATTGTTGACCAAAACCCTTAACAATAATATAAACAGTCAATTAACACATACTTTTATGTTATATCTATTGTATACTGTATTCTTACAATAAACCTAGAAAAAAGAAAATGTTACCAAGAAAATCATAAAGAAAATATACTTACTATTTATTAAGTGGAAGTGGATCATCATAAAGGTCTTTGTCCTCACTGCCTTTATGTTGAGTAGACTGAGGGTTGGTTTTGCTGTTTCAGGGATGATGAAAGTGGAAGAAAATCTGCATGTAAGTGGACCCATGCAGTTCAAACCTATGTTATTCAAGGGTCAACTGTGTATGTAAATGTTAGAACACCACCAGCCTGGGTGACACAGTGAGACTATGTCTTTACTAAAAATGAAATAAATTAGATGAGCATGGTGGCACACGGCTGTACTCCTAGCTACTCAGGAGGCTGAGTGGGAGGATTGCTTGAGTCCAGGAGTTTGAGGCTGCAGTGCGCTGTGATCCCACCACTGCACTCAGGCCTGAGCAACAGAGAGAACCCTTATCTCATAAGCGTATTTTGGAAGAATAAAGTGGCTGTATTTATTTGCTAGGACTTCTGTAACAGAGCACAACAGATTGGCTGGCTTAAAAAACATAAATTTGGCTGGGTGTGGTGGCTCATGCCTGTAACCCCAGCAATTTAGGAGGCCAAGATGGGTGGATCACCTGCAGTCAGGAGTTGGAGACCAGCCTGACCAACATGGAGAAGCCCCATCTCTACTAAAAATACAAAATTAGCTGGGCGTGGTGGTGCATGCCTGTAATCCCAGCTACTCGGGAGGCTGAGGCAGGAGAATCGCTTGAACCTGGGAGGTAGAGGTTGCAGAGAGCTGAGATTGTGCCATTGCATTCCATCCTGGGCAATAAGAGTGAGACTCCATCTAAAAAAAAAAAAAAAAAAAAAAAAAAAAAAGAGAGAGAAATTTATTTTCTCACAATTCTGGAAATTAGAAGCCTGAGATCAAGTCTGAAATCAACCCTGTTGACAGGGTGGGTCCCTTCTGAGAGCTGTGAGGGAAGGATCTGTTTCAGACCTCTCTTCTTGGCTTGTAGATGGCCATCTTCTCCCTGTCCTCACATTGTCTTTCCTCTGTGTCCAAATTTCCTCCTCTTCTAAGGACGCTAGACATATTGGAGGAAGGCTCATCCTAATTACCGCATTTAAATTTAATTACCTCTTTAAAGACCCTAACTCCAAATAGAGTAATATTCTGAGTTACTGGGGATTAGAATTATGTGAATTTTTTTGGAGAGGAGGGCAAACAATTCAGCTGATAATAGTGGTTTTCCTACTTTTGTTTTAGATACTTACTATTCTGCCAAAGACAATTTATAGAATCCGTTTATTGGTTCTTTTCTTCGTTTTCACAAACTCTGAAGCTAGTATCTAGCTTAATAAAAGGTAAAAAAGGTACATATAATATTTAAGATATTGAGTCTTTGATAGGAAAGCTGGATGCTGCTATAAAGTGCCCTTAAGTCTTTCAAAATCCTGTCCTAATGAGTAACATTAAGGAAATTTCAGGGTACATAGATACTGTCTTAATTGTATGGTAAAACAAATGTTAATTTCAGTCTTTCCACATTAAGAAGCAGTAGTTGAAGCATTTTCAACGATGACTGGCTATACTTGTTTTGCCTCATAATAATAAATTTATAATAACAAAATCACATGGAATTGACACTGGCAGTATTTGTTAACAATTTTGAATTAAGGTATTGCCAAGGTTTCCATCACTCAACCCTGTATTATTGAAATATTAATCAGGGCTGACTTAGCTTTCTGGCGCAAATACCTTGAAGGAGAGGGTAATTCCTAAATATACAGAGGTAACTTGACTGTCTGTGTTGCATCCTGTGTCATCTCCCACATATTAATATTCGATAAGTTGTTTAATTTACATAAGACGTCTAAAGCAGAACCACAGCTCCTTTTGGGAAAATGGCAAATCTTTAGGATGAAAGAACCTATGCGAATAGTACCAAAGCATTACCACATAGTAGCTAATACACTCTATTAAATGTTACATATCGGAAAAATAAAACATACAAGTCTTTAATATTAGACACAAAGCAAAGATTAATACTTCTTAGATTACATTTTATAGAGAGCTTGCCATAGGTATAAATAGTTGACTTTTTTTTTTTTTTGTATTATGTGACTGACAATGTCACTGCAAACCTGAACAATGCAGTTTTAGCTATGGATTCAGTTGGCCTTTGTGAAGGTTTTACCTGTGTAAAATGGGCATTTGGTGGGTTTAATGTGTTAGGGTATATTTCTTTTTCTACTTTATAAGTAAAAACAAACAAACAAACAAAAATCTGCTAGGAAATAAGAGGTGTGTGTTAAAGCTGAGTGGGCTGGTTTTGGGGTGACCTTTTTAAGTCAGACATTCTAAATATTGGAATGTTAATTGATTAATAAATTCTCAACATGGACCTCTTCAATTCTAAAATCTTTATGAAAAGCCTCCCTCACATGAGCCTAAACCAAAGTACTCTTATTGCCACTTTTCTGAAAGTTCAGGGGAAAAAAATCAGTTCACACTTTTTGTAATGAATAAACATTTGCCTATTTTATAAAAATGTGACTCAATGCTTACTTTTAAAACTGGATTTTTTAAAAATTGGATGGTATAGGTACCCTGTAATTTTATAATTATTCATCTAAACTTAAAATTTAGTGTTTCTTCATTTTAGAAAAAAATCAACATGCTCCATACCTCCATATACACAGACCATGTAGTGAGTTTCCTGGGCTCTCCCACAGCTTTAGAAGTGTATTACTAGAGGCCTAGCCATTTTCATCTTCCTCCATATTTTAAATTTGGGTAATACATTTCTGCTGGTATTAATGGTAGAATATACTGTAATGTAGATCATCTCTACTTCTGTGTTTATTTGTTATTAGACCCAACCACAGTCTTCTTTCCTTGCTTTCATCTTTCTCTGCTCATGGAATATATGTAATTATACACTTTGTATTAATATGTTAGAAATCACAAATCTGTTTTGTACTTTTTATGTTATTAAATACTGCTTGTCAAACTTTTGCTTCTATATTAAATAAAATTAGTCTCACTAGAAAATGTGTCTAGTATACTGAAAATGTGTCTAGAAAATATGTCTGTATACTGAAAATATTTCATTCTAGTTACTTGCCTTTCAATTTACTTTATGGTTTTAATTTTTCAGTTTACCTTTAGTTACACAGAAGATTTAATCACACATTCAAGTTTACCGATTTTTTTTTTTTTTTTTTCTGAGACAGAGTCTCACTCTGTCACCCAGGCTGGAATGCAGTGGAACCATGTTGGCTCACTGCAACCTCCACCTCCTGGGTTCAAGCAATTCTCCCACCTCAGCCTCCTGAGTAGTTGGGATTACAGGCACCCACTACCACGCCCAGCTAATTTTTAAATATTTTTAGTAGAGACGGTGTTTCACCATGTTGGCCAGGCTGGTCTTGAACTCCTGACCTCAGGTGATTCACTCATCTCAGCCTCCCAAAGTGCTGGGATTACAGGCGTGAGCCACCACGCCCAGCCAACCAATCTTTCTTTTATGACTTTTGTGTTTTACATACATTTCTATGTCAGTATTATACATATTTCATACTGTTTTGTCAGTCTAGAATTTATGTTTATAAATGGTGCTAGGTTAAGATTAAACTTTATTTTTTATTGTAAGAATCGCAAATAAATGTTGAATTTGTCATGCTTTTGGGCCACATATTAAGATGATCCTATGGTTTTCCTTCTTTAATCCATAATGTGGCATGTCGTGAAAGCAAGGCAAGTGGTCAAGACCTGCACATATCAGACCTGTTGAAACAGTATTTAATTTACTGGAGAAAGCTCAAAGGGACAGGCGTCAATAACTCAATTTGTGGGTCTCTGTGACATCATCCCACTCTGAAGCAGACAGGGCATAGCAATTTTTAGAGGCCATATGACAAGTTCCATTAGAGGGACCTTGACTGTTGGCCTGTATAGCTTTTAATTAATAATTAGAGAAATACCACTTCATCCCCTGGCATGATCAGGTACCAGAATACAGCATGATGTGGAAGAAGTTTTATTCCAGCGCTAGTCTGAAAGCATGGGTATTCAAGGTTGATGGGATGTCCCAGCCCAACAGCATCCAGGCCTTATGGTTACGGCTTTGTGATAGTGCAAGATAAGAGTAGGATTGACCATATCAGTACACATGATTAGACTAGCACCAGCTTCTTCTCTGGCATGATGAGGGTTGGAGGTGGCACTGGGGTCCAAACATTGTGGTTGACCAAAATTGATTGCTTTAGGCTCTGGGCCATAGTTAGTTTCTATGGAGCTTTGTAGGACATCATATCTTTGGGAGGCTAGCTTGCAGGGGACCATTCTTGGACTAATTAATTCTTACTCTTATTACCTATTTGGCCATGGTGAATTTTTCTCTTAATATTCTAACAGATTTGATTTACTGTTTTAGTTAGGATTTTAAAAATCTACTTTCCTAAATGAGATTAACATAACCTTTTATTTTCTTACACTCTCCTTATCTGGCTTCTAAGTTTTTTGGGTTTTTTTTTTGTTTGTTTGTTTGTTTGAGTTAAATATATAACATTGTATCCTTTAGTAACTTTAAAATTTTTGTTTCTATAGTTATATTTCTAATACAATTTATTTCTGTTTTCTCTTTTTGAAGAACCAGCTTTTGCTTTTGTTGATTGTTATAAACTGAATGTTTGAGTCTCCCCTAAATACAAATGTTGAAACTCTGACCTCCAGTATGGCTAAATTTGGAGTGAGACCCCTACGAAAGTAATTAGGAATAAATGAGTTCATAAAGGTGGTATCCTGATCTGGGAGGATTAATGCCCTTATAAGAAAAGACACCAGAAAGCTCACTTCCTCTTTTCTTGCATACACACCAAAGAAAAGCCATGTGAGTGTCTAGCAACGAGGCATCAGTCCACAAGCAAGAAAGAGAGCCCTCACTAGAAACCAAATCAGCCAGAACCTTTATCTTGAACTTCTAGTTTCTAGAACTCTAAGAAAATTAATTTATGTTGTTTAAGTTACCCAGTGTATAATATTTTGTTTTGCCTCCCCAAGCGGACTAATAGATTCATTGTGTTTGTTTTTTCCTTGCTTGTTTTTTAGTTTATTCATTTCTCTTATACATCATTTTGTAAATTTCAGTGTGCATCCTATGAAACATTATTAGCTAAAGTTTGCCACTCATTAATATTTATTTTTGGTTATTTTGATAGCCTATCAATCCATTTAAACAATCTTGATGGTCAGATTTAAAATATCCATGATATTGTATTGATTATTTTAAAAATAAGTAGCCTTTTATATTTATATTTTTATGAGTTAAGGTTATATGATTATAAATATTTTTAAATGCTCTCTGTTTATTAAGCCTCTGTTTTATAGGATAATTGTTTTTTGTTGGATTTGTTTCTTCTCTTTTATTGTTGGCTCTTCTCTTTGATTTTTGTGATTGGGTGATCAACTGTATTTTAGATTCATTGTTAGTCTGTTTATGAGTTCTCTGCTTACTTTAGTTTTTCTCCAAAAAGGAGAAGGAGAATTGGTGGGGCAGGCTCCTGGATAGGGTGAGCCAATAGCTTCTTCTGAGCAGTAAACACTTCCTGTTCCTCCTGAATATCGTTAGACTACTGGAGGTCCTGTTTTCCCCCTTCAGCCCAGCATCAGCTCTCTGCTTTACCTGGCAACAGGCATCTCTGCTGCTTTTTCTGGGCCAAAGAGAGATTACCCAATATGCTGTTACTTCAGTAATCAAACCAATCACTCTTGGTTTTCCCAGATCCCTCCAATATTCACTATCTATGACTTGTAGGCTTAGCAAACCCTTGGATCACCTCCCATCTTTGTAGGTGTTTTCTTCTGTTCATGTTCTGCACATGGTTTTCTTCTCTTTGTTCCCATCTGTCTTCTTTCATGGAAGGACTTCCCATCATTTCTAGAGATCTGAGGATACTACTTTTTTAAAAAAATTATATTTTTAGAAGATACGGAGATTTACTCTTCTGTAATTTCCTGGCACTTGAAGTGAGATGCAAAGGCTCTGGCAAGTATTTAGTCATCTATCTTAAACCAGTCTCCAAGACAGCTACATTTTAAAAGTTGTTTTATTTTGATATAATTTTAGAGTTACAGAAAAGCTTCAAAAATAGTAGAAAGACTTCTCAGTTACTCTACATTCAGTTTTTTCAAATATTAACATTTTATTACATTTGCTTTATTTATGTTTGTGTGTGCATCTATATACTCTATCTGAATCATTTAAGAGGAATAATTTAAGAATAAGTTGTAGTGATATCATAAAAAAATGGCAGAATAGGAAACTCAAAATGAAATCTGTCCACTATAACAATGATTAAACTGGCAAAATCTTTCAGAATTGACTTTTTTGGAGCTCTGGAATGTAATTTTAGAATCTAACTGAAAACTTAGTAATACCCAGAGGAGTGTGTAATAAAGAAGGAAGCTGCTAAATTTCAATAAGAGTGTTTTATGGCATTTTCACTTACACTCTTTCTTAAGAGTTCTACAGAGAAACAGAATCAAGAAACTGCATATGTATAGAGACATATTTATTTCAAGGAATTGGCTCATGTGATTGTAGAGGCTTGACAAATCCAAAATATGGTGGGGTAGGTTAGCAGGCTGGAGACAGAAAAGAGTGGCAGTTTGAGCCCAAAGGTAATCAGTCTAATGGTATAATTCCTTCTTGCTTGGGGCAGGTCAGTCTTTCTTTTATTAAGGTCTTCAACTGAATGGATGAGGCTCACCTACATTATGGAAGACAACCTGCTTGACTCAGAGTTCACTAATTTTAATGATAATCTCATCCAAAAACACCTTCACAGAAATATCCAGAATAATATTTGACCAAATATCTGGGCTCTGTGGCCTAGCCAAATTGACACATGAAATTAACCATCACAAGTCCCCACCTTGTCAACCTGACAGCCATACACATCTCCTTAAACAATACTTAATCTGCCACTAAAGACTCTAATAAGATCATACTTTTGCCTAATATGATACAACTATCTTGCATACAACTGAAAACATGCTCTTTTTCCAGAAGAGGTTGCAAAGTCCTTGTGTGATGTTTGCTCTTTTCCTAGATATCCTGTAACATAAATACTTTGATGTAAAGTTAATAGTACTTAAATACTATGACATAAAGTCAGTATATCTTATAAGATAAGGGGATACTGGGAGAAGAAAACAAGGATATTTGGCTTAAACTCACACACATATTCATAATAAAATAAGAAATACTAATGACAATTAAAATTCTTATTTCTGTAACTGGTCATGTAGTAGTAACTGTCACCTTCTGCCACTACCCATTTTGTATTTTCTTTGCACCTTTAGCCTGCATGTCAACGGATAACCCAGTCCTTCATTCCTGAGTGATGTGGGCCATTAAGTACTCCTGCTTGTTTTGGGTTATTATAATTTTCTCTTAATTTTAGTCGCAGTATGTGGTAATACTGAGATGCCCTAAAGGATTTCTCTTGTATTCCAGACATACTGTTTCTTCTTCCATTGTGAAGCAGTATTCCAGTTTCTTTTTGGAAGTCAAGATCAATCACCTCATCCATCACAGCTCCCTTCTTTGTTGATTCAGATGAATAAGGTGCCCCTCAGCCTAAACTTCCAGTTCAATGGAATAATTGTTGTGTCTCCTAGTGGAAGCGTTTTTCCCTGTGGAAATAAGACCTCTAGGCCGACAGAGCATGGCATCTTGGGAACAGGAAGCAAAAATGTTACTAGTGATGATACTCCCATTCCCACCACTTGATTCATGGATACAAGATATAAGGGTGTCTTTCAGGGCAGACCTACAAGCTTTCAGATTACTGATGGAGAACTTGAACTCGAAATTTGAGTTCCTGAGCTCATCCCTTTTCTTTTTTGGTTTTCCATCACATTGTCCAATAGCATGAACAACCAGCCAATCTCGTTATACTCATTAGTTTGACAAAAATGTTTGAAGGTACTATATGCATGGTTGCCCAGATCTTGGCTTTTATAAGTGCTTAATTAGGAGTATCCATTGGTGAGATTTTGCTTACCTCTATTGCCATATCATGCCATGGACTAAAATTGCTCTCTTTAGTAATGGAAATGGAGTCATTAGTGTCTTTAAATCTAATCAGATTAGAGACCAATTACAGAATTCCCAGAACTAATTTAGAAAACGCATCCTTAAGATTTTGTTCTTTTAGAACAACTCCCAGTACCAGAGTCTGTATTAGAGTTCTTCAGAGAAACAGAACCAATAGGACATGATATATTTATAAAGAGAGATTTAAAGATACATATCATGCAATTGTGGAGACTTGGCAAGTCCAGTTTCTGATGGAGGAGGCCAGTGGGCTGGAGATTCAGGGAAGAGTTGCAGTTTGAGTCTAAAGTCAGTCATCTGGCAAAATTCCTTCTTACTCAAGGGATGTCAGTGTTTGCATAATTAAGGCCTTCAACTGACTGAATGAGAACCACCCATATTATGGAAGTTAATCTGCTTTACTCAAAGTTCACCAATTTTAGTGTTAATGTTATCTGAAAACACCTTCACAGGATTATCCAGAATAATGTTTGGCCAAATACCTAGATACCATGGCCCAGCCAAGCTGACACATAAAATTAACCTTTATACCTGCCCGTCATCCTCCATTTCCCAGTTTACAGATGGCCATGGGAATGTCAGCCCACATTCTTGATGTGAGTTGCTAGTGCCAGACAGGGTGACACAACAAAGAATATCATCTTCACAGAGTAAAATTGCAGATGTGATCCCTCTTTACCACTTAATACTTCAAGGTGTATTTCAAAAAACAAATAATTATTTTTATTATTACTTAACCATAATGTAGTTATCAAAATCAGCATCTTAACATTGATCAAATACTATTACCATATGAGTATGTCTTAAAAGTGCTTATTACAAATTGCAAAATTTCCTACCCAAAGTTTTATCAAATTTATATTTTTGTCAGTGATATATCAGAATTTCAAATAATTCTTTATTATTTTAAAAATGTGGGTATTATATGGTTTTAAATTTGATAGATTGAGATACAACTTCTTCAGATTCATCCCAGTAGAACCCCTGCCTCTTTTAGTAACTACAGACCTAACTTCCTTTCTCTGGAGTTTTGGGGTCTATTTTCTTCATGGAATTTTTCTAGGAACAAAAGAAAAGTCTAACTCTTTAAATACTTGAGGAACTCCAAAATGTTTTTCTCTAGTACATAGGTATTTTTATTCCCATCACTGTTCTCTATTGCATATATGCAATTTTAAAATTTAAAAATATCACCTGTATAACTTCTCTATGAAACAATAATTTTTCAGATAAAATTAAAATACTAGGAGGTTAAATGACTTTCCCAAAGTTAGCCACAAATTAGAAAGTTCTGGAATCTTCTTATACTTTCTGACTTTGAAGTGGATAACATCATTTTGGGTTGCTTAGGTGGAAGAACAGTGAAACACTCTATCAACATTTGCCAAAGGGAATTCATATCTGCTCTCTTTTATTTTAAAGACAGTGATAAAGGCATCTTTCATGAGAGATGAGAGATACCAGGCTAGACTAGGACCCCAGATAGAGATTGAAGGTGATGAAATGTCCTGGATGTTACTGATTGACAAGAAGCACAACTTTTAGACTAAAATTATTTTCAAGTTAAGGGAGATTACATAAGCATTGGAGATAGAATAAACTTTAAGCCTAGCACATACTGCAGAGTAGATAAGGTTTTTAGCAAGTCTTCAGAACTAATAAGACTTAATGACACAGATGTGATAAAAGGGTGACTGATGAAATTTGTAGTTTCATCAGTTTTAACCATGTATATACATGGTTAAAAAGAACATAGAAGAGTATATAGCAGAGAGTCATGACAGCAAGATGAAGGACTACGTGATTCCAGCCTTCAGTTCCATCAGTCCCCTCTCCCTGCCACACACAAACACACACACACACACACACACACACACACACACACAAACACACAGACAAAGCCAATGAGACAGCTACCCATGAATGAAAATAGCCCTAGGAGGGCTTAGGAGTCCAATTAACAACCTCCATCAATGCAGCGGAACAAAAAATAGATAATATGCTGAAAGAATAATTGCAGAAATGGGCATACCTGAAATGCCTGGAGAAGGCTAGGGATACAAAAGAAGGGCAGGGGCTATTAGTATCAGCAGTGTGGCTTATGGTACCACATGGCAGCCCCTGTGGAAGCCATGGATACCTTGCACTTTCACGGAGTCCTCTTAGTGTTTGTCAGCATGACCTCTAATGCTCTGCTCCATAGAGGATACTGGCAGCTTTCACAGCTGAGGTAACCAATAACATTGCCACTGCAGACACCCAGAGAGGGAGAGGCTTTGGGTCCCTCACCCTCACCCCCCAAGAAGGAGCCACTATTTTGCCACCCCAGGACCAGGCCACCACCCACTCAACCCAGTACATGCCCTAGCCCCTAGAGAATGACAGGAAGAAAGAAGCAAAGGACCCACAAAACAGCCAGAAAAAAATTTAACAAAATGGCAATGGTAAGTCCTTACATACTGTTTGCTATTTGCCAGTCAATAATTAACTTGAATGTCAGTGGATCAAATTTTCCAATTAAAAGACATAGAGTAGCTGGAAGGATTTGTTTTAAAGAAAGATCTGATAATATGCTGCCTATCAGACTCACTTCAGCTTTAAGGACATATGGACTGAAAGTGTGGAAAAAGACAGAATCCAAAAGAGGCTAGGGCTATACATATTAGACAAAATAGACTTTAAGTCCAAAACTGTAAGAAGAAACAAAGAAGGTCATTATATAATGATAAAAGAGTCAATTTATCAAGAAGATATAACATCCATAAATATATATGCACCCAACATCATACTTCCTAAATATATAAAGCAAATATTAATAGATTGGAAGATAGAAATAGACAGGAATACAATAATAGTAGGGATTTGCAGTACCCCACTTTCAACAAGGGAGAGATCATTCAGACAGAAATCCAATAAGGAAACACTGAACTTGTACTACACTTTGGACCTAATGGACCTAACAGAAATGTAGAACATTCTATCCAATAGTAGCACAAAATACATATTCTTCTCACACATACACAGAACATTCTCCAGAGTAGATAATATGTGAGGCCATAAAACGAGTCTTAACAAATTTAGGAAGATTGAAATAGTATCATTTCTGACCACAATGGTATAAGATCAGGAATCAATAACAGGAAGAATATTATAAATTCAAAAAATGTGTAAATTAAACAACATACTCCTGAACAACCAATGGCTCACTGAGGAAATCAAAAGTGAAATGAAAAAAATATTTTGAGATAAAGAAAAGGAAAAGATATACTAAAACTGATGGACTGTGACAAAAACAATACTAGGAGAGAAAAATTTATAGCAATAAATACATACATGAAGAAAAATGAATGAGTTTAGATAAAATTTACAACTCAAGGAACAAGGAGAAAACAATCAGCCCAAAGTTAACATAAGGCGGGAAATAAAGATTAGTGCAGAAAAAAAAAATAGAGATTAGAAATATGCTAGAAAAGATCAAAGGAGAGAAGATCAAAAAAACTAAAATTGTTTTTTTGAAAAGATAAACAAAATTGGCAAACCTGTAGCTCAACTAAGAAAAAAGAGAGAGAAGACTAAAATAAAATTAGAAATGAAAAAGGAGACATTACAACAGATACCATAGAAATACAAAGGATCATAAGAAACTACTATGAACAATTATATGACATCAAATTGGGTAACCTAGAAGAAGTGGATAAATTCCTATAATTATGTAACCTACCAAGACTGAATCATGAAGAAATAGAAAATCTGAAATAGACTAATAATAAGTAAGCCGTTTGAATCAGTAATCAAAATTTCTCATCAAAGAGAAGTCCAAGACCTGATAACTTCACTGCTGAATACTACCAAATATTTAAAGATGAATTAATATCAATCCTTCTCAAGCTCTTCCAATAAATTGAAAAGGAGGGAGCACTTCTAAACTCATATTACAAGATTAGTGTCACCCTTAAACCACAACCAGACAAGGACACTACAAGAAAAGAAAATTACAGGTCAACATCCCTGATGAACATAGATGCAAAAATCCTCAACAAAATGCTATCAAACCAAATTAAACAGCACATTAAAAGGATCAAACACTGTGATCAAATGAGATTTATCTTTGGCATGCAAAGATGGTTCAACATATGCATATGAATATATGTTATACACCACATTGACAGAATGAGGAACAAACATTATATGATCATCTCAATAAATGAAAAAAGCATTTGACAAAATTTAATGTCATTTAATGATAAAAACTCTTAACAAAATAGATATAGAAGGAATGTACTTCAACACAACAAGGGCTGTATATCACAGTTGTATGACTAACATCATACTCAGTAAGGAAAACTCTAACGTATTTCTCTAACAAGACAAGCATACTCACTCTGACTCTCACCACTTCTATGCAACACACTGGAAGTTTTAACCAGAGCAATTAGGCAAGTGAAAGGAGTAAAAGGCATCCAAATAAAAAAAGGAAGATGTAAAATTATCTCTGTTTCCAGAGGACATGACATTATGTATAGAAAACCCTAGAGACTCCATCATAAAACTGTTAGAACTAATAAATTTAGAAAAGATACAAGATATAAATATAAAAATTAGTTATGTTTTTGTACACTAACAAGAGCTATCAAAAAAGTAATTCAGAAGAAAATCCCATTTACAGTAGCATCAAAAAGAGTAAGATACCTAGAAATAAATTTAACCATGGAGATGAGAGATCTGTACACTGAAAACTATAAAACATTGATGAAAGAAATTGAAGAAGAAACAAATGGGAAGATATTTCATATTTGTGGATTAGAAAAACTAATATTGTCAGAATATACGTATGATCCAAAACAATCTACTGATTCAGTGCAATTTGTATCAAAATTTCAATATAATTTTTCACAGAAATAGAAAAATCCTAAAATTCCTTTGGAACCATGAAAGACTCTAAATTTATAACAGAAGCAATCTTGATCAAGAAGAACAAAGCATCACATTTGCTGATTTCAAATTATATTACAAAGCTATAGTAAGCAAAACAGTATGGTGGCATAATAAAAATAGACATATAAGCAGGAGGAAGAGACCAGAAATAAACCCATGCATATACAACCAATGAATCTTTGACAAAGGCAACAAGAATACACAATGGGGACAAGTATAGTCTCTTCAACAAATAGTCTTAAGAAAACTGGATATTCACATGGAAAAGAATTAAATTGGACCATTATCTTAAATCATAAACAAAAATCAACTCAAAATATATTAAAGACTGAGACATAAGACACGAAACTGTAAAACCCCTAAGAGAAAATATAGGGGAAAATCTTTATAACATTTGTCTTGGCAATAATTTCTTGGATATGACACCAAGTGCACAGGCAACAGAAGCAAAAACAAAGTGGGACTACATCCATTTAAAGTGTATCTGCTCAGCAAAGGAAACAACAGAGTGAAAAGGTAGCCCATGGAGTGGGAGAAAATATTTGTAAGCCATACATAAGGGATTAATATCCAAAATTTGTAAGGAATTCATTCAATTCTGTAGCAAAATATCAAATAACTTGATTAGGAAACGAGCCAAGGACGTAAGTAGGCATTTCACCAAAGAAGACATGTGAATGTCCCACATATGAAAAGATGTTCAACATCAATAATCATCAGGGAAATGCAAATCAAACCACAATGAGATATCTCTTCATACCTGCAAGGGTGGCTATTATCAAAAAAGGAGAACATGTTGGCAAGGATGTGGATTGGCATCCTTGTGCACTGTAATGTAAATGGGAATGTAAAATGGTGCAACTGTTGTGGAAAACAGTATGGAAGTTCCCCAAAAAGTTTAGACTACCATGTATACCAGCAATCTCACTTCACAGATATTTATCCAAAAGAATTGAAAACAGGACTTGGAAGAGGTATTTTCAATCCCATGTTAATTGTGGTAGCATTCACAGTAGCCAAGAAGTGGAAATAAACTAATGTCCATCAAGAGATAAATGGATAAAGAAAATGTGGCTTATACATGCAATGGAATATTATTTAGCCTTAAAAAGGAGAAAATTTTGTCATTATGACAGCTGAATAAGCCTGGAGTACATTATGCTAAATGAAATAAGCCAGACACAAAAAGACAAATACTGTATCATCCAATTATATTTAGAATTTGATAAAGTTGTACTGATGGAAACAAAGTAGAAGGGTGGTTACCAGAGGGCTTGGAGTGGAAAAATAGGGAGATGTTGATCAAAGAGTACAAACTTGCAGTTATAAAATCCTTCAGTTATAGAGACCTAATGTACAGCATAGTGACTATATTTAATAATATATACTTGAAATTCGCTAAGATAGTAGATCTTAATTTTTCTTATCAGAAAAAGTAATAGATAACTGTGAAAGTTGATGGGTATATTAATTTGATTGTGGTATTTTGCAATGTATCTATGTCAAAACATCATGTTATATACCTTGGTATATACAGTTTTTGTCAATTATACCTCAATGAAGCTGGTAGAAAGGGCGAAGAAGCTGATAATGCAGCAGGGGAAGTAGAGAGTTTTTGAGGAAAATCGGAAAGGCCAGAATGGATAAATCATGAAACATTAGAACAGAACAAATTTTAGAGATCATCTAGCCCTATTCTCTTTACAGATAAGAACACAGAGGTCCTCTAGAGATTATACAGCTAGAAAGTTGAATAACAAGTATGAAAAATACTTTTGACTTCAAGTCTTGATATTTTTCTACTGTCTCTAAAATATTACAAAATTTTAATCCATATCTTTAGAATTATTTTATTAATCATTTCAAGTTCTTTCTAGAGGTAGGCAGGACACAAATAAGTAACATTCTTTTAATCCTGTTACTTTAAAAATGGCATTATGTGAACATTTCATTTTTAAAATGAAGGTTTGACTGAAAACACATTATATGTTCGGTATTGCAGCCTTATAAGCATTGTTTACAAGTGAGATGTTATCTAGAAAGTGAAAATCATGAAAATTAAAATTATAATGCCAAAATTCTCTGACTCTGAAGACAGTGATACAAATACTGTTATTTTTCTCAAACCTAAGAGAGTTGCATAATCTCTGATAGCCTCTAGCTAAAAATGGATATATATCTTCCTATAACAAAAATGTTATAGAGTGAAAGAACAACAACTTTGGAAGAACAATCATTTTTCTCATTCACATACAAACAGTAAAAGCAATTTCTATCACAAGTAGCCATTTATCTTCATTCCTATTCCATATGTATTTATTCATACTGTCTCATTACATTCTAGTATTAGGCCGGGCGCAGTGGCTCACACCTGTAATCCTAGCACTTTTGGAGGCTGAGGTGGACGGATTGCGTAAAGCCAGGAGTTTGAGACCAGCCTGGCCAACATGGTGAAACTCCATCTTTATTAAAAATACAAAAATTAGCTGGGCATGGTGGCACATGCCTGTATTCCCAGCTTCTTGGGAGTCTGAGGCATGAGAATCATTTGAACCTGGGAAGCAGAGGTTGCAGTGAGAGAAGATCACATCACTGTACTCTGCCTGTGTGACAAAGCCAGACTCTGTCTCAAAAAAAAAAAAAAAAAAAAAAATTCTGGTATTGTTCAAAACCCCTTGGGTGTGTTGTGATTTTACCTTTTTGGATTTTGGATACATCAGTCACAAAATGGTTATACATTGTAATAAAAATGGATGCTTCACAAGAATTTATATTGGCTATATTCCATCTTAAATACTTTTGCTTTAATGAACACAAAAACTGTGTAATATTTTAATTCAAGAATAATTGATCTTATTTTCTATTTTTTTTCAAACTCTGCTGTAACATTTAAAAATAACATGTATGGGCTAGGCGTGGTGGCTCATGCCTCTAATCCCAGCTCTTTGGGAGGCCAAGGCAGGTGGATCATTTGAGGTCAGCAGTTTGAGACCAGCCTAGCCAACATGGCGAGACCTTGTCTCCACTAAAAATACAAAAATTAACTGGGCATGGTGGTGGGCACCTGTAGTCTCAGCTACTTGGGAGTCTGAGGCAGGAGAATTGCTTGAAGCCAAAAGGCAGAGGTTGTGGTGAGCCAAGATAGCATCACTGCACTCCAGCCTGGGCAACAGAATGAGACTCTATCTCAAAAATACATAATTAAATAAAAATAACATGTATAGAATACAGAAATCTTTGTAGAATTTATGTAAAATCAACAGACTTTTCTTAATTTCTTTTATGTAGCTCATGAATTACACTTAAAGCTATACATACCTATAATAATTGTACTGTTACTAAGTTGCTTAGAACTACTTAGTAGGACTCTACAGGCCTGGATGTTCTCTTTAATAAATTCAGATTATCTAGTAATGCTTATTTCTACATTATTTCTGTTGTCCTAATGAAGTTTTCATTATGTTTTATATGTACATTTTAGTAGCTTTCTTACTAGCTAGTTGTTCTGCTTCTATATTCTCTGCATCTCTTCCAAAACACAAATTAAATGTAAGACATTGTCAGTCTGCTATAACAAATTACCATAGACTGGGTGCGTTCAACAACAAACATGTATTTCTCACAGTTCTGGAGGCTAAAAACTCCAAGATCAAGGTGACAGCAGGTCCTGTATCTGATGGGGGAGTGCTTCCTGGTTTTCAGATGGCTATCTTCTCACTGTATCTTCACATGGTGACGAGGCAAGGTAAAAAAGCAAACTCTGTGCTATTTCTTATTGTAATGACATTAATCCCATAATGAGGGCTGTCCTCTGATGATCTAATTACCTCCCAAAGGCCCCATCCTCAAATGTAATCATCTTGGGGGTGGGATACAACACTTTCTTAATTCCTAGAATTTTTACATTATAGTTATTTAAAAAGTTATTTTGGATGGTGGATGGGAGACAGAACTAGATTGCAGCTTCAACTCGGATGGAGAGAACAGTGTGTGGAGGCTTGCATCGTTAATTTTTGCTCCAGAATGACTGCAGGAATAAATCGAGAAACCTGAGAGGAGCCACAGACCCTCTGAAGGAACCAGATTGCTCCTGCAAGACCTGGGAGACACCCCAAATACTGCAAAGTGGGAAAGGGAAATTGTCTGCCCCCAAATACACACCACCACGGGGGAAACTGAAGATCTAGATTACAGGAGAAGATGCTGGCCTTACCTGGAGCTGAGTCCATTTATAGAGCCGAGTGAAATACAGGGGTAGAGGAAGCAGCAGGAAAAGCCCTGTGAGCTCGCTGGGTCCCCTAGAAAGCCATATCTGCCTGACCTCACAGGGGTCCTTCAGGAGGGTGGCCAGAAGCACTGAGAACAGGCCACAGGGAGAAGGCAATATCCAGCTGAACTTTGTAATGATTTGAAATGATCAAGAGGCCTCTTTGCCAAAACTCAGAGGAGGGCATGAATCTGGTGTGCAGACTCTACAGGTGGGTAACAAGGAAAGCCATACTTGCTTTTGCAACTGGGGGGTGGGTAGCCTGGGGCAAGTTCTCAGCCCCACCTGCCCACTGCCTGGAAAGAGACTTGGTGATGTTGGTGGGGGAATGGTGGGGGTGAGACTAGCCCTTCAGATTGTTTGGGAGCTGGGTGAGGCCTGTGACTCTGGCTGTCCCCCACTTCCCTGACAATCTGCATGACTCCATATAGACAGCCATAATCCTGCTAGGAACATAACTCCTTGGACCTGGGAACCTCACCCCCATCCTCCACAGCAGCTGCAGCAAGACCCACCCAAGGAGAGTCTGAGCTCAGACATACACCCAATGGTTCTTTCCCACCCACCCTGGTAACTGAAGACATATGGCATATACTCTTGAGAGTTCTAAGGCCCTGCCCACCACCTGTTCCTTTCCATACTGCCACAGCTGATGCTCTCTGGAAAGCATCACCTCCCGGCAGGAGGCCAACCAGCACAAAAGTAGTGCATTAAACCACCAAAGCTAAGGAACCTCACAGAGTCCATTTCATCCCCCTGCCATCTCGACCAAAACAGGTGCTGGTATTTGTGGCTGAGAAACCCAGAGATGGTTCACTTCACAGGACTCTGTGTAGACAACCCCCAGTACCAGCGTGGCCTGGTAGACTTGCTGGGTGGCTAGATCCAGAAGACAGATAATCACTACAGCTCAGCTCTTAGGAAGCCATGTCCATAGGAAAAAGGGGAGAGTACTACATCAAGGTAATACCCCATAGGACAAAATAATCTGAACAATAGCCTTTAACCCTAGACCTTCCATCTGACAGAGCCTACCCAAATGAGAAGAAACCAGAAAATCAACTCTGGTAATATGACAAAGCAAGGATCTTTAACACCCCCCAAAAATCACACTAGCTCACCAGCAATGGACCCAAACCAAGAAGAAATCCCTGATTTACCTGAAAAAGAATGCAGGAGGTTAGTTATTAAACTAATCAGGGAGGCACCAGAGAAAGGTAAAGCTCAATGTAAGGAAATTAAAAAAAAAAAAAAAATGATACAAGAAGTGAAGGGACGAACATTCAGCAAAATAGATAGCATAAACAGAAAAACAGTCAAAACTTCAGGAAACGGTGAACACACTTAATGAAATGCAAAATGCTCTGGAAAGTCTCAGCAATACAATGGAACAAGTAGAAGAAAGAAATTCAAAGCTTGAAGATAAGATCTTCGAATTAACCCAATCCAACAAATACAAAAAACAACAACAAAAAGAAAAAACGAACAAAGCCTCCAAGAAGTCTGGGATTATGTTAAATGACCAAACCTAAGAATAATTGGTGTTCCTAAGGAAGAAGAGAAATCTTAAAGTTTGGAAAACATATCTGGGAGAATAATCAAGGAAAGCTTCTTCAGCCTTGCTATAGACTTAGACATTCAAATACAAGAAGCACAAAGAATACCTGGGAAATTCATCACAAAAAGATCATCACCTAGGCATTGTCATCAAGTTACCTAAAGTTAAGATAAAGGAAAGAATCTTAAGAGCTGTAAGACAAAAGCACCAGGTAACCTATAAAGGAAAACCTATCAGATTGACAGCAGATTTCTCAGCAGAAACCCTACAAGCTAGAAGGGATTGGGGCCTCTTCAGCCTCCTCAAATAAAAGAAATATCAGTCAAGAATTTTGCTTCCAGCAAAACTAAGCTTCATATACAAAGGAAAAATACAGTCTTTTTCAGACAAAGAAATGCTAAGATAATTTGCCACGACCAAGCTACCACTACAGGAACTGCTAAAAGAAGCTCTAAATCTTGAAACAAATCCTGGAAACACATCAAAACAAAACCTCTTTAAAGCATAAATCTCACAGGACCTATAAAACAAAAATACAGCTTTAAAAAACACAAAAATAAACAAAAAACAAGGTATGCAGGTAACAAATAGAAAGAGGAATGGAATGGAGCCCCACATCTCAATACTAACATTGAATGTAAATGGCCTAAATCCTCCACTTAAAAGATGAAGAATTGCAGAATGGATAAGAATTCACCAGCCAACTATCTGCTGCCTTCAAGAGACTCACCTAACACATAAGGACTCATATAGATGTAAGGTAAAGGGATGGAAAAAAACATTTCACGCAAATGGGCACCAAAAGTGAGCAGGAGTAGCTATTCTTATATCAGACAAAACAAACTTTAAAGCAGCAGTTACAAAAGACAAAGAGGGACAAAATATAATGACAAAAGGCCTTGTCCAACAGGAAAATACCACAATCCTAAATATAAATGCACCTAACACTGGAACTCCCAAATTTATAAAACAATTACTAATAGACCTAAGAAATGAGATAGACAGCAACACAATAATAGTGGGGGACTTCAATACTCCACTGAGAGCACTAGACAGATCATCAAAACAGAAAGTCAACAAAGAAACAATGGGTTTAAACTATACCCTGGAACAAATGGACCTAACAGATTTATACAGAACATTTCATCTGACAACTGCAGAATATACAATCTTTTCAGCAGCACATAGAACTTTCTCTAAGATAGACCATATTATAGGCCACAAAACAAGCCTCAATAAAATTAAGAAAATTGAAATTATATTAGGCACTCTTTCAGACCACAGTAGAATAAAACTGAAAATCAACTCCAAAAGGAACCTTCAAAATTAAGCAAATACATGGAAATTAACCTGCTCCTGAATGATCATTGGGTCAAAAATGAAATCAAGATGGAAATTTAAAAAATCTTCAACCTAAATGACAATAGTGATACAACCTATCAAAACCTCTAGGATACAGCAAAGGTGGTGCTAAGAGGAAACTTCTTAACCCTAAATGCCTATCTCAAAAAGTCTGAAAGAGCACTATCAGACAGTCTATAGTCACACGTCAAGGAATGAGAGAAACAAGAAAAAAACCCAAACCCAGCAGAAGAAAGGAAACAACCAAGATCAGAACAGAACTAAATGAAATTGAAACAAACAAACAAAAAAATACAAAAGATAGATGAAACAAAAAGCTAGTTATTTGAAAAGATAAATAAAACTGATAGACTATTAGCAAGATTAACCAAGAAGAGAGAAAATCCAAGTAAGCTCAATATGAAATGAAATGAGAGATATTACAACTGACACTACAGAAATACAAAATATCATTCAAGGCTACTATGAACACCTTTACACACATAAACTAGAAAACCTAGAAGAGATGGAAAAATTCCTGGAAAGATACACCCGTGTTAGCTTAAATCAGGAAGAGTTAGATACCCTGAACAGACCAATAACAAGCAGCAACATTGAAATGGTAATTTAAAAATTACCAACAAAAATAAGTCCAGGATGAGACGGATTCACAGCAAAATTCTGCCAGACATTCAAAGAAGAATTGGTACCAATCCTATTGACACTATTTCACAAGATAAAGAAAGAGGGAACCCTTCTTAAATCATTCTATGAAGCCAGTATCACCCTAATACCAAAACCAGGAAAAGAAATAAGCAAAAAAGAAAACTACAGACCAATATTCCTGATGAACATAGATGCTAAAATCCTTAACAAAATACTAGCTAATCAAATCCAACAACATATTAAAAAATAATCTGCCATGACCAAGTGAGTTTCATATCAGAGATGTAGGGATGGTTTAACATATGCAAGTCAATAAATATGATATACCACATAAACAAAATTAAAAACAAAAATCACATGATTATCTCAATAGATGCAGCAAAAGCATTTGACAAAATCCAGCATCCTTTTGTGATTAAAACTCTCAGCAAAATCAGCATACAAGGGACAAATCTCAGTGTAATAAAAGCCATCTTTGACAAACTCACAGCCAACATAATACTGAATGAGAAAAAATTGAAAGCATTCCCTCTGAGAACTGGAACAAGATAAGGATGCCCACTCTCACCACTCCTCTTCCACATAGTACTGGAAGTCCTAGCCAGAGCAGTCAGACAAGAGAAGGAAATAAAGGGTATCCAAATCGGTGAAGAGAAAGTCGAACTGTTGCTATTTGCTGATGATGTGAGTGTTTACCTAGAAAACCCTAAAGACTTCTCCAGAAAGCCCCTAGAACTGATAAAATAATTCAGCTAAGTTTCAGGATACATAATTAATGTGTACAAATCAGTAGCTCTTCTATATACCAACAGCAACAAAGCTGAGAATCAAATCAAGAACTCAACCCCTTTTACAATAGCTGAAAAAAATTACTTAGGAATATACCTAACTAAGGAGGTGAAAGACATCTACAAGGAAAACTACAGAACACTGCTGTTAGAAATCATAGACAACACAAACAAATGAAAACACATCCCAGGCTCATGGATGGGTAGAATCAATATTGTGAAAGTGTCCATACTGCCAAGAGCAATCTACAAATTCAATGCAATTCCCATCAAAATACCATCATCATTCTTCACAGAATTAGAAAAAAAATTCTAAAATTTATATGGAACCAAAAAAGAGCCCGCATAGCCAAAGCAAGACTAAGCAAACGGAACAAATCTGGAGGCATCACATTACCTGATTTCAAACTACAGTATAAGGCCATAGTCACCAAAACAGCATGGTACTGGTATAAAAATAGACACAGAAACCAATGGAACAGAGTAGAGAACCCAGAAATAAACCCAAATACTTACAGCCAACTGATCTTCAACAAAGCAAACAAAAACATAAAGTGAGGAAAGGACACCCTTTTCAACAAATGGTGCTGGGATAATTGGTTAGCCACATGTAGGAGAATGAAACTGGATCCTCATCTGTCACCTTACACAGAAATAAACTCAAGATGGATTAAGGACTTAAATCTAATACCTGAAACTATAAAAATTCTAGAAGATAATATTGGAAAAACCCTGCTAGACATTGGCTTAGGCAAGGATTTCATGACCAAGAACACAAAAGAAAATGCAATAAAAACAAAAACAAATAGCTGGGACTTAAGTAAAGAGCTTTTGCATGGCAAAGGAACAGTCAGCAGAATAAACAACCCAGAGAGTGGAAAAAAATTCTTCACAACCTATACATCTGACAAAGGACTAATATCCAGAATCTACAATGAGCTCAAATAAATTAACAAGGAAAAAAAAAAAAAATCAAAAAGTGGCCTAAGGACATGAATACACAATTCTCAAAAGAAGATATACAAATGACCAAAAAACATATGAAAAGATGCTCGACATCATGAATGATCAGGGAAATGCAAATCAAAACCACATTGTAGTTATTCATACCACCTTACTTATTCATACCACCTTACTCCTGCAAGAATGGCCATAATCAAAAATTCAAAAAACAGATGTTGGCATGGATGCAGTGAACAGGGAACACTTCTACACGGCTGGTGGGAATGTAAACTAGTACAACCACTATGGAAAACTGTGTGGAAATTCCATAAAGAACTAGAAGTAGAACTGCCATTTGATCCAGCATTGTCACTACTGGCTATCTACCCAGAGGGAAAAAAGTCATTACATGAAAAATGTACCTGCACATGCATGTTCATGGCAGCCATGGAACCAACCCACATCCACGTGCCCATAAATCAATGGGTGGATAAAGGAACGGTGATATATATATATATGATGGATTACTACTTAGCCATTAAAAAGAATGAATTAATGGCATTCACAGCAACCTGGATGAGGTTGTAGACTATTATTCTAAGTGATGTAACTCAGGAATGGAAAACCAAACATCGCATTTCTCACTTATAAGTGAGAGCTAAGCTATGAGGATGCAAAGGGATGAGAATGACACAATGGACTTTGGGTACTTAGGAGGAAATAATGGAAGGAGGGTGAGGGATAAAAGACTACAAATAGGGCACACTGTATACTGCTTCGATGGTGCATGCACCAAAATCTCACAAATCACCACTAAAGAACTTACTCATGTAACCAAATACCACCTGTTCCCCAATAACCAATGGAAATGAAATATTTATTTTGAACTCATTTAGACATATATTCTTATCACATCTCACATAAAAAATAAAATATAAGTGAAATAAATTTGGTTATAGAATTCCTAAAGCTTATTCATATAAAAGTACTTTTCCTCAATCACTTTTCAATTCAGTCTTCGATGTTGGTCTTTCCATATCATATTGCTATGGTCTGAATGTCTGTGTCCCCCAAAATTGATATTTTCAAATCCTAACCTCCAAGGTATTAGGAGATAGAGCCTTTGGGAGGTGGCATTAGGTGGTAGGGCTTTGCAGCCTGAACATACTAAGGCAGGAAATTGGTACTGAGAAGTGGAGGTGCTGCTATAATACTTTCCTAAGAATGTGATAGTGGATTTAGGGTAGAGGCTTGCAGAGTTTTGAGGGGCATGCTAGAAAAAGCATACATTGCTGTAAACAGTTTTTTGTTGTTGTTTTGAGATGGAGTTTCACTCTTGTTGCCCAGGATGCAGTGCAGTGGCACGATCTTGGCTCACTGCAACCTCCGCCTTCCGGTTTCAAGTGATTCTTCTGCCTCAACCTCCCAGGTAGCCAGGATTACAGGCACCCACCACATGCCTGGCTAATTTTTGTATTTTTAGTAGAGATGGGGTTTCACTATGTTGGTCAGGCTGGTCTCTAACTCCTGACCTTGTGATCTGCCTGCCTCAGCCTCCCAAAGTGCTGGAATTACAGACGTGAGTCACCCTGCCCGGCCAGCAGAATGTTAAGGATGATACTGGTGAAGGCCCAGAAAGAAAAGAGGAGCGCAGTAGAGAATATCTCAATCTTCTTAAACAATGCCTAAGTGATCCTGAAGAGAATGTTGGTAGAAATATAGACATTAAAGGCCATTTTAGTGGGAGGCCATTCTCAGATGGAAATGAGGAACATATCATAAAGCAATGGAGCAAAGACCATCCTTATTATCATGTGGCAAAGAACTTGGCTCAATTGTGTTCATGTTCTAGTGTTTTGTGGAAGGTAGAACTGTGAGTGATTAAATTGAATATTTGACTGAAGGAAATATCTGAGCAAAGTGTTGAAGCTGTGGCTTGGCTCTTCTTGACTGCTAATAGTAAAGTATAAGAGGAGAGAAATGATTTAAAGATGGAATTGTTAATCAAAAGAGAAGCAGTGCTTAAGGATTTGGAAACTTCTCAGCCTATACATATAGTAAAGAATGAGAAAGCATGTTCAGGAAAGAACATGAAGGGTGTAGCTAAATGACCATCTGATAAATTAGCAATCTCAACAGAAGCCAAGATCTACTATCCAAGAAAATGGCAGAACGACCCTGAAGAAAATTTAGAAGTCATCAGAGTTCTTGAAATGCTTTCATAGTGACTGTTGTCCAGTCATAGCATGAGAAAACCATATCTGTGCACTTTTGGGTGTGCTTATACTTTAAATTATCAAGTGTATTCATGTACAGGCAATGACAACTACATAATGACTTTGAGAGGATATTGACTGGAAGATACAGTGTGGCTGCTGAGATGTTTAATGTAAAAATATGTGCCTTGGAAATTATGAAGTATCTTATTTTTTGTGATACTCTTAGTTTTAAACAGACAATGACTCCTCTTTGCTTCCAGGATAATAATGTCTATTAACCTAACACGGTAAATAAGATGCTTCTGAGGTTTTTCCACCCTCACCTGCTATGACCTTTGCTTCCCTTAAAAAGTGTTCTAACAGCTGAGCTCAATATTTTTGTACATGCTGTGCATCATTATACATGCATGCATGTTTTCATGGAATTTCCTTTTCTTTTCTTTCTTTCTTTCTTTTTTTTTTTTTTTTTTTTTTTTGACAGACAAAGTCTTAGTCTGTTACCCAGGCTACACTGCAGTGACATGATTATAGCTCACTGCAGCTTCCAACTCCTGAGCTGAAGCAATCCTTATGCCTCCACCTTCTGAATAGTGGGAATACAGGTGTGCCCTGTAACACCCAGCTAATTTAATTATTTTTGGTAGAGATCGAGTCTTACTATGTTGCCCAGACTGGTCTCAAACTCCTGGGTACAAGTGATCCTCTCACCTTGGCCTTCCAAAATGTTGAGATTACAGGCCTGAGCCATTGCACCTGGCGAGTTTCCTCTTATGTGCTCCTTTGCTCCTTCACCTCGCTGAAGTGAGCTACTTATCTTTTCATGTTCAGCTGCTCCATGCATCCTTCATGGAGCCTTCTTATTTTAAGAAAATTATTTTCTCATTTGTGTTCTCCTAGGTATTTGTGCATCTAACATTTATCACACTGTACTGCATTTATCAACTATTTTATGGAACTTGGTATCTATGTTCTGAGTCAAGAACGGGGATTGTTTCTTGTTCATCTTTTGTTCACAGTGTCTAACATTTAATAGGAACTCAATATTTGAATTGATGTTTAAAGTCATCCATTTATTCAAAAAATATTGAGTATCTATAGTGTGCAAAATAATATGCTAGGAGTTCAATATAGGGTAATAAGTAATACTCTTATTATCCCCAGGTAAGGGATCAGAGATTTTGAGTGGTGAACTTATTTGCCTAGTAAAGAGTGGTAGAGTTGTCTGGCTGAAAATTGAGTGTCCATAACCATTCATATCCATTTCCTTGTACTTAAGGCTTTATAATTTTAAATAGCCATTCTGTGTTTTCTATTTTTAAAATTTAATATTTTGGTTTTCTGCATTTTCTAGTTCAATATAAGTAAGTTATGAAATAAAAATTTAGAAACAAAAGTTGAATGAAGCAAATATTGTACTGAGCAGAGCTTTGCATTTGTCAATGTCTTTATAAACTAATTCTGATCTACTTAGGTATGATTATATTGGGATCCCTTCGAAGGCTCTAGCATTCTTGTGACCACATTCACTTCCTCATTGTCATTTGCATCTTATATGTGGCAGGAATTTTGAAAACCAGCAAAGTGTTGGAGAAAATGTAATGGAATCAATGAGAATCTGGTTTGAAAAGAATAAGCATTTTATGATCTATATTCTAAATTCTATTAGCCTGGATAAAACATATCAAATCTAAAATACCAAGAGGTTTAAGTTAGATGCAATTGAAAATGAGTATCACTAAGTAATAATGACATTTTCTTAGTGTTAGTTTATCTTCTCAGTATTATCCACTATGAGACCCAACTTCCTAAGAAAATCTGAAAACGTTATCTAGCATTTAAAAGTAATCTTTTAATCCCCTTAACATTTTATAATAGACTGTCATAATGAATTTTCATAAGCTTTCCATTGATGTGGTGCCACAAACTTTCCCCTTTATAGCAATCCATTGGCTGCAAGTTGGACAAAATGCTAAGTGATTGAGTGACAGTAATTACTTTCTTCTTTCTGTCATCTCTCTCATACTTCATTATTTGTATTATTAATATTGTCAAGTTTTTCTGTTTCTTTTTAGAAATTTTTTAACGTAACTTTATTTTCTGAGGAATAATCTAGATAATATATTCTATAAACTTGTTTAGTTAGTTAAATGTAACTCCAATACATTGCATTATAGTAAGTGTAAATGAATAACTGAAAGGCACATTTGTGAAACCCTCTTAAGTTATGGCATCTCCCACCTTTTCAGCAGGAGACCTCCCATATGACCAGCTTACATATGGTCTTAGTGAAGATTCCAGTGTCAATTTCATAGTAAGTATTAGTAAAGCCTATTTTTTCTTACTTATTAAATAAAAATAAATAGAATGTCCTTGAATGAACTTGTTATTGATAATCTCATTGTTTCTAGATCTGTACCCCAACTATTTTCCCTCAGCTCAGTTGTTCATGCAGATATCTGCTTTAGACTTAGAATTTTCTGAATCTCTTTTGGTACAGGGAAGGACATCTGAAAGAAAGGAATACAGAGCCCAGAAATAGATTTATGTGCACATATGTGAATTCGGATAAATGCCATTTCAGACCAATTACTAAAAGATGAAGAATTAAATAAATATTATTTGGATCATTGGTTAACTACTTAGACAAAAAGTAGAGTCTTCCATCTTATTTATTCACAAACACAGAAAATATTCCAGATATTCCAGATGGCTTAATTTTTTCTTTCTTTCTTTCTCTCTCTCTCTCAACCATGCCCGGCTGCTATTTCATCCCTTTCTGTCACCATCCTTATTCAATGAATACCTTTAGGTGTAGTAAATAATGATGGCAAAGAAACTGGAAAACATATGGAAAAAAAATCTAAATGAACATTGTAGAAAACACACAAGTGATAATTATGACTCATTTTGAGGTATAAATGCCAAATAGAACTGTGATGCTGGAAAGAAATGAGCTAAAGGCACAAAGGTCATCTGAATTAAAGCATTCTGTTATTCTGAAGAAGGTAGAGACATTGATTAATTTATACCTTGTTAAATCACATATTAAGGGTAACTATTAAAGTAATAAAAATAACATAAACTTGTGAAAACCAGTATAGAGAAGAAAAATATTAATTTGTTTTAATACAAGTTAGGAAAGGAAAAAAGAAGTAAAGAAATAGCATAATTAATAAAAGGTGCACAAAAATGCAAGTATGTCAGTGTCAAACTAAATGAACTAAAATCACTGGTTAGCAGATCATATCTTAGATTGGATAAAAATGCAAATCCCAACAATATACTGTTTACAGGAGACAGAGACAAAGAAATCCATAATATTAGAAAGGGTAAAAGTAAAGGGATGGTAAGAGTTATAACTAGGACCAAGCCAATCATAAACGTAAGTACTATCTTAATTGCTATGTTAATAGTGGACCAAGTAGTTTGGTCTACTAATTAAGTTAGTATATTGGCAAAGAACATTATTAGGGATAAATTGCATCATTACATAACATGAGGAAGAATTCACCAGCAAGATGTCACAAATCTGAACATGTATATATTTAATAAGCAAAGAAACCTGACAAAATTACAGGATAAATGGACAAATCCACAATTACTATGGGAGATTTTAACATAGCCCTTTAAGTAATTAATATATCAACCAATTCGTATGGATAGAGAAAATTAACCCCACAATCATAAAATTTTATTTGTAATGGTTGATACAAAGCTTGGTATAATGATTAAATGTACACGTTGCACCCAACAATTGAAAACTACACATCCTTTTTTTGCACACATATAACATTCACAAGTATTGTTAAGTAGGGCCACAAAACAAAACAAATGCCAAAAAAATCAATATCACACAGATTATATTCTCTAACCAAAATACAATTACATTAAAAATCAATAATAAAAACTCTTAAATACCCCTACCTTCTGAATTTTTTGAATTAAGTAACTCATGGGTAAAAGATGAATAGAAACTGCGTGCTTAAAACTAAATACTAAAACAATACTGGGAGAGGAATGTATAACCTTGAATGCTCGTAGTAGAAGAGACTGCAAATATATTAACTAAGCATCAACTCAAGAAGAGAAAAATAAGAGCGACAAAGAATGTCCAAAGAAAGTAAAAGGAAATAAAGAATTAAGAAAAGTGCAGCTATTCATTAAATAGAATTCAAAAAAATGAGGGGACTCAAATTCTGGTTGTTTAATAAACTCTGAGAAGATAAATGAAGAAAAAAAAGGGCATAAACTTCAAAGTGAAAGAGAGAAATATAATAGATATACTAAAATTCATGAAATTTATGTTAAAATTAGACAATTCCTCCCTTAGGCAAACTTTCCCAAAACGGGGGAACGTTTTTTACTTCACTTAATGAAGTAACTTTATAATCTTCATATGGAAACCAAACAAAGACAAAAGGAGAAATAACAGACAAATCTTATTTATACACACGTAAAAAATATTAATTATTAATAAATGAAATACAGCACTGTATATTAAAAACTTATGAGGCATAACCAGGTAGGGATTATCCAGAATACAAGCATAGTTTATTATTCAAAAAATCCATGAATATAATATACCCAATTAATATGTTTTAAAAGAAAAACCATATATTTATCTCAGTATATGCCGAAAAGAATTTAATGAAATTAAACATCACATTATGATTAATATCAATAAAAAAAATCCTTTTGGTAGGCCGGTAATAGAAGGAAAACAACTTTCTGTAACCTTTTAATGGTCTCTACGAAAACCATACTCCCAACATAACAGTCAAACATTCAAAGCATTCTCTTTAAAATTAGATAAAGAAATCTACTATCATGGCTTCTAGTCAATGTTATCTCTGGTTTAGCCAGCATAGTAAGACAACATATGAAGATTGGAACTAATCAAGCAAAAAAAGCTGTTACACACACACACACACACACACACACACACACACACACACACTTGATGTGAAGTGAAAGTTTAGGAAAGGACAGGGACTCTGTGAGTAACACATAACCTCCAAAGTCTAACCTCAGTCAGTTCTGCTTTACTGACTGGTGACCCAGAGAGTAGAGAAAAAATTTATTCACTTCAGTTGCAATCCACATTGCAGTTTTGCTCCTTATGCATTTTCTCATCAATTAAAGAATTAAACACAGTAAAACAAATATCATTAGTAAAAGTTTATATCTTCTGCTAGATTTGATTCTGTTTTTAGACTTTTTCACTTTCAGTATGAAAAACAGTGTTACACTGAATGTTTTTGGTCTTCGTATGTATTGGTTCGTCTTTTTAAAATGTATTTTATTACATTTGCATGAGTGGGATTAATAGGTCAAAATTTTTGAACTGTGGCTATTGAAATACATTGACAAATTTCTAAAGCAATTTGCCGTGGTCCTGGTAAGGTATATGACAAATATTAGTAAGTGAGCTTCTAAATATATGATTAATTTGTAAATTAAAGGATTCGTTAAATGGTGCTTATACTTGGATAGTAGTGTTTTACTAATTCGTGTATATGGTACATCAGTCTTTTTATTTTTAAGAAATAGACTTTGTATTGCAAAATAAGTTGCCAATACTTAGTTTTACTTGTATTTTATTTATGTTTATTTATTACTATATACATTGTTATTGAAGCCAGAATTTGGGGGCTTTGTTACACAATTCAAACTTTTTATATGTTTACAATTTTTCTAACAAAAAAGCTCTGAGAAATTTGATTAATAATGAATAAAAGCTGAAACTATATAAGAAAGAGATTAATTTTTAAAAAATCTTGCATTTTTGTATGTTGAAATATTTTGCTGCATTTGATTTCCTGAGACAGAAGAAGAAAAGGATCATTTAGTCATGCTGTATATATACTCAAAAGGCAGTACAAACTAATGGGTAAGATAACAAACTTAGAATCAAACTGCCGGCATTTAAATTCCAGCTCTACTGTGTATCAGCTCCAGGACCTGAGACAAATTGCTTTACATTTCTTAGCTTCAGTTTTGTCTGTAAAAATGGGCCTAATAAGGTTGTTGGGAAGACTATATGAGCCATGTGTATAAAGCACTTAGAATAATACCTGGTCCCTAGTCAGCATTCAATAAGGCTTAGCTGTTATCATGGGAAAATGTACTTGTTATATACCAGACATGTGCTATATATTAGGTTAATAGAAACTGTAGTCAACCTCTACTACTCTTTGGTTCCATCATATTTTTCTTATTTTTAATTTTGGTGCATTTTATGCTCAGAGTGATCGTTGTTTCTATTTTGTTCCTTTGTTTCTGGGTAGGTGGAAACAATGTGTTCAACATATGTAGTCTTTGTAGGATAGAGAGGGGATGGGCATGGAAGATATCAAAGAGGAATTTCTCTGATTTTGGTTTGAATTTTCTCTCCTTATACTCTTGAATCCTCATTTTGTTATTTTCCTCTTTCTTATTTTCCAGATTAAATGCCTTAATGGATAAAGAAAAATTGGATGGTAAGATTGATTATTGTAACTGTGCAATGGATTCCTCAGTGGAAAACATGTATGTAAACAAAGTGTGGGTTCAATGTGAGAATGAAAATTGTTTGAAATGGAGATTGTTGTCAAGTGAGGATGCAGCCAAAGTTGATCATGATGAACCATGGTACTGCTTCATGAACACTGATTCAAGATATAATAACTGCTCAATTTCTGAAGAAGACTTCCCTGAAGAGTCTCAGCTTCATCAGTGTGGATTTAAGATTGTCTATTCACAGCTCCCTCTTGGAAGCCTGGTTTTGGTAAAATTACAGAATTGGCCAAGGTAAGGTTTGTGTTGTTTTATGACTTTTGAGGTATAGTCTTGCCAGGTTTATGAATATTAAAAATCTTTTTGAAGATTCAACATTTTTCTTTTGTCTACTTGTTTCTTGATTTCTTATCATTGTTCTTTTCTATACTTCTTTGGATTTTTTTTTCTAGCTTTTTAAATGGGAAAGTTAGGTAACTGAATTCAAATCTTATTTTCTTCCCAATATAGGCAATTAAAGCTACAAACTTCTCTTCAAGTAGTGTTGTAGCTTCATCATACAAATTTTGATATACTATGTTTTATTATTCATTTTGAAATATTTACTGATTTTCTTTGTCGTTTCCTTTTTGAAATGGGTTATTTAGAAGTGTGTCTTTAAATTACCAAATATTGGGGAATTTTAATGTATCTTATTGCATTCTAATTTAAATCTGTTATAATCAGTTTCAAAGATTCTTATTGTATGGCCCACCGTACCTTCTTGTGGCATATATTATTGATATTTCATAGTCATTTGAAAAGAATGTATTCTGTAATTGTTACCTAGATACCTAAAATATTTTTTCTTTAGATTTATGTTGATTTATTATATTCCAATATTTCCCATTCTGGTTTGGTTTTCCCAAGTATGCAGTGTGCACTTTCATCATATAACTTCAAGTCTTATTTTTAGCTGAGGTTTATTAAATTATAACCTATTATATTTGTTGTGTTGCATTGCTTTGATTTTCTTATTTTAGGATTCTGATATTACTTATGGTGGATGTTTGTCCATCTTTTGTATTACCTTTTCTTGAACTGTGTTTATCTTTTCAATTTTTTAAAATTTCTTTTTTTTTCTGAAGGTATATAAATTGCTTTTTTTCTTCTGGTTTAGTCTTTTTTGTCAAAATCACAAAAAAAATTTCATTAATTATGTTTCTTCTCTTTTCAAATCTTTTTCTTTTAATTGTAATTTTTTAGGTTCAGGGATACATATGCAGGTTTGTTGTATAGGTACACTTGTTTGATGGGGGTTTGTGGTGAAGATTATTTCATCACCCAGGTATTAAGCCTAGTATTCCTTAGTTATTTTTCCTAATCCTCTCCTTCCTCCCACCTTCCACCCTCTGGTAGGCCCTAGTGTCTGTCATTCCCTCCTATATGTCCATGTGTTCTCATCATCAAATCTTTTTCTCTAATCACTTACTTTATTTTTTTTAGTTTTTCTAATTATAATTTATGTTGCTTTTTTTCATTACTTGCATTATTTTCTTAATTTCTATTATCTCAATTTGAACTTTCAGGTACAATTTTGATCTTTGTAAGGCCATGCCTCTGTGATAAGCTTTCACTTTTTGGTAGGGCATTTACCATAACATCTTTATATTAGATTCTGCTATAATCTTTTCTTCCTGAGTACTTTTATATGAAATGGCTTCTTATTTGTTCAGAAGGCAAGAGGGAGTAATACGTTTTTTTCAGTTCATTTTCTCTCTGTTCAGATTGGTTTATTCCTATTGTTCTCTTTTTAAGTTCACTGATTCTTTTCTCTGTTATATTCATACTGTATTGAAAGTATCCATTGAGCTTTTAAAAATACTGTATTTTCAATTCTAAAATGTTCATTTAGTTCTTTATATTTCCTATTTGTTTACTAGACTTTATATTATTTTCATTTTGGATCTTATTTAAACCTATTTAGCAGGCTGCTTTTGCTACTACATCAGCAGGATATATGGGAGCACCTCTTTGTTACTCCCACGTGGGAGTAAGAGTCGAGGTTCTCCACTCAGCCTCTATTGATTTCCAAGGTAGGGAAGGGTGCCTCAATTCCACTGGGCGGAGGAGAGAGTTCAAGCTCCCCACTCACAACCCTAGCTAGTAGGGGTAGGACGAACTTTTCATTGTTGCCAGGTGAACTTCATTGACACCATAGGGGGAGGGTCTTGTTAACACTGGAAGGTGGTAAAAATCTCGGCTTCCAGCTAAGCCTTTTCTGCCACCACCTGAGCAGGAAGGGTGCTCCATTATTACTGGGTGATTTGCAGTCCAGGCTCACCATTGGCCTTTGGTATTGGGGTAAATGTGGAGGCCATATATTTTCCATGACGTTTTTCTGGGATAGAGCAGTTATTCTGTATAAGTTTTCTGTCTTGCTCGGCTCCCCCTATCCTGGTCCTTTGGCTAAAAAGAGCAGGCTTCACTGGAGCTTTTTTTCTTTGTCTGGTTGCACTCACCGGTGTTTCTGGGTTACTGACTTCTTCAGTACCCAGCTGAGGAATATAAAGTGACAAGAAACTCGCTGCCATGTCATTCCTCAAGTCACAGGATCCCTAGCTAGTCTATCATTTTCTCTGTGACTTTGAGAATCTTTTTATGTTTTTTTCATATATAACATACAGATTTATTGATAGAAGGAGAAATACAAAGAAATGAATCTACTTCTTGTTGAGAACCATACGTTGGAGAATAGTTGCTGTTTGTTTTTTAGCTTGTTCCCCCCCTACTTCAAAGTTCCAGAGCCCTTATTTTACTGTTTTCTCAAAGTATCAAAAATATGGCCTGTTCTTAAATTTCCTAGGTTTTTCTCTCCCTCATGTTTACTTTTAAATTTTTTTTTTATTATTATTATACTTTAAGTTCCAGAGTACATGTGGATAACGTGCAGGTTTGTTACATATGTATACTTGTGCCATGTTGGCATGCTGCACCCATCAACTCGTCAGCACCCATCAACTCGTCATTTACATCAGGTATAACTCCCAATGCAATCCCTCCCCCCTCCCCCTCCCCATGATAGGCCCGGGTGTATGATGTTCCCCTTCCCGAGTCCAAGTGATCTCATTGTTCAGTTCCCACCTATGAGTGAGAACATGCGGTGTTTGGTTTTCTGTTCTTGCGATAGTTTGCTGAGAATGATGGTTTCTAGCTGCATCCATGTCCCTACAAAGGACACAAACTCATTGATTTTAATGGCTGCATAGTATTCCATGGTGTATATGTGCCACATTTTCTTAATCCAGTCTGTCACTGATGGACATTTGGGTTGATTCCAAGTCTTTGCTATTGTGAATAGTGCCGCAATAAACATACGTGTGCATGTGTCTTTATAGCAGCATGATTTATAATCCTTTGGGTATATACCCAGTAATGGGATGGCTGGGTCATATGGTACTTCTAGTTCTAGATCCTTGAGGAATCGCCATACTGTTTTCCATAATGGTTGAACTAGTTTACAGTCCCACCAACAGTGTAAAAGTGTTCCTATTTCTCCACATCCTCTCCAGCACCTGTTGTTTCCTGACTTTTTAATGATTGCCATTCTAACTGGTGTGAGATAGTATCTCATTGTGGTTTTGATTTGCATTTCTCTGATGGCCAGTGATGATGAGCATTTTTTCATGTGTCTGTTGGCTGTATGAATGTCTTCTTTTGAGAACTGTCTGTTCATATCCTTTGCCCACTTTTTGATGGGGTTGTTTGTTTTTTTCTTGTAAATTTGTTTGAGTTCTTTCATTTTTATTTATTTTAATTAATTGACTTTATTTAGGTTTGCAGAAAAATGGAATGGAAAGTATGGAGAGTTTCCCCATATCCCCTTCTCCCTCTGACACCCACGGTTGCCCCACCATCAACATCTCACACTGGTGTGGTACATTTGTTATAATCTAGGAAATAGCATTCACTCATCATTATCAATTAAGTCCATAGTTTACTTTAGGATTCATTCTTTGTGTTACATATTCTGTGGGTTTTAACAAATGTATAATGACATGTGTCCACCATTATAGTATATGCAGAATAGTTTTATTGGCCTAAAAATTCTCTGTGTTTCTCCTATTTACCCTTCCATTCATCCAAACTCTTGGTGACCATTTATCTTTTTACCATCTTCATAGTATTGTATTTTCTAGAATGCCATATAGTTGGGATTGTATAGTATTTAGCCTTTTCAGACTATCTTCTTTTTTTAGTAATATGCATTTACGTGTCTTCCATGTCCTTTTATGGCTTGATTACGCATGTATTTTTGCAACTGAATGATATTCCATTGTCTATACGTAGGACAACTTATCTCTCCATTCGCCTACTGAAGGAGATCTTGGTTACTTCCAAGTTTTGGCAATTATGAATAAAGCTTCTATACATCCATGTGCAGGCTTCTATGTGGACCTGTTTTCAGTTCCTTCGGGTAAATACCAAGAAGTGCAGTTGCTGGCAGTGTGCTATGAGTATGTGTGGTGTTGTTTGTTTTTTAAGAAAATGCTAAACTGTCTTCCAAAGTGGCTGTATTATTTTGCATTCCCAACAATGTTGCTTCACCTCCCTGCCAGCATTTTGTGTTACCTGGATTTTGGCCATTCTAATAGGTGTGTAGTGGTATTTCATTGTTTTAATTTGTATTTTCCTAAGGACATATGCTTTTGAGTATCTTTTTATATGCTTATTTGCCATCTTGTATATCTTCTTTGGTAGGGTGCCTGTTAAGATTTTTTGCCCATTTTAAAATCTGGTTGTTCATTTTCTTATTGTAAAGTTTGAAGAGGTCTTTGTATATTTTGGATATCACAGTCTTATCAGATATATATTTTGCAAATATTTTCTCCCACTCTGTGGCTTGTCATCTTATTCTTTTGACATTGACTTTGCAGAGCAGATTTTTTTTATTTTAATGAACTCCACTTTATCATTCTTTTCTGTCATGGTTGGTGCCTTTGATGTTATATCCCCACTTTTATTTGTATCTTCTTTTTCCTTTGTTTCTTATTGATCCTGTCCTCTTCAGTTTAGGTTTTGCTCCCAGTAGTTTCTCATTCTGTGAACTTTTTAAAAAAATTTTATTTAATTTTATTATTATTTTTTTTGAGACAGAATCTCGCTCTGTTGCCCAGGCTGGAGTGCAGTGGCGCAATCTGGGTTCACTGCAAGGTCTGCCTCCTGGGTTCATACCATTCTCCTGCCTCAGCCTCCCAAGTAACTGGGACTACAGGCACCTGCCAATACACCTGGCTAATTTTTTGTATTTTTAATAGAGACGGGGTTTTGCCATGTTAGCCAGGATGGTCTCGATCTCCTGACCTCATGATCCGCCTGCCTTGGCCTCCCAAAGTGCTGGGATTACAGGTGTGAGCCACCGTGCCCAGCCCCTGTGAACTTTTATCCTGGAATGAATCTTGGTTGGTTCGTAGGGCCCACACTTTTCCAACACTTTCAGATTTTGTTGCAATCCATCTCACAGTTTTGGCTGCTGTTCTTAGTTCAACTTGCTGCACTTTCCTGTCAATGCTTGTTGCAAGTTTGAAGTCCTCATTCCTCCTCCTCCCACCCTCCTTCCTCTCAAATAGATGCTAATATTATGTGGGGGTCATACAATTTTTAGTAGTTTGTGCCCATTTGCTCCTATTTTGGTGTTCATGTGGGTAGGTTACCACTTAGTTTCATTATAGGTGGTGTGCGTCAGGTTTGGTTTTGCTATTATAGTTGCCCTAACTGTATTTATGGGGAAATTTCAGGATATTCTAAAACTATACCACCATTACTGCTATCTTTCCGGAATCCCTTACTATTTTACATTGCATTTTTCAACATAACATTCTTAAATGTATATTCTAGCTTACTACCTTGTTTTCATTCATGTTCAACTATTCCCCATGAAGAAAATAGGATTTTGGCTTTCATAGAGAGACTATGGTGGTCTTATTCCCCCCACTCCACACACACACACAGCCTTTAAATCAATACCTAGATGTATGTTCTTGCTCTATCACTTATGGTTATGGCTGAATTATGTTCTCTCAAAATTCATATGTTGAAGTCTCTAACCCCCAGTAGCTCAGAATGCGACCATATTTGTAGATATGATTCTTAGAGAGGTAATTAAATGAAAATGAGACCAAAGTAAGATGGACCCTAATCCAATATGACTGGCCTCCTTATAAGAAGAGGAGATTAGAACCCAAGACGTGCACAGAAGAAAGACCATGTAAGGACACAGCAAGAAGGTGGACGTCTGTAAGCCAAGGAGAGGGGTTTCAGAAGAAACCAAACATGTCAACATATTAGTCTTAGATGTTAATCCCCCACAACTATGAAAAAATAAATTTCTATTGTTTAAGCCACCCAGTCTGTGGTATTTTGTTATGGCAGCCCTAGCAAACTAATGTGCTTACTATCTTTGCACATATGGGAAATCTAGAAAAATGTGGCCTTTGTTACTGAGGGCTTTTCTAAAGATCAAATGTGATAATGTTGTTTAAAAATTATATTGTTAATCGGCTTCCATGTAATAATTTAGGAGGGACATCAAGAGGAAATAGTTACGTAAGAAAAAATGTTTTAAAAGACACGAATATGAACACTTATTTTATGAGAATTTATGAAGGTATTTGTAGTCCCACATAATTTTTCTTATTTCTAATTAACATTTTGAAAGCACAGTGTTTGTTTCCTCTAATGAAAATTCTGAAGTTTTAATTCTAGCTAAAAAAAATTGATTTTTTTGTCACTGTGTCTGAAATACTGTGTTAGAAATTTGATTAAAACTTTTCTTTTGAAGTATTGTGCTGGTCACTGAGGCTTAAGACTTAAAAATGAAACATGTTTTACCCCAGTCCCTCAATTATCTCTAATCTATGATTAGGGACATCAAAATGCCCAAAAAATACAGCTCTGTCTACCTTCTTATTTACTGGAGAGTAGAATGCATCTGACTAAGTTGTCACATATATTTCTCTTTATAAACTAAGTTGAGCACACAAAATACAGATTAAGAAACTCAAATCTACTTATATTGCTTATTCAGTAGCACAAATATATAGAAAGATAATAACAGGATAAATTACAATAGGGAAATATAAAGATAGAATTAACCTACTAGAAACAAATATTAGTTCTTAATTAAGCAATGTCATAGATGTTGAAGTTCCAAGTGGAAAGATTAGCTGCTGGCCCCAGAGATACCTAGTGGTGTAGCATTATCTGTGTCAGTTCTCTTTAGCCTATGGCCTTACATATAGCTTCTAAGGCTCAGAAACTCAATCTTGTCAACATATCAGAGTAATTCTTTCTCAAAAAAGTTGACTATAATAAAGCTAGCTAGAGACTGATACAGAATCTAGAACTGCTTTGTATCTATATAATAAAAACAAATAATTGTCAAGAGAATAGCACTTTCTTTTCCTATGTGCAGATTCCAAGAATAATCAAATTATAACAGTTATATTTACTTCTACATTCTGGCACAGCATATATTTATGTACTTATAAAAATATATATGTAGGCCAGGTGCGGTGACTCACGCCTGTAATCCCAGCACTTTGGGAGGCCAAGGCAGGAGGATCACCTGAGGTTGGGAGTTCGAGACCAGCCTGACCAACATGGAGAAACCCTGTCTCTACTAAAATTTCAAAATTAGCTGGGCATGGTGGTGCATGCCTGTAATCCCAGCAACTCTGGAGGCTGAGGCAGGAGAATCGCTTGAACCCGGGAGATAGAGGTTGCAGTGAGCCAAGATAGCCCTATTGCACTCCAGCCTGGGCAACAAGAGCAAAACTCCATCTCAAAAAAATTATATATATATATATATGTGTGTGTGTGTGTGTATATATATGTAGCATTTTGCTTTTGGGTTGTGCCTTTATATACTAGGATATGGAAACATCTGCATGTACTACAAAGATAAAACTCTCCACAGTGTTCAAGCAGCCTTGTTTTTAAGAAAATTGATCATACACTATTGTTTTTGGCTAGAAAGAGTCTGGACTCTTTAGAGAAAAAAATAGTGCATATCTCACTTAATTCAGGAAGATATATCATGAAGCAGAAACTAGGCTCTGTTACGGTAACTACTTCAGGAATATTTACACAGATATTTGACAAAGCTCTGTCAAAAATATGAAAATTAATTTATAGAAAATATATTTGCATTCTATTATAGTCCAGTTTGGTAATAAAATATGGCTTTAAGTTAACAAAGCAATCAAGTGATACTTTTTAGACACAGTATATAAATTGATAAATTGAGATTTCTACTAGATCCTTTTAGTATTATAAATTATTAATTGATTACTTTTCATTTGCATTATTTTGCATATGAATTAATATACTCATAATGTGTGTGTCTGAAAGGAAAACTTCCCTTTTCCATCAGCCCCTGCAATTAGGTACAGTTCAGAGAGTTCTTGGCAAATATAACATTTAGTCATGATTCCAACTCATCCATTTTGTTTCCAACAGTTTAGGGAAAAGCCCCAAGTAAAGTTTGCTCTCCACTTATACATCCAAACCACTATTTAAACATGAAGTCATGTATTTCTAATTGGCTACGTGGCACCTGAAACCATGATTAAACTTCAACTTCTATGGGGGCAATAATTATCTTATTAAAGATCATTTCTACTGGATAACAAATATGTAAAACATGAGTTTTTTCCTGATACATTGGCATTCCCTTGAGCTTACTTGTCCTGTCAAAATTTGCCCTTTCCTCTAATGGATTTCAATGACTGGTATCTATTTGATTTTGTTGCATTTGTGCATTTTACTTCTCACCACCCACAGATTCTAAAATTGATCATACACTTTTCTTGTAATTCTGCTAACTTTCCTTTGGGTTGCCCACTCTTCTCCCTTTCCATCATTAAATCTCCTGATAATGCTTCAGAATTTCTCATCCCAGTAAAAGGAAAAATAGAGAAATGGAAGTGCAGAATGCATTATCATGGTTGACAGTGTCTGAACTCAGAATGAGGTCAGCGTGAGGGCAAAAAGTGGACATCAGCTTTCTTCAAACACCTCAAGTCAGAAAAGATGATGAATGTAGGAGATAAGGAGAAGTAATCGTGTTTTCTACATCTATTGTCTCTGCTCAGCTTTTCCTTTAGTTTAGCACATTCATTTTTAACTGTGATATACAGACTAAGAGTCAAACAATTTCCCTCTGTCTCATGAAGAAATACTGAAGTGCCCCATTTATTTGGACATGTGACAATATCTTTCACAATTTGTCTTTAGATCGGCATGCAAGATTTTCTATGATTTAATATGTTTAAATATGAACAGAAGCTTTTTCTTTCATTAGCATCTAATTCTTTTTGAGAGTCGTCTCTGTTTTTTATTTATATTTATAAAGTAATAATTTAAAATGAATACTCTTAGACCCAATAGAGATGTGATTTATCAAAGACTATCAAAATAGCCACTCATGTTATATATAATAACTGCAAAATACTTCCCACTTTTATGACTTAAGTGTGAGAAATCTTGAGACTATTTTATGCTACTTTTAATTTGATATTGCTTGACAATAATCCTTTGAGAAATTTTAAATCACCAACTATTAAATATAAATCTCTTACATTTTACAGTTTTAACACTGTAATGTAACAATTATGGATTGGTTGCTTTTAAAATAGATGTTAATTAGGTTGAAACACCCATTGTTCCTAAATTTCTGTTAAGTTGGGGTCTCCATTGCTGCTGCCATGGAGTCTCCATTTCTGCTTCTTAGTGAGATCTTCCTTCGAGTGGGCTCCTTCAGAAATGTAAATTTCCAGTGTAAGTTTACAAGGTAAACTCCGCTCAAGTTTGCTCTTAAGGACAGCCTAATAACAGTCACCAAACAATGAGATACTGTGGTGTGAACCTGATAATAACCAGATAGTCGGCTTCATTGAGGTCCTGAGGCTACAACTGACTTTTTGTTATCACTTAGAGTTCTTTTAACATATTAGGCTTTATGGGTTCCAGACAGTTGGAAACAATGTGTAATGCTCTAGACCTTCCTCTTCTAAAACCTATGACTGCCAGGTAGTCCTCTACCTATGCTTTCCCTAACTCAGAGGCACAAGAGCCACAGAACTCTGCTCAGCCTCCAGGGAGCAACTGAACATCTACTTCATTCTCACATTCCACCATCTCTGTTGACTGTGCACCCATGTCACCACCTCCTGGCAGTAGAGTTGGGACTCGTCAACTTCCTAGAATCTGAATTTTTATGTCACTAAATACCAAGCATGAAATATTTTTATTAGTTTACATTGTTTTGTTAATTATAATCAGTAATGATATGGTTTGCCTCTGTAACCCACCAGAATCTCATCTTGAATTGTAATCTGAACTGTAATCCCCATGTGTTGGGGGTGGGACCTTGTGGGAGGTAATTAGAACATGGGAGCAGTTCCCCCATGGTGTTCTCATGATACTGAGTGAGAGATCATGAGATCCAATGGTTTTATAAAGGACTCCCCCCCACCTCACTTCACTTGGCACGATTTTCACTTCTCTCTCCTGCTGCCATATGAAGAAGGATGTGTTTGCTTTCCCTTCTGTCATGATTGTACGTTTCCTGAGGCCTCCCCAACCATGTGGAACTGTGAGCCAATTTAACCTCTTTCCTTTATAAATTACCCAGTCTTGGGTATTTCTTCATAGCAGCGTGAGAACAGACTAATACAGGAAATTGATACCACACAGAGTGGGGTACTGCTATAAAGATACCCCAAAATGTGGAAGCAACTTTGGAACTGGGTAGCAGGCAGAGATTGGAACAGTTTGGAGGGCTCGATAGAAGACAGGAAGATGTGGGAAAGTTTGGAACTTCCTAGAGACTTGTTGAATGACTTTGGCCAAAATGCTGATAGTGATATGGACAATGAAGTCCAGGCTGAGATGGTCTCAGATGAAAATGAGGAACTTCTTGGGAACTGGAATAAAAGTGACTCTTACTATGCTTTAGCAAAAAGACTGGCAGCATTTTACCCTTGCCCTAGAGATTTGTGGAACTTTGAACTTGAGAGAGATGATTTAGGGTATCTGGTGGAAGAAATTTTTAAGCAGCAACGTGTTCAAGAAGAGACTTGGGTGCTCTAAAAAGCATTAAGTTTTATGTATTCATTCACAAAGATATGGTTTGGAATTGGAATTTATGTTTAAAAGGGAAGTAGAGCATAAAAGTTTGGAAAATTAGCAGCCTGATGATATGATAGAAAAGAAAAACCCATTTTCTGAGAAGAAATTCAAGCCAGCTGCAGAAATTTGCATAGTAACAAGAAGCCAAATGTTAATCACCAAGATAATGGTGAAAATGTCTCCAGGGCATATCAGAGGTCTTCATGGCAGTCCCTCCCTTCACAGGCTCACAGACCTAGGAGGAAATAATGGTTTCATGGGCCAGGTCGAGGGCCTTGCTTCTTTGCGTAGTCGTGGGACTTGGTGCCCTGTGTCCCAGCCATGGCTAAAAGGAGTCAAATACAGCTCAGACCATTGCTTCAAAGGGTACAAGCCCCAAGCCTTGGCAGCTTACATGTGGTGTTGGGCCTGCAGGTACACAGAAACAAAGAATTGAAGTTTCAGAACCTCCACCTAGAGTTCAGAGGATGTATGGAAATGCCTGGATGTCCAGGCAGAAGTTTGCTTCAAGGACAGAGCCTTCATGGGAGAACCTCTGCTACGAGAGTGCGGAAGGGAAATGTGTGGTTGGAGCCCCCACACAGAGTCCCCACTGAGGCACTGCTTAGTGGAGCTGTGAGAAAAGGGCCACCTTCTTCCAAACCCCAGAATGGTAGATCCACTGACAGCTTGCACTGTGCAACTGGAAAAGCCACAGACACTCAATGCCAGCCTGTTAAAGAAGTTGGGAGGGGGACTGTACCCTGCACAGCCACAGGGGTGGAGTTGCCCAAGGCTGTGGGAGCCCACCTCTTGCATCAGTGTAACCTGGATGTGAGACATGGAGTCAAAGGAGATAATTCAAAGCTTTACGATTTGACTGCCCCACTGGAGGAGACTGTAGCCCCTTCGTTTTGGCCAATTTCTTCCATTTGGAATGGGTGTATTTACCCAATGCCTGTACTAATATTGTATCTAAGAAGTAACTAACTTGCTTTTGATTTTACAGGCTTATAGACAGAAGGGACTTGCCTTGTCTTAGATGCGACTTTGGACCTGGAATTTTGGGTTAATGCTGGAATGAGTTAACACTTTGGAGGACTGTTGGAAGGGCATGATTGTGTTTGTAATGTGAGGGCATGAGATTTGGGAGGGGCCAGTGGCAGAATGATATGGTTTCGCTCTGTGTCCCCACCCAAATCACATCTTGAATTATAATCTGAATTGTAATTTCCACAGGTTGGGGGTGGGACCTTGTGGGAGGTGATTAGATCATGGGACAGTTCCTCTATGCTCTTCTCATGATACTAAGTAAGTTCTCGTAAGATTTGGTGGTTTTATGAGGAGCTTTCGCCCCTTCAGTTGGCACTTCTTTCAGTTCTCTGTCCTGCTTCCATGTGAAGAAGGACATGTTTGCTACCCCTTCTGCCATGATTGTAAGTTTCCTAAGGCCTCCCCAGCCATATGGAACTGTGAGTCAATTAAATTTCTTTCCTTTATAAATTACCCAGTCTCAGGCAGTTCTTTATAGCAGCATGAGAATGAACTAATACAAATAATAACTTTTTTATTTGGTTATGGGTTGTTTAGATTTATTATTTTATAACTTTGATATCAGTTGATAATTTAACAGATTAATAATCTACAGACCTCAAATTCAAACAATGTATGGATATTTTATTTTTGTGATTTCAGATTCTTTGTATACCTTCTTTAGATTTTAAAATTATCTAAATATAGTTTGAAGTCAGGTAGCGTGATGCCTCCAGCTTTGTTCTTTTGACTTAGGATTGTCTTGGCAATGCGGGCTCTTTTTTGGTTCCATATGAACTTTAAAGCAGTTTTTTCCAATTCTGTGAAGAAACTCATTGGTAGCTTGATGGGGATGGCATTGAATCTATAAATTACCTTGGGCAGTATGGCCATTTTCACAATATTGATTCTTCCTATCCATGAGCATGGTATGTTCTTCCATTTGTTTGTGTCCTCTTTTATTTCACTGAGCAGTGGTTTGTAGTTCTCCTTGAAGAGGTCCTTTACATCCCTTGTAAGTTGGATTCCTAGGTGTTTCATTCTCTTTGAAGCAATTGTGAATGGAAGTTCATTCATGATTTGGCTCTCTGTTTGTCTGTTACTGGTGTATAAGAATGTTTGTGATTTTTGCACATTAATTTTGTATCCTGAGACTTTGCTGAAGTTGCTTATCAGCTTAAGGAGATTTTGGGCTGAGACAATGGGGTTTTCTAAATATACAATCACGTCATCTGCAAAAAGGGACAATTTGACTTCTTCTTTTCCTAACTGAATACCCTTGATTTCTTTCTCTTGCCTGATTGCCCTAGCCAGAACTTCCAACAGATATAAGATATAAGTGGGGATATATGTTTTGTGAAAAGTCATTAAAATTCAAAGGAGGAAGTTAATATGTGATTGATAGATGTGTTGATGTCTGCCTTTTTAAAAGCATCAAAATAATTACAAATGTTTTCTTTTGAAAGTTGGCCAGGGATACTTTGCCCTGACCGTTTTAAAGGGAAATATGTGACCTATGACCCAGATGGAAATGTTGAAGAGTATCACATAGAATTCCTGGGCGATCCTCATTCAAGATCATGGATAAAGGCAACCTTCGTTGGACATTATAGTATCACATTAAAGGTAGGTACAGTAACATCAAAACTTTATTCTTCTTGCACTTATTTTTAGTTATGGTAATTTTTATCTTTGATCATAAAATACAATTATTTGCTTTTAGATTTATATAAATAAATGTATGCTGTTTATTTAATTGAAATATTTGTATTTTTAGTGTTTTTCTCAAAGAAAGTAGGGACATAAAATCGTTGTGGGAGTTTTAAATTTTATTTTTCTAATGGCAATATAATAAAAATCAACTGAAGACTTTATGTGACTGCCTTTTGAAACAATTTTAAGACTATAATTTGGGAATTTTTACATTTTCTTGAGAAGAGGAGACCGTTATAGCCATAGCTCACAGGAAAAATTAATTATGGATTGCAACCAGCTTTTCAATTTCAAATGGAATATTTCATTTATACTAACTCCTTTGGTATCTTTTCGACTCTTTTTAAACTTTAAATCTCACACTACACTTAATGGATAGACTATTAGGTTAGTGCAAAAGTAACTGCGATTTTGCCATTACTTTTGCACCAACCTAATAGTTTCTCAAATTGATGAGAATAGGTAAACTGGACCTATTTCCAAGTATTTGGTTTAATAAGTATAAACCAATTAAATGACCTGTGTTTATATTCTAATACTGAAACTTTTCATCTGCAAATCATGCTTTTATTAAAACTTGATAAAAAGTAGATGTCAGAAATGTGGATAACTTTTACTTAATTTTAGTATTTTCTGTTTTTTCTTTTTTTTTTTTCTTTTTTTTTTGCGATGGCCAGCCTTGAATTACTGCGCTCAGGTGATCCTCCTGCCTCAGTCTCCCAAGTAGCTAAGTCTACAAGCATACACTACTGCGTCCAGCTGGATGTTTTTTGTTTTGTTAATAGTGAGATGTGTACATATTTAGAAATACAAATAAGTACATACACGTATTTAAAACATGCAATTTAATCCACAGTAAAATGAAATCTTTAAATATTGGGGTAATTTTAAATGGGCTTTTACTATATCTTTGGCAAATATATGGTAAAAACTATGTATTTTTTTACTCTTTTGTTTGGTATTTTATACTATTCAGTTTGAAGCAGGTAAGAGGGGAGGCTGTTTTTGTGAAAACATTTAAGTATGGAATAACGCCATATCAACCAATTTCATGCTAGTTGTGATCCAGTCATCTTTACATGAGGCATCTTCTCTGCTCTGATGTTTTGAATGTGCTCCTAGATACTTCTGCTGGCAATCACAGAAGACAGGATAGAATATTCCATCTGGGCCCCTTTATAAAGGATAGGGGAATCTTTTAGCTGCTCATGAAGCTGACCTTAGAATCTTAGCTCGGGATAGCTGAGATTTCCCTTGCTTTGAAGATGGAGATTGTATTGACTCCAATTTACGCTCTATTGCCTAGACTTCCCAGGGATTTAATCTTTTATGGTCCTTTCCACTTTGGAGCTCCTATATCCTCAAATGCTATCTCTATACTGCATCACATTGATCCAGATATTAAATACATGCCCCCGACTTCAGAAAAAAAGACAGGACCACTTACATGAAAAGTAATGTATAGTTAAACAATGTAGAGTTTTAAAAATATTTTCTAGAGGAGAGGTATGTAAATTGTACAAGTTGTCTGATCACTTTTTCTAAAACCGGATGAAGAATGATAGTCATGTATAATTTTCTCTGGTTATAGCTGATTAAATCTTACTTCATACACTATTTCAACATCATTTCCCTCTAAATTAATTCTTCTAAACTAATTACTTTAACAACTAATTAAATAATATTTCAGGATTTTCACTGAATATGGACTCTGTATTTTGCAGTACATATGTTAAGGTGGGATAGACATAAATTTGCCTACAAAGACCTGCATTATATGCATTTAAATTAAATTTTTTTTGTTTTGCTATGAAAATTTTAACTATTTTCTTTTGGTTCAATCATGTTTGTCTAGTCTTTTAAATAGTTAATTTAATAGGTACATGGTTGACATGTTTATGAGACCTCTGACTTAATTAATTTTATTGTTAAGAGCACAATAGTACTTAGTCATTCTCTAGTCATACAGATAATAGAGTTTTCCCCTGATAAATGGAACTATTTATTAATACACTGAGATATACTCCAGAAAATAGTTGAAGGTAATATTTTTATTGTAGATTTATAATTGATGTTAGTTTATATATTTTAGTTTTTAATAGGTAGCTATAAACATAGCTGAAATCCAGCTTCCTCTCTTATAAAGAAGCCTTGATATTCCTGAAAGTATTCAGAGATGGGATTCTGGGAAGATGGTAGAGTAGGAAGCACCATGAATATGTCTCTCCACCTAGACAACAATCAGACCCTGGAAGAATCTGTCTAATGTAACTATTTTTGAACTCGAGTCTATTGAAGACTTGAAACTTCCACGAAAAGGCTTGGACTGTATGCTGCAGTTAATTTCCATCAACTCTAGCTCTTAACACAGTTGCAGCTACCAGTCCCCATTCCCAGTCCTGTGGCAGACAGTTGCACATGTTTCTGGAGCATCTTGCACATAGCTTACAGGAGCTGAGGTGGGCAAAAACGACCTTGTTTTTCAAATATTGGGGATCTGTGCTGTAATCATCTATTGCTGCTGATGATCACAAAGGTTCAGACAATGAAAGAGGCAGCTACTGTTATTGTAATCTCCCTCATTTTTGCAAGCCCCTCCCCCTTCAGCCGAAGTGACTTCCAGGGGATTTAAAGGGCTGGCACCCTTTTGCACCACCACTTTCATTTTTCCATTTTTCCTCTTATGAAAGCCAGACATTAAACACTAGGAAATTTGAAACCAACTGCATATACAAGGAAAATTAGAAAGTGACTGCACAGGCAGAGGGAAAGGTGCAGGCTCAGAAAAGACCTGAGCAACACTCAAAGTTTTAGTTCAGGCTGATCCTTGGCACAAAGATAGCCTACAACAATAAAAAACAACAACAACAACAAAAAACACAAAAGCAATAACAAAAACAGCAAATTGTGGAGAAGAGGATGAATCTGATTTTCAAACTTATCACATTGTTAGACTTAAATGTCCAGTTTTCAACGAAACTTCATAAGGCCTATAAAGAAATAGGAAAGTATGGCTCATTTAAAGGAAAAAAAAAAATCAACAGATACTGTCCCTGAAAAAACTTGATGGCAGATCTTCTAGACAAAGACTTTAAAGCTACTGTCTTAAAGATGCTCAAAGAACTAAAGGAAGATTTTGAGAGTCAAGAACATGATGTACGAACAAAAGACAAATATGAATAAGGAAATAGAAAATCTAAAAGAAAACCAAAAGAAATTTAGGAACAGAAAAGTAAAACTGAAATGAAAAGTTCACTACAGGGATTCAAAGACAAATTAGAACACAGAGAAGAAAGAATCAGCAAACTTGAAGACAGAACAGTAGAAATTATTGAGTCTAAGTGTATTAGTCAGGGTTCTCTAGAGGGACAGAACTAATAGCATACATATATGTGTGTGTGTGTGTATATATATATGTGTATATATATGTATTTGTGTGTGTGTGTATATATATATATACACACATATATTTTTATATACCTACATATAAAGGGGAGTTTATTAAGTATTAACTTACATGATCACAACATCCACAATAGGCTGTCTGCAAGCTTGAGGAGCAAAGAGAACGAGTCCAAATCTCAAAACTGAAGAACTTGGAGTCTGATGTTTAAGGACAGGAAGCATCCAGCACGGGAGAAAGATGTAGGCTGGGAGGCTAGGCCAGTCTCTCCTTTTCACATTTTTCTGCCTGCTTTATATTTGCTGGCAGCTGATTAAATGTTGCCCACCCAAATAAGGGTGGCTCTGCCTTTCCCAGCCCAATGACTCAAATATTAGTCTCCTTTGGCAACACCCTCTCAGACACACCCAAGATCAATACTTTGTATCCTTCAATCCAATCAAGTTGACACTCAGTGTTAACCATCCCTTGGCGACTTGAACCTGTACACATCTCCTGAGATCATACATAGTCTTCAAATAAAGACAATAATAAGGTCATAATTATGCAGAACATAATACAACTATTCTTTGTACAATTGGAAATGCACCAGTTCTCAACCCAAATACTATTACATAAAGTTAGCAATACTTAAATGCTGATGTGAAGTCAATAAATCTTATGTCACATGATAAAGGAAAAAGGAAATAAAGTGAAGATATTTTCTTAGTACAAGTATATACGTGAACGAACATGTTTTTAACAAAGAATGGGGCAATACTCATGACAATTACAGTCCCATTTCTGCAGCTGGTCATGTGGTTGTAGCTGGTATTGATGACTACCTTCTTCTACTACCCATTCTGTATTCCTTTTGCCTTCAGTAAGCATCTCAGCAGGTCATGGTTTTTTTCCTGGTGAAGTGACCCAAACCTTCATTCCTGAGGGGTCTGGGCTATTTGTAGTCCTGCCTGGATTGCGCTGTTGTAGTTTGCCATTGACCTTAATCACAGGGCATGGTAATACTAAGAGAAACTCTCATGGATCTCCTGTATTCTATGCATACTCTTCCTTACCTCCATTGTGGAGTAGTAGACTGATTGCATCTTGATAGACCAGGTCAATCACCCCAGCCAACATTGTAACTCCCTTAGCCTTTTGACTTAAAGGTAGGAGGAGCCCAAAGTGTCCAGGTGGCAATCTTAACTTCCAGTTTAATGGAAACGTTATTGTGTCCTCTGATGGCAGCATTCCTCCCTCTGGAACTAAGACCTCTAGGACAGCAAAACATAATGTCACAGAAACTGGAAGCAAAAATTTTGCTAGTGGATCATTAGAGGTGATGGTGAGTGGTGCCACTTCCACTTCTACCTCTTGATTCCTGGACCTCTTGATTCCATGAATCCTGGCTATGGGAGAAACAGTACCATATATTAGATGCTGATTCAGAATATACACAGCCTTCTGGAGAACTTTGCCCCAGCAAAATATTGCCACCTAATTGGCATTATAATTGTGACTTCAAATGGCTATTCCACTGTTCTATCAATCCAGCTGCTCCAGGGTGATGGGTAACATAGTAAGACCAGTGAATTTTATGAGCATGAGCCCACTGCCATGCTTCTCTAGCTGTAAAGTGAGTGCCTTGATCAGAGACAATGCTGTGTGGAATACCATGACGGTGGATAAGGCATTCTGTGAGTCGACGGATGGTAGTCTTGGCAGAAGCATTGTGTGCAGGTTAGGCAGCCCATATCCAGAGTAAGTGTCTATTCCAGTGAGGACCTCTGCCATTTCCATGATGATAGACATCCAATATAATCAACTAGCTTCCAGGTAGCTGGCTGATCACCCCAAGGAATGGTGCCCATATCGAGGACTCAGTGTTGGTCTCTGCTGCTGGCAAATTGGGCACTCAGCAGTGGCTGTAGCCAGGTCAGCCTTGGTGAGTGGAAGTCCATGTTGCTGAGTCCATGCATAACCTCCATCCCTGCCACCATGGCCACTTTGTTCATGGGCCCGTTGGGTGATGACAAGGATGACTGAGAAAGAGGCTGAGTGGTGTCCACAGAACGCGGTCATCCTATCCACTTGATTATTGAAATCCTCCTCTTCTGGGGTCACCTGTTGGTGAGCACTCACATGGGGTACAAATATCTTCACAGTTTTTGACCACTCAGAGAGGTCCATCCACATACCTCTTCCCCACATTTTTTTGTTACCAATTTTCCAGTCGTGCTTCTTCCAAGTCCCTGACTATCCAGCCAAACCATTGGCTACAGCTCTTGAATCAGTATATAATCACACATCTGTAGATTTCTCCTTCCATGCAAAGTGCACAACCAGGTGCACTGCTTGAAGTTTTGCCTACTGGGAAGATTACCCTTCACAGCTTTCCTTCAGAGATGTCCTAGAAAGGGGCTATAGTGCTGCAGCTGTCCACTTTCGAGTGTGGTGCCTGCATATCATGCAGAACCATCTCTTCTGTCAGCTGATCACAGGGAATTCATCATGAGGCCATTGGTTCAGGCTGGGGGAGAGAAGGCAGGGTGGCAGGAGTGGAGACGGTGGAATTTGAGACACTTCCCCATGTAACTTACTTGTGCCTTCAGGACCTGCTTGAGCCCGATCACATATACCACTTCCATTTGATGGTGGAATTCTGCTGTGCACAACCCAGTTTATGGCTAGATGGGTCAGAAAGCACCTAGTTCATGATAGGCAGTTCAGGTCACATGGGGACTTGCTAATCCATAGTCAAATGTTCAGTTTCCACCAAAGTCCAGTAACAGGCCAAGAGCTGTCTCTCAAAAGGAGAGTAGTTATCTGCAGAAGACGGCAGGGCCTTGCTCCAAAATCCTGGAGGCCTCCACTGTGATTTACCTATTTGGGCCTGCCAAAGGCTCCAGACAGCATCCTTACCTGCCATTGACACTTCAAGAAACATTGGATCTGCTGGGTCATATGGCCCAAGTGACAGAACAGTTTGCACAGCAGCCTGGACCTGTTGCATAGCCTTCTCCTGTTCTGGACCCCACTCAAAACTGGCAGCCTTTTGGGTCACTCAATAAATGCACCACAGTAACACAGCCAAATGAGGAATGCGTCGACTCCAAAATCCAAATAAACCCATTAGGCATCGTGCCTCTTTCTTGGTTGTAGGAGAGTCCAAATGCAGCAACTTATCCTTCCCCTTAGAAGGAATATCTCAACAAGCCCCACATCACTGGACTCCTAGAAATTTTGCTGAGGTAGAAGTTCCCTGAATTTTAGTTGGATTTATTTCCCATCCTCTGGCATGCAAATGTCTCACCAATAAGTCCAGTGTGTTTGCTACTTCTTCCTCACGGGATCCAGTCAGCATAATGTCATCAATGCAGTGGACCAGTGTGATACTTCATGGAAGTGAAAAGCGATCAAGGTCTCTCTGAATAAGATTACGACACAAAGCTGGACAGTGGATATACCCCTGAGGTAGGACAGCAAAAGTATATTGCTGGCCTTGCCACCTGAAGGAAAATTGCTTCTGGTGGGCCTTATGGACAAGAATGGAGAAAAAGGCATTTGCCAAATCAGTGGCTGCATATCAGGTACCAAGAAATGTGTTAATTTGCTCAAGCAATGAAACCACATCTGGTACAGCAGCTGCAATTGGAATCACCACTTGTTTACACATATGATAATCCACTGTCATTCTCCAAGATCCATCTGCTTTCTACACAGGCCAAATGGGAGAGTTGAATGGGGATGTGGTGGGAATCACCTCCCCTTCGTCCTTCAAGTCCTTGATGGTGGCAATAATCTCCACAGTCCCTCCAGAGATGCGATATTGTTTTTGATTTACTATTTCTCTAGCTAGAGGCAGCTCTAATGGCTTCTGTTTTGCCCTTCCCACCATTATAGCCCTCACCCTACCAGTCAGGGAGCCAGTGTGGGGGTTCTGCCTGCTGCTACATATGTCTGTGCCAATTATGCATTCTGGCACTGGGGAAATGACCACAGGATGAGTCTAGGGACCTTCTGGACCCACTGTAAGTCAGACCTGAGCTAAAAACTCCATTAATTACCTAACCTCCATATGCCCCTACTTTAACTGGAGGACCACAATGACATTTTGGGTCCCCTGGAATCAACATCAGCTCAGAGCCAGTGTCCAGTAGTCCCTGAAATTTCTGATCATTTCCCATTCCCCAGTGCACAGTTACCTGGGTGAAAGCCCAGAGGTCTCCTTAGGGACGTATGGGAGAAAGATTCACTGCATAAATTTTTGGTAATGTAGTGGGGTCCTTCCTAAAGGTGACCCGGCCTCCCCTTCATTCAAGTGGTTCTGGGTCTGTAAACTGGATCAAGTCTGGAAATTGATTGAGGGGGTGTGGTTCTCTGTTTTTCCAATTGAAATTAGTCTTTTGTCCATTCAACCTAGTTTTCTGCTTGTATAAATTAAGTAGGAATGCAGTAGGCTTCCTATCAGTTTCACTTCTAGGAACGTTGTGATTAACTAGCCAATACCAGTGGGCTCTACACAAGTCAGACTATTCTGATTGCTGCTTTGCCTCTGCTGTCCATTACAGTAGATATGCCCACCTTGCCTTTAATGGTTGAGTGTCGCCACTTGGCCCCTGCCACCTCAGGATCCAATTATTCTCATTGTATTTAAATTTTGTAGTCGAGTGACCGTGGTTCCCACTGTTAGATCTGACATACAGAGAAGAGCAATTACAGGGCTCCTTAAAATTGCAGATGCTGCCCTCACAAATCTGTTTTGCAAGGCACTGGTCAAGGGTGTATCTTCTGGACCCTCCCAGCTAGGATGAGTAGGTCTAAGTGACTAATCCACTCCACCATCCCAATCTCCCTAACCCTTTGGACCCCTTCCTCTACATTGAACCAAGGAAGATTAGGCATTTCTAGCTCACTCACAGTGAACCATCTTTTAATCCATGTTTCATGTGACCAAGCAAATAAACTGTTAGAACCTTTTTTTAACTCCCCAAGCCACAACATTAAAAGCAGAGTCCCTACTTAATGGGCCCAAATCAATAAATTCAGCCTGATCCAATTCTGTCTTCCTTCCACCATTATCCCACACCATTAATATCCATTTTTATGCCTATTCACCAGATTTCTGTTTATATAAATTAGAGAACTCAAACAGCCCTTTTTGAGTGTAGCACACCTACTCATGGTCACACTCTCAACCTCACCTCTAGGGGTGAGGACTTTAGTTATAGGTCTAGAAGATAGCATGAGTGTTGAGGGTGGCTCCTGAGGAGAATCAACATTATTTTGCCTGGCAGCTGCCTCAGGGGAGGCCATCACTCTTGCCTCAGGCAATGCAGGGTTTATCTCCTCAAAGGCGGAAAGGCTGATGGCAGCGTTGGTCGAGGCAGGGAAGCTGCCACTACAGAGTTTACAAATCCAGTGTCCCCAGCTTCATCAGGGTCCTCCCACATGTCCCCATTCCACAGTGCAGGGTCCCATTCTTTTCCAATCAATGCACTCACTTTTAGAGTAGACACCTGGTGAGGCTGTGCATGCACCTTTCGTTGCAGGTCAGCCACTCGCATGGTAAGAGCTTGTGTCTGTTTTCCACAATTTCAGCTCTTCCTCTACAGGAGATAAGACTCTCACTCAGGGCAATCTTAGCAGATTTGAGACTTAGTATCTGCTTCTTCTGAAGCCGGGAGTTAGAATCCCTGAGTTCATCTTTTGCTTTCATCACTTTGTCCACTGAACTTAGGAGCAACCAATCAGCTTCATTATATTCCTTGGTTCTTTACATATGGTCAAATGTATTATGTATAGAGTCACTAAACTCCTTGCCTCTCATAGGCAGTGAATCAGGAGTGTCAAATGCATTTATTTGGCTAACTCCATAAAAAGTTCACACCATGGAGTATCAGTGTTTTCTATACTATTAGAAGTAGAGTCCTTAGCATTTTGGGGTCTATCATATTAAGCAGCCAACTCCAGAAACCCCCAAACCAATAAAAGAACTCCATCCTTAATATTCTATTCCCCTAGAACCGTGCCTGGTACCAAAATCTGTATTAGTCAGGGTTCTCTAGAGGGATAGAACTAATAGGATATATGTGTGTGTGTGTGTGTGTGTGTGTGTGTGTGTGTGTGTGTGTGTGTGTGTATGTGTATATCCTATTTATACATATATCCTATTAGTGTGTGTATATATCCTATTTGTGTGTGTGTGTGTGTGTATATGTGTGTGTGTGTGTGTGTGTGTATATATATATATCTCCTGTTAGTGTGTGTGTGTATATATATATGAGTTTATTAAGTATTAACTCACCACTTGGGTTACAGAGTGAGGCCCTAACATTATTAGTCTAAAAGCTAGTATATGTAACTTTGGCTTATAACTCCATATTTTGTTTTCTGCATAACTTAAGAGACTGATGCTCTTCAAAGAATTATTAGTTTATATTTTTGGGCAAACAACATATAAAGATGAAATTTCATGACAGCAACTGAAAGGGGCAGGGATGAAGCTGTTAAAGGAGCAGAATTTGTGTATGTTGTGGAAGATAAGCTGGTATAAATTCAAATTAAAGTGTTATAACTTAAGGATGTAATCCTCATGTTAAACATAAAGAAAACAGCTATAGAATATATGCACAAGGAAATGAGAAAGGAATTTAAATGTTTCAGTATAAAAAATTAAATATAAAAGATGCCAGTAAGGCAAGAAATGAGGAACAAAAAGCTGTAAGGCGTATTGAAACAAATAACAAAATGACAGAAATAAGTCCCTTACTAGTAATTATTTAAATAGATTAAACTCCCCAATCAAAAGACAGAGATTAATAGAATGAATAAAAAGACATGATCTTACTATCTGCTCTCTAACGAGAGACTCATTTTAGATCCAAAGACACAAATAGACTGAAAGTGAAACAATGAGAAAAGATGTTCCATGCAAATAGTAACCAAAAGAGAACAGGGGTGGCTATACTAATAAACAAACATAATAACAAAATAAACATAAATGTTACAAGAAACAAAGGATACAACAACAGAACAAAATAAGGATATTTTAATGAATAAGATGTTCTCTATATAGCGAGAAGATATAACTATTATAAACATGCATCTGTTAAAAGATTATTAAACCATATGAAGCAAAATCTTCCAGAATTGAAGGGAGAAATGGACAGTTCAACAATAATAGTTGGAGACTTAATAACCCATTCTCAGTAATGGATAGACCACTAGGCAGAATATAAGTAAAGAAATAGAGGACTCAAATAACACAGTAAACCAAATAGATTTAACAGACATGTACAAAACACTCTACCCAACAAGAATAGTATATTTTCTCAGGTTCACATGGGACATTTTCTACAACAGATGACATGATGGACCACAAATTAAGTCTCAAGAGATTTTTAAAAGACAGATGTAATGTAGAGTATTATCTCGGACCACAATGAAATGAAGGTAGAAATAATAAGAGGTAAAATTAGAATTTGTGGGAATTAAACACACCCCAAGACAACCAATGCATCAAAGAAAAAATTATAAGGGAAATAGGCTAACACTTAGAGATGAATGAAACACATCTTAGATAAAACAAAAACACAGGACACTAAAACTTATGGTATGCAATGAAAACAGTACTGAGGGAAAAATTTATACCTACAAACACTTATTGAAAAACAAGAAATATTTCAAATCAGCAACCTAACTTTACAACTTAGAGGACCAGAAAAAGAAAAACTAAATCCAAAGCTACTAGAAGGAAGGAAATAATAAAGATAAGAGCAGAGATAAGATATATAATAGAAAAACAATAGAGAAAATCAATGAAAACAGAAGTTGGTTCTTTGAGAAGATCAATAAAATCGTCAAACCTTTAGCTAGATGTACTAAGAATTAAAGAGAAAAGACTCAAATTACTAAAGTCAGAAATAAAGCAGGGACATTACTACCAATTCTACATAAATAAAAATGACTATAAGAGCATACTGTGGACAGTTATACAGCAACAAATTGGATAACCTAGATGAAATTTATAAATTCCTAGAAACACAAAACCTAGCAAAACTAAAGCATGAAGAAATAGAAAACCTGAGTAGACCTGTAAGTAGTAATGAAATTGAATTAGTAATCCAAAATCTCCCAACAATAAAGAATCCTGGACATGATGGCTTCACTTTGAAGTCTACCAAACACTTAAAGAACAAATACTGATCCTTCAAATCCTACTTTTCCAAAAACCTGGATAGGAGGGCACACTTCCTAACTCATTCTATAAGGCCAACATTACTCTGGTACAAAAGGCAGATTAAAACACTGCACAGAAAGAAAACTATAGGCTAGTATTCCTTATTTACATTGATGCAAAAAGTCAACAAAATACTAACAAACGTATTTCAGTAGAATAGTAAAATAATTATACACTATGGCAAAATAGGATTTATCTTGGAACGTAAGAACAGTTCAATATATAAAAATCAATGAATGTAATATACCACATTACCAGAATGACGGAAAAAATCGTTAATTAATTAATCATTTCTATATTAATTAATTAATGTACAAAAAGGATTTGACAAGATTCAACAACATTTCATGATTTAAAAAAAAAAAAAAAAAAAACCAGGAATGGAAGGCTACTATCTCAACATAATAAAAGCCATATATGAAAACTCATGGAAAACATTATATTCAAAGATGAAGAATTAAAATATTTTCTTCTGAGATGAGGAAAAAGGCACAGATGCCAACTTTCACCATTCTATTCAACATAGTTCTGAAAGTTCTAGCCAGAGCAATTAGGCAAGAAAAAAGACATCAAAGTTATCTAGCTTCCAGGGATGTTTTCAAGAGGCACTCAGAATGGACCAGGATTTGACATACATCGTAGGGTTTCCTACAATACAACCAGTAATAAAACTAGGCTGTCCTGAATCCCTGGTAATAGAATTGTTTACCTTTATACAAAGAAGGTTGGGAAAGCACCAAATCTGCATGTGGTGTGTGCCCAGGCAGACTTAGAGGGGTTCGTGCTATATGGCCTAAATTTCTTATGCGATTGTCCAAAACAAAGAAACATGTCAGCAGGCCCTATGGTGTTTCCATGTGTACTAAATGTTTTCATGACAGGATCAAGTGTGCTTTCCTTATTGAGGAGCAGAAAATTGTTGTGAAATTGTTTAAGGTACAAGCACAGAGTCAGAAAGCTAAATTAAAAAATGAAGCCTTTTTTAAGTAACAAAAATTAAAAGTCTTTAAAAAAAATCCAAATTGGACAGAAAGAAGTAAAATTATCTTTCTTTGCAGATGATATGATCTTATGAGTAGAAAACCTTAAAGATTCCACACACAAAAAAATAGAACCAATAAGTGAATTCAACGAAGCAGCAGAAACACAGAAATTCAGTTGCAGTTCCATACACTAAGAATGCCAAAAGATAATTATAAAAATGATTCCATTTACAATGCCATCAAAAAGAATAAACCATCTGAGAATTAACCAGGAAGATCAAATACTTGTACAATGAAAACTACAAAACATTGGTGAACAAAGTTAGAGAAGATATAAATAAATAGATAGAAACATGTTCCATGTCCACAGATTGGAATTTACTATTGTTAAAATGTTAATACTGACCGGATGTGGTGGCTCACACCTGTAATCCCAGCATTTTGGGAGGCGGAGGAGGATGTAACACTTGGGGCCAGGAGTTCAAGACCAGCTTGGCCACCATGGAAAAACCCCATCTCTACTAAAAATACAAAAATTAGCTAGGCACGTTGGCGCATGCCTATAATACCAGCTACTCGAGTGGCTGAAGCATGAGAATCGCTTGAATCCGGGAGACAGAGGTTGCAATGAGCTGAGATTGTGCCACTACACTCCAGCCTGGGCCACAGAGTGAGACTCTGTCTCCAAAAAAAAAAAAAAAAAAAAAAAGTCAATACTACCCAAAGAAATGTACAGAGTCAATGCAATCCCTATTAAAATCCTAATGATATTTTTGCATGAATAGCAAAACCCATCCTAAATTTATTTGGAATCTCAAGGGACCCTGAATAGCCAAAACAATCTTGAAGAACTAAGCTAGAGGACTCACACTTCCTGATTTCAAAACTTAGGATAAAGCTACAGTAAACCTATAGACAAGTGGAATAGAATAGACAGCCCAGAAATAAGTTCTCATGTAAATAGTCAAATTATTCTTGACAGTAGGGCAAAGACCATTCAATGGGGAAAGGACAATCTTATCACGAAATAGTGCTAGGAAAATTGGCTATTCATATGCAAAAAAATGAAGCTAGACCCTTACCTAAAACCATGTACAAAAATGAGTTCATAATAGATCAAAGACCTAAATGTAAGACCTAAAACTATAAAGTCTTAGAAGAAAACACAGGGCAATAACTAGTGGCATATACCAACAATGGAATATTATTCTGCCTTAAATAGAAAGGAAATACTGACATGCTACATCATGACAGAACCATGAAGATATTACGATAAGTGAAATAATATAATCACACAAAGACAAATACCGTATGATTCCATTTATATGAAGTGCTTAGAACAGTCAAAATTGCTGGGCACAGTGGCTCATGCCTGTAATCCCAGCACTTTGGGAGGCCGAGGCTGGTGGATCACAACGTCAGGAGATTGAGACTATCCTGGCTAACATGGTGAAACCCCATCTCTACTAAAAATAAAAAAAATAAAAAAATAGCTGGGTGCGGTGGCGGGTGCCTGTAGTCCCAGCTACTCCAGAGGCTGAGGCAGGAGAATGGCGTGAACCCTACAGATGGAGCTTCCAGTGAGCCGAGATCGCCCCACTGCACTCCAGCCTGGGCGAAAGAGCAAGACTCCGTCTCAAAAAAAAAAGAATAGTCAAAATTACAGAGACAAAGTAGAATGGTGCTGCCAGGGACTGAGGGAAGTAGAGAATGGGAAGTTATTGTTTAATGGGCACAGAATTTCAGTTTTCAAGATGAAAACAGTATGGAGATAGATGGTGGTGATGATTGCACAACATTATAAATGTTTTTAGTAACACCAAACTGTACATTTAAAATAGTTAAGATGGTAGATTTTATGTGTATTTTATCACAATAAAAAATTACACAAAGTATGTGTTCAACATTTACATCACTCTAGTATTTACTCATAGAAATAACCATGAACATGTGCTGCAGGGCTATTTTTTTAAGCTGATGCATGGTATAGAATTCTTCCCCATTAGTACAAATGATTTTTCTTTTATATTTAGTAGGTACATGTCTGTAGAACCCATGATTTTAAAGTTTATTTTGTAGCTTGATAGGTTACATGATTTAGTGTAGCATTTTAGTGTAGAGTAGTGTAGTATTTGCTCTTCATGCAAGTCTCGTTGTGCGTTAGAAAGCTTTACCAAACAAAAACAATAACAAAAACAGAGAAATGCCTGAGCCTCACTCTACTGGATCAATTAAATCTGAATATCTTGGAAAAGGGCCAGGCATAAGCATTTTTAAGTTCCTCAAGCATTCGAAGTTCCTTAAGTTTTAAGGAGAGAGAACCTCTGATTAAGTTTTTCTCAACTTGAGGCATTACAGTTTTGTTGGTTTTATCCCTACTAGTGTAGTAGTCTAACTTTGTTTATGGCTTAGAGCTTTCTGTTGGCTTTCTTTTTTTTTTTTTTTTTGAGACGGAGTCTCGCTCTGCCGCTCACTGCAAGCTCCACATCCCGGGTTCACGCCATTCTCCTGCCTCAGCCTCCCGAGTATCTGGGACTACAGGCGCCCGCCACCTCGCCCGGCTAGTTTTTTGTATTTTTTAGTAGAGACGGGGTTTCACCGTGTCAGCCAGGATGGTCTCGATCTCCTGAGCTCATGATCCGCCCGTCTCGGCCTCCCAAAGTGCTGGGATTACAGGCTTGAGCCACCGCGCCCGGCCTCTGTTGGCTTTCTTTAGTGTACTTCTTTTGTTAGCCTTTCACTTTCATTTGCCTGGACTGGAAATTATGCGTACTGCCATAAGCTCACATGTCTAACCCAATAGTAATCAGTTTAACTGAACACAACATTGAGGTCATTCTTGTCATTCAATATTATTTATAATTTGTAGATATTGCTGATTCAGAATTTGGACTTAATGTTTATAGCATGTTTAAGTTGATCATCTAGCTTGTAGGTGGCATAGAGCCATTATAATTTTTCTTGGGCATAAATAATGTATTCCTATTAGCAGTATAGTACAACCAGTAATTGCTTAGACTGCACTTTTGTAGTTTTTTATGTTGCCAAGAAGAAGTAGATGGTTCATCCCTGATGCTAAGATGCTCCTATAGTAAAAATGTAGCTTGTCTTATCCATGATGTGAATGGATGTTTTTGGCCATATGTCTTAGTGGTCTGCTTATCATTTTATGTAAGATATTCCTATATAGATATGGAATTATTTGGGGGGGTCCCAGAGATCATTTTGGTATTTATCCATTGTATTATGAAGTTTACCCATATTTTCTAGGGAAATGGAAAGGGAGCATTGCCATATTGCTAAACTTGAGCTTTACAGCTCCAATAATGCTGTTTTCTAATTGTGATAGTCATTAATATTGTTGATCAGCTTTCCAGATCTCTGCCTTCCTGCTGCAAAGTAGAAGTGCACATTTGGCACCCTCACGGTAGGTAGGGCCAGTGCCTTGTGAGTGAAAGTGATGAATGTCATTTGTTTGAGCACTTCACTGCTAGTGAAATATCATCCAGAGTTCTTTCTTTCCATGGCACAGTGACTGGTAATGTTTGAGGTGTCGGTTTGCTGTTGCCTCAGCCTGGATCCTGAGGGACTGCATTCAACATGTGCTGTGATGACTCCAATAGCAAAAAGAGGCCACAGATGTTTATATCAATCATATATTGAGTCTATATATGTAGGCTAAAGATAGGGAGATCTTTTAAACATAATATTTAAAGTCTAACAGACATCATCACTATTTGACATATGGAGGAAATGGAGACTCAGGCTACATGTCTACTCCAATGTCTGTTGGCTAAATGACAGGGCAATGGTTAGAATCCATATATCAAGTCCAAATTCCTTTCTCTTTGTATGCTATGCCAACATATATATCCATAAGCAGTGGCCTAATTTATTTTTGAATGTTTTCTCACATTTGTACCTACAATGAGGAAATATTTTGGTTTTTAATACATGTTGAATGATGGAAGTCTCTGGAAGACTTGCTCTTTACTTGCTGCTCAATGCTCCCCTATGAAGGAATAGAGACCAAGAAGAACAGGCAGAATTCTTATTTTCAAGTTACATTTGCAGTGGTCATTTGACCAGTACACCTGGATTAACATCTAATTAAAAAGTGTTTTGCTTCTAAGATTCATTAGGACCCCAATTCTAAGATGTAGTCTGTGATAAGGATTAGTAAACGAGTTTATAGATTCATCATCTGGCAGCATTTTGCCATCAGAGTAATAGAGTGAAACTGAATACGGATTTATTAGCCAACACACTGGAAAAATACATTGGAAAACAAAAACTAAAAACTAAAAAACTCTTGCACCACGTTCCTACTAGCAAATAATCTTATACAGCTACCAAACTCTCAGTAGAATTTTATTATACTAATCCCATAGTTGGCATAAAATTTGCTGTAATTTTGCAATTATTAGATTCAACCTTTGTTTGTTTTCTAAACATCCTTTAGTTTTTGTCCTGGAGAAAGGTTGAAGGAATTAGAACATGACTCTATAACTGTGATATATTTGTGAATAATCTGCCAAGAAAAACTTTGGTAGTAATTTACAATAGGAAAAGAATAAAGTTGTCAAAGTGGTTAACATAGTGGTTAAAAATACAGGCTCTAGAATCAGGTTCTTTGGGCTTGAAGGATAGCTCTGCTACCTACTAATACTTGACCTACGACAAGTCGCTTAACTTTTACAAATCCCAGATGCCTTATCGTTTTTATTTATTTATTTGTTTATATTTTGAGACGGAGCCTCACTCTGCCACCCAGGCTGGAGTGCAGTGGCACAGTCTCGGCTCACTGCAAGCTCTGCTGCCCCAGTTCAAGCGATTCTCCTTCCGTTCTCCTGCCTCAGCCTCCCGAATAGCAGGGATTACAGGCATCTGCCACTGCGCCTGGCTAATTTTTGTAGTTTAGTAGAGACGGGGTTTCACCAGGTTGGCCAGGTTGGTCTTGAACTCCTGACCTTGTGATCCACCCACCTCAGCCTCCCAAAGTGCTGGGATTACAGGTGTGAGCCACTGTGCCCAGCCACCTTATCTTTAAAATAGAAATTGTGATAGCATCTGCCTTACAAAGTGGATATGAGTGTTAATTGAGATAATACATGTAAAGCATTTAGCATATGCTTGTCATACAGTAGGCTCTCAATAAATGTTAGTTGTTAGTATTCATTGGAAGTAACTAGTTAAATATACAGTTAAATTATCTATTTCCTTTCTCTAGGACTCCATGTCTATAGGAGAGAGTACCAGAAAGATGCTGAGAACAATAAGGTGGAGAATAGTGTCTTTTATTTTGACTAAGATTATATATAGAAAATGACATGATTTTAATGATCTTTATCAACAAACACAATGCTCCCAGAAACTGAGAGAAGTAGAGCTAGCTGATCATCTTATTCTTTGATTCTTCAGTACATGACTGAAATGAGACCATTGCTGCAATGTTTTCATAGTTTCGTGTAAACAGAAGTGTCAAGAACTACTGAAAGCAGTAAATAAGTTAGAGCCTTCTTAATCTGACTACTTGGTGAATGAGTAAGCCCAATATCATCAGTGTCTCCAGAATACTTTGGATTTGTTTGATGGAATTTGGAAGGAGAACAGGAAATACTATATTTCATGTTCTTTGCAACTGAATGAAACCAGTTTCTTTCCCTATCTCTATTGTGCTTTTTGGATTCACTCACGTTTATATATGCTGACTTCGCAGCACCAACTAAATTGTTGAATTCACCTCTATCATCTCTCAACTTCATCTCTTATAAATTTAGATAGCTGTGAACTTGTACTGAAGTTAAAAGTCCAAACCAAATAATATGACCAACTTCACTCAGTATATAAAGAATGGAACAGCTGCCTACCTTTTCCATCATCAAATGCATGAAAAATATATCAACTAGGTTTCTCATATTGACTCTTCAATGGAACAGCAATATTCTTTTCTAAGAAATTTCAATATATAGCTTTCTCGATTTTCTAAAAGTGCTTATTTCCTGTTAAAAAAAAAAAAAACATGAATCAGGTCATTGTTTTTAAGCCAATATACAAGACTCATAAAATTGCCCTCAGAGTCATTTCTCTTATAAGTAAAGTTGCCTTATAATGAGATTTTTTATGTTGGGGTTCTTAAATTAGTAAATCGTTGGAAAGTAACTTCTTGTTACATTCTTCCATCAAGAATGGTAAAGTCCAAAATTCAAAATCAGATAAGAGAAAGTTTACAATTGTGTATATTTATAATAGTATAGATTCTTCATCATTTTCCTTTCATTAATTCTTCCCTTTACCTTATTTTTACACATTCATATATATTGCATTAATAGTGCTGACATCATGAAGCAGGACTTATGTAGGGAGTATGATATCCTAGCATTTTAAAAAATGGGATATTAGGTCATGCAAATATTTGTAAGAAAGAGGAGGATATAGTATTAAATTTTGTGGATTTCCTCCTTTGTTATCTTTGTCATTACAAGCAAGTGTTATTCCCTTTCATGAGTACGCATTATACTTCTTCATCTTACTTTTTCACTTCTAACTTTTAAGTTCAGGAGTACACGTGTAGGATGTGCACGTTTGTTACATAGGTTGGTGTGTGCCATGGTGGTTTGCAGCACAGGTCATCCCATCACCCAGGTATTAAGCCCAGCATCCCTTAGCTACTCTTCCCTATCTTCTCCATCTTTCTACTCCTCACCCTCTGACCGGCCCCAGTGTGTGTTGTCTCTCCCCTTGTGTTTGTTTGGTCTCATTTAGCTCCCACTTAAAAGTGAGAACATGCAATATTTGGTTTTCTGTTCCTGCATTAGATGGCTAAGGATAATGGCCTCTAGCTCCATCCATGTCTGTGCAAAGGACATGATCTTGTTCCTTCTTATGGCTGCACAGTATTTCATGTTGTATGTGTACCACATTTTCTTTATCCAGTCTACCATTGATCGGCATCCAGGTTGATTCAATGTATATGCTATTGTGAATAGTGCTACAGTGAACATATGTGTGCATGTGTCTTTATAATAGAGTGATTTGTATTCCTTTGGGTCTATACCCAGTAATGGGATTGCTGGGTCTAATGGTATTTCTGACTCAAGATCTTTGAGGAATCACCACACAGTCTTCCACAATGGTTGAACTAATTTACACTCCCGCGATCAGTGTATAAGTATTCCCTTTTCTTTACAACCTCACCAGCATCTGTTATTTTTTGACTTTTTAGTAATAGCCATTCTGACTGGTGTGAGATGGTCACTCATTGTGGTTTTGATTTATATTTTTCTGATGATCAGTGATGTTGAACTTTCTTTCATAGGCTTGTTGGCGGCATGTATGTCTTCTTTTGAGAAGTGTCTGTTCATATACTTGGCCCACTTTTAAATGGGGCTGTTTGTTATTTTCGTGTAAATTTATTTAAGTTCTTATAGATAGTGAATATTAGACTTTTGTCAGATGAATAGATTACACAGTTTCTCCCATTCTGTAGGTTGCCTGTTTACTCTGTTGATAGTTTCTTTTGCTGTACAGAAGCACTTTAGTTTAACTAGATCCCATTTGTCAATTTTTGCTTTTGTTGCAATTGCTTTTGACTTTTGTCATGAAATCTTTGCCCGTGCCTATGTTCTGAATGGTATTGCCTAGTTTTTTTTTCCAGTGTTTTTATAGTTTTGGGTGTTACATTTAAGTCTTTATTTCATCTTGAGTTAATTTTTGTAAATGGTGTAAGGAAGGGGTCCAGTTTCAATTTTCTAGATATGGCTAGCCAGTTCTCCCAGCAGCTTCTATTAAATAGGGAATCCTTTCCCCAGTGGTTATTTTTGTCAGTTTTGTTGAAGATCAGATAGCTTAGGTGTGTGGCCTTATTTCTGGGTTCTCTATTATGTTTCACTGATCTATGTATCTGTTCTTGTACCAGTATCATGCTTGTACTAGTACCATGCTGTTTTGGTTACTGTAGCCCTGTAGTATAATTTGAAGTCAGGTAGCATGATGTCTCCAGCTTTGTTCTCTTCGCTTAGGATTGTTTTGGCTATTCAGGCTCTTTTTCAGTTCCATATGAATTTTAAAAGAGCTTTTTCTAATTCTGTGAAGAATGTCAATGGTAGTTTAATGGGAATAACATTGAATCTATAAATTACTTTGGGCAGTATGGCCATTTTCATAATATTGATTCTTCCTGTCCATGAGCATGGATGTTTTTCCATTTGTTTCTGTCCTGTCTAATTTCTTTGAGCAGTGGTTTGTCATTCTCCTTGAAGAAGTCCTTCACTTCCCTTGTTAGCGGTATTCCTAGATATTTTATTCTTTTTGCAGCAGTTGTCAATGGGAGTTCATTTGCAATTTTGCTCTCGGTTTGCTTGTTGTTGGTGAACGCTATCAATTTTCGTGTATTGATGTTGTGTCCTGATACTGTGTTGAAGCTGCTTGTCAGCTTAAGAAGCTTTTGGGCTGAGACAATGGGGTTTTCTAGACATAGGATTATGTCATTTGCAAATAAAGATAATTTGACTTTCTCCTTTCCTATTTGAATACTATTTCTTTCTCTTGCTTGATTGTCCTGGCCATAACTTCCAATACTGTGTTGAGTAGGAGAGATGAGAGAGGCCATCCTTGTCTTGTTCTAGTTTTCAAGGGGAGTGCTTCCAGCTTTTGCATTCAGTATGATGTTGGCTGTGGGTTTGTCTTTTATGGTTCTTATTATTTTGAGGTATGTTCCTTCAATACCTAGTTTATTGAGAGTTTTTTACATGAAGAGATGCTGAATTTTATCAAAGGTCTTGTCTGCATCTATTCAATAGATAATCATGTGTTCTTTTCTGATTCATCACATTTATTGATTTGCATATGTTGAACCAACCTTGCATGCCGGGGATGAAGCCAACTTAATCATGGTGGATAAGCTTTTTGATGTGCTGCTGGATTTGGTTTGCCAGTATTTTGATGAGGATTTTTGCATTGACGTTCATCAAGGATATTGGCCTGAAGTTTTCTTTTTTTTGTTGTTGTATCTATACCAAGTTTTGGTATCAGTATGATACTGGCCTCATAGAATGAGTTAGGGAGGAGTCCCTCCTTCTCTATTTTTTGGCATAGTTTCAGTAGGAATGGCATCATCTCTTCTTTATACCTCTGCCCTCTAACTTTCCTTTAAAGTGTCTTCTAGTAAAGGATCAGGTCCAGTCCATGAATTAGGTGAAATCCAGTATCCCCAAATCCTAAACAATGCTGACTAAACTAGTTTTGAAAATAAATTTAGAATCATCACTTCTTTATCATTTGTTTAGCTCACAGAATATGTACTGATTCTGCATCACATATTTAACCATCTTCTTTACCTAGATTTCTCACCTGCCCTTATAATTTTATCATTAAATGTAGAATCCGAGCATCTGTTTGTAATAAATACAACCAGGGTTTCCCCTTAAACACATATTCTATGAAAAACAAGCAAGTATTGAGTAGAAAATAGCATCCAAGTATACTAACATTATTTTAGGTTCAGGTCTTGATATCCATTAATATTGTTGTCTAAAATTTTTTAGGCTAATCCTGAGTTTTTAAAGACTCAGTGCAAATGAGTGCATGCTTATTTCATGGCTGATTTAAACCTGTACACTTCTTGCAGTTCTATTTAATGTCTCTAGCTGCAGCAGTCTGCCTGGCTAGAGCAGTGGAAGATAGCAGCACTTTAGATAAGCACTGGCCTTAAACATTATCTGTTGACTCTATGCTCATTTGCTTCTTGTGTTGTGTTCATCAATATATTACTAATACTTCACTATCATTTTACACAGCAGAGTTTACAACTGCTTTTTTTGCTACAGACTTGATGAATTTCAGTTTTGTTAAAAATAAAAATTCTACACCTTGAAATCAGAATATGTAAAATACTTTAAACTGTACACAGTGTTTTCATTCTTTTTTAAAAAATTATATTAAAATAGATATAGGATAAAGTTTACCATTTTAATCATTTTTAAATGTACAGTTCATTGGTGATTTAAGTTTTTAACTACTGATTAATCGTCCTAAAAATTTTTTCCTAAGCAATATGAAAGTGACCAATGCCACATGGCAGTTTTTCATCATTTTCAACACCTCTTATTTTTTTATGATATGAGCTAAGGAACTCTTTATAACACCATCTTTGATAGTTAGGCAATAGAATTACCTTGTAGTGAAACAATATCATTTGGTAGTGGCTGAGCACAGAAACTCTCTAGGTTGTCTGTTTATGAATTACAGCTCTGTCTTACTCTCTATGTAAACTTGTGCAAGTTCTAAACTCAGTGCCTCTGCTTTCTCATCTGTAAAATGAGGATTCTAGTATCTACTTTATAAGCTTGTTAAAAAGCTAAATGAGTTATCTGTGAAGCGCTTAGGATGGTGCCCGTCAGTACTATACAAGCATTGAAGAAATTAGTAACTTTAAAATATTAGGTTCATTAAATTGTAGAACTCCTATAGAAATTAAATATATACACGGCCAACTTCTCTCTATTGTGAATAGAGTTCCTATCTCATTTTTTGGACTGTAGACATCAAATGATAATCTCACATAATCTTCATTTGTCGTTAAGAGTGCTAAGGTTCAGGTTAAGTGACTTGCCTGAGGTTACACAGCAGCAGAACCAGGACTCAAGCTCAGATCTTATGATTACAAACTCCAGGTTTTTATATTGTATGTTAACCTGTTTGAAATTTACATTGGGGCATCTGATTCTCATCTTCATAAGCATACCAAATTCATAATAAGCTATCATTCGTAAACTGGAAAACCGCACAGGCCTTCTTATTGATCAACTGTTGTTAATTCAGCCAACCTGATTAACTAGTTTAACCTTTAACCGGGGTCTTTCAAAGCTGAATAAAGATGTGAAAGGTCTTTGAGTCATGCTTAGGGCATTGATTTCTTGCCGTGGATTTGAAGGCTCTTCATGCTGTCATTAAAACCTAGGATTTATTTCATTCCCTTTTAACACAGCAGTAACTGGTTGTTATTAATACAAATGTTGTTATCCTGTTGGCGTCGTTCGTTTTGTGTTTTTTTATTTGTTTGTTTATATTTGTTTGTTTTGATCCTACTCTTGGTTCCCAGGCTTGCTGGTCATCACATTCTGCTGTAGAGCTCCTTAAAAATACATATTCCTTGGCGTGAACCCGGGAGGCGCAGCTTGCAGTGAGCCGAGATCCGGTCACTGCACTCCAGCCTGGGCGACAGCGCGAGACTCCGTCTCAAAAAAAAAAAAAAAAAAAAAAAAATACATATTCTTGGCCAGGCGCAGTGGCTCACGCCTGTAATCCCAGCACTTTGGGAGGCCGAAGCGGGTGATCACGAGGTCAGGAGATTGAGACCATCCTGGCTAACATGGTGAAACGCTGTCTCCACTAAAAATACAAAAAATTAGTCAGGCGTGGTGGCGGGCACCTATAGTCCCAGCTACTAGGGAGGCTGAGGCAGGAGAATGGTGTGAACCCGGGAGGTGGAGGTTGCAGTGAGCTGAGATCACACCACTGCACTCCAGCCTGGGCAACAGAAGTCACTGTCCTTGGTAAATCTCAAGAATCACTGTATAGCAGATTATTTTCCCAAAAATATTTTCTGTGTGGTGCTGGAATTAACTAAAGAAGATATTTATGTGAATGTGCATTGCATTTATTGTGTTTACTCTATGGAATGTATGAAAGTATTTATGAAGCTGTGGTACTGAAGAAGCCAGGAAAATCTTGGACAGGATTGTGACATTAAACTCCCTTGTCCTTTTAAATATGTTTCTTCTTTTGGTGGTGCCTGATTTTCTCTCTGCTGTGACAGCCAGAGCCCTCTCACTTTCTCTTCTCAAAATCCGATTTCAGGTCTATCACACTATATAACTGGCATATTGGTGGTATAAAAATTGTTTTCTAAAAGGATGTCACTCCAGATAATGGACAAACCTAAAATATCAAATTGGGGCTTCTTTAAAAAATGTTGCCACATGCAGCAGTTGTGTATGCCTTCCAGATAGGAAAAGAGCTTAGATATTCAAAATCTTTAGTAAATATATGTTAAAGTCTAGGTGAATACAAAGCTTATCTAGTACCTTGTGATTTTTCTGATTGGTTCATTGGAACCATTTTATCATAAACTGCTTGATTTCCTACCTCCCTACCCCTACCTGCAATGTTGCAGGGAGTACCCAGTTAGGAATTTGACCTTCTGTCTTGATACTTTCAAATAATTTTAAACCAAGTAATGGAATTACAGTATAAAGATTTGACTCCCAAATTTTCTTATTATTTTTCTCTGCCTAATTTCTTCTCTAGTGCCCATTGCATTCTTGGCATTATCTCTCAATCTGATGTAAGGGATCACACTAAACAGAGCTAGCCTTTTTTTTCTTTTTCTTTTTCTTTTTTTCTTTGTCAGCTTTAATAGTTTACACTTTCCAATGGCATGGGGAGTGGGATACACAAGTTGTTTTGATCTTAAAATTCTGCTGAGTTAGGGAAGCAAAATTACTATTTGTGTCTGTAGGAAACTTAAGCAGAGTAAGCAACAACTCAGTAATATTTTTTAAGCAATATTTGCTTCAAGTATTCAATAATTTGAATAAGCTGTCTAAATAATCCAGATTTGATTGTTTGAAGATCGTATGAACCTATGTTAAAGTGACAGGTAAGCAGGAAGGCAGATATTATTAGAAAGCCAAGGAGGCTAACTAAAGCTATGGCTTCTCTAATGCACATGGGTATAGTGTAGCATTCTTCTAGTTTGTATCAAAGGAACAGGAATGTTCTTACTGTCTGGATTACTGGTTGCTGTTGCAGAAATCCAATTTAAAGAAGACAAGATATCCTAGTGATTAAGTTTCTACTGAACTGCTTTAAGTGAAAACGATCTGCCCAACAGAGGAAAAGAGCGATAACTTTGGCACAATAGTAAATAGAATGATGCGTCAGTGCAATACATGGTTAGAATCAGTGAGCTACATTGCAACTTTGAATGTATAAATAGCAGCAATTGACATAAATCTGTAGACAGATACTTTATAATAGGTGGTAGTGTTGGTTTTTAAACATTTAGTGGTGATGCAGTCCAAAGGATAATCTTTAGATTATGAGATCTATGACTTATATCCACATGTTGCTAAAGACAGATAAGAAATAATTTAAAGAAATGATCAATATTTGAAATCATATCAATGAATTTTTGAAGTTTGTAAGTATGTGTCATTCCAGTTTTCTAGATTTTAAATATATAAACATTGTGTATAAAAGATACATTTTCTAAATTGGAGGTGCTTATATTTGCAGTTAGCCTTAATATTGATATTTGAATTGATAATTTTAGATTATAGATGTTGTCATTGTACCTAGAGTATTGTTACAAGGTTCTCCCATTCCCCAGATTGGTCATACTGAGAACATTTGATTGAATTACTTTAAAATTATGTACCATTTTTTTATATAACATTATACTTGACATTAGACACATATTTTTTTCAAGAAAAAAAATGCTACCAATACTAGAGGATAAATCACTGACCTATGAAATACTTTACCCAAAATGAAGTTTTATATTATTTTAGTATCACTGTAATACCAGGTGATCATTATGTTTGTAAAATTTTCTTTTTCCTTTGTAGAGGGTAATCACATAATTCAGGATTAAAAAATGTAGCAGCCTTTCGTTTTCATCTCCAGTTTCCTGACTGGGTTGTTTTTCATGCCACCTTGAACGAAATATGTCTGTCTATACTACTCAGTAAATATCTACTGAACTCCTATTATTTGAAATTCTTCTAGGTTCCAAAGTGAACAAAATAGACAAAATTGAATGACCTCATAAAATTTAAATTAGTGGAATAAGACATGTAATAAAGAAATAAATAAGAAAAACAATATAGTATGTTAGTTATTTTTGAGTTCTATGTAGAAAAATCAGTGCAATAGGCCGAGTAAAGAAGTAGAATACCAAGGGGTGGGAAGGAAGGACTGTCACCTCCCTATCTATTCTAATATTCAAAGTCACGTAGCTAGGACATTCTTCCCTACAATTAACCAAACACCACTGGTTAGTTGATAATAATTTTTGTCTCGATTGTATTTTTCTTTCTTTTACTGCAAAAAGTAGTCAGGCCCCTTACATTTTCGTATGTCAGGGGAGTTTTCTGTTGTGGATGGTCAAAAGCAGGGTTTGCTTGTTTTCCTGACCTGAGTTCCTTGAGAGTGGCAGGGCAGACTGGGAACACAGAGGCCAGGACCACTGCAAGGGAGACACAGGAACAGCGAGGCAGAGAAGCTAGTCTCTCACATTTAGAAGAGAACAAAAGTCTGTCAGTGCCCTGGGCATGTGGCAGTACCCCGAAGAAGAACAGCACCATGGTATGCCCAGGGAAGTTGAACCCATGCTATCAAGAGTCCTAGCCTCTGAAAAGATTCTTTTGTCAAGGTGTGGCAAAGAAGCTGTTGGGTTGCCTAACTTCAAGGGACGTGAACAAAAATAATATTCATGTAACCATGATGGGCTGAAGAGCAGTGATCTGCCCTCATTTTTCAAGCACCTTTTAGGCACAATGCCTTTCCGATTTATGTGAACCTAGGGAATGTAAAAGGTGGCCCCAAAATAACAGAGATCCAATTTCTTATTATCTTGGTTGGATGAGCACTGTCACATTCAATTTGATTTTGCAAATACGAGGTAATATGACATTGCTTACACATTCAAGTTTGAAAAGTAAGATTTATCCTGCTATAACCCCAGGTTATTATTTATTACATCTTGATTAGTTCTTTTGTAGAGGAAAAAAGTCTTAAAATAGGAAGCAACAGAAGACATGAATTTCTGCCAGATTGCAAATTTCTCTCCACTGTCCTCACTGGTGGACAAACCGTTACGTATTTTTACCTTGATTTTTTTAAATCCACATTAGTATGTAGAAATAGCATAAACCTTGTTCAGTGAGTCAAAAGTTATTGAAAAGAGACATTCGATTTCTTCCTTAAGGAAATGGGAAAGGAAAAATGAGGTTAAGGCCTTCAGTTGGTCGATAATACCTGATTAAAACAAGATCACATAGAATAGTGGTTTACAAACTTCAGTTTTGGACACAGCTAGGGATTTTCTCAGACATAGAGCATTATCTTCTCTGTCTAGCCATATGTTTAGTCTCAAACCTCACTCTTGCTCCAAACATTTCCATGCTTATTCATTTATCAAAAATCATTTATTTATATTCATAAGTTTACATAAATTTTTAGTCTAAGTGTCTTTCTTCTCTTTCTGTAATTATTACTTCTTTTATCCTCCACTGAAAATGTAATAAAACTGATTGAGAAAACTCAAGTTCAAACTTGCCACAGTAATATAGACATATTAAGGATATAATATTCTCTCTCAGAATTATAAGGTTTACTGGAATGTGATGATCATGGTACCCACTCCTTCCTATAGTCTCATCTGGAGTTACTGGTATTAACCCTTGACTTTATAAGCTTTTAGGTTCTTGGAAGTTTTTACTACAGAGCTGCCTTGAAAATGTTTAAATTTAAATGTTAAATTAAAAAATTAAAATTTGTCTGTGTTTTGCTTTGGGTTGGGAGAGAACCTAATTTGAAAATTCTAAAATTATTAGATATATTCAGATTTTAGTGAAAGTCTTTAGAACCTCAAGCTAAGGACAAAAATAATTATTTTTGCATCACAAAGTGAGGTACAAGAGTATGTATGCAGAATTTACAAGGAGGTGCCAAACTAGCTTGGCATCCCTTAAGTCAATTTTATAAAAGGTTGGAGGTTGAACATACAGAAATTTTTTGGTGGTGGTTCATGCTTGTAGTCCTAGCTACTTGGGAGGCTGAGGTGGAATGATCCCTTGAACTCAGGAGTTCAAGGGTTCAGTGAGCTATGATCATGACACTGCAGTCCAGCCTGTTCAACAGAGCAAGACCCTGTGAAAGAAAGAAAGAAGAAAGGAGGGAGGGAGGGAAGGAGGGAGGGAGGAAGGGAGGGAGGGAGGGAAGGAAGGAAGGAAGGAAGGAAGGAAGGAAGGAAGGAAGGAAGGAAGGAAGGAAGGAAGGGAGCGAGGGAGGGAGGAAGGAAAGGAGAGAGAAAGGGAGGGAAAGAGAAGTAAAGAAAGGGAGGGAAAGAGAAGTAAAGAAGGGAAGGGAAAGAGAAGGAAAGGGAATGAAAAGAAATGAAAAGGAAAATTTTGGGGGAGGAAATTTTGGTACATTGTGGTATTTTCTCTATACCTCCTTCCTCCCTATCTTGGGAAAAAGAAGATGGTCATTTTTCTTTACCTCATGTGAAGTACAAGGGTGTTGTTTGTTTGTTTGTTTTATTTTGTTTTGTTTTGTTTTGTTTTTTTGAATACCTGATGAATGTGTCTTAGAGCTTGAGCAATACAGTATATTGATATAAAACTTCTCCCTGAGAAATCTACACAGTGAAAACTGAAGACAGATGGCAGCACTGGGAATGGCCAGCGTTATTCCAGTTTTCAGGAGCAATGATGCAGACAAAATGGGAAGAGTCAGGGGTCAGTTTAAGAGTCTCCACCCAAAAGGGCTTCCTGCCTTCATGCAACCTAAGCAGAAAGAGGCAGAATATGATAATGAGATACAGGTTGAAAGCAACCAACTAAAAAAAAGACATTGCTCCTCTCGAGGAAGTTGTCAATCAGATGTTCCTAGTTGGGAGAGAAGACCCTCTAACAACCCGCAAAACACACTGTAGTAAAAAAAAAAAAAAAAAAAAATACTTCAAGCCCACAGAGCACCAATCCTAGATTGCCATAAGAGAAGATAAATAAATATATTTTCTGCAATTTCTCTTGTATTCTCCATATCTAACTCTTTCAGCCACAGAGGACTTAGAACATAGTGGGGGAGAAGAAGCAGCATAGATGGACAAGGAGAACCACTGGCAGCCTGAAGTGTACTGCTAGCTTGTAGGGCACAGGAGCTTTAACTTGAAATGAAGTTTGGAATTTTGTTTCTTACATGCTAGAGGACACTTTGGCTTTTTAATATTGGGGCACTAAAACTAATTGCAGGACATTTTATTATTTTAGTGTTATCAGAAACATCACAGGAATTTCTGTAGATTTTAGCCAAGGCTTAAGAAACATCCAGATTATAGTTGAAAAAGTTTTAATGGCAGTTGCTTTCTGCTTAAGCTTGAATCCTATTTTGAATAGTATTTGTCTTTGAGAATAATTATTTGTTAAATATGAACTTAATTATCTATTTGATTGCTGGTTAGAAAAGTAAATGTAAATGTTTCCATGCTTTCAAAAGATAATTTTTTAAATGTAGTTTTTACCTTAGTTTGACCTTATCTATAAAACAGCTTTCTTTCCTTTTCTAATTTGTTTCTAAAATATAATATAAATGTGTTCCAAACCAAATATTTGTCTCTTTACATACTATGGCATTTTAAGATGGAACTTAACCATAATGGTATTACTGTAGTTCATTCAAGCATGATGTTCATTCATCTTTCACAAACTTTATCCAGTAATTAGTATATAGAATGAATCTATTATGTTTAGTGAGATGCTGAGTCTTAGCTTCTTGTCAATCCAGAAGCCTTTCAGTGGAAGACTCAAATTGAAAGATTATGATAATGTCTAAAAGAGCTAAGTTTATGAGAATGATTTCAAACAAACTTGTTTGTTAGCTTCTCAAAATAATGCAGTTAAATAAATGTGAATTACTTCAACATCTCACGAAAAGAACATAAACTCATTTTATATTTTTATTTTAATTAGAGAAAAAACTGGTTGTTCAGGTGGGAAATTTGAATTTTTAAAAGTAGATAGGACTGCTACTATTATGTAATATTATTCTGGTCTAATTGGCTAATATAATTAACCAAAGAAAGAATCAAAAGTGCCCACACAAGAAAGGAAGCAGAAAAATTACATTATTAGTAGACAAGTGTATACCTGTAAAACCCATGGAACTCAAACAAACAAAAAAAACCTATGGTAAACAAACCTATTATAAACAATAGGAAAAAATGATTAAAAGCATAAGAAAATTCAGTGGTATGTCAGGTCATAATCTTTCTTCCTGAAAGACACAAGCACACGTATGTTCATCACAGCATCATTCACAATAGCAAATAGATGGAATCAACCTAGATGCCCATCATTGGTAGTCTGGATAAAGAAAATGTGGTACATAGACACCACAGAATACTATGTAGCCATAAAAAGAACAAAATCATGTCATTTGTAGCAACATAGATAGAGTCAGAGGTCATAATCCTAAGAGAATCAATGCAGAAACAGAAAACCAAATACCGCATGTTCTCACTTCTAAGTGGAAGCTGAACATTGAGTACACATGGACACAAAGATAGGAACAGTAGACACCAGGGCCTACTTCAAGCAGTCTTCTAGTAGGATGGGAGGAGAGTGAAGACAGAAAAACTACCATTGGGTACTGTGCTCATTGCCTGGGTGATGAAATAGTCTGTACACCAAACCCACATAACACACAATTTACCCATGTAATGGACCTGAACATGTGGCCCCTGAACCCAAAATAAAAGTTGGAAGGGGAAAAAAAAAGAAGTAACCATTTTGAAAATATAAAGAGACTAAAATTCTCATTTATAATAGCAACAAAGCATAAATAATACACTGGTGTAAGCCTAAGAAGAAATGTGCAAGATCTGTGTGAATAAAACTTCAAAATGCTAAGAGACGGAAAATAAAGCCCGAGACTGGCTGTGATGGCTCGTGCCTGTAATCCCAGCACTTTGGGAGGCCAAGGCAGGCAGATCACCTAAGGTCAGAAGTTCAAGACCTGCCTGGTCAACATGGCGAAACCCTGTCTCTATTAAAAATATAAAAATTAGGCTGGGTATGGTGGCTCACGCTTGTAATCCCAGCACTTTGGGAGGCCGAGGCGGGTGGATCATGAGGTCAGGAGATCGAGACCATCCTGGGTAACATGGTGAAATAATGTCTCTGCTAAAAATACAAAAAATTAGCCGGGCATGGTGACTGGCATCTGTAGTCTCAGCTACTCTGGAGGCTGAGGCAGGAGAATAGCGTGAACCCGGGAGCTGGAGCTTGCGGTGAGCCAAGATCGCGCCACTGCACTCCAGCCTGGGCAACAGAGCGAGACTCCATCTCAAAAATAAATAAGTAAATAAAATAAAATACAAATACAAAAATTAGCCAGGTGTGGTAGCACACACCTTTAGTCCCAGCTACTTGGAAGGCTCAGGCATGAAAATTGCTTGAACCCAGGAGGTGGAAGTTTCAGTGAGTTGAGATTGCACCACTGGACTCCAGCCTGGGTGACAGAGCAAGACTGTGTCTCAAAATAAAAATAAAACATGAGTAAATGGAAAGATATAATCCTCTTCTTGATGTGGAAGATTTAATATGGAAGGTGTCAGTTCTCCCTAAATTAATTTAAATGCCATCTCAATTAAAACAAACAAACAAGAACTTTGACAAAACAAACTAATTATAAATTTGTTAGAAGTTTAAACAAAAGAGAGAGGCCTATAAAATATGATAGATATAACAAGATGTCACTAGTTAAGGCAATATGATACTAATAGTGATTTGACAGATTAATAGAAATATATAGAAATTCCACAAATAAACTCAAAAGTACTTGAAATTATAGTTAATGGTTCAGGTTGTATTCAAATAAGAAAAGTTATATTGCTTAATAAATGGGATGGGTACAAATAGTAACCTGCGGGGAAAAAATGAAGTTGGAGCTACATATCATACTTATGTCCAAACTAGTTCTACAAGGAAGAAAGACTTAAATGAACAACAACAAAAAAAGAAAATACAAACGTACAAAAATACAAACTATAAACAGAGGAGAATATTTGTAGTACATAGAAGAAAGGGGTATTTTTTAAAAATATATAAAAATATGATTTTACAGTCAATAAGAAAAAGACCATTATACATACTAACACAGGACTTGAATAGTCATTCCATATAAAATAAAATATAAATGGCTTTTAAAAAACAATCACAACCTGCTGATTGTAGATCCCTAGGGCATTGAGAGAACATAGGCAGTAGCGAGTTAGTGGTTATGGTGGGCCTTGGGCGAGATCCAGTACTGTGCTGGCTTCAGATCAGAGTCAGTGCATTCCCAGTGGTGGAGGCCACAAGGGTGCGTGTGTCACATCATCCCCAGCCCCAGGTGACTCACAGAGAGCAATATTCTGTTTGTTTGTACGTAAGTCAGGGAAGAGAACAAGAGTCTCTGCCTGATATTCCAGAGAATTCTTCTAGATCTTATCCAACACTCTGTGAGTCCGTAAGAGCCATAGCATTACTGGGCTTACGGTGCTCCCTAATGCAGATACAGCTTAGATCACAACACTCAAGCTCTTTTAAATACCTGGAAAGCCTTCCCAAGAACAACAGGTGCAAACAAACCCATACTGTGAAGACTACAATGAATACCTAACTCTTTAATGCCCAGACACTGATGAACATGCACAAGCATCAAGACCATCCAGGAAAACATGACCTCATCAAACAAAGTAAATAAAGCAACAGGCACTAATCCTGAAGAGATATGTGACCTTTCAGACAGAATTCAAAATAGCTGTTTTGAGGAACTCAAAGAAATTCAAGATAACACAGAGAAGGAATTTTGAATTCTATCAGATTAATTGAAGAAAGAGATAGAAATAATTAAAAAGAATTAAGCAGAAATTCTGGGTTGAAAAAATGCAACTGACATAATGAAGAATGCATCAGAGTCTCAATAGCAGAATTGATCAAGCAGAAGAAAGAATTAATGGGCTTGAAGACAGGCTATTTGAAAATACAAAGAAGAGACAAAAGAGAAAAAAAAAATAAAAGAATGAAGCACACCTACAAGATCTAGAAAACAGCCTCAAGAGGGCAAATCTAAGAGTTATTGGCCTTAAAGAGGAAGTAAAGAAAGAGATAGTGGTAGAAAGTTTATTTAAAGGGATAATAACAGAGAATTTCCCAAACACAGAGAAAGATATCAATATCCAAGTATAAGAAGATTATAGAATATCAAGCAGAATTAACACAAAGAAGACTACTTCAGGGCATTTAATAATCAAACTTCCAAAGTCAAGGATAAAGAAAGGATCCTAAAAGCAGCAAGTAAAAAGAAACAAATAACAAACAATGGTTCTCCAATACACCTGTCAGCAAACTTTTCAGTGGAAACCTTACAGGCCAGGAGAGAGTGGCATAACATATTTGAAGTGCTGAAGCAGAAAAACTTTTACCCTAGAATAGTGTATCTAGCAAAAATATCCTTCAAACATGCAGGAGAAATAAAGATTTTCCCAGACAAACAAAAGCGGAGAGATTTCCTCAACACCAGACCTGTCCTACAAGAAATGATAAAAAGAGTACTTCAATCAGAAAGAAAAGGATCTTACTGAGCAACACAACATCATCTGAAGATCCAAAACTCACTGGCAATAGAAAGTACACAGAAAAACTCAGAATATTATAACACGGTAACTGTGGTGTGTAAACTACTCTTCAGTAGAAAGAGTAAAAGATGAACCAATCAAAAATGGTAACTGCAACAACTTTTCAAGACAGAGAGAGTACAATAAGATATAAATAGAAATAATAAAAAGTTAAAAAGAGGGAGGAAGGAGTTAAAGTTCAGAGTTATTATTAGTTTTCTTTTTACTTATTAGTTTGTTACATGTAACAACATGTAAGCAGTTGTTGTTATCAGCTTAAAATAATGGGTTATAATATTTACAAGCCTCATGGTAATCACAAATCAAAAAACATACAACAGATACACAAATTAAAAAGCAATAAACTAAATTATGCCACCAGGAAAAATAATCTTCATTAAGAGGAAGAGAAGAAGGAAGGAAAGAAGGAGGATTTGTAAAACAACCAGAAAACAAATAACAAAAGGAGTAAGTCCTTACTTATCAATAATAACATTGAATGTAAATAGACTAAACTCTCCAATCAAAAGACATAGAGTGGCTGAATGGATTTTAAAATAAGATCTAATATCCATTGCTTACAAGAAACATACTTCACGTATAAAGACACATGTACTCTGAAAATAAAAGATGGAAAAAGATATTCCATGCCAATGGAAACCACAAAAGAGCAGGAGTAGATACACTTAATACTAGACAGTATAGGTTTCAAGACAAAAACTATAAGAAGAGACAAAGAAGATTATTATATAATGATAAAGGAGTTCATTTATCAAGAGGATATAACAGTTGTAAATATATATGTGTGTATATATATGTGTGTGTATATATATGTGTTTATACATATATAAATATATATGTGTGTGTGTATATATATAAATATATGTGTGTGTGTGTGTGTGTGTGTATATATATGCATGCACTGGAGCACCCAGACATATAAAGCAAATATTATTAAAGCTAAAGAGATAGATAGATCCCAATACAATAATAGCTGGAGACTTCAACATCCCACTTGCAGCATTGGATAGATCTTCCAGACAGAAAATTAACAAGGAAACATCAGACTTAGTCTGCACTTTGGAACATATGGACCAAATAGACATTTACAGAATATTTCATCCTATGGCTGCAGAATACATATTCTTTTCCTTAGCACATGGATGATTCTCAAAGATAGACCATATGTTAGGTCACAAAACAAGTCTTAAAACATTCAAAAAATTGAATGTATGTCAAGTAACTTATCTTACTGCAATGGAATAAAACTAGAAATAAATAACAAGAAGAATTTTGGAAACTATACAAACACACGGAAATTAAACAGTATGCTCCTAAATAACCAGTGGTTCAATGCAGAAATTAAGAAGGAAATTTAGGCCGGGCACAGTGGCTCACGCCTATAATCCCGGCACTTTGGGAGGCCGAGGCAGGCGGATCATGAAGTCAGGAGACCGAGACCACCCTGGCCAACGTGGTAAAACCCCATCTCTACTAAAAATACAAAAATTAGATGGGTGTGGTGGTGTATGCCTGTAATCCCAGCTTTTTGGGAGGCTTAGGCAGGAGAATTGCTTGAACCAGGGAGTCAGAGGTTGCAGTGACCCGAGATCGTGTCACAGCACTCTAGTCTGGCGACAGAGCGAGGTTCCATCTCAAAAAAAAAAAAAAAAAAGGAAATTTAAAAATTTATTGAAACAAATGATAATGGAAACATGACATACCAAAACCTATGAGATATAGTAAATGCATTACTAAAAGGGAAGTTTATAGCCATGAGTGCCTAAAGAAGAAAAGTTTCAAATAAATAACCTAATGATACATTATAAAGTACTAAAAAAGCAAGAACAAGCAAAACTCAAACTCAACTGATTTTCTTTTACTCAAATAAATAGAAGAAAAATATTGAAGATTAGAGATGAAATAAATGAAATAGAAACATAAAATACAAAAGATCAACAACACAAAAAAAATTTTTGAAAAGCTAAATAAAATTGACAAACGTTTAGGCAGACTAACTATGAAAAAAAAAGATAAGACCCAATAAATAAAATAAGAGCTAAAAAGGAGACATTACAGTCAATACCACAGAACTTCAAAGGCTCATTAGTGGCTGCCATGAGCAACTATATGCCAATACATTGGAAAATCTAGAAGAAATGGATAAATTTCTAGACCGTACAACTTACCAAGATTGCACTACAAAGAAATCCAAAACTTGAGCAGACCAATAACAAGTAACAAGATAAAAACTATAATAAAAAGTCTCCCAGCAAAGAAAAACCAAGAACCTGATGGCTTCACTGCTGAATTCTATGAAACATTTAAAGAATAACTAATACCAGTTCTACTGAAACTATTCCAAAAAATAGAAGTGGAGGGAATACTTCCAAACTCATTCTATGAGGCCAGTATTACTCTGGTACCAAAACCAGACAAACATATATCAAAAAAGAAAACTACAGGCCAATATCTCTGATGAATATTGATGCAAAAATCTTCAACCAAATACTAGCAAATATAACCAAACAACACACTAACAAGATGATTCATTATGATCAAGTGGGGTTTATCCCAGGGATGCAGGGTTGGTTCAACATACACAAATCAATCAATGTGGCATATCAACAGAATTAAGGACAAAAACCATATGATCATCTCAATTGATGCTAAAAAAAGAATTTGATAAAATTTAGCATCCTTTTATGATAAAAACCTCAGAAAACTGGGTATATAAGAAGCATACCTCAATATAATGAAAACCACAGACACACAGCTAGTATGTATCATACGGAATGGGGAAAAACTGAAAGCCTTTTTTAAAAATCTGGAACATGACAAGGATGCCCACTGTTATTCAACATAGTGCTAGCTAGCACAATTAGACAAGAGAAGGATATAAAGGGCATCCAGATTGAAAAGGAAGAAGTCAAATTATCCTTGTTTGCAGGTGATATCATCTTATATTTGGAGAAACCTAAAGACTTCACCAAAAAGCTGTTAGAACTAATAATCAAATTCAGTAAAGTTGTAGGATACTAATCAACATACAAAAATCAGTGGGATATTTATATGCCCATAGTAAACAATGTGAAAAACAAATAAAAGAGTAATACTGTTTACATTAGCTGCATATAAAATAAAATACCTAGGAATTATCTCGACCAAAAAAGTGAAAATTTTCTGCAATGAAAACTGTAAAACAATGATGCAAGAAATTGAAGAGGACAGAAAAAAATGGAAACATATTTCATGTTTATGGATTGTAAGAATCAATATTGTTAAAATGTCCATACTACCCAAAGCAATCTACAGATTCAGTGCAATCCCTATGAAAATACCAATGACATCCTTCGCAGAAATAGAGAAAAAGAATCCTAATATTTATATGGAACCACAAAAGGCTCAGAATAGCCAAAGCTATCCTAAACAAAAGGAACAAAACTGAAGAAATCACATTACCTGACTTCAAATTATACTGTAGAGCTATAGTAACAAAAATGATACGGTAATGGCATGAAAGCAGACACAATCACCAGTGGAACAGAACAGAGAACCCAGAAATAAATCCATACATCTACAATGAGCTCATTTTTGACAAAGGTGCCAAGAACATACATTAGGAAAAGAACAGTCTACAATAAATGGTGCTGGGAAAACTGGATATCCATATGCAGTAGAAAAACTAGAACCCTATCTCTTACCATATATGAAAATCAAATCAAAATGGATTAAAGACTAAAATCTAAGACCTCAAACTATGAAACTACTACAAGCAAACTTTGGAGAAACTTACCAGGACATCAGTCTTGGCAAAGATCCCTTGAGTAATACTCCACAAGCACAGGCAACCAAAGCAAAAGTGGACAAGCGGGATAACATCAAGTTAAAAGCTTCTGCACAACAAAGGAAACAATCAACAAAGTGAAGAGACAACCCACAGAATGGGAATAAATATTTGCAAACTACCCATTCGACAAGGGACTAATAACCAGAATATATAAGAAGCTCAAACAGCTCTATAGGAAAAAAAAAATCTAATAATCCAATATAAAAAATGGGCAAACGATTTGAATAGACATTTCTCAAAAGAAGACATACAAATGACAAACAGGCATATGAAAAGGTGCTCAACATCATTGATCACCAGAGAGGCAAATTAAAACCACAATGAGATATTATTTTACCCCAGATAAAATGGCTTATATCCAAAAGACAGGCAATAACAAATGCTGGTGAGGATGTGGAGAAAAGGGAATCCTTGTACAGTGTTGGTGGGAGTATAAATTAGTACAGCTACTACGGAGAATACTTTGGAAGTTCATCAAAAACTAAAAGTAGGCTGGGTACAGTGGCTCATGCCTGTAATCCCAGCACTCTGGGAGGCCAAGGTGGGTTTATCACTTGAGGTCAGGAGTTCAAGACCAGCCTGTCCAACTTGGCAAACCCGATCTCTACTAAAAATACAAATGTTGGCCAGGCGTGATGGTGCATGCCTGTAATCCCAGCTACTTGGGAGACTGAGGCAGGAGAATTGCTTGAACCCAGGAGGCAGAGGCTGCACTGGGCCGAAATCATGCCACTGCACTCCAGTCTGGGTGACAGAGTGACACTTTGTCACAAAAATAAATAAATGAATAAATAAATAGAGCTACTATATGATCCAACCATCCCACTTCTATGTATATACCCAAAAGAAAGGAAATCGGTTTATTGAAGAGGTAATCTGCACTCTAATGTTTATTGTAGCACTGTTCACAATAGCCAAGATTTGGATGCAACCTAAGGGTCTATCAGTATATGAATGGTTAAACAAAACATGGATCGTGCCATGGAGTACTATTCAGCCATGAAAAAGAATGAGATCCAATCATTTGCAACAACAAGGATGGAACTGGAGGTCATTACGTTAACTGAAATAAGCACAGAAAGATAAACTTTGCATTTTCTCACTTATTTGTAGAAGCTAAAAATTAGAAGAGTTGAACTCATGGATATCAAGAGTACAAGGCTGGTTAACGGGCTGGGAAGGGTAGTGGAGTGTCAGGGGGATGTGGAGATGGTTAATGAGTACAAAAAATAGAAAGAATGAACAAGACCTAGTATTTTCTAGCACAAAAGGGTGACAATAGTTAAAAATATTTAATTGTACATTTAAAAATTACTAAAGAGTATAACTGGATTGTTTGTAACACAAAAGATAAATGCTAGAGGTGTTAGCTATCACGTTTATCCTGATCTGATTATTACACATTACATGCCTGTATCAAAATATCTTATGTAACCCATAAGTATATACACCTACTATGTACCTACGAAAATTAAAAATTAATAAAAAAAAAAGATTGGTCAAGATGTCAAAGCTTGGAACAGAAGTGTTCTGCAAAGTGTGGGGAAATACATTGAATATATTTCTTGTGGCACTGTAAACTTTGACCTCCTTATTCAAAAGTGATTTCACAGTAGCCTCCAAAATTTAAAATATACATACATTAAACCTGTAATTTTATGTCTTGGAACTTATCTTTCAGTATACTCTCAAATGGACAAAATGACATATGGACAAAATGTTTTTGTTTCAGCCTTGCTTCCAATAGCGTATTAGGAACAACCTAAGTGTCCATCACTTGAGCATTGTCAAATGCGTGCACATGCGCATTTGTGTATGTGTATATGTTTGTAATTCCTAAAGTTTATCTGCAGGTAAGTTTTCTGTCCTGAATTTTCATATCCAACTGCTACTTGACATCTCCACCTCGATGTCGTAATTATCTTCCTGTTGGGTATTGAGAAGTCTCGTGTCAGTATGTGGGGGTTCTTTTTTTTTTTTTTTTTTTTTTTTGAGATGGAATGTCGCTTTGTCTCCAGGCTGGAGTGAAGTGGCACCATCTCCGCTCACTGCAACCTCCGCCTCCCGGGTTCAAGCAATTTTGCTGCCTCAGCTTTCCGAGCAGCTGGGACTACAGGCACATGCCACACTGCCCGGCTTTTTTTTTTTCTTTCTTTTTCCTTTTTTTTTTTTTTTAGTAGAGGCGGGGTTTCACTATGTTGCCTAAGCAGGTCTCGAACTCCTGAGCTCAGGTAACCTGCCCAACTCTCAAACTCCCAACCTAGCCTCCCAAAGTGCTAGGATTACCCGCAGGAGCCACCGCGCCCGGCCCCGAACTCTTGATCTTTCTCCTAATCTTTCTTTATTGACAGCCTGCTTCATCTCAGTAGAGAGCAAATTCCATCCTTTTGCCCGCTGGGTTTGAAAGTCCTAGAGTAATCCTCCGTTTCTCCCAAAACCAATTTTCAAGTGGTCAGGAAGTGCTTTTTGCTCTATCATCAAATTATATCCAGAGCCCTAACACTTTTTATCACAGTAACTGTTACTGCCCTGGTCCACACTGCCATCATTTCTTGCATAAATTATTGCAATAGGCTCCTAATTGTCCTGCTTCTATACTTGCCTCTGTATAGCCTTTCCTCATCAAAGCAATCAGAATGATTTCTTTAAAAACAGGAATTCAAATCAAATATTAATTTTATGCTCAGAACTCTACCATAGTGTCTATTTCACTCAAAGTAATAGCCAAAGACCCTACAATGGCTTGCAAAGGCCTTGATGATGTGGCCCTTGTTAATTTTCTGAAATCATTTCTTGTTACTCTCTCTCTTCATCATTAGACTCAGCTACCCTGGATTCTTTGATACTTCTTGAATATACATGTACTCTCCCACATTAGAGGATTTTTTTCTCTACCTGGAGTATATTTTCCTTGGATATATATGTGGGTAACTTCCTGGCCTCCTTCAGGGAGATCATAGCCTAAATTCACCTTTTTGATGAGAGTTACCTTGACCACTCATTACCCACCCTGACTTTGCCTTACATTTTATTACAGAGCACTTATCACCTCTTATACTATAGCCTTATGTTTTATGCTTGTTATAAATTGTCTCTTCTCATGGGTTAGAATGTAAGCTTTGTCTGTTTTCTTCAATGATAGATCCTGAGAGTCTGGAATATGCTGTATCAATAAATTCAGCAATCTTCAAGAAAATTTTAAAAATCAATTATATATAACTATTCATAACATTAATCATATATTTATATAAGTTGTAGAAATATATAATGTTATAATATATACATTGTACAATTATATAAATATATATCTCTGGAAGACTGTAAAAGCAGCTAGTAACAGTAATTTTGGGAGAAGTAGTACCTGGGATGGGAAGAAAGGCACATTCCATATTGTGAGAATTTGCACCTTATCACTTCTTCAATTAAAAAAAAAGGAATTTAAAAATACAAAGCACAGTTGAGCCTAATTTGGAAATTAAAATTCTTCGTAAAATAGATCCTTAGTTTTTTGAGTTCCTTAGGAGGTTTTAATTTGTATTACCACTAGGTGGCACATGCCTACTGATAAGTTCAAAGATTCCCAGACACAAGTGTTAAACCTTTCAGTTCCCCTAAGTCATCAAAGTTTATTTTAGCTATATGGCACTGATTTTTCTCAAGAATTTTCTTTAACTCTTTTCTTATACTATTTCTGTAGGGCAGCAGTCTCCAACCTTTTTGGCACCAGGGACCGGTTTCATGGAAGACAATTTTTCCATAGACTAGGGGTCCGGAAGGGGGATGGTTTCGGGATGATTTAAGTGCATTACATTTATTGTGCACTTTATTTCTATTATCATTACGTTGTAATATATAATGAAATAGTTCTATAACTCACCATAATGTAGAATCAGTGAAAGCGCTGAGCTTGTTTTCCTCCATCTAGAGGGTCCCATCCGGAGGTGATGGGAGACAATGACAGATCCTCAGGTATTAGATTCTTATAAGGAGCACACAACCTAGATCTTTCCCACGTGCAGTTCACAATAGAGTTCATGTTCCTATGAGAATCTAATGCCTCAGCTGACCTGACAGGAGGTGGAGCTCAGGCAGTAATGCTTGTTCGTCCCCCGTTCCCCTCTTGCTGTGCTGCCCAGTTCCTAACCGATCACGGACTAGTACTGGTCTGACCCCTGCTTTAGGGAATATTATAGGAACTGTTCCTACACCATTGCTATATACAGAATAGTATGTTTTGTGCTATAAGCTTTATAGTGATTTTTCACTATAATTTCTAATTTAATTTTATAACATTTGACTTGCAGAAATGTCTTAAATCTGTGAAGGCTAGCTTAGACATTCTTAAAATAATTTAAAATTTCCAGTATTTAGTGAATTGTATCTGTCTCTTTTCATCTGTTTCCTATGAAATAACTTACTTAATAAATGAAATTCATAGATTATGTGCCCAAAAGTAAATTTTTGTTTGATCCTATTGTTTCATTGCTTTTATGTCAAGTTAATCTGTGCCCAGGACCAAATGCAATTTATCAGCCTCTTTCTGAATACTTTATGTAATATACCATGAGGTATAGGCAAATGGGTACTGCAGAGGATGCAAAGATGAAATGTTATTTATTGCCTCCATCTTCATGGACCTTTCATTTTATGGGTAGTGATGTCATGAACACAAATAACTATAATAGAAGTCAGAAAGTAGTAAATCAGTAAATGAAAGTATTATGTGTAGTGGGAGCACAGACTTGATATTAATTTAGGGACTCTAAGAGTATGGTGACATTTGAGAAGAGCTTTAAATATATAGTTTAATTCTCTGAACTAATTCAATATGGGTCTTATATAGATTTACACTTCTGTGAAAAAGGTGAATTATACATCTGAGAGAAAAATATAATCTTTATAGATAGGTGATAATTATAGGTTAATAAAATAAATAGCCATATTCCTTTGGCTGGTAAAGTATTTTGAATAAAATGAAAATGATGGCATGCATTTTATAAATATAACATTTAAAAACATTATACAGATCTTTTTTGCTAAGTTTTAAAATAACACTGAAAACATTGGACTAGGTCAATTTAATATTTATTTTTGACCCAGATTTTTTTTCATTTTGTTTTTCTTCTTAAAATATATTTTTGTAAACTAAATATGTGTTTAGAAAATGTACTGTATCCAAGTAAAATAATTTATCGAATTCTTATTATGCCATGAAACTATAATCTATTATTTTATTTCATACTCATGAAACCTTATGATGTATGTAGTGTTATCATTCATATTTTCTAGATAAAGAAACTAGGGCACAGAAAGTTTAAGAAACTTGTATGCATATGTTAATATCTGCTGTAACACTAAAACTAGATGTGAATGTAATTTCTTTTTATTTTATTTTATTTTATTTTATTTTTGAAACAGAGTCTTACTCTGTCACCCATACTGGAGTGCAATGGCACAATCTTGCATCACTGCAACATCTGCCTCCCAGGTTCAATCTATTCTCCTACCTCAGCCTCCCAAGTAGCTGGAATTAACAGGCATGAGCCACTGCACCCTGCCAAATTAATTTTCTTCTAATAAGAAACTTGCTTTTCAATTTGTACCACTTTAGTATAATTGCTATGTTGTTTAAAAAGAAATCAACATTATTCTTATTAAATCTATTAATATTAACTACTTTGTTATGTAGCGAACCAAACATCTGACCCTTTGACTATTAAATTGCAAAATTTTCACAATTTTGCTGAATTCTAAAATAATAATAAAATAATAATTAGATACCAAAGTCTAAGAAATATACTATACAATGCTCCAAATTAGATTTTGTTCCAGCTTAATCAGTGGATTTTAAAACAAAGTTATATATTTTAAAAAGAATGTTATTCTTTTTTCTGTATTTATATAGCCAGAAAAATGTAAGAATAAAAAGAAGTGGTATAAAAGTGCACTTCAAGAAGCATATCTACTCTATGGATATTCTCATGAACAAAGACTGGAAATGTGCTGCCTATCAAAACAACAAGGTATATCAATATTTTTTCTTTATTACTCCAAAATAAGGATTTATCCAAATGTATGTTTTCCAAAATATGTTTGCTTATTCAAAAATCTGTCTCTTTCTGTTCACAGAGAAATAGTATGTCATTGTTTATTGGAAAAGTATTTTTATATAAATGAATAGCATATATTTTGTCCCCTAAAACAATTTTCAGTGACTAAGCATACACTCTATTTAAATGCAGGAGTTCTTCTGAGCACTTTTGTTATCTTCTTTACTCTTAGACTATCTACAGATCCCCTTGTGTATTTCAAATGCATATATTTCACAATGGGAACCATAGCTTTAAATATATTCCTGGCATTAAAATTTCACTTGGATATGCTGTATTATTACAGAACAAAGTATTTTCAAAATGTTGCATTTTAAAATAAGTTCAGGGCAGGAATAGAAGATAAACTTCAACTTTCAAAAAAATTAGGTGAAAAATTGTGATAATATTTCAGGTTATTTTCACAGAAAGTTTTATTGAATTCTCAATACTATGGTGTATAGTTAGCTTTTTAAATGAAACCATTTGAAAGATTAGAGTAGGTTTGATTTTTTTTGTATATATTTAACTTTTAAGTTCAGGGGTACATGTGCAGGCTTGTTATATAGGTAAATTTGTGTCATGGGAATGTGTTATAAAGATATTTCATAACCCAGGTATTAAGCCTAGTACACATTAGTTATTTTTCCTGATCCTTTTCCTCCTCCCACCTTCCACCCTCTGATAAACCCCAGTGTGTGTTCTTCTCTAGGTGCCAATTTATTCTTATCAATTAGCTCCCACTTATAGGTGAGAACATGCAGTATTTGGTTTTGTTCCTGCATTAGTTTGCTAAGGCTAATGGCATCCAGCTCCATCCATGTCCCTGCAAAGGACTGATCTCATTCTTTTCTATGGCTGCATAGTATTCCATGGTGTACAGGTACCATATTTTCTTTATTGCAGTGTACAGGTACCACGTTTTCTTTACCACATTTTCTTTATCCACATTTTCTTTATACCATTGATGGGCATTTAGTTTGAGTCATTGTCTTTGCTATTGTGAATAGTGTTGAACACACGTGTGCAAGTGTCTTTATAATAGAATGATTTATATTCCTTTGGGTATATACTCAGTAATGAGATTGCTGGATTGAGTGGTATTTCTGCCCCTAGGTCTTTGAGCAATCACCACACTGTCTTCCACAATGGTTGAAGTAATTTACACTCCCACCAACAGTGTATAAGTATTCCTTTTTCTCCTCAACCTCACCACCATCTGTTATTTTTTGACTTTTTAATAGTAGCCATTCTGACTAGTGTGAGATGGTATCTCGTGATTTTGATTTACATTTCTCTAATGATCAGTGATGTTGAACGTTTTTTCTTATGTAGGTTGGCCACATGTATGTCTTCTTTTTAAATTGTTAGTTTGTGTCCTTTGCCCACTTTTTAATTTTTTTTTTTTTTTTTTTTTTGTGAACTTGTTTAAGTTCCCTATAGATGGTGGGTATTAGACCTTTGTCAGATGCATAGATTGCAAAAATTTTCTTCCATTCAGTAACTTCTCTGCTCACTCTGTTGATAGTTTCTATTACTGCACTCTTTAGTTTAATTAGATCCCATTTGTAAATTTTTGCTGTGTTCCAGTTGCTTTTGGTGTCTTCATTGTGAAATCTTTGCCTATGCCTATGTCCTGAATGGTATTGCCTAGGTTGTCTTCCAGGGTTTTTATAGTTTTGGGTTTTACATTTAAGTCTTTAATCCATCTTGAGTTAATTTTTGTATATGGTATAAGGAAGTGGGGCAGGGTCCAGTTTCAATTTTCTGCATATGGCTAGCCAGTTCTCCCAGCACCGTTTATAGGGAATCCTTTCCTCTTTTTTTTTTTTTTTTTTTTTAGACAGAGTCTTGCCCTGTTGCCCAGGCTGGAGTGCAATGGTGTGATCTCGGCTCACTGCAAGCTCCACCTCCTGGGTTCAAGTGATTCTCCTGCCTCAGCCTCCCGAGTCGTTGGGATTACAGGCACATGCCACCATGTCCGGCCAATTTTTTGTATCTTTAGTAGAGATGGGGTTTCACCATGTCGGCCAGGCTGGTCTTGAACTTCCCATTGCTTGTTTTTGTCAGGTTTGTTGAAGATCAGATAGTTGTAGGCATGTGGCCTTATTTCTGAGTTCTTTATTCTGTTCCATTGATCTATGGATATGACACATTTTTAACTCTAAAAAGAAGATGATTGCCACATAAAATGATAATATTTATTTATTTATTTATTTATTTATTTATTTATTTAGATGGAGTCTCACTCTGTCGCCCAGGCTGGAGTGCAGGGACGCGATCTTGGCTCACCACAAGCTCCGCCTCCTAGGTTCTAGCAAGTCTTCTGCCTCACCCTCCCGAGTAGCTGGGATTACAGATGCCCGCCACCACACCCAGCTAATTTTTGTATTTTCAGTAGAGACAAGGTTTCACCATATTGGCCAGGCTGGTCTTGAACTCCTGAACTCAGGTGATCCATCTGCCTTGGCCTCCCAAAGTGCTGGCATCACAGGCATGAGATAGTTTTTATTAAACTTAAATATGTTTAAATTGCTTTCTGCTTAGTGATTATAATCATTTAATATTTTATAAGCCCCTTTTTGTCTTTATTACTTTAAGTTCTAAACAGATTACTCTATGGATAGAAGGATCCGGACTTTGATGCTGACTGGATTTTAAAGTAGCAATGATTTTTTTTTTCTCCTTTGGAAAACTTTGATTTATATTTACAAAAAAATGTATATGTGAAAAGATTTTATTTGAGAAAAAATTTAAATTTCAACCCAGCCACCTAAGTTTAGGATTTAAAGCAAATAAGTATGTTTGAAAAGAGTGGAAAAAGAATGACAAATACACTACTCAGGTTTACTCTGAGACCATGAGAAGAGACATTTATTACTACAAATGCAATTTTATTCCTGTGCTGAAAATATAATGTCTCTGTTTATTAGCAATAAAGGTTGAACTCACTGTATTGTCACAAATACAATTTTATGCCTTGCACAGACTATACATTTCTGTTATTTAATCACAAAAGCCTTTTAGACATTTAATTTTTTGAACATTAATAACTTTAAGTAATATAGTCATTTACTTTTAAAATTTATATTTATTTCTCACGAGGAGTAGACTTGCACTCTCAATTAGCAGTGGGTCCTTTGACATTCTTGCCTGTCCAGAGACTCTGAAGAAGGATTATTTCTGATTGGTTTTGCAGCAATAGCTCATTTTCTTGCTGAAAGTCTGATTATTTTTACATGCAGAGTTTTATGTAATTCAGCCTGATTCTTGAGAGCCATATGCCTAACAGCTTTCATTTTGTCTCTTAAGTAGCCAAAATGGAGGGGCATGAACTTTCAGGACTTCAGAATTCTAGGAGTTCAGTCTTTGCAGTAACAGGCTCACAATTCACTATTCACTATCTCCAAAATAGTCATGTAATCCTTGTGTCTGCTTCGCATCCAGTGTAGATTCTGGTAAAGTATTCAACTTCTTTCTGTATTCAAAAGTAGTTTTGAGAGATAAGTAGCCACCGTTTAGATATTTCACCAAAGATGAATAACTTAGCAGCAATCCACTTTGTAACCCAGCAACTTGAAAGGTTTCTTCACCTAACAATTTATTTTTCCAACCTAGAAACAAATTACCCCAATATTTAACCTATAGTCTTCCTACCATGCAGAAATTGGTATAGTATTTTATCTGATGCAACTCTCTCATTGTTGAAATATGCAGGATCTTTAAATATATGTAAATTTTAAAATATAACTTTAAATATAACCCAATCAGATTATAACAGTCTCACCCTCATAATGTAGTTGTTCTGTTTTTGTTGCATTTATTACTACTACTGTAACTAAGTAATTCTGCTGGAGCTAGAAAATTTTTTATCTTATATAGAAACATTCATTTTAATTATACTTCTAAAAATAAATAGACCATTATCCATAGAATAATGATTAATCTTAATAAAGATTAAGACTTTCTTACATGCTCTACATTTTAGAATTGATGTCCTTATTTCTAACTTTTTCCCAGAATTATTTATATTGTAAAAAAATTGACTTGATTTTTTAGTGCAGTTTTAAGTTCACAGAAAATTGAGTGGAAAGTACAGAGAGTTCCCGTATATCTCCTCCACACAGCCCCTAAACACACAACCTCCCCCACTATCAACATCCCATACCATGAGATCTATTTGTTACAATTGATGAACCTGCACTGACACGTCATTATCACCCAAAGTCCTTAGTTTACATTAGGGTTTACTCTTGCTGTTACACATTCTGTGGGTTTGGAGAAATGTATAATGACCTGTATCCACCATTGTAGTATCATGTAGAATAGTTTCACTGCTCTAAAAATCCAAGGGTCAAAGGGTCAGATGTTTGGTTCGCTTCCATATTGGGTTGGCTATTCTGGGTCTTTTGCCTTTCCATATACATTTTAGAATCAGTTTGTTGATTTCACAAAATAACGTGCTGGCATTTGATTGGGATTGTGTTGAATCTATATATCAAGTTGGGAAGAGCTGACATCTTGACAATATTGAGTCTTTTTATCAGTGAACATGGAATATCTTCAAGTTTATTCAGTTCTTTTTTGATTTATTTTTATCAGAGTTTGGTAGTTTTCCTCATTTAGATCTTATACTTTTTTTTAGATTTATGCTTAACTAATTCACTTTGAGGTTTGCCAGTGTAAATTCTAATGTGTTTTCATTTCAAATTCTATTTGTTTGGTACTGGTATATCAGAAATCTATTTATTTTTGCATGTTAACCTTGTATCCTGCAACCTTGCTATAATCTATTATTAATTACAGGATTTTTTTTGTCTATTCTTTTGGATTTACTACATAGACAATCATATCATGTGCAAAGAGACTTTTATTTCTTCTTTCCAAATCTATATACCTTTTATTTTCATTTATTGTCTTACCGTGTTATCTAGGAATTCCAGTACAATATTGAGAAGAGTGGTGAGTGAGAAAACCCTTGACTTGTTCTTCATCTTAGCATGACAGCTTCTAGCTTGTTACCATTAAATATGATACTAGCTTTAGATATTTTGTAAATGCTCTTTATGAAGCTGAGGAAGTTCCCCTGTCTTCCTTGTTTCCTGAGGTGTTTTTTTTTTCTTCTTTATGCTGTTAATGCAATTGATTGATTAAATTAATTGGTTTCCAATTTTTGAACTACCTTGCATTGAATGAGTTAGAAAGTATTTTCTCTGCTTATATCTTCTGGAAAAGGTTATGGAGAATTGGCATAATTTCTTCCTATATGTTTGATAGCATTCACCAGTGAACCCATCTGGGCTTGCTGCTTTTTGTTTTGGAAGGTTATTATATTGATTCAATTTCTTTAATAGTATAGGTCTATTCAGATTGCCTGTTTCTTTTTGTAGAATTTTAGCAGAGTGTCTCTTTCAAGAAATTGGTCCATTTCATCTAGGTTATAAAATTTGCGGGCATAGAGTTGTTCATAATGTTCCTTTATTTTCTTTTAATGCCCATGGGATTTGTTATAATGTCTACTCTTTCATTTCTAATATTAGTAATATGTGCCCACCTGCCTCTCTCTCTTTCCTCCTTCCTTCCTGTCTCTCTCCCTCCCTCCCTTCCTTCCTTCCTTTCTTCCTGCCTTCCTTCCTTCCTGCCTTCCTGTCTTCCTTCCTTCCTGCCTTCCTGTCTTCCTTCCTTCCTGTCTTCCTTCCTTTCTGTCTTCCTGTCTTCCTTCCTTCTTGTCTTCCTTCCTTCTCTCTCCTTCCTTCCTTCCTTCCTTCCTTCCTTCCTTCCTTCCTTCCTCTCTTTAGTCATCAAATTTACTGATCTTTCAAAGAACTAGCTTATGGTTGTATTGATTTTTCTCTATCTACTGTCTTCAATTTCATTGATTTCTGCTCTTTTATTTTTTTCTTCTGCTTACTTTGGATTCAGTCTGTTCTTTTTCTTCTAATTTCCAAAGTAGAAGCTTAGATTATTGATTTTAGAGCTTTTTTCTTTTCTAATAGATGAATTCAATGCTATAAATTTTCCTCTGAACATTGCTTTTGCTGCATCCCGTGATTGATAAGTTGTATTTTCATTTTCATTTAGTTCAAAATATTTTAAAATTTTTCTTGAGTTTTTTATTTCTTTGATCTATGTGTTACTTAGAAATGTGTTCCTTAATCTCCAAGTATTTTGAATTTCCACTTCTCTCTCTGTTACCAGTTTCTGGCTTAATTCCATTTTGGTCTGCAAGGAGACATTGTATTATATCTATTCTTTTAAATGTGTTAAAGTATTTTTTATTGCCCAGAATGTGGTCTGTTTTTCTGAATGTTTCATGTGGGCTCAAAAAGGATGTGTATTCTGCTGTTGTAGGATGAAGTAGATTACAGATGTCAAATATATCCAGTTGATTGATGGTGCTTTTGAGTTCAACTGTGTCTTTACTGATTTTCTTTTTGCTGGATTTGTTCATTTCTGACAGAGGGCTGTTGAAGCCTCTAGCTGTAATAGTAGATTTATTTATTTCTGTCTACAGTTCCATCAGTTTTTGCCTCTCATATTTTGATGCTCTGTTGTTAGGTGCATGTACATTAAAGGTTGCAAGTCTTCTTGGAGTATTGACTTCTTTATTATTTTATATGACCCTCTTTATTCTTGATAACTTTCCTTACTCTGAAGTCTGCTATGTTTCAAATTAATATAACTCCTCCTACTTCCTTTTCATTAGGGTTAGCATGATATACTTTTCTTTTAATTCATCCATCTAGGCCATTAATATTTAAAATGATTATTTTTAATATCATGGATTAATAGTTGTCATATTTATTATTATTTTCTATTTATTGCCCTTTTTCTTTGTTACTGTTTTTGCCTTTTACTCTTTTTCTGTCTTTGTAATTTTGAGATTTTATGTAATTACATTTTCTTCCCTGTTGCCATATCAATTATCAATTATACTTTTTTAAAACTATTTTTAGTGGTGTCCTTTTTCTTTGTTACTGTTTTTGTCTTTCACTCTTTTCCTGTCTTTGTGATTTTGAGATTTTAAATAATTCCATTTTCTTCCCTCTTAGCCTACCAATTATCAGTTATGCTTTTTCAAAAACTTTTTTTAGTTGTTGCCCTAGAGTTTGCAATATACATTTACAACTAATTCAAATCTCACTTACAAATAATTATCCTGTTTCATGGGTAGTACAAATATCTTATGACAGACTATGCCTAATTCTTCCTTCTCATCCCTGCTATCATTGATATCATTCATTTTACTCATATATAAGCATATATGCATGCACACAAAAAGATGTATGCATAAACATACATAATTAAGTATATCATGATTATTTTAAACAAACTGTTATCTGTTAGATCAATTAAGAATAAGAAAAGGAAAAAGTTTTTACTTTACCTTTACTTAGTCAGTTTTCAATGCTCTTCTTGTCTTTGTGCAGATCTGACTTTCTAACTTATATTATTTTTCTTGTCTCGGAAGAACTTCTTTTAGTATTCCTTGCAAGGCAGTTCTATTGGCAACAAATGCCTCCTTTTTTTTTTTTTTTTTTTTTTGCCTGAGAAAGTCTTTATTTCTCCTTTACTTTTGAAAAATAATTTCACAGGCCATGCATTGTGGCTCAGGCCTGTAATCCCAGCACTTTAGGAGGCTGAGGCAGGAGGATCACTTGAGCTCAGAGTTTGAGACCAGCCTGGACAACATGGTGAGATTCCGTCTCTATAAAAAAATTCAAAAATTAACCAGGTATTCATCTGTAGTCCCAGCTATGCAGGAGACTGAAGTGGGAGTATCGCTTGAGCCCAGGAGGTTGAGGCTGCAGTGAGCCATGATTGTGCCACTGCACTCTGACCTAAGTACAGAGCAAGATCCTATCTCAAAAGAAAAAAAAAAAAAGAATTAAGAAACATGTTTTCTAAATGAAAAAAAAACAAAAAGAAAGAAAAGTAATTTCAGAGTGTATAATTCTAGGTGGGTGGGTTATTTTGTTAACACTTTATTTTGCTCAACTGTTTTATCGATTGCATGGTTTTTGAGGAAAAGTTTGATGTAGTTCTTATCTTTACCCTTCTATTGGTAAAGTGGGTTTTTTCTCTGACTTCTTTCAAGATTTTATTTTTAATCTTTTATTTTCTGCAGTTTGAATATGACATGTAGATTTTTGGCATTTATATTACTTGGTATTTCCTGAGCTTCTGGGTCTATGGTTTGGCATCTGATATTAATTTGGGGGATATCAGTTATTATTGTGTCAATTTTTTGTTGTTGTTGTTCCTGTATCTCTTTTCATTCTGGTATACCTATTACGTGTATGTCACACTTTTCTAGTTGTCACACAGTTCTTGGATATACTGTTTTATTATTTTTTTCAGTATTTTCTCTTTTTCAGTTTTTTTAGTTTTGGTGGTTTTTATTGATATATCCTGAAGCTCAAAGATTGTTTCCTTAGCTATGTTGAGTCTCCTGATGAGCATATCAAACACATTCTTCATTTCTGTTACAGTACTTTTGCTCTCAAGTATTTCTTATGAATCTTTCTTAGAATTTTCATTTCTTTACTTGCATTACTCATCTGTTCTCGCATGTTGTCTACTTTTAACACTATAGCTTTTAGCATATTAATCATAGTTGTTTTAAATTCACGAGCTGATAATCCCATCATCCCTGCCATATCTTGATCTGGTCCTGCTGCTTGCTCTTTCTCTTCAAATTTTCTTTTTTGCCTTTTAGTATGCCTTACAAATTTTTATTGAAAGGTGGGCATGATGTTCTGGGTAAAATAACTGCAATCATGATAGTTTAGCAGTACAGTGGTAAGACATGGGGGGGAGGGAAAGCATTCTATGTTCCTATCATAAAGTCTCAGTCCTAGGCTGTAAACTTCATAAGGGCTTTCCTCCAACTTCCTTTTATTTTCTTCACCTACATAGGTGGTAAAGGATGGCTAGAAGGGGCTGGAGTTGGGTATTTTGCTTCCCCCAGGTCAGGCTGGGGTTAGGCTTTGAAAATCCCTCAATAGGTTAGGCTCTGGTAAAATAGTTTCTCCTGAGGGCAGGCCTTGCTAAGAAGTACAGAATGGTCTGATTATTTCAAAATGATTACTTTTCTCCTCCCCTTGATGGAACCAGGAGATATTTCCCTAATCTTCTCTGTGAGAACCTGGTAGAGCTCCTTCAGGTAAAACTCAACAAAAGTGTGTGCCGCTCCCACCATGACTAGGTCCCCCTGGAGTTTTTGTCTCAGGCTTGTTCCCACAGAGTTTCTAGAAGTTTGTCAATTGAAGTTCATGTTTTCCTACCCCTATACTAGTTTCCACCCTGCTCAGGTGGGTTGTGATTCTCTGTATTTACCTGTCTTTTTCTCCAAATTTGGGGACATCAGTTTTCCTGGTGATCTCACTTCTCCAAAGGATCTGAAAAGAGTTGTTCATTTTTCATTTTGCTCACCTTTGTACATGTTGTTGGACTCTAGTGGCAACCTTCTAAGCTCCTTACATTCCAGACCAGAAACTGAATGTCTTCTACATCTTTACGAAAATGCTCTCAGCTATCACAGTTAAACAAACAAAAACTGACAAATTTTTCAGAGTCCATGAATACACAAGGTTTAAAAAAATTATTTAAAGAAGAGAAATCATTGAATTATGTGAATATTTGTATTTCTCCCTAATATGGTTGTAAGTAAAAAATCAGTAACATCTGTTCTGGGTCATGAGTCATAACCACCTCTACTCATTTAGAACATTTTCATTTACTACCAGCAGCTCCTCTTTTGCACTTTAAAAATATGACTTGGATATAACTCAAAGGAGGAGTGAAGGCCCTTTTCATTATCCACATCTACATTTCCTGTTAACTGCTTTTCACTCTTTATGGTGAGAGTCCCTCCATGCAGAGATTTCTGAAGGAAGGAAATTAAATCTTTCTCACAAGAGAAAATTTAGCTTTTAGAAGGTTGTTAATTTTTGCTGAAGTTGAACATAGACCTACTGTTATTATTAATAAAGAAATTACTACTGATCATAATGTTTCAAGTATTACATAAGAATTTTCCTTAGGCATTTGAAAATCAATGTGGTTTTTGATATTCCCCAAGATACTCTACTTTTATTGGAAGATGGTTTTTATAACTTTTGAGCATAAAAAGCTCCTTGAACAACAGTTCACATATTTCTGTTCCCAATTCATTGCCATGTTAGCAAATTTATGTAAGAATGAGGTATATTTTGACAGGAAACATAGCAAACATCCATTTTGGTTAACTCTCTCTATCCCATACAGATACATAGACTCCAATTTTACTTTTTGAGTTTCTTTTTCAATTTTAACTATTTTTAATGATTGATATTTCATCATGACTTCTATCCTTATTAGAGATTTTCAAAAGAACAAAGAGTAAATTTACTTTTTTTAAGATACAACAAAACTTATTGTATCTTTTTATTACTGTAAGGTTCTACTGGGCCCTTTACACGTCATTAATCCCAAAATATACTGTGAGATTTTTGTGATCTTATTTTTTCCTATTTCTTGAAACATGTTGCTATTTTATTATTACTAATCAATTATTTCTAACTATGTTAAAAAGATGAAAATAATTATTTAGATGGAAGAATGGTAGAGTCACCTAAAAAGATGATACAGTAGTGAAATATATAATCACTAAAGTGTTTTTCCTAGTATTCCAAAGATCAAGATCTCTGTCTTTCTTTCTGTCTCTTTCTCACACACACACACACACACACACACACACACACACACACACCATGTCTATTAGCTAAAATGGAAGTGAATATTTGTTGATTTTCAGACATTGTTTTAGGAGTTTTAATTAAGTAGCTTATTCTATTTAAATCTCACAATATACTAGTGAGGTAATCATTTTTACTCCTGGACCCAATTAAACTAAAGAGCTTTTTACAACAAACGAAACTATCAACAGAGTAAATAGACAGTCCACAGAATGGGAGAAAATATTTGCAAACTCTGCATCTGAAAAAGTTCTGATGTCCAGCATTTATAATAAGCAAAAAATAACCCCATTAAAAAGTGGGCAAAGGACATGAACAGACACTTTTCAAAAGAAGACATATATGTGGCTAATGAGCATATGAAAAAATGCTCAACGTCACTGGCCCTTAGAGAAAGGCAAATCAAAACCATAATGAGATAGTATCTCACAGTAGTCAGAATGGTTATTAATACAAAGTCAAAAGATAACAAATACTGGCGAGGTGGCAGAGGAAAGGGAATGCTATAATACTACTTGTGGTAATGTAATTTAGTTCAGTGACTGTGCAAAGCAGTTTGACAATTTTTCAAAAACTTAAAACTGAACCATCATTTGACCCAGGAATCCCATTTTTGGGATATATACCCATAGAAATATAAATCATTCTACCATGAAGATATATGCACACATATGTTCATTGCAGCACTATTTTCAATAGCAAAGACATGAAATTAACTTAGACGCCCATTAATTGTAGACTGGATAAAGAAAATATGGTACATATTCACTGTGGAATGCTATGCAGTCATGTAAAAGAACAAGATAATGTCCTTTCAGCAACATGGTTGGGACTGGAGGTCATTATCCTAAGCAAGATAATGTAGGAACAGACAATCAAGCACTGCATGTTGTCACTTATAAGTGAGAACTAAACATTGAGTACACGTGATCACAAAAAAGGAAACAATAGACACTGGGGCCTACTTGAGAGTGGAGGGTGGAAAGAGGGTGAAGATTGAAAACCTACCTATTGGGTACTATGCTTACTACCTGGGTGATAAAATAATATGTACACCAAACCCTGTAATACACAATGTATCTGTATAGCAAATAAGTACATGTACCCTTGAAACTAAAAGTTTAAGAAAAATAATTATTACCCTGGTTTATAAATAAAGAGAGTCTAAGAGCATGTGCATTGTTTTATATCTTATACTGTCTAATATAGTAGCTGATACCAAGTAAATGATCAATATATTTTAATTAATACATTACAGTAATTTTTTTCAGGTAAAATATATATTTCAGATTCATAGGAGATTTTGGATGAAATACATATACATTTTTATTTATAAGTAATATTGAACACTTACTGCATATAAAATGTGGTCCCTGCTTTTGAGGAATATTCAAGTCACAGAATACTTAGACATGTTCTTAACTAACCATAATACAAAGAAGAAAGTTTCATGGCTTAATATGACTGTGATTTTGCAAAAGAGGTGGAGTTTTATCCTAATCAGAGGAATATCTGTAGTGGCACATAACCTTATACATTCATCAGTGGAGAGAAAGGGTGTTCCAGAAAGAGGGATCATCTCAAGTATACAGCTGGATATAGGAAAGAGGATAGTTTACGTGTGACCAGCCAGTTGTAGGAATGAATATAGTAACCTGTTCCTCTGAGTTTCTGTATTTTATGACAACAGTCGTAACCAATAGGTACATATACACACATACCTGCTTTAGCATATCTCAAAATAATATCCTGGGATAGTTTTTTATGAACTATTTGGTTACTAATTATTCTGTTTTTAGGAGTGGAATAATGAGAAAATGTACTAAATTTAGGAGTAGTATAATGAGAAAATATACTAGTAGTTTCCATTCTTGCTGAGTCTTTCTCTGAGGCACTGTTGGTAGCTCAGTGGTCCCAAATGGAGACGACAGACATTCTGGAAAAATTAGAGGCTTGTGATCAGATGGTTCTGGCCAAGCTGCATGACCTCAGGCAGGATACGTTATTTACCTCAGCTGTGAAGTGAGGAGAGGCTGCGTACTTTACAAGGTTATAATGATAATTAAATAAGATATCTATATAAAGTCCTTGTCCCATGTCCAGCATATAATAGATAGATATGAAAATGGAGGCAGCTGGGATTCAATTTTAGATCCTATATACTCCAGAGTACACAAGCTCCCCAGAACCTAGAAATCAGATATACTAGACAACTTGAGGACATCCAACTAACCAACTTTAAGAGAGGAGATTTGCCAAATAAATATAAAAATGTTCATATTATTACTTTGGATTGCATTGCTCTACTAAACAATGAGAAGCTCAATTTATTAGCATATTAATTAAAGGGACAACTGGAACAAAATAATGTTATAATAGTAATGAGAAAGTAGAAAATTCTAATTGTGTAACTCAGTATTTATTTGAACAGGAACATAGGCACATTTTTGAAGCAGCCATGTTTCATTGTCTTACAGATAAATCTAAAACATATGACAAAGTTGCTGCACTGGCCAAGAAAGGGGTAAGATTGTGTTTTATTATATAAAATATACAAACTTCAAATTTCATTTAACACTATTCTTTAAAGAAAATTAAATTATTTAAAAACAAACAATGACATACAATCCACTTTTTCTTCTAAATGTTACTTCAGTATGTTTCCTTTCTTAGGTTAATATGAGGAAATTAATGTTTATGGTTACTTATATTAATGTTAGAGGACTATCAGAAATTAGAACAATAGAGAACTGTAAGTAAACAAGTAAATGAGTGCATTTACTTAAATTATATTTCATATACATACTCATATACTAAAATATTTTTATATACTATATTACTGTAATGTGTGTACACAGTCTCATAGAAAATTTAAGTAGAATTTACTGCTCAACATAGCATCTATCTTAAACTTAAGTAGAGAACAGTATCAGCCATCTTAATGAATTTTCTGAACGTGGAATGTTTTAAATGAAAATTGTCAGCAGCATTTTTAAAGAATTATTAAAATGTAATACATTATTCTGAATATTGTATTCAGACAGTTGTTTAACTCTACTTATTGTCAAAAACTTGGTTGAGATAGGATGAACCTTGACATTCTCCTCAAGAGATGATGTTCTTACCACTAAATAAAGAGAAAGAATTGGTGCCTAAAACAAATACTTGTGGACATATACTAGTGCCACAATAAAAAGGAATTACGATAGAACGAAAAGCCTATGGTGAGATTTCCCATGTTGAGTAGTGAAGCAGAGCAGATCCAGGGAAGGTCAAGTGTAACCTCGAGGAACAGAAAAGGATGTTGGGCATGTATCTATAGATGATTAGGCAAAAGATGGGCATCATTTTTGTATTCTGAATATGTACATTTTATGAGTCCTTCTAAAATCAGGTGTTGTTTTATCTTTTTGCTTTTTGGCTTATAAAAGGAATCTTGGCTGTTCACTGGCTGAATATTGTTCAGCTCCTTTGCAGAGAGGAATTCAGTATCATAGAAAACAAGGTTGCCCTTTATAAAAGAAAGGATATAGGTTTTGTGTGTTCATCTGGAGATTTAGACAGGAATACGTGAAGTAGTGCAGTATTGTTAATGTGGATAAGTTTATTTTAATCTTGGCTAAATGATATTTAGAATCAAAGACTATAAAGATAATAACTAATGTTTCTATATATTGCTTTATTTGTACCAATTTTTCTTAACAAAGGCAGTACTGTTCTCAGGGTCAGTGCCATGGGCCAAGTCTTTGTTATTGTAAACAGTGCATAAATAAACATACATGTGCATGTGTCTTCATAGTAGAATTATATATAATCCTTTGGGTATATATCCAGTAATGGGATTGCTGGGTCAAATGGTATTTCTGGGTCTAAATCCTTGAGGATTCCCCTCACTGTCTTCCACAATGGTTGAACTAATTTATACTCCCACCAACAGTGTAAAAGTGTAAACAGTGTAGAAGTGTCCACCTCCTCTCCAGCACCTGTTGTTTCCTGGCTTTTTAATGATTGCCATTCTAACTGGAGTGAGATGATATCTCATTGTGGTTTTGATTTGCATTTCTCTAATGACCAGTGATGATGAGCTTTTTTTCATATGTTTGTTGGCCTGCATAAATGTCTTCTTTTGAGAAATGTCTGTTCATATCCTTCACCCACTTTTTGATGTGGGTGGTTGTTTTTTTCTTGTAAATTTGTTTAAGTTCCTTGTAGATTCTGGATATTAGCCCTTTGTCAGATGGATGGATTGCAAGAAATTTCTCCTGTTCTGTAGGTTGCCTATTAACTCTGATGATCGTTTCTTTTGCTGTTCAGAAGCTGTTTAGTTTAATTAGATCCCATTTGTCAACTCTGACTTTTGTTGCCATTGCTTTTGGTGTTTTAGTCATGAAGTCTTTGCCCATGCCTATTTCCTAAATGGTATTTGCCTAGGTTTTCTTCTGAAAATTGCCTAATTATACCCTTACCCATTTTTTCTTGGGCTTATATTTTTTCTGATTGATTTGTAGGCATGGACACTCTTATTAGTTATTAATAATTTGTCAGTATGTTACAAACATTTTCTGATTTTCCTTTTAAATGTTTTGTAGTTCTTTTTCTGTATTTATATAGTAAAATTGTCTCTTTTGGGGCATTCAGTGTTTTTTTTTTTTTTGACATGCTTTAAAAGACTGCCTTTTCATTAATATAAAATATGTTTCACAATTCACTTAACCTTTCTTCTATTGTTGTTGGTAAAAGTGATGAAAAGCTTCATCAGTATAGCTTTCTCTCCTACCCTATTTGTTGAATTGTTTTTTTAAGGACACTTCCCAGTAGAAGGATTATGTTGAAGTGTTCTCATCATCAGTGCTTGCAAATGCCATAATTGTCATTGACAAGTATTAGTATAATAAAGATGTTGTTGCCAGTTTACATCATAACTTGTTGTTGTTGCTATAACATGAGGTAAAAAAAATCTATGTACTAATTTAGGGAAAAATTTCATGTTTATAATATTAAATGCATCCATGTAGAAACATAGTTTGATTCTCTATTCATTTTTATTTCGTTTTTTCAATAGAGAATTTTACATATTTCTAATTAACTCTATCCCAGATATTATTACTAACTGGAAAAAGATCTATTTTTTAATTTTTTTCTTACATACAGAAATTATGTGTATCTTTTTCCCTAAAACTTATTAATACCAATAACTTAACTTACGATTTGAACAACAAAATTAAGGACCACTTTCTTGATTTATACATTTCAATATGAGGAATTTCAGCTATTATGTTTTCTGATAAAAAGTATTTCTCTCCAAAGTTATTACAAAAAATTTCCATAACAAGCAGAAAATTTTCATTAGCCCAATTAACAGGATAAGTTGCTTACATTTTATGACTAGATTTCTGGATATTTGTGTTAATTGCTAAGCTTGCTATTAATATGGAATTCATGTACTGCAGCTCACTTAATTTAGCTTTATATGCATCCTTCCCAGAAGATAAATATATTATAGCAGATTCCTACTGCTGGGTTCTAGCCCTAGGCAGAGAGAAATCTCAGAAAAGAATAGCAAGGAGCAGAACCCCTTGGGAAGAGTCACAGTCAGGCTTCAAAACTCATTTAATTTCCTTTTGTATTCTACTTTGTGGGCATTATTCACCTTTCCATAGGCCAGTGTCCCCCAGACTTGAATCATTCAGGTATTCCATCACCATTTTGCCATTTTCAGTACTATTAATATAGTTTTTTTTTTTGTTTTTTTTTTGTTTTTTTTTAGTTTTTAGAGAAGAAATTTTCAACAAATCGAGTTTAAAGATCAAATTGGCTTTTATTAGTGATTCGTGAATCTGGCAGCACCTTATCTATGAAATAGAAGGGTGCTCTACTGGGATTAGCAGAATGATCAGCTTTTGTAAGGCAGCTCCAGTAGGAAGAAGGAAACAGCATTGTGCAAAAAAACTAGGTTGGTTAGCATCAGGTTACTTCAAGTTACTCTCCTTGTGTGGCTTAAAGCAGAAGATACTTTCTTATTATGACAGCTCAGATTGACTGGGACCCTTATTATTGGTTGCTGTGAAATCTTCTGGTTTTTGGAAAACTAGCTCATGTCTCAGTTCAGTTTGATTACATGACACCTAGTGCGAGTGACTCCATTCTAGTGTGGTCTGGATTATTGGGGTCTAGTGCAGGGGCACAGTCCACAATGACTACCTCCTATAAATTTTATTTAGCCAACTTGACTCACCTTTTTCATAATTTAAATTTTTATTGAAGTAAAATTTAAACACAGTGAAATGCAGAGATCTTAATTGTACAATTTGATGATTTTTTCTTAAATATATATACTCATAAAACTACCATCCCTAATCAAAATAAAGAATTTTCCCTACCCAGAAAGTTTCCTAATGTAAATATTTATCCATTTTATCCATTTATTACTTTAAATCATCAGTGTAAATCTTAACATACAAAGTTCATTTTTCTTTTTTTGAGGCAAGGCCGTTGCCCAGACTGGCATACACTGGCGTGAACACAGATGGATCACTGAAGCCTTGACCTCCTAGGCTCAAGTGATCCTTCTGCCTCAGCCTCCCAAGTACCTGGGACACACAAGTGTGCACCACCTTGTCTGGCTAATTTTTGTGTTTTTTTTTTTTTGTAGAGACAAGGTACTCCTGGGCTCAAAAAATCCTCCCACCTTGGCCTCCCGTAGTGCTGGGATTACAAGCATGAGCCACCCACACCCCACCAGAAAGTTGTTTTCTTCATACTAATTTCATTTGCCCTATGCTCAAAATCTGTAGAGGGAAACTGCCTCCTTATAAGGCAGTATTAAAATGCCCTTCCAGAGGGTGATTTTAACAAGATACTCTTTAGTAACTTCTTAACTAACCCTGCTTGATTAAATTGCAAGATTTACCTCTTTTATCTTGAATTAAAGTCTATAGGAGTTCTATAGGATAACAATTAGTAGTAAAATATTACAATTAGAGAAAATAGATAAATCTCTGATTCCAAATCCTTTTATACACCATTTATGAAGGCAAGCAAAGATCCCTTGCTTCAGAATACCAATTTTCTAGTGCAGATTATTGTATTTGCTCCTTAAACAAAAAAGAAAAAGTCTTCATTGAGACTTATATATTTCTTTAACCCTTTTTTGTATTTGATTTTCGCTTGATGGATCTGACTTCAGTCAAACTGCCTACTTGTGGTTTTCACAAAATGGCCAGTGGGAGTGGGAGGAGCTGAGGAGTACAGGGTAAATGCGTGTCAAGGGTGAGTATAGCAGAGTTGAAAACTCCTTTGTTTTTCTCCCCTGGAGAGAATACAATAGTATGTCATAGTGTGAAGACCGCACTATTCCTCAAGTTCATAGGGCATGTAGTATAAGAAATGTTGGCTAGCAACTAGCTATAAGGGGAAGTTTTTCCATCCACAGGGCTACTGGCCTGCTTATTGTTGCTAGGGTTGCAGTTGAGTTGTAAGGGGCTGTTCTAAGAAAGTAGAAGTGGAGAGAGGTATAGTGATGCCTTCCTAAACCAGTGTTTTTCTCCCAGTGCAGTGAGTGGTTTGTCTGAGAAAATTCAGAGTTTAATTATGCAAATCTGGTTTTTGGTAAACAAACATTGAGGTTTATCTATCAGTGATTTTCTCTAGTCATTTAAAATTTGTTTTCATCCTTGTTACTAAAAAGCAAACACAAAAGTATGCTTTTTGAATGTCACTGTTTATAATGACTAGTTTTGTATTAATTTTTCTCTATACATAATGCCCATTTAAAAATTCAGTTTAGATTATTTTATTTGGAATTTGAATTTGATGATACTTAAAATCTGCTGCTGCAGATTCTAAAAATTTGAAACTTTTCAACCATAACTCTCCCTGTTTTCTATTCTATATTTCAACTTTGAACCAGAAAACAAGAAATATGATTCCACAAAATGTAGCTGCCCTTTTTTTAAGAAACAAAATCTTCCTCAAATACCAGTTATCAAATGGTGAACAGCTGCCAGATGTTGTCCTTTGTTATTTGGACCTACGGTTGTGGTATGCAGTTTTCTTCAATGCATTTTGCTGATTGTATTTAGTACAAGTGTAATCCTTTCTCTCTGATTCAGAGACACATAAGTCCTATTTCCAACTTCAGACTCCACACAAAATGAATCTGAGTTTCCTCTAAATTCTGGAATATTTCTTGCTCACCATCATCATCTTCACTCCATTCCATTAAAACCAAAACCAGTAGTACCTATCAATAGGTTATTGATATAATATAGAATAGGAATTTGAATAATGAGTTGGTATTTTATGGATTGTAGCAATTACACTAGTTATATTAAGTGATTTTTCTATGCCTAATAGTTATACTACTATTCTACTTGCAAAGGGGAGAGATATCACCAGAAAAAATACAATGTCAGTGAAAAGAAAATTGGCTTATAGCAGAATTCAAGCCTACAGTTTCAAATTTATAAGCATTTGGCTTTTGTCCACAAGTCTTTCAACTTTTCATTTATGTTAAATGACACAGACCTATTTTCTTTCTTTAAAAACCTATAAATTACTACTTCTAAAATTCTTTAAAATTATAATGACTTTGAGATGCTATTTGTCTTTTTGTTTATGTAGTTAATACCTTTACTTTGTCAAGCAGGGTGGCTCATGCTCATAATCCTTGCACTTTGGAAGGCTGAGGCGGGTGGATCGCTTGAGCCCGGGAGTTCGAGACAAGCCTGGGTAACATGGTGAAACTTTGTCTCTACTAAAAATACAAAAATTATGCCAGGTGTGGTGGTGTGCATCTGTGGTCCCAGCTACTCAGGCTGAGGTGGGAGGATCCCCTGAGCCTGGGAAGTTCAGGCTGTAGTGAGCCAAGATTGCGCCACTGCACTCTAGTTTGGGTGACAGGAGTGAGACCCTATCTTAAATAGTGATAATAATAATAATAATAATTCTTTCACTTTGTTCCAGAAATAATTTGCTGCATCATGAAATGTTTATATTAGAGATACATCTTAAACTTATACTCTCCTACACACTAGACAACATTTTTAAAATAATTTTTTAAATGTTTTAGTTGTGCTATTGTGGAGAGTCTGTCTATTCCTATGTATAAGAGAGATCTTATGCATTCTACTGAAGGTAAATGCTTAAAGCATTTGACAATGATCCATGAGTTCAAAAATCAGGCTGGTTATCCTTACTGTTCTAGCCGATATGGAGAAAAATTATAAAACAAATAATGAAACACTTGACATTCATTCTTTTGTCCAGAAAAACAGCATAATATAGATACTATAACCACTGAATATTCTCTGCATCAGCTTTTTAGAATGTAATTGAAACACATAGACTCTAGAAGGTCTTCCCTAAAAACAGTATCTTCTCCCAACATTCCCCTTGCTAAGATATCTGTTGACTTTAGGAAAAAACTGTACCCAAGTAGGAATTGTTTCAACTGATTTGGATTTTCAGAAAGCCTACAATTAGAGGTCAGATAATCTTAATTTACTGGCTTTATTCAATCAGCTAAGCAACTGTGTCACAAATTCTGCTTTCCATGGGGTTTGTCCCTCCCTGGACACCCTGTCTGGATTAGTCCTTAGTATTCTTAAACTCTTTATAATTATAAGTGAAATCTATTCTATTACAAAAAGAAATACCTGGATTTTCATGATCTATCTCTGGTATATATAGTCAAAGACCACTAAAAAATAAATGTAAGGCTTTAAAAAACTATCAGCGAAGCACCAAATCATAGAGCTCCTTGAAGTTTCCTGGTACTCCTGTTCTCAGCCAGGATTGTTAAGTGTTAATCAAAGGCTTTTTATGCCTTTTGTTTAAGGTGGGCTGGTGATCAACTGCTATTTTTAGGGAAAGTGCTGTCTTGTGTCTCAGCTCACTGCTTGAATACACACTCCAGTGTTCTCTTTGATAAGCCCCTCAAAGCAGAGAAATCCACAGTGCTTTATTGTAAACTTACACATGGCTGAAGAAGAGAGTGCAGGGAACAGCAAGATATTAAGTCATATTGTCAGGGACTGGTCTCTAATACTGTTCAAATCTCACAGGAATGCAGAACTCTACTTAAGGTTGACTAGACTGGAGCATGTAGCAATTGATGATTGACATTTATATAAGAAACACTAGATTTGTGTTCTTTCTATTGAAATAGTGTCTAAAATAGGGCCAGCAAATGATCATTTTAATCCTCCCCTCCTTTTCAAAGGAAAGTTGAAAGCAATCATTGTCTAGGCCCAAAGACTTAACTATATTATCTCTACTCTTTGGATACTCAGATTAAGTAATAACCATCATTTGCAGTGCTACATGTAACTAGTTTTCATCCTTATTCTAAGCAGATTTTTCAAAGGGAAATGAGGATATTGGCTTTTTCTTGTATATGATAACGTTTAACAAGGAGTTTGTGTACATTATTCAAAGCACATAGATTCACTTTTGGAAATTCTGTCAAAGCAGGCAGCTCTTTAGTGATTATTGACTGACAATTACTCTCAAAAGAAGATTACAAAACATATTTATGTCTTCCCTGAGCATAAAATACTGAATCAAAATTTCACACCCTCAGATTTAACAGAACTACAGACTTATTCTTTTTGTTTAAAAATTAAAAAAGAAAACTTCATTTAGCTGAATAGTGACTTAAGGAAATGGGCAATGTCAAGTCATTTTACGCAGATTATATAAATCTAATGTAAACACAGTTCTATGGATTTTCTGTCCTTTGCAATTAAAGGCAATTCTGTCATTTGCCATTCCAGTCAGCAATCCTAATTATCATTTTGTGTGTGTATATATATATATATATGGAGAGAGAGAGAGAGAGAGTCTTTCCATATAACCACGTTGTTTTTTACACTCCACAAGGAAAGCATTAATACTTATTTGATTTATTTAAACTCAGTGACACATAGTGTTATATTTGTGTGGATAGGTGGGAAGCATTAAATTAGTGCCTCAGAAACTTTAATTTGCTTGAGAGTCATCTAAGGAGCTTATTTAAACACAGATTCCTGGAACCCACTCCCAGAGTATCTGATTCAGTAGGCCTAGGGTGGGCATAAAAATTTGCATTTCTATCAAGCTCCCAGGTATTGCTAATTCTGGCTATTACTCTGAATAGTAATAGGCTAGACAACATAGGAGAATCAGCTATTCAACGGTAGAGAGAGAAGTGGAAGGGATGGGATAGGTAAATATTATAGTATCTACCTGTAGTGGGTTGAATAGTGGCCCCAAAAATATATGTCCATCTGGAACCTTAGAATGCGACCTTGTTTGGAATAATGGTCTTTGCAGATGTAATCAAGGTAAGGATAGTAAGATGAGATCATCTTGGAGATGGGCCCTAAGTTTAATGAGTGCCCTCACCAGATACAGACTTCCATCCTATATTACTGTAAGATAATACATTTCTCTTGCTTTTCTGTTTGTGATAATTTGTTCCATCAGTCCTAGGAAACTAGTGTACTACCCAAGCTCCTACTACACCATGATGCTCAGTTCCCTCAGTCATATGCTGTAAACAAAAAGGGTAGAATCTGGACACTGGTCCAGAGGTGAACAATGATTGAACAACTAACTGGCAAGCAGAGTTGGATATTTTCTGATATGTTATTTTATCTTCCCCCAAATACTTTGAGGTAAATAATTTTTGGTATCATTTAACAAAAGAAGACCTTAAAATGCCAAATAGTCATTTAGGCCACAAATATTTATTGTTTATACCAGACTCTTGCTGGCTATTGGAGTGGTCAAGTGACTTGCCAAAAGTGACACAGCCAGTAAGTGCCAGATTAAGCACTTCACTCTAGATCCTGTTATACCAAATTCTGTGCTTTTCTCCATCACATTTTATCAAAGGCTCATACCAGCAAGGCACAGAGCATTTTGGCAAATACTGACTTGTTCATTTCAGTCACTGTAGAATATTTAACGAAATAGAAAAAGAATTTATTTTTTTCAACAGGAATCTCTGTGATTTATGGTAACTGTTTAATGGTATTTCCATTAGTAACAATACAGTACTTTTCATTTGTTGTTATCTTTTAATCTTATTTCCTCTTGTAGTAAACCTTTTTACTTTATATTTAAACGTGCAGATAATTTAAGATGATACTTACTAACAAGATAGAAATAATAGTTCTACATTGTCTTTGGAGATGGAGGTCAGTGATTCAGACAATATTTCAATATTCTTTTTTTTTGAGATGGGGTCTCCCTCTGTGGAGTACACTGGTGCAATCTTGGTTTCTATGAATTTATTACAAATTTTAGTTAGCTACCTTTTGGGTTTTGATTTCACATGTTATTGCATTTTTGTCAGTGAATGTGGTCTGTAAAATAGAGATTACTTTAATATTTTTGAGACTTCCTCTGTGACCCAGTAGGTGGTCAAATTTATAAATGTTTCAATGTTGGAAACAATATGTATTCTTTAATTATTCAATGCTAGTTTTAATATATGTTCATTATATTAGGCTTATTATTTGTGTGGTTGAATTATCATATTTACTGTATTTTTTCTGCTTTATTATTTTTTGAGAGGTAAATTGTATAAGAAATTTTAAGAGAGGTAAAAAACTGTAGATTCAGTATTTTCTACTTGTAATTCTGTGTTTTCACTTTGTATATTTTAAAGCTACGTGTCTTAGTTCATTTAGTGTTGCTATAAAGGAATACTGAGTAATTAATAAAGTAAAGATTTATTTGGGTCAGGGTTCTACAGGCTGTACAAGAAGAATGGTGCTGGCATTTGCTCAGCTTCTGATGAGGGACCCAGGATGCTTCCACTCATGATAGAAGGCAAAGGGGAGTCAGCAGGACTCTTTTTAACAACCAACTGTAGTGAGAATTAATAGTCTGAGAACTCACCCACAAAGGAGGGCATTGATCCATTTATGAAGGATTTGCCCCTGTAACCCAAACACCTCCCATTAGGCCCCACCTCCAACAGTGAGGATCAAATTTCAACATGAAGTTTGGAGGGGACAAACATCAAAATTATTGCACTAATATTTTAGATAATAGACAGGTCAAGACAATTATACTTTCTGAGTGAATTTTTTTTTAGCATTTAGTAATAACCCTTTTTATCTCTGATTATGCTTTTTGACTTAATGTCTACTTTTTTCTGACATGAATATAGTTACATTAGGTTTCTTTTGTTACTTTTGTTAATAATTATAGATATATTATATTCCAGCTCCTCACTTTCAATCTTTTTTTTTTTTTTGAGACAGAGTCACACTCCATCACCCAGGCTGTAGTGCAGTGATGCGATATTGGCTCACTGTAACATACACCTCCCGGGTTCAAGCGATCCTCCTGCTTCAGTCTCCTGAGTAGCTTCACCCTCCTGAGTATTACTGTTGTGTACCATCACACCCAGCTATTTTTTGTACTTTTAGTAGAGATGGGGTTTTACCATGTTGGCCAGGTTTGTCTTGAACTCCTGCCCTCAAGTGATCTGCCTGCCTTGGCCTCCCAAAGTGTTGGGATTATAGCTGTGAGCCACTGCCCCTGTCCCTTTCAACCTTTCCATGTCACTCTGTTTTTTAAATTACAGATTTATTGAGATTTAATTTGTATATCATATAACTCACTTTAAAAAAATGTACAGTTCAGTTTATTCAAAGTTTTGCAGCCAACATCACTAGCTAATTTTAGAACAGTTTTTTCATCACCCTGAAAGGAAACTTTATACCCATTAGCAGTCACTGCCCATTTCCCATCTACCCCTTTTCCGTGGTAACCATGCATCTATTTTCTCCTTCTATAGATTTGCCTTTTTTAGACATTTTAGATCATATAATACTGTGGCCTTTTGTGTCTGACTGTTCATTTTTCATCTATATTGTAGCATGTGTCAGTACTTCATCATATTAATGGCTGAGTAATATTTCATTACATGGATATACCACACTTTATCCATTGGTGGACATTTGGGTTGTTTCTACTCTTTGGCTATTATAAATAATGCCATTATGAACAATCATGTGCTTATTCTTGTATGGGCATATGCTTCTGTTTTTCTTGGGTATATACCTAGGATTGGAATTATTAGATCACAGGGTAACTCTAAATTTCAGATTTTGAGGAACTACCAAACTATATTCCAAAGTGGCTGTACCATTTTATATTCCCACCAGCAGTAAATAAAGATTTCCATTTCTTCAATCCCTGTGAACACTTGTCATTTTCTATTTTTTTAAAAAAAATATTAGCTATCCTAGTAGGTTTGAAGTGGTATGTCATTGTGGTCTTGATTTTCATTTCTCTAATGACTAATGTATTAAGCATCTTTTTCTGTGCTTATTGGCTGTTTATACGTCTTTTTTGGAGAAATGTCCATTCAAATTCATTGAGCATATTTTAATTGACTTACTGTATTTTTATTGTTGTGACTTCTTTACATATTCTAGACACAATTTCTTATCAAATATGTGATTTGAAAATTTTTTTCTCATTATATAGATTTTTTCACTTTCTTGATTGTGTCCTTTACAATTACAGAAGTTTTAAAATGTTGATGACATCCAATTTATTCTTTTGTTGTTTGTGTTTCTGGTGTCATATCTAAGAAACCATTAACTAATCCAAGATTATAAAGATTTGCCCCTGTGTTTTCTTCTAAGAGTTTTAACTTTTATCTCTTACATTTACATTTTTGGTCCATTTTAACTTTTATGTATGATGTGAGGTACAGGTTGAACTTCATTTTGCATGTGGATATCCAGTTGTCTGAGTACTATTTGTTGAAAAGACTATTCTTTTCTTATTGAATTGTCATGGCAACCTTGCTAAAAATCAGTTGCCCATATACATGAGAGATTTTTTCTGGACTCCCAATTCTATTCTATTGATCTATTCTTCTGTTCTTATTCCAATACCATACTATGTTGATTACTGTAGCTTTGTCATAATTTTTGAAATCAGGAGATGTGACCACCTTCTTTTAACCACACCCTTTGTAGTTGTTCCTTCTAAAGAGTATATTGCCCCACTGCATGCCTTTGGCTGAACTCTGTGACCTACTTTGGCCCATGGAATAAGGTAGAAGTGACAGTGTGATAATTCCAACCTAGTCCTTAAGAGGCTTTGTGTATTTTGGCTTTTCTTTTGACCCTCTACACTAACCCAAGTTTACCCAATGGTCTTAGGAAAATGCAAGTCATGTAGGGCAGAACTACCTACCTCAGCCAACCCTAGACCTACAGGAGAGCATTCCTAGCTGCTTCACTGTGTATCAGAGATGCCCCACCAAACCAAGAGGAACCTCAACCAACCTGAAGACATAAGAAAAGAAGCCACCAGTTTCTGTAAGGAAAGCCTAGGATCTTCCATGAGAAGATGATGATGTACAAATTTCTTATCTGTATTAGTCATTTACAAACACTGTGCATGTCCATTGAGGATTAGCAGGGATTGAAACAATTAGAACAGAATCTCTACTCCATGGTCACTAAGGGAAGCAGATTGAATCTCTACCACCTGGTAGCTACACTCTGGAACTTGTAGCCTTTTCAGCTATCAAGATGAGAGTCAAGGCTAAGAATCTACCCTAGATGTCAAGAAAGACCCTGGGCATTAACAATGCTGAAATGAAAAGGATCAACACTGGAGAGAAAAGAGGGGAAGAAGTAAACATAATGACAATCTGGAAGATGAATTGAATTTCATGGCAGTAAGGGAACTCAGGAAGTCATTCAACTATCTGGGTGTGAACCAACTAGGAGCAAGTGTCAGTTCTTTATATGGGTCATATTGTTGGATCCTCCCTCATGGGAACTAATATCTTAAAGTGGGTTTTGAACAAAATTATGGAACTTGAAAATATAGCAAATGAATATACATAATGTAAACAAGAATTTAAATGGAAAGTACTTCATTTGAAAAATTTTTTCAAAAATGTTTTCAAAAATGTTAGCAGCAAATTCTAATAATAAATGTACTGAATAGACAGGCATTATCTGTCTATCCAAGTATTAACTCTATGAATTTTTCTATCCATTGAAGTACATATTTTTAGACATAATAAAAATGAATTTTCTTTAAAAAAATACAAATTGTATTTCTCTTCTTTTGGTGATTATCCTTAAATATGAACATGCTTAATGGGTTTAACAATTTAAATCTGATCACCATCACTCTTCTTCTGAGTAATTCAAGGTTCTTAAGATGCTTTCACCTTTGTCTAACCCCTTTTCCTCTTCCATTCAGTTGTCTACTTTTGTAAATCCTCTTTGTTCTTTACTCCATTACCAATTTGTCTTTTTTTAGGTCAGTGTTTATTTAGATTTATATAATGTTGAGCACTTAATTTACTTATCTTCACTTCTTTTTGATTTTTCTAGATTAATGTTCTTCCTCCAAAGTACATTCTGTAGTAGCTCTGTCAGCAAAGTTCTATCTTTTTAGTTCTCACTCTTTTGAAAAATATTATTTTAAAAATTGTAATTTTTTTCATAATCATGGAAATTAACAATCACAAAGGCAGAGAAAATAGTATTAAACCTTTTTATACTGCTCAGTCTCAACAAACACACACATATGGCTACCTTTTTGAATTACAGGTTTATTGAATATTGTTTAATTGAAGATATGTTCCTGGGTATTGTTTTGATATTGTGCCTATTAAAGCCTAATTGTCTTACCTTTATAGCTTGGCACCATGGGCTTTTACAAATTTACATGTTTAATTCTGGAAAATTCCTTTTTTTTTCTTCTTTGAGACAGATTCTCGCTGGAGTGCAGTGTTGCAAGCTCAACTCACTGCAGCCTCTGCCTTCAGGGTTCAAGTGATTCTCATGCCTGGCTGATTTTTTTTTTTTTTCAGTAGAGACAGAGTTTTGCCATGTTGAGCAGGCTAGTCTCAAACTCCTGACCTCTGATAATCAACCTGCCTTGGCCTCCCAAAGTGCTGGGATTACAGGTGTGAACCACCACACATGGCCTAATTCTGGAATATTCTTAGTCATTATCACTTCAAATATTTGATCTTCCATTTTGTTTCCATATTATTCTTATGGAATTCCTTTCAGAAATATTCTTGACCTTATCATTCTATTCTCTGATTCTTAGCTACTTTTCCAAAAAGTATTTTTGTGTCTCACTGCTATAGATTTGGTGATCTCGTCAAATCTACCTTCCAGAATAGTTATTCTTTCTTCAGTATATCTAATCAGCTCTTTAATTCATCCATTGAATTTTAAATTCAATGACTTGACTTTTTTTTTTTAATTCTAGAAGTGCTATTTGGCTTTTTTAAAAAATTCTTTCATGGCTTATAGATAGTATAGAAACCTAAAGTTGTTCATTATAGTTTCTAATCCATTTTAACCCTTTAATAACTTAAATATTTATTTTTAATTTAGGTTTATTGCTGTAATACAAACATACAAAATGAAAATCATAAATGTAGATAAAATTAGGTGAATTTTTTAAAATGAGCATTCCCTTCTAACCAGCGCCAAATCAAGAAGCAAATCATTTCCAGAACCCCAGAAGTGTTCTCATGCCCTCTTCTAGTCACACTTCCTACCTCCAAGGTAACTGCTATCCTGACTTGTAGTGCCACAGTTTAGCTTTGCCTGTTTTTGAGTTTTATGTCAACTGAGCTATACAGTGCAAATATAATTATTTTATGGGTTTTTTCTTCTCCAGATGATCTATATGCTCTTAATACTTGTGAATTACAAAGACCGTGTATACATTTTTACATTAATTTCTTGGCTCTTTTGCTTACTTTTGTCTTAGTGATTTTAGAAGTCCTGGATAAGTCTTCATGTTAATTATTCGACTGGGAAATCTCAGGAGACATGAAATTGGATTTCTCACTTTAATGGTATAGACTTAGTGTTTTCATTCTTTTAGGATTATTGCTTTTTGCCATCTAATTCCCCATGTCAGACTGCGTACTACCTTATTGCTTTTGTGTCCTCGTGAATGAAGATTTTCCTATCGTTATGGACAGGAAAAAATCCTTGAAGTCCCTGGGCTTTATGGAACATTATTAGCACAGCTCTCTAACCAGTGTCACCCTCAGAGCATGTCACTTATCTTTGCCTGGACATGAAAAGCCCAGCTCAAAACTCCTTTGGCCCCTTATCCTGGTACAAATTTCTTTTGGACCTTCACTATGTCAGTTTCCACCTATATATTAATAGCTTTGCATTTCATGTGCTTCTGGCATCTGATTTTTTTTTCTTTATCTAAACGTTATATATGTGTGTACAACTTTAAAGTGTTTTTATTAGTATTTTTATATGTTTGTGAAGTTATGTAAGGGGGAGCGGGTAATATGGGAGGTACACATCCAAATCAGATCAGTTTAGCACTCCTGAAAGATGAGCAGATCCATGCAATTGCAGTGACTATGCAGTGGTTGACTAGACGTAAAGATGTTGTTTAGGGCTATCGGCCAGGGTGTTTCTTCTGGCCAAATTACTTGAACTGCATGGGGCCCATTATTTTACTAAGCTGATTTAGTCCTATATGAACTAACTCATATTTTTGTTTTTGTTTTACAGAAGCAGATTTCTAAAAATAATATTGAAAAGAAGAAGCCCAAACTTAGAAAAAGGAAAAGGTATACTTTTTGAAATTAAATAGTATTATGATAAAATTGAAATATATATTGGATTTAGTTGTTGCATGACCTTTCTCATAATCCTTGATTCTGTTTCACTTGGAAAATACTGTGTTTACAGTTTTCTAAAAGAATTAATAGAATTATAAGTAGTAGTCTTAGAAGTAGGGAAAAAGGTTTATATTTATGAAATATTTTGAAATGGGACTTAGAGATTAATATCTTATGAGCAATCAGAAAAGAATCAGGTTTTTAGTTTAAAAATAGGTAATTTAAACCAGAAACAGGTTTTCATAATGAACTAATAAGCCACAGATGACAAGTTTTAGTGTTTGTCATTGAACCAGTCATTTTTTAAAGAATGGTAATCAGTGCTGTGTTAGGAGGGGTCCTACTCAAAAACAAGGACTGACACTAATAGGTAGCCCTTTTCTTCTTCCTTGTGCTTTTTCAGAAGATGAATAACTAAAGTTTAAAAATGGACTTTCACTGCCTTATTTCATTACACTTCACACTAGCCCTATCAAATAGTTAGGAAGTATATTATAATCTCCATTTTAAAAAATGAAGAATTCCTGGCTTGGAGAAGTTAGTGACTTTCTCAAGATCTTATGGTTAGAGAAAGTACATTTGAGCAAATTTTTTTCTGACTCTGTGTCAGCAACATAGAGTCATGGAAACAGTATGGATTTTGCAGTCTGACCGAGTTTAGTTCTGCCATGTTCCACCATTTACCTAAGTTGTCAAACTTCTCATTTTTCTCTGATATCTCAAATTTTCAGTTTCTTTATATAATGACAGTAACAATTAGTAGTTGTTTTGGAGGAGGATTATGAAAAAGCCAGTGTAAGGTGCTTGGTAAATTGTTAATGCTTTGCACCTAGTGAGAACTCAAATCAATATTAGTCTTCTTTGTTTTTCACTGCAGCATAATTTCTTACTACATAAAACAACCAAGAGAATTACCTTAAGAAAATATATGTATTTATAATCTACAGTTACCAATGAATAGACATAAATGGCCATTTAAATATACATGATTGATCTTTTGAAACTAAATCTGTCAAATTCTTTTTCTAGGAAAGCAATTTTAAAATGCGCTTTTGAAAATGTTTGTTCTGATGATGCCTTATCAAAGGAAAACATGGGTATGTGAAAGCCTGTCCTGCTTTTAGTTCTTTAACCTATATTTAATTCCACAGAATGTAGCTGTTGTCCTTTGAAGGAAAAAAAAGCTCTCGTGTGTGTGTGTATATATACACATATACACATGTATACATATGTATACATTTTTACACATATATACGTGTGTGTATATATACACACATATATGAAAAATATTAATGAATCATTTTTGTTATTGATTTACATACCAGAGCTTTTAAATTTTCTTTAGGTTTCTATTTCCTTGAATTAAATTTTCTCTTAGTCATGTATTTAATTTTTTAAAATAACACACCAGGCCAGGCACAGTGGCTCATGCCTGTAATCCTAGCACTTTGGGAGGCTGAAGCAGGCAGATCACTTGAGGTCAGGAGTTCAAGACCAGCCTGGTCAACATGGTGAAACCCATCTCAACTAAAACTACAAAAATTAGCTGGCCATGGTGGCATGCACCTGTAGTCCCAGCTACCCTGGAGGCTGAGGCAGGAAAATCACTTGAGCCTGGGAGGCAGAGGTTGCAGTGAGATGAGATCGCGCCACTGTATTCCAGCCTGGGCGACAGAGTGACAGAGCGAGATTCCCTCTCAATAAATAAATAAATAAATAAAGCAGCAGCTGTGAGAAGAAATACCAACAACTATACATTTCAATCCAGACTTCTTCATTCCAAACTTACTGGGATCCTAGGAGTGCCAAAGGGAGAGAAGAAAGAAAAGCAGAAGCCTGGGGCTTCCAACTAAATTGTCCTCGGTTAGAACACAGTAGAGTGAATGTGGAATGCAGGGAGAAAGTTTTGGTTTTCAAAGGGAATTTCCTCCTTCTACATTTTCTTTAGTCTTGAAAAGCAGTAAAATGCTTATTTGCAATGTGGAACTTTGGCAGTCATGTTCAAAGCCCATTAAACCCTGAGGAGTTATCAGTGATATATTCCCTTTTCCTTGAAGTCACTCCCAGGGGATGCTATGGCATTGCATTTCAATTGGCTAAATAAGTCAGTCGTTGTAGTGTTATTAAAAGAAAGGAAAGCCAGGTGCAGTGGCTCATGCCTGTAATCCTAGCACCTTGGCAGGCTGAGGTGGGAGGATCCCTTGAGCCCAAGAGTTAAAGACCAGCCTGGACAACACAGTGAGACCTCATCTCTACTAAAATTGAGAAAATAAAATAAATTAACTGGGCATGGTGGCACATGCCTGTAGTCCCAACTACTGGGAAAGTTGAGGTGGGAGGATGACCTGAGCCCAGGAGTTTGAGCTTACAGTGATCTATGATTACGCCACTGCACTCCACCCTGGGTTACAGAAAGGATGAAGTAATTATTTTTTAAAAAATAACTTGTTTTTTTAGACCCAGAATGTAAAATAGGAAAACTTTTAGATTCTAACACTTTTCTTTTAGAAAACAAAACCAAGTACTTTTTCCTCCTCATCACTCTTCTCTTTTATTAAAATACCTTCCGAATTTCAACATTGACATAGCCCTGCAAATTTATTTAGGATTTTTTTTTTCAGTGCCAGCTTTGGGGTAACCCAACCAGTAGCTACTATATAAGAGAATGTGTTAGTCTGTTCTTGCATTGCTATAAAGAAATACCAAAGACTGGGTAATTTATAAGAAAAGAGGTTTAATTGGCTCACAGTTCTGCAGGCTTTCTAGGAAGCATGGTGCTTGGCTCCTGGGAGCCTTCCCAGAAGGCTTAAAATCATGGCAGAAGGTAAAGGGGGAGCAGGCATGTCATATGGCAAAAGCAGGAACAAAAGAGGGGAGAGTTGCCACACACTTTTAAATGACCGGATCTCATGAGAACTCACTCACTATCACAAGGACAGTACCAAGGGGATAGTACTCAATCATTCGTGAGAAATCTGCTCCCATGATCCACTTACCTCCTACCAGGCCCCACTTCCAACACTGTAGATTACAATTCAACATGAGATTTGGGCAGAGACACATATCCGAACTCTATTAGGAGGAAACAGCTTCTTAAACATTTAATAGGTAAGTCTAGGTGAAAGAAAACTCCATAAACATATATTTGAAAGTTTCTAAAATAGTGACTGAGTTATTGAGACAAACTGTGAATTATTTCTTATCAGGAATGGAAAAACAACACTGATTTATTTTTCTACATATTAATTTTTAAAAGCTAGATATGGGGCTAGACGTGGTGGCTCACGCCTATAATCCCAGCACTTTGGGAGGCCGAGACAGGTAGATCACCTGAGGTCAGGAGTTCAAGACAAGCCTAGCCAACATGGTGAAACCCTGTCTCTACTAAAAATACAAAATCTAGCCAGGCATGCTGGCGTGTGCCTGTAGTCCCAGCTACTCAGGAGGCTGACCCAGGAGAATTGCTTGAAACCGGGGGGCGGAGGTTGCGGTGAGCTGAGGTCATGCCACTGCACTCCAGCCTGGGTGACAGAGTGACATTCCATCTCCAAAAAAAAAAAAAAAAAAAAAGCTAGATATGGACTTTGCTATTACAGATACGTATTTTTTCTTTCATTTCTTTTTTTTTCTTTTTAACTTTCTCTGAGTGATAGAGTAGCCGTAATGCTACCACTTCACTCTCAACAATAAATTGAAACAAGTCAGAGAAACTACAAGATAATCAGTGTTGATAGAAGATGATTGGTCATGCAGTCAGCAAAGGCATTCATTTTGTCCGTATCTTTGGAGGATATCATTGACCAATTTTGATAACATAGTTTGTAGATTACAATAACTGCTATTTTTTGAGAATTATTTTTTAAGTTCATTTACAATATAGGAATACTTATTTAGAAAAGCAAACCTCCCACTACTCTGGAAGCAGAAACGGACAGCAGTCAGGTTGGTGTTGTAAACCCTAGTTGACTTATGAAGTCATCCATTACTTTGTCTAATTTTGATCAAAAGGCAGTGTACGTATTTCTTCAGATCACTTGAAAAGAGCCTACAATGCCATTTGGCAATGATATTTATTATCATAAATTGATTGTATTTTAGCCTAACATTAGAAATATAAAGGTGTTTGTTTGCCGTTTTTTCTTTTACAGTATAGCTTCAAATCTATCATCTCAACAGTGTATTAAATGTCATTGTCAATTTCCATAGACTCAGAATGTAAAGTAGGAAAACTTAACATTTGTGAGTGGAACTGGGGAATTGGTGTGAAAATAACCATGAGCAGTCATCTATTTAATTCCACAGAATGTAGTTGTAGTCCTTTGAAGGAAAATAAAAGGTCGTGTGTGTGTGTGTGTATATATACACATATACACATGTATACATATGTATACATTTTTACACATATATACGTGTGTGTATATATACACATATATATGAAAAATATTAATGAATCATTTTTGTTATTGATTTACATACCAGAGCTTTTAAATTTTCTTTAGGTTTCTATTTCCTTGAATTAAATTTTCTCTTAGTCATGTACTAGTCAGGTATATAGTCTATTATATAGTCTATTATATAGCATAATGACTATTATACTAGTCATTATATAGTCAGGTTACTAAATAAGAAATCTGTCTTAAAGAGGGTGTTAGTTTTATTAACAAAAGTGCTTCAATAAAAAACGTACATTCCTCTAGAAAATCCTGATTTGATAGACATGGCATTGTTATATTTTTAAATAAACTCTCCAGGTGATTATTATGCTCACACAATTTTGAATGCCACTGTTTTAGAATCTAGCATTCTGTATTCTGTGTTCTTAGGCCTTAGCAGTAACCCTAGAACATAGATCTATGTGGATGCAACTAACATGTTAATTACAGGTTTTGCTTATTTTTTTTTAAACATGAGAACTTTTTATAAGATGTGGAGTTGCTTATCAAAAAGCTTGTTTCAAACTATTTTGAAAGAGGTTTTCCATAGAGAAAACCTAAAATTGACTAGGAGGAGGTGATAGCTAGGAAGGCTTATTAGCCTATGCCTGTTTTCTTGTGTTCCTGCCCCTTAGTAGGTAAACAGTAAATATTTGTTGATTGAATATGAAAGTGCTTGGGGAAAGCAGTAAATATTGACAGAAAAATTATTTTCAAGACAAACCTGTGTTGTGAAAAATATAAACTAAAAGTAGCTTTTCCAGTACTGTAATGACAAGAACCAAGAAATGAAAACCTATTTCATAACCTGCTATGATTTTATTTAACATTATTTCGTAAGTACTTTAGCAGAATTTTAAATTTTCCTACTTATGTCCTCCTTGGGTATTTTCATGTTCCATGACCTTTCAGCTGCTCTACTAGGTGGGATTTTTGCTGACTTGCCCATGAACTGCAGATAATAGAAGGTGGTATGTTAGATTTTACTAACTAGTGGAAGATGAAGGGATGTGTACTCACGGCCTTTCTCTCTGAATTACGTTGTCTTTGGAAGAGCTTCTCAGATGCTCCATCTGCCTCTGGTGCAAGACAACAGGCATGTGGCCTCCCTTCTTTGAAGCAAAGGCTTCACTAGGCCTTCTATAAAATGAAAATGTTTGTTTTATTTAAGTCAAAAATGCAAATGCATATTTTTAATCAATAGTTAAGTCTACAGTTATAGTAGGCTTTTATTTCTTTGGTGGGGATATTGTTTTATCTCAGCAAGGTCAATGAATTACCAGATTTTTTTTTTCTCCTTTTTTTTTGAGACGGAGTCTTGCTCTGTTACCCAGGCTGGAGTGCAGTGGCGCAATCTCGGCTCACTGCAAGCTCCGCCTCCGCTTCCTGGGTTCACGCCATTCTCCTGCCTCAGCCTCCCTTGTAGCTGGGACCACAGGCACCCGCCACCACACCTGGCTAATTTTCTTGTGTTTTTAGTACAGATGGGGTTTCACCATGTTAGCCAGGATGGTCTCGATCTCCTGACCTCGTGATCCACCTACCTCGGCCTCCCAAAGTGCTGGGATTACAGGCATGAGCATGTCACGGTGACTTTTATAATACAAAAAGACTTTTATAAATGCAGTATTAAAAAAATAGATTAAGCAATTAAGATGTGTTGCCATTTGGATTAGGAAGGCACTAGCTTGTGTTCAGCCTAGCCACTTAATTACAAAACTTTTCCTTTTAACAGTAGTTTAATAATCTGTAGTAGAGATTGGCAAACTGTGGTCACCAGCTGCTGCCTGTTTTTGTAAATAAAGTTTTATTGGAACATAGCCACTCTCATTTGTTTATGTACATGTCAATGGTTTGTGCTACAATAACAGAATTGAGTTGTTGTCACAGACCATCTGGCTCCCAAAGCCTGAAATATTGGCTCTCTGTCCCTTTAGAAAAAAATTTGCTGATGCTGTTTCTATAAATAATATAATTTAGTTTGGTGCCTTTAGCCCCTAATTTAAAAAAGTTCTAATAAGCTTTTGATATTTCACTTCTACTTTATGGTTTATACATAGCAAGACTATTACCTACATTTTTTGAGGAAGAATTTTAAAAGATTCACGTTGATATTCATAATAATTTTGTATCAGGAAGAAGTCATGTAAGAAAATTATATGAAACATTTATATTTTACCTTGTAGCATTTAAAAGATTTCTTCTTTCTGAGTAGTTAAGATTATGAATTAGATTGAATTAAGTGAGATGTAGCATTTTTTACTGTATTAATCATGGTTTTTTTAGTTGTATCTGAGACGGAAGTTTTACTAAAAGAGTTGGAGCAAATGCTACAGCAAGCACTGCAACCCACAGTCATACCTGATGAGTCTGAAGAAGGATATGGAGAGGAAATAAATACGGGAGAAAAGGTAATATTGATAATTATTTTCAGACCTAAATAACAACTTCAAATTATTTAAACAGAATTTTTCCTCATTGTACATTTTAAATATATAAAAAACTATTTTTATGTCTGAAATTTGAGTCCTTGGTTATCATGAGGTAAATAATAAACTAGTAGCCTGTTAAGAAATCAAAACACATCTATCAGTATTTGAAAAAAAAATCTGTGTTTAAGCAGAGGAGTTCTTTTAATTTTAAGTCTTTGGGATTGGAGCGAAGAAAGACGGATGATGCTCACTGTAGCTGAAGTAGGCCACTCCAGAGAGAATTCCCCCTTGCTACCAATCTTTACAGTCAGGAGAGGGGGCCAAGATAACAAGAGCTCACTGGAAAATCTGCCCTGTCTGGGCTATGCACCGAGATAATCTCTACAGGGACAAACCTTATCATTAACATACTGGAGGTAGAATTTTTCACTGGAATAAGTTTTACTATTTATATCTAGACTCATCCTTTTTTTATTTCTTTCATTTGGCTTTCTATGTTGAACTCAGAAAGGCCAAATATGCTTACTTTATTCAATGTCTCTGCAAATAAAATGAGAGTTTGTGATACAAGGCTCTGCCATTAGTACAGAGCAGTGATGTGGTAGGTATGAGAAAAAGAAGTCATAGGGTAGACACTTTCATGTGCCAGTGCAGCTGTTCCCTAACTAGGAAAAAAATGGCAGTGAGGAGTTCTGTAACCCTAAGGCTTTATTCATTCATTTATTTAGATATGCAGTGTGCCTGGAGTCGAGAGAGCATATTGACACTGACTCTGAAATATAATCCTGTGTCCCAGTCCTGGTCCTGCCAATAAGGACTTATGTGATTTGAAAAAGTGGCTTATCACTTACCTCAGAGGATTGTTTTGAGGATAAAATATGATAAACCAGGAAAAGTGCTTTCCATAGGAACAAACACCCCAGGTTTGGCTATTACTACAGATGAGAATTGGCAATGGCAGTTGCTAGAGGGAATAAGTGCTTAGATTTTCTTACTTCATCTCTCTTTTTCCCACATTCACACTTTGAACAACTGCCTATCTCCAAGTCTGTCTGTTCCAAGATGTAGAAAAAGATGGATTTATAAATGGACAAAGGGGTTTACACCGTTAAGCAGACTGCCCAGTCGTATGATTTCATTCAGAATGTCAACAAAAATAAAGATTATTCGTAAACATGTCCTTTATTGAGTTAGAAATTAATAAAATATACAGAATGTACTACTATGGAGATGAATGTGCTAAAGGAAAGTAATATTAACATTAAAAACTCCTACTGAGTTGAAAAACATAACTTTCTTAATCAGCATCAGCAATATCAATTTTTACCTGAATGTGCATGGGTTGTAAATGCTACTTTTCCAGTTGGATTCCTTTCTAAAAAAAAAAAGACTTGTTTACTATATATGGGTCTTTTGCAGAATAAGACCTGTAGATTGGTATCATACATCCTACATACGTATAATTAATATACAAATTATTCTTTTTCAGCAAATGTGTGTTTTATTTGAATACCATATGGTTTTGTGTAGTGTTTTTCAGTGTTAGCAGTTTCTTTTCAAAAATACAGCCAGGTTGATCTTTAGAGCGATGTCCTGGAGCTTTTACAGGCACAGAATTGACTTCTGTTTTGCCATTATAAGTAGTCCTTGATAGAACAGAGAAATACTTCTGATTTTTATTTCTTAAGGTAAAATACATAGTTTTAACCCATCACCAGGCAGGAGCTTGCTTTTGTTTTAGATTCTTGTATTATTTTATTCTTTCAAACAGCATTTCAGAAGTGTAAAAATTAGCTATTTTAACTGGCTAGTGGGCAGGTGAGTGCCTCCTGGTTACTGAAACATAAGCACTGTGCATACTGAGCTTTGTAAGTCTGGCATTCATGCCAGATTCAGGATATTTAGGTTCTTGTTCACTTTTAAATGAGGAGAATAACGGTGAAACCAACTAGCAAAGCTGGAGAAATTTCAGTTTAAAAGTAAATAAATAATCACATGTTGGAATTTATTTACTGTTATTAGAAATAATTAATTTGTCTCCCAAAAGCAACTCCACTTAAAGCTGGAGATATGTTGTTTTTAGGAGAAGGTGGCCTCTTATAAGGTAAATACTCCAAGAAGAGACCCCTAAGAATTTTAAAGTCCTGAGCACGTTGACTCTCTGAGCAGACATTGTATAAGCTGTTTTCAAAGTTGTGAATTTGATGATGTTTTCATCATTCATTTCACCTATGAGGTTTCAAGTGGATTATCTCAGGCATTTACATCAATAGATGAGAATAACAACATGGAAAAAAGCTTATACACATAGATAATCAAAACTCATTTCTATTTGTCATTGAAATGTTTTATGAAATTATTTTCCTGCATAGAGTCACCTTCCTAATTATGTTCTTCTTAAGCTAATATTAACATTGGGTGACATGCCCTGACTTGGCAAGCAATCGGAGGAAATAAATTTTAGATTTTTATAAATCCACCTGAATAATTCACAAATTGAATAATTCATATACAAATAAAATAGAGTTTACTGAAAAATTATTGGTATAAAAGTGTACATTTTTGATATGTGAAAATATTTATATGAACTACATATACATTTTTTCCCTTGAATTACATGGGAAGTGAACTCTACCTTTAATAAGCTCTGAAGTTATAAAGCAAATAAATCCACATATGCATTGTTTTTACTAGTGTCCTTTCCCACTAAGCAAGAGCAAATTATCACTATTTTTAAGAAATGCAGATGACCTTTTGACAACATGACCACAGAAAATGTGACTAAAACAGTTACATTTTAAGTTGTATTCCCTATAACAATAATGTAAAAACTAAAACAATGTAGAAAACTCACATAGAATCAGAATTACCACTTTTTTCCAAAGCATAAAATTAAAACTAAAAATATATAAGGCTGGGGAATAGACACAGACCTAAATAATGACTTTTTCTTATATAAACACATTCACCCTACATTGTACTATATATAGTGACTATTATTTGAACACTAGAATAACAGAAAAGTTTGTTTAGCTAATGTGGCTTGCGGAATTACTGACTACTTTATGTTTTGTTCCAGTAATCAGGTAAATTTGACGTAGTTCCGATTAATTATATGGTTGTTTTGCAGTTATCTAAATGCAGCCCAGAAGCTCCTGCAGGCAATCTGTTTGAAAACCACTGTGAAGAGGACTATCTTGTAATTGATGGGATAAAATTAAAAGCTGGAGAATGTATTGAGGATATAACTAATAAATTTAAAGAAATAGATGCTTTGATGTCTGAGTTTTAGAATACTATACATTTTTAAGTTAATTATAAAAATATTGGCATCTTTATATTTATCTGAAGTTAAAACCTTAAAAATGTTTGGTGAAATAGATATAAATTATACCAAAGTTTATATTTGCAATAACTTTCTACTTCATATTTTGAGAATGGCCATGATTTTTAGAGCCAGTCAAATGGTATTTAAGTTAGTGTTAAAAATTTAGAATTAAAAAACCCTGATAGTTGTATTTATATATTTCTTGTTTGCCTTAATTTTTAAATGATTTGTGAAATTGCCTCACAAACATATGCTTTACAATGATTGTTTAGGCCGTTTATTCAAAAATGGATAACTTAAAATGGCTGGCCAAGCTATTATAAATCTCAGAGGTAATTCAAATCTAATAGACTTAGAGAATGTATATTTGTGGTGGAATCAAACTATTACAAAATAAAAGGAAATAATTTTTTAAATAATTGTTTAATAGAGTTGAAATTTTTCTTGTAAAACAAAATTTCACTTGCTACTTATACTAGAAACAATTATTTCAACCATGGTACCCAAAAACTGACTGCTTAATAGAGTCTCTGGGAATTTTGGAAGATCAAAATCCTGGACCCTTCCCTGCTGAATCAGTGTCTTTGAAGGTATCATCAGAAAGGTGGAAAAATGTAATTTAACGTGTATACAGAGAAGTTAAACATATTCATTATAAGAAATCTAACAATATAGAAAGTAAAAACTACATCATTTTTCAGGAATTCTCATGAACAGTTTTAGTAGATATCATTCTAGATCTTGCTTTACGTACACTGAAATGTGTGGGCATTCACACCTATCTTTAGTTCCTGCTCTAGCTCTCTCTGGCAGTACGGGGTGAGGAAAAGGGCATTCCAAGCACATAAAAACCAAAGCTTGAGGAGAGAAGTGCACGAGAGCATCACCACAGTGGTGAATTTTATTGTGAGTTGCCTCATACTGCTTTATCAAGGAGGCAGCACATGTATAGATATTAAAAACAAATAAGACACCAAACAACCAACATATCACTAAGGACTCATTGAGTGGGTTGCTTCTTTTAAGTATTTTTAGATTCTGTAATAATCACATAGACTGGAGAGTAGAGATAGACCCATAACAGTGAAATATCTTATTTGTCAAAGTAAAGTGTGTATGTATTTCTGTCCTCCTTGTTTTCCTCATGTATTCCTTAGCATTCTGATATTGTGTCATAGGATGTTGAGTTGTAAAGCCTGTCAGGGTTCTTATTTTACCTACTAACTTGTCTTAAGTCATATAACCAGTAAATAGAACTCTCAGAAGTTGAGTACATTTCTGTCAGGTTCCAGATCCCACGCCATTGATTACCATCTATAACGTCTTGATGAAGCTTTTAACTAGCTGGGTGGTGGAATGATAATCTAGTTTCCTCATGTGTAAAATGGGGATGGAACTATGTAAACCAAGCATTGTTGTGAGGAATAAATGAGATTCTTTTTGTGAAAGTGGTTTGTAAATCAATTTGATCTTCCGTTTTACTCTTTGCAAAGAGAACCAAGTATGTGTTTAAGTATATTGCAATTAATCATTACTGAGATAAAATGTAACTATACATTTGAAATGATGACTTTTCTTTCTCTTATATTATTTAATCTACTACCCCTCAATATCAGAGTTCCTTCTTTCTCATTTATAAAATTAATCTTTGGAAACCATCAGAAGAGCAACATTATGCTCTTCTGTCTATCTTTTAAGGTACAGCTCACTGTTGAGTTTTAGAAATGGCTTTAAATAACTTTGCTTTCTTAATAGACATTCAGTTAAATAGGGAAAGGTGGGGGAAAGTCTTAGTTTTGATGAGTAGTGGCTGGTTTCTCTGTCATTTTGGATGCACTTCAGCAAATGGCCAAATGCCTTTTGCAAGAAAGACATGCTATTTTTAAGGATATGTTCCTGCAGCAAGTTGGAATTTGGGCCCAGGCTCAAAATAACTTAAAAACCAGGAAGTTCACCAAAATATTTAATCAGCATTAGTCTCCTTCATTGTTGACCCTTCCTTATTATGACATATAATGAATTTCCATAAATCTTAAATTTTATGAAATGAACTTCTTGCAATTTGCAGAGGAAAAGAAGAAGTCAGGAGAGAAATGTATTTATTTATTTTTATTTATTATACTTTAAGTTCTGGGATACATGTGCAGAATGTGCAAGTTTGATACATAGGTATACACGTGCCATGGTGGTTTGCTGCAGCCATCAACCCATCATCTATATTAGTTAGGTATTTCTCCTAATGCTATTCCTCCCCTAGCCCCCTACCCCCAACAGGCCCTGGTGTGTGATATTCCCCTCCCTGTGTCCATGTGTTCATTGTTCAGCTCCCATTTATGAGTGAGAACATGTGGTGTTTGGTTTTCTGTTCCTGTGTTAGTTTACTGAGAATGATAGTTTGCAGTTTCATCCATGTCCCTGCAAAGGACATAAACTAATCCTTTTTGATGGCTGCATAGTATTCCATGATGTATACATGCCACATTTTCTTTATCTAGTCTATCATTGATGGGCATTTGAGTTGGTTCCAAGTCTTTGCTATTGTGAACAGGGCTGCAATAAACATACATGTGCATGTGTCTTTATCATAGAATGATTTATAATCCTTTGGGTATATACCCAGTAATGGAATTGCTGGGTCAAATGTTATTTCAGTTCTAGATCCTTTGGAATCATCACACTGTCTTCTACAGTGGTTGAACTAATTTATACTCCCATCAACAGTGTAAACATGTTTCTATTTCTGCACATCCTCTCCAGCATCTGTTGTTTCCTGACTTTTTAATGATTGCCATTCTAACTGGCATGAGATGATATCTCATTGTGGTTTTGATTTGCATTTCTCTAATGACCAGTGATGATGAGCTTTTCTTCATATGTTTGTTGGCTGCATAAATGTCTTCTTTTGAGAAGTGTCTGTTCATATCCTTCACCTACTTTTTGATGTTTTTTTTTTTCTTGTAAATTTGTTTAAGTTGTTTGTAGATTCTGGATATTAGCCCGTTGTCAGATGGATAGATTGCAAAAATTGTCTCCCATTCTGTAGGTTGCTTGTTCACTCTGATGATAGTTTCTTTTGCTGTGCAGAAGGTCTTTGGTTTAATTAGGTCCCATTAGCTTTCATTGCCCTTGCTTTCGGTGTTCTAGTCATGAAGTTTTTGTCCATGCTTGTGTCCTGAATGGTACTGCCTAGATTTTCTTCCAGGGTTTTTATGGTTTTAGGTCTTACACTTAAGTCTTTAATCCGTGTTGAGTTAATTTTTGTATAACCTGTAAGGAAGGGGTCCAGTTTCCGTTTTCTGCATATGGCTAGCCAGTTTTCCCAACACCATTTATTAAATAGAGAATTATTTCCCCATTGCTTGTTTTTGTCAGGTTTGTCAAAGATCAGATGGTTGTCGATGTGTGATGTTATTTCTCAGGCCTCTGTTCCGTTCCATTGGTCTATATCTCTGTTTTGGTACAAGTATCATGCTGTTTTGGCTACTGCAGCCTTGTAGTATAGTTTGAAGTCAGGTAACATGACGCTTCCAGTCCAGCTTCTTCTTTTTACTTAGGATTGTCTTGACTATACAGGCTCTTTTTTGGTTCCTTATGAAATTTAAAGTAGTTTCTTATAATTCTGTGAAGAAAGTCAATGGTAGCTTGATGGAGATAGCATTGAGTCTATAAATTACTTGGGTAGTATGGCCATTTTCATGATATTAATTCTTCCTATCCATGAACATGGAATGTTTTTTCATTTGTGTTCTCTCTTATTTCCTTGAGTGGTGGTTTGTAGTTCTCCTTGAAGAGGTCCTTCATATCCCTTGTAAGTTGTATTTGTAGGTATTTTATTCTCTTTGTAGCAATTGTGTATGGGAGTTCACTCATGATTTGGCTCTCTGCTTGTCTATTATTGGTATATAGGAATGCTTGTGATTTTTTGAACATTGATTTTGTAACCTGAGACTTTGCTAAAGTTGCTTATCAGCTTAAGAAGATTTTGGGCTGAGACGATGGGGTTTGCTAAATATACAATCATGTCATCTGCAAAAAGAGACAATTTGACTTCCTCTGTTCCTATTTGAGTACCCTTTATTTCTTTATGTTGCCTGATTGCCCAGGCCAGAACTTCCAATATTGTGTTGAATAGGAGTGGTGAGAGAGGACATCTTTGTCTTTACCAGTTTTCAACGGGAATGCTTCCAGCTTTTGCCCATTCAGTATGATATTGGCTGTAGGTTTGTCATTTGTTATAAATAGTTCTTATAATTTTGAGATACGTTCCATCAGTACCTAGTTTATTGAGAGTTTTTATCTTGAAGGGGTGTTGAATTTTATCGAATGCCTTTTCTGCATCTATTGAGATAATCATGTGGTTTTTGTCATTGGTTCTGTTTATGCAATGGATTACATTTATTTATTTGTGTATGTTGAACCAGCCTTGCATCCCAGGAATGAAGCTGACTTTATCATGGTGGATAAGCTTTTTGATGTGCTGCTGGATTCAGTTTGCCAGTATTTTATTGAGGATTTTTACATCAATGTTCATCAAGGATATTGGCCTGAAATTTCTTTTTTTGTTGTGTCTCTGCCAGGTTTTGCGATCAGGATGATGCTGGCCTCATAAGATGAGTTAGGGAGGAGTACTTCTTTTTCTATCATTTGGAATAGTTTCAGAAGGAATGGTACCAGCTCCTCTTTGTACCTCTGGTAGAATTTGACTGTTAATCCATCTGGTCCTGGGCTTTTTTTGGTTGGTATGCTATTAATTACTGCCTCTATTTCAGAACTTGTTATTGGTCTATTCAGGAATTCGACTTCTTCCGGGTTTAGTCTTGGGAGGGTGTAGGTGTCCAGGAATTTATCAATTTCTTCTAGATTTCTAGTTTATTTGTATAGAGATGTTCATAGTATTCCCACATATATATATGTGGGATCAGTGATGTATACCCAAAGGATTATAAATCATTCTACTATAAAGAAACATGCATGTGTATGTTTATGGCAGCACTATTCACAATAGCAAAGACTTGGAATCAACCCACATGCTCATCAATGACAGACTAGATAAAGAAAATGTGGTACATATACATAATGGAATACTATGCAGTCATAAAAAAGAATGAGTTCATGTCTTCTGCAGGGACATGGATCAAACTGCAAACTATCATTCTCAGCAAACTGACACAGGAACAGAAAACCAAACACCACATGTTCTCATTCATAAGTGGGAGTTGAACAATGAGAACGCATGGACACAGGGAGAGGAACATCACATACTGTGGCCTTTTGGTGGGTGGCTGGCTAGGAGAGGGATAGCATTAGGAGAAATACCTAATGTAGATGATGGGTTGATGAGTGCAGCAAACTACTGTGGCACATGTATACCTATGTAACAAACCTGCACGTTCTGCACATGTATCCCACAACTTAAAGTATAATAAAAAACAAAAACTTTTAGAATGAATAAATGAATTCAGTAAAGTTGCAGGATACAACTTTAGCATACAAAGATGAGTAGTATTTCTGTACACTGATAACAAACTAGATGAAAAAGAAATCAAGAAAGCAATCCCATTTACAATAGCTACAAAAACGTAATAAAGTAAAATACCTAGAAATAAACTTAACCAAGGAGGTAAAAGACCTCCTGCAAAACTACAAAACACTGATGAAAGAGATTGAAGAGCCACAAGTAAAAAGACACACCAGGTTTATGGATTCAAATAATTAGTATTTTAAAAATGACCTTACTACCTGAAGCAATCTACAGAGTCAATGCAATTTCCATCAAAACACCAATAACATTCTTCACAGAAATAGGAAAAAAATTATAAAATTATAAAATTTACATAGAATGAAGAAAGAGGTCAAATAGACAAAGCAATTCTGAGTTAAAAGAAGAAAGCTGGAGGCATCATACTACCAGATTTCAAAATATGCTACAAAGCTATAATAATAAAAACCACATTGTACTGGCATAAAAACAGACATAGAGACCAAGTGAAATATAATAGAGACTCCAGAAATTAATCCATGTGTTTATGATAATACGATTTGTTATAAAAGCACCAAGAACACTCTGTGATGAAAGGACGATCTCTTCAATAAATGGTGCTGGGAAAACTTGACATCCACATACAGAAAATGAAACTAGATCCCTATCTCTCACCATATACAAAAATCAAATCAAAATGGATTAAATACTTAAGACTCAAATCTATAAAACTATTAAGAGAAAGCATAAAGTAAATGATTCAAGACCTTTTTCTAGACAAAAATTTTAAGATTAAGAATTCAAAAGCATGGACAACACACAAAAAAAATAAATGGGACTATGTGAAATTTAAAAGCTTTTGCATAGCAAAGGAGACAACTTAGTGAAGAGACAACCTGAGAACCTGTAGAATGAGAGGAAATATTTACTCATTTGGCAAGGGACCAATATCCAGAATATATAAGAAACTCAAGTATTTGACAGCAAACAAAACAAAACAATTAAAAAAATAAACAATCTGATTAAAAGGTGGGCAAAAGTTCTAAATAGACACTCCTCAACAGAAGACAAAAGGCCATCAAGTATATGAAAAAAAAAATGCTCAACATCACTAATTATCAGGAAAAATGCAAATTAAAACCACAATGAGATATCATTTCATCCCAGTTAAAATGGCTATTACAAACCACAAAAAAGAACAAATGCTGATGAGAACACAGAGTAAAAGGAACTCTTTAACACTACTGGCAGGAATGTAAATTAATACAGCTATTACGGAAAACAGTATGAAGGTTTCTAAAAAATCTAAAAATATAACTACTACACAATTCAGCAATTTCATTACTGGATATTTATCCAAAGGCATAAAAATCACTGTATCAAAGGGATACCCACACACACACGTTTCTTTCAGCACCATTCACAATAACCAAGATAGGGAATCAAACTTGGTGTCCACCAACAAGAGAATGGAGAAAGATAACTGTATATATACACACTGGAATACTACTGAGCCTTAAAAAGTGAATGGAGAAGGATAACTGTATATATACACACTGGGATACTACTGAGCCATAAAAATGAATGAAGTCCTGTCATTTGCAGCAACCTTGGTGGAACTGGAGGCCATTATGCTAAGTGCAATAAGCAAGGCACAGAAAGATAAGTATTTCATACTCTCACTCATATGTGGGACTTATACAAATTAATCTTACAGAGGTAGGAAAATGGAATGATAGTTACCAGAGTCTGGGAAAGGTGGGGGAGAGCATAAAGTGTGATTGGTTAATGGATCCAAATATACAATTAGATAGACAAAAGGTTTAGTGTTTGATAGCACAGTAGGTTGATTATAGTTGAAAAAAAATTGTGTATTTCAAAGTAGCTAAAAGATAAGAATTTAAATGTTCCCACCACAATAAAATGATAAATGTTCATGGTGATGGATTTGATCACATTTTAAGGATATATATCAACATACCACATGTACCCCGTAAATATGTATAACTATTATGTATAAATAAAATAGATTAATTTCAAAAAGAATAAATCTGGCAGTCAACGGGGGAAAATTAAATGTTAAAAGAAACGATGCATCACTTGATTTAAATGCTAAATGCCCTTTTTGCCAATCACTGTTGTGATGAATACTAGTGCAGAGTCATTGGGTTAATAAACATTTTGGTGAACTGATAGAATTTAAAGGTCCAGAGAGTTATATTCCAGTTTGGACAGGGGTAGGGATTTGGAGGTGCTTTAGAGAATGAAGTCAGTGTTTACTGATTCCTTTTATGAAAGTGGTCATGTAGCTTTCCTTCCTGTATCATAGTCATGATCAGTGAATTTTTTGATATTAAATTACTTAGCTGATAATTTTTAAAATCCACTTTTCTTGGATTAAATTGAAATTTATTGCAATGAGAGCATGAAAACTATGTCATTTTTCATTCACATATTTCATCCACAAATACACATATTTTGTGTGTTTGTAGTCTCTATTTGTAATGTCTAGCTTTGGATGATGGTTCTTGCCCCAGCCCTTGTGCTAAGTATTTAAATTCATTCAAAACCATTATTGCTCATAAATTTTACCTTACACAAAATAGATTATAAATACTTTAAGTCAGGGTCTGGGATTTATGGATTTTTATAATCCTTTGACCTAGCACAGCAAGCAAGGGCTTAAGAAATATTTGTTTAATAAATGAATAAATCAAGTTTATGTTATTAAAATGCCTGGAACAAATACCCTTGCCCAAGTAAGGATTAAATTTGCCATCTAACTTAGCCTTTCCAATTATGTAAGTCTAAGTTCTCAAAACTGGATGAAACTTGAATGTTTTCACATTTTAGCCCTCACACATGGCCACATATGCTTTATTACTTATTTCATGTGTGTGTCAGCCAGTATTTAAGATGATTCTCAACTTCTGGTATCCAAACTCATGTAGTCTCTTTTTACATTGAATAGGGCTGAACTGTGTAACCATTAAGATACTGCAAACATGACAGAATGTAACCTCCAAGGCTCAGTCATAAAAAACAGTGCAGCTTTTACTTTGATCTCTTTTGGAGAAGTCATCTGGAGGAATCCAGCTGGCACACCATGAGGACATTCTAGCAAGCCTATAGAGAGGTCCATGTGGTAAGAAACTGAGGCCTCCAGCCAACAACCAGCACTAATGTGACAGCCATGTGGGTGAGCTCTTTTAGAAGTAATCCCACTAGCCTCAGTCAAGTCTTCAGACAACCACAACCCATCTTGACTGCAACTTCATGAAAGACCCTGAGCCAGAACTTCTCAGCTAAGGCTTGCCTAGATTCCTGACCCACACTCATGTTTTGAGGTAATTTCTTACACATCAATAGATAACTAATGCAATATTTGATGGGTTTGTCTCACCAAATAGATTATAAGCATCTTAGAGGAAAGAACCATATGTCTCATTTCTCACAGTGCCTGGAGTAGCATTGAGATATTTGTCTCAATACATGATGTCAATGCTTTACAGTTACATTCTAGTCAAGTCAACAAATATTTATTAATGTCTACCAGATACTCTTCTAGGGGCTAAGAAAAGAAGTAAACATAAAGGGACAAGGTAAAGTCTAATGGAGAAGACAGACAATTTAAAAATAGATATAGATCAGGGCAATGAATCAATGAAGATAGGAAGCTAGGAAGAAAACCAAAACAGGATGGGGGATGATGCTTTATATATTTTAGACAGGGTGTCAGAAAGGCCTCTCAGGTTAGACATTTGTGCATTGAACTATGCATGTATCTGGGAAAGAGCATCCCAGGCAGAGGGAACCACAAGTTCAAAGGTTATGATACTGCAAAACATGACATATTCAATAAGGCCAATATGGCTAAGGCTGAGTTCACTATTTCCTTCAGATTTCACTATTTAGTTAATTGAACTTCTCACGAATGCAACTTTACATTTGAATCTCTCACATTGGCTTGGATCCTTCTTCCTGAATTTGAACATGGCACCAAATATTGGTCTACTATAAGCAGATCTGTTCATGTAAGTTCGTTATTTTATAAACACATGAATATGGCTAACAAGTCAAAATATGCTAATATTTGTAATTGGAATGAAGAATTAGAAAATTTACTGATTGCAATCTTCCTGTTATTATTTCTGCTCTTTGAAGCTTTCTGATTTCATTAAAGCCATTAGTGCCCACCAATAAATTACATAGCCTTTGTAATAACACAAATATGTTTGAATGTTACTGACATTGCAGGAAAGAATCAGGCTCAATCACTATATGTTTATGAAGAAATAATGTCTCAAATTGGCAAGTGATTATCTCTCCCAACAGAAGAACAAATGAAATTCCATCATTCCATGCTGTGGACTTCTTTTCCTTCAGTTCTGAAACACATATCATGTTGAATCAAGTGATCACTGAATAATGATTTCAGCCTTCATTACAGTGTGTTAGTGATCATAAATAAATGTGTGCATTTCATAGACATACAGTTTTTTAAATCTTGTATTTCACCTCAACGAAGTGAAGTGTATCCTTATTTTAAAAGTAAACACTCCTTTGAGAGGCCTAATGAAGAATTTAAACTCACATTTAACATTCTTAATTATATGTAAATAAGAACTCCTGCTGGGCGCGGTGGCTCACGCCTGTAATCCCAGCACTTTGGGAGGCCGAGGAGGGCGGATCACGAGGTCAGGAGATCCATACCATCCTAGCTAACACGGTGAAACCCTGTCTCTACTAAAAATTCAAAAAATAAATTAGCCGGGCGTGGTGGCGAGCGCCTGTAGTCCCAGCTACTCGAGAGGCCGAGAGGCAGGAGAATGGCGTGAAGCTGGGAGGTGGAGCTTGCAGTGAGCCAAGATCGCGCCACTGCACTCCAGCCTGGGCGACAGAGCGAGACTCCGTCCCCAAAAGGCAAAATAAACAAACAAACAAACGAACAACAAAAAAAAACTCATTCTTTTATTACGACAGTAGCTGGTGTTCTCTCTTTAAAAGACGAGTGATGCAACTGGAAACCATCATTCTTAGCAAACTATCACAAGAACAGAAAACCAAACACCACATGTTCTCACTCATAGGTGGGAACTGAACAATGAGATCACTTGGACTTGGGAAGGGGAACATCACACACCGGGGCCTATCATGGGGAGGGGGGAGGGGGGAGGAAGGAGGGATTGCACTGGGAGTTATACCTGATGTAAATGACGAGTTGATGGGTGCTGACGAGTTGATGGGTGCAGCACACCAACATGGCACAAGTATACATATGTAACAAACCTGCACGTTATGCACATGTACCCTAGAACTTAAAGTATAATAATAAAAAAATAAAAAGTAAAAGACGAGTGATATTCTTTCTTGCATGCTCCCTTTTATAAACATAATCTTGGCAAATTAATGAATTATTTTATTTGTGCTTTAATGCTGAAGAGTAAACTTCACAGAGGACGCATGGGGGAAGTGGGGAATAGGAATAATGAGGCAGAACAAGGGGTGATCAAAGAGAGGAAGCCAGAAAGAGAGAGACACAGAGATAGAAAGATACAAACACAGAAAAATTCTGTAGCTTATGTGCATGTGTGTATGGGGAGGAGGGGTAGGTGTGCATTTGTGTGTGTGTGCAGGCAAGATAGTGAAGAGGTAACTACTGAAATATAGCCAGAATGGAAAAAGAACAACCATTTAAGGACTAGGATTTGTTGGTGGGAAAGAAGAATAGTTTGTTATTTTTTAAATACATAATACTGAAAAATATAATTACCACACATGCTTTTTCTTAAATAGAAATGAGGCCATTCAAATTATAAAAGGAAAAATATTAAAAATTCCTAAAAGTAAATGCATCTATTAAGTATTTTACCTGGAAGCCTAATACCGTACATTTTTATCAAAGCAAATTAAAAGGTATGAGGACTAGGCATGTGTAGTGTCATTTATAATTGAGTTTTCCAAGCTCTATCAGAATTTCTTTTGATAACCTAATTAGATATAGACAAATGTATTTTAAAAATCTTTCTGTGATTCATATTTACTTGATATGAATTGTTTCACTTTGAGACACTTGACTCTGATAATAATTTACCAAAAAATTAACTTTGATAGAATCTAGTAAATGAATTTGTAAAATGTAAACAAATTTCAAACTTTCTTACAACTTATTTTTCATGAGTTATAATGCATATGATTTATACATTTAGCATAAACTTAAGCATATGCTGAAATCTATTCTTCTTAAATTGCAAATTTTTAACGATATTTAATCTTTAGCTTCAGGACATTCAAACAATTATTTGGAATTTTCCAAACCCCTAGAATTTGGTTTTCTAAGTAGCAAGAACTTTAAACATTCATTCTCCATAGAAATGATTATCTCTCAATGACAATTTTAAGATAATTTTGGTATGCTTTTATTGAAGAGAAAAGTTTTTAACAATCCCGCCAATGTTTTAAGTAGAAAAATAAAAAAAAAAAACAAAGAAGTAAATTCTCACACATATTTTCCCTAAAGGACTTCCTTCTTTTAGAAACTATATTTCAAGGGAAATCTAATCTGTGTGTACTTGATTCATTTATACACCGTCAGAGACATTTCAGATACCAACACTTTTTAAGAGTCTTCTTATAAGACTTTTCCAAGATATTTTTATTTGGACTAGAAGTTCATGTTTTGTTGACACCAAATGGAGCTTGGGATGAGAGAGAAAAAGTTAGTTCGGAGACCACAGAGTTCAAGTGACTCCAAACAAGGTCCACAGCATTCTTCTAGTCTCAAATAAGATTGTAGTGAAGAATAGAAGTGTTCACTGTGTGATAGCATGTTTGAGCCAAAGATATAAAAAAGAAATAATACATTATCCTGAAACCATTAAATACTTAAGGCCTAAAACAAATTCTATACAAAGTAGAATAAGTTGGAAATTCTTATATTTGCTTGGTTTGTGATTTAATAATTTTTTGTTTTGTTTTGTAGACAATTTTTTTTTTTTTTTTTTTTTTTGAGACAAAGTCTTACTTTGTCACCAAGGCTGGAGGGAAGTAACGTGGTCTTTGCTCACTGCAATCTCTGCCTCTCAAGTTCAAGTGATTCTCCTGCCTCAGCCTCCCGAGTATCTGGGATTACAGGCATGTGCCACCATGTCCAGCTAAGTTTTGTATTTTTAGTAGAGATAGCGTTTCACCATGTTGGCCAGGCTGGTCTCAAACTTCTGACCTGAAGTGATCTGACTGCCTCAGCCTCCCAAAGTGCTGGGATTACAGGCATAAGCCACCCAGCCCGGCCAAGACAAATATTTTTAAAAACACGTTTTTGTAGTTTTCATATTTGTATTGCTAATTGTCTTAGGGTTTCTTCCAGAAACAAATATTTGGGGGTAAGTGTTTTATTTGGGGGTTAGTGTTAGACAATAGTGGGAGGCGATGTGAAGAAGTGACACAGGGAAGGCGAACACTAAGGGTGTGTTATCAAGCAAATTCCCATCATGGGCAACTAAAGGTCCATCCTGCTGGGGAACTCTGAGAGCCAGTGTGGGACACACACCTCAGAACTGTGCCACCTAGAGTGTGAGGAAGCTAAGCTATTTATATGCCACTTCCCATTGGTCACTGGTTAGAGACTGCTCCTGGAAGGTAATGATTCCCCATGCTTCTGGCCTGCCATATACAGCAGAAGGGACTGATGTGGTCAGAATCAAGGTGATGTGGGATGCCTGGACAACATCTACTACTCTGACATCTGTTCTTTTTTATTTCAGAATAATAACCACAGGAGGTTTATGGTGGAGGATCAAGAAAAGCTCTGTCTGAGTTAGTGAGTTCGTTAAAGCAATTTTTCAAGTGAAAGAAAATTTGTGATTGAGACAAAAGAGAACTTGAGAGCCTCAGTTACTCAGATTTTTAAAAAGATAGTGTTTACACTTAGTGTTTGACACTTCATTTTCCTTCATATGGATAATAGCTAACATTTATTAAACACTTCTTATATCACTGTGCCAATTGGTTTAACTTTTAATAAAACATTTAGTCCTCACAACTACCCAATGAGATAGGCAATACTGTTATCTTTATTTCACAGATGAGGAAACTGACACATAAAAAGGTTCTGTAACTTGCCCAAGATCTGGTAGCAGAACAGGAATTATAATTCAGTCTGGTCTCAGAACCATGTGCAAAAGTTCCTAGGTCTAGCAGGAAGTTTTGCACAAACCCAGCTACCAGAGAATAAATCTGGTCAGGCAGAATACTCACATAGCACATCAGGCAAAGCAAATTTATTAGTCATAGACAGGCAGCAAGGATAGATAGAAGCCTGGAATCCATGAAGAGCCAGTTCTTCAAGATGCAGGAAAGCTGGCCAGAGTGGAGAGAGACTGGTCTGTGCATGCCCCACGTTGCATTGCAGCTGAGGGACCACTAAAAGTACTTTGCTCTGAGTTGTATACCCTGGATGTCACTGAGTCTCTGAGTGCAAACACTGAAGAACATCCTAATTTAGGAGGAACGAAGGCATGGTCTGGGATACTCTGACACTTCCTTCTTATTTTGGAATGTTGCATTCTCAGTACGTTTGGCCTCAGAATTGCAAAGAAGGGGGAGAGAGCTGGCTTGGCCAACGCCATCCAGGGATCTGCCCTCCTGCACTGTGGTCTTCAACACTGCATATACTGTTTCCTGGATAATCTAGCATTCATGGTTCAATGGTTAATTTTGTTTCAAATTGATTGGGCCAATAGGGTACCCAGACTAAACATGATTTTTGGGTGTGTCTGTGAGGTTGTTTCTGGATGAGATTAGCATTTGAATTGGTGGAATCCATAAGGTAGATGACCTCCTCAATGTGGATGGATATCATCCAATCTTTTGAGGGACTGAATAGAACAAAAAGTCAGAGAAAGAAGTAATTCACCCCTTTTTCCTTTCTGCCTGCCTGTCTGAGCTGGGACATCAGTCTTCTTCTGTCCTTGGACTGACCACCATGGGATTCCCTTGTTCTCAGACCTTTGAATCTGGAGTAGAATTACACCACCAGCTTTCTTGAGTCTCCAGCTTTCAGATAGCAGATCGTGGGACTTCATATATAAATGAAGGTATTTATTATGAATAAATGGCTCACACAGTCATGGAGGCTGATATATATATGCGCTTCTATTTCTCTGGAGAAGCCTGACTAATACAGATTTTTGTTTGGGTACCAAAAATGGTTCCAGAGGAACAGAATTTTAAGGATGACTTTTCTAAATTGATCAAAGGGTTTCTGAAATTGGATCTCTAATCTACTTAGATTTGAAGATGCTAATGACTGTATTTTCAGTAGTAAAGAGAGCACTGATAGTCCGTGGTGTGTAGTGTTTATAGAGATAAACAAAATATCTCCATTTGATACCCTAATCAACCACTTAAAGGAGCAAAGAGCTGGGTGACTGTATATATCGTACATATAAATATTTTTAGAACTTTAATGAATGTAATGAAGTTGGCTGGTTGTGCATAATGTCCCTGGACAAAGTGGTGAAAGAAAAGACTGAGCTCAGGGATTCTCATTCCCAGTGCAAGTGCCGCATACATGACCTGAAAACATCTATGTGTGCCCTGAAGAAGATCCTTATTGCCTGTAGCTTCAGGACTGAGATTGCTGAAAATCAAATAAAGAATCTTATCCTGTTATTGGTTGAATGACAATGCAAGTTGAACTCCTAGCCTTGTAGCATGTCTGCTGTTAAAATGAGGGCATTGATTGGGAAGGAATGGGATTCTCTACGTTGAAACAGAGATGTGTGAAAAGACCCTGATGAGTCTGGGAACCCTGACCCCCCAAATTCTAAATTCTGATTAGTGTTTTTGCCAGTAGAAGTTGCCTCGCTAGTTATGGTGGCCTTTCTACCCTCTGTCAGGGCATTGATTCTGCATTGCCTAACGAAACTATAATGGCCTCTTCTGATGCAGTTGCCATGCAAGACAATGCTGACTCTCCTCAGGACCCACCCCCAGAACCCCTCTTTGCTTCTATAATGATAACTAAACTCAAGCACTGCCAGGCCTTTAAAGGTGAGGTACAAAGTATGACCCATGAGGAGTTGCACTACAAAAGAACTATGTGAGTTTTCTAATTTATGTAGACAGAAATGGGGAGCATATGAGGAAATGAATGTTGAGGGTGTGTAATAATGGTGGAAAAAACATAAAGTTGTATCAGGCTGAATTTGCTGATACGGGCTCACTAAGCAGAGATTCTGCATTTAATGTTGCAGCTTGGGAGTTAGGAAGAACCGTAATTGTTTGGTTAGTTGGCTAAAACTTGGACCAAAAGGTGACCTATGATGATGGAATTAGAAAGGCCAGACCTGCCTTGGTTGAATGTTGAGGAAGAGATTCAATGGCTTAGAGAGATTGTAAGGTTAGAGTGGAGTTTTCATTTAAGACCTACTAACCCACTCTGGGAGTGCCCAGAAAATGTGTCTTTCATCAATACTTTGAGAGAGAAATTTGTGAAGGGAGTCCCAGCTACCTCTTCAGAACTCCATGATCACTCCACTCATCGCTCTAGGCCAGACCTTACAGTAGGGATTGCAGTGACTGAATTGGGAAATTAAAATGCAATGGGAGTAATTGAAGTAATTGAATCCCTGGGTGGCAAAGGCCAAGTGGCATCACTCAGATGCTAAAGGGAAGGTAGACATTGTTACCATAATGGACAGAAGAGTCAAAGCAGCAATTAGAATAGCCTGACTCATAAAGACTTAGGGTGTTGGCTAATTGATTATGGTGTTCCTAGAAGTGAAATAGAAAGAAGCCTACTAAATTCTTACTTGATCTGTATAAGCAGAAATGTTCTAGATCAACTGAACAAAATTCTAACTTGAAACATAAGAACAGAGTCATGACTCCTCAGTCAATTTCCAGACTTGAGCAAGATTATAGACATAGAGTACCATGAATGAAGGGGAGGCTGGGTCCTCTTCAGAAGAGACCATGGGACACTGCCAAAACTTTACTGTTAACCTTCGTCATAGCCCAAAGGACCTTTTGGCCTTTTACTGGGGTAACCATGCATTGGGGAGAGGAAATAATCAGAACTTTGGGGAATTACTGGATACTGGCTCTGAACTGACACTAATTCCAGGAGGCCCAAAACATCACTGTGGGTCCACTGGTGAAAGTAGGGGCTGATGGGGGTCAGGTAATCAATGAAGTTTTAACTGAAGACTATTTCATAGTGGGCCCAGTGGGTCCTTAACCCTAGCCTGTGGTTATTTCTCCAGTTCCAAAATGCATAATTGGAATAGTTACACTTAGCAGCTGGTGAAATCCCCACACTGGTTCCCTAACTTGTGCAGTGAGGGCTATCATTGTGGGAAAGGCCAAGTGGAAGTCACTAGAACTGCCTCTACCTAGGAAAATAGTAAGTCAAATGCTGTGTGAAGTCTTTTTTTAAAAAATAAATAAATAAATAAATAAGAACCTTAATCCTATTTATAAGGGAGAAGCCTTCATGATCTAATCACCTCTTGAAGGTCCCACCTCATAATATTACCACATTGGCAACACCTGAATTTTGAAGGATATGCACTCAAACCACAGCTCAGCTCCTAAACCAGATGTGGTTTTATTGCTTGAGTAAATTAACACATCCCCCAAAATGGTATGAGGTTATTAATCTGGCAAATGCCTTTTCTCCATTTTTGTTAATAAGGCCTACCAAAAGCAGTGTGTTTTCAGCTGGAAAGGCCAGTGATATACCTTCACTGTCTGGTAGGTAGGTATACAGGGGTGTATTAACCTTCCATCCTTTTGTCGTAATTTAGTTCACAGGGATCTTGATGATCTTTACCTTCCATAAGGTATCACACTAGTATATTACATTGATGACACTGTGTTGATTGGACTAGTGAGCACAAAGTAGCCAATATTTTAGAATTATTGGTAAGACATTTGCATGCTGGAGGGTAGGAAATATACCCATATAAATTCAGTTCTACTTCAGTTAAATTTCTAGGGGCTCAGTGGTGTGGGACATGTTAAGATATCTCCTCCAAGCTGAAGAATAAGTTGTTGCATCTAGCCTCTCCTACAACCAGAAATGAGGCATAATGCTCAGAGGGCCTCCTTAGATTTTTGGAGGCAATATATTCCTCAGTTGGATGTGTTTCTCTAGCCCATTTACTAAGTGACCTGAAAAACTTCTCGTTTTGTGGGGAGCCCAGAGGAAGAGAAGACTGCAACAGGTGCAGGCTTCTGTTTAAGCTGCTTTGCCACTTGGGCCATATGATCCAGCAGATTCCATGATGCTTGAAGTGTAGGTGCATATAGAGATGCTGTTTGAAGGCTTTGACAGGTCCTTATGGGTGAATCACAGTATAGACTTCTAGGATTTTGGAGCAAAGTCTTGCCATCATCCACAGAACTATGGTGCTTTTGAGAAATACCTCTTGGCCTGCTACTGAGCCTTAGCAAAGACTGGGTGCTTAACCATGGGTCACCAAACTATCATGTGATCTGAGATGCTCATACAAACTGGGTTGTTCTTTTTCCCAGCCTGCACGTCTGACTTTTTGGGGAATTCCCTATGGTCAGTTGCCAGAGGAAGAGAAGGCTTGGGCCTTGTTAACCGAGAGTTCTACATTACATGCAGGCACCGCCTGAAAGTGGACAGCTGCAAATCTATAGCCCCAACCTGGGACATTACTGAATGACAATGGTGAAGAAAAATCCTCCCAGTGAGCAAAACTTCAAGAAGTAAATCTGACTGTTCACTTTGCTTGAAAGGAGAAATGACCAGATGCGCAATTAGATACTGATTAATGGGCTAGGCTAGTGGTTTTTCTGGATAGTAGTCAGAGATTTGGACATGATTGGAAAATTGATAACAAGGAAATTTGAGGAAGAGGTATGTGGATAGATCTCTCTGAATGGACAAAAACCATGATGATATTTGTGTTTCATGTGAATGCTCACCAAAAGGTGGCCTCAGCAGAGGAGGATTTTAATAAGCAAATGGTTAGGATGACTCAGTCTGTGGATAGCAGTCAGACTCTTTCCCCAGCCTCCCCCGTCGTCACCCAGAGGGTTCATGAGTAAAGTCATCGTGATGGCATGGGCTCAGCAACATGGACTTCCACTCATCTAGACCAACCTTGCTACACCTATTGTTGAGTGTGAAATCTGCCAGCAGCAGAGACCAACAATGAATCCCAACATGGCACCATTCCCTGGGGTGATCTGCCAGCTTCTTGGTTGACTACGTTGGACTGCTTCCATCATGGAGTGAGCAGCATTTTGTTCTTACTGGCATGAACACTTATTCTGGATACAGATTTGCCTTCCCTGCATGAAATGCTTCTGCCAAAACTACCATCATGGACTTTTAGAATATTTTATCCACACTCATGGAACTCACTCACAGAAAAAAAAAAAAAAAAAGTGTGACAACGAGCCCATGTTTATGGAGTTCACTGGTCTCATATTTTCCACCATCTGGAATTGGTATGACCTTTTGAAGACTCAGTTACAATGGCAGGACAAGGTTCTGTAGAAGGCTGTATATGCTCTGAATCAGTGTGCTATATGTGGTGCTATTTCTTCTATACCCAGGATTCACAGTTCAGGCATCAAGGAGTAGAAATGAAAATGGCAGTACTTGCTACTACCCTTAGTGACCTGCTAGCAAAATTTTTGCTTCTTGTTCCTGTGACTTCATGCTCTGCTGGCCTAGAGGTCTTAGTTCCAAAGGGAGAAATGCTTCTACCAGAAGACACAACAATGATTCTATTGAAATGGAATTTAAGACTGCCCCCAGTCATGTTGGACTTCTCAGGTTTTTGAATCAACAGATAAATAAGAGAGTTACTGTGCTGGCTGGAGTGATTGATTCTGACTAACAAGGGAAAATTGTACTACTACTCTACAATGGAAGTAAGGAAGAGTATGTCTGGAATGTAGGGGATCCCTTAAGCAGTCTCTTAGTATTACCATGGTCTGTGATTAATGTCAGTGAAAAACTACAATGGTTGCATCCAGGCAAGGCTACTAATGGCCCAAGACCCTTTAAGGATCAAGGTTTGGGTCACTCCAACAGTTAAAGAATCATGACCAACTGAGATACTTTTTTCTACTCATTTTTTTACACAGGACTGATAGGAGGAAGTCATTTTTTGAAACATGCATTCTCCTTTCTGTACTTATACTTTCACCTAGTTTTCAACCTTGTGGGAACTTGTGGTTATCTTGAAGTCAAAATAAACTTAAAAATAAAATTATAGAACAGAAAAACACTTTTGGGACCAAATAAAGCCTCTACGTGTGAGAATTTTGCAACATGCAGAAATTGCATACATTCAGTACAACAGACCAAAAAGTTGTAGATAAGGCCACCTCTTTCCTGTTCCTTAGTATGTAAATGACAGCAAAAACACTTTGGGTTGTTTTATACATCGTGCGTAAGTTACATTTATTTTATATGCTATTTTACGACCTGAGACTATTTAGTAAATTGGTTAGCATGTCTCCGACTAATAGGGTAATGTCAAAATATCATTCCTTGCAGCATATTTATTTGTGTATTTTTAGATGAAAAGTTGTTATATGGCCCCAAATGGGGTGGTGGGTTGGGGAGGAGCCGTTGTAGGAAAAACAGTATAGGTTCTCAAGAGCTATTAAGTCAATAGCTTAAGTGAGGTAAGACTATGTATTGGCTTTTTAAAAATTTAAGATAAATAAAAACCTGGTATGAGGGGACTTTCATTTATAATTTTGTTTTTTTTTTTTTTTTGAGTTAAAAAAATGTCTTTAAATTTTAAAATTAACCGTCAAAATTTCTTTTGGCCTCAAATGTATTACTGAAAACAAGCTGAGTTAAACTACAAAAACAAAGTTAGAAATAGTCATTTGTTCTTATGAAAAAGAAAGTATTGCTACCCACAATAGCCAAGAGGCCAAAATTAGTTCTAAAGAAGAAGGTAATCACCCTCTCGGCGCAGTGGGCAGTACGTCAGTCTCATAAATGAAAAGGTGATCCCTAAAACAAGAGGGGTGAGTTTTGCCCAACCTCCAGGAAAGTTGTTTTTCAACTATCATTTCCAGACCTCACAACACAATGGAGGGAAAAAATAGAGGCAAGTGTACACAGACTCTTTTCTGGAAGGGGAAAGGGGAAATCATTCTAGCTATTAAATTCTTAGAAAGAGTAAACAAAAATAGGGATACACAGGACTTGGTGACAGTCATTTATTTCAATTTTTAAAGGTTGTGATAAGGCTTCCAAATAAAGGCTGTGTGGGCTGTGAAGGAGCCCACACAGCCCATGGGACAGCACTCAAGCCCTCAAGAGACAAGTGTAGGATCCAAAGGCCACAAAGAAGATGCTTTCTGAGGAGAAAAGATCAGGCCCCACCTTGTCCAAGGAAGCAGCCTTTTATGAGTACATAAGTGCCCAGTGGTCACACTTTGTCATTGATGATAAATGTCTCTGCTAAGGGGAGATAATGGCTTATGAAAAATTTCAGAAATAGGCGAATAGACAGCAGAGATGTCAATGCATTTTATCCTGATTATCATTTACTTTTCCTGATTGTTGACATTGTGTTTGGAACTGAGTGAGGTGTTTAATTGTCAGCAGTACAAGGAGATGCAAGTTGAAGAAGGAATCACTCACAGTTTGTGACCAGGACAGATGGCCCAGCTGTGACAGCCATCTTTGGGGAGGGTCTCTGGACCCTGAACACAAAGAGACTTATGTTTCCTGATATTTGACTGCATCCTCCCCAACTATTTGTTTCTGTCAGGAATTTGGAACTGTGAACAGAGAAGCAGACATTAGGAGTTGTTGCGGGTTAATGGAAGCCGTTTGTAAAAAGGTCCATAAACTTGCAAGTTGAGGAGCTACCATAGTTCTTATTGTATCAGTTAGCTATTACAGTGTATAAATCACCCGAAAACTCAGTGGCCTAAAACAACAATCACTTATTATTATAATGCACATATTTGTGGGTCATCTCACCTCCACAGGACTCACTCATGCATTTTTAGGTTGATTAGAGGCCCTGATCTAGGCTCAGAGTGGCTGGGGTAGCTCTACTCTGTGTGTCTCTCATGCGCTTTTGAAACAGATGACTGAGTCAGGCATCGTCCTTCTCAAAGTGATGAGAGAAGTGCAAGAGAAGAAGTAGAAAAACGCAAGTGTTCTCAAGGCCTAGCCTTGGAATTGGCATGCTATCATTCTCACCTCATTTATTTAATGAAAACAAGTAGTTGCATTGTTGACCATAGACATAAAGGTGGGATTTGTGGCTTGAATGTTTATATCCTTCCAAAATTCATGTTGAAACTTAATCTTCCTTGTGGTGGTATTAAGAGGTAGGGCCTTTTGGAAAGTGATTTAAGTTATGATGGCTGCACCACATGAATGGGGTGCATTTTTTTTTTTTTTAAATTAAAAAGCTGGAGGGAACCAGCTTAGGCTCTATTTTGCCCTTCCATCTTTTCTGCCATGTGACAAGATTGATCCCCTCCAGAGAGCACAGAAACCAAGCACCATCTCAGATGGAGTAATCATTTCCCTCACCAGAGACTGAACCAGCCAGAAACTTGATCTTGGACTTCCCAGCCTCCAGAACTGTGAGAAATATATTCTGTTTATAAATTACTCATTTTGTGGTATTTTGTTTTAGGGGTACAAATAATCTAAGACAGTGGGGAGATAGACTCTGCCTCTTAAAGAGAGGAGTGACAAATTCATATGACATGGGGAGGAGAAGAACGAGGGTCCTTTATGCAATTTATCATGGTGCTATGGCAGAATATCGATTGTGTTGATGGCTGATTGTTGTTTGCCCCATGTCCATTCAATACATTAGTTTCTTTTAGCCACCTCAGAAATAACAAGCAGGAACTACCTTGGACATTGCTGCATGCCAAGTCCAGCTCATAAGTATTGCCAAAGGAATGAGCTCAACAGTGTCCTGGTTTAAGATCCAGTTCTCATGACCACCGCACTAGGTAGGGGAGGCAAAAGAAAATGAACTTAAGTCTGATTTCTTTACACTGGCGGTTCACTGGGAGAGTGGGGGGAAAACAGGTCTCTTATAATCCAGGGTATCTCAAACCATATGCTTGAGGTTTAGTTTTTATTCAAATCCCCAAACTTCTCTTTTAAGTGCACCTACATTTCTACCTGACATCTTCCTTGGGGAAGTCCATACCCTGGGACATTCCAGAAATGCTACCTACTTCCATTCTCAAATTAGGATTTTTACATTCACTTCCTTGTATCATCATGTCTTTAAAATATAGGAGGGGAAATTGCTGTCCTGGGACATTTTATTTGGTGGTGGCTTCTTCAGGGCTGAAGATTACAATGGAAGATGCTTGCTTATAGCAGGCTTTACCTGCCTACAGAAATGCACATCTTTTTCCAATTTGCACACAGATGTTATATAGGCCAACAATAGCCCAGACTTTCCTGGTTTTCCCTTGGTGACAGTTCTAATGCTGGTGATTTTCTTCCAAGTTAGTACAAACCATAGATACCTTTGTGGTTCAAATTATTCAAAGAGCAACTTTTACCTTCTAGTATGTAGTCACCAGTTGCTCTTAAATTAACCTATATTTTTCCTTGTATTATTGTGCAAACCTATTTTCCTTCAGAATGTTAACTCTACTCATTTCCCAAGTAATACTTGAACTTGAGGATACTAATATATTTTATTCTTAATTTTACTGCCCATCTCTAGCTGAAACTGATTCCCGTTGCTTGTATGAGAAAGAACCTTAAGTAATACATTAGCTAAAGAAATGGCACAAAGAAACAACAGGATTGCTTAATCAACATGGCAGCTTGATCTGCAAAAGTTAAAAAAAAAGAAAAAGAAAAAGTCAAAGTAGTCTTGGCTGTATTAGCAGCATCAGGCAATTACAGAATCTGCTGCAATAAATGGCCAAGGTTATGGCACCCATAAAGTTTAATTTGCATTCTGAATATTACCATGTGTTCATGGAGAATGCAAAGCAGGCTCTGCAGGTTGTGAGCAGCTGAATTACAGTGCATTTCAGGATTTCTTTGGTCCATGCAAAGGCAGGAGGAGAATGGCTTGCTGGTGTGTGGTCAGCCTCAACCTTTGCCTCCTTCAGCAGGACATATGAAATGTTAAAGCAGATGGCCCTTCTGGGCTACCCTTGGAGGAGACAGAATCACCAGATGGTCTGATGTAAATTGTCACTGGGCCACACTGCAGCCAATCAGATTATCTGGGTCATTTTGGGGATTAATGTAGATGGTCAGAAGATTGATTAGGTTGCCGTGGTTGGAACCTGCTGGTATGGGAATGAAAATGATTTGGCCAATTGTGCCAAATGTGTGTTATTCCATGTTGCCCAGTGAGAAAGTGAGCTGGCATTGTGCAGAGACACTGAAATTGGATGAGAATCTCATTGCTAGAGAACATACAGGAAATTACATTTCCAGATAAATGAGATATGTAGGAATCACACTACTACAGGAGGAAAGGGTCCTAAGCCCAAAACATTTTCCCACAGCTTCCTCACACTTACCTCTCTTGCATGCATCCATGGCATGGGAGGAGTTCAGGGCTCTGATTCATTCTGATAAACTTCTCTGCTAGGCTGTATGGATCTCCTGCTCATCTTTCCATTCCTGGGCACCTTCCACGGGTGAGCATTTCCCATAAACCCATGTGGAAACACTCTCTTACCAATTGCCCAGGTTGTATAACTAGGATTGTCCTTCCATTATGTCTGTCTGCTCCACTCCTAACTGCTTTATCATAGCCATGAGCATGACAGGCAGCAGACTTAGAAAACACAGGGAATTCTTTTTCAGTGAAACAATGCATAATTTCAGGACATGAGGAGAGAGTGAGAGAGGAAGGGTGAGAGGGAGAGAATGGCCAAAAATATTTCCCTATTCTTTATTCCTTAAAAAATTGCAGTGCTAAGCCACATTCAAACATAACCCCACTACAAGGTGAATCTTCAGTTGTCAAATTCTCCAGCACCTCAAGACTGGCTGAGTTCCCTCAGTCTTGTAGGTGTTGTGTGGCTAGAGAGGGGAGGAGAGAGGAGAGAGGAGCAGAAGGTAGGGGTGCTCCTTACCTGAGGTTAAGCCCCTTCAGCACCAAGGCTCACCATTCTAGAGGGGGAGCTGTCCTGACCCATTTTGTTGCAATGCTGAGGGCAGGAACTGGGGATCAACTGTGACATCCAAAACTGAGCTTTCAGCTCGTTTGAGATGCTGATGAACAAGGACTTAAAATATTCACCTCATTTCTTTAATAAGTGAGTTAACATCATTTTTGAAAAACAGGGTTTGTTTTTAGGAAAGAATTTTACTTGCAGATCTCTTCTGTAATAAAGCAGAGTATATATACACGTCAAGAAAAAAATAAACAAAAAGCCTACATAAATTAATGATGCACACTAAACAGTTTAAATTATTCCTATATAAATCACTCAGAGAAAAATATAACGTAGGAATAAAATAAAAATCTTCATAACCTCCCAGTTGGGTTTTAGTATATTTCCTTCTAGTCATTTTACTATGTGTATGAGAAAGCCTTTTTAAAAATTGGATCATTGGTGTACATACACACACCACACATACATACTTTTCCAGTCAATCTGTATTAGTTTACTATAGCTGCCCTAACAAAATATCACAGACTTGGTGACATAAAGAACAGGAATTTGTTTCTCACACTTCTGAAAGTTGGAAGTCTGAGGTCAAGGTTATGGCAGGTTTGTTTTCTCCTGAGGCCCCTTTCCTTGGCTTGCTGATGGCAGTCTTCTCTCTGTCCTCATGGGACCTTTTCTCTGTGCACTCCTGGTGCTCTTCCTCTTCTAATAGGGACACCAGTCATATTGGATTATGCCATTATTGAATCTAATTACCTCTTTAAAGACCCTATCTCCAAATACAGTCACTGTGGGAGTTAGGACTTTACCATATGAATTTTGAGAGGACACAATTCAGTCCATAATATTATTAAACATTATATAATAATCTTTCCCCTACATCATTTAATAGTCTTGAAAATATTTTGATGGCTATACTGTAACTTACACAATCTTTTCCTATTATTTTAGTTGTTTATAAAAAGCAAAGGGTTATTTTACTTGTAAGTAATATTGCCGGAACATCTTCTTGCATAAATGTTAAGTGTGAATATTTGCCTTTCAAGTAGATTTTAGGCTGTTGGGTAAAAGGCATCAGGGAGAGAGCTTGGTGAGGGACAAACCCAGGGGTACCTATAGGTAGATTGTCTTAGTTTTCTCCACTTCACATCCCATTCTTGGACTACAGGCCATTGACCAGCACCGGCCCCAGGCCCACCAACAGATACTTACCCCCAGTTGTGATCCCATCCCAGTGACAGGAGGTGCTTGCCAGCTCCCACTTGTCCATCTGTGGTATGGTCCCTGTTATTGACTTTCCCCTGATCCTCCACTTTCCCTTTTCTGGAACCTTATTCCTCTAGCTCTTCTCATAATTATGCAAGGTCTCCTTACTTTGGCACACTCCTTACTCCATAATAGTAAGAAGAGCTTACTACATGCAGAAGAGCTTACTATATGGTAGGGTGCAGAACCACCATAATAGGTAGGGTGGTTCTCCATTCCTAGTTGAACCCTAACTGATACAGACAATTTGCCTCTCTGTTCTTCAATATCCTCATATGTAAATTGAGGCTAATATATGGAGAGGCATTTAGATGTTCTAAGATACACTTAGAACAGTGCCTGGTCCATAAAAAGGACTCAATGAATTCAGTCTGTTATCTTCACTATTGTTATCACCTGTATGCCCAGGTACCTGCTTTAGATTTGTAATTTAGTCCAAGCATGGCTCTTAGCTTCTTTTCTGATTCCAATAAAAATTGGCTCGCAGAAACATTTGCAAAGCATAGTTAATTTTACTGGTCAGGTGCAGGAAGATATGAGAGGAATTTTACACCATGGTATTACAAGCCACTCCATGTTGAAAAGCTAACTTTCTCATTCTTAAATTTTCTTCTGCGTATGTCCCTGGGCATTCCCACTGGTACTTTACCCAAAGCACACAAAATGCCTACCTCATCCCTCTCCCTGGATGTTCCCTCCTTATCTGCTCTCTTCATCTCCTCAAATCTTTTTTCTCCCCCTCCTTCCCAAGAGTAAACCCTACTTTTTCTTGATTAGTCCTGTCAAGCAGCTTGATAGTGGTTTTATTACTTGAAATATTGCAGTGGTCCTTAACCAGGGGCAATTTTATTGCCAATGGGGTATTTTGCAATGTCTAGAGACATTTTTGGTTGTCACAACTGGGAGTGATACTGTCATCTAATCAGTATAGGCCGGGGATGCTGAAAACATCCTACAACAAACTATTATCCAGTACAAAATGTCAATAGTGCTGAGATTCAGAGGCCCTGAACTAGTGCAACACTCATGTTCTCAGAGCCTTAGTGTTACCCCAATTAGCTTATGAAGACAATTTTCCAAGAAAAGACAGTTCCTTTCATATAAAAATACTGGCCCTGGCTGTTAAGAAAATACATTTCCGGCTGGGCGCAGTGGCTCATGGCTGTAATTCCAGCACTTTGGGAGGCTGAGGTGGGCAGATCACAAGGTCAAGGGTTCGAGACCAGCCTGACCAACATGGCAGAACTCCATCTCTACCAAAAATATGAAAACAAAACAAAACAAAACAAAAATTAGCCAGGTGTAGTGGTGCGCCTGTAATCCCAGATACTCAGGAGGCTGAGGCAGGAGAACTGCTTAAACCTGGGAGGCAGAGGCTGCAGTGAGCTGAGATTGCAACACTGCACTCCAGCCAGCCTGGGAAACAGAGTGAGATTCCATTTCAAAAAAAAAAAGAAAAGTAAAGAAAGAAAATACATTTCCATCTTTGCACAAAGAGAAGTAAGTTGTAGCTTTTCCTGCACTATAATGCAAAACATGCTTCTGTTGTTCAGCTCTAGGATTAGCTTCTAGACCTGTGCTGTCTAATATGACAGCCACTGGATACATATGGTTACTGTATTACCAAAAGTGAACATGAAAAATTCAGTTCCTCAGTCATAATAGTCACTTTTCAAAGTGGCTACCAAATGGGATAGTGCAGACATAGAACATTTTCATCACCCCAGAAAGTTCTATTGGACTGTACGATTGTAGAGCTTCTTACATTGCCCCTAGACCTTCCTTATCATTCTTCTTTTAAATTTAACTTTTAAGTTTAAAGTGTACACATGCAGGTTTGTTACATAAGTAAACTTATGTCATGGTGGTTTTCTGTACAGATTATTTTGTCACCCAGGTATTAAGCCTAGTACCCATTAGTTATTTTTCCTGATCTTCTCCCTCTTCCCATCCTCCATCCTGTGATAGGCCTCAGTGTGTGTTTTTTTCCCTCCACGTGTCCATGTATTCTCATCATTCATCTTCCACTTGTAAGTGAAAACATGCAGTATTTGGTTTTCTGTTCTTGCATTAGTTTGCTAAGGATAATGGCCTCCAGCTCCATCCATGTTCCTTCAAAGGGCATGATCTCATTCTATTTTCTAGCTGCATAGTTTTTTCTAACTGCATAGTATTCCATACATACCACATTTTCTTTATCCAGTCTACCATTGATGGGCATTTTGGTTGACTCTATGTCTTTGCTACTGTGAACAGATTTGCAATGAACATACGTGTACATGTGTCTTTATAATTGAATGAATTCCAGTCCTTTCAGTATATACACAGTAATGATATTATTGGGTCACATGGTATTTCTGTTTTTAGGTCTTTGAGGAATCACCACACTGTCTTCCAACATGGTTGAACTAATTTACACTCCTCCCAACAGTGTATAAGTGTTCCTTTTCCTCTGCAACCTCAACAGCATCTGTTATTTTTCGACTTTTTATTAATAGCCACTCTGACTGGTGTGAGATGGTATCTCATTGTGGTTTTGATTTTTCATTTCTCTAATGATCAGTGAGGCTGAGTTTTTTTTTTTCATATGCTTGCTGGCCACGTGTATGTCTTCTTCTGAAAAGTGTCTGTTCATGTCATTTGCCCACTTTCTAATGGAGCTTTTTTTTTTTTTTTTTTTTTTTGCTTGTTAATTTGTTTAAATTCCTTATAGATTCTGGATATTAGACCTTTGTCAGATTCATAGTTTGCAGAAATTTTCTCCCATTCTGTGAGCTGTCTGCTCACTCTGTTCATAGTTTCCTTTGCTGTGCAGAAGCTCTTTAGTTTAATTAGATACGATTTGTCAGTTTTGCTTATGTTGCAATTGCTTTTGCTGTCTTTGTCATGAAATCTTTGCCTGTTCTTATGTCTAGAATGGCATTGCCTAGGTTGTCTTCCAGGATTTTTTATAGTTGTGGGTTTTACATTTAAATCTTTTTAATCTATCTTTTTTTTTGGATTAAAACAACACAGATTTATTTATCACTCACACTACACATCTAAAGCATGTCACTTGAGGGATGCTATATTATCATCATCACTCAGGGACCCAGGCTGACAGAGAGTTGGCCATGTGACTGACATCACCATCTCAACATTCTAACAGAGGAGAATGCAAGGGGAATCACATAAGAGCTTTGAAGTGCTTCCATCCAGGAGAGACACCTGTCACTTCCACTCTTATTTAACTGGCCAAAGGAAGTCACACAGCCATGCCTAACTCCACGGTGTTAAAGAAGCATAATCTTCCCTTGTGTTGGGAGAAGAGGAGAACCAGAACTACTAGTGAACACTACTAACGTGTGCTTCACCATCCATAATCTACCTCCCTAATTCCTTTCTCTCCTTCTTCCCTCACTGATCTTCTATCTGAACTCCATTCCATGATACCTTGCCATTCTAATGTTATCCCCTTCCATCCCTTTCTTTGTTTTGTTTTGTTTTGTTTTGTTGATAGTGAACTCTTTTTTTCTTGAATAAGTTTTTGGGAAACAGGTGGTGTTCAGTTACATGAATAAGTTCCATAGTGGTGATTTCTGAGATTTTGTTACACCCATCACTCAAGCAGTGTACACTGTACCAAATGTGTAATATTTTATCCCTCACCCCACTCTCACCCTTTCCCCCAAGTCCCCAAAGTCTATTGTATCATTCTTATGCCTTTGTGTCCTCATAGCTTAGTTCCCACTTATGAGTGAGAACATACAGTATTTGGTTTTCCATCCCTGAGTTAGAATAACGGTCTCCAATTCCATCCAGTTTGCTGTAAATGTCATTATTTCATTTCTTTTTATGACTGAGTAGTTTTTTTATATGGCGTAAGAAAGGGGTTCAGTTTCAATCATCTACTTATGGCTAGCCAGTTCTCCCAGCACCATTTATCAAACAGGGGATCTTTTTGCCATTACATGTTTCTGTCAATGTTGTCAGAGATCAGATAGTTGTATGTGTGTGTCCTTATTTCTGGGTTCTCTATTCCCTTCCCTTGGTCTGTGCTTTTGTACCAGTACCATGCTGTTTTGATTATTGTAGCCCAGTATGATAGTTTGAAGTTGGGTGGCATGGCCTCCAGCTTTGTTCCTTTTGCTTAGGATTGTCTTGGCTATTCAGGTTCTTTTTTGGTTTCACATGAATTTTAAAACAGTTTTTTTCTAGTTCTGTGAAGAAAGTCAATGGCAGTTTAATAGGAAACTATAAATTGAATCTATAAATTGCTTTTTGCAGTATTGCCATTTTTACACTATTGATTTTTCCTATCCATGATCATGGATTGTTTTTCCACTTGTTTGTATCATCTCTGATTTCTTTGAGCAGTATTTTGTAGTTCACCTAGCAGAGATCCTTTCACCTCCCAGGTTAACTGTATTCCTAGGTATTCTGTGCGTGTGTGTGTGTGTGTGTGTGTGTGTGTGTGTGTGTGAGAGAGAGAGAGAGAGAATATTGTGAATGGGATTGTGTTTCTGATTTGGTTCTTGCCTTGACTGTTGTTGGTGTATAGGAATGTTTGTGATTTTTGCACATTGATTTTGTATACTGAGATTTTGCTAAAGTTGTTAATCAGCTTAAGAAGCTTTTGGACTAAGACTATAGGTTTTTCTAGATATAGGATCATGTTATATGTCAAAGAGGGATAGTTTGACTTCCTCTTTACCTATTTGAATGCTCTTTATTACTTTGTCTTGCCTGATTGCCCTGACCAGAAGTTCCAATACTGTGTTGAATAGGAGTGGTGAGAGGGCATCCTTGTCTTGTGCTGGTTTTCAAGGGGAAAGCTTCCAGTGTTTGCCCATTCACTATGTTGTTGGCCATAGATTTGTCATAGGTGGCTCTTATTATTTTGAGGTGTGTTCTTTCAATACTTAGTTTATTGAGGGTTTTTAATATGAACGGATATTGAATTTTATTGAGGGATTTTTCTGTATCTATTGAGATAATTATGTGTTTTTTTTTTTGGTCTTTAGTTCTGTTTATGTGATGAATCACTTTTATTGATTTGCATATATTGAACCAATCTTACATCCCAGGGATACTTGATCATGGTAGATAAGCTTTCTAATGCCTGCTGGATTCGGTTTGCCAGTATTTTGTTGAGGAGTTTTGCACTGATGTTCATCAAGGATACTGGCCTGAAGTTTTCTTCTTTTTATTGTGTCTCTGCCAGGTTTTGGTATCAGGATGATGCTAGCCTCATATAATGAATTAGGGAGGAGTCTCTCCTGCTCAAGTTTTTGGAATAGTTTCAGAATAAATAGTACCAGATATCCTTTGTAAATCTGGTAGAATTCAGCTGTGAATCTGTCTGATTCTGGGCCTTTTTTGGTTGGTAGGCTAGTGATTAGTGACTCAATTTCAGTGCTCATTATTGATCTGTTCAGGGATTCAGTTTCTTCCTGGTTCAATCTTAGAAGGGTGTTTGTGTTCAGGAATTTGTCCATTTCTTCCAGATTTTCTAGTTTATGTGCATAGAGATGTTCATAATATTCTCTGATGGTCATCTGTATTTCTGTGGGATCACTGGTAATATTCCGCTTGTCATTTCTAATTGTGCTTATTTGAATCTTCTCTCCTTTATTAGTCTAGGTAGCAGCCTATCCATTTTATTAATTTTATTAAAAAACTAGCTCCTGGATTCATTGATCTTTTGAATGATGTGTGTGTGTGTGTGTGTGTGTGTGTGTGTGTGTGTGTGTGTGTGTGTATCTCAATCTCCTTTATTTCAGCTCTGATTTTGGTTATTTCTTGTATTCTCCTAGCTTTGGGCTTGGTTTGCTCTTGGTTCTCTAGTTCTTTTAATTGTGATGTTAGGTTGTTAAATTGAGATCTTTCTAACTTTTTGATGTGAGCATTTAGTGCTATAAATTTCCCTCTTAACACTGTGTTAGCTATGTTCCAGAGATTCTGATATGTTTTGTCTTTATTCTCTTTAGTTTCGAAGAACTTCTTGATTTCTGCCTTAATTTCATTATTTATCCAAAAGTCATTCAGGAATAGGTTATTTAATTTCCATGTAATTTTATGGTTTTGAGTGAATTTCTTAATGTCTCTCATGATTCTTTTTTGTTCACTTTTGTAAATCTCCATGTCCTTCATGATCCAGTCAGCAAATCATAGCAGGTGTCACTCTAGCACCAGAGTGAGCTGAAAGTGCCTCTCCTGGAAAGGAATTCTCCCTCAGATATGAGGAGAGTAACTTGGGTTCTTTGAAGGGAATTGTAAACTCCTCAAGGTCAGGAGTTTACAATTTCTTTCCCTTGGGACCCAAGGCACATAGCATGGTGTCTGACACATGGTCAGCATTTAATAAATAATTAATTCAGTGAGTTAAGTGAATTACATAAATCCTAACAAATTACTTATCTGTGTTGACCTGTATCTTGGCACTCCAGGATTAACCAGACTTGGCCATCAAGTTGGTTTGTTGTAGCCAAAACCTACATGGTAGGGAGGGGTAATAAACAGATAATGAGAGTTTGCATGGGATTCTGGTTCCTTGCCAACCAGGTGGCCTTCGTTGGTTATTTGGCTGATTGCTTAACCTCTATGGGCCTTAGTTTTCCCCTTTGTAAAATGAGGATCTAATTTTTGACTTTCCTACCTTCTGTTTTTCTTTTGTGAGGTTTGAATGAGGTAATTTAATTAATAGTAGTTTGTAAAATATAGATACCAGTAACTTTTATTGTCATTGCAATTACACAGGCAATGGTCCTGGTTAAAATTAGCAGGGGCCATATATTTCTTCCCCTTGTAGAATTCTACCTTTTAGACTCATGGTAACAGTTGTTTATCTTACTACTGAAAATATTTTTTTGGTTGCTTTGAGCTCATTCCTTGATCTTCTTTCTGTTTCCTCATTAAAAAAGAAATGAATCTAGTTCACAGGGTTTTGCTAAAGAATAGCTAATGAATTACAGATGCTGTAAATGCCAAGCAATGACAACAGGCTGCTCTCAGGGGTCCAGTATCCTTGCATTCCACCGTATCAGTCTCTTCCACTTTCTCTTCATTCTGGCATTTAACACCACCCCTGATGACATTATGGTTTCATCTTCAGAGAATGGTGTCACAGAAGTTAACACTTTTGTCATTATCCATTGAGCTGATTTTGAAATTCCTAAAAGGGTTTAAAAGCAAGATCAGCTGACTTCAGTCATAGCAGATATTACAGGTGAAACATGCTCTTCTGAAATGGCTATTATGTCTATATCTACATCTACACTGAAATTCATCATCTGCAGCTGCATTCTCCCTTCATTTTGGTGGGGAGAGGGGGACCCAATTTTGGTGCTTTCAACTATGAGACTTCCATGTTGTAGACAGTATTTCTGCTGCATACATTTCCAACACCTTGCTCTAATTGCAATGCTCTTTGTTTCACTTTACTCATATCCTATGTATCTTCCAAGGCCCATGTATTTCTTTCTTCTCTCTTTCTCTCTGGGACTACTGCTGGGACTACTACTCCAACTATTTCCTTCTCTGTAGTGAGAGAATGATAGAAACTTAAGGCTGGAAAGGACCTAAAAGATCCTCTCGTCTTAAACATCCTATAACCCTTCAATCTATCCCAATTAGTTGTTCAACCTGTGCTTGAACGAAGTATTACATCACACCCATTACCTTAGAGTTAATAAAAATGGTCTAATTGTCTTACAACTTAGTTTTCACTCCCCAGTGAAACAGTCATGAGCTGTTCCTTTATTATCTCTTTCAACCCTTAACATATTTGTATTGGCTGGGATTGCTTTTGACTGTATGTAGCAGAAATCTGAATAAAGTTGACAAACAAATAAAACTTTTTCTCTCATAACAAGAAGTCTTGGAGATGGGCCTTTGTTGTTGGCTCAGTGGGTCAATGATGTTGCTGCCAGCAAAATTTTTGCTATGATCTCTTTGCTGCAGCTCTTTCCAGGTACCATGATCACATTTATGGCAGAAAGAAGGCAGTCACATCTCTAACTTTTTGTCATGATAACAATAGCTTCCTCAGAAAATTTTCATTAGTTTTATGCTTACATCTCATTGACTAGAGTGATCATATCTGCAAGATTGGGCTGTAGAAACTGAAATGAGATTGTCATGTTTGGTGTATCCCAATAGTAATTCATATCCTGGGGATAGGCTTATTGCCTTTCTCCAGAATATTTGGGATCTGTTAGCTGGAAAGAAAGGGAGAATGCTATTAGGAGGGCTACTGTCATAAGCTGTATTCCTCTAAAAGCTACTCATGAGACAACTTTGCAAGCAAAAAGAGCTGATTTAGGAGGTGATCCCAAGAAGCATTGGCAGGAGAGTGGGAAAATGAAAAATGGATGGGTAGAAAGATGTATTAATGAGCAGGTTAGTGCTGTGGGCAACTGCTTCTCAGTCCTACTCAGGACCTCTGTGAGACAATGTAGAGCTTTCCTATCTGAGGGGCAAAGAATCTAGAATATTTAACCAGTCATTCCCATCCATCATTGGTAGAGAGCTGCTCCCAGCAGCACTAACTTCCGAGCACCTCCAACCTACCCCTTGTATGGACTAAACATCTCCCTCAAGCAGAGAGTTTTAGATGCTTTTAACAAGAGCAATCCATGTACTCAGACATGGTGAGTGCCAAGGGACATGCAGTGGCTGCTAAGCTACCATCAATGCCTGTCACAGTACTTACAAGGTACTCAATAAATACTTTAATTCAATGAACATTTATTGAGTACCTACTACTTGCCAAACACTGTGAAAGATATTTACTAATTGATTTATTCTCAGAGGGACTTTCTTAATATAAACAAAAACAAAACACATGGTCTTTGTACTCAGATCTTAATAAATGATAAAATGCACTTTCCCTATGTCTATGAGCCTTCTCCTTTCCCTATTCAATATTGGTGTATAAACTTTTTGTTCCTATTGAAGGAATCAGTCAGTACTAGAACAGCCTGTCACTTCACATAGTGTAATTCTTAGGAAACAAGATGTTTTATTTAATAAAATGTTCAGTGTTTCTGAGTTCTACTTTGTCCTTAAGAGTAGATATTTACTAACTAGCACATTAGTTGCTTGAAAAAAATGAATGTCTCTTTTTCTTATTCTAGCATGACGATTTACTGCCATGAGCTATCTTCATTATAAACACCATTGTTCTTTTCTGAATAACTTAAATGAGGACGTGGTTGTCATGTATGTAGGTGTTGGCTTCAAACCTCCCTCAAAAGTTATTCTTGGGTACCTGCTGCAACATGAAGAATGCAATCATACTGCCATCCTAGGCTAGCTTTGCTCCAGTGTGAGGTTCTCTTGTGACTGGTGGATTGAGTCTGATGATGGTGCCATGGCTATTTTGCTTTCAGTTTCTTTTGCCTCCCTTCTTTTCTGGCTCTGCCCTTCTGTACTCACTGACTATGAATTTATTGGGTACTGTAGTGGGCATTGATGCCTCTCTAGCATCTATTCCACTCCTTTTCTATTGTGGTAGGCATGTGATTTGGTAGGACTGACCACCACACTCATACACAGGAGCAAGATATGATTGGCTTGTGTCAACCAGATGATATTTTCCTGGTTATGGTGATTAGTTCATGGGGGGTTATGTACAATGAGTGTGGAGCCAGTCTGAGAACAAAGATGGCACAGTATAGAAAGATAGATCCAAAAGAATAGAAGTGAAATAGAGTCAGAGCCCAGTTCAAACTGTTTTAGAAATGATATTATTTCTACACATTTTAGTTCCATGAACTAATAAATTTATTTTGTTGTTAAAACAATTTGAGTTGGTTTTCCTTGACTTGCAGCCCAAAACATCTTGACTAAAAAAAAAAAGAAAAAAAGAAAAGAAAAAACCCTTGCAGTTTCTTTCTTCATCCAGCCTTGAATTGGCCCTACCTTTCATTCTGTATTCTCCTTTCCTCTGGGTTCCAAATCTGGATTTCAGTCACCCAATATCCAGCCTGCCAATATCTTCCCAAAATGTGGCCAATACTTGACCATGGAAAGACCCAGTCATACAGCTTACTAAGACCTTCTGAGGCATGGAGAATTACCATAAAACATATGACAAGTATATCCCAAAATCGTGTCTTTCGACTATAAACTCCATAAAGGTTGCCTTATTCTAAATTATATAAAAACTGTGAGGCAAGAAAATGTTTGACAATAAACCTAGTTCTGGAATTGGTGTTCAAAGTCTTTAGCTCTCCATTTCAACCCAAAATTCCTTTATTTATAAATGGTGAGTGATCAGCTGTGGAATCTGGGAAGGGTAATTTGCAGCAAATACATTTAGTGTAGTTCACCTTGTGTTGATCTCTGAGGAAGAAATCATTTTCACTCACAAGAGCTAGTCAAAGGCAAATCTATCCCTTTCATAAAACAGCTATTCTTCAACATACCCCAAAGAACATGAGAAGAAAGAGCCCTACCTGGACATATGAGAGAATTACAGTAAGTAAGAGGAGGGCTTTCTTCATGCAAGGTGTTTTAAGAAATAGAATGGGTGAGGTTAGTATGTCAGTGAGGTTAGTAAATGTTATTTATTTAGAGATTCTTAAAAACAAAGTGGTTTTGTGTAGGTGAATATTTGCTTAATGACAGTGAAAAATAGAGTCTTTAGCTGTCTAATGGTTGACACTGAAAAGCATATACTTAATTTCCTGCAAAAGACTGAAGAGAGCTTTCAGAATAAATAGCACTATAAACACAGACAGAAAAATTTGCACTACCTGGAAAGTATGGGTTCTTTCTTTTTTTCTATTCAACAAAAATCCCATAGAATTCATTGGCCTCTGACATTTCAATGCATAGTTGGTAAAAATAGGTCAGGTTTGGTTGGAGTCTGACTGCATGGCACATTGATTTTCCTCTTACTTTGGCCATCTTTTGAAGCCTTGCTTGGTGTACCCACATGTGGTCAGAGAATATTTATAGTCTGCTCAGTGATCTTGACATTCCTAATTTAGAAGCAATAGGTACATCTAATGACTCACTCGGTCCTGTTGATTATGCCTTCTAATTCCCTCTAGAATACAGCACCTCTTCTTTCTTTTGTGGTTGCTCTCTTATTCAAATCGTATTTCTTGCTTCTCTTATAGCTCTGGTCCCCTAGTTGGTTTCCTTGCCCTCTTACCTTACTTTTCTCTATAGGGTTATCATGAAATCTCCCACATCTTATTCCTTGCTTAAAATACCACCATCATTACCATGATATAGAAGTACCTTCACGATCTGGGTCCAGTCAACCTTTCCATCCACCTCTCATTTCTCCTTTACACACTTGAGGTTCTGCAATGTACATTACACTCATCATCTTGCTCTGTACCCATTGTTCTCTCCACTTTGAACAGCAAGGATGCTCCCTCCCTTTTATTATTTCTTGTTGACATCTCCTCATTCTTCCAGAATCAGCCCAGCCACTGCTTCCTCCCTGACACCTCAGACTGAGTTAGACACCATTTGGGTTCCCAGAGCATGTAGGGCTGGTTGTCAGTCTCCTGAGATCCTAGAGGGCTGGAGCTATGTCTTGCATTTCTGTATTTCTGGCATAGTTCTTAGGGCCTGGTACAAGTGCTCAGGAAAGGTTTGTGAAATGAAGGGCTGAATGAATGAGGTAGAGATTATGCTTAATTTGCTCTCTTAGGGAATGAGAAATGAATGAGTTAGGGTCATTACACACTCCTGAGGGGTATGGACTGTGGTTGAGCATGCTATGCCTTTGTAAGAACATGGTTAGCTCTGTTTGGGACTATTACTCAAAATCTAGACTTCTGACTTCCTATGCTACACAAAAAGCACAGCGCCATAGAATTCCAACATTCAAACATGCTGAAAGAAGACCAGGTGGCTAGAGCTTGTCCAACTCATATAGGCAGATACCTAACTGATACAAAGTTACTATGCACCCTGGAATTTGGGATACCCAAGTAAGATCTAAAAATTGGGGCAGAAATAGTCTTTATCAGCATGTCCTCAGATAAACCCAAACTAAAATCCCCTTTATGACATGAAAAGGTTTTAATGGATCTTTCAACCGTGGGTCTATTAAATTTTAAATTTGCAATTTAATAGAGTCTAATAATACCTAATAGATATTTATAAATGTGATGAGAGCTTTATGTAATTTTATTTTTAATCTCCACAACAACCCAAAGGTGTAGGAAATGTTATTATCCCTGTTTTACAGGTGGGGAAATTGAGGTTCAGAGAAATTAAATAACTTAGGTGACTTTCCAAAGTCATACATTTACTGGTAGTGGAGTTAGAATTTAAAATTATGTTCATCAGACATCAGGGACTTGCACTCTTAATTAGCTACTTTTTTCAGTCTTAGCCATGAGGGAAAGCAACATGTGCACATTTCCAGTTCTTTTTATTGATACTGTATTAACAAAAGCATATGAAGTTTTCGCTATCTAAACAAGGTAGGAAGATGTGAAGCATCAAATATTTAAAACTAAGAATCTGGAATGTAAGTAAATATAAAGGGAAAGTATTATTCTATCTATGCAAGGCATGGGTTATTATTCACAAGGTGATAGATGAGAAAACTGAGATGAGAGAGAGGGGTGGATAAATTGTCTAAGGTCATAGAGTGAGTGGCTGAAGTGGGATTTGAGGAAGGCCCGTCTTACTCTGAAATCCTCACTGGGCCTCAGTTGTTGGGAGCTGGTAAGGCTCTTATTTAAATTTGTCATGGAAACATAGAGCAGGAATAAACTTAATGCCAGAAATCCTGCCTACGGCTTACCATATGACTAGAAGACACAGTTGAAACAAAAATTTGTACCACTGTAAGATACTATTCTGGCATTAAAGTGAATTAAAAAATGCAATGTGATACTACCTCATACCCACTTGAATGGCTACTATCAAAAAGACAGAAAATAAATGTTGGAAAGGATACAGAGAAATTGAAACTCTTTTACACTGTTGGTGGGAATGTAAAATGCTACAGCTGCTTGGGAAACAGTACAGTAGTTCCTCCAAAAATTAAAAATAGGAATTACCATATGATCCAGCAATTCCACTTTCGTGTATATACCCAAAAGCACTGAAAGCAGGAACTCAAAGAGATATTCCTACGTGAATGTTCATGACAGCATTATTTACAATAGCCAAAAGGTGAAAGCAACATAAATGTCCATCTGTGGTGAGTGGATAAACAAAATGTGATATATATATATATATATATATATATATATATATATATATATATATATATATGACAATGGACTATTATTCATTCTTAAAAGGATATGGAATTCCAACACATGCTATGAAATGAATGAACCTTGAGGACATTATGGTAAGTAAAACAAGCCTGTCAGGAAAGGACAAATACTGTATGATTTCACACAGATGAAGTACCTAGAAAAGTCAGATTCCTAAAGACAGAAAGTAGAAGGGTGGTTGCCAGGGGCAGGGTTTGAGGGGAATAGGGAGTTATTGTCAATGGCTACAGAATTGCAGGTTTGCAGATGAGAAGAACTCTAGAGACGGATGGTGGTGGTGGTTGCACAGCAATGTGCATGTATTTAATGCCATTGACTTGTATACCTAAAATGGTTACGATGGAAAATTTTATATGTATATTTTACCACACTTAAAAATAATTTTAAAATGAGCTAAGTATTACCAGTCAGAGTTCAGTCAGGAAACCAGTTACCACTCTAGCCTTTCAAATGGAAGCGAGTGTGATAGATTCAGTCGCATATGGGATGGCCAGCAGAACATGATGAAGCCACCCAGAGGTTAGCAAGAGCAGGAGGCTATTCCCTCCCCTAGGGCTGGAATTCCACGGAGAGGAGGGTGTGTTACCTGGTCCTAGAATCTGGGGCCACATAGTGGGAACTAAAACCACGGTGGTGGGGGTGTCGGGGGGGCTGCTGCCCAGCAAGATCTAGGGCAACTGAAGGAGGGTCCATCTGTCTCGCAAGAGCTGGAGCCACAGAGATGTAGCTGCTGCTGGATGCAGCTGAGGCAGGAGAGCGGGGAAGAAATACCCGAGCGTCTTCCCTCCTTACACCCTGCCATCTTCTACCAGTACCTTCCATTGCCTGAAACTACCCAGAGATCAGTTAGCAAAAGAGCCCAGATATGTAGTTTCCTGTGACACAGAGCAGAGCAGGGGACACAACAAACAATGAGAAATGGTTCTAAGAGCAACCTAGCAAAATACCAGCACATTAGTCTGTGAAAGGCTTCTTTCCTTCTTGTTTAAAGGGCAATTTAAAAAAATCTCTCTACATTGAGTTTCAAATACCTCAGTACTCAGTGATACTGATTATTATTAAATTAATTCACTTTCTAGAAGTTAGACACATTTATTAAGAGTCTATATATATTTGAACAGAGGTCTAGCTTTGGTTATCATTCAATGGTTCAAAAACTATCTCTTGGCCAACCAACTTCAAGTCATCCTGAGCAAAACAGCATACTGTTTTGTTTTGATTTGTTTGTAAAGTGTGAGCTCAGATGAAATAAAACTCTTGCTCTTCCTTTAAAATCAGATTAGTGTTCATTTTCTTCTCTGAGCCTTTCTTGTTACCTTTCACTCACCCCAAACCTAGGTTAGTATTTCTTTCCTTCCTCTGCAACCTCAGCACCATGAGTTTACTAAGAGTATAATACTTATAAGAACAATTTTAACATGTTGTTGATTTGTCTATTCATTCTACATGTCTGCAAACTACTCAAGAGCAGAGACATTATGTGTGTGTGTACATACAGTATATGAATATATATTTCCATAGATATGTGTGTGGGTGTACTATGCTATCTCCATCATTAATAACTAACACCATTTCAGGACCAGATACATAGTAAGTACTCAATACCTTTTTTAAAATAAATAAATGAATAATTGTTTAACGAAATACAATTAATAGGTTTCAGCAACTGTTTGGATGTATGGAGCTAGAAAGAGGAGTCAAAACTGTATATGAGCTGTTCAACTTTGATGATTAGGAAGAATTGTCTGTTAATACAAATAACAAAGAATTGGATAAAGCCTGGTTTTAATAAAGAGCTTTGTGAATTTGGTTTTTGAAAAATTCTAATAGACAATCAGAAGTATGGAACTGGCCTCACAAAAGATGTTAGGGCTTAAAAATAAATTTGAAACTCATCTTCATAGATGGGATTCATAGAGGAATTGTCACGTATCAGCTTGTTTTATCCATATATTGCTGCAACAGGGTTTTCTCTTATTCTACATGCTCTTTTAGTACTTTACTACTTCCATATAACAGGTGGAGTGTATGTCCTCTCCCCTTGAACCTGAGTAGGCCTTTGTGTTTGCCTTGACCAGCAGTGTATAGAAGAAATGGCCTTGTTCTAGTAGCTTTCTGCCTTGTTCTAGTAGATTCTTCACTCCTAGAACACAACCACCATGTTGTGAGGAAGCCCAAGCGGGCTTTGGTGAGCTCATGTGAAGAGGAACAGAGACCCCGGCCACAGCCCTTAAGCCCCAGCCAACAGCTAATACCAACTTGCCAGCCACATGAGTGAGCCGTCTTCAGTGTGGAGCTTTCAGCCCCCACTGGAGCTGCTCCAGCTGATGTGGAATAGAGCTGAGGCATGTCGCATCTACCAAGCTTTGTCTGAATTGCAGTTGTGTGAGCATCATAAATGATTTTTTAGAGTATTAAATTCTGGGGGTAATTCGCTATATAGCAAGAGATCATTGACATATATAGGTGGAAAGGATCATGAAATTTGAGTCTGAGAGGCCTGAGGCCTGAATTCAAATGCCTGGTTCTGCTATTACCAGGATTGTGGCTTTAGGCATTCTATTTATACCATCAGAACCTCACTTTCCTGAGGTATAAAATGGAGCTAGCAATGCTTATTGCAATGAGGCTGTTATGATAAATAAAAGAAATGTTATACATGAAATGCCTAGTGCTGTGTTTAATCTCTCTGGTGATTAACAACGAGTGGTATTTCAAGAAAGTTAAAGTTTTGTGAGCTCTGAAGAAACAACATGCATGGAGTAAAACAGGTCACTTAGGGATGGATAGGGAACAAAGAGTAAAAATGAGAGTGGTGAGGGATTAGTCAGAAGAGGAGGAGGAATTAAGACTGTGTAAGACTAATTATTTCACTCAATTTTTCTTCAGAGAATCTGAAAGTCCTTAATTTGAAAATGTTTGATAAAATTTGGGTGCAATAAGGGACAGATGGATGATGAAGATAAAAGAACCAAAAGGCATTGATTCTTTCAGTGAAGAGGTGATGAGTGACACACAACAGAACAGTGTCGACAGAGCAGACAGCTGGGAGCCTGAATACTAAGGGGTAAAAAGAGAGGGAAGAGTGAGAAGCAGCGAACAGTTGGCATCGTATGTCTTAATTTCTAAGCATGTATGTTATTCTAAAGGTATGTGAGAATATCAAAATATGAAAAAGGTGTGTATCACCCACCAAAATTTCTATTTCTCCAGTATAGTAGTCCTTCTCTTTTCTCTAGAAATTTATCCAGGTACACCTTGTAACCCATCATCTACACTCTTCTGGTTCTCCCTAGAGGATTATTTATTATGTGTATTACTGCCTCTGTGGGTTATTTTTTCTTATGTGTTTTGTATTTACATTTAAATTATCATTTTCCAAAATGTTGCATCTAATTATTTGCCATAGTTGTACATGTTTGTTATACTCTGATTTCAAAATGGAAAGCAAAGTGTACAGATAAAGAACATAATGACCAGGGGATCAATGGCCATATCTAGAAATAGGAGAAGAGATGCAAATGAAAGCATACCATTAAAAACTACAGGTTTCTCACCTTCACTTGATTATTTGATACTTTCAGTGTGCAATTAACTAGTCAGAAGATATCTACTATTGTTATCTCAGTTTTTGAGTTGAACACATTACACGTTATTTCACAAATAGGGAAATGGAGATGCAGAAAAGATACCTGTATGAAGTTACAATTACTCACCTTCCTACAATGGTTCAGTGAAATTGCCACAAACATGTGATCATAGTAAATCCATGGTGAAAACCTAGCTTCCAAATAGACTGTCCTTGTTTTACTTTTTTGAAGACTAAATTTTCCAAGAGGAGATGCAAAGTCATCCACATAAAAGGTTTTTAATATTCATTCTCAAGCATTTATTTAGCTCCCACCATGTACAAGGCACTGCATTAGGTGGGCCTTCTAAAACATACTACATGAGGGTATGAAAGATAATTTGTGGTTTAAAAAGTCAAATTATGAAAATGTAATATTTATTAGGCACGTGTAAGATAAAAGGTACTTGCTAGAGCACCTCCTCTGCAAGCTTTATACCTTCGTAAAATTTCTGGTTTGCTCAGGAGATATGAGCATGATGCTAATGAGAGCCGGGTCAGTAGTTTAATTCTTGACAGCTTTGTACCAGGAATGTTAATTCCTGGTACAACAACCATGTCTAGGTTGTTGTTAGTTGTAGTTAGTTCTGCAACTGAGGGAAGTGTGACTGGTAGAGCTGATGGTGACCGAGCAGTCATATAGGGCCAGAAAGTGGATACAGGACATGGCAGGACATGGAGCTATCCATGGTATGTTCCAGAGTTCTCCCCTGTGGCAGGAGACAGCAGTTGGCAAGGGGGATTGGGACATGGGATACAGGGCTGAAATTGAAGCAGGATTCACTTGGGAAGCATAACACTTCTTCCTCATATCTATTTCTTTCCATGTGTATGGAGTTCAACTAGCACAACAACCCTGGCCTCTCCCAACTCTTTCACTCCCTCTGCCCCAGGAGAGGTTTCTTGTCTGCCTAGTGAATCTGGGAAAAAATGGACTGAGTTTGCTGTCCTCCTCCTTTTTCTTTCTGGGAGCTAGCTGCCTGCAGGGCACATGCCCACACTGTTTGTGACTGGTTGAATTTGTCTGCCTGATCTTAGTGTTTATAACTAGGGAGACCATTTGCTTACAGATAAAAGCTATATCCTCCAACCTAGATGTTATCAGTAATAGAGGTGATATTTTGGCCCTGGATATTCTTTGGCCTTATTTCTCTGCTTAAGAACTTGAGTTGGTTATTTATTGGGTTCCCTTTTTAAGACTCCTAAAGGATACACAGGGAGAACACTCTGGTTGCTGAGACCCCTGGAGTAAGTGGGTGTGTACTGACCTTTTTCTTTCTAGTACTCTCATAGTATTTTGTGGCATACCTTAAGTATCCATACTGCTGTTGTTTACAAAGCAAAGACTACCACATGCTTCATCTCTATGGTTCCACTGTCCAGCAAAGATCCCAGTAAATGTAAATGTGGAAGAAAGATCCCCAGTAACCCCGTCTCTACTAAAAACACAAAATTAGCTGGGTGTGGTGGCTCACGCCTGTAATCCCAGCTACTTGGGAGGCTGAGGCAGGAGAATCACTTGAACCCGAGAGGCGGAGGTTGTGGTAAGCTGACATCGCGCCATTGCACTCCAGCCTGGGCAAAAAGAGCAAAACTTTGTCACAAAAAAAAAAAAGGAAGAAAGAAAATCCCCAGTATGGCAACCAGGAATCCAAGCTGAGAGGCCCAAATCAAAGGGCACAGAAATAATCAAATGCGGGAGATCATAGGAGAGGGACTGCATTTCTGAGCACCACACCTAAACATTCAGAAGCACCAGTTGTCAGAACTAGCTCAGCAACGCTGACATTCTGCACAAGATTCAAGGAGCTGAATGGGCCAGCTCACTAAGGCAGAATTGCTCTGATATTGCTTGGGCAGAGTGTGACTGCTCTTCAAACTGAAAAGGCCTGGAAACGTCTTTGGGTGACCCCAAAATTAAAGTTCAGAATCCTGGGAATTCTTATGTCCCCAGACTACATGTAAACTTTTAGTTCTCTGTTAAGAAACGTGTGTTTGAGCAAGTAAAGGGTGGTGCATCTTCCAAACATTGCTCAAGACAACTATTAGGGTTTGTGGCTTCATTTTATTAAGATGTCAGCAAAGGTGTAGAAACACAGAACCGAGTTTGGCCCTTTTAGTTCGTCACTGAAGGAGTAAATATTTTTGTCTTCTTTCATCCCCACACTGCTCCCTCCCTTCTGAACTGGATTGATGTGGATCATGAAGAAACTTGCCCTCCGTTTTTGAGAAAATGACGTCTGAGTGAGGTGGGTCTTAAGAAGCCCTCATGAAATTCAAGATGTTTTGAATGGCGTCTGAGCTCCAGGCCAGCCTCCTGAAATCATATTATCTGAAGTCCCTTGGAGTTTCTTTCCTAATGACAACAACAGTCTATTTATTGGTTTCAGTTGCTATGAAGTGACCATCCTGCAGAAGTGAGGCTGTTGCCCTTAGCTACACATTTCTTTGTGGGAATAATTTTGAATCACACAGTACCAAATCAGCAGCTGGGCAAAGCACAGACCCTGATGAAATATTTTCCTAGTGTTAGCCTCCTTTTATAAGACAGGCTGTGGCTAATTCAGCTTAGAAGTGATACATGTCCTTTTTCAATCAAAGAAAAGGGCTGACTTTATTTTAACACTATCCCCTTCCCTCTCTAGTAGGGATTTGCTTATTTTTATTCTGCCTTCCTGAGGTGTGTTAGTTAAAACAATAATCCAAATCTCCGGAAGAATTTTTTTTCCTGATCATACCCACCTTACATGGTTATTGAAAGGATTATAGGGGATAATGTACAGAGCACACTTAAGCAATGATAGGCAGTGCAATTATAAATGTGGTTGTTGTTGTTACTTTTATCCCAGAGAAGAGAAAGCTTGAGGGGGCTGGTTTCTGTTTTCAAATCATGAGTGTTTTTGTTTTATCCCCTCTCCTCTCATCTCACCCCATGCCATCCCATCTCATTCCATTGGTTCCATAGATATTTAATATCCAAACTAAGTGTTGAGTACATTTCTATTTTGAATTTCATTTGCTATCTTCTGGTACTGTTAACTCTATGATCTCTCTTTTATTTTGTATTTCACCTTCCATTTTGAGAGTAATCTGCAAGTTTTGATATTTACTTTCAACATAGATGCACTCAATGTAATCAACTTTCCATTATACGCCAACAAGATGCTTGGGGTGGGGGCGATGTCTTTATGTATCCTGTACTCTGAATCCATTTGCAGTCTTTTGTCTCATTTTCTTAAAGCAGTTTCCAAATGCAGTCTATGTCTGCTGATGTTTGAAAAGGCTGTAAAATTAAAGCTAGGCAATTATGAATACTATGAAAAAGGTTTTGACAACTTTTGGTGGCATTTAATTCAAGTTAAACTCCTCTCATTCAAAATAATAAGCATAATGTTACTTATTATGTAAATGAGGTGGCAAGGCAGATGTTTTTCTTCCTGGTGCATTCACTGGGGATTAATACATACAAAAGCTGAGAAGGAGGGGCTGGGGTGTAACCTGGGAACTCAAATAAGGGTTGAGCAAGAGGAAAGATGATTACTCTTGAGCTGTGCTGTTCAATAGTGGAGCCAATAACCACACAAGGCAATTTAAATTTAAATCGATTAAAATGAAATAAAATTAAAATTTAGTTTCTCAGTCATATTAGCCAATTCATTTGTTCAACAGCCACATGTGGCTGATGGCTACTTATTGAAGAGCTCAGATAAAGACCATTTCTATCATTGTAGAAAGTTCTACTGGACAGGGGTGCTAAACCTAAAGGATTGAAACAAAGGGAAGGATGCTTGTAGATTCCTCTACAATTGGAACTTTACCCATAAGAGTTCCACAAGCTTCTCAGAATGGATGAACATCCACGAAGAGCCAAGAGATGTAACAGGTAGGATTAAGTGGCTGTTATTTTTTTTTTTGTATATTACGGGGATACACTACAGCTGTGCTTCTCAAACTTTAAATGTATATACATATCACATGGGGATCCTAATGTGCAGACACTGATTCAGTAGGTCTGGGGTGGGGCCTGAGAGTCAGCATTCATCAACAGCTCCTAGGTGATACTGATGAGCACCCAGGTGATGATCTGTGAATTGCACTTTGGGTAGCAACGTGCTAAAGCCCTTAACAGGAGAGACTTGATTTACAGCAACATCCCTGAAGATGGTTAACCAATCTGACACAGGAATCTTTAATCACTGCAGGCTGGTGCCAGGGTACATCTCATAGCCACTTAAAATTGAATCATTTCACATCAAAGTCCTGCTGGAGAAAGCAGAAGCTGCTGTCATGTTACCAAGAAGGAAAAATGGCTCATCGGAAAATACTGAATACACTAATTTGAATCTATGACAATTGGGATAGTACTCTACCTTTCTAGGTCTCCATTTTTGCAGATTAAGAACTTTTAAAAAAAAAAAAAAAAACTAGCATAGAAGAAACTGCTGCTCCATGGAAACACTGATTTGCATACATAAAAATTCAGTCTGTAGACATCCTTCTCAACCTTGTCTGCACAATTGGAATAACCGGGGGGAACTTTTAAACATTAACATGTTAGATTTCACCCTCAGATATTTTAATTTAATTGATTGTGGGGGAGGAAATCAGTGTTTTTTGAACACTCCCCAGGTGATTCTCACATGCAGTTGCAGAGAATCTTTGATCATAGCAGTGGATCTGAAACTTAAGCATGCATCAAAATCATGCCTTGTGAAAACATGGATTGCTGGATCTCACCTCTAGAGTTTCTGATTTGGTAAATCTGGGATGGACATTAGACTGTGCATTTTCAGCAAATTCCCAGGTGCTACTGCTGCTGGTTTGGGGCTCACACTTGGAGAATCACTCACTGACCTAAAGCACTGTTTCTCAATCTTGGCTATACACTGTAATCACCTGGAGAGGTTTAAAAACTACTTGTGCTTAGATCCCACCCCAAATATTCGGATTTAATTTTTCTAGGGCCTAGTAGTCTGGGCATTGAAGATTTTTAAAAGTTTCCCACATGATTAAAACTTGAGAAACATTAATGGTAATAAAGTAAACCCATTAGGTCTGGGGACTAGAAGCACTGGCTTTACCTGGATGTTTGTTAGAAATTTAGAATCTCAGAGCCAAACCCAGACCTGCTGAATCATAACCTGCATTTTGACAACATTTTCCGGGTGACTTCATATACATTAAAGGTGAGAAGTACTACACTAGATAGCCTTTTAAAGTAACAATTTGTTGATCTGTGTGATTTAAAGAAATTCTTGTAATAATTTTTTATAGTTCCTAAAAATATTGGGGCACATAATTTGGTCCAAACTCACTCCAAATTATTGTAGCTGTATTAGATTGCCACTGCACAGACAAGCACTTGTCAGTCTGTTTGCCTTGCAACCAAAGACATTAGTTATCCCAGCAGAAAGAAACTGTGGACTTTCAAGTCTCAAGTAGAAAGAAGGTCAAGAATAACCAAGTCTTTAAGGAACTAGTTCCACATACTTTCATAAAGTTTATTATTCAAGATTAGGTGCTTTTTAGGTTAATGCCTTTTGACTTTAGAAAACTGTATACTTTTATTGCCAGAGATACAATATAGATAATTTTTTTTTTTTTTTTTTGGAGACCAAGTCTTGCTCTTGTTCCCTAGGCTGGAGTGCAATGGCGCCATCTTGGCTCACTGCAACCTCAGCCTCCGGGGTCCAAGCAATTCTCCTGCCTGGGCCACCCAGCAGCTGGGATTACAGGCGCCTGCCACCACGCGCAGCTGTTTCCATTTTTTTAGTTGAGATGGGGTTTCACCATGTTGGCCAGGCTAGTCTGGAACTCCTGACCTCAGGTGATCCACCCACCTCCGCCTCCCAGAGTGCTAGGATTACAGGCATAAGCCACCATGCCGGCCGATAAATTCTTATTTTATGAAACTTTTCATTATGCATCATTAAGATCCTGGAGGTTGAGAGGTCGTGGGGAATATAATGTCTTTAAAAAAATGTTTCTAAATTGTGTTTTCCTAGTAAGCCTTTCTTGGTAGTATTTCAGGGAAATAATGAGTGCCCATAGATGATTATAATGTAGAAAGACCAACCACGTGATGTGCCAGAGCACTGGCTCTTAAGCTTAAATGTTGTAGGAATCACTTGCTGGATGTAGATTCTGCTTCAGTAGGTCTAGGGTAGGGCCCAAAACCTTGCATTTCTAACAAACTCCCAGATGTTGGGAAGATTCTGGTTCATGGATCATACTCAGTAGCAAGGAGTTAGAGTGACTACTCTGCCAGGACACCTTTTTGTAAAGTCCCATTTCAGTGACTCAAAAAATCAAGAGGTCTGGTATAAATAGGAAGAAGGGTGATGTTGTTGAAAGTGCTGATTTACTAATTTAAATCATTTGGGAAGAGAAAGTCAAAGGTCAAAATTATTCACAGACCTATCATTAATGGAAAGTTAATTGAGAAATGAAGAGTCATTTAAGGCAACTGCAAAATAGTAACACAAATACCTCAGATGACTAGTAGGGCAAAATTTTCAAAATGTTGCAAGCTGTCTGCATGCTTGAAGTAGCAATTTACATGCATAATTAGGTGCAATCAACAGTTTTGAAATGTAATATATTTTCCGAGTCCATATTTACTTGTGACAGATGCTTAAAAAAACTACGTCCCCCAAAAATAGAGGGGCAGAAGGAGAAATATTTGCATTTAACAATGAGAGTCTTTAAAAGGACATGTCTAAATTTAGAACAAATTTAATTGAAGTATTGTATCTTTATTTTGATGTAATCTTCATTTAAGCCTTGAAAGAAGTTCACAAACATATTTTGGAAGTAGCAAGCATGGAAGAATAATAACTTACCAGTCAGCTATTCCTGCTGCTGTCTGAACTGACATATGATTTTTATTGCTACACTGTAGAAAAAAAAAATCTGACACATTCAAACCTTTATTGCACAAAATATTATTGACTTTCTTCCTGTCTTCAGAAGCGGTTTCATTCTCTAAAGAGACCAAATATCTTTTAGGAAATTTAAATAAAGGTAATTTAAATTGGTAGCTTCTTTTTTGTAAATCAAGGTCTTCAGATGAACACTCAGTGTGAACTTGTATCATCTTACTGTTCTCAGTATAACAATGTTAGGTGCTCACTATGCACTAAGACCCTCTGCTAAGCACATTACACATATAATCTAATTTACCATTATAAACCTTCTCTAATGATTGTTGGTTTATTACCAGGTACTGGGGAGGAGCCCACTCTATTTTCAACAATTCCCAATTGAGAAAATGAACTTGAAATCTGATTTTTAGAAAATGTGAAGAAAAAGAGAATGGGTAATTTGGTCCCTAAACTTTTTCTTCTTTTTCAAAAGCTTGTTCACATTGCATTACCCAGATTGGTTGTCTACGCTGATGAAAGTGGAGCAATTAATTTCTGTCATACATGCAGAGTCAGATTAAAAGATAGCAATGAGGAATACAACCTAATGATGTGTTCTTGTGTAACTGCATCTATGGGGCAGTGTGTCTTGATATGTAAAAGTTGTGTTTAAGTTAATGCAAAGCATTCATGGGATGAGCAATGCAATTTTCCAGTTTCATCAAGCAAGTGTGATCTGTGATATATGTTAGGGGAAAAAAAGCCATCCTCTGCTAAGAAACGCATGAATAGTTCATTAATCTGCTGATCCATTTGGGAGCATTATGGAACTCAAAGCCCAGAACAATGGGCTCTATTTAATATTGAACAGGTTCTTGATAACCCGCCATTTCTCTCCAGAGTCGCCTGAAGGTCCCTCCTGGACGTGCAGAGTTGCAGTGGCAGTTCCCGTGAAGTTGTAAGCTACTACCCAGGATCAAGTGGTGTTAAATTGAGAAGTCATCCTGATCACCTGACTAGTGGTGAACCCCGATTTAAGAATTTCCAAGTCTACCCTCGCCATCTCTAAATGTACAGACGCACCGCACTCCCTGCCCTGGGGTCACCACCGAAGCCTCCTGGTGGAGCCCTGCCCTGCTGAGGACGCTCTTCCAGCACAGAACTCACCACCAAAAAGAGACGGCGCCCAGCTGGCGCCCGCCCCGGGCACATTGCAGTAAATGCCTGGCAGCGACTTCTCGCTTCTCCTTCCTCCTACCCCATCGACCCTCTGCTGCCGACCTTTACGCCAAACTCCGGCGCGCCGCGAGACTCGCGTCCTCCCTGTCCCCGAGGGGCCCCACCCCTTCCCGGTTCTAACCTGCGACCTGGCCAGAGGCAAGGGTAGGTCGACTTCCTGCCCGGAATTTGCCGTTGGCTTCTCCTTCTCTACTCCAGTTCTCTAGTGCAGGGCTGTGCGGCGCGGAGCCGCCAGCGGCAGAACAGACCCCGGAGCGGAGCTCTGGGATACACACACGCGCAGCCCGGAGGGACTGACCCCTGAGGCGCGCTCGGCCGGGGGAGGGAGGGGACCAGGGCCAGAGCGGAGGCGAGGGTCACCTGGGGTTGGGGGTGGGCGCACCAGCTCTCCGCACGCTCCTCTCTTTCTAGTCCTCGCCGCCACCACCTCGCACAGGTCGGAGATCCCTCCTTTCCTTGGCTCCTTTGCGTTGGGGAGGGGATAAGGCTGAGGGGTCGGCGCTTGGTCAGCGGGCGGGGACGGTAGATTTCACTTGCACCTGACAGTCCCTATTCTTGCCAGTTTCGCCGGGCAAATCCTGGCGACCAGGTTTGTTCTTCCAGCAACTTTGTTCAGAAGGTTGGTAGGGAGGGGAAACGCCGAGGGGCCCCAAGAGACGCCGGAAAGCGGCTCGGAGCGTGGGCCGGGCTGGAGAGCAAGTCCCCAAGCGGCCCTGAGGCTGGGAGCGCGGCCGGGAGGCGCCGCCGCCGCCGCCGGGATGCGCTCTGCTTAGCGGGACTGCCGGGGGCGCCTGAAGGCCAGCGCTCCAAGGACACGCGGCCACCCGCTCCTCGCGCTCCCCGGCCCAGACGCAGCCAGGGCCGGAGCCGAGCAGGCGAGCGGAGCTGCGGGGAGCGCGGGTGAAGGGTGGCAGGAGGGAGGGCGCGCGGGAGGCGGCCCCTCCTCGGCGAGCCATGCGTGCCACGGGCAGCTGAGGAGCTGCCGGTCGCCGCTGCCAAGTCTCCACTCCGCTTTTGTCTTGCCCTCCAGTGAATGGGAAGATGGAGATGGATGTTGAGGGAGTTTCTCCGCGCCCGGAGCCCATCCCCCGCTCCCAGGGGGCTGGCGGAGCCTGCCAGGCGCCGCCACAGCCGCCCCAGCCCCAGCCGCCGCCGCAGCAGCTGGCTCAGGATGAACTGCCCGGCGAGAGTGCAGGCGCTGAGGACAGCGACGATCCGGAGACGAGACCCAACGGCGAGAAAGGAGAGAGCAAGGTAGGTCCACAGTGTTGGCGCTGTGCTACCTTTTGAACAAAACCAAGGAGTTGCTGTCGTGGCTGTCACTTTAACCCCTCCGCTCCCCAACCCCCTTCCCTCGTTTGTGTGGGGGTGGGGGTGGCAGATGTGAAGAAGGCTTAAGATTTAGGGGAATCCATGGGCGATAGTGACTTTCCGAACTGGAGGGTATGTGTAGAAGTCTGTCCTGGTTTCAGTGTTCAGCGGTGTGTGCAGAGAAAAGTCTTCTGGTACATGCGGTGTGATGCTCTGGGTGAGCACAGCACCTCAGTAAAGCAGTGATGAGACCTTTGCTTGCCCTCGCAGTTTAACTGAGGCTTATTTGGATGATATAGGTCTAGGAGAAACTGTTCTTTAGGAGCTGCCAAGTGGCTTCTGAGACTCCTTGGAGGGTGGTGACATCAACCTAAAGAAAACAATGGGAGCAAAGTTTGGCTCATTTGCAGAATGGAGTGCCCTGCTTAACCCTGCTCTAAGCTGGAGGTCCTCCTCTTGACCTGGCATCCTCCTTCTAGGAGGGTAGAGATCAAGTGCCTGCCAGCAGATGAGCCCTACAAATCTTTTGCAGCCCTGCTGTGTCATTGTAGACCAGGGGATAGCTGCTACTTGCTGTGGAAAGAGGAGTTCTTCAGGTAATTGGATTCTAGTAAGAAATGGCTTGAATGTTATTTTCTGGTGCTGATGCCTCTTCCGCTGAGAAAATTGTAAAGTAGAGGAAATGGCATAGAAAATACTGCCTTGGTAGTATTAGTAGGGTGTGTTTATTACAGCTTTGTCTCTGAGCAGTCTTCCTTCACACACTGGGAGTTTAGTTTTGTGGAAGCTAATGTTGCTTTGTTTTATCTGTATAAAGTGTACACTGTATATTTGTTAATATATTTTGAAACTGGCTGGTAATATTGGGGAAAAGTTGGTTCAACAAATCAGACTATTGGAACCAAATGAGCCAGTCAATCTACTTTCTCACTTCTGCTCACTTGAGGAAGTGTGCAGGAAAATGGGCACTTCTGCTAGTTAGAAAGGAATTGTGTGTCATGAAGTGCCCCTTAATGGAGATTGCCTTGGTTTCTGTTAGAGCTTTCCTAAGATACTAGTGGATTAAATAAATACTGGAAACATGTCGGGATCACATTGAATTGCTGTTCTGTGTTTGGAGACAGGCTCATTTAACAAGTTCAGATTTGCAAATGTTCAGAATTGTTTTGCATTTTGAAACTGAGCTAAGAATCAAAATTGTTGTTTATCTTCCAAAATCAATATTGTTATTTAAATGGAAGTTTACCAAGGAACTAGAATTTGAATACACTCTAGATGCGACCGGGGTGCCTTACAAATGCATACAAGATTTACATTGTGAAAACTATGATGAATTTTAATATTCTGATATCCTCAGCTTTCCAGTCGCTCTTGATTTCATGAATATTTAATTCTGTCATGACTGCATATTTACTACTTTAAATGACTGTCTGCGCTCAGTTTTATGAAATAACCATAACTGAGCATCAATTACCTAATTGAACTTTAAGTCTCTTTTGCAAAATAGGTGTGGAGAATAATTAAAATATACAGCCAGTACTGCCATTTCCATATTGTTGATTCACATGCCCTGAGCATGAGAAATTCCTGCCATCAGCAAAAATCTGTGCTTATTTGTTTCCCTTTGATGCACCATGCAGACTGTCTAACGTTCTACCAGTTGTGAGGAATAAGGAAGGCAATGCACTAGAAATATTACAGCAGGTTAAAAGAGGACTGAAAGCGGGTTGATTACATTTAGTTAATTAGCATGTTCAGATAATTGAGTATTCTGATGATGTGATTTGCTTCGTGTTTGTCTGCGGTTTCTTGAGGTGGAAACAAAATACTACTTTTTTTCTCTCCAGGTGTTTGTCTTAAAAAATTATGTTGCATCCTTCTCTTAACCTAGATATCAGCTGTGTTAACCCTTTGCTTGCCTCTGATACTGTCCTACTGGTTCTTTTGAGTCTGAGGATGGTTGCTGTGTTTCAGACTTTAATAACTGTTCTTGTCTTTGATGGATACTAAGGCAAGTTATAAATTGCCTTTTTCTTAGAAAATTCATATTTCATTAGTAGGAAGTCCTTTGGATGTCTGACCAAATTATTCTATTAAAATATAAATAGAAGACAAACTGGTATAAAGTGAAATGGGGTTGTATCAAGCTGTTTGGGGTGAGGTGGAGGAGTTTATCACAGTATGGTTTTCAAACAGTAATATACAAACATAATGTACCAGATGATTATGTTTTCTTTTCATTAATGAGAACAATAAAATACAAATTTCAAAAACTGAATTATTGACTTTAACTTTACCTTAAGGGTATTATGAATAGGATGTGAGTGGATATACCCCTTGAAAATAAAGTATCAGGGGCTAATGGCATTTTTTTTTTAAGACTCTGGTTTAGGGCCATGATTTATTCTCATATGAATTTGTCTCAGTTGTCTTATTGGAAAAGAAATCAGAGCTTAGCACCAGATCAGCTTGTCTCCTAAATTTCAGGTTCGTGGTCATATGTCCTCAGAAAGTCTATGAAATAGGAAGCGAGGTTAGAAAACTGGATCAGTCAAGGGATTTTTTACGCCTGAGTTTCATGATGTGACTGGTGCTTTCTGTCCTAGAATAATGTTTCCTGATTCCTCTCTAGCAAATACTCTTCAAAGAAATATTAAAGCAGCTGCATATTATATTGCTTTGATTCCATGAATTGGGGAGGAAACAGACCTGAAATAGACCATCTATTCTTCCTCTGTGCTTTAAGGCAGGTTTATATTAAACCCTTACAAAAAGCAGCCTCTTCTCTTTGCAATGACATCCAAAGATAATATTGTAATCACCTTTGGTGACCTAGTGAGATATTTCCTTCTGGTCTTAGCAAAGAAGATTAAATGATCATGGTCCTTAAGTAAGAGACCTTCAAATTCTTGAAAGTGCTCTTGATTCTGGGTTTGATCATCCTCAGAACTTTCTTAGAAAGTTTTTTGCAGGCTCTAAATATTTCATCCTTTCATTGCTTTTTAAAATTCTTCTGAAATGCTTTGGTTATACCAAATAACTCTTGGATGGGTGTTTCTGAAACTTTCTTTGGAAAAGTTAAAGAAAAGTTTCTTGTGTCGAGGACCTGCACTCCAGTGCCTTATTCCCTCTGTATTATGAAGTTACTTATGCAAATGTGGAAATTCTTCCCCTGATCTGATCCTAGATGCTAAATAAAAATGATTCTTAGCTTCCTTCAGGTTCATCTCATTCATGAATATATGAATGGTGCTTTCTGTCCTCCCTTTTGCTTCCTTCCTCACACCCTACACCAGCTTCACCTCCCCTCTGCCAATACTATTTACTACAGTGTTTTATATAGAAGATATGTTTATGGCTCAGATGTAAAGCATTGTGATCAAACTCTCTTTTTTGCTCAGCTCTGATTAAATCCTTGGTTTGCAAGATGTGTTATTCCCATGGCTTTGGATTAGAGGAACTCTGTACTGTTGCTACCAATGATACATCATTGATGAAAATGACTCAATTCTCACTTCAACTGCATTCCATCAGTATCGCTGTTCTAACAGTCATTCTTTAGGAGCATACTGTAGGGACTCTTATCAAGAATGTCATTACATTTTTGAAAGCCTTTTATTTTGGAAATAAATTTACATTTATAGAAGAGATGCAAAGATATATCCTTTGCCCAGTCTCCTCTAATATTAACATCCTACGTAATCAAGGTATGTATATTACAATAAAGAGATGAACATTTGTACGAAACTACTAGTTAACTTGTGTAGTAAAACTTTTTTTGGGTGAATGTATAACATATAGTTGCTTTCCATTCTATTCTTTCAGTCTTTAAGGTGGTCTTTATACCTGAAAGGCTCTGTGAGAGGGTATTTAAGAGTCAAATTTAAGTTCTGTGTGACTATGTCTCCCTTTTATCTGTTGAGTAGGAGCAGCTTGCAAAGTACAAATTTGGAGGTCCCTGAAGTTCTGCATCAACTGCAGTGAGCCCTGGGGGAGTTACAGCTTTGGCAAAGCTCTTGAGTGCTGTTAACTTGTGAGGAATAATGGTCTTCCTTTTTTGTTTTAACGTGAAAAACATTCCTGCTCCAGGTAAGACAGGGTTTGTCAGTACACAGAGGACAGCAAAGTCTCAAGTGGCAGGCAGAGGATAAAAGGAAATGGATAAATTCAAGGTAGTTCACTTTGATGCCTAACCCCTTGGGTGATCATTTCTGGCATGAAATCTAATGAAAGCCTTTTTGGTTTTACATTGTATATTAGCCAGGTGAACTCTGACTTCCGGCACAGAAGCCGAAACGTTTCCACAATAGGTAGGATGTCAATGTGATTAAAACTGTTGACTGTGAAATAAAAAAGACCCCAGTTTGATCCTGGCTTTGTCTTTTATTAGCTCTTGACCTTAGACAAGGTCTTAACCTTTCCAAAGCTTAACCTTTTTATCTGTCAAATAGGAATAATTATAGTGCTAACCATCTATGGTTATTATATGGCTCAAATGAGATAAAATATATAGAGTTTTTGATTCAGTGCTTCACAGGTAATGACTGCTCAATAATAGTGAATAAATTGTATGAGTTGGGGCTTCAAGTCTCCCTCAATTTTTCAGTTTACCAGAGGGTTCTGGGACTGGAAATGACACAGACATACTTTTCTACAGTCAAACCAAGTTGGTGCTCATCCACCTGGTTTTGCCCTGTGATCCTTAAGATGTTCTCAGGTCCTGGTGGGCAGAAGGTTAGAAAATAGTTATCCTGACTTGTCAATAGTCTGCTCTTTTCTCATCAGGAAGGCCAAGGAAGAGCTGGATGAAAAGTCCCTATATCCTACCCCAGGCTCCAGAAATATGCCTAAGACCCTAGTAAAGCAAATGGATTGCTCTGCTTTTGCACATTATCCTTATGGCTTTTCAGGAAGATTAGGTGGCAAATCTTAAGACTTAAAAAATGATTGAGATAAAAAGTTGTATCTGTTAGGGCTCTTTGGTTTCAGGAAACAGAAACTGACTTTACTTTGAGCAAAATATTATACTGTAAAATTTTAAGGTAATTACAGAAATCAAAGGGAAAATGACAAAGCTAGTTTTGGGGAAATGCTGACACAAGAGTTGCTCAGATTTAAGTAGTAGAAAGTACTGAAAGGTTTCTTAAGGGCACTGACATAAGAAAAATAAATCCCAGCCATTCTTCGCCTTTATGCTACTCTGCTCAAGACCTGGATTTTATGGGAAGGTTATCTAACTGGCCTCTCCTGCTTCAGATAGCTGCTTCTTGGCCAGGGTAAGGTGGGGATCCTCAATGTAGTGTCCTTCAAATTGTATCTTTTGGACGGGGTATAATTCCTGGGGGGAAAAAAAAATCATGGTGCTGTTATCAGACCAAAGACAATAGATATTAGTTGCCAAAATAACCATTATCATTCTTTTCCTAGATAGAGAGAGGCAGAGAGAAAGAGTGAGAAAGAGAATGAGAAAAAAGGAGAAGGAGAAATAGACACATATTTAGACAAGAATCTGGAACATTTTGTAGCATTGTATTCCTACCATTTTAAAAGAAAGAATAGAGAGGAAAGTATGGAATCTATCACGTACTTATGTACAGGAAGAAGGGCAGATAACTTGATCCTTATTTATTTATTTATTTATTTAGACAGAGCCTCACTCTGTTGCCTAGGCTGGAGTGCAGTGGCACGATCTCGGCTCACTGCAACCTCCGCCTCCTGGGTTCACGCCATTCTCCTGCCTCAGTCTCTTGAGTAGCTGGGATTACAGGCACGCGCCACCACCCCTGGCTAATTTTTGTAGTTTTAGTAGAGACGAGGTTTCACCATGTTGGTCAGGCTGGTCTCAAACTCCTGACCTTGTGATCCGTCCAGCTCGGCCTCCTAAAGTGTTGGGATTACAGGCGTGAACCACTGCACCTGGCTGATCCGTATTTCTATATGCAAAATAAGACTCCTAGAATTAGAAAACTGGATTGGAATGCATATCCCACTGGGTCTCATCTACCTAATCTCCCTTCTTTATTTTTACATGGGAAAAAATTGAGGTCCCGTAAGTGTTTTGCCCAAAGGCAGAGCTGGCACTTGAATACCTTTTAACCTGGAACATGCATCCAGGTGACATAAGTCAAAGTCCCTCCTCTTCTTAGGAAACTCTAATCTTCTCTAAGTTCTTATATGGTGACATGAAACATTTGGAGTCTTCTTTAGAATTTCAGAATTCTTAGTTTCTCAACTTAGAAAATGAGATCAGCAGCACACATCTCCTGAACAGATAATCTGACAATGGGTGCAACTGGGCCCTGATGTTTTAAAATACAGACCTTTCATCGTACTCCTGTCCTTTAGAATAAAATATATTAATAATTTTTGTCTGCCTGTAAATTAAAGCAAATTGATTGATTGCTCAAATTGCTAAAGCTTTTTCTTTGACCTTTGAATTTACATGTCCAAATGTTTCTGTCCTCACATTTTGACCTTGTACCTACTGGGGAAGTCCTGTAGGTGGTGGAATCATGGACAATGTTAGTTTCTGATTTTTGGGTGGCAAGTGTTGGAAGTAAGCCGTTCATTCCCGGGCACACATCCTTCTGGCACCTACCATGCGTGGCACGTAGGAGGTGCTCAATAAATAGTGGTTATGTTGAATTCTGCATTGATGCAGTCAGTCAACGTGTATTAGCTGGAACTGCAAAGTTAAAGAAGTTAAAACTCCTCCACAGTTCAGTGGAGGAGACACGCTTATACACAGATCATAATGCTATAAGAGGGTGAGGGCCATGAAAGAGATGAGAGTAAGAGGTACTGCAGAGAGGGGCTCAGCTGCCCTCCCTGAATGGAGGCTGCATGGAAAGGAGCCATTTCACCAGGTTTAAGAGGAGTAGGAGATGCAGAGCAAGAGCTTTCCAGATAGAGGGAATGAGTCAGTATTTGGAATGGCTGGGAAAGATTCAGAAGTTTGTCATAGGATTGAGTAGAGGTAATAGCTGGAGGTATATTTGTCATGAAGGCCTTGTAATGCCATGCCAGGAAGCGTGGACTTTATCTTACAAATAGGTTGAGAGTAAAACTTTGAGGCTGTCATAGCAGTCTAACACTGGCCAGCAGGGCTTTCCAGACTGGGGAATTCCCTACATCAGTAAATTTAAAAGAAAATGTAGAGACAAAAATAGAATTAACTCCTGTTTATGACAAGAGAGGATATTACATCATTTCATACATGAAGTGCATTTAAGCACCAAAAATGATAAATAAAATTTATGTCAGGATAGAGTAGCCTTTCTTGAGAAAGAATAGGTAGCAGCCTTAACCCTTTCCCAACCCATCTCTCTCATGTGCATCCTGCCTTATCCCATCATAGCCCATCACACCCCACTGTCCTCATTGTCCTCACTTCTCTGTAGACCTCTGTGTACTTCCTTATGGACAGGGAGCTGGAGGCACCTGTGTCAAGCCTGAGATTGGGCTGAGGAATTTTTGCTGAGTTTATCTTTTTTTTTCTCATAGGCACAGCCATGGCAGAGTTACTGTCAGTGGTAAGATGGATTCATGCTCTTAGACTAGCCTATTGTTTTTACCTCTAAAAAGTAATTAAAAATAAAATATTCCTGAGCTCACTCAAAAACGTAACTGGAGGCAGCAGAAGGAGTAGTGATTCTGGTAGCATATTCTTAAAAATTGAGGCCATTTAACATGTTTTGTAAGATAAAGTATTGACCTGTCTAACAAACATTCCAATGAATAGCCAAACGAAATGAGACTGTGGGACACATAGACCACTGATCAGCGCGTGGCTCCTTTATTTCCTGAGATGCTCCGCAAATAATCAGAGGCACAGGTCACGATTCATTTGCAAGAACTAGTGGCTGGCTCTGCGCTGTCCATCTGTCCCATGCTTCCTCCTATATGCTTTTCCCAGACTTACATCCCCCTTCCCACATTAGACTTCCTTGTTCTGTACAATGTTTTATTTTAATTTTTATTTATTTTTGTTATACTTTAAGACCCAGTAATCCCATTACTGGGTATATACCCAAAACATTATAAATCATTCTACTATAAAGACACATGCACATGTATGTTTATTATGGCACTGTTCACAATAGCAAGTACTTGGAACCAACCCAAATGCCCATCAATGATAGACTAGATAAAGAAAATATGGCACATATCCACCATGGAATACAATCTGTTTTTTAAGTAACATTAATTTCCGTATAATTTACAGACAGTAAATCTCACCCTTTTTAAATCTGTAGTTTGGGTTTTGACAAATGTGTACACTTCTGTAACCACCACAGTTAGGATGTAGGATGTTTTCATCATCCTCAAAGAGTCTCTTGCATTCCTTGCTACATAATTCCCTCACCTTTTCCCAGTCTTTTCCAAAATTTTCTGTAAATTGAATCAGGTAGTATATATCCTTTTGTATCCGGCTTCCTTTGCTTAACAAAATTTATTTGATATCCACCCATTTTGTTGTATGTATCAGTAGTTCATTTTTCTTACTCAGTAATATTTCACTGTAAGGATGTATACCACATATTGCTTTTCTGATGATGTACATTTGGGTTGCTCACACATTTTTGGCTTTTATGAATAAAGCTGCTATAAGCTTTGTTTTGTGAGTGTGAGGACATTTTCATTTCTCTTGGATGAATTTCTAGGGATGAGATTGTTGGGTCATATAAATGTGTGTTTAACTTTATAAGAAGTTGCCAATCTATTGTTAAAAGTAGCTCAATGGTTTCACATTTCTATCAGTTCCGGTCCCTGAGAGTTCCAGTTCCTCCACATCATGTGAACACTTGGCATTGGCAGTATTTTTAATTTTAGCTATTCAGGTAGATGTACAATGATATCTCATTGTGGCTTTAATTTGTATTTCCCTATTAAATAATGATATTGAGCATCTTTTTACGTGCTTAATTGCTATCTCTATGTTTCTTTGGTAAAAAGTCTGTTCAAATCTTTGCCCTGTCTTAGAAAAAATTGGGTCGTTTATATTCTTTATTGATACAATCTATTATTTTCACCTAGATTTAGGTTTCAGAAACCCTAGTGGAAGTTTGAGGAGATTACAAGGTGAGGGACAGTTCAAGCTTGCCTTGTTAGGGTTGTTGGTGAACTAGCATTTATTGGGCATTTATCATGTGCCAGTCACAGAGCAAGGTAGATTCACATCAGGTGGTCTCATCTTATGCTTTACAGTAATCCTGAGACATACCTATTATTAACCCTGAGGTCACACAGCTAGTAGATGTCAGAGAAGGAATTAAATTTAAGTCTTCCTGATACACTCTTTCCACTTCCTCAGGTGTGACTCCAAGGCTTGTTCTCCACAACTGACTGGTTAGTTTCCCAGCCAAATCCCTTGCACTGCTCTGGGTGTTTTAAAAGCAGCCCTCAGGTGAAATAACACTGCTGGCACTGACATGCAAATTGGAACATTGAGCTTAAGGCAAAGAGAAGGCTCCCAGTTTTATTTAAGTCCTGAAGAAAAAATCCTATCCATTTCAGAAGATAGAAAAGTGAGAGTTCTCCAGAGAAGTGGAAGATCTGAAGTGTTCATTTACATGTCAGCACCCAGGGATGTGCATCTCTCAGCTGAATTGCACTGCTGTGTTACCCACGGGCCTAGGTTTGGGGTCATTCCTGGGAATTGGACCCCATTTTCAACCCCAGTTGTGTTTCTGCAGGCTGTAAGGACCTTGGGCAAACCATATGAACACTCTGGTCTTGATTTTCTTATCAATAAAGATGATGGATAAGGTCTTCTTACTATACCTGAAGTTACAGGATTGAATTACGAGCAGGGTTACTAACTCATCTTAGTTTAACACTGAAAGTTCTCCATCTCAGGTAAACTAGGAAAGTTAGTCACCCTACTTATAGGATGCATGTAAAACATCTGTGCTTTTATAGACTCTCAGAATATGAGAGCTGTCATTGTTGAATGTGCTTTGGGGCATTCGATCTGTGAGTCTGAAAATGACTCATTGTATTTCAGAACTAATGAGGCCCTATGAATGATTCCAGGTTCTTCAAATTGACTTTAAAAATAGTTCAAAGCAAGACTCTGGATTTGAATTGGAGGAACAATATTGCCTTTCTGAATAAGTGGCCTTAGAACTTTCTGATGCAGCTCCCCAAAGCCTCTAACCACAATGTAAATGTGTTTTAGGATGCTAGCTGTGTTTTAGAATGCCAGTCTCCCTGGCTGGAGAAGGGAAAGCTCTCTGAAAGAGTGCTTTCACTGGCAGAACAAAAATCAGCTCAATAATTTTTTTTTTAAAGTTGCATGGTTGGTAGAGTTTGTATCATTAAAAATCTGACTCCGTATTTCCCATGGGAACCCTCATTTGGGAAAAAACTGCTCTTGTAGGAAAGAATCTGGGACTTGGATGGTACGACATTGAATCCTGGATCTGCCCTTTCTAACAGTGAACTCTTGGACAAGTCACATTTTCTTTGAGTCTCAGTATCCTTTACTGTTCAGGAACTGTCTAGACCCAAAACTCAAATTCAATAGTGCATGAGCAAAGCCTATGATAATTTCTTGCCTGAATCTGAATATATATCTGTCCGTCACTTTAGTTTTGTTGGATAAATGAGTCCCACGTGCATTCAAGGTTTTCTATTATTCTATTTAAGGAAGTGAACAAAAGAACATCAGAGTTAAAGGAGCTGGGGGATAGGTGCATAGGATCGTGTGGTCTTTCCTGAGAAGGATACCCTCAGATGATACTGCATGGGTTCGTGTGCCCGGGAGGTCTAAGGGGTTGGATTTGAGTGGCAGGACACCACCAGGGGCTTCTTCAACTGACCCTGAAAACCTGCTCTCCTGCCTATCTTGCTTGCTCTTTGGATGAAAGTAATAATAACCTTTTAAAAATATATATATATTTTGGAGATTTTTGAGCTCACAATGTCCTACCCCAAGCCTTTGCTCAAGTCATTCCCTTTGCCTAGAATGCTCTTCCTTCCCTCCCTGTCACTTTATGTCACCCAGTTAATTCCTACTCAGCCTTCAAAATTCAGTTCAATACCTCAAGGAAGCTTTCCCTGATTTGAACCTTTCCCTGCATACCTTATAAGTCAGGTTCCTCAGATAGAGGGGAATAACACACGCTGGGGCCTGTTGGAGGTTGGAGGGTGGGAGAAGGAAGAAGATCAGGAAAAATAACTAATGGGTACTAGGCTTAATATCTAGGTGGTGCAATAATCTGTACAACAAACCCCCATGATACAAGTTTACCTGCACATGTACCCCGAACTTAAATTAGAAAAAAAAAGTAAAGTCCCTGTTGATGTGATATCACACATTCTTAGTTGCGAAATCTGTCTAATATATGTCATGAGGATAGGGACAGATCTGTCTTTCCAGGCAATTTCTCCAATCCTAATGTAGCAGCAATCATATCAGGGTACCTATTTGGTAATATTTTATCTAAGACTTACTTCCTCGGACAGGATGGTCAATGTTCTTATGCAGCCCATATTTTAGAGGGGGAGAGAGAGAGATACTAAACAAGTAAACAACTAAATAAACATTACAGATAATAAACAACCAAAAAAGAAAAATACTTGACACCAGTGACCCCTTAACTGTAGGCATATATTCAGACCCCCTGTCTAACCATATTTATTCAAGGCAGCAAACACATAACCATAATCCAGCCTGTTCTCTGGAATGGCCATGTATCTTAGAGCCTCAGAACCTGTCCTTGTTTACTTCTTTCTACGTTGTTTGCAGGGTTTAAGTTGTGCTCACCATATTGACATTAGGAAATATGCAGGAAATGTGCCACCAGCTCCCTTTCCTGGGTTCATGTTAGTCATTGCAAACCAATCACAGCACTCTTTCCTATTGAGTTCAGCCTTCGCCTTGGAAGCAGGCATTCCTTAGCAATCAGTTGGAGGTCGTGTACAAGATGAAACTCTGGTGCTGTCCTTGCTAGGCTTACAGCTTTCTTAGTAATGCCTTCTCCCTTGCTTAGACCAGACACTCAGTCTTCATTGCTCCCCTCCTCAATTTCTAAACCTGAATTATTCAATATAATGGTCAATTGACACATGTGGCTATTTACATTTAAACATGATTACAGTTAAATTAAAAATTCAGTCACTCATTTGCACAGCTCCACTTCAAATGCTTAAAAGTCATAAGTCAAATGACTACCATGTTGCACAGTGCAGATATAGAGTGTATCTATTATTGCAGAGAGTTTTATAGGACAGGGATGTTATGGAGTAGGACTTTACCTCTCCTAGCCTGCCTCAGCTGTTGTTCTGAGAAGCTGTGAAGCAAGTCCTTTGACAAGGACGGAGATTTTACAACTTCCCTGGGTTTGCTTTACGTTCTTGGTGACTTACAAATTGTTTTAGAATTACCAATATTGTTGTGTATAGAGGCAGTTTAGAGCAAGATCTCTTTCAAAACCTTTGGCTAGTGGGATTACTATTTTTACTTAGGTATTCTGTTGAATCTTGGTATTTGCCCTTGACCATTATAGAAAGCAATCTTTGGTAAGGGGTTCCAAGAGATAACTTTTCTATTACTCAAGTTCAAAGCCTTTATTAGTGGGGTTAGTGGAACCACTGCCTGAAGCACCATTGACATCTCCTCTTGGCCATTGACTAATGATTGTCTTCACACTGTGGGGATTACTGTAATGGTACTTATTGTCAGAATACACAGGCAGAGAAATCTTGCCAAGAGCCCAAATCTAATATCATCAAAGAGCCTCCATGCTTGCAACAACAATGCAGGGAATAATTTTCAAATTATATAATGGATAAAGAATACTAAGTTACAAAGTTGCACTCTTAAGGTGTTTGTCCTATTCTTCTTCTTACATCTTACTCAATAAAATTTCAAGTACGTTATGATTGCTAGTGGTTTTAGATATAGATAAATAAGAAGAAGAATATCTATGAAAAGAAGTCTGATAATAGATACTACCTTTTTAGTCCTTGTATTTCTTCTTTTAAATCCATGAGTGAGAAGAGTAATCTTTTTAAGATTGGAGAAAGGACGGGGGAGTTAGTCCTGAAAGATCCTAATATGAGACTTGCTGTGCCTTTGTCTGGCGCATTAACTGTCAGCAGGAAAAGAGATGGGAAAATGGCCCCAGGGTGGATTTGGTGAATTTCCTCCCTGTTAGCTAGGATGAAAATTTGAATGACACCTTGAAGTGATCTAAAACTCTTATTTACACATCCAGTTAGCCGGGAGGCCCCTAGGCATCACGTTCAGAATGTAGCAATGCATGGAAGACAGTGAGAGTGGGAGATGTCAGCCTTCTCTCCTCCATTTCAGCAGTGGCAGATAATCTGAACCAAGGGATAGGAATACAGTTGATACAGAGAACAATAATCGAGAAAGAAAAAGATATATAGCTATGCCAATAAAAATGACATCTTTCTGGTATTTTTACATACCATTTAAATAAGTATTAAAACATAGAGATACAGAAAGACTAACATATTTGCCAAAAGTTGGAGATGTAACCAAGGCAACCATAATTGCCCTTTAGTCATTACCTTCTTATTTCTTTATGTTTGAACTGAAGACATGAAGCTAGAGCTCATTCCAGAGTCCTTTGCGTCAGGGAGTTCACTTTTACCACTGAGATTTACTGGTGAAAATATGGACTCTTGGTGTCTGTGATGTCAACAGCTTCAAGCAACTTGAAACCTAGAAGGGCACATGAATAAGGAGCAAGAATGAGGAAAAACTGCTGTAACTCCTTGCTGTAACTATTGTGTCTTCCCATGCTCACTACTCAGAAATGTGCACTCACTTTCTGTATGTGGTTGTAGCAAAAGCACTCAGCTCAGAATCACGCCAGCTGGGAGGCACAGCCTAAATATTGGGTGGTCGCGTGTCCATTTGTTCTACTTTCAGTTTCCAGGCAATTTTGGAATTCAAAGAAACCTCCTTGTTTATGGCACCAGTCCCTGAATTCTATAGAGATTCACTATCTGTGGCAATATCAACATGGCAGATGTTGCTTCTCTGGTTGCGTATCGTTTTAGTGAAGGAAGAAGAGGTAGAGAAAAAAGAAAATCCTTGAGGGAAAAGCAATATTGAAGACCTAACATTTCACAGCTGCTGTGATGTTTGAAATTTATGTGAAGTCTTTATTTTGATGCATCAATTTAATTGTGGCCTAGAGCTGAGATTTGCATCTCTGAGGCTATCCGATGTAGAGTTACAACAATAAAGTAACACCACACACTTCACTACATTGTTTAGTATTATTATTAATTTTTTCGTTTTTCTTTGGTGTCAGTTGCGTAACAGCTGTCTTTGAAAAACTCTAAGTTCTATAAAGGGTTAATTTTGCACTGGGTTAGCGACTAAGGTCTAACCTTTTTCAGGGCTAGACTGAGTGTCTATTTGGTGTCAGGTAGGTAAAGCAGTCTGTTGTTTGAGCTGAGAATCATATCACTCTCTAAAAACAGTCTGGCTCTTTACTGATGATTCATCAGAAAAATGAGCCTGGTAATTGAATTGGGAGTTGAAAAGGATCACAAGGAAAGCAACCACATTCGACTTTTGGCGCTGTCATGTGAAATCCTGTTAATGTGCAATACATAAAGTAACGATCTCTCATAGTGGACTCTTTTAGCAAATGCAGGCTACTTATTATTATTATTATTTTTTTCGCTCTGATCAGTTACAAGAGACTGTCCGTCACTGCTGTTGAATCAGGGTGGGATTTGGAAACAAAATTGGAAAATGAGTCTTTCTGAATGCCTGTGATGCCTTTTATGTGTTGATCAGATTCTGGGAAAGAAATCTGGGTTCTAAAGGAAAAGATGACAACTCAGAGAAACGCGAATGGTGGAATTTTCTCAGAAAAGAATTGATCCTCTTTTTGAGCATGGTTGTGATAAAAAACTGTTACAACACCTGTAGCTGCTTTACTTTGGAAGGAATCAGGTTTTGCTTCCAACTGTATGGATAGCTGGTTTGTATAGGTTGGACAAAATAACCATCTTTTGGCAAGTTAAAGGTTTAACTCTTCTCTAGAGAGGCGTTTCTCCATAGGGATGATTTTGGCCCTCCCTCTAGGGACATTCAGTCATATTTTGGCTGTCACAGCCATTGGTGGGGTGCTCCTGGCATCCAGTAGGTAGAGGCCAAGGATGCTGATAAATATCCTGCAATGCACAATGCAGCCTCCTACAATGCCAAATTATCAGGCCCAACACGTCAGTAGGGCTAAGGCTCAGAAACCCTGATCTGAAAAATATTCTGAGACTTTGGGGTGTTGTTTTTGTATATCCTTTATGAGGTTAATATTTTGAAGGGAAGTTTTAAAACAGAACGTGTAATGCTTTGTCTCGTTGTGAGGTAGTCAGGACCCCCAAGTCTGTAAATATATCCTTTTTCCAGATCTAATTTTAAGAGACTAGTGTGAGGGGAAAGTTTCTTAGACCACGAATTCCAAGCGTTGTCTTTTCTGTAATAAAATTGAGATTTACTGGGACCCTTTCTATTGTTTTGAAGGTGGAAGACGGGAAGCTTCTCTAAAAATCATAGTCTCAGACTTTAATGAAGATTTTCTCTCTCTCTCTTTTTTTTTTTTCCTAGAGATGGAGTCTCGCTATGTTGCCCAGGCTGGTCTGGAACTCTTGGGCTCAAACGATCCTCCCACCTAAGCCTCCCAAAGTGCTGGGATTACAGGTGTGATCCACCATGCCTGGAAAGATTGTGTCTTGATGCCAAACTATGTATGCTTTGGGTTTCTAAATCACTGATTTCAAATTGTGTAGCTGTTTTACTGTCGTTAAATTTTGCTACAAACATTTTCTGATCTTGTACAATATGGATTAGTCCATGCTTATGAATTTTCAAACCGGGAAAAACATTGTATCCCAAATAGTTTACTTAAAAAACACATGCAATGTAAGGCTCAGAATACTGAGCTCTGTAAAGTACTGGAGACCAAATAAATCATGTTAAAAAGAAAAAAAAAAAGAAAAAAAAAAAAGAAGGCTACTTAAACTTATCCAGTAGGTAGAAACTTTAAACAAATGCATGCACAGTCCTTTTTAATTTTGATAAGCATGAATAAGGAAAATGCTTTATTAAGAAGGAAAACTCTCTTAATTCCACCTTAAATCTTGAAAGATTTAATCTATCAGATTTGTTACTTAGTCTCTTTATTCACTAAAGTTAAAGCAGCAGTCCGTGTGAGATGGTCAAGAAAGGGTCCCATATCAGTTGCTACACCCAGAGCCCAAAGTAAGAAATGTGATGCTTTATTTCAGGTGTTGGCTAACTCTTTCTGCAAAGTGCCAAATAGTAAATATTTTGAGTTTTTTGAATCACACAGTCTCTGTCTCAACTATTTAACTCTTTTATAGTGTAAAGCAGTCATAGACAAATGAATGGATGTGTTTATATTATAACAAAATTTTATTTGCAAAAACTGGTATTAGGACCAATTTGGCCATCAGATCACAGTGTGTCCACCACTGCTTTATTTAATTCATGCAGCTTTATCATGCGCAAATGCATGATTCTTGTTACATTTTTTGCAATGGTGAGGATTATTTATGAAACTATGATGCTTTATTCAAAGCCTCCAGGTTGGGAATCATTGCAGGATGCACTTAAGTGTGGGTTTATAGGCCACCTATAACCTAAAAGGCAGAGGAAATGCCATGTCCACAAATTGACTTTGTTAAAACATGATTCCGTGTTCATGGAAATGATTTAATAGGGTCTGTTAGGTGATTATAAAAATAAACAGCCTTCTCTAATATTTGCTAGATTTCAGAATTAGTGAGAAATCAGGTTGAATAAAAAAAGATCAGCCATTTCAAAACAGGATTCTGTGAGGACATGAACTGTGCCATGAACTGCTGGTCAGAATGGTGCAAGAGATGAGGACAGAATTGTTAGACATTCCTTGACACTGTCCTTGGCAGTATGTGATGAGGTCTGGAGGTGTGTTGCTCAGTTATAGTCTAGGTCTTCCTGATACGGTTTTTTTTTTAAATTTATTTTTTATTTTTTTATTTTTATTTTTTTATTGTACTTTAAGTTCTAGGGTACATGTGCACAATGTGCAGGTTTGTTACATATGTATACATGTGCCATGTTGGTGTGCTGCACCCATTAACTCGTCATTTACATTAGGTATATCTCCTAATGCTATCCCTTCCCCCTACGCCCACCCCACAACAGGCCCTGGCGTGTGATGTTCCCCTTCCTGCGTCCAAGAGATCTCATTGTTCAATTCCCACCTATGAGTGAGAACATGTGGTGTTTGGTTTTCTGTTCTTGAAATAGTTTGCTGAGAATAATGGTTTCCATCTGCATCCCTGTCCCTACAAAGGACATGAACTCATCTTTTTTTATGGCTGCATAGTATTCCATGGTGTATATGTGCCATATTTTCTTAATCCAGTCTGTCACTGATGGACATTTGGGTTGGTTCCAAGTCTTTGCTATTGTGAATAGTGCCGCGATAAATATATGTGTGCATGTGTCTTTATAGCAGAGTGAATTTACAATCCTTTGGGTATATACCCAGTAATGGGATGGCTGGGTCAAATGGTATTTCTAGTTCTAGATCGTTGAGGAATTGCCACACTGTCTTCCACAATGGTTGAACTAGTTTACAGTCCCACCAACAGTGTGAAAGTGTTTCTATTTCTCCACATCCTCTCCAGCACCTGTTGTTCCCTGACTTTTTAATGATTGCCATTCTAACTGGTGTGAGATGGACTCTTGTGGTTTTTGATTTGCATTTATCTGATGGCTAGTGATGATGAGCATGTTTTCATGTGTCTGTTGGCTGCATAAATGTCTTCTTTTGAGAAATGTCTGTTCATATCCTTTGCCCACTTTTTGATGGAGTTGTTAGTTTTTTTCTTGTACATTTGTTTGAGTTCTTTGTAGGTTCTAGATATTGCCCTTTGTCAGATGAGTAGATTGCAAAAATTTTCTCCCATTCTGTAGGTTGCCTGTTCACTCTGATGGTAGTTTCTTTTGCTGTGCAGAAGCTCTTTAGTTTAATGAGATCCCATTTGTCAATTTTGGCTTTCGGTTCCATTGCTTTTGGTGTTTTAGACATGAAGTCCTTGCCCATGCCTATGTCCTGAAAGGTATTACCTAGTTTTTCTTCTAGGGTTTTTATGGTTTTATATCTAACATTTAAGCCTTTAATCCATCTTGAATTAATTTTTGTATAAGGTGTAAGGAAGGGATCCAGTTTCAGCTTTCTACTTATGGCTAGCCAGTTTGCCCAGCGCCATTTATTAAATAGGGAAACCTTTTCCCATTTCTTGTTTTTGTCAGGTTTGTCAAAGATCAGATGGTTGTAGATGTGTGGTATTATTTCTGAGGGCTCTGTTCTGTTCCATTGGTCTATATGTTTGTTTTGGTACCAGTACCATGCTGTTTTGGTTACTGTAGCCTTGTAGTATAGTTTGAAGTCGGGTAGCGTGATGCCTCCAGCTTTGTTCTTTTGGCTTAGGACTGTCTTGGCAATGCAGGCTCTTTTTTGGTTCCATATGAACTTTAAAGTAGTTTTTTCCCAATTCTGTGAAGAAAGTCATTGGTAGCTTAATGGGGATGGCATTGAATCTATAAATTACCTTGGGCAGTATGGCCATTTTCACGATATTGATTCTTCCTATCCATGAGCATGGAATGTTCTTCCATTTGTTTGTGTCCTCTTTTATTTCATTGAGCAGTGGTTTGTAGTTCTCCTTGAAGAGGTCCTTCACATCCCTTGTAAGTTGGATTCCTAGGTATTTTATTGTCTTTGAAGCAATTGTGAATGGGAGTTCACTCATGATTTGGCTCTCTGTTTGTCTGTTATTGGTGTATAAGAATGCTAGTAATTTTTGCACATTGATTTTGTATCCTGAGACTTTGCTGAAGTTGCTTATCAGCTTAAGGAGATTTTGGGCTGAGACGATGGGGTTTTCTAAATATACAATCATGTCATCTGCAAACAGGGACAATTTGACTTCCTCTTTTCCTAATTGAATACCCTTTATTTTTTCTCTTGCCCAATAGCCCTGGCCAGAACTTCCAACACTATGTTGAGTAGGAGTGGTGAGAGAGGGCATCCCTGTCTTGTGCCAGTTTTCAAGGGGAATGCTTCCAGTTTTTGCCCATTGAGTATGATATTGGCTGTGGGTTTGTCATAAATAGCTCTTATTATTTTGAGATATGTTCTACCAATACCGAATTTATTGAGAGTTTTTAGCATGAAGGGCTGTCAAATTTTGTCAAAGGCCTTTTCTGCATCTATTGAGATAATCATGTGGTCTTTGTCTTTGGTTCTGTTTATATGCTAGATTATGTTTATTGATATGCGCATGTTGAACCAGCCTTGCATCCCAGGGATGAAGCCCACTTGATCACAGTGGATAAGCTTTTTGATGTGCTGCTGGATTCGGTTTGCCAGTATTTTATTGAGGATTTTTGCATCGATGTTCATCAGGGATATTGGTCTAAAATTCTCTTTTTTTGGTTGTGTCTCTGCCAGGCTTTGGTATCAGGATGATGTTGGCCTCATAAAATGAGTTAGGGAGGATTCCCTCTTTTTGTATTGATTGGAATAGTTTCAGAAGGAATGGTACCAACTCCTCCTTGTACCTCTGGTAGAATTCGGCTGTGAATCCGTCTGGTCCTGGACTTTTTTTGGTTGGTACGCTATTAATTATTGCCTCAATTTCAGAGCCTGTTATTGGGCTATTCAGAGATTCAACTTCTTCCTGGTTTAGTCTTGGGAGAGTGTATGTGTCCAGGACTTTATCCATTTCTTCTAGCTTTTCTAGTTTGTTTGTGTAGAGGTGTTTATAGTATTCTCTAATGGTAGTTTGTGTTTCTGTGGGGTCAGTAGTGATATCCCCTTTGTCATTTTTTATTGTGTCTATTTGATTCTTCTCTCTTCTTTATTAGTCTTGCTAGCAGTCTATCAATTTTCTTGATCTTTTCTAAAAACCAACTCCTGGATTCACTGATTTTTTTTGAAGGGTTTTTTATGTCTCTATCTCCTTCAGTTCTGCTCTGATCTTAGTTATTTCTTGCCTTCTGCTAGCTTTTGAATGTGTTTGCTCTTGCTTCTCTAGTTCTTTTAATTGTGATGTTAGGGTGTCAATGTTAGATCTTTCCAGCTTTCTCTTGTGGGCATTTAGTGATATAAATTTCCCTCTACACACTGCTTTAAATGTGTCCCAGAGATTCTGGTATGTTGTATCCTTGTTATCATCGGTTTCAAAGAATATCTTTATTTTTGTCTTCATTTCGTTATGTACCCAGTAGTCATTCAGGAGCAGGTTGTTCAGTTTCCATGTAGTTGAGTGGTTTTGATTGAGTTTCTTAATTGTGAGTTCTAGTTTGATTGCACTGTGGTCTGAGAGACAGTTTGTTATAATTTCTGTTCTTGTACATTTGCTGAGGAGTGCTTTACTTCCAACTATGTGGTCAATTTTGGACTAAGTGCGATGTGGCACTGAGAAGAATGTATATTCTGTTGATTTGGGGTGGAGAGTTCTGTAGATGTCTATTAGGTCTGCTTTCTGCAGAGGTGAGTTCAATTCGTGGATATACTTTTTAACTTTCTGTCTCGTTGATCTGTCTAATGTTGACAGTGGGGTGTTAAAGTCTCCTATTATTATTGTGTGGGAGTCTAAGTCTCTTTGTAAGTTTCTAAGGACTTGCTTTATGAATCTGGGTGCTCCTGTATTCAGCGTGTATATATTTAGGATAGTTAGCTCTTCTTGTTGCCTGATACAGTTTTCTGACAAGGGGTTGTGTTGCCAGTCCTTGTCAGCGTGCCACCTACTGTGATGTAAGAGCGAGTGATGGTTCCTGCAAACCGTAAAGAGGGAAATGAGCCACTACACGTTCTTTGCTTTCTGTTCTTCAGTAATCATGTCAATATGATCAAACACTGTGACACTTCCAACAAGTCAGCCAGTCACAATGTGGAGGCAGTGAGAGATTTTTTTCCACCTCTTAAGTATCCTCAGTCAAGAAAGATAAAACTAAAGTAGTTTGGTGCGAGGGTTCTCAATCATAGAATGGTAGTGATGCAGTGTGCTGTGTAGCAGCAAAAGCATCAAATTGCCCTGAAGTCTTCATTTTATGTGAAATGTGAGGCTCTTAAGAAATAGTCTCTGATTCCCTGAATGAATTATATGTTATGTTCAATTATCCATGTTTTCTTCAGTGCTACCAGCCAACACCCCTTCCTCAGAATGAATTAAACCTTTAAATTTGCCTTTCACATGAGCCAATGATAAGTTCATGAGTAAAACCTTTGCTGTCTTGTTAAAAAGAGCCTGTAACCCAGGTAGAACTGATTTCATCTATGACTCAGTTCGAGAAAACTCAAGGTAATACACAATGCCTGGCACAGTCTATTCCCCTATTCCAGGAAACATCAAACATAATTAAAGATAGGCAAAGCTTTTCAGCCTAAAGTAGAGCTAACTTTTTCTTTCTCTCTGTCTGTATATTGAACAAGCTAGTAAATTCATTATCTATTGGTGAATAGTAAATTAGCCCAAAACTTAGCAGCTTAAGGAACAATAAGTATTTATTATCTCACATAGTTTCTGGAGGTCAGGAATTCAAGCAACTTACCTGCAGGGTTCTGGATCATGGTGTCTCATGAAGTCGCAGCACAGGTGTCAGCTCGGACCACAGCCATCTAAAGGCTTGACTGGACCTGGATGATTGGCTTCCAATATGGCCCAGTCATGTGGCTGGCAAGTTAGTGCTGGTGGTAGGTGGGGGGCCTGAATTCCTTGCCACCTGAATCTTTCCACAGGGCTTCTTTAGTATCCTTACAACATTGCAGCTGTTTTCTCGCAGACTAGTGATTCAAGTGAGAGGAAGGTGGAAGCCACAATTTTTTTTTATGACTTAGCCTTGGAAATCACACTCTGGCATGTTTGCAGTGCCAAATTGTATAGACAGAGCAGCCCTATGCAGTGTGGCAGGGGGAAGCACAGAGGTATGAATATGAAGAGGTGAGAACCACTGGGGGCCTTCTTGGAGGTGAGCTCCTGTAGCCAGTTACTTGGAAAGATTCCTCAACCTGTTCTTAATTTTTATTTGCATAGAGATAAAAATTTTAGTAAAGGTTCTTTCTAAACTTAGGAAGGTCATAACTATCCTAGGCTTTTCACATAAGCAAGAATATGAAGCTTAGCTTATATTTGACCAATATTTATTTATTTATTTATTTATTTATTTATTTATTTATTTGCTGTTAATAACACCTGTCAGATATCCTGGCTGGAAATTTTAAAAGATGCTGGTTGTTCAATTTTTAAAAATCGTCTTAATATGTTGTGATTACATGTATCTAGATTTTCTTTTTGTCTCTTGCTTAGTTGAACTGGTCTTAAATCTTTTTTCATGTAACTTTCCTCTATGGAATCTGCATTAGATTGAACTGCTACTGACAAACCTAAAGGTGTATAATGTGTCATACACAATAGAGCTTCATTTCTCACTTTTATCACAGTCTAAGATGTGTGTTTGGTCAGTGGATGGCTTTCTTTATGCAGTGATCTACTGGCTCCTTTCATCTTTTGCTTCTGCCATCCTTGATGGCCACATCATCATCTGCATCCAGTCTGAGGAAGGGTAAGAGGGTGGAGATGCTAATGCCACTTACATTCCGCTGGAGGGAACCAGTTATATGACTATGACTGGTCCAGGAGCTAGGAAATGTGATTACTCCCGAGGCAGTTGCTTCCCAGACACAAGTGTATTCTCTAGAAGTAGAAGTTGCAGGGGGAATTTTATAGAAGGGCAACCATCTCTACCTGAGATCCCAGGCTTCAGAACTTAGCTGCCTTGGAACATTTTGTAAGAACTAGAATTATGTATATTTGAGATTTTGTGACAAAAGTTAATGTTACTTCACTTTATAAGTTAAATTTAAAATAATGTGAACCCAATTCTGTAATAAAAATTTCAGCAAGAATCACTTAAATTTCAAAGTTGGAAGCCAAGCACATTGTAAAGTGTTTATACTATTGATACATGGAGGGAAGTGGGCATCACTTTGGACTGATAAATATAAAAGCTCACAGTCGTTTTGAGGATTATTCTGGAATAATATGAGGCTTTCAAGATATCAACCCTTTCATAGGGAAGCAATCAGCTTTGTTTACACAAAATATCTCGAACTTATATTTATATCCCTGTTCGTAGTAATACTTCAGTTTGCATATATCTCAACCATCTATTTTCTCCTCAGTGTTAACATGGTCCTCTTCCAGTTGAGGTACTTTTGAGCTGTTGTTGCCTTTGCTTTTCTAATTGTTGTTATTATTATCAACACCACCACTTATCCAGCACTTACTGGGGCCAGGCATTAACCAAGTACTTTGCTTATCTTTTATCTAATTTAATCCTCACAAAACCTTGTTAAGTAAGAACATCACCCTAATTTGACCATTACACTGAATTTCAAAGGCTAAGGTGCAGTTAATGGTAGAGTTGGGATTTAAATATATTCTGCCTGGTACAAAGCCCTTACTTTCTTCCACCTCATGGTGTGCATCAGACTAACTGCAATATAATAAGTTTGTTTGACTTTTTGTTCTTATATCTCTGGGGCAAATTAAATCATGTTTCTTGATCCTTAAATCACATTGTGGAGGTATCTTCCTACTCTTTTAAAAATCATTCCTGATCCCAGATAGGGCCTTCTTAATTCTGAACAGGCATTTTATTTCATGTGTTGCCTTTGCATGCTCATAAATGGCTTAAACAATGTTTCCACTATCCTTTCTTAGAGCGTGGGTCTCCTTTGTGAATAAATTTGCAGGCATCTTGAAGAAAATGGAGTGCGGGCCGTTAACCATTTTGTCTTTTTAGAGAAGAATCCAATTGTCTGTGACCAAATGGCAGGATTGATAATTCTTGTGAAGGCACTTTGGAAAGAATTCTATTACCAACTTTATCAACCCTTTTCATTCTGTCCCACACTACCAACTCATTGGTAAACTGGTAAATGGATTTAGCTGATACAGATTTTCCCATTTGCTGGACTTGCAAACCCATGTTGTCTTCAACAGTTCCTTTCTTGGTCTAGCCTCATTGAATCAGTCTTTGCAAGTGGTAAAAAGAACAGACTTTTAAATCAGACAGCTCTGCGTTGGAATCCTGGCTGAGAACCTTTATAACTGTGTATGGTGTTTGAGAAATTACTTAATCTTTCAATGCATCAGTCTTTAATTTTGTAAATGGAAATGATGACGCCTAAAGACCTAAACAAGGACACATAAACAAAAATGCTTAGTGTCAGAAGACCAGTAGGTCCCGAGAAATTCTACTGCTACATCGACTTGTTTAAAAAACAGTGTCAGTTAGGAATGCAGCAAGTAGCAACAACAACAACAAAAGCATGAAACATAGCTAGAGAAGTCAGGATTGATTTTTCTCACCTAGTAAGTCTGTAGGTTGGTGGCTAGTAATGTTGGTTCAGGACCTCTGTGGCATCAGAGCTGTAATCTCCGTGATTCTCTTGGCTTTGTCCTCAGGCTAGCAAGATGGCCTCTGAAACTTCAGACATTATATTCATGTACAAGATGAGAGGAAGAAGGAGACACCAGCTGTGCTTTTCTCTATTATCAAGTAAACACAAAAATTTTTCAGAAACTCCCCAGCAATTTTTAACTGATGTCCCATTGGTTGGGTTGTGTCACATGACCATTCCCAGCTGCAAGATGGGCTTGGACGATGACTATCTAGCTTTGTCAGTTTCAACAGAGGAACTGAGCAAAGACTCTATTCACAGTCTCATTTGTTGATGGAGTGGCATGGGATTGGGGGTATAGGAAGTAAAAAAGAGGAATGTGTACAATGTTAGGTTGTGAAAGAAAGCATGGTGGAAAAAATGACTGCATAACAGTAGGACTGAGGCTTAAATAGTAGAGAGGAGAGGAGTGTTTCAGAAAGATCCTAAAGAATAATGATAGGTAGAGAAAAGAGTGGGGGTTGCCAGGTCATAGAAATGGGATACAGTGACACCTAAGCATTGTATGCATTTCATGTTTGGGAGTTGGTAGAAACTTGGTGGCTCTAGGATGGGGTGTGTGTGTGTGTGTGTGTGTGTGTGTGTGTGTGTGTGTATGTGTGTGTATGATGTAGCTGATGTTGTGGGGAGCGTTAAGACTGGAAAGATAAATTAAAACTAGACTTTAAAGAGCCTTCTGCATAGCAGGAAGCAGTTTGGACTTTGGCAGCTGGGAATGGTCATGTGACACAACCCAACCAATGAGACATCAGTTAAAAATTGCTAGGGAGTTTCTGAAAAATTTTTGTGTTTACTTTATAACAGAGAAAAGCACAGCTGGTATCTCCCTCTTCCTCTCATCTTGTACATGAATATAATGTCTGGAGTTTCAGAGGCCATCTTGCTAGCCTGAGGACAAAGCCAAGCTGGGGAGGGTACTAGATGGCTTTAACATGAGCTTAGGATTGAACTGGAGTGAAGAAGTAGCTAATGCAGGTTATGGGGTATTGGGCTAATGCTGTGAGGAAAAAAGTAGAGGAGACAACAAATACCAGAGAGCTTTAGACAGTGGGCATGATGAGACTTGTCCTGATTTACTGGAAGAATAACAGAGGGAGGAGTTAAGAATAACCCTGAGACGTCTAGCTTGAGTGCATGATGATACTATTGAGTAGAGGAAAAGGAATACTGGAAAGGAGCAGGATTTGGGGGAGAGAATAATGATTCTGGCTTTAAACAAACAGAATTGAAATGGCCTGCAGGAGTTCTAAAGATTAGAGATTCGATTCTAAAGGCCAGGAGAGAGGTTGATGGAAGGTACAGTTACAGAGTAGCAGCTGACATCAACCTAGGGCAACATGCAGAGTGCTAGGGCAGCATGCAACCTAGGCCAAAAAGGAAAAGGCAGAGGAAGAGAAGAAACGAAGAGGGAGTGGCGTTCTGAAGAGGAGTGGGCATCCAGTAATTCAGAGAATTCACGCAGAATGGGAGAGACGACATTGATTCTGAACACTACTTTAACTTCATTTGTCTCTGACATGTCTCTGACATGTTTCCTTTTTTGAATATTCCCTTGTCTACACCCTTATTTCCTTGTTATCTGAACTGTTACATTACATCTACTTTCTGTTTAGTTTTGTACAAAGTATTAAGCTATTCTCTACAAGATATTTGTAAAACTAAAATAAATGCTGGATTTTTTTTCTGCTTAAAAGCAACATAGGCTCATTATGAGAAAAATCAGAAAATACTGATAGGTAAAAATAAGAGAAAAACCCTCATAATCCTACTACCCAGTAATTACCACTGCCAAGATCTTGGTATATATTTTTCTTGACTAATATTTTTGAACACAAATACACACGCAATTTAACATAAATTAGGACACTCTGTACACGTTGTATTGCAACCTGCTTTCTTAAATGTTGCAATATACTGTATCATAAAAATGTTAAATGCTCATCTAACAGCATTATTTTTCATGGATGAATAATATTCCACTCAATTTCTATATAATTTTAGACAATTCTTCCCTTAATGTTATACTTTAAGGTTGCTTTTAATTTTTCCCTATTATAAACAGGGCTGCAGAGAGCATTCTTGTACATAAATGTGAGTATACTTTAATAGATAAATGTTAATGCGAGGAAGTATCTTTAAGATAAGTGCTTAGAAAGGGATCACTGGCTTTTCCAATATCCTTTTGAGTGTTGCTCTCAATTTCCTCCCACACACCCAATGTCTAAAAAGCTCCATTGTGGACTTCTCCTATTCTTCTTACAATTATTATGAAAGTAACTCTTTGCTCTTCTCTGCACATGACTTGTTCTCATGATACAGAGCATTTCCTGAGGAGCCACCAAAGTGTTTGAAGGGATGTGAAGGGAGAACCAGAAGCAAAGGTCAGACAGAACAGCATCTCATCATGAAGAACAATTTGATAATGCATTTCCAATAAAGGAAGAACTTGCCACTGAAGCAGGGTCAGCTGTTATCCTCTGCAGCGAAAAAGAGAAGAAACAGGTTAAATCTCTAGGGTGGGTGATTTAAGTTACCTACATGAAATCATTTCCTGGTATTGTAGGCTATTAAGCTTTGAGAGGTTCTCCTGGGTGTGACTTTGGAGTCCTATTGGGAAACCTTTAGGCGTTTTTAGAATCTCTTTTGGCAGGGGTGGTTAAGTGGACTTTTGTCAGAATGAGATGCCCCTCTCGGTGATCTCTAAAGGCCACTGTTAAGCCCATGAAGTCAGTCTTCAACCTGGGAGATGTGCCATTACTCACGGTGGATTGCGCTTGGGTCAGGCGATTAGCATTGAAGCCTGTTTTCTGTGTATGTTTGTGTGAACCGCTCTACAGAGTTGATTGAAATCTGAAGTTATTTTTCCACTTCAATTCTTTTGTCCATGAATAGTGCTTCTGTGAGAAAAGAGATCAGTGTTGTTTATTGTTGCTGCTTTTGTTTTCTTATAGCTGGAAGCTTTTTCTATCAATACAAATTCCGATTCCTGATGAAAGATCAGAGTTAGTCACATGTAATCTGTATATCCAGGGTTACTCTAAGTGACACCGTTTTCAACCTTCTGTAGAAATCACTTTGATTCTAATCTGTTTCTTCATTTCTTATATTTTGGGCTTTTGTTAGAAATATTTTCCTTTTTCTTTGGGGCTAAATGCCCGATGGAGAAAGTATAGGCGGACAGCCGAAAATTTTTCTTTCTAAATAAAAGATCACAGAAGGTGCCTGAGGAGATTTAGACCTTGAGAAAACTAAAATGAGCATTTTAATTCACTCTTCTGGGACTATTTTACGTTTTTCTGGTGGGAGGGAGCTTTGTTAGCCTCTCCTTTTTAAAGTATTTTGTCAGTGAGTACTAATTTGATATTTTAGTGCTATATCGATGGCAAATGTGATTAATAAATGAAGAAGATAGGAGTTTTGAATCAGGGGACTATGACCATGTCATGTTGGATTTTTAACACTGAAATATTTATTCAGTTATAGAAAAAATATTTAGAAAGTAAGTTCTCCTGCCTTTTTGGATTTCATGTGAAAAATAAGAAAGTGTGGAACTGCTGTCTCCCCGAAAAGTTTCCTGATTTTTTGTGCTCTTGACTGCATCTTTTTCCAGTACTGATAAGTCAGTTTATGATGCCTTCCCCTTGAAAATAATGATACTGGTTTCACTGGGGAGGTGCCATTGTGGGAAATAGCTGATCAGTTAGAGTCAGTGCAAATATGTGCAGAACAGTGAGGAAAGGAGGCTCGTGACTCTGGAGACTTATGATCTGTTCCTGGCTGCCTAGAACTAGCTCTTAGGCATCTTTTCATTTTTCTATACATGGCCCAAGTAGGACAGACACTAGTCTGAGAGCCAGGGACCCTAACTTCTCACAACCTTCTACTAATGTACTGCATGTAAATGTCTAAGCAAGGCTTTCTCCTGTCATTTTCTCCTATGTATAACTAATAGGACTACTTCCAAATTATAGACAAATTTGAGTAAGGATTTAGTATCAAGGATTATAAAATTTATTTAAGTGCTCCAAAATGCTGTGAGTATATTTGTGTCACTTTCTAAATCACAAAACAAATCCAAACATGTAAAATGATGAAGTAGGTGTTGATGATTACTAAGATACTGGATTTTTTAATTGAATTCCTTAGTTATGAAGAAATTCATAAGAAACAAATGACAATCTGGAAGGTAAACATGGGCATGTGGGAAAACTTGGTAAGTAAAAGACAAAGGATTAAAGGTATGGTTCCTGTCTGCTGTGAGCTGGCAGGTGCAGGGGAAACTGAAAAGGTGGGTGAAATATAGAGTCTTTTGGAGGCCGAGGCAGGCCAATCACTTGAGGCCAGATATTCGAGATTAGCCTGGTCAACATGGTGAAACCCTGTCTCTACCCAATATACAAAAATTGGCTGGCGGTGGTGGTGCACACCTGTAATCCCAGCTACCCGGGAAGCTGAGGCAGGAGAATTGCTGGAACTCTGGAGGTGGAGATTGTAGTGAGCCAAGATTGTGCCACTGCACTCCAGCCTGGGTGACAGAGCAAGACCCTGTCTCAAAAAAAAAAAAAAAAAAAAAAGTATTTTAGAGAGGGCTTAATGTGTAGTGTTTGGTATTTGTTGCTCTTTCCTATGCAAGGCTGCTTCTCATTTGTTTTATTTTCATTTTTCTCCTTTACCCTTCTATGCCCCTTTACCCCATTTCAATTCTCCTCTTCCACATAGGCACCTACTCTACTTCCACATAGGCACCATCATTTAAAAAAGGTGCATCCATATGAAATATGGCATCTTGTTTTGTATATTATACTATGATTCTCTGTTGGTTTCTTAATTTACTCAAAACTATGTGTTTGATATCGACTTATATTTTTTGTGTAACTGGTTTGCTTCAGTAGCGATTGTATTATATTGCAAATATGCATCCATCATATTTTACTGATTCATTTCCCCGATGATAGGCGGTCTCACTCCCAGCTATGGCAAGCAACACTCTATTGTGTCAAAATGTTTCTGTGGTATGTTTGAGGTTGGATTGTCTGGTTATAGCGTATATAGTAAATAATGTGTATCACTTTCAAGTATGGTTATATTTATTATTAGTGCAAGCACATTTGTGAGAAACATATATGAAAATTATTCTGAACCATCACTTAAAATTTTCCATTCTTATGGGAATTCTTAGTTGCATTTCTTTTACTAATAGTAAATTTGAGCATCTCTTTCTGTGTTTGTGAGCCATTTGGATTTCCCCTACTGTGATGTGATATGTGTACGGGAGAGAGTGTAATTTTGGATAACATACTAATATAAGTTTGGAAGCTGCCCTAATTCTTAATAGCTACCTTATCTATCTAAAGGAATCAACTGCTGATCCCATCAGTAAGTTACTCTCAGTAAAGGCAAAGAATTAGGGTTGGGTGCCATGGCTCATGCCTATAATCCCAGCACTTTGGGAGGCCAAGGTGGGTGGATCACCTGAGGTCAGGAGTTTGAGACCAGACTGGCCAACATGGCAAAACCCAATCTCTACTAAAAAAATACAAAAAAAATTAGCAGGGCTTGGTGGTGTGTGCCTGTAATCCCAGCTACTCAGGAGGCTGAGGCAGGAGAGTCACTTGAACTTGGGAGATGGAGGTTGCAGTGAGCCAAGATCACGCCATTGCACTCCAGCCTGGGCGACAAGAGTGAAACTCCATCTCAAACAAAACAAAACAAAACAAAACAAAACAAAACAAAACAAAGGATTAATAAGATTTCCTTCTCTTCCTACCTCTACCACCAGATAGAGAATTAAAAGCTTTGTTACCACCAGTTTCTAAAAGCTAAGAAAATTTCTGTGCATCCCATTGCAGGCAAGATATTTGACCCTATTAATGGAGGCACTAGTCTGATAGAGACTATCCAAGAGAAGTCTGAGTCAGAGACTCTAACTTCTCGTAATAACCCACTGTTAACATATTGAATAAATTTATGTAAGATTTTCTCTCCTTACGTGTCATATTTAAAATAAATAATAGGAACCAGTACTTCCAAGTGACAGGCACATTCAAGTGTGTATCTAATATCAAGCAATATAACATTTTTACTTTTCCAGGTCTGGCATGTAAGGAGCTTGGAAGACGTCTTCCTCATCCACACAATAAGACAAATCATGCTGAATAAACTGAAAAATTAACAACTCTTACAGCTTTCAGAGAACTGAAGGGTCATAGGGCAAATGACTGCCCCCAAAATTGGAGAGACAGGGAAATACAGAGAATTACAATTTTACCTGAGTAGAAACCCCAAAGGAACAACTTCTGGGGAAAGCAGTGCTAGAGTAGGGACACCTAAACTATAATTAATGAATTGCTGGAGGCTCACTGTGGACAAGTTAGACAGTTAAGAACTCCAGGAAACCTAGTCTTAGGGGGTTGCTCCCACACTTTTGTGAGTTTTATCTACAGGTTCTCATAGTGAATACTGGAGAAAAATCCAATTGTACTTCTGACAAGGGGCACATTTTTAAATATGCCCAAGTGTTCTGTCCTTCTTAAGATCTGCCCTTGAAATAAACCATTTCACCAAAGCCTAACAGACTGGTCTTTTATCAAAGCCTAAGAGGCCATGGGGAAGGGAAGTCCCTTCTAGTTTTGCCTGACGTGTGTTGGGCAGTAAAAGGGGGCGCAGAAAAACATTTGTAAAGTTTACAACCCAGGGGCATAGGTTCACTAAAACTGAGACCTACTCACAGGACTGCAGAATGTGTCCCCGCCCCTCACAGCTCAGCACCACATCACTACAGGTCTATTTACTACAGCTCCTTTTACCCAGTAAATGTCTCATTTTCAACAACAAAAAATTACAAGGCATACTAAAAGACAAAAAACACAGTTCGAAGAGACAGAGCAAGCATCAGAATCAGACTCAGATAGGGCAAGAATGTCAGAATTGTTGGAAAGGGAATTATTAATATGCTAAAGACGCTAATGAAAAAAGTAGACAACAATCAAGACCAGCTGGGTAATGTAAGTAGAAAAATGAAGATTCTAAGAATCAAAAAAGAAATGCTACAAATAAAAACTACTGTAACAGAATTGAAGAATGCCTTTGATGGACTCATTTGTAAAACTCTTAATTGCCTCTGATGTTATGAGAATACAGTATTCAAATGTCACTTTAAATTTTAAAACAAGTCTTAACTTTACTCTCTCTGTGAAACACATTGCTTTTTATGTGATACTTTCTGGTGCTGCTTATTTCATTCTTGACTTTGAAATGTTCACGGAAGGGAAAAGGGGAGTTTTTGAAGAAATAGGATGGGAACCAGAACATTATGCAGTGCCTTCGAAGGTATGATGTACAACTAGACATTGATTCTGGGTGAAATCAGCAAATTTTCATTTAGAAATTATTTGGCGAAAATTATTTTTGTCTCAATGAAGTTAAATTCAAATTGTGGCATAAAAGATTCTGACATCAGCTTTAAAATTTGGATACTTAAAATTTGGGAGGTGTGAAGATGAAAATTAGAAAATAAAATGTTATAAAATACTAAAATATTTTATTTATGATTTACGTTACTTTTTTGGTCAGTATATTTTATCAATACTTTTTTTTTTCCCCAGAGAAATCTTGCATTTCATGTTTGGTGGTGCTATATAGCTTGTTGCTTGTTTTTAACTGACAATAGTCATCAACTATGTTTGGCTTATGCAAAATACTGCAAATTAGGCTGGGCGTGGTGGCTCATGCCTGTAACTCCAGCACTTTGGGAGGTCCAGGAGGGCAGATCACTTGAGGTCAGTAGTTCGAGACCAGCCTGGCCAACATGATGAAACCCTGTCTTTACTAAAAATACAAAAATTAGCTGGGCATGGTGGTGCGTGCCTGTAGTCCTACCTACTCTGGAGGCTGAGGTATGAGAATCGCTTAAACCTGAGAGGTGGAGGTTTCAGTGAGCCAAGATCTTGCCACTGCACTCCAGCCTGGGCCACAGAGTGAGACACTGTCTCAAAAAAAAAAAAAAAAAAAAAAAAAAGTGCAAATTAAAAATAAAAATAAATAGGAACAGACAAAATAAATGTGTTAGGAGCATTTTATAATATGTAAGCATAGCAGCACAGCACATTTAAGATGGACACTGCTTTTGTTTTATTATTTTTTCATGGGATCATCAAAAACATACTTTTCTGCAACTTGCTTTTGTCAATCACATATTACCAGCATCTTTCCAAGTCATTGCAAACAGATTTGTCTTATTCTTTACCTATTTTATAAATATAAAATAATTTGTTAAAACATTGCCTATTTATGCCATTGCCTATGTATTTGCTTTTAAGTAGAGTGCTTCAGTAGTTATAATTACATAATATATCTTTAAGTAGTCATGCTAGTGTTTCTGTAGGGTAAATTGTTAAAATTATAGAGATTACAAAGTCATGGATTGTAGTCATTTAACATGTCAATAGTGACTGTCAAATTCCCTCCAGAAAGGATGCTCTAGCCTCCTTTCCTCTGAGAGGAAAATGCCTGTTTGTCACACATTCACCACAACTCAACATCATCAATCTTTGTATATTTTGTCAATCTGATACCCTTCAATTGGTATCTATAGGATTCTGGCTCAAGATGGTAGACTGATCACATGTGTCTGATTCTTCTTTCTAGTAACATTACAGATTTTTTTTTTTTAAACAATGGAACTATAATAGCACTGAGCAAGAACATTCCTTAAGTATCAATGGCCAGAAGTGTTGAAGAACATGTGGAAGACAGAAAGCATCCGTTCAATCAGTGGACTGATGGAGAAAGCTCAGTAGAAACAAAAATTCAGAGCAGCTTCAAGTCTGGGGGTCAATAGAGAGCTTGAACGAGTCACAGAGCAATCATCCAAGTTACTCATTTCATAGAACTGTGTTTCTAATAACATGGACATTTGATTGCCCCTCTGAGCCTTTATTAATCAGAACAGTTTAAAGGAATAGGCTTTTGCTCTTGAGCTAAGACTGAAGAACTGCTTCCTAAAGAAAATGATTTGTCTGGTGGTAGATCTCAGTGAGAATATAGGAATCTATAGCGAAGCAGGGTGGTGTATGTAGGAAGTCCCGATCTCCACAACAGATACAGTCAGGTAAACTGAAGAAAAGGTAAGTGCTTGGGAAGGAAATACAGCAAAGGCTTCCATTCCTGTGGTAATTGTGTCTGTCCTCAGTCTCTTTGCATGCCTCATGCCCCAGCAGACTCCAGGGTGCGCACCTGTTGACATCTCAATTACACTATTGTCCCTCCTAGAACCTGCAGTCAGCCCTTTCATTCAAGGGAGAGATGCCTGTGGAAGCAAATATATATAGCTTTCAAGTAAGTCCATGTTACAAAGGTTAGCAGACGTTTGATGAAAACACTGAGGAAAATCTTGAAAGAGTGAAAATAAACAGAACAACTAAAGTAAATAGAAATAGTTTTAATAATGGAAAAACTTTAAATTAATGTTCTCAGAATAAATTGCTTTCATCCTGAATATAGCAAGAGTTTATGAAAATAGGAAAAACAGAGAGCTGACATTAAAAAAATCAATAGATGGCCTAAATAATCTAATGGGACTGAAGACCATGTTGCTGTTCTTAAAGATAGCATCAAGGAAACCTTTGATAATGTACAGTAAAATGAATCAGAAAATAAGAAAATAATACTAAGATGGGAGCAGAGGTCTAGACAGCTAATGTGACTCTAATGGGAACTCCAGAGAACAAGAAAAAGAAAAAGAAAGAATAGAGAAAAGGACATAGCCCAAAAACAATAGAAGAGTTTTGTTTTGTTTAGTAAAATAAATATAACTCTTCAGATTGAAAGATTCCAGTAAGTACCAAGTGGAATGAAGGAAACGAAAACCTACTGCTAGCTTAGTGTTCAGCCTTCGGTAATTAACCACTCCTCTACGATATGTTAGAACTGGCTGTTAATGCTACTTAGGGATCAGAGTGGAAGCAGGGAGATATTGGTTCTTTACCGTTCTGAGATATCTAGTACTTAACGACTCAGTGATCATGAAACAAGAAAGGGGCCATTTTTGTCCCATAAGGAGAGTATCAGCCTGAGAAAGAATCCACCACAGAGAAGACCAGGCCTGAGAGATAGCAAGAAAGAGACACAGATCTAATAACATTGTTTGAAATCATCAGTCTGGCCATATCTGATTTTAGTACTACTGCATGGGATTCATATTAGGACCAAAGAATTGGAGACGCATTTCTGCATGAAAGTTGTGAGAATACACTTCATGTATCCTAGAGGAATTCTAGTACTCTGAGGATAAAGAGAAGATCCTAAAAGCTTCCAAAGAGGAGAAACAAATTACTTACCAAGAAATAAGACATGACATTCTACCTTTTGTCAGCAACACTGGATAGCCGACAAAAAAGCAGTGTTTTCTTGTTTCTTTTCCTTGTTAGTTTTTGTTTGTTTGTTTGTTTTTCTGAGACAGAGTCTCACTCTGTTATCCAGGCTGGAGTGCGGTGGTGGGATCTTGGCTCACCTCAACCTCCAGCGGGTTCAAACGATTCTCCTGCCTCAGCCTCCCGAGTAGCTGGGATTATAGGCACCTGCCACCATGCCTGGCTAATTTTTTTTTTTTTTTTTTTTTTTTTTTTTGTATTTTTAGTAGAGACAGGGTTTTACCATGTTGACCAGAGTATTTTCAAAATGCTGGGAAGACGGGGAAAGGTTTGAAACTGGCATTCTATACTTGCCACATTACCAATCAGGCATGAAGGCCAATGAAGATATTTTTGGGTGTGCAATAATTCAGGAAGTTTATGAAGAGATTGTAGTAGGAGGTATTTCAGCAATATGATAAAAGAGTAAGACTTAGGAGAACTAAAGGAAGCTAGAAAGAAGGTAAGGTTAATTGGTGTGGGGACCTGAAAATGTCTCCTCCAATTAGAAGTGATTTAGGACAACAGATTCCTTGTGTGTTACTCTTCTTGGTTCTAAAGTGAATAATAGCTACACGTTTATAAAAATCATAAACATTCTTAATTGGTTTTCCAATTTTAGAATTAGCCTATGTGGACAAAGCATGGAAGATTGACTTAACAGTCTAAAGGCAAAATGTATATGCTTGAAAGTGCAGTGATTGCAAATGGGGGCAAAATGATTTGCTTTAAACAAGTATGAAAGAAATGTAACTTCTCTGAGCAAAATCTTGTGGAACTGGTGTCTGTCTGAATAGAGGAATGACCATGAGTCCACATTAGAGGCAGGGCAAAGGGAGAATGAAGACACATCACTTGGGAATGTTGTTGTATCTGAGCTGAGACAGGCTCCGCAGAAAAAAGGGCTTAGGTGTGATAAGTCTAAGAGGGTCAGACCAGCGGTTGTGCTCCTGGCCGGGACCAGTGTTTGCTCTCTAGGAAAGCATTCAGACCATTAGATTATCATCCCTTTCCCTAGGACCCTCTGTTACCTAAAATTGAATATGTAATTTTTTTGTTGATGTGGTTTTGGTTAGAAGGCATAAAATGTACTCACTTTTCTGAGAAAGAGGATTACATGTGATAAAATGATGCCTTGTGTCTTAAATATTTAAAAAGAGGAAGAGGGAGAAAGCTGAAATGTTCCGCTTTTACCTTCGCCATTTGAAATTGGTGTGAAAGGGCTTAGCCTCTTTTCAGAGAAATTAGAGTCTCACGTTCCAAGTGCATAAACACAGAAAAGAGAAACAAAACATGCTAATTGGTGATTAAAGGAGAAAAGTTCAATATTTTTTGACTGTATGGCAAAAGCTTATATTCCCAAGAATAAACATTTCTAATGAGATCCAAAGACCACAGGGCAAAAGAAAATGGGATAGTAAAGGCTTTTTAATAATCTAAAATAGCTAGGGAGAAACAAAGACAGTTTTCAGGCTTTAGTGAAAGTTATTTGCTATTGTGTTAGAAAAAAGAACCCAATGTTTAGATTGATTTTTTGTTTTTGTTTTTCAACCACTTGAGTTGGTATGATTTTTCGAAATCATTCTTTCTCCTTCTCTACTGTTAACATGTAGCTATAATTTGGTTTCTGCGACTTGGGATCTTTTAAGGTAAAGGAGATATGAAAACTTGAGGATATGGAATGGACTTTATCACAGGCTAGGGTTAGGCAAAAAAGAAGAAATGAAGTCATCTTTAAGGAAGCAACTGGAGAAGAAGCCAGAGCTGTGCTACTGAAAGTGGACACTCCGTGCTCACTGACTGTCATCAAGGGATGACTTTATGAAGCATGCACATGTGATGGAAGCATTATGAATTCAAGTACTATAGAAGAAAAACAGACAATATTTAGAAATTGATATATATATATTTAAAAAAGAGAATGATCCAAGAAACATACTTCTAGAAATGAGCTCATTAAAAAGAAAAAAAAATTATGTAAAAGCACATGGGAAGAAAAATGTGACAATAGAGAAGTCTTGTGTGGCTCTTACCTGTTATGTGTTAGCAGTGCTAGAATAATGATGGTGAATGTACCAGTAGAGATAACATTCTAGATATTTATAAGTAATACCATTTAAAATAGTTCTTGGACACCTTTGTTAGTATATGGCAACCCAAATGAACAATCATACCAATAGATATAATTTATACAAAAAGACATGGAATCTATTGAGAGAAGCAGGCCATACCCCAAATACTAGCTAATATTTACAGAGTTCTTACTCTGTGCCAGGCACTATGCTAAATGCATTTGATGTATGGTCTCATTTAATTCTCACTGCAGTTTTTTTGAGGTAGGGGCCTTGTACAGATGAAGCTTCAAGAGACTGAACAACTCTGTAAGATCTCACCAGTAAGTAGCAGGCTTGGGTTACGAATTCAGATCCTCTGAGTTTGTAGCCATGCTCTGAACCACTCTGTTATTTATAAGGGTGTTATTGCTGCTGCTATTAAAGTGATGTAAGTAGTATTCTCATACAAAGAATAGAAATTTCACTGATGCAAGGAGTAACTTTTTACCACAAAGGCCTACATTGATTTTCACCTCAGCTTCAAATAAACTATTAATTAATAAATAAAAATCAAAATGACAGCTGCAATTTCTGAGTACTTCGTACATGCTGGGTATAGTATTTGACATGTATCATCTCATTTAATTATACTATGAACTCTGGGAGGCATTAAGTCAAATGATGAAGGAGGCAAGTCAGAGTCATACAGCCTGGGTTCAAATACCATCTCTTGGCATTACTAGCTGGCTGCCTTCAGCAAGTCTTATTTTCACCGAACTTCAAGATCCGCACCTGTAAGTGGCAATAGTAATACCACCTTCATCAGAAAGTGGTGAGGTTTAAATTGCTAATCAGAATAATGTCTGGAACATAGTAATTGCTCAAGTGTTAGGTTTTATTTTTATTTTTATTTTATTTTTTTTTAATATTCTAATCTAGGTGAGAAAATGGAGACTCAGAAGTTAAATAACCTGCCCAAGGTCAATAGTTCTCATATAGCAAAGATGGGATTCTGATCTTTCTCTATGCCGCAAACCTCAGTCTTTGCTCTTAAGCCCTCTGTTGTACTACCCTCCTAGGATTTGACCTCACAACTCTGTTTTCTAAGTATCATTCAGGGTGCTTTTCCTCCTAATTTAATCTGTGAACAGGTTGCCTGTTGAGCATGGATATGTCAAGGTTAAGGCAATGAATAAATTAGGAAATTGACACAGTTGCAGGTGACCCATTTTTTAAAGATTGAATTTAAAAGCACTCTCTCTTCAAAAGAAACTGGATTAAGTAGAACTACCTGGTTTTACTAAAACATGGAACATCTATTTGAAGAAACATTTAGAATATTTTATTTCCAATGGTGGCTTGTTCATAAATGCATAACGTTAAAAAAAGGAAGCAGAGCTTTTAGTTTCAGACTTTGAAGTTTTTTAAAAAAGAAGCACAATAGGCTGTATAATCCATATCCAAAGTGCAGGATAGCATGAAGAAGTACAAATAAAGCATGTCTCAAATGGTTATATTCAGGGGAATCTTGTTGTAAGGTAGTATTAAAAGGTGGTGTAATGAGCTCTTTATAAGTTAACTATATGACCTTCGGCTTTTATTTTCTGTAGGTTTTTTTTCTTTTAAAAATGTTTTAGGAAACCATGATATATCAGAGACCATGAATTGTGTAATGGTGTGCATTTAACTAAAAGGAAAAAGGTCAAACTTGGCCAATGGCAATGTCCAGAATATCCTGTCCCAAACCTGCTGGGGATCTCATCACAGAAAGACATTAATTTTGTGAATTTGTCACATTCAGGACCCAATCTCACTAAGCTCAGAACATTCATTTGTCAGTGCACTGCTAGTGGTTTCTTCTCTCAGTTGTGGACTCAGAAACTTTTTACCCTAATGTATAAAATGAGCAGATCAACTGATGAAGGTACAGTGAATCCCAAGACACATGTCACCAGCTAACCCATAATCTCCCTGTAGGGCACAGACAACAAATTATAGTCATCTGGTTGCTTAGTGAGGCTGTAAGCAGCTGAGGTGAGTGAGTTACATGATTTAAATGTTTAATGACATGAGGATAAGATGGTTGATTACATCAATTCCACAAAAGAGCAAGACCTGCCGCTAGGACCAGATTCTCTAAAGTATACTTGGATGAGCACTGCCAACTATGACTCCTCTGTGTGATCCCGGGCAAGTTCCTTGTCTCACTGTGTCTCAAGTTCCCTACCTGTAAAAAATGTGTGAGTAAATGGTTTGACAACATGCTTGGCCATGATATGCCATTATCATCTTCGCTATCCAGGCTTCAACTGCCAACAACCTCCTTTCTTCACACAGAGGCCATTGTATCTCTCTAAAGTGACTTTGCACATCTTTGATTTTTAAAGTTTAGTTCATAGAAGAAAACATTTTTTTCTGACTTCCAAGTTCTTGGAGGTTCCAAATAAAGAAAGCAATAATAATGGGGGGCCTTTTTTTTTTTTTTTTTTTTAAGAGGGTATCCATATAGCCAAGTTAAAACTGGTTAGGGTCTTTCAGTGTTGATAAAACACATGGTATCCTGCCAAAAGTCTATAGAAAGGAGACCTGTCTATGTAAACTATCTATTTTTAACTTCTAAAAGACTGTCCTCTGGTGTAGCTTTTCTTTCTTTCTTTTCCTTAAATATTTGTATCAGGATAAAAAGCATTGCCTTTCCTCAAATTTTTCATGAATATGTTTCACTTTCCAATAGAACAGAGCATGAGCATGAGCTTGCTGTTTTCCTCCTGATTTTAATGACTGTGCTTGCAGGGAACAAAGAGAGTGGGCCTTTATGCTGCAGAGACAGTTGATAATTGACACCTGCTTCCAAACAATTACTGCATGTGCAATATTTAATTCAGCTGTTTTTTAGCTTTGGATTTTTATGAGAAAACAATTTTAGCATAACTCTGTAAATCTCTTTTCTCTCTTGGCCTCAGACTGTGTATTTAGATACTATTATCCCCTGTTTGGGGTCAGATATTTGCTGGGGTAGTGCATTGTCTTATTCTCTTTCTGCTGCCATAACCGACTACCACAGACTGGGAAATTTACAAACAATACGAGTTTATTCAGCTACAGTTCTGGGGGCTGGGAAGCTCAAGAGCATGGTGCCAACATATGGTGAGAGCCTTCATGCTGCCTCCTCCCATGGCAGAAGGACAGAAGGGTAAGAGAGTACACATGAGAGCCATTAGCAAGAAGAGATCAAACTTGTTTTTATAACAAGTCCACTCGGTTGATAACTCACCTACTTCCACGATGATGACATTAATCCATTAATGAGGGCACAGCCCTCATGACCTAATCGCCTCTTATTAGGCCCTATCCCTCCAACATTGTTGCATTGGGAATTAAGTTTCCAATATGGGAACTTGGGGGGGACACATTCAAACCATAGCATGCCTGATCTAATTTCTTTTAGAAAAAAATAAGCTATTACCTATGGAAATGTGTAGTTGGACTCATAATTTAGTATTTTATTTTGAACATTTGGCAGCCATTTTCTTGTTTTCATTCAAATCAAGGAGTTAGAGTTCAAAAGTAAATCATTTTCACGTTATGAGTCTTGACTTCACAGTGTTTCCCCTTGATGTTTCTGTGAAATGTGTTATCCTGGATTAGTACAAAATCAGGCCCCAATGCTTCAGTATTAAATATCACACAGCTGTATTAACTTTTTATGAGATGAAACTGAGCTGCAAAACATTACGTGTGGATTTTGGAGGGGATTGTTTCTGACTGGTGAGTTATGATGGCTGGGTTTTTATCTGTAGTACTAGAGTTGGGCTGATTGGATTAATGCATTTTAGGCATATAAACCTGAATTATAAAGAAGAGAAGTATGTTCTCATTGCAAGTAATTCTTTATAAGTAATGATGTCACTGTATGAGCTTTTTAAGCTACTGAAATATAGTCCAGATGATTGGGAAAGGCTTATATTTCTCGATTCCCTGGGATCCTAATGTGCATATCTCTAAAAGGAAGCAGAATATAATGGCTTTGCAAGGGCTGTCTGTAGTTGATGGGACACCCAGTGCCATCAAATCATGGGCTGCACTAAATGTGATTAGGAGCTGTCACAATACATTTAGCCCTCATCGGTTAGAGAGAGAATCCGGGTCAAAGGTCATTCTCTACAGCAAAGTGGGCATTTAGTGCTTTTATTTGCACTAATGGTAAATGATAGTTAATGAAAATCATTTATAAACCTTGTCCAAACCAGTGTTTCTCTACTGAAAACAGCGGCTGGCTGCCTCTCGAAAGGACTGTAATTGCAATATGGTTGACGCCATGTGATAGTAATTGGGCTTACAGCTTAATGAAGTCTGTGTCCAGTAACTCATTTCCACATAGTGGGAAAACAAGCCAAGGTAACGGCCCTCCCTGATGGGAACTTATATTCCTGCTTCATCTAGTTGACCTTTGTCACTTTGCACTTTGAAGTGAAATATTACCACCTTTGAAATGTGGTGCCCAGTCTGAGACCTCATACTTTTGAATCATGGTTGACGCATACTCTAATAATGATTAATAGCCTTTCCAAGTATTCTAGTTGTTTTAAAGGTCATTTAATCTTTATGTAGCAGCTTAATTGAAAGTTTTTATCCTTCTTATACACCTGGCATTCATTTAGAGGGAAAGAAATATAATCACAGCAAGTTGATGAGAAATAGTTTATTTGGCATTCCTTCTCTTTCCTCAGATTTTCATTTTACTCATAAACATTTTCATTCATTATATTTATTTCCCAATAGTTGTGGTAAAGTTTCTTCTGGTGAAATGTAATGGTGGTAGCTTCTTGAGTCAATTCTATTTCATCCATCAACTATTGGGAAACGGTGCCAGGCCACTCACTCGTATTTTCTTTTAAATCATGGATATCTGAGGGAGAAAACCACCTGCTCGAAGGACTAGTATGGCCAGACTTTCCTATCCACGGGTTCCACATCTGCAGATTCAACCAACTGCAAATCAGAAATATTAGAAAAATATACAAAATAAAAATACAAATAGGAAACAATGTACTACAACAACAATTTACATAGCATTTGTATTGCATTAGGTATTGTAAGTAATCTAAATCTGACTTAAAGTTTATGGGAGGATGTGAATAGTTGATAGGCAAATAGTGTGACATTTTATATAAGGGACTGAGCATCTACAGATTTTGATACCTGTGAGGGGTCCTGGAACCAATTCCCTGTGGATATTGGGGGATGACTGTATAACAATGAAGATGTTTCTGAAGACTTTCAACAGTCTGAAGATGTATAAATCACCGGGGATGATTTACACAGAACAGATAATAATAACAACCATTTATTGAGATTTATTATTTGCTGAACACTGGGTAGGGCCTTTGATGTGCATGATCTTGTTTAATCTTTGCAGTACCTTTATGAGGCCCATAGGGTCTCCCCATTTTACAGATGAGGAAAACGAGAAAGAGAGGTAGGTATCATGCTCAAAGGAGGCAGCAGATAAGCAGGGCTGCTCCTAGCCAGTGTGGCACTGTGTGCATATTAGAGAAAGGCTCTCACTGCGGTGATGGCTTGGCTGGCAGAGCACAGGAAGGATTTTGACCCCTGCTTGCACCTGCTGCCAGCTACCCTTGTATATTGCACAATCCATACAACCTATGTGGTGGCCCAGCTGGTGAGTGACAGATCCTGAGTTAAAGCCATAGCAGTAGACCATTGCTCTTCAATGGAAATAGAAATGTAATTTAAAATTTTCTAGTAGCCACATTTAAAAAGGTAAAAAGAAGGAGGCAAAGGTAATTTTGAGAATACATTTTATTTAACCTAATATGTCAAAAACATTGTTTCAACATATAATCAGTATCAAAATGTTATGTTCTTTTTATTTTTAGTGAACTAGTCCTTGAAATCTAGTGGGCATGTTACATGTATAATACTCTCAGTTTGGACTAGTTACATTTCAAGTGCTCAACAGCCACACATGGCTAGTGGCTTAGACAGAGACAGTGCAGTTCTAGAGCTCCAAAGTCTTAACATCTTCCCCTGCACTCATATTTTTCTGGAAAAAAACAAAACAAAACAAAAACCCAAAAATCTGAATTCAATCAAAGCATCCTCAAAAGAAAGAACTTATTAAAAACAATAAGGCAGATCAGAAATTCCAAACCTCTGACTGTTATCAGTATACTCAGGAAAGCTTGTTTTTTGCATACAAAGAGTATATTTGCACTATTATTAATATATTACATATATTAATATAGTTACACGTTGAGGATATGGAGTCTGAGTATCTATTAATGGATTTTCAAAATTCTGTGGATCCTTTAGGTGTTGCCTTTTTGTCATTCCTTTTGTCCTTTTTGCATTTTAGTGAGAAGGTGGGCAAACAATTCAAGAAGAAATAAGACCAAAACCAAAGAACTTTTGAATTTCTCAGCATTACTCTGGTAAGAGTAATGCAGTCCAGAAGCTTATAGACATTTTTGGATGACTGGTTCAAGGATATTAGATGATGTTTATTCTCTGTAGAGTTAGACAACATTACCAGAGGCACAAAAGTGCAGGCTGAGTTAACCTAGCTTTTCAACTTGCAGTGGCTGCTAGCACGATTTAGTGAGTTAATTTTAATTTATGGAATTTTTTTCTTCATCTACTTTATTCTTTTTGGTAATAGAGTATGAATCAGGCTGAATGTCATCAGTCTGTGACTAGTCATATCTTTTTGGAAAATGTTCAAGATTCCTTTGAAACTGTCTGGAAAGTGGTGACATCACTTGAAAGGGTTTATAGAGCTTTAATTACTAATTGATTACTACAATTACAATCTGGGAAAATTGCCATACAATGGAGAGTGGTACTTGGGTGGCATGGCCTGGTTTCCTTGAAGCAAGGACAGCAGTAAATAGTGTAGCATTTTGGGAAGAAGACAGGCATTACAATCTTAGGTTTGCTATGACCGCTTTTAATTTTCTTATTAGAAACGTGGGAGAATGATCCCTATTATGATTGTCATGAGGAACTAATGAGAACTTATGGAAAGCACCAAGCTCTGTGCCTGGCAGAAAGAAGGTAATTCATAAATTGCAGCCTTCTTCTTTTCTAATAAAACTTATTATCATAACTTTTTGAGTTGGTTATATATTTTTTCCCATCAAAACATAATTGTTAACAATTATGGCTTATTGTTGACAAAAACTATCATCTAGCACTCAGGATCATGATCCTACCACATAGCTTGTGCTACTAAAAACACAACAGTATCATTCTCAGAAAAAAGAATGAATTGAGAAGTTGTCAAAATAAATTCAAATAAAGAAGATATGAATTATATAGGATTATACTGGACAAAAATAATTTTTTGGCTCTCATAGGAGTGGAAAGATTTCCAAAAAGCTAAAGAAATGTGTATTTTTTTCTTGCAAAATAGTGCTAAAAACAATTATAATCTGTTTTTTTCCTTTCTTCTTTCTTTTTTTCTTTTCTTTTTGCCCTTTTGTCCTCCCTTCCTTCCTTTGAGGAAATGGGTTAAGTTGGTGAAAGTTTAGGCTTGAAGTTTTGTGTGTAGAGCAGGGAGCCTTGTGACTAAAATCTTTTAACTCACCGATCAAGGTGATATATGTGGGTTATGGCTGTGGGGATATTTTTATTCCAGAACTGTTGTTATTCTGAGTTTACCAAGGTCTGGATGATTGTGGAAAATGTGAATGCTCCAAACCCTAATTTGTATCTGTGATTGAGCTGTGTTGTCCAACTCTTTGGAGTAGCCACCAAATACCCTTAAAATAATGATCACATATTAGAGTAAGAGCCAAAAAAACCAGCACCTAGGTATGAACGCTTAAGTATCACTTAAGAGCCTTTGGTGTAAGCAACAGATCCCAGTTCTGTGCAAGTCAAGAAATAAGAGAGTTTAGAGAAGGGCTGCTGAACAGATAGATGCCAGAATAGATGAGAGACTGAAGGATAATCCATGGCAATAGATTAGGAACAGGCCACTCTTGGCATTCAGCAATAGAATCTACCTAATTGTTTCATCATTTATCGTCTTATGCCACTTTACTCAAGATTAGAAGTTATAGTAAAGCATCCAGTGACTGAAGCTTGGATTACTTGACTTCCCCCTTGGGTGGCCTGGGGTATAACTGGCTTTATAATGCCACCAAGACTGAAGATTGCATGTGGATGCTGAGTAGCCAAGCTAGTCGATCGATAAATGTCTACCACAGATACAATTTTCACTTAGGAGCAACTTCTATTAACAACTGCTTCCATTGACGCTAATTTTCATTTAAGTCTCAATAATCCTAATGCTTTAATTCTTCTTGCTTCCTTTCATGGGGTCAGAAGTTCTTCCGTGGCTTAGTCACTGCTGAGTCTCTGGTGCCTTGGTATTCCACACTTTGCCACAAACTCAGCAGCTGTTGAAAATTTCTCAGTGGAATGCTACATTTTTCTTTCCAGTTTTCCTGATCTCCATCTCTTGTTTGCCAAAAAATCAAGAGAGACAAGAAAAAGCAAATTATATTATGGCTTAAGAAAACAAAACACAGCTCGTCATGGTCTTTATATACTAAGCTTCTCTTGGTGATTAGTAGTAGTATCTTAGTGTCATGTGTCTTTTCTTATTTTCTGCACTCGAAAACTACCTTTAACACACACATACACCCACATACACACACACACACATACACACACACACGCACGCACATACTCATACACAATGACATTGTTATATAACTGTCATGGAGTTTAGGGTTTGTTTTCCTCCAGCAATGAAACCTGATCAGTACCTTTGTAAGTTAATGCCCATAGATCATGTCAAACATGATTGTGTGGTTGATGGATACAGTGAAGAGGTCTGCATAGTGTTTCCCACACATCTTTCTGAGGTGCTACAAAGATAACAGACATTTTAATATAGTGTCAATACATATTATAATTTAGAAAACATTTTGCATAATGCTAGGCACATAATAGGAGGTCAGCAAATTCATGTTACTGATTGATTGATGCAGCACCTGTACAGCATAATTACTTATCCTTCAAGACAATGATTAGGATCTGGCTGGTAATGGAAGCTATGAAATACCATAGTTTTGTTAGAGCTGGTTTCTTTTCTTTTGGAAAATGGCTGTCATTTTTGCACTGCTTTAGCCATAGCTGTGGGTTTAGGAGATTCCCAGAGTGAGACTATAAAGTGAACTGTGGAATACACAATTTGTGTTGCTGTATCATGTCTAAACAGTTATTAGAAGGAAATAAGCCAAACCCTACACTGCTAAAGGAATTATTGCATATGTCCTCAAACTTTCTCGATAATTTGTAGATTATGGCTGTGGTTTTGCAGTCCATCATTCGTTTATCTTTCCTTATAATTTTTTTCAGGTAACTCCTATTCTAGCATTTAAACATGTGAATGTGTGATACCACAGCCCTAGAAAAGGGGATCTGGTAGATTTAAACTAAGAAAATTGAAACTATTGGTAAAGAGGAGTGGATTATTAAAAACCAAATTTCATAGAGATTCTTTCAATGCCCTAACCACAGTTGAATCTGGTAGCACTCTCTCACCAGTTCAAGATAAATAAAATGTATTGGCTCACATAAGTCAGACATTCTGGGGTAAGACTGACTTCAAGGCTCAGTTGTCTTCAGGGCTCAGATTTAGTTCCTCTTTATCTCTTGGATTCATTGTCTGTGTATTTGCGCCATTCTTTTATTATTATTATTATTATTATTATTATTATTATTATACTTTAAGTTCTAGGGTACATGTGCACAACGTGCAGGTTTGTTACATATGTATACATGTGCCATGTTGGTGTGCTGCACCCATCACCTCGTCATTTACATTAGGTATATCTCCTGATGCTATCTCTCCCCGAGCCCCCGTACCCCTGACAGGCCCTGGTGTGTGATGTTCCCCACTCTGTGTCCAAGTGTTCTCATTGTTCAGTTCCCACCTATGAGTGAGAACATGCAGTGTTTGGTTTTCTGTCCTTGTGATAGTTTGCTGAGAATGATGGTTTCCAGCTTCATATATGTCCCTGCAAAGGACATGTACTCATCCTTTTTGATGGCTGCATAGTATTCCAAGGTGTATATGTGCCACATTTCCTTAATCTTGTCTATCATTGATGGACATTTGGGTTGGTTCCAAGTCTTTGCTATTGTGAATAGTGCTGCAATAAACATACATGTGCATATGTCTTTATAATAGCATGATTTATAATCTTTTGGGTGTATATCCAATAATGGGATTGCTGGGTCAAATGGTATTTCTAGTTCTAGATCCTTGAAGAATCACCACACTGTCTTTCACAATGGTTGAACTAATTTACAGTCTCACCAACAGTGTAAAAGTCTTTCTATTTCTCCACATCCTCTCCAGCATCTGTTGTTTCCTGACTTTTTAACGATTGCAATTCTAACTGGCATGAGATGGTATTTCACTGTGGTTTTGATTTGCATTTCTCTGATGACCAGCGATGATGAGCATTTTTTCATGTGTCTATTGGCTGCATAAATGTCTTCTTTTGAGAAGTATCTGTTCATATCCTTTGCCCACTTTTTGATGGGGTTGTTTGTTGTTGTTGTTGTTGTTTGTAAATTTAAGTGCTTTGTAGATTCTGGATATTAATTCTTTTTCAGATGGGTAGATTGCAAAATTTTTCTCCCATTCTGTAGGTTGCCTGTTCACTCTGATGGTAGTTTCTTTTGCCATGCAGAAGCTCTTTAGTTTAATTAGATCCCATTTGTCAATTTTGGCTTTTGTTTCCATTGCTTTTGGTATTTTAGTCATGGAGTCTTTGCCCATTCCTATGCCCTCAATGGTATTGCCTAGGTTTTCTTCTAGGGTTTTTATGGCTTTAGGTCTAACATGTAAGTCTTTAATCCATCTTGAATTAATTTTTGTATTAGGTGTAAGGAAAGGGTCCAGTTTCAGCTTTTTACATATGGTTAGCCAGTTTTCCCAGCACCATTTATTAAATAGGGATTCCTTTCCCCATTTCTTGTTTTTGTCAGGTTTGTCAAAGATCAGATGGTTGTAGATGTGTGCTGTTATTTCTAACGCCTCTGCTCTATTCCATTGGTGTATATATCTGTTTTGGTACCAGTACCATGCTGTTTTGGTTACTGTAGCCTTGTAGTATAGTTTGAAGTGAGGTAGGGTGATGCCTCCAGCTTTGTTCTTTTTGCTGAGGATTGTCTTGGCAATGTGGGCTTTTTTTTTTTTTTTTTTTAAAGACACAGACTGGCAAATGGAATAAAGAGTCAAGACCCATCAGTGTGCTTTATTCAGGAGACCAATCGAACGTGCAGAGACACACATAGGCTCAAATTAAAGGATGGAGGAAGATCTACCAAACAAATGGAAAACAAAAAAAAGTAGGGGTTGCAATCCTAGTCTCTGATAAAACAGACTTTAAACCATCAAAGATCGAAAGAGACAAAGAAGGCTGTTACATAATGGTAAAGGGATCAATTCAACAGCAAGAGCTAACTATCCTAAATGTACATGCACCCAATACAGGAGCACCCACATTCATAAAGGAGGTCCTTAGAGACCTACAGAGACTTGGACTCCCACACAATAGTAATGTGAAACTTTAACACCACACTGTCAATATTAGACAGATCAACGAGACAGAAGGTTAACAAGGATATCCAGGACTTGAACTCAGCTCTGCAACAAGAGGACCTAATAGACATCTACAGAACTCTCCACTGCAAATCAACAGAATGTACATTCTTCTCAGCACCACACCGCACTTATTCCAAAATCGACCACATAGTTGGAAGTAAAGCACTCCTCAGCAAATGTAAAAGAAGAGAAAGCACAACAAACTGTCTCTCAGACCACAGTGCAATGAAACTAGAGCTCAGGATTAAGAAACTCACTCAAAACCGCACAACTATATGAAAACTGAACAACCTGCTCCTGAATGACTACTGGGTACATAACAAAATTAAGGCAGAAATAAAGATGTTCTTTGAAACCAATGAAAACAAGGGCACAACATACCAGACTCTCTGGGTCACATTTAAAGCAGTGTGTAGAGGGAAATTTATATCACTAAATGCCCACAAGAGAAAGCAGGAAAGATCTAAAATCAGTACCCTAACATCACAATTAAAAGAACTGGAGAAGCAAGAGCAAACAAATTCAAAAGCTAGCAGAAGGCAAGAAATAACTAAGATCAGAACATAACTGAAGGAGAGAGAGACACAAAAAACCCTCCAAAAAAATCAATGAATCCAGGAGCTGGTTCTTTGAAAAGATCAACAAAATTGATAGACTGCTAGCAAGACTAGTAAAGAAGAAAAGAGAGAAGAATCAAACAGATGCAATAAAAAATTTCAAAGGGGATATCACCACCGATCCCACAGAAATACAGACTATCATCAGAGAATACTATAAATACCTCTATGCAAGTAAACTAGAAAATCTAGAAGAAATGGATAAATTCCTGGACATATACACCCTCCCAAAACTAAACCAGGAAGAATTTAAATCTCTGAATAGAACAGTAACAGGCTCTGAAATTGAGGCAATAACTAATAGCCTACCAACCAAAAAAGGTCCAGGACCAGACGGATTCACAGCCAAATTCTAACAGAGGTACAAACAGGAGCTGGTACCATTCCTTCTGAAACTATTACAATCAATAGAAAAAGAGGGAATCCTCCCTAACTCATTTTATGAGGCCAACATCATCCTGATACCAAAGCCTGACAGAGACACAACAAAAAAAGAGAATTTCAGATCAATATCCCTGATGAATATTGATGCAAATATCCTCAATAAAATACTGGCAAACCAAATCCAGCAGCACATCAAAAAGCTTATCCACCATGATCAAGTGGGCTTCATCCCTGGGATGCAAGGCTGGTTCAACATACACAAATTGATAAACGTAATCCATCACATAAACAGAACCAACGACAAAAACCACATGATTATCTCAATAGATGCAGAAAAGGCCTTCGACAAAATTCAACAGTCCTTCATGTTAAAAACTCTCAATAAACTAGGTATTGATGGAACATATCTCAAAATAATAAGAGTTATTTTTGACAAATGCACAGCCAATATCATACTGAATGGGCAAAAACTGGAAGCATTCCCTTTGAAAACTGGCACAAGGCAAGGATGTCCTCTCTCACCACTCCTATTCAACATAGTGCTGGAAGTTCTGGCCAGGGCAATCAGGCAAGAGAAAGAAATAAATGGCATTCAATTAGGAAAAGAGGAAGTCAAATTGTCCCTGTTTGCAGATGACATGATTGTATATTTAGAAAACCCCATCGTCTTAACCCAAAATCTCCTTAAGCTGATAAGCAACTTCAGCAAAGTCTCAGGATACAAAATCAATGTGCAAAAATCACAAGCATTCTTATACACCAATAACAGATAAACAGAGAGCCAAACCATCAGTGAACTCCCATTCACAATTGCAATGAAGAGAATAAAATACCTAGGAATCCAACTTACAAGGGATGTGAAGGACCTCTTCAAGGAGAGCTACAAATCACTGCTCACCAAAATAAAAGAGGACACAAACAAATGGAAGAATATTCCATGTTCATGGATAGGAAGAATCAATATTGTGAAAATGGCCATACTGCCCAAGGGAATTTATAGATTCAATGCCATCCCCATTAAGCTACCAATGACTTTCTTCACAGAATTGGAAAAAACTACTTAAAGTTTATATGCTCCATTCTTTTCTGGTCACAGAGAGCTGCCAGACATGGCACCGTGCTTGTTATGAGAAGTGAGAGTTTCTTTTGTGGAAATCTGAGCAGTCTTAGTGGCTCTGACTAGGTAATGCATCCATCCCTGGATGATTGATTTACTGTGGTCAAAATGAATATCAAGTCTTAATTGGCTTGGGTCTGAGGTATGTGCCCCATGCCTGGAGTTTGGGGTTATATTCCTTCTCAAACTACATCGAAGTACATTCACATTGACATATTGTATATATAGTATCTAACATAGATAAAATAGTAGGACATGATGAAAACACTGATGTGGCTACTTTTTGGCATTGTAGGTAGGTTAAGCTTTTTTGCTCTTCTTTGTGGTTTCTAAATTTTCAGATGTGAGAGTATAACATTTTCATAAGTAGAAAGATATTAATTGCAATTATACTATAGTAGTAAAATAACTTATTTTGGATTCTTTAAAAATAATTTAAGATTTTTTTCTTCCTGACTTTTCCTTTGCATTTGTCTGAGAAAATCCTTGTCACTAGTAAGTTAAATATTTGCCTATGGTCTATCATTTATAAATTATTTTTTTCAGTATCTTTGAAATGTATTTGGGTGTATCGTGTAAGGTGAGACTTTAAATTTATTTTCTTTTTTCCAAATTGGCAAATTTTCAGGCAATATTGTTTGAAATTTTATTCTCTCTCCATTGATTTGGAAGGCTTATTGTGCTTTTTTTTTTTTTAAACATAACTATGCCAAGGTTCTTCTAGAAAAATTCTCTGTTGTTGACCTTATGTTTGCCAACCCCATGCAGCTGAAAGAAAGAGGTAGCCAAGTGTGAAGATTTGAGAAAACAGGAAAGAAAGCTAATGTTCCCTGCTTGGATAGCTGTATGGTTCCTTGGAGGTAGCATTACTTCCAAAAACCAAAACTCTATAATCATTTGACAGCATTGTTTCCTCTCCCCAAATCATTCCTACTGGAACTCCTGTTAATGTAGGAGAAAGCTGCTGATCAAACATGGGAAGCCATTTGTAAACACTTGAGAAAAATCAGTGAGTGCCAAATTCTCTTCTAGTCCCACGTGGCAAACTTTACAGATTCAGAACTCTGTGGAAAATATTCATTACTGTAAAAAGTAGTCCTTGTTTGTGCATAAACAAGACATTTACTGGAAATGTGTTTTAATTGTTCGCATATTTGCCAATAACCTTTTTTTAATTTTGCCAACAAAGTTTTATATTTCAGAACATAATTTTCACCATTTTGGAACAGTTTTGAGTACGGTCTTAAAATGGAAGATTTTGATGGAATACAGATATGAAATGTTATAAATGATTTAAAAAAAACTTTCCTAGCATCTCCCACAACAGTGACACCTGGAAAAGATAATTGCAGTGGACATTGTGTTGGTGATACAATCAGAGAGAATTTTTAAAGGCTTAATGATCTTTCCATTAGTATGTTTAAATCCTACATGGAAACATCCCTGGAGTTATTTCAACTGTAGAAGCTCCATTGAGGTCAGTAAGAATCTTGCTTGAGAAGGACTGCATTTTAAAAAATGATATTGAATATTTTGTGCTTACACAAATCAAGACGACTGTGGATTTTTTTTCAATAAAAGGCTGTAGAATTCTGTTCATTTCAAAATCTCCTTTCAGCATTCCATTATAATTTGCAACCATCTTCTAACTCAATTTTCTTAAAATTACGTCTCATACAAATATCAATGCTACTCTTTTTAAAAGATCAATTGCATTCAGTGTCATGTCTCCATCACTTTGTAGGAGATGCAGTCTCCATCAATGGGCTAGAATTTTCTCTCTTGAGACTTGTGGACTGAATGAGACCATCTGCATAGATATGTTTAGCATCTTATTTAGATGTTTTTTGGTGTGTGTTCAACTGATAATCAAGACTCAGGGCTGTTAATAGATGGTTTTCTCTTGTAAGTGAACTGTGTTTCCTATGGTGAAAAGCAAAATTCCCCATGCCAAATCTCCGAACTCTTAGGATGTTGTATACAAAAAGTGAATTGGCATGCTTAGTTTGAGTCTCTGTGATAAAATATCTAGAACATGTCAGATGCTGGCTCCCCCTGTAAATTGGAAATAGGTCATGTCACATCTTAGATAGGCATAGCAGAGTGACTTCATGATCATATTCCATTTTGGATTTATGATTATGAACCTAAACTTGAGCCCATGCATGGGGCTGCTTAAAAGTTATTTTATAAATATTCTACTCTTCTTGGCTTCTGAGTCCAGCTGTCGTGCCATGATTATCGCCTCCACGTTGGATGTTCTCCCTGCATTCCTGCTCTGTCAGGCGAAACACTTGCAACACTTTGGATGTGGCTAATTCTTATTTATTGATTTGCATGGTGCGCCATGTGCTTCTGAAAACAAGGTCACTGTATTATAATTAAATGAAGATTATTTGTCTGTTGCAAATACTTAGCAAAAGCAAAACAAAATTCAACAAACAAATGCCAAAAGTGCTTTATTATTTGGGTCACAATTATCTAATGCGTATTTATCTGTGTTCCTCAATAAGAATATTCACTTGTTTTCTTGTTTCTTGTGAACCAGAATTGTCATAATTTCTGTAACCCCAGTGCAGAATTCAAGATTCAGCCAGATGAATGGAAACCCAGCTGAGAGATGAGGGCAAAGCCTGATGAGGATGGGGCCTTTATCTGGCGAAGGGAAGGTGATGTGATCCTTTGGGTGGGAAGATATCTTTCACTCTTAGGGTATATCCTGATGTGTTTAAAGCTGTGTTGTACGTTTACAAAGCCACAAAGGGGGTCATTAATCTGATTGAATGGTTGATGGGGAGGAATTGCCATAGACTTAGGGCTTGGAAGGGGCCACTGCCATCAGAGGCCCAGGAGGAGAGCCAGGGCAAAGGGGATGCTATTTCAGGATGTCCATAGAGACAGCACACCCACAGAAGGAAACTTGTTCTAGGATTCAGGCCTGAGCTTAGCAGCAGAAAACTTCTTTCCAAAACAATAAAGAATTATACAAGTGGATTTTGTATAACTAGTGTAAGTAATAGATTCCTCTTAATATGGAACTTCAACTATTTAATTTTCCTTTAAAATAGCTGAGCCTTATCCTGTTAAGAAGAAATATATTTTAAGTATAAAAATGACTGTGGCACATTTATTTATATGTTAAACTAAATTAATGCTAATGTGCTTTATTGTTAAAATAATTATATATCTTTTAAAAAATAAGGTACATGCTTATATAGATCTATATGGGGGTGATATTAATTTATTTGTAGGGGATTTAAAAATCATTATTTTGATAGCTGGTACTAAAGTTTTTTCTAGTGACAAAACTGTTTTTGTTTAGGAGAATATTCAGGGCTAGGTGAAGTCAATGTTTATGAGAAAAATATTAAACAAATAGCTAAATATATTTGTATACCCAATGAGCAAGAATGGCTGTGGGAGAGGTGCCTGAAAGAGAGAAGATGAGAGAGAAGAATGGGAATAAGAAAGTGAATGGGTCAGGCAACATGGGGGGATGATGATGTCTACAAATGGAGGTAGCCATGGAGAAATTCCTAGTGTTAGGTTGGCTAAGAAACATTTTAAGTTATATTCAGTGGCAGCCAGCAAGGTGGCAATACCTTGCAGGCCTGGGGCAAGATTCTGTAGACTATGTATGCTCTGAATCATGTCCAGTATATGGTGCTGTTTCTCCCATAGCCAGGATCAAAGTCCAAGAATTAAGGGGGGGAAATGGGAGTGGTACCGCTCAATATTACCCCTGGTGAATCACTAGCAAAATTTTTGCTTCCTATTCTTGAGACCTGATGCTCTGCTGGCCTAGAGGTCTTAGTTCTAGAAGGAGGAATGCTTCTACTAGGAAGCACAACAGTGATTCTGTTGAACTGAAATTTAAGACTGCTGTTAGCCACTTTGGCTTCTTCATGCATTTAAGTCAACAGGCAAAGAAGGGAGGTTACTATGCTGGTGGGGGTGAGTGATTCTAGTGATCAAGAAGAAATCAGACTGCAACTCTACAATGTTGGTGAGGAAGAGGATGTCTGGAATATAGAGATCCCTTAGAGTGTCTCTTAGAATTACCATGCCTTGTGATTAAGATAATGGAAAACCACAGCACTTTAATCTAGGCAGGACTACTGATGGCCCAGACCCTTCAGTAATGAAGGTTTGGGTCATGCACCACGTAAAGAACCATGACTAGATGATAGGTGCCTGCTGAAGGCAAAGATAATACAGAATGGGTAATATAAGAAGGTAATTATAAATACCAACCATGACCAAATGATCGGTTACAGAAATAAGGACTATAATTGCAATTAGTATTTCCTCCTTATTTTGTTATGAATATATGTATATATAAAATTATATTATGCAAATATCCTTGTTTTATTTCCTGTCTTATTCCCTTATCATGTAGCACATGTTGACTTTACATCAGTATTTAAGTATTATTAATTTTATATCATAGTATTTAAATTATAAAATATCAGAACAAGAGTAGACATCACTCAAGGACCTTACCTCCTCTTCTGGGAAAGAGCTTAGCTGGCAATTTTGGTTGTATGCAGAGTAAGAGAAATTGCGATGTTGTTATTGTCTTTCTTTGGAGATTAAGTATGGCTTATGGAGATGCATGTAAGTGCCAGATTGAAAAGGGGTGAGTTTGTAACGGTTAATTTTTTTTTTTTTTTTGAGATGGAGTCCTCCTCTGTCACCCAGGCTAGAGTACAGTGGCGTAATCTCAACTCACTGCAGCCTCCACCTCCCGGATTCAAACAATTATCCTCCCTCAGCCTCCTGAGTAGCTGGGACTATAGGCACATGTCACCATGCCCAGCTAAGTTTTGTATTTTTAATAGAGACAAGGTTTAGCCATGTTAGTCAGGTGGGTCTGGAACTCCTGACCTCAGGTGATCCACCGACCTCAGCCTCCCAAAGTGCTGAGATTATAAGCATGAGCCACTGTGCCCGGACAGTGTAATGGTTAATTTTATGTCAACTTCACTGGACTAAGGAATGCCCAGACAGCTGGTAAAACATTTCTGGGTATGTCTATAAGGGTGTTTCTGGAAGAGATCAGCATTCAAATTGGTGAACTGAGTAAAGACCTGTGGCTTTCTCCAGTGGGGGTGGGTATCATCCAGTTCGTTGAGGTCCTGAATAAAACAAAAAGGCAGAGGAAGGGTGAATTTGCTCACTGCTTGGGCTAAGACATTCATCTTCTGCTGTCAGACATGACCTCCTTTTTCCTGGACTTTCAGACTTAGATCAGGACTTACAGACTTCGCCTTCTTGCTCCTAGGCTTTCAGACTCAGATCAGGATTACACTAATGGCTCCCAAGTTCTTGGGCCTTTGGATTTGGATTGAACTACACCATCAGATTTTCTGTTTTGCCATCGTACAGACAGCAGATTGTGGGACTTCTCTGCCTTCATAACTGCTTGAACTAATTTTTATAATAAATTTCCACACACACATCCCCCCTGTTGGTTTTGATTCTCTGGAGAATCCTGACTAATACAGTGTGAAGAAGTCTAATGCTCGAACTTTTATGTGTGTGGCTGTTATTTAAAGCTATTAGTAAAGCCTGGCACACACCCCAGTGCATGGTTGGGGTAAACACAGTGGCTGAATTCCCAGACAGGGGTGACAGAGAGGCGAGATCAGTGCTGCACAAGGTAAGTCTTGTGTGAGATGTGGAGTAAGTCACCTGGACCCATAGTGACTTTGAGACAAAAATCCCCTAGGTGTTTGAAGACAATTTCTGGAGAATACTGAACTTTCTCGAGGGCAGGATAAAAGGAGCTGGAGCCAATTTTATATAAATTAGAAAGGAAAGGATGGCTGGACGAGTAGATGGGTGGGTGAGTATGAAGCAGAAACACATTACTTGTTTAATTTAGAATTCCATTACTCAAGTTTTCATCCCTACAGGGCAATGGTGTAATTCTGGCCAATGTTGTCATAAAAAACTAAGGAACTTGAGGGCAGTCTGGAGAAGGCTATTAGAGGCTTTCTTGTTCAGAGGGCTCCGCGTGGACCCACTCAAATGGTCAGAGCCCACTAGATGTAAACATGAAGCCCTCTTGAGATCCAAGGAGTAAATAAACCTAACACTGAACACCTCTCGCTCTCTGCATCCCGAGGAGACAGCTTCCTTTAGTGCTCCTCTGCATCATCCCCACCTGCCAATGCCCAGAGGGAGAGAGTGAGAGTGAAATACTTTTTCATTTATCTGCCGTCATTTAAAACTCTCTCCTTCAGTTGATTTTCTCAGAAACACTTCTTTGACTTTTTAGAGGCTGAGGATGCAATTAAATGTCAATGAGTTGAATTAATTAACGTGGGTTACTATGGAATAAGGGCAGTTGTTCATTCATTTTGGTCCTACTGAGATATATAACTCCAAAACATTGATTTCAACAATTTTCCCCCCTTGGTTTTCTAGCCGCTAATCACCAAACAAGCCACTGAACTTAACTAAAATGCACACGTGAGAAATATTTCATAGGTAACCATGTGGGTTTTAATTGTACATGTCTTGATTATCCTGTGCGAGAACCATTTTATCCAAACTTTTACTAGTAAGTTCTTTGGCACTTACCTGGTACTAAGGAGAGTTAAGTCATCAAAAAGGAAACATAAATAAGTACTTGCCTTTTGATGACCTTTTGGTGATACGTTCTCTAGTTGTTTCACGTGTGTTACTCTTATACTTGAACCCTTGTCATATTCTGCTTGTGTTCTCAGAGGTACCTCACATTCTTTGGGGATGCAAAGTAGACACTGAATAAACATTTGCTGAATTGCATTCAGCTATGAAGGTAATTCTGCGATGACACGATGTATAATCTCTTAGCTTAGCTCTCGGTTTATCTGTTGTGTTGAATCTTGACTATACATGCTTGAATTCATGCATGTTATAATTTCCTTGTCAACTTTGAACTACGTGCATCTCTTGGGCAGATATTTAATAGACTGATTAGTGTAGAAATGTATAGAATAGTGTAGGTGCTAAGAACCAGGCTCCCTGGGATCAGATGCTGGCTTGCTTGCCTGAATAACCTTGGATATTTACTTACCACTCAGTGGCTCAGTTTCACAGTTTGTAAAATGGGAATAATAAAGTTCCTACCTCATAATCTTCATGGGAGAATAAAATGAATTTTTATATGCATGTGTATATATTTTTATGTGTGTGTATATTTGTATATTTTGATATGTATATATTTTTTATGTTCTTGTGTATATACATGTATATATCTTTTGATGTATGTTAATGTATGTGTGTTTATATATTTTGATATGTGTGATATGTATATACACACATAGCTCTAAGAACAGTACATGGCATGTTTAAGTATTTTAAAATTGTTTGCTATTATTGTTACTATTAAAAATGTTTAGTGTTTAATATGGTGTAAGTCAGGGCATGTCTTTTTTTTTCTCTTTTTCATTCAGGAAGCATGTTCTTATTGTTTATTTGGACAGTGAGTTGCTATAAAAAGTGGAAATATCACTATGAATTTGGGGTTTTCCCTGAGTGTTTTAGGGTGGTACTAAGTAACAGTAGCTTTTGCCCAGCCTCTGGAAGCACCCATCTGCCCAGGACCAGCGCTGCTCTTATGTTAAAAGCAGAAAGGCCTAAACTTGTCTAGGAGCTCCCCACCTGCGTTCATCATTCTTTTTCTAGCTGCAGCTCGAGTGGGCGCATTTATCCATTTTGATTAGAAGGTGAATCAATAGTCAAGCATACAGAGTCCCTCAGGCTCAGTCTTAGAGCTGCTTTCAGCTTAAGGAAAAGGAACACATTCTCCCCCCTCCTTTTGTATCAGTTCTTACTGGAATCAGATGTTGGATGAAGTGCCTTGGGGCCCTGATGAGTAACATATGAAGATTCCTGCACACCCTCCGACCTTTACATCATTTGAAGACTCCAGGTCGACTGCACGATTTGTTTGGTTGTATTGTAAATCTGAAGTGCCACATGACAGTGCCCCAGAAATGTTTTCAGGGAATGTATTATGAGGCTTCAAGGGCTGGTTACAATGATGTTGACCAAATAAAGAAATAATCAGCAGAAAACTCATGTGATGCATCATTCAACAAATTTTTATTGAGCACTTAGTATATTCCAGACCCCCCCCGATGCACCATGGGCCAAATCTATGCCTGTTTTTTATATGACCCACAAGCTAAGAATGATCTTTGTAGTTTAAAATGGATGAAAAAAAAATCAAAAGAATATTCTGTGAAATGTGAAAATTGTATACAACTCAAAATTCAGTGTCCATAAATAAAGTCTTATTGGCACCCCACCACATCCTTTTGTTTACTGCTCTCTCCGTTGCTTTCTGCCCTAAAACAGCTGGACCAAGTACCTGCTAAAAAGATGCTATAGCTTCAGAAGCATGAAACATTTACTATCGGGCCTTTTTTTTTTTTCCGAGACGGAGTCTCACTCTGTCGCTCACCTGGACTGGAGTGCAGTGGCACGATCTTGGCTCACTGCAACCTCTGCCTTCCAGGTTCAAGCGATTCTCCTGCCTCAGTCTCCTGAGTAGCTGGGATTACAGGTGCCCGCCACTATGCCCAGCTAGTTTTTTGTATTTTTAGTAGAGATGGGGTTTCACCATGTTGGCCAGGCTGGTCCGGAACTCCTGGCCTTGTGATTCGCCTGCCTCGGCCTCCCAAAGTGCTGGAATTACAGGCATGAGCCTCTGCACCTGGCCTGCTATCTGGCCTTTTAAAGAAAAGGCTTAGCATCCTCTAGCCTTCATCAACAGATTGCTTACTCTCTGCTTCTTGCTGGGCTTGGCCAATGGATAGCTGCTGCTGGAGATCAGAAGGCAAGGGAGCACAGACTTTGGGGAATTAATTCTCCAGCTGCCTTTCTTTGGGGTCTCTGTCAATTGCCTAAATTAGCTCCTGAAGGTCACAGAGCCCGCCAGGTGGTCTTTGGAATATACAACCCTTTTCTTCTTCATGTGCCAGCATCTGCTTTTCCCCTTACCCCTCTAGGCTTAGGGGTGCTAATGTCCCTCACTGTTCCTAGGCCCTGTTTACTGCGCCATCCCTATGGTTTCTCCACAGTGTGTCCCCACTTTTGTAAATAGTCCTTTTATTAAGTGAACCTCAATTTGCAAGATTTGTTTGTAATAATGTATTTCGTGCCTGGCACCTCCTAGGTAATGATACAGAAATAAATCAGAGATTAAGACAATTGAAAGAAAATGAAATATTAAATAGAACATGAAATAGGGTGATGTGCTAACAGAGGGAGTGAATGGCCAGGGAGGACTCTTGGGGAAGTGAAATTTGAATGCTGAGAAGAAAAGTGTGTGGAATCTATCTGGGGAGATGGTATTTCAGAGTGGAGAAGCACCTGGTATACAATTTTTAAGGTGCTTAGATTATAGGAAGGAAGCCTGTAGGCTAGAGGACAGTAAGTCATATAAAATGAGGAGTGAGATAAGCAGGAGCCAGTTTCCATATGGCCTGATGGGTTAGCAAAGATGAACTATTACTCAAATTCCATGTTATCACACATGTTTCTCATGTAAATCTAATGGAAAAAAGGTGTTAGTCATGCTGATTCAAATATTTTATGTGATTGTTATAATTTTTTTGTAAATTAGATGTGAGATAAGGATTTTATTATGAATGGGAATATTTAAAGAAGTATGTCATAAACGGATTTAAGAAGAATCACACTGGCTGTTTTTTGGCGGGGAATTGTTTGATGGCAAGAAAGGCTGTATAAACACTGGTAAAAGGCTGAGCTTACTGCAGTAATGAGCAGGTCTTCAACCAGAAGGTCATAGCTGAATGTTCCTATTAATTTCTGTTCTGTTATCTTCCAGTGGAACTTTGGAGGCATTATGGTACTTAGGTGTGGTATTAAGGAATGGAAGAGTTGGTAGGTGGGACCATGATGATTTGAATTCGGTTTCATTAGCCTCGTGGCATGTCTTGCTTGGTTTTTCACAGAGAAGACACTGCATTTCTTTCCTTTGTTTCTTTGGGAGATAATGTCTCATTTTCTGCATTTTTAATTCCTTATAAAGCTTTAAAAATCATAATCTAACCCTTCTTCAAGCAGCAAAGAATAAAAGCCAGTTTTTAGATAGATTTTTATATTTGATAAGAGTAAAACAGGAAAAAAAAAGAAAAAAGTGCATCTGCATAGGCAGCTTGTGATTGTGTTTTGATTGTACTAACTGCTTTTGATTGTGTTCTCTGTACTCTCTGAATTGTTTTTCTGGGTTCTTTTGGTCAGGGTGCCGTGGTTAACTTTTCTATTCTATTTTCAGTGTTTCAGCCACATTAATTTACAGGCCATGCCCCATAAAGGCTGGTATTCATTCTCCCTGTCCCCACCCTCCCCACCTGTTCTCTCTGCCCAACCCCTGCCCATCGCAAAACCCCTGCTGTTGTAGAATTAGATCCTTGCGGGGTATCTTCTGATCATCCCCAACAACCTGCAAGAGGGAGATGTTCCTTAGTTGGGATCGCATTGCAGGGTGGTCAGAATATATTTTTTAATGTTTATTGCAGTTTCAGGAGTAAATGTGCAGATTGATTTTATAGATAAAATGAATGTTGCAGAGGTTTGGTGTATAGATGATTTCATCACCCAGGTAAGAAGCAGAGTACCCAACAGGTGATTTTTCAAATCTTCACTCTCTTCCCACACTCCACCCTCAAGTAGGCCCTGTTGTCTGTTGTTCCCTGTTTTATGTCTATGTGTACTCAGTGTTTAGCTCCCCCTTTTAAATGAGAACGTGCAGTGTTTGGTTCTCCCTTTCTGTGTTCACTTAGTATAATGGCGTCCAGATCCATCCATGTTGCTGCAAAGGACGTGATCTTTCTTTTTTATGACTATATAATATTCCATGGTGTATATGTACCACATTTTCTTTATCTCATCTACCATTGATGGGCATTTGGGTGATTCATTGTGTAAATCACTTTACTAGTGTGAATAGTGTTGAAATGAACATACACGTGCATGTGTTTTTATGGTGGAATGATTTATATTCCTTTGGGTAGATACCCAATAATGAGGTTGCTGGGTTGAGTGGTAGTTCTGTTTTACATTCTTTGATAAATCACCAAACTGATTGCCACAGTGGCTGAACTAATTTGCATTCCTACCAGCAGTGTGTAATCATTCCCTCTTCTCTGCAAGCTTGCTAGCATCTGTTATTTTTTGACTTTTTAATAGTAGCCACAGTGAAATGGTATCTCATTGTATTTTGATGTGCATTTCTAGAATGATTAGTGATGAGCATTTTTCATATGCTTGTTGGCCACATGTATGTCTTCTTTTGAAAAGTGTCTGTTCATATCCTTTGTCCACTTTTTAATGGGTTTGTTTGGTCTTTTGCTTGTTAATTTTTTAAAGTTCCTTATTCATTCTGGATATTAGACCTTTGTCAGATGCATAGTTTGCGAATATTTTCTCCTATCCTGTAACTTGTCTATTTACTTTGTTGTTAGTTTCTTTTGCTGTGCAGAAGTTCTTTGGTTTAATTAGGTCCCATTTGTCAATTTTTGTGTTTGTTGCAATTAGTTTTAGAGTCTTCATCATAAAGTTTTTGCCAGGGCCTATACCTAGGATGGTATTTCCTAGTTTTTTTTTTTTTTAATAGTTTTAGGTTTTGTGTTTAAGTCTTTAATCCATCTTGAATTGATTTTTGTATATGGTATAAGGAAGTCATCCAGTTTTAATCTTCTGCTTATGGTTAGCCAATTATCTCAGCCAGGGGTGTCAGAATATTTTGTCACTTGTCTTTCTTCCCCTCTTCCATGTGGCTTTGGCATATCCATGTAAGAGATTTTGCCCCTTCTCAGTTGTCGGCCTTGTGCTGCTTGGATGTACAGTGTGAGCCCAGTAATGATCCTTCTTAGATACCTTGGTGAATTTCACAAGACTCTTCAACTACCTGTTTTTGTCTACTTAGTGTTTTCTTTTCTGTCAACTTCTACATTTCACTTAATTTTGCCTGTTTCCTATGGTATATGTGGTAAGCCTTTTGGTAAGGGCTGCACATAGTGTAAGACAGAACCGTAAGCATAATTTATTCATTTATTTTGCAAATATTTATTGGATGCTTCATATGCAGCAGGCCTGGTGCTAGCGATTGAAAAGTCTTTGCCCTCAAGGAGCACAGAATGCCATGGAGGAGCGGGGCATCCAAGCTAATACTTGTAATTAAATATGGTAATTATAATAGAAAGATGATGATGATTATAGAGGCAGTAAAATGTTGTGGTTGACAGCCCAGATTCTGGAGCCAGAGGGCCTTCATTCAAATCCCAGCATCACCCATACCACTAGTTATCTCTGTGTTCCTAGGCAAAGTACTTGAAGTTGGTGTACCTGATATTCCCTACCAGGAAAAAGGAGATAATATAAGGATTAAGTGGGTTAATAAAGTAACACAACTAGAAGAACACCTGACATATGGCTAAATGATCATTATCTATTGTTATTAATAGCTCCTTCTAATCCTGACAGGATTAAACTTTGCAAGAGAGGATAGAATTTAATTTGGGATAGTTGCCACTTGGAATCTGGAGATTTTTTAATAAGCCAATTTCTGGCTATTGGGATTACACAGGAACTAAAAATTTGGGATTGAACCCTTAAAAATACTTTCACAATATTTCCCCTTGCATTTATGTGTTAAACTCAAACCCTCTCTATCTGGTTTGCTGTGTTGCAACAAGAAGAAATGAATCTTTCCTGTTTACTAATGGAGCCCGTTGCACTGATTCTAGGGAACGTTTTTCATCTTGTAATCCTGTACTTCAGTGCCAACCTCTTTTTAAATTAGCTGTCTTCTCTGTGGGCATTCTAAGGAAATAGGTGACTGCAAAGGCAAAATATTGGTTTTAATTCCCATTTTTTTAGTATTGCACCTTCTAAGTGACACATGCACAGGCAGAGCCTTCAGAAATTCCTTTATGTATTAAGTATAGAAAACAAGCATCAGGAGCCTAAACTTCAGCAACCTTCCTGCCTGTCAGTAATCCAATTTTCCAAATGTTTTTCTGAAGTCATTACTCCTGTCGAGCTCTTGTTACCATATCCTTTTCCTTGGCATCTTGAAGGATTGAGTCTGAGACACCTTTGAATCGTCATTAATTAGCACGTATTAGCTGCTCAATCGTTGTTCATTGAATAAACAGATGAATAAATTATTCTAGTGTCTGGTTCTGTCATATATGTCTAGCAACTACCTATCTAGAGAACTTACTTTGCTCTTTCCTTTTTTTCCTTCTGCTGCTTATTTGTAGATTAGAAACTAAAATGCTTTATCCCCTGGTAGGACTTCTGAATCCACTTGTGAACTTTGGCATTGCATACTCGCATAGAAGCATCTAAATGGAAAGATTGGCACTGAAATTCAGCCTGTGCTCTGCTCGCCAAACCCTGTGCCCTGACAAGGGGCTCCATCTAATCAGAGGATTGGGGTTTTCTCTCCTACAGACAGGCACCTTGTACTATCTCCTTTGCCCAGAGAGGGCACCTTTATCTAATATTTATATAAGTGATCATATAGCTTAGTAGTGGCCATGGCAGTAAATTCAGAATTCATTGCTATGTTCTATGATTCCTGAAAGCAGAAAAGGACTAGAATGGGTAAATAATATCCTCTTTCACTGAGCTTATTTCTCAAATTAGATCTGTCATAGTATGAAAACCAGCTGCTGCTTCTTCTGTCACTCAAGTCTGTGATCACCACACTTCAGAACAGTTTGCTGTTATTTTCAGGTAGTTTCATAATCATATGGATAACTCATTAACAGTCTTTCCTCTCTACCAGAATATTAACTTTAAAAGCATCTCCTACTAATGATAAATTTTTAGCACCATCTGTATGTAGGTGAGCTGGAAGAAATTTAAAAGGAAAAGCCCCACAAAATCCCTAATTGCCCTCTTAGCCAAGATTTTTCAATTCATGCTCCCATTGAATCTGTTGCAGGAACTGCTAACGATTAGAAAAATGAATAGTTTATGTCTTTTCCCTGTGCATATTCCGTTGGCTCTGCTAATGACTAATGAAGGGGCTGGAAAGCAGGGGGCACAAATCAGCCAACTCCTCATTGAGCTCCTGCTGGGATGTGACTAGTACAAAAATTGAACAGAACTGGGCCCAGCTTTCATGGAGTGTGAGTCTAGCCCACAGGCCAACAGTTTCATGCAACTAACCTTGCTTGTCTCTGAGCTGGTGGTTTGATTTTTAAATGTGTCCTTGTATTCCACACCCCCACGTTAAAAAACAAAAACAAAAACAAAAACAAAACAAAACAAAACTGATGGATTATAGGGTTCAAGTGGTTAGCTGTAATGAAAGAAGGAGGCTAGTGGGATAAAAGAAAATGTGATGAGGATGGACAAATGAAGACTAGTTTGCTCTAAAGGGAGCAGAACCCAACCCCATACACCAAGATGTTTCTAGGCATCCAGTGTTTTCAAAGGAAACTGGAAAAATTTACTTTTTGATGTGAAATCTAACATTTAAAAAATGTTGGCTTAAGCTCTTTCAAATCAATATGGGACAAATAAAGCATTGCTAAGAACAAACCATGTCTAACCCCTGGAGAAGGAGGAGGTCAGTTCAGTCAGGGATATCCAGGGAAATAGAACCAATAGGAGATCTAGCTGTCTATCCACCTATTTATCCATGTATAGATAGACATATAGAAATATATATACACATATATATAGGTATACATATCGAAACTATAAACAACACTGGGGCCAAGGGCACTGAACCCTTGCAGAGTCAAAAATCTTCTTATAACGTTTGACTCCCCCCAAAACTTAAGTAATAGCCTACTGTTGACCACAAGCCTTACTGATAATATAAACAGCTGATTAACACATATTTTATATGTCATATGTATAATATACTCTATTCTTAAAATAAGCTAGAGAAGAGCACATGCTATTAAGACATTTTGAGAGAAAGTATATTTACTGTTCATTAAATAGTAGTGGATTATCATAAAGCTCTTCATCCTTGTTGTCTTCATATTGAGTAGGCTGAGGAGGGAGGGGAGGAATTGGTCTTGCTGTCTCGGGGGTGGCAGAGGTGGGAGGCAGGTGCACTCTGTGTAACTTTTAATTGAAAAACATCCTTATATAAGTGGATCTGTGCAGTTCAAACCCATGTTATTCAATTATATATATGTATATAATATATAAAAAATAAAATGTAATATATAAATATATATAATTTATAAATAAATATTTACATATTTTTAAATATAAAACTTTAAAATATATGTGTATTTAGTTTAGAAATATATATATATATATATAAAATTAATGAGATTTAGTGTAATAAATTAGTTCATGTTTTTGGAGCTGGCAAATCTAAAACCTGTAGGGCAGGCCTGCAGGCTAGAAACTCAGGAAGTAGTTGACGCTAGAGTCTTGAGGCAGATTTTTTTCTCTTTTCTGGGAAGCCTCTCTTTGCTTATAAGGACTTCAGCTTATTAGATGAGACCACCAACATTATCGAGGGTAATTTCCTTTATAGTCAACTGATCATAGATCAGTTAATCACATCTCCAGAATACCTTTCCAGCAATATCTAGATTAGTGTTTGATTCAAGAACTGGGTACTGTAATCCAGCCAAGTTGACATGTCACACCCAGGATTTGGGGAAGATGCTTCCAGGATGATGCCATATCGAACACTTAGCACAGGGCCCCAAACACTCCGTAAATATTGCATTTGAATACAATCAATTCTTACATCAGCCAGAGGATGAATTATCTGGAAGTGAATAACATTTAAAGCTTCAAGGCTATATTACCCAGGCATCTTCAGGTAAACAGAACCAATAGGAGATATATGTAGAGAGAGAGAGGGAGAAGGAGAGTTATTATAAGGAATTAGCGCACACCATTTGTGGAAGCTAAGTCCTATGATCTTCCTTCTGCATGACGGAGACCCAAGAAAGTCCATGGTATAATTTGAAGACCTAGAGAGCCTGACAGTCAAAGGCACAGATTTCAGTCTAAGACTGAAAACCTGAGAACACTTGGGCAAAAGGAGGGTGAATCCACCCCTTCTCCATCTTTTTGTTTTACTTAGGCCTTCTGTGGATTGGATGTTGCCTATCCACAGTGGGGAGGGCAGTCTATTTTACTAAGTCCACAAATTCAAATGCTAATCTCTTCCCAAAACATCTTCACAGACACACCTAGAAGTCATGTTCATGAGTTATCTGGGCAACCCATGGCCCAGTCAAGTTAACACATAAAGTTAACCATCAGAAGGGCCTCTCACTCATACAGGATCCTTCCAAAGTGCTGTACCTAATTTTGTGTTCATAATATTGGATCATTTATCTTGGTCGTCCTCCACTGTGTAAGCGTCAGACCCCTCCACACCTGCCTCTGTCTCAGTCAGCTCTGCCACTGTGTCTGTGTGCCCTCCAGCCAGTCCCTCTCTGTTTGCAAACCTCAGTTTCTCCATTTGTAAATTGGTGAAGATAATTCCAACCATCTTCTGGGGTTCTTTGAGGGTTACGAGAAGATGCTATAAACTTATGAACATATAAAAAAGTCTAAATGCTTTATCCTAGTTTCTGCTTCTCAAAAGTGTTCTAGTATTAGTATTTTATCAGCTAAAAAAGCAGCATCAACTTCTTGTACTCAATAAAATAGGTAATTTAAAGTGAGGATATACAATTTCCCACTCCCAAGGGACATAAAGAACAATTTTCATTTTCAATAACTAGTTTTCCAAGTGCTTTATATTAAAAATGTAGACATCACCTAGCAAGTGGAATGCAATTAGGGCCCTCCATTGGGCGTTGCCTGGGGGCTGGCACTGTGCAGAGGGTCTCACACACATGATTATTCAACCTCCTTCTCACTGTAGCAGTGAGACAGATGTCACCATCCCCATTTTCCAGAATGGAGCAACTGAAATCCAGAGAGGTTACATTTGACTTGCCCAATATCAAGTTAAGCAGCAGAGCTGAGATTCAAACCCTGCGGTATGCTGCTCTGTTAGCTGGGGATCTGGAGGCAGAGGGGTAAAGGAGAGCAGGTGCTTGGAGTGGTGAGGATAACATTTGCTTATGGTAGCTATTCAACCAAGTAAAATCGGGTCCTAAGCACTGGCTTAAGAAATGAAGTCCTCTGCTGCCTCTCAGGGAGCCACTTCAGGGCTTCTTTGTGTAGGCTGTGCACTGCCCAAGGCTCCTGATCCTGGGCAAGTGGGGTCTGAAATCTCACATATGCTTCAGTGCTATACTGAGACTACCGAAGTACTGCAGTAGCCTAGAGGGATGCCATTTTCTCCTGCACATGTCACTGTGTAGAGCTGACGGCTCTGGCCAGCCTTGAGTATCTTCTCTGCCTTTCTATGAGTCCTTCATTCACTGTTATTTAAAAGCTTTCCTTATTCCTTTCTAAGCATTTGAATCTTGCCAATCTTGCTATGGATCATCTCCTTTGCACAAATTCTCCTGAATTCTTAGGTCTGCTGTGCTGGTGCTGTGATCTTAAGTCCTTCTCAGCTCCACTTCATTCATAGATTCACTCATTCGTCAACAAACTTTTTTTAGAGACAGAGCCTCACTCCATCACCCAGGCTGGAGTTCAGTGTTGCGATCATAGCTCATTGTAACCTCAGACTCCTGGGCTCAAGTTATCCTCCTGTGTTGGCCTCCCAAAGTGCTGGGATTACAGGCATGAGCCACTGTGCCTGGCCAACAAACATTTATTATAGTATGTATTAGGGTTCTCTAGAGGGATAGAACTAATATATATTATATAATAAATTATTATATATTATATATGTAATATTTTTATATGTAATAAAAATATTTTATTATATATAATAAAATATTATATATAATATAATATACATTATATATTATATTATATATATTAGTTCTGTCCCTCTCTATATAAAATATGTAATGTATAAAATATATAGAATATATGTTACATAATATATAATATATATTAGATAATATATATTACATAATATATCATATGTATTAGATAATGTATATTACATAATATATAATATATATTAGATAATATATATTTCATAATACTTAATAAACTCCCCTAATATATATATTATATATAATCTAATATTTATATTATCTAATATATATCATATATTATCTAATATATATTACATAATATATAATATATGTATATTACATAATATATTATATATTAGATTATATATTACATAATATATATTACATATTATATAATATATATTAGATAATATATATTAGATAATATATATTACATATTATATAATATATATTAGATAATATATATTGATAATATATATCACATATTAGATAATATATATTACATATGTAATATATATTATCTAATATGTGATATATATTAGATAATATAAATATTAGATTATATATATAATATATATATTAGGGGAGTTTATTAAGTATTTACTCACATGATCATAAGGTCCCATAATAGGCCATCTGCAAGCTGAGGAGCAAGGAGAGCCAGTCCAAGTTTCTTAGTCTTAGCCAGTTCTTAGTCTCTGAAACTAAAAACTTGGAATCCAATGTTTGAGGGTAGGAAGAGCACGGGAGAAAGATATAGGCTGGGAGGCTAGGCCAGTCTAGTCTTTTCACATTTTTCTGCCTGCTTTATATTCTAGTTGTGCTGGTAGCTGATTACATGATGCCCACCCAGATTAAGAGTGGGTCTGGCATCCTTCAATCCAATCAAGTTGACACTCAATATTAACTGTCACATAGTATGTGTCTTGTACTGTTCTAGATGTTGGAATTAGAATAGAGGTAAACTCAGATGTATGTGGGAAAGGCTCTTTGCAATCAAAAAGTTCAAATTTGTGGAGGGAAAATAATTATAAAAAATTGTTATAATAAATGTGTATTGCATGTTTACTATGTGCTTGTTTTGTTCTAAGTGCTTTGCTTACATTCATTCATTTGATCCTTCCAGTAATCTTGTGAAGGTTGGTATGACCACTATCCCCAATTTATATTAGATTGAACCATGTGAAATTGCCATTGCCTTTGATATAGGTCAAAGCAGTTGTAGGATAGCAGTTTAATATGGTTTGGCTTAAGAGACTTGGAACCCTACGTACAGTTACATCATTTGCCCAAGCCATTCCCATAGTAAGTGATGGAGCTAGGTTGAATCCAGGTAGTCTGACTCCAGAGCACACATACCTGATCCCACATAGGCTAAGCTGCCTGATAATTGGAGTGTTGGTGCTCAGAGGTGGGAGTAGCTGCTTGCTTTGCCTGAAGAAATCATAGAAAGCTTTCCTACAGCGGCATGTGGGCTCTTACCATTCTGTGACTTCATGCTCTGTGTCTACCACTATATTCTAGGTTTATTAAGGGCAGAAGGAACCCTGTTATTTACTCATCACCTACATCATGGCACCTGGTCCAGCACTTTGAATTTAGGAAGAATTCTATAAAAAATATCTGTTTACTATTACTGTCAGTGTGTCTTCACTTTCTGAGAGACAAAATGTGAAGAAAGAAGAGTGCAGGGTTGAGCCTGAGAATTCGGGGCTTAGGAAGACGGAAAGAAAAAAATCACAAAGTATCTGAAATAAAGATGATGAAAAGTTCCTCTAAGTCAACAGTAATTAATAGTAATAAATAATTCATAATATTATAATAAACTTTTTAGTTTAGTTCCTGGATAGGTGAGCACTGGCTATTCAATGAAAAACAAGGGAATTTGATTTGTAAAGAAATAAATTTTTACAAGGGAGCTTCCTGCTTTCTAATCTGTCTGTTCTAGACTAACTTTGTCACATCAATGCTTAATGCTTGATTTCTTTATAATACAAGGGTTATCCTCATAGAAATCTCAAAAGGGTTCAGTGTCTTAAATGTATTACTCTATGTTAGGACTGAGAAGCTATAGTTTTTTATTTTGTTTTGAGACAGAGGTAGAGATTAGAGCAGAGAAAAAAGATGTAAACACATTTCCATAGACTGACTTTAATTGTGGCAGAAGCCCCTTAAGTCACGCTTAATGATTGTTTTCTCCAAGGAGAGCATTCTTGTGCGCATCCAATGTTGACTCCATTGATAATATGTACATAGTCTCATTCTAACATAATCTAAATCTGCTAATTATGGAGTGGTTTGTGTTGGTAACCAGATTCTGTACTTTTGCACTTTTGCCTTCTAGCTATTGCTACTTTTTTTTTTTTTTTTTCCCCAACCATGGGAGCACAAAGAAATGACTGAAACTTTCTGTAAAATTTATGAGCTGGTCTTATTTTTATGATAAAAGATTTGCTCTTCAATACACCCTCTGGTAAATTTAAAATTTTATTCAAATTAGGTTAAATCACAGCAGACAACTAAGAAGCATATTGTTATTCACCTTAAATTCAATTCTAAGCAACTCACTGAGGCTTATAAAGTCCTCAAAACTGTAATATGCAAACCTTGAAATACCCCATTCAGTGGTCAAAATGCCACCTATATGTGGTTCTCAAGTAGAGGAGGGGGAATTTTGCCCTCCTTGGGGACAGTTTTGTTGTCACAATTGTAGAGAAGGAGACTGCCAATGGTATCTAGTGAGTAGGGGCCAGGGATGCTGCTCACAAACACGATGCACAGGACAGGCCCCAACAACAAAGAATCATCCCAGCAAATGCCAATAGTGCAGAGGCTGAGAAACCCTGAACTACATAAATCTAAAACTGATTTTAGATGCATATATCAGGATTTAACATTTAACTAATGGAAGAGTATCAGATAAATATCTAGATAACTTGCTTTTGATAATTGTGTGCAAAAATGAAAACGTGATCTCATTATTTGTAGTAACTCACAAATATAACTTATTTGTTTGAAAGCCTATTCGCATCTTTGTCCCAGCTTTTTTAATCTAAAGAATTTGAATTCAATTCTTAAAATTATGTGGGCCATGAGCAAATGATGAACTAGGACTAAAGAGTTTTATAAAGTATGTATTTATTTTTTCCTTAGCCAATAATTTGTCTTAATTTTTAAGACCCTTATTAATTTCTGAGCAACCTCTCTTTTCTGGGCAAGAGACATTTGGGGTCGGTATCCACCTTTGGTTTAAACCTCTTTCTTAGGTTTCTTCTCAGACTCCACTGTCTTGTCTAGCAGCATGAGCTCTCTCACATCTTTATCATGGCTGTTGTTTTCTATGTACCAACAGATATGTTTACTGGAAGCGTCTTCCTCTTCTTTCACTAGGTAATGCATAAAATCTGCAGCGTCCTAATGCACCGTGTGCTTATGGTGCAGTTTGGCATGGCCTTCCTTGCTCTTGCTTTGTGAATTGTAAAGAGGGGGTCATGTGGACTGCCCCCGTTTGCAGCTCTGTCTAGAGCCCGCCCCCCACCTAGGTTCTTCCACAGCTTGCATCTAGATGGATGAGTGCACAGGCACCATCACTGCTCTGCATCTCACATACTTCTAAAAGGTTTTGTCCTTTACAGATCTTGTCCAAGCCACGCAGGCTCAGAAACTGTGGGGTGGCAGCCAGTCAGTACATGTGCTGTAGTGTAGTCTCTCAGGCCATCCCACACACTGTATTTTGGAAATTGTCAAGTTAAACGGGAACAACTGTCACGACCTCTTTAATAGGCATCTGATAAGTCCATCTGCTAATAAAATGGGCTAGCCATTATCTGGTATTTGAATGTGCTCCAGTTGTCCCTATCCTTCATTATTAAGAATTTCCAAACATAGATATAGAGCCATCAATACTACCTTCTCATGTTTGCCTGTATTTCAGTTGGTATCTGTCGTTGGGAACCTTACTATTGTCAACTTTACCAAACCCTACTTGGCTTGCTGAGAAGAGACCTCTGGCTTGGCACAGATCCTTAATGTTTACTTTCCTTTAGAATTTACAAGGCATACATGTTTATTTTATATAAAGATTGGAAAATATAGAAAAGTATAAAGAAAAAAGTGCTTATAATTTTACTATTTACCGTTAAAATTTCAGGTACTTTGCTTTACATGTATCTGCATAAATGGATATGAATGTTTTTAACAAAATAAGAATCATACTATTATTAAGCCTATTTGACTTAGAATATAACAATCATTTACCCAAATACTTATGAATCTTGAGTAACATTTTAAATGCGCAGTATTTTAACAGATAGCTGCACCATAACATATGTGTATAAATATTTATTTCTTTACTGGTTGCTTTTGTTCAATGTTTACATTTGTTCCACTCTTTTCACTGTGACAGTCACCTGCAAATGTGCACATTTCTGGTTGTTAACCTCAGAGGGTAAAGTCCTAAACATGGAATTAGTTGGTAAAAGACTGTGAACATTTTTAAGAGATTTGATATATGTTAGCAAACACCCTCCAAAAGATGTTTGCCACTTATTTAATTTTCTTATTCTGAATTAGCTAAAACTTTCAGCACTCACCATTGATTTTTCTATCTTTCTTTCAGTAGGGATTTTTCTACTCTTTCACCATTAAGGATATTTTATAATGAAAGTGTCTGCTATTCCATTTTTTAAAAGTATTTTCATGTTTTAATTAGGAATGGATGTTGGATTTTATCAAATGCCTTTTGGGCATCTATCTATGTTATCAAATAATTTCTATCATCTGATCTATCAACATGAGGGATTATGTAAATGTGTTTCCTCACAGTCATCTTTGCCTTCCTTGCCCTTTAGGTTTTCCTGGACTCTCCTCCTATGAGGTGAGCAGGCCTTCTGTGTGGGAAAGGAGGTTATGGAAAAGTTCTGTTGCTCATGGACTGTCAGATACGGCTATACACATTGTCCTTTCACTCTCAGCTTTTCCTGAAGCTGTATGTATATAGTTTCAATAATGTTGCCTGGGAAGTTGTTTCCCATCTGAGGAGTGCTGCAGCCTCCAAGGCTGTTGATCTGAGACAGGATAACTTGATTCCAGGTAGGATTTCCTATCTTTCTCAGTACTCTTACATGCCATTTTCTCACCAGAACCTTAAACTCGAGGGAGACTGATGAGGCATTTTAGCATTTCCTCTCATACCAGTTTTACTGCACTGCTTTCTCAGGAGCGGAAGTTATTGTCAAATTTTGATATCTTCTTTTAGCTTAAAATGAATCACGTATGGAAAATACAATTTGAAGTTTACAATGGAAATTTGGAACCATTGCCTGATTTAAGTGTTGAGGTACTCATCTTCATCACTGCTTAGAAGATTAATTTTATAAGCCTAAACTTATAGCGTGGTATACTCTAGTACACTTGGATACATCTTTCTAAAAGGAAGACAAAAAGACACACATTTAATGTACAGTCTTAACCATGTGATGGATAACAAAAAAGTGCTCTATTAAAATATTTCTGTTTTTAGTTTCAAGAATTAACTGATGTAAAAATAATTTAAAATTGTAACATAGCTGAATAGATCCATGGGTATAATGGAAATGAATGTGGCATCATTCTAAGTGTGTGGCATTAGCTAATAAATTTTAATTTTAGCTCCTCCAATTATCTCAGTCACTATCTAAGGCTGGAAACTAGGTTAAATATTACATGATTCATCTTCTCAAAAGGGAAGAAAGGATAATGTTTTAAGACCCCTTTTTTGAGAGCTTTCTGCATACTAGCCACTGTGCAATAGTGCAATTTAGTTCACATTCATGGTGCAAATTTGGTGTTCACGATGAAATATGCCCAAGCTTTTCGATGGTTTTACACTTCTCCATAAATCTATCAAAATAAACATGGGAAATCTTGTGAATTTATTTAATGAACTTCTAGACATGTGTTCCTTTGCAGTGGAAAAAATATAATTTGAAACCTTACGATGTGTTAAACACAGGAGGCCCACATCACTGTGATTTAATGAAAAACAAATTTAAGTTGAACAACTCTAGAATATATAGGGCTGGGGAAGTTATCAAACAACGCATTATCTGTGAAAAAAAGTCTTTATAGATAGAAGGGAAAACAGACAACTAGATGTTGACAGTGAATGCCAAGTTTCAACAGTTAGCTTTACTAAAGCCATTTATTTGCAGCGATTCTCAGTGGGGTTGATCACACTTCTAATAATGCTTGTGAATCATATTTCAGAGCTACTCTAAACATGAGAGAATCATTCACAAGGTACAATTTTAACTCATAAGCTTAAAGTGATATAATAATGGATGGATAACTTCATTTTAAAAGATTTGAAAAAAGGATATTTTGATTGAAATATAACCAGTGCCTGTCTCAAGTTTTTGTAAGGCGGCAATCTCACCTAATTGTATCATCCTGAGTGTGATAGTATGGAAATTGCAGATTGAATGTGGACCTATTTTTCTGTATTCAATGAATATATTGCTGTAAAGCTATATGTAAATCACATTTAAACATCAATCAAATCATTTTAGATATATTAGAGGATCTCTCTATGAGAAAAAATCCATTTGGGAAAGATTTCATAGACTGATGTGTCATCTCCTAGTTTGTAGTATTTAAATATGGATTTTCTCAGACTTGTTTAAAGTGTGCATTGTAGTTAATCATCCGGACATCCTGACTTGACTTAGCTATGTGGTTATTGCACATTTTTGGAGAGGATGAGATATAAACGCAAAATGGTATGTGAAGTTAACAACTAAGAGAGGGACCTCCAGATTCCTGCATATGTATTTTTTGTTTGAATCTTATTTTTTCAAGGTTACATATAGATAATTTTGAAAATTATATAGTTCTATAAGATTCACAATGATCTACTGTAGTCCTCTTTCTCCCTTTCTACTCAGCTCAATTCTTTCCTCCCAGAGTCAACAATTTCTAATGTTTAGAGCTATTTCTCTTGAGTTTTACCTTAATCTTTCCAAAAAACAAACTTGTACCATCATTTCTTGATTTGATTCTGAGTTTCATTTCTTTTCTTTTCTTAGTTTCTTTTGCTTTTACTATACACCATGACACTCAATGTTTTTGAGTGTTAGACGTTAACTATTGGCATTCTTTGAAAGGGAAAGGCTAGGCTAAGGCTAGGTTCTTTCCTTCACCACAAGTGAAACAGATTCTACCTACCTCTCCTTTAGAGGTGTATAATAGTGTTTGTAAGAATCAATGTTTAGTTTTACAATATTTGATTATGCAAATGTGATGGGATATTAAATTGTTTCATCCAAGAAACCAAGTAACAAAACACAATTTCAAAGTGAGGCGGAAGACTAAAATGAGTGACCAAGAACTAGTTGCTTGTACATGATAGGGAAGGAGAGTTTGCTGTGCTGGAAGCATTATTGAGGTAAATTAAAGATCCAGTTAAATGGAATGATATACCCAGAGCTTGTTGGGGCAAGCTGGGTATATCCTTTGAACATATGTGAATCCCAGTAGGGAGGGCTAGCCTGGAGCCCTTGTTACTTTGGCCCAAGAAGATGACCTTGGGTGTGTGTATGTGACTGTGTATGCGGGGTGGTTAGGCAGGGCGACAATGTAGAGGGAGTCTGTGTTGAGAGGTAGAAGGTTAGAAAGAGTCTGGGGGATCTAATTGCTTTGTTATAGAGACTTTTAGTCATTCTTCTTGTTTTCTGCTTTCCCCCCGTATTTCATAGGTATCTATTGCTCCCCAAACCTGGATCCTTCTGGGGCTTGCAGTACAAATACTTTTAGAAAAGCACTTCCCCACTGCTGACATACTTCCCCTGGTCTGCTGATTCACATGCTCGCCAGCCGTCAAAATTAACTGTTTCTTCCTCCTCTTCTTTGTCTTTTTTTGCCCTAAAAAATTAATCTCTATTGTTGTGATTGGTGGAGTTGTGAGTCAGAGTTGTAGTAGACATATGTGTTCAATCTATAACATTTACCTGGAGCTTTAAAATTTATTCTTACATAAAGGTGTATAAAAGGAGTATGCCCATAGGATAAGAAGGTGAATAATTAGATACTTATTTTGAGGAAAAGGAAATATTTGAATATTGTACCTTTTTGTGTGTTCCTGATCTTGATCAGCTGTTTTGTCCGCTTGAAGACGGCAGGGAGGTGACATGGTCATAGTGGGTAACCATACTCCTCAAGACAGTGCTGTCTGGGACAGCAGCCACTATGGAGCTGCACCACACACATATTCTACTTATACAGAGTCAGCTGCACCAATTCTAAAGATAAGGGCTTACAAAGTATATCTCTTTGCCCTGTCAGGCTCCATATTTCCTGTCCCTCAAAGCTTTCTTAAAAAATAAAACATATGAAAAAAACCTAGAAGAATCAATTCTTAGCTTTAGTGCTTTTAAGGACTCAGTGATAGAAATATAAATTTAAAAATTATTCAAGGGTCACTTTGTATATGCTTAATTTTGCCTTAAAATCTGATTTTAGATTCCCAATTCTTGTGTCAGATGAGAGTCTGCTGTAGTCATTCTACTTCACTGTACAGAACCCAAATATGGAATGTATGCTTATTCCTGTGACTGTGTGGTATCATGGGAAAGTCTGAGTCTTTTAATTTATACGACCTTGGGTTTAGATTCTACCTTTTCCATAGTGGACATATTACTTTACTTAACTTTCCTGAATCGTTGGTTTTCTTGCCTGCTTGCAGTTTTCAAGTGGTTGCAGTTATAAATACTTAATGGGCTTATTTTTAAGAGTTAATATTAGACAATATTTCTGGCACGATGAAGACTGCTGTGTATACAGTAAATGGCTAAAAGATTAATTTCCTTGTTGACCTCACAGCTGATAATTCACTCACTATTTTTCATGAATCAGGTATCTGATTATTTTAAGGATGTTGGTGTAGGCCCAAGAATATGTACTCACATTTATTGAGTACTTACTACCTCGTATTATTCTATGTTCTTTACTGATTAATGACATATTTAACTCAAATTTGAATTTTTAATTCTCAAAAACTCTGTGAGTTAGCTACAGTTTCCATTTATATTTAATAGATATGTAAACTGAGGTCCATAGAGATTAAATAGTTTACCCAAGGTCACAGAACTGCCAACTGGTCGAGCTGGAATTTGAACCCAGAATAATGATAGCATTTGCCAGCATGATTAGCAGAAAAGATAAACTCTACTTTTTTCTTTGGCCTTCTGGAAAATTCATATTAGCTCTTGTGTTTAATGTAAAATCATAGGAAATTTTTTCTATAAGGGAATAATATGAAATGTATACTAGGTTGGTACAAAAGTAATTGCAGCTTTTGCAATTAAAAGTAATAGCAAAAACTGTAATTACATTTGCCTCAACCTAATAGATTACATTTTTTTTGGTTATATATTGAGGAAACCTTACTCAAAACTAGTTTAGGCAACAAAGGAGATTTATTTGGAATTCAAAGAATGGTTAACTTACAAAACTGTAGAAAGAATACAGGCGGGCTCAGGAACAGCTAGTGCCAGAGAATTGAACCCCAACAGGACTTTCTTTCCATGTTTCATCTGTGCCTTTCTGTGCCTGTTGACTCCTCCCTTTCTTATTGTAGACAGGCTTTCTAGTTAGTGCAAAAAGCATAGCTGCTGACCACCTAAGTGTAGCATTTTATATGACTTAAGCCAAGTGAGAGGGCTCACTTTCCTTCTCAGATTCAGGTTGTAAAACCCCTGGGAAGAACTGAGTCAGAGCCTCATCCTTGGAACACTTAACTGTAGTCTGAGAGTACAGTCATAAAGAATATGGCTTCTCTTGAGGCAGCCTTGTAGGCTTGGGATTATGGAGGGTGAGGGCAGCTAAATCAGTCAGGAATACTTTGGCTGCAAGTAAGAAAGAGTTAATTAATGGTGGCTTGGCCTAAAGGGACATTTATGATTCACTTATTTACCATTATAACAAAAAATCTGAAGTTAGGGTTGAACCGTTATATCAGTGATATTATTAAGAACCTTATAATGTTCTATTTTTTTCACACTGTCTTCCCTATATAGGCTTTTCTTATTTCTGCTTGTTATCTCTTCATCACAAGGTGGCTGCCAGAGGTCCGAACATCATGTACACATTCAAGGCAAGTAGAGAGAAAGTGCATGCTTAAGCAAAGTTTCTTCTTTCTTCAGTCTCTCTTATTACCTTTCTTAGGAGCCCACAGCAGACTTCCCTTTTTGACTCATCAGTCAAAATGGAGCTGTGTGACTGTCTCTACCTTTGAGGGAGTCTAGAAAAACCAGCAACTCGCTTATTAGCCTGTGTTGTAAGAAGCAGTAACTGAGTAGGGGTTAGGAATGGCTATTGCTTTAGCCAATCAACAATGTCTGCCACAGTAGGTGAAGAGGTGGACACAATTGTCAGTTGCCATGAGGGCGGGAAGGATGGATATTAGACAGACAGTCTCATAGATATACACTACATGACAGAAAAGTCATGAGCATAGACCTCAGCAACTTTCAACTATCTTCAAGAGAGCAGACCCAGCCAATTGTATTCTTTGTTTGTCTCCCAAATAGGACTTGGGCCTTTCTGCCTTCTGGTTCTGCTCATGTGATGTCCCCTCAAACTCTTTTTTCTTCTCTAGAGCTTCCAGACCTTGTAACCTTATTTCAAGGCTCACCTCGATCTGCCAAGCTCACAGATGGAATCTCTTCCCTTTGAATTCCAACCACTGCTTGATCACACAATCCACAAGTTATGTAATGTACTACCTGATGACAATTTACATTTTGCTCTTTTATCCTGTAACTTAGCTTTTGACACCAAGGTGTCTGATGATCTCAATTAGATTGTAGATATTTTTATTTATTAATTGGTGAAAATTATATGTATTTATCATGTACAAAATAATGTTTAAAAATATGTATACATTGCAGAATGGCTCCATAGAGCTAATTAATATGTGTAGTATTTCACATTCTTATTTTTTTGTGGTGAGAACATTTAAAAATCTACTCTCTTACCAGGTTTCAAATATACGGTACATTGTTATTAACTGTAGTCACCATGATGTGCAAAAGATGTCTTGAACATATTCTTCATATCTAACAGAAATGTTGTATCCTTTGCACATCCTTCCCCCACCCATCAGCCCTTGATAACTACCACTGTACTCTCTACTTCTATGAGTTCAACTTTTTTAGATTTCACATATACGTGAGATCATGTGGTATTTGTCTTTCTGTGCCTGGCTCATTTCACTTAATGCCCTCCAGGTTCATCCGTGTTGTCACAAATGACAGGATTTTCTTATTTTTAAAGACTGAATAGTGTCCCATTGTGTGTGTGTGTGTGTGTATGTATGTATGTGTGTGTGTATATATGTAATATATATGTGTGTGTATATATGTATATTACATTTTCTTTATCCATTTATCTCTTGATGGACACTTAGAATGATTCTATGTTGTAGCTACTGTGAATAATGTTACAGTGAATGAACACAGGAGTGCAAATATCTCTTTGACATACTGATTTCATTTCCTTCGGATATATACCCAGTAATGGGATTGCTTGATTGTATGGTAGTTCCATTTTAATTTTTGGAGGAACCTCCATACTCTTTTCCATAATGGTTGTACTAATTTACATCCCCACCAACAGTTGTTCCCTTTGAACTCTCACCCACCAACAAGGTTTTCCTTTTCTCCACATCCTCACCATCAAATGTTGTCTTTTGTCTTTCTGATAATAGCCATTTTAACCAGATAATAAGTTATATTTTATAGTGTTTTAAATTTGTATCCCCCTGATGATTAATGATATTGAGCATTTTCCACATCTATTAGACATTTCTATGCCTTTATTTTTTTTAAAAAAAAATAAGAGGTGAGGTCTTGCTCTGTTGCCCAGGCTGAAGTGTAATAGTACAATCATGGCTCCCTGCAGTCTCCAATTCCTGGGCTCAAGCAATCCCTTGGCCTCCCAAAATGCTGGCATTGTAGGCATGAGCTGCCACACCAGCTTGTATGTCTTTTTTGAAAAATGTCTATTCAGGTCCTTTGCCCAGTTTTAAATTGGGTTACTTGTTTTTCTGGTATATAGTTGGAATTCTTTATGTATTTTGGATATTAACCCATTATCAGATGCATAGTTTGCAAATGTTTTCTCCAATTTCAAAGGCTTTTTTCTTCACGCAGTTGTTTCCTTTGCTGTGCAGAAGTCTTTTAGTTTAATGTAATCCCATTTGTCTATTTTTGTTTTGTTTGCTTGTGCGGGTTATAGATATCCTAAACAGAACAACCCTTCCTCTATTTCTTTGTAAAGACCATGGCAAAAAGCAGAGTACATTGGTAGGTACACAATTAATACATGTTGGCTAATTCCCTCTATAAAAGAGCATTTATTTAAAACCATAACTAATCTATGAAGAATAATTTTAATCTATGGCATGCTTTGAAATAGGGGCTTTAGAAGAGGCAACTGGAAGGAAAAAATTTCTTTAGTGTACAATCCTTTGGCCTAGGTCAAACTCGGTTTTAGGGCATCTACTTAGATGACATCTTTCTCCTCAAAACTCCTAATGGTGCATCATCGCACAAGTAATACTCAATAAAGGCTATTTCTTTTTCCACTCGAAGCAGCTGTTAGATTTGCATTATAGACAAAACAGCCACTATGCTTGTCCACTGTGCTATTTTGCTCCTGCCTGTTTTTGAAGTATTTTCAGTAATGCCATGGGTTGTTGAATTTTACTTTCTCTGGAGTCAAGTGACTATTATGCAAGGGCAGAAAAGGAAAGGAGAGGGTTTGATGTAAACACTGTGGTTTTTCAAAAGAAGTCAAGTTCTTTAGAGAAAGGGGAGCTAGCAGTGGGAAGTGCTGCTCAGTGTGAAAAGGTGAGATGCTGAAAAACAGTGGAGCCAGCAATAGGTTCTGTGTTTGCTTAGCATTTGATGAATGAAAATTCTATTTGTATTTGAGGATGATAGAATTTGAAATGGACATATTTTAGCTTCATAATGTTCTTGAGAGTGTGGTTGCTTTTTTTTGCATCTTTTTTTTTTTTCTTTTCATCTTTGATGTCCGGCTGGTGTGTTGAGACAAGAGTATGATTATGGAATTGGATTTGAAGAGCGGCACTAAATCATTCTCACTCGGTACTTGACCTTCATCCTAAACAGTATAGATTTCATGGGAGGAATCAGGTTGGAGAAGATATAATTTAATTCTGCCATGGGTCAAACAGAAAGTTAAGTCCTTTAAGTTCCTCATTCTAAGATACTGCTTAGTGATGTTTTTGAAGAAAGCAATTTTTAATATTAGAATCATTTTCTCTCTCTCCCACATTTATTTAATTACTTTGATACACAAGCCCATTTTAAATAAATTTTTTCTTGCTAGCATTCCTTTCTGCATCTTTCAGGAAATGGTCAATTTTTAAATTTTTGGTGAATTAAATGGAAAAAATTGTACTGCTTCTGTTCTGACATGCCAGGTGACAAGTGCTTAGTACTTCAAAGATGTAAGCCTGTGGTTTCCCTGTTCAAAGGTTATTGGGGATCAGATGTATTTGTTTCCTTCTTTCTTCACCTCAAAACAAGATAATAGCTGAGGATTACTGTGAGATTTTCTTCTGTACCCTTTTTTTTTTTTTTTAGGTTTTACATAACCTTGTTTTGTATGCTTCCGCTAAGAAAACCGCATCATTTCTTCCTTGTAGCATTGTCTTTACTGAACCCTTCCTTCGGGAGAAGTTCACCACTATCACTGAAGTCAGATTTGCCACGTCCACAGTATGACACTACTATGTCTTTTTCCCCTAGAAACTAAATCTTATCTCTGATGGGGATACTCAGTAGCTGTTAATCAAGAATGCTAGCCTCCAAAGGGCTATTGCTTTGGATATTTTCTTTGCAGGGTAGTCCTGTCTACACATCCTTCTCATTTCTTTAATTAATATCTGTTATTTTAATTTCTCTCCAGGCATCATCGCCAGCTCTTATCACTTAGCCTTCTTTTACCTCGCATGTTCTGACATGTTCAAAATAGAGTGTTCCAAATACCAGCCATCCTAAATGAGGTTGACTTGTTGTGTTCTTCCCCATAAGCAGTGCCTTCCATGTGAATCTCAGCATGGTGCTGACCTATTATCCCTCTCCATTACTCGTTCCTGCCTCTGTCTTCCTACTCTGCACTCACTCTGCAACTTTAGATTTAACCTCTTGCCAGTCATTTTCAACTCACCCAATTTTTTGTTCAAGAATGGTTCTTAGTTAATCTTCCAGCTTTTGTGTATTAATTTGGAATGTTCTAAGAACTCCTTCCTTCAAATATGACCTGATTTATTTGGTGGGTAGTTTCATATTGAAGGAGATGATAACCATGTGTGTTATGCCCCCTTCCTATGAAACTACAGATAATTCATTGGACTACTTGCCTTTGGGCATAGTGCATATAATGGTGTAGACAAATTTAGAAGTGTTTAATAGCATAATTATGTTAATTTTTCTGGTTTGCTTGAGGTCACAAAAAGCCAGCGAGCCCTGAGCCAATTCCAATATATGCTTTTATATAACAAAATAATGATGAACTAACTGTCTCTGGCATTCCTGTGACATGCAACTATAGATAGAGTATTTAAAAGGGTCCAATGAAGGCAGACATCAAAGGCACAGTTTTCATATCCAGGATTACACCGTAGGTCCCCTGACCCACATAGAACTCAGAGGCCCATAGAGGCCAGCAATCTCAACTTACCACCCAGTAGTTGTGTTTTTGAGGGCAGAAACTTGATTCTCTGCTCTGTCCCCCATGGCACTTGCCATAATGCTTTGCACCTGGTGGCCATCCTTTAAAAATTTGTCAAATGAAATGAGTTCAGAGATTGAGGGAGCTATACATGCACCACAATATGTTCCTGACAGAGCACATGAAGCAACTTGCTTCATGGCATGACTGTCTGTGACCAGAAGCCAGACCCCCTACTGCTGTTCTGGCACTTGTTCCACTGAATCTCAGTACCACTCCTGGTTTCATTGCCACCCATGTAGACACTTGGTCCTCCCTAATGTTTCTCCAAAGAAGATAGTCTGGTTTGCAAAACCTTAAATATCTGAGCTCACACTGGTTGCCATCCCATGGTAGCAGGCTATGTGTCCGAAATCATCTTGAAGACATAACCCATTCAAAAATATGGTTTGGAATACATCAGTATTAGAACCTTCCATTTTTTCCATTCTCTTGACTTGTGTCACTCACCATAATAACACATATCCCTTAGGAAGCAGTGGGCACCATTGTTGGAAGAGATTTAATGGGGAGTTTTCATTACTTCTCTGTGGATTCCATTTTTAAAAATCTTGTGGCCCATTTGGCTTATTGCACTCTATCACCTTCCTAATACACCTAAAAGACCCAAATGGGTGCACTCACTCCTGACATCTTGTCATCAAAGATTCATTCTTTGATCTGACAAACATTTTACTGAGCATCTACTTTGTGCCAGTCACCACTCTAGGTTCTAAGAATCTCTACCCTTGCAGAGATTATATTTTGGAAGGAAAAGGTAGACAAGTACATAATCCAGAGTAGTTATTTCATCCTTTCTGTTTTTCCTTCACTCTTAGGCTTGACCTTCCATTAGAACTAATGGAGCTGCCTATGTTGAATGTGTCTCTAGGCATATAAGATTAAATGACCCATGGAACAAAATGCAATGGCTGACATTTTAGAGAGAGAGAGAAAGAGAGTGTGTGTGTGTATTGTGTGTGTGTGTGTAAATATGAGAAACTTATAAGCAATAACAGTGCAAGCCAGAAATGGATGCCATGTTTAGAGAAAGAAAACTTAAAAAAACTGGAAAAAAATTCCTTTTTTATCTCTAATTACACCTTTTCCTTCAGGAAGACATTTTCAAGACAGGTAAAAGTTAATGTTCTCTGCCTGCTACATACTCAGTTGAATTGCGTAATGTGTTTTCTATTTGCAGACATGGCGAAAATTTAATCTAGATGTATGGTTGAAGTCATTAGCTTATAGATGGTAAGTAAAGGTCTTTTTTTTTTTTTTCTTTTTTTGGCAGAATCTTGCTCTGTTGCCCAGGCTGGAGTGCAGTGATGTGATCATAGCTCACTGCAGCTTTGACCTCTTGGGTTTAGGGAATCCTCCTGCCTCAGCTTCCCAGAGTAGCTGGGACTACAGGCATATGCTACCATGCCTGGCTTACTTTTTGTTTGCTTGTTTTAGGTAGAATTGAAATCTTGCTATGTTGCCCAGGCTGGTCTCCAACTCCTAGCTTCAAACAGTCCTCCTGCCTGGACCTCCCAAAGAACTGGGATTACAGGTGTGAGCCACCACACCTGGTAATAATTAATATCTTAAGAATGATTACGTTTGCCCTGATGAAATCAGTGTGCAGTGTGAGATGAGAAAAGGGTTGTTACAGATCCGTGTGAACAGCCACATGTGACGGTCCAGGAAAGAGACCCTTAGAGAGACTGAGAGGTTGATGTGGAATGGAATCAAAGTGAAGACACTTTTAAGAATTAATTCTATAAAATGCTGAAGAGAGGTCAACAAAGCTACATACCAAATGACTCCATTGAATTTAGAAAAAATTTCAAGTGAGAGGGCCAAGGACCTCTGAAATAAGCACAGCAAAATGAAAGGAATAGAACCACAAGAAGAACTGGCCAAGAAAAGCACAGGAGGGATGGGTTAGAGCCATGCTTAATGCCTACTATAACGTTTCCAATATGTGTGAATAGGTTGTTTTTGTTCTTCTGAGTAGCGGTTCAATGAAATCAGAGATGGCTCTCACATTAGCAAGCTCTCCTTTGATGTAGCCCATTTCTGTGGGAAATCCATTTCCGAGTCGAGGCTCTCCTGTGCTCTCTTGAAAATCAGCCTCCAGGAAACTCAAATGGGAATTTTGAGGAGAAAGGAAAAGCTTCTAGGGAGATGTTTTGAAATCCTTTGAGCTGCATATAATCAGTGCAAACTTTACATGTATATCGACTGTACATTTAGAGCACTTGAAGCAGTAAAGACCTCAAAGGCTTCAGTCCATTATGAGAACAAACAGCAATTTAAAGCAATATTTTCCCAGAGAAAAGAAATCAGGAGGAACAAAGATGCTGGGGTTGGGGCTTTTTTCCCCTGTTCATTTGTGAGAAAATGTGCTTTTGATTGATAATCTAGAGAAGACTGTGTTCAGCATAGCATATTTTTGATGGTTAATGAATTTGCAGAATAGTAATTTAAAACATTTGGGGTGGTTCCTTCAGGCACTTTTTCCAGTACCTCTTTTATTCTTTCCAATATCTGGAACATGAAGACTGAGAATGAAAATAATTCACTCTCTCTCCTTTGCTTTCTTTCCCCTGAGTCTGACTACCAGCAAGGCCTTCTGTTCTCATGAATTCTTCGCTTTCATTTTTTAGTAACCTGGATGGAATTTTTTTGTAAAAGGCAAGAGTACGCTGTCCTATAGAAGACAGGACCCATGATGACTCCAACATACTTCTTTTTGCATCTTTTTCTTTGAAATTCAACGAGAGCAATTTGTTTATAGAAATACGGAATGGCTTCAGATAAAATACTCAGTTTCTAATTCAGATCAATATACTGGAATGAAAACATTATTTTTCCCCATTTGTACTTTTTTTTTCTTCATGTTTGTGTTTGATTTTTGTGGTCACACATTTTGCATTGGTGGCATTTGGTAGCAAGACATTACGCAGATAAGATTCTACTGAGGACTATCAGACCATGAAAACTTAATAGCATCTTGGTAATGTGTACAGCTTACGTCTGCTCAGATTCACATACAGCATAATTTCCTATGCTACTTAGAAAAATAAAAACAAGAAGCAACACCATTATACAACAAACCACTAATTTCAGGCTTCATTTACAAACAAGTAGTACACTGCTGTTAAATAAACATTAAAGAGCTTTCTGTTATCCTGTGATGGTTGAAAATATTGGTCATATATTAACCCAGATAGTCAATATATTTTTGTTAAATTAAGATTGACATTTACTAAGAAATTAGATAAAGATATTTAATAAGAGAAATATGTGCTAAAATAAGAGTCAGAATACATCATTGCTTAGCGCTAAAGTATATTACCTCTTTAAGATGTCACAACAATATTTCAGATGCTGTCCAATTTTTCATGGACATAGTTACTAAACAGCATGACATTTCAAACATGTTAGAATCTTCAAAAACTGCATAGCCTTCTCTTTACTCTGGTTTCTGTTTTACTATCAGGAAACCTGAAGAACAATGAGTACTAGTAATGGGTCAACATTTTTGGAGGTATATTGTATGCCAGGGAGTATGTTGCAGATTTTTAATACATTTTCTCTAATCCCCACAGTAATATTCCTATTGTATGGATTAGAAAACTGAGACTCAGAGAATTTAAGTAACTTGCCCAACAGGATGTAACTCCTAGTGATGAAGAAGAGATTCAAATGTATGTTCATCTGCCTCTAAATCTAAGACCCTTTCCATTGGAACAATTACATTAGAATCTCTACGGGTAGGCCTCGGGTGTTAATATTCTTTAGGAAATAGCCTTGGAGATTTTAACATGTAGCTTTAATTGGAAAAGATTGCATTTGTACCTTTTGTTTTTCATGAGCATAAGTAAAGAACTCAGCTTTGCTAATGTGGTTTATTTGGGGGGACAAATCTACGTAGGCTAGTGAAAGTAGGAATATCTTCATTTTGCATTTTCTTCAGCTTTCTGTTTGGAGTTGCTCCATTCCTTACAACAAGAGGAAGAAAGTATGTATTATATGTGCAAATATGTGTGTATATGGGACTGTTGCTATGTGTACCTCATTCATGTCTGTAAGAATGGAAAACTATTTAAAATGGCAGATATGTAGATGAAATGTTTATATAGAAAAAAATATACAGAAAATGTTGAGCAAAACTGTGTACTCGTTGATCAAAAGGTTAAGGAAAAAGAAGTGATATGAATCTAGACTGCAATGTTGGATAGCTTCTGTGTGCATGTCTGTGTGAAATCTCTTTGAGTCCATTATTTTAGAAACTTAAAAAATTTAATTAAGAGCAGAAGTCACTGGATTTGATAATTGGATATTTAATCTCCTGGCTCTTTAACTGGAGATGGTAGAACGTCACTTTGTTTCTGGGTGGTGGGGGATAAAGAAGGATTTACTCATTCTTTTCTCACCCAACATCCTTGGTATTTGAAGTTTAGGTCAAATAATATTGTCCAAGAAGCTGTTTTGTCTTAAATATGTCACAATTTATTAGCAATTATTATTTTTCATCTGGAATGTTTAGGGTTTTTTTGTTTTTTTTTCTTTGATTGACATGGTTTTCATAGTAGTGGAAAATCTTTTCCCCCTTTCCTCTGCTCCCTAGGCAGGCCAGTGAACCACTAAAGCAGTTCTGTTGGCATGCTTGCTTAATATTCAGCTTGGTTCTACTCTGTATTTTGCCTGCAAATCAAACCCTACTTCACTCCCTTCTGTCCCCAATTTATGGCCTTAGTACCTACGATTCTTTGCCGATCCTTGAGAACAGAGCTATCACAACTACAACAGAAGGCTACCTGTTCTCAAATGCTCATCAGTGCCACCAGCACAGTTTGCTTGGAGGGGCAAAACTATGTTATAATGCTAGTTTATTTGGAGTTTCAAGATAGGACAATGCTTCATGTCACTAGGTAAGACTAATAGAATCTAATATTATTTTTATCTCAATTTTCATCATTTTAATTAACTATTGGTTCTAAGGATGTTTGAATTTCCAGTCATTTTAGTGCATATTCTTTTATTATACAGTAGGGAAGCATCACTACTAAGAGTTAATTAGACCCTACTAGTTATATAAGTTAATTTGGGAATCTTAAAGAGTTTCCCAAAACTAGACATACAAAGATTTCAGTAGGTGAATGGGGTTTGTTCTGTGTCCTCGCCTAGTGTAGAGTTTAGAAAATTACACAACCATTATCAGGGCTGGAGTGAGTGAAGTGATTAATCAAAGAGGTATTCAGCTGAGGAGTTACAAACTAATTTGGGGTCCCTCTGCTTTCTGAACCAGACCATTCATTGTTTCTATTAACTGTGGGGTAAATGAAAATTTCAGGATAGTGAACAGTTTCATCTAGTCTCTTATTCAGTAACAAAGACAATGCTTACAAATAATTTGAGCAATTTTCCAACTTCTTTCAGCTTTCTCCCTGAAGGTGAGTCTTTTCAATAAATCCAAGGATCCAAGGACCTGAAATTAGTGTTCTCCTTTAATGACAGGGGCCAGACAGGGACAGAAGAGCGTCTCACAGGTCTCTGGTAGTTAACTATTGGCTAACCTTCTCTTCACCAAAGGAGAAGGGATGGCCTAGACCTTTTATCATTTTCTTGGTGTCAGAGGTATGACTCTTGGGAATAATTTTAACCCCTACCTAATCTAATTTTGACTTTAACCCACAAAGTTCTTTTATGTTTTTTGGGGGAGGATTAGGGGGATAGGGATATAAACATTAATGTTCTTCTCTAAATTATAGAGGAAGAAATAAAGATAAAACAGGCAGGACTACTGTACAGATAATTTTCACGAGAGTATTTGCAAATATTATTTCTTCTTTTTTAAAACAAGCATGCAGATATCTTAGAAGAAAGGGCACCTTGGACTTTGGTCTTCCTTTCCTAGAATAATGGTTATAACATTACTCCCCTGTGTTCCCATAGGAAGGAAAAAGCAATACAAGAATTGTGCTAATGGGATTTCAAGCCCAATGAGCACCAGAGGATAGTGCCATTTGTAGATGAGTTTACCCATGGAAGAGATAGAGGGAGAAGCTAGTATGACGGGGTAAGGGAGGAGCAGAGCGGGATAGGGAGAAGCAGAAGCTGCAGCCAGAGTCTAAGAACAAGTAGGATTTTTCCCAATGCAACTTTTTGGGCTTCCAGACTATTAGCCTTCACCTTCCAATGTTTTGAGTCCTCTCACAGGCATGAAATCCAAGAAAGCTGATCAAAAACAACTTAAATATGCAAGATCCATGTGGTACTGTTAAGGTCCCTGTGTCTGCTTTTCATTGGCTTTTCTATTTGCTTTCCATTTGACCTATTTGATTCTCTTTATATTCTGGGCACGTAGAGAAATGCATATTTTTTGTAGTAGGTCTGTTCTATCTATATTTGAGTTTGCAGGAACTCATGCCATTTAGAAAAGTTTTACTTAATACAGGAAATAGTGAGAGAAAAAAAGACAACTTTGTGTTTGAAGCAGTAGCCTTGTTTCAATGACATTTAAAAGATGAATGCTCACCATCACGCATCTTTCCAAGCTAAGAATCCAGCATATCTTGAGAAGATGAATGGATTTGAGAGGCTGGTTAATACATTATCTTTGTTTTGCTGCTGGCTAACAAGGGAGAAATATTACAACTTGGCCAATAGGTTGTCCTACTCTTGTTTTTATGTTGATGTAAAGTATCTAATAAGCTGAACACTAAAAATTTCCTGTGTTACTTTAGTTCCTGGAGGAAACTAAAAATAGAATGGAGAGAATGAATGAAACATAACCAAGAATTCTTTAGTCCCTTCCCTTCTTTTCTGATAGAAATTTCTTTTTCACGTGGCCTACTACATAAAGATTCCTAATGTCTTGTTTCTTGCCCTTGGATGAGGTTCTCTGGGGGCTGAAAATAGTGTGTTCAATGGCTTCATTTCTATAGTTTTCTCTCAGAGGCCATCTGAGGTGGGAGTTTAGAAACTTAAAGACAACTGATTTGCAAAAAGAACTTATCTTACAAGAACAGGACTTTCAATTATGATCATTTACATTTGGTCAGATTAAAAGGGCAGGGGGACTTTGAGGTAGTCTGTCTTTTGCTTGTGAATGCTGTGGAAGAAATGAATTGCTGACAGATTGGAACCATGGTGATGATAAAGTCATTTGACTGTTGTGCTGTCAAAACAATGTAAAGTTTGGAAAATATTTTAGAGGCATATGGAAATATTAGGACCATTTTAAACATTCATTTCTTGTCCTTGCCCAAGGCATGCTATAAATACATATCCGGGGGGGATATACAAGAGTTAGGATGTAATCTTTTGAAAGTAACAATAAAACCAAATCAAACTGGCTTGAACAACAGAGGGGATGTATCAGCTCATGTAACTTTAGAAGGTTAAAGGTAGAGCAAGCTCAGGCAGTATCTGATCCAGAGTCATTAGGACTCTGACTTTGTTGCTCATGATTCTCTTGGCCCTGCCTTTGCTGGTATTTTGGCATCATTGAGAGTCTGACTGTCTGCATTGTAGCAAAGGGCTGCAGTAATTTGAGGCCTTCTGTCCACGCATGGTCCTGTCCAGACAAAGTGAATATGCCCTTGTTTCTTATTCCTAGAAAGGGCCTGAGACTCATTCTGCTCAATTCACTGGGCTGGCTTAGATTAGGACACATGCTCACCCCTGGAGATGGGATGGAGTTAGTATTCCCAGAATTGCACAGACTCTCCAATGTAAATAAGGAATGTCAGAAAGAGCTGAATGGATGCTTGGGATGCAACCAACAATTGTCCATGATGACGCACTGCAATTAAGATTCTTTTAAGTTTCGGCCAGGTATGGTGGCTCATACCTGTAATACTAGCATTTTGGGAGGCCGAGGCAGGCGGATCATCTGAGGTCAGGAGTTCGAGACCAGCCTGACCAACATGGTGAAACCCCGTCTCCAGTAAAAATACAAAATTAGCTGGGCTTGCTGGCACATGCCTGTAATCCCAGCTACTTAGGAGGGTGAGGCAGGAGAATGGCTTGAACCTGGGAGGCGGAGGTTGCAGTGAGCCAAGATAGTGCCATTGCACTCCAGCGTGGGTGACAGAGAGTAACTCCAAAAAAAAAAAAAAAAAAAAAAAGGATTATTTTAATAGGTCAAGGAAAGAGAATTTCACGATCATTACCTTCCCATCATTTTCTGTTAGAACGTATTTTTGATGATTGTTAACACATAATTGTCTATTAACATTCTTCAAGATACCCAAAGAAGCCAAATTCCCTACTTTATGCTAGAGTGTGGTATGGTATTTCATAGCCAGTGCATTCACCTTACTTGTTTCCCTTAACTCTTGGTGGAATTTAATCCCATTTTTTCTTACTTAATACTCACTGGAAAGAAAGAACAGCTGGCCTAGCCATTCTGTGTGATATCCTAAATCTGTTTTCATTGTTTTAGTGTCACTTTTATTAGCTTTGCCTCCTGATGTCACAGTAAGGTAATGGCCCTTGTTTTCTGTGGTCCCCAGTTTACTGATTTGAGGCAGGTTTACCTGACGTATCAGAGGTCCTACTCTGAGTTACATGAGAGATGATATTAATAGCTACAGCTCCAAAGTTGTAGGGGATAGCAAACTGCAGCCCATGGGCCACATCTGGCCTGTGGACTGTTTTTGTAAGTAAAAGCTTATTGGAACACAGCCACATTATTTTATTTATGTATGTCTATGACTGCTTTCAGCACTACAGTAGCAGAGTTGAGTCGCTGTGGCAGACACTGTATGGCCTGAAAGGCTTAAAATATTTACTGTCTTGCCCTTTACAGGAAAAGTTTACTGACCCCTGAATTGAATGAGCCACATTCTTCACTTTAAAAACTGTGAAAGATTTTACAGCTGGATATTACTCTTCCCATGCCTTTCTGGTTAGGATTTGTCTTTCAAAGTGATCAAAGAATGTTGGAGATATAAATAATCCGAGAAGGTTCATCTAGTCTGGAATATCTTCCCTTCCACAGATAAAAGACTGAGCCCTGGAGATATCACGTGACTTATACAAGCTTCCACAGCATATTAGAGATAGACTAGAGTGCCCTTTATTTCCTACACAAGGTTTGTGTATTGGGAGAGTACCTAAACACACTGCCACCAAAACAGGATCATTTTCTCTCATGCCTCCTCAAGGACCTTATTCTGTCAGTTACCTTATCTTTTCTGTATCTTCTATTGCTTCCTCTCCACTGTCCTTTCAAATTATTATTAATAGAATACTAAGGACTTTAATATTGTAATAAAGACATTGCCATCACCTATTTCATCTAGATGTAGTGTCATGCTTCTTCCCTTCCCTTCATTGCCCCCAGTGGCACACGACTCACTATTTTTACTCCCTCAAGTTCCATTCTAAATTCAGCTCTTCTAAAACTGTTCCAGCTGGGGTCACAGACAAATCCGTGGGACGATATGTAGTCTTCATCTGTCCCAATTTTTATGTAGCATGAAAACTCTTGACACCACACACTACAAACTACATTTCATGGGAGGCTCCTTTTCTCTTGTTTTTGATCCATGATCCTATTTTGCTTCTCCTCCTACCTTCTGATAAGTCTCTCTCCCACATTATTCCTTCTCTGCCTATCTTGTGTTTTCCCAGGTTTCATACTTAGAAACTCTCCTTAGCAATTTTGTACTTCGTTGCGGCTTCCATGACTGTCTACTGAACTGATGAATGTCTCTGAATGTAGCAGTAGAAGTAATACTCACCAACTCTCCTTCCAAAGTACTCCTCTATTTGACTCTTCATCATCCTCTTCTTCATTCTCATGACATTTCAATACCTAATATATACTGAACACTTATTATCAAGCAGGTTCTGTGCTGAGAGCTTTTGAAAGTAGAAGAACACTTTTAAGAGACTGAAATATTATTTTCAACTTTAAAAAATCAACAAAAATTTACCAAATAAATACATTCAGGTAATCAGCACCCACATCAGAAAATAACATCGCCAACATTTTAGGGGCTTCTTTAATGCTTTAATGCTCCCTTCCTGGTTACTAACCCTCTACCCAGTGATAATCATCCAGACTTTTTTTTTTTTCTCTCTCCAAGATGGAGTTTTGCTTTTGTTGCCCAGGCTGGGGTGCAATGGCACGTTCTTGACTCGCTGCAACCACCACCTCCTGGGTTCAAGCAATTCTCTTGCCTCAGCCTCCCGAATAGCTGGGATTACAGGCACCCATCACCACTCCCAGATAATTTTTTGTATTTTTAGTAGAGACGGGGTTTCATCATGTTGATCAGACTGGTCTCGAACTCCTGACCCCAGGTGGTCCACCTGCCTCGGCCTCCCAAAGTGCTGGGATTACAGGTGTGAGCCACTGTGCCTGGCCAATCATCCAGAATTTTTAACATTTATTAGTTTAGCTTGTGTCTGTGTGTTATTTAAATGGAGTCATACAATATGTAGCATTTGGTATCTGGCTTCTTTCCTCAATTGTATGTTTGTAAGATTTGTCCATCTTTTTATGTATAGTTGCTGATTGCTCATGCCCATTACTGTATAGTGTCCCATTGTATGAATAAGTAGTTTGTGTATCTATTTTTCTGTTGCCGGAAATATTGCTTTAGTTTTTTTCTTATCACAAGTAGAACTATTGGGAAATTTTCGCATATATAGCATTCAGCACCCATAATACACATTTCTATTACATATAATCCTAAGAGTGAAAATGCTAGGTTGTGGAACATACATATGTTCAAAAATGGTACTCTCAGTTGACAGTCCCACTACCAGTATATGAGAATTCTTGTTCTTGTAGCATATATTCTAATTTTCAAAATGGTTCTGTGACATAGTTACAATTTTGTTGTCGTCTTTCATTTTAATAAAATCCGAGTCTTAGATAAGATAAAAGACCAATGTCAGATACTATTAGTTTATACCCCAATGCAGTCTGACCCCAGAGCCTGCATACTTTACTAAAGTGTCTAAGGGAGCGAATACAGGTCATGAGTCCTTAGTTTCCCTTTCTGGTTGGGTCAGTGAAGTCCCTTCCTCACCCCTCTTTTCTGTTTATCTCTAGAGACAGAAACTAAAAACTGGCTACAGGCCGCTAAAAGCCTAAAACAAAACAAAACACCACAAAAACAACAACAAAATAAGGTGTCTTAGACAAGCTTGCAAACCACTATCCTTTCTTATGCCTCTAGGTTAAGGACGTCATCATATACAGGTGTCCTGTACCTGGTAACTGTCACAGCTCCTTTCCATAAGCCGAATGCCAACTCAATGTATGTCACCTCCTACTGTGGCCAACAGATGGCGCTAATGATGGTTTGAAACTTGTCACTTGGGGCTTTTGAGCACATAAACTCGAACATAGCCTCTTAGAACTAGTCTTTCTATATAGTGGTCTGAGCTGGCCTGAGAGCCAGAAACTTTAGGATCATTTCTCTCTCCCACCCCACCTAGTTAAATCCCAAATCCCATTCATTTTAATCAGAAATAACTCCTGAATATGTACCCCCCTCCATTCTCTCCTTCCTCTGTGTCTGCTCTCCTCCTGTCCCTTTTTTAGCACTCATCACAGGTGGCTATTTATGTATCTGCATTGCCCTGCTATGCTATGAACTCCTCAGGGCAGAGACTGGGTCATATTCATTCTGTGTCCCCAGTGTCTGACAGTGCCTGGCACAAAGAAGGTGCTCCTATTGGGGACTGAATAAAGTTCTCTTGGCAGAAACCCAAAAAGTTCAAAATGACTGTTCTTTCCTGTAGTCACAGAAGCTCAAAGGGCATTTGACTTGCCCTGTATGCTCTGAATGCTCTGGTATCGTACTCTGACCTATGGGAGATCAGGGCTCATTATCACACAGGCTTCTGGCCAACAGTGTGGCTTATTTGTACATTCCATCTCTCTTCTTCCAGAAGATGAAAGATAGGACATGATATGAGCTACGAGATCATTTTTTTTTAAAGAAAAATGGGTGGTTGTCATAGCATTTCTGGTCAGACTGCAGATATGATCAAGCTGTCCATTTACCCTGGTTCAAATTGAGTTGCTGGTAATTAAAAATGGGGAATGGGGTTAGGTCCATCTGAGATCAGACAGCAGAACCATTAAGGACAGATATACCCCTTTATGAGAAATAAAGAGACTCCTGGTTGTTAGACTGTATGTTTGTGGGCTAGGGGTTTGCTTTTAATCACATAGTTTTGTATACTTGGAAGAGGTTAGGTAAAAACATTAAGCAGATTAACATTTTACAAATATTTTCTTTGTAAACATACCTTCGTTTTCTACCTCCTTCCCACAGTTACAACTTTTCAATGTTAGTATTGATATTCTCTCTGTCTAGTATGTCACTATGTTGGGTTAGGAGCCAGACTACTTGGGTTCAATTCTTGATGCCACCCCTCCTATATATGTGATCTTGGGCAAATTACTTAACCTCTCTGAGCCCCAGATTTCTCATTAGTAAAACGAGTTTACTACTATAATAGTACCTTCCTCATAGGGGTGTATTGGGGATGAAATGAGTTTTAATACATCTAAAACTCTTAGAATAGTGCCAGCCCATATTAAGTGCACTTGGTAAATATTGGCTTTTTAAAAAATCACACCAGACATAGCTGCTTTATGAAGACATTTCCACAGTAACCATGAACAAGTTCATTTATTATTATGTTTCATGTTGTGGTAGATTGTATTATCAGGGTGAAAAATGGCTGAATGTAAATGAACTTTATTTAAACTATTTTTTTCTCACCAATTTTACTGGATTTTTTCTATGTTTGTTACATTATATGAGCAGAATCCTATACTCTCTACACATGCCATCATAATTTCTTATGTTTGTATTACATCTTAAAGTTTATAAGTGACTTTCACTTATAAAATCTCATTTGAAACTCTAAGAAAGCCTTGCAAGATGGACAGGGGTTTTCAAATATTCATTCCTATGTTATTTAAGAGATAAGAAAGCTGTGTCGTCCTGTAGTTAAGGGAATTTTGCAAGATCTCAAGGATAGTAAATGACAGAGCTGGGACTGCCATCCTTCTTGTCCCAGTAGCTCACTCATGGTCAGGATCTACGAGCTTGTGCACAAACACACACATGAGGGAGGTTGGCAAGCTGCAAGTGGATGGCGTGTGTGTTCATTAGTAAAATGTGTGTACATGCAATGGCTTCTACCTAACACAGAAATTAAGTATTAAAAACCTTCATAGTAGGAGAATTCACAGCTGAGGGCATTATTTCAAAACTAAGGGTGGGCAATAGAGGTCCCAAATGAGTCTATGCAAGCCTTTAAAATTTTATGTTACTAAAGTAACTTAAGACAGTACCATAAATTAGGACAATCTCACTGAGAGTTTACACATTTTTAGTGAGTAGCAAGGTAATTCCAGGATCTCACTTGCCGACATTTGCAGCACGTCACCTTTATGGTTTTTGTTTGTTTGTTTTGCAGATACTGGCATAGCACACTGCATTTTTTTTTTTCCCCTGGGTCTACTTTGCCATCTAAATGTTCAATGGCTTTCTGGTTTTATGACTCCATATTATTGATTTCTGCCATTCCTGGGGCCTGCATCTGTCAGCCCCTCTTAGACACCTCTAAGCTTTCTTCCTTGGCTCAGACACAGCCTGAATGCAATACTAAGGTTCTAGTCTACCTTCCCTTACCTCCTTTGTCTCACTCAAGTCTTCTAAGACCAGTCTTCCTTTTCTGCTGTTTTCTGTATCTCCTGTTAAAATTCTCAAACCCCAGAACATCCTTATTAATTTATCTTTAAAAGACTGACCTAGAACTGAAACCTTCACTGTTTCAGAATAAAAGTATGGGTGCCACAATTTTGCATAAGCTTTCATTCAATTCAGCTAAAAAGTAGGCATGGAGTTTCTACATATGCTATCATAATTCCTCAGGAAAATTCCCTCTGAGGGCCTGGACCTTTGTGATTCATCCAGGCTCATTTGGATTCAGTTCCCTTTTCAAGGGAAGCCTGTGGAATACATAAAATATAGCTATTGTTTACTGCTATTAATTAAGTCTGCCAAACTTTTCTTTTTTCAGCCCCACCTTTCACCTCACCAAAGCTGAACACCTGTACTACCAAAAGCCTCTTGATACAGCTGTTTTTATTTGAAAAATGCTAGCTAGCTCTGTAGATATTTCCTTGTAGGAATGTTAAGGAGAAATATATCCGATTGCATTACTGGTTGGTTGAAGGGATATTGTCATTGATCAGCAGCACCCCGTACCCATGAGTTCTGACCAGGGATAAGGAATAAAAGCATCAGAACCTCGTTCTCTCCCTGCTGAAATAGTGTAGTAGATACTGTGATGTGCAGCCCAGGTGCCTGCTTTAGGCATTCATTTTCTCAACTGCAGCCACTGAGGGACACTGTTCTCACATCTCATTCTCTCTCCCCAGTTGCTCACTGCCTCTGGGAATCGCTTTGCCCAAGGTTGTGGTTGCTCCCAGGAGTAAAGGGGCAGAGAGTATCCAATAACCTTTTATCTAGCACACCAATACCCAGCCCCTTGCTTCAATTTAAGACAACTGTAAAGGACTTTTCAAGTCTCCAAACTCCCCGTTGAATCCACAGACCTCTACTGAGAGTGTATCACAGTATAGCTCCTCTCTCTACCTAATCCTGCTTCCTTCCCTTCCCTCCAGAGTTGATCCCAAGGGCACTCCCAACAAACCTCTTGCACACAGATCTCAGAGTCTTAGGGTCTGTTTCCCAGGGAACTCAACCTCAGAGAAATAGCCTGATTATCTGTGCAGTAGGTTGGCTGAAAATGGAGGGCAAAATCCCCCCAGAGCCCTCCCACCATTGCCAAGCAAACGGCACTGGTCCAGAATTGTTTTGACTGTAAAATCTCATATTTGGCAGTGAGATATTTCTCAGCATGGAACTTCATAAGGAATACTGGAAGTATTCAGTTCTTTAACTGATATCTTTTAGTGAAAATTCCTTTTGGTTATACACACACAACTGCCCTCCCCCCAAAGAATGGTTTAGCTTTAAATGACCCTACATTTGTACTTTTAAAATATCATCCTTAGTGTTGAGGTTAGGCAAACAGTAGTGAACGTGGAAGCCATGACCCCATTTGGGAGAGAGAGGCAAGTCAGGAGATGGTTACAATATGGCCAGAGAGCCTGTGACTGGGGCAACTGTGCTGTCCTGCGAGGATACATAAGAAAAGTAGCTAACTGAAGTTGAGATTTAGAGGATGCTTTTCTCTACTTGCTGAGAGCCAGGGATTGGATTGGTAAGTGAACCTTGGGATCCTGAGGGAGGGGTGGAGGTTTTAGGGAGAGCCTTGAAGAAGAGACAAGATCCTGGTGGGCTTGAGTAATGGAGAGAAGTCTATAGTTCTGTTCATGGAACACAGGGTTTGAGGTCGGGTGAGGTGACAACAGAGGCTGAAAAGGTGAGCAGAGGTCGGATCCTGCAGGGCTTAGTGAGGCATTTTCGAGAAACTGAACTGTATTCTCTGAGTAATGAGTAATGGAGAGGCATCAATGGATTTTAGGAAAGGAGTGAGCTAACCATATTTGCTTACTTTGTGAGTCTAATATTTGTGAGTTGGATTATGATCATTTATAATATAGATCAGTAGAGTCATGTTGACTGAAAAAAATTAAAATCAGTGCTCACAAAATAATCAAGATAAAGGATCGTTCTTTTCCATGTGCATTGATTGTGAGAGGCCTGCAATTAAGGACACAAGTGGATTTCAAGAATTCCAATGACAAGAGAGAATGGGGCATCTGATGGTGGAGGCATGTGAACTAAGAACACTGAAGCAGCCATTGTGTGTGTGTGTGTGTGTGTGTGTGTGTGTGTGTGTGTGTGTTCTGGTCTCTGCCTGGACCCCATTACCTCTGTTCCTTTCTTTTCTTTTTCTTTTCAGTGTATCCTTGTCTCTGTCTCTTTTTTTCCCCTGTCTCTTGTTTCTTTTTTTTTTTTTTTTTTTTTTTTTGAGACGGAGTCTCGCTCTGTCACCCAGGCTGGAGTGCAGTGGCGGGATCTCAGCTCACTGCAAGCTCCGCCTCCCAGGTTCACGCCATTCTCCTGCCTCAGCCTCCCGAGTAGCTGGGACTACAGGCGCCCACCACCTCGCCCGGCTAATGTTTTTGTATTTTTTTTTAGTAGAGACGGGGTTTCACCGTGTTAGCCAGGATGGTCTCGATCTCCTGACCTCGTGATCCACCCGTCTCGGCCTCCCAAAGTGCTGGGATTACAGGCTTGAGCCACCGCGCCTGGCCTGTTTCTTTAAATTCTCTCTCACTAGGTCTCTCTCTGCCTCTTTAGGCAAAACGAGCACCTAAAACATACCTGTTAAAGAGATTCCCGTGAAGGACAGTTCCCTGAGCCCATTCTTAGCCACTGCATTTCTGGGTTACCAAAAATGACTGGAATGCCTTAGCTGAGTAGCTAGGAGCTCCCAGTCTTCATAGGAAGTTTTCTATCACTGACAGTTTTAGGACTGAATAGAAAGCATACATTTTTTTTTCTGTTATTTTATTCATGTCTAAGCTTCCTTAATTAAAAAATGATTACATTCTCCATGGAGTAAACATTTGATCTTAAACTTAGCAGATGCACTAGCATCAGTACTTCTCAGGAAGGTTTCCCCAAACTCAAATCTGCTATGAATGACCCAACCCAAACTCTACCAATAAGTCACAGTTTTCCTGCAGAAACTCATTCTTTTTCAGATTGCTAAATTGTGGGGGAGCACTTGAAGACAGGTATTGATCTGTTAAGATAAATGAGAGAAAATGACCAGAACAAATAAACTTTGGGGAACCAAATTATAGAAATCATCTATCCCCATCAAAAAATCCCTGCTCCATTCAGCTGTTCTTCATTTTGAGAAAATAAAAAAGAACAAACAAACATTGACTGATAGACTTGTTAAGGTTTGAAGTTTGTTTTTGTATAAAGATATTATTGGAGCTGCTGCTGCTTTCTTGATGTTTGTCATGAATTTTTTTCCCCCAACTCTTTTCTGTTTGAAGTAAGATGTTCCTTCGCTCTGGCAATTTGGATGGCCTAATTGATGTTGCCAAGAAAGAAGACTCTCTTGGTTTCTGTGCCACTCTTCTGCACTCAGAAATGTCTTTAATCCCTCTAATGATTATCTTCACGGCATGCAAGCACATCTACCCTGAGAGTAGAGCAGTGGCTAAGGAAACAGAGTGAAATCTTAGCCAGAATGTTCAGAGCATGGAGTCACTTGAACAGACTGCCTCTTGATTAAGCTGGAATATTCTACAGTATACATTTTCACGGTCATTAAATGAAGTATACTCAAATGTTTTTACATAAATGAGTACCTTCTCAGTGTAATGACTCTTTGGAAGGGGTGAGGGTAACATGAAAAAGTTGAGAGATATAGGTAGGTTCTTGTTTTAAGTCTGTTGTGAGTATTGTGGCACAATACATTAGGCAAGTCCCTTGACCTTTCCTGCTAAAGGAGGTCAGACTAGGTGATCACTAATGTTCTTTCCACAAGCCTCGTGTTCTGGATGGATGCATTTTGGGACCTGATCGAAGACAGTTGTTCAGTCTCCTAAGTAGTTCTGTTCTCATTCTAAAAGTTGAGATTATAGAAGAAACTATGTTCATGAAATTAGTGGTTCTAATTCCTTGAGTAAGCAAAAATTGATGTGTTTGCCATTTTAGCTGCAGAAGAGTGCTATGCAACATGTTATTACTTTTCTGTGCATTTGTGAGTGAGTGGACATGTCTATGGGTGTGTGCCTGCGTATATGCATACATGTGTGTTTGGGGAAGGATGGGTTTTAAGGGACCTAAAAAAGAACAGTTATACCTGCAGAATATGGTGGACAGCTTAAGGACCAAGTGGGCACTTTTCCTCTCTCTGCTTTTTATATCAGCTTTTATGCTACAATTGCTGCCTTCTATTTAATAGAATTCCTCCACCTCTCCATGATTATTTTCTAGGTCTTCCTGGTGGGAGTTATTTCTGTTTCTTACCCTGTACCCAGCAGGTCCTCAGTAAAGACTTGTTGAATGGAACTGAATATAATTATGCTTCAAATACTAGCTCTTAGAGGTAGCAATTTTTTAAGGAATCTCAAGTGCCGAAGTCCTTAGGGGTAGGAAAGCCTTGAGCATGCAAACTGAGTTATGGGGAAGACAGTCATGCTGTCTTTTGTGCTGAAAGACCTGCCGACTTAGTTGTTCTCCTGATTGCCCTAAGAAGTGCTACATTTACTCTCCTCTGCCAAATCTGTAGGGAACGTCTATTAATACAGTCACGCATCACTTAGTGACAGGAATGTGTTCTGAGAAATGTGTCATGAGAATTTTGTTGTGTGAACATATAGCGTGTATTTACACAAGCATAGATGGAATAGCCTACTCACACACTTACCCTGTATGGCATAGCCTGTTGCTCCAAGGCTGTGTTACTGGACTGATTACCGTAAGCAGTTGTAACACGGTGATACATATTTGTATATCTAAACATTAGAATAGGCACAGTAAAAGGATGGCATAATCATATGGGACCTCTGTCATATATTTGTTTGTTGTTGACTGCAACATTGTTATATATGGTACGTGATTGTACTTAGGAATTGTTCATGGATTAATGGTTTTCATCTGTACTGTCAGCATCCTGCTGTAAGACAACATAGTTTCTTGCCATGATGATGTAGTAATCCCCTAAACTAGTGGTTTTTCAGACCTTCATGTGCATCAAAATCACCTTGGAGGGTTTATGAAAACACAGATGACTTCTTCGCACCTCCAGAGTTTCTGTTTCAGTAGATCTGGGGTGGGGCTCTGAAAATCTGCTTTTCTAACAAGTTCCCAGGTGATGTTTATGACATTGGTCCTCAGACCTCACCCTGAAAATCTGCACCCTAAATAGTCTACATGTCTCGTTGCTTGGACCAAAGCTCATTATGTGTGCAGAAGCTGGAGTGATCCGTTATAAACATAAGTTAGATGGCATTATTCTCTCTTAATACCTTCCAGAGTCCCTGACCCAGTCTATGAGGGTGTATGATTTGGACCTGTATCCGTATCCAAATCTTGTGTTCAACTGTAATCCCCAATGTTGGAGGTGGGGCCTGGTGTGAGGTGATTGGATCATGGGTGTAGATCCTTCATGAATGGTGTGTCACCATCCCTTTGGTGCTGTTCTTGTGATGGAGTCTCACGAGATCTAGTTGTTTAAAAGTTAAGCTGGGTTCAGTGGCTCATACCTGTAATCCCAGTACTTTGGGAGGCTGAGGTCGATAGATCATTTGAAGCCAGGAGTTTGAGACCAACATGGAAAATATGATAAAAACTTGTCTCTACTAAAAATAGAAAACTTAGCTGGGCATGTTGGTACATGCCTATAGCCCCAGTTACCTTGGCGGCTGAGGCACAAGAATCTCTGGAACCCGGGAAGCAGAGGTTGCAGTGAGCCAAGATCATGCAACTGCACTCTAGCCTGGGTGACAGAGCAAGACTCTGCCTCTAAATAAATAAATAAATAACATAAAAGTGTATTGCATCTCCCTGCGCTCTCTCTTGGTCCCGCTCCTGCCATGTAAGACGCCTGCCTCTGCATTGCCTTTTGTCAGAGTAGAAGTTTCATGAGGCCTCCCCAGAAGCAGAAGGTACTATGCTTCATGTACAGCCTGCAGAGCTGTGAACCAATTAAACCTCTTTTCTTTATAAATTACCCAGTCTCAGGTATTTCTTTATAACAGTACTAGATGAACTAATATGGAGTCCTGTGTATTCTGACTCATGAGGCCACCAGACTGGACCCTGTCTGACTTCCCAACTTTGTCTGCCCCATCTGCACCTTCCTCATCATTCTACTACGTCACCTGCCTCCATTCAGGACCTGACCATACCACCTGTCCTTTCCAACTCTTCACAGAGTCTCTGCTTTTGGTGAGAAGACTTCTGCTCCCCTTTAATTTCACCTATTAGTACCTGAACATCCTTTTCTTCTCAGCAACATTGTTACTTCTTCGTAGAAGACATCCCTAACATACAAGAAGAGGTTGCATTACTGCTTATTCCTTTTCCCCCTTTTTAGTCTTTAGCACAATATTTTATGATATTAATTTGTGTTTTGACTTTGTGAATAACTGTGTTTCACCTTAGATTGTAAACTCCATGAAGAAAGGGGCTATATATGTTTTGGTCACTGCTGAATCTTTAATGCATAGCAGTGCCTGACACATGGTAGATACTTAAGAAACATTTTTTCAGTGAGTAATTGGATGGATGGATGGTTGGATGGATTGTAAAAGAAATCAGTTTCTCTACTTACAAAACTTCCGACAAAAAAATGAGTAGTTTTCCATATATTGTACTTTTCCAGTTCCCTGGGGATACCAACTGGGTGTACATACAATTTAATTCAATTCTGACAGTAACTGGAGTTAGCATCAACCTCATGAGTTAAGAGCTCAGTCCCTCAAGACTGCCCCCTACTTCAGATGCCAGTAGTAGGTCCCTAGATTACTACCCACATTCTTGTCTGACGTGACTACAAATTGGGTGTCTCATGACCCCCTCCTCAGGTTCAATGATGTGTCATGATGGCTCACAGAACTCAGGGAAATACTTTATTTACATTACTGGTTTATTATAAAGGATATTGTAAAGGATACAAATGAACAGCCAAACAAAGAGGTACATAGGATGAGGTCTGAAAGGGTCCTGAGTGCAGGGGCTTTTGTCATTTTGGAATTGGAATATGCCACCCTCGTGTGACATGGATAAATTCACCAACCTGGAAACTCTCCAGACCCCTTGATTTAGGGTTTTAATGGAGCCCCATTACATAGGCATGATTGATTAAATCATTGGCCATTGGTGATTGACTTGATCTCCAGCCATTTCCATTACCAGGAGGTTGCGGGTAGGGGTGAAAGTTCTAATTCTTCAATCTTGCCCTGGTCTTTTTGGTGACCCACTCCCATCCTGAAGCTGTCTAGGGACCTCAGCCACCAGTCATCTCATTTACATACTAAAAGATACTACTCCGGAGATTCCAAGGGTCTTAGAAGCTGTTAAGAATCAGACTAAGGCCAAATATTATAACAAAGGATGCTCCTATTTCCCTTATGACTCAGAAAGTTACGAGAGTTTTAGGAGCTCTGTGTCAGGAAGCGAGAACAGAGACAAATAGTTATTTTTTATTATGTTGTAGATGAATATGATTCTGAAGTGTTAGAGGTTGTAGAAAAAGCTTAGAAGACGAGGGAAGGAGTACCTGCTACCTAGCATTTGTCTATAGCTATGTGTACTGCTTTATCTGTCAAACGAACATATACAAAGTCTGTTTTAGAAATTTTTGCCAAAGAGCCCAGAATTGGCAGAGGCAATCAACATCTCCATCACCAACACTCTGCTTGGTCATATTAAGACGGGATAGTTCCCTTGAACCCCTTTGCAGACAGGAACTGGAGTGGCTTGTTTCACTCAGCTTGCCGCTGGCCACTCCTCGCCGGAGGGAGCGTGCAAGTGGGTGCGGGAACTGGAGCTAACAAATGCTGGAACCAGCTGGTCGCTCCTCTCTGGCAGGAGCAGGCCCTGTGCAGGCCCTGCAGCAGCATACAAGCATGTTACAACCAGTGCTCTTTCAGCTCTGCCGTCTGGGGATGGCCAAGTGCCAACCACCTCAGTGGAGGGTCAGGATGGCAGCCCCTACCCTCTTGGCACCAGGGTTCTTGTTTGGCATCCAGGAAGAATCAGGTCACACGAACTGTTTGAGAGCTAATGAATGAGGAAGACTTTATGGAGCGGTGGGTGGCTCTCAGTCGAAAGGGAGGCTGGAAAGGGGATGGGAAGGTGATCTTTCCCTGAAAGCCTGGCCATCTCTGGCAGGGCCACTCTCTGAAGCTGCACCGTCTGAAGTTAGTGGTGCCTGTCTGTAGTCTCCAATGCTCAGTTGCTTTGCTCACTGCTCAGCCGCTTGTATCCTCAACGCTCAGCCGTTTGTGTTGTTCTACCAGCTGAAGTCTTTTATGGGCACAAGATACGGGGAGGGCAGGCCAAAAAGGCAATATTTGGGTGGAAAAACAGGGTCAGCTGTTTTCGCTTAGGGCCTCAGTTCCCAGCTCAAGGGTGAGGTTTAGCGGGGAGCACAGCCCTTCTGTATCATTATCAGCTCAAAACACTGTGTCTCCCTTAAAACTCCTTTCTTGGGTCATCTGATTCTGAAGTTAATAAAACCATGTCTGTGACTGAAAGAACTAATTCATGTATCTTTGAAATGTAGTACTCCTTATGCATAATAAGGTCCAAGTTTTCCGAAACATTTTTGGCTCAAAATAACAGAATTATTTCAAAGATAGTCTTGTGGAATTTCAAATGCCTTCCTTCTTGGGGTTGTCCTTTCCTTTGGCATGGCCTGTTTCTCTGGGGAAATTTTGCCCCTTCTTGGTCTCCACACCTTTCCAGTGTCTTTTCTCGCCAATCTTCTCTTCCTAGATTCCATCCATGGAATCTGTGCTCAAGGAAAAGCAAAGCATTCCTCAGAGTTCATGGACAGGTAGGATCATCGCAGTTACATGACAAAGCCGATTATGAACCCAAGTCTGCTATTTACTAACTTACTCTAGCACAGCACTAACCTCCCTACCTACATATTGAATTCCAATGTTCCTTTTGAGTTGTGTGCACTTGAGGAGTTAGAGGGGAGTGATCATGAAGGGGCCAAATTGTCAAATTCAGGTAACCTATGGGATCAGTCTAAATGTGATGGAGGTGTTTAAGACAGAGATCCATGGCCTTTACCACCATTTGGTCCATGTAAAGGGTGGTCCCAGAGTGATGTGTTTTGCCTCCAGGGTTTTCAGGGTTTTGTTGTTGTTGTTGTTGTTGTTGTTTTTTAATAAGTCAATTTAAGGGAAGCACACTGTCAGGTGGAAATAATAATTTGAGTTTGACATTGACACAGTTCACTTAGGTGCAGAATTTGCCAGGGAGTCCTAGAAGGTAAAAGTGAGGTGAGGAGTCAGAGAAATGTAATACATCTGGAGTTAGTATGATACTGTCAATGACCATAGGTTGTTGGTTTTTTTTTTTTTTTTTTTTTTTTTTTTTTGCCTGCTCAGGGTTTCTTTTCTGGTATCAGAACGTGTTTCCTCATTGTGGAGAACCACCCTCCCTCCCCTCTTCTCCCCATTCCTCCTGTTTTACAGGCTTACTGTTGGAAGACAGTTCTCATGGATCTTTCATGTTTCTGCACATCTTGTGTCAACTCTTGTTTCAGAGGATCTTTTCAAGGATGTTTATAGTAAACGGCTTTGGATAATAGAGATAGGGTCTCCCTGCAGGAAATGGCTAGGTTTGTTTCCTGACTAGAATAATAAAGATAATATCTCCCTCCAGGGTGAAGGGTGAGCAGGTTTGCTAGCAGCCTGCTTATAAGATCAGGGGTTTCCTAAACTTGAGGCCCACATATATGAGGCAAATCAACTGTATATATGCAGCACCTACCTGGGCCACTCTGTATGTTTTCAAGGGACTTGTGGAGCAAGGGGAGCCAATGTGAATAGGAGGCACTGACTGCTTTCTGTGCCATGAGTCATCAAGCTTTTTGTCTCTGACCCAAGAGTCTAGCAGCATGTGTGAAGCTGTAGGAGGCTCTCTTGTTAACCAGCAAGGAAGGTAAGATCTCAGACCCCTCACAGCTCCTGACAGCTGACTGTTGGTTGGAAAGCCTGGCCAGTGAGAGTAGAGCAGGCTCCTGGCCACAAGGATCACTTTGGTGTAGTCAGATGACAAAGATCAGGCCCATAGGAAGGGTCTTCAAGGCTTTTGCTGGAGTTGCTGGTCAAGGGATGTAGAATAGGAGCCTGGCCATCTTTGTGGTTACCTGGGTAGAGTCCCTTGAGAATGAGTCTCCTTACAGAGTAAAGCCGAGTCAAGAAAATGAGAGAGGGGAGGGGCAGAAGGCAAGGGAAATTGATTGAGGTTGAAATTGAGATTGATTTTATTTGGGAATGTTGATTGAGGGCCTGGATATTGCCCTGCCTTTTCTGTTACATAAGCCAATACATTCACTTTGTTTGCTTTAGCCAGTTTGTGTGGGAATTTCGATACTAACCATTGAAAGAGTCCTGTCAAATACAGTTGCAAAAGAGTGGGCTGACCATCCCAAGGGACTACTCTAGAGGTTTCTACTCAAGCTTTTCCTGTATGAGCATATAGCCACTTACCCACTCTAAAACACATCTAAGCAATGACTGCCATTAGGTTTAGAACTGGAGCTTGGTGCCTCTCCCCAGATGGCTCCTAGAGCAGTTACCTCGTTTTTGATGCTCTGCTTATATATCTGTGTATCTGCTTCCCCAAGATGATGTGAGAGTTGTGAATCAAAACAAATGCAGAATGTTATGGAGAAACAAGATGGGTGCAGTAAGAAAGGCCAAAAACATGAAAGGTGGCAATGTTTTGGAACTCCTGGGGCCAGACCCATGTGAGGAAGTGAGGAATTTGGGATTGTAGAGGTTTTTACCTCTAAATTCATCACTCGAAGCTGTTCTGTGGCCCTGCAGAGAAATGATAATCAAGCTGAGGTTAGATATCAATAGATGGTTGTTATTATTCTGTGGGAAAGCACTGTAGCATTTGGAGTTACACAATGAACCCTGTGAGGTGAAAAGACTGGCAGCTTCTTTCAGGACCAGCTTTGTTTTTAAAGAGGAGAAAGATATTTTCTTTTGCTTTTCCTTTCTTTATATTATGTTGCGTGTGAGCACAGATATGCATGTATATTCATGTATAGCCATGCCCCCACATATGCGTACATATGTGTATGTGCAGCTATGCCTGTATATGTACGTGTATCTAGGCATTTATCTTTCTAATTTGGATTGCAGAATTATAATCATCTTTCTAATATTTTATTAATAATTTAACATAATTCAGTGTTTCTTTTACCAAATGTCCTTTTACCTTTCCAGTAATAGTTTCAATTTGTAGTTGGAGAAGAGGCATAAAGAAGAAGTAGATAAAGCTTATCAGGTAAAGTTGTGGCAGGGGATGCTAATAGAAAAAAAAAAAAAAAGAGGATCAGAGGTTAAAAAAAAGTGAGCAAAGAACCAATTCAAATACTGAGACTTCTATGAAATCCCATGCAAGCCTGCTCCAATTCCGTTACCAGACTTTTTTCCTGACTTCTTGTCATACAAACCGTGTGTTGGTCCCCTAAGCAATGCATCACTGTTCCGAGATGCTTCGCTCGTATATGTTCAGGCTTCCCTCCATGCCCTCATGTTTTCTGCCTCTGCACTCATATTTATCACTTGCCTGAAATAACGTGCTTTTCCCTTCTGAGCCCTGTGTGTCTTAATTTCACCCCAGACACATTCACTCACCCAGCCCCTGGGTCTAAATTGCCCCCTAATTTACAAAATTACATGACCCTTCCAGGTAGATGCCCTGTCTTGCTTTCTTTTTGACCCAAAGCAAGCACAAATGTTGAGTGACGCTTCTCACTTTAAACACACACACACCTCAAGTTAATTCTGAGATCAATTTTTTGAGACTGGTCCTGGGACATGTCACCAGTGAGATGAAGATGTATGAGAGTGCAAAGAAGTTGGAGTTCTTTTTCTTTTTTGAAGAGGAATTTTCACTTGCGAGCAAAATTTTAATTGGATGTCTAAACTTCTAGATAAGCTTTTGTTCAACATTTGTCATGAATTTATAGGGGAAGTAAAAAATCAATATTCTGCAGTACTTCTTTCATCCCAAGGAGGGTGAAAGACTTTAGCTGCAAAGTGAGGAGATCAGAAGAGAAACAGATTTATTAAAGAAAAAAAAAAACAAAAAACACCCCATCTTACCAATGTCGTTTGGAGGAATAGACCCGTTCTGAAACAATTTCTGATCTCCTTTCCAAAGGCGATCACTATTAATAGGCGACCATGAAGACGAGAAGCAAGAAGAAGGTGGTTCACAGAGAAAAATGCAGAGTGCAATTTTCTATTCTCTACACTTTTGTAGAAAGAGATCTCAGTTGTAAGTGTGAACATTTGCAAACATTTAAGCCAGGAGTTCTGCCAAATTTAAATGCCTTCAGCAATCAAGACAAGAAGCATCTCTCTCTGATATAAATCCAAATAGCTGGAAAATGACAAATAGGGCAGAATGGCCCATGCCCAGCTTTCATGGGACCCTTCCCGCACACACACTAGTTTTCTTTGTAGAACAGTAATGTCATTTCATAACTTTTTCATTAGCTGCAGTTTGGTGCATATGTTTGAGAATTTCCTTTTTTCCTGTTGTCTGAATGCTTTGATATTGTAGGGGAGAAAAAGTCATAACTTTTCCTCACTCGTCACAAAGTTTATGACTGAGACCCATAAAAGAAAAGGCAGATTAGCCAGAGAAAAGCAAAGCAAATTTATTAGTCAAATATTATGGGATATGAGAGTCTTCAGAAATGAAGACCCCCAACCATAGGGAAGATCGTGTATTTTTATGCTTAGGTTTGATGAAGAATGGACAGGCATGTTGAAGTGTGATTAGATGAAAAAAGAGTATGACTGAATGGTAATAAACTGGGGGTGGGGGAAGTAGCAAGGTCTGTTTGTTGAGATTCTTCTTGACCTGTCTGGGTAGAATTCCCTCTCTTCGGATATAGGGCAGATCATCTGCCACACAAGGGTCTTCAAGAAAGAAGTTCAGATAGATCTTTCTGCTTCTGTGGCTTTCTCAGTTTCCTTCAGCTTGAAATACTGAGTATCAGAAGGTGCCACATTTGGGGCTACTGTTTCCTGTACCCCATCAGTATCATATGTGAAATGGTTTTATTTTTTCCAAAAACTGTTACAAATTTGCTCTAGCAAAATCCATGTTCTTATTTCTTGTTAAAACCATCCCACTTAAAGTTTTTAAGTCTCAGTGTTAACAATGTAAAACCTACTTAAAGAGTGTAATTGGATTGTGTGTAACTCAATAAATAAATGCCTAAGGGGATGGATAAAACAACAACAAAAAAAACAATGTAAAAACTTCAAACTTCTATTTAGTTGATAATTTCTTAATCTCAGCCATCCTCCCTCCCGCTTAACCCCACCATCCCCCTAACCAAGGCTAAAGCTGTGGCTCTGGTGGCTAAGAGCGGAGGGGTCTGGGTTATGGTCTGTTCTCTTACACACTTTTTGCTCTGCCTTCTTCGAATGATGACTCTGATGTTGAGGGCAATGAGGAAGGGGATGAGATGAAAATGTTGCCTTGTATATGTTGAGATGAAAATGTTGCCTGTCCATAGTGGAGTTGCATGACTCTTCTAGGTTGGCCCTAATTGCTGACCTAGTTTGTGGATGAGTCCATGAAATCCTTGAGCATGGGTGGTGGCTCCATCAGGCCTCCTGATAAAGGTCTCATCTTAAGTAGCTCCCTATGCAAGACTACTCCATCTTCTAGTTGATCCCTAGCTGAACACCTCCCATCCTTTGCTGTATCCTGTAGCTGTGCCTGGCACGACTATAATACAGTGTCATCTGTGTTTGCAGTGTTTCCATCTCTGTCATCTACTGGTATGTTCAGCTCTAATTTACATACATTTCAGGAACAGGAAACTTTCCCTTTTTATACCATATCCGCCCAGTGCTCTTTACCTACCTCCGGTGGTATAAGGACTTGCTAGCAAGCTCAGTGATTAAACTGACCCCAATTAAGGTACACAATGTTCCCTCTCCTTTTCATAGCCTCCCTCCCTCTCCAGTATTGGGAGAGAGGAGAATAGCTAATCTTGAGAAATTCTTCAGTTCCTCAGCCTCCTTCTTGTACTCTTTACTTTTATACCAATATCATGGGTGTAAGAGGTGGGAATTAGGTGGGGGATAGTTAATGCTGAGTCTGCTGACCTGTTACCTTGTTTTCTTTTCTTCTCTTCTCTTTTCTTTTTTTTCTCTCTTCTCTTCTCTTCTCTTCTCTTCTCTTCTCTTCTCTTCTCTTCTCTTCTCTTCTCCTCTCCTCTCCTCTCCTCTCCTCTCCTCTCCTCTCCTCTCCTCTTCCCTTCCCTTCCCTTCCCTTCTGCCCTCCCCTCCCTTCCTCTCCCCTCCCCTCTGCTTCCCTTCCCTTCTCTTTTCTTTTCTTTCTTTCCTTTTTTTTCTTGTTTTTTTTTTTTTTTTTTTTTTTTTTTTGAGATGGAGTTTTGCTCTTGTTGCCCAGTCTAGAGTACAGTGGCATGGTCTCGGCTCACTGCGACCTCTGCCTCCCAGGTTCAAGTGATTCTCCTGCCTCAACTTCCCAAGTAGCTGAGATTACAGGTGACCCCCACCGTGCCTGGCTAATTTTTGTATTTTTAGTAGAGACGGGGTTTCACCATGTTGGGCAGGCTAGTCTCGAACTCCTGACCTCAGGCGATCCAACCACCTTGGCCTCCCAAAATGCTGGGATTACAGGCATGAGTCACTGTGCCTGGCCCTTGTTACCTTTCAACATGCCCTGTGGGATGGTGGCTAGGATGTGGAACACTTAAGGCATCTGCTGTAGATTACCGGGACAGCAGAACTCTGTGCATAATATCATCTTTTTATGCTATGGTTAATGCCTTTTACTGAAAAAGGGAAAGAGTGAAAGGGAAAGTATCAGAAAGAAGTAATGAATATTTTCCTTACAATGGCTCAAACAATGGTAAGGAAGAGCCCATTAGACATGGAATATATGGCTCTTGTTGGGAGAGACTAGTCTCTTTATTCCTAGATCCCAGCATAGTGCCTGGCACATGCTTCCTGGGTAAATATTGAAAGAAACTTCCAAATTGCCAAGGTGCTAGAAGGTAATTGTGTGATTTTGCTATACAAGAGACTAAACTGGAGACAAAGCAACCCTGGAAGAAACGTGTTCCCAGTTTTTGTCTCCCCCAACTCTTCCTGTGCTCCAGTGTTGGTTTCCCTTGCCCTGCCCACATGAACAGCACAATAGGAAAACTGGAATTGTCTTTGAAGTGACCATAGTGAATAGTGGTGGTTGTCAATGCTAAATAGCTATTTTGAAATCTTGGATTTATCTTGCTATGCAAAATGTGTGACATTAAAGCCCTCACTTCTACAGCACTATGGACTTAGGGATATATACCTAGGAATAGTGCTTCACAGCTACATTGAGTAAGAAAATTAATGTCAGGCGGTACCACCTGTAAAAATGGACCCAGTGCCTTGGGTCTCAAAGTTTGGAAAACTTCACATTCATCAACATACACGCTCACACACACACACACGCTCACACATACACTTCAATAAGGAATACATGATGCCTCTGTTACTCAGGATTCAGCACTCAGTGTTGGCAGCTAAACATCCACTCTCATGACTACTAATACTGTTCAGGCCCCAGGGAAATGCTTTCCCACATCTCGCCCAATGTTCTCGAACAAAAGATGACTGCATCTGAATGCCGTGAAGATTTGTGGGTTGTGCTGTCTGAAACAGGCACTGCTTTGGAGTGTGGGGAAGATTTGAGCAAGAAAAGCACTTTGGTAAGACAAAAGACTAAACTGTAAAACCTTTCTCTCAGTGTAAGTGTAGTAGTGTATTGCATAAAAAGTATTATTTTTCAGTAGACTCGAGCCTCCATTTCCTTGCTTTTCTTCATGGTTCCAGAGGGACCTGGGAATTAGTGTTCTCTTTGCAGTAGTTGCACATGGTGACTGAAGAACATTTTGCAGTACTAAACAACTACTAATCCCCAAGTCACTGTCCATCAACAAAACATCCAGATGGGTATAATAACATTTCAGTCATCTTTGATATTTTGCTGACTTTTAGTTAGATAAAAGCTATAACTTTACACACATTTTTTAAAAAAACATTATAGTTATAAAGTCTTTTTCAAGGTAGGAGAATATAATATATTTATGTTTTCTAGACTCATATATAACTTAAAAATATTAAACATGCTATATGTAGGTTTTTATTCTTACTTTTCTTCCAAGCCCTACAAATAATAGGGTTGGACTTAATGTAAAATGTTGGGTCAGAGTAGCGGCCTCATAAAAGTAAGTTTCCTTTCTCTTCCCTAAATATTTGTCTGTCACCATGAAAGAATAGCTGTATCTCTGAACTTTATTTTATGGAGGTGGAATTATAGGACAATGGCTAAGATTTTGCCAATGTTAAGTAGCCTGGTCTTTTCCCATGAAACTCAAAAATAATTTCTACAGGAGAAAATGGACTGTGATCCCTTTGTTTTCACTAAAACTGCATGTTCATGAGAACCAATAACAGGCCAGATTTGGAGCTTGTTTCTTTGTATTTAAATATATTCTTTTCCCAGCATGAATGTAAGCTTACTTGGTTGGCAAAATATGCATTTTGTCTCATGATTTGAGGATCATTTTTGTCCTTAACAACGACAGCAGTAAGAACAATAATATTAACTGACTCTGGAGAGGCACTTTACAATGTTCAATGTGCTTATATATATTTTACCACCTGTTAATATGTTAAGAAAGAAAACTGTGGCTTCTGACATTCTGATAGATCTAGTTGCAAAGTTAATGGCAATATGCAAGGGTTTGCACCTCTATTTATTTCTATATTCTATTAACAAACTGAGGCTAGACATTAATTTCCAACTGGCTTATGCATTTCAGAACATTTTAAATTTTGTTTTCTTTTCATGGAAATGAAAATATAACTATAGTTTTCAGAGAATGTTTATGCTGCGATGGTTTATTTTTCACTCTGTAAATCAATAGCTAACTCTCTAGGGAAAGCGTAATTTGGCAGTTAGATTGTTTGACCTTTCATTTTTCAGAAGTCTTTGAGGCATTGCATTTGTTGTTCATGATGGTATGTTTGGAGTTTGTATCCGTCTGTATAAAGAGACACAATGAGAATACAAGTATCAGGCAAGGAGCCGAAGAATCTAGGTTTTTGGCTTCACTTTTCCTAATCTTTCTGAGCTTCAGCTCATCTGTCTAATCACATTATATATGCCCACCTATGTAATATATGTATGCCCACCTATGTAATGTATGCCCACCTATGTAATATAACTATTGTGAAGAACAGACTGGATGATGGATGTGAAAGTGCTTTGAAAACCGCAAATAAATGGTATCAGAAGTAAATGATACTATTATAGACTAGGATGGGCAAATTAAGGCCTGACGGCCAAATCCAGTCTGCTACTTGTTTTTGTAAATAAAATTTTATCGGAACACACCACATCTATTTGTTTACATATTGTCTGTGGTTGCTGTCATGCTGCAATGGTAGAGTGGAGCAGTTGTGACAGAAACCACATGGCCAGCAAAACCTAACATATTTGCTATTGGATTCTTTACAGAAAAAGCTTGCCAACCCATGTTGGAGACCACAAACTATTTGGTTGGAATTCTCAAATGCGGGGAATAAATAAGCATCTAATCTAAAATTTTGGGAGGAAGCTGTAGTTCCTCTTCAATTGATGAGTGAATGCTTTTTTTTAAAAAAAAAAATTAATAACGATGGATAATAAAGAAGTAATGATAGAATTAGAAAATATCACTTTTTATAGACTTTTTGAAATAATTGATGTAAGCCAAGGATTGTCAATGAATATTAAAACTTTTGTATAAGGTGTTGTTTGGGCAAAAATATGCTTACACTGTGTTGAAAACATGATGCCACAGGTTACTTACTAATTGTAAAAGGAAAAACAGAACCTTCTATAGGGGAGAGATCTGGTGGTCACTACCTTAGCCATTTGATCAGGCTCTTTATCAGTAAAATTGAGAGAGACAGATGTGGTGTGCCTTCTAACAATACACAAAGTTTTGAAAAGCCATTATCTATTAAGTATTCGTGTCAAAATGTGTAAGGTAGACTTCATTTCTAGTTTATAGGAAGTACTGAGAATATAGGAATCAGTTAAATGACACCAAAATGAAACAGACAAATCAAAAACTAAAACCTGGGAAGAGCATTTCTAGATTGTTGGAGCTGTAACAGCCAAATGTCACGTGGGAACCTCGATTGGGTTCAGTGTAGAAAAAGGACAGCTATAAGGAGTCTTATGGGCCAGCTGGGACATTTGAATATGGACTGGATATTGGATATTGTTATATTAGGGAACAATTATAAATTAATTAAATCTTGTTAATAAGGCAATGATATTGTGGTTATACAGTGGACAGTGTGCTGAAGTTTTTGAGTTACTTTCAAATGCTTGAGACAAACACACACAGAAACACAAACAAAACGTGGCCAAAGAATATATGAGAGTTTGTTGTTCTAGTCTTTTAACTTTTTTACTTTTGAACATTCCCAAAATAAAAAATGGAGAATCAAATTCAACAAGCAATTATTGTCGGTGAAATAAAAAACCCAGGAAATTGACATCTAGTGGAAGGAAGACCTGGGTTTCTTTGCCATTTGGTTAATAATGGTGCGCAGTAGTGTTCTCTCTGGTGTGCTTTATCCAGCCACTCAAGTGAAAAAATCAGAGATAAAACATTCTCTTTTCATGATTTTTTCCCTGCAGATGTTCATTCCTGATGGTAATTCATCTTACAGCCAGGGAACCCACCAAAGCAATATTTTTCCCTTATAAAATTTCATCTTACTAGTTGTCACCCATCTTTCCAGGCTGTTGAAATCTTTAGAATTTTGATTGGCCCATTCAATCTGCTAGTTATCTTTCTCAGTCTTGTGACATCTGAATGGTTGATGAGCTCACTTTCTATGTCTTCATCCAAGTAAACAATGAAGATACGGAATAGCAACTCCTTCCTGCGTCCTAGTAGCTGAAGACAAAGCCTCACAGCATTCTAGTGCCTGCTCGCTGCCTGCAGTGGGGAGGCGGGGAGCAGGCACCCGATGCTCAGCAGGCCGGATTGGGCCCCAAGCTTCAACTAGCTACAAACATAGCCTGCCACTTCTGACCCAGGACCCTTTGTGCACCAAACCCTTCACATCCTCTTGCCTTCAGCACTTTTTCCAGCTGCTGCTGCTGCAACTTTCCCAGCATGAGCTTTTATTGGCTCCATGCAGGCACATCCTGATCATGAGGGGCCTCTTACCTTGTACCCTGAGACTTTCCTAATGACATCGAGGCAAGAGACACCCCGAGGAGGACCACAATCCTACCGATGTATGTTCACCCTGGAAATGTGAGGGTCTCCAGCCCTATAGGGCAAATCTTTGAGCAAAGGGAGACTGAAGTCTGAAGGTACATTCATTGCTCTTTCTCCCTCTAGGCAGACCCCTGAGCTGACTCATAAATGTCAGGAACACATATTACATAATAAGATCAACTGTTCTCAATTTAAATTAATTTGGCCATATGTAAATTATACAAAATCCAAATGTCTTTAGAAACAATACTTTCCTGGTGATATTTTTTGCTGTTCTAAAGAGAAGTTCTAAGTCAGTGGCTCATGATTAACTATATCTGTACAAAAGTGTTTTGCATGTTTTTCTTGCTCCTTCCATTGATTGTTTTACTTTGTATACACATCCTTTTATTCTTTATGTCTATCATTTGAAACATTCCTAGAAGTTAAGAAATGTGATTAACTGGCTTATATATTGTTGGTTATAAATTATTTTAAAACATCATTATTTCATATATATAGCTGTATAGCTGAATCATCCTTACTTACTTATTTATTTAAGAGACAGAGTCTTGTTCTGTCACCCAGGCTGGAGAGCAGTGCGTGATTGTAGCTTACTATAGCCTCAAACTCTCGGCCTCAACCAATCTGCCTGCCTCAGCCTCATTGGGTTTACTGGTGTGAGCCACCTTGCCCAGGATCATTTGTTTTTGGTGCAGAATTATGACTTGCCAGTGGCTCTCTGTGAGGCAGTATGGGGTAGTGGTCTTGAGCACGCATTTTAAAATAAGATTTTTGGGGATCACATCCATTCTGTGCCATTAACTGTCTTATTTTGGTAATTTACTGTGTTTAATCGCTCTGTGCCTCAGTTTCCTCATCTATATAATGAACATGATAGTATTAGTATTTATTTTATAGGATATTGTGAAGATTGAGTTAAATACGTATAAAGCAATTATGAAAGCACTTGGTATTAGTAAATACTCAGTAAATGTGAGCTGATATTATCATAGGATGGTTATTACTGCAATTATTATTACCACTACTACCACTGAAATGATTTTTTCTAGAAATTATCTTCCCTTTAGCCGTAGGATATACCTATAACTAAGATGTAAGTAAAAGTAGTCTCCTGAGCAGCTGAAATAAACACCATAAAATTATATCACTACCAGATTTTTACTTAGATCTTCATTCAGAGCATATTTACTCTTATGCTGCATTCAATGCAAACAAGTTTTTTATCTATTTTTCTGGATCATAGATAATTGGAAGCATCTTATTAGAAAGCAGGAGAAATAGGGTTGCTCTTTCTAAGACATACTTGGGGAAAGCTTTGTGGTGACAGGTGACAATTAACTATAAAACAGGAGACAATACAAGAGAAAATCACAAGACCCAGTAAAGCATGATGACCATGAGTATTAATTCATCCGACAAATATTTATGAACACTTTGTGCCAGGCATTGTCCTGGACCAAGAAAATGCAAAGGTGAATCTAATTGACAAGACCTTGACAGGAGACTATGTTCCATGGCAGGGGTTGGAGGAAGTAAATACAGTCATCTCTCAGTACCTGTGGAGAATTGACTCCAAGTCCCCTCCTGCAGGTATCAAAATCCAAGAATGCTCAAGTCCTTTATATAAATGGTCTAGTATTTGCATATAATTTAGGTGCATCCTCTGTATAGCTAAATTATCTCTAGATTACGTATAATGCCTAATATATTGTAAAAGCTATATAAATAGTTGTTATACTGTATTTTTAAAATTTGTATTCACTTTGGGAGGCCAATGTGGGCAAATCACTTGAGCCCAGGAGTTTGAGACCAGCCTGAGCAACATATCAACACCCCCTCTCTACAAAAAATACACAAATTAGCCTGGTGTGATGATGCATGCATGGAGTCCAGATATTTAGTGGGCTGAGGCGGGCTTGAGCCCGGGAGGTTGAGGCTGCAGTGAGCAGTGATCAGCACCACTGCACTCCAGCCTGGGACATAGAGTGAGACCCCATCTCAAAAACAATTTTTGGTAACATTTTCATTTTTACATTGTTTTTGTTTGTTGTTTGTTTTTTTTCCAAATATTTTTGAAGGTCAGTTGGTTGAATCTGCAGATGCGGACTCCACGGATGTGGAGACTGGCTGTGCAACTAAAGAATGCAGTACATAGGGTCACATGGTGGAAAGCAACTGAGGTGGCAGTAGGAGTACTTGGAAAAAGACTGGGGTGAAATCCGAAGTATGAAATGAAAACAGCCTTGTCAACAGCTCAGGGAAAAATATTCCATGTAGAGGAATAAACAAGTGTGAAGGCCATAAAGTATGAAAGAGTTCAGTGGATTCAAACTATAGAAAGAAGGCCAGAGAAGACAGAATGTGACTGGCCCAGGGCAAGATGGTGGATGATATGAGCTAATATTGGAGAGCTAGGAAGGGGTAAGCTCACAACTGGTTTTAAAGATGGTAGTAAGGATATGGAATTCTATGATATAGACTCCATTGATAGGTTACAACCAGGATAGAGATGTGATATAATACAGTCATACAGTCACATGCTGCTCAATTATGTTTTAGTTCATAAAGGACTACATATACAATGGTGATCCCATAAGATTATAATACCATACTTTTAATCTGCCTTTTCTATGTTTAGATATGCTTAGATACGCAGATACTTGCCATTGTGTTACAGTTGCCTACAGTATTCAGTGCAGTAACAACATGCTATCTAGCTTTGTATCCTAAGAGCAGTAGGCTATCCATGCAGCCTCCGAGTGTAGTAGGCTGTGCCATCTAGCTTTGTGTAAGTCCACTCTGTGATGGTCACATATGATGAAATTGCCTATTGATGCATTCCTCAGACTGTTATCCCCATCATTAAGGGATGCATGATAGTGCGTATCTATCTATCTATCTATCTATCTATCTATCTATCTATCTATCTATCTCTCTATCTCTCTATCTCTCTATCTATCTATCTATCTAGATACAGATATAGCAGGTCCTGGTTTCACTCAGCATCATCTCCTTGTAACACTGATGAGGAAAAAAAGTTGAATTGCAGCTTGGGTCGCTGTCTGTGTGGAATTTGCATGTTCTCTCCATGTCTGTATGGGTTTTCTCTGGGTATTCTGTTTTTTTCCTACATCCCAAAGATGTGCACATTAGGTGAATTGGCATGTCTACATGGTCCCAGTGTGAGTGTGTGTAAATGTGTATATATATATGTATGAGTGTGCCCTGTGTTGGAATGGGATCCTTCTAGGGCTGGTTCCTGCCTTGTGCCCTGAGCTTCCAGGATAAGTTCTGGTCGCCTATGACCCTGTAATGGAATAATTAGCTAAAGGATTATAATACTTGTTTCTATTAATCTTTTAAAATGTATGTATAGTTCACATTTATTTCAGTGTTTCAATATTAGAAGTGTTTAGGTTTTTATTTAGAAGTTTAGTGACATTTTGGTGATCAAAAATATGCCATGGGAACTTAACTTTTGTGTATATCAATTATCTTATGGTAAAATCGGTTTCATTATGCCTTGTTTCACTTCAAGCTGCAGTTTCCAAGAACCTACCAATGATGTTAAGTGAACAGTTACTGTATCATATAGATGATGATTGTCACTGCTAAACAGAATGAGTTGGGAAAGGGTGGGATTGAAAACAGAAAGATTACTTAGTAGACTATTGAAGAAGTTTAGTTGAGAGCTGATGGAAGGTTGAATTAAGATACTGGTGGTAGAGAAAGAAGTTCTTATGTTTGAGTCATATTTTAGGGATGGACTTGACAGGATTTCTGAAGAATTGAGAGAGTGCAGGAGGAGAAGGATAAGCAAAAGGTGGGAGTCAGAATCAGAGGTGACTGCTGTTCCTTCATTTGAACATCTGGATGATAATGGTGCCGTTTCCTGCAATGAAGAGGCAAAGAATAGACTAAGGGCATGGTGTCAAGAGTGCCCTCTGGGGCATGTTTTGTTTGGGTGGTTATTTAGTAGACAGCCAAGTAGAGGAGCTGGATAGGCACTTAACTGTACAGTTGTATGGAAGGAGAATAAAGGATGGATGTCTTGTATATCTCAAGAACTTCTGAGGATTGATACACAAGGGAACATAGGAATATAATGAGGCTGTAAGCTTTTTGAGATAAATATTTGTGAAGGTTGATATTGATGTGTTAATATTGAAAACATCAAATACCTAACTAGACAACAGTTGATTTTAATATTTATAAAGGCCTATTAAAGTTCTCCCTACATGAGATAGGCCTCTTTGATTAAGAAGCTAGGGGGAAAAATTCAGTGTTTTTTTTTTTTTCACATGAGCACTGCAGTTTACTAAAGACTCCCTCATGTTTACTAAAAATGTCTTTCCAAGAACCCCTAAGCAAGTCCTTTTGCACTTGTGCTTCCTGGGTTTCCTTTCTGAAGAACAGAGGTAAATGAACTCAATGATTTCTGAAGATAAAACTAGGTGTCAATTTTTTTTGTTTGCGTTAGAATTCTAGGTCTCAAGGCCTCCTTTAGTTAAAACAGCCACTCTTAAAAAGGACTCAGAATGACTAAAACATTTAAGGGATGGCAAAACTCTGAGTTTTATTATGTACATTTACCATGGTGGGTAAACGTTGGAATGCAGAGGTCATTTGGCCCCTGGCCAGGGAGACTGAGTTCCATTTTGGAGTGAGGAGGGTAGAGACGCATCTCCCTTCATAGCAAAGCAGGAGGGGCCTTCTCAGCTACGTTTATTAGCCAAACGGCTTCAGAGCCTTCTCTCAATCTGTGAAATCTTTGATCTTAAAGGGGGTTTTGTCTTGTTTTTTATTTTTTTAATTTAAATTTATATGATGTTAGCTTTTTAACAAGCAAATTCTGCCTTCCTTCCCCCATAACCACCTTTGTAGGACTGCACACTGATTTATTTTGCTGGCGAGTACAGTGATTTTATTACCTTTCACCATGTGTAGTATGACTCCATGGCAGTTTTGTTCAAGCCCTTTGGTGGGAGAGCCTGCTGAATTTGTAAAGGTGTCATTATTTATTCTTTTAATATTCTCAAACAGCAGCAGTTATGTTGCTAGCTTGAAATAAAGGCATTGAATTCAAGACCATGAGAGATTGCCTCAGGATGTCTGCAGCAGGAAGTATTCGCTATTTTCAACATCAATTTCTTGACCACTTGAATCATATCTTAACCTTTTGCCAAATATTGACTATTCCTGTCAGATGGGGGCATATTGCCTTTTGTTGAAAACTAGTTGAACAGATCATGTCAGAAATGAAGGAAGAATGAAGTTTGCATGATTAAAATAAATCATAAGATCTTGGTTCAAGTTCCAAAAGACTAGAGAAGGGTAGATGAGTTGAAGTTCTTTGGCTCCGGCCAGCAGGGGCAAATATCTTCCTGTAACTGGACTGTTGAGCTGAGAATTGTGGCCTTATTAAAAGAAATAGCAGAGACTTGAGAAACTTTGGGGAAACTATAGACAGATGTTTCTCTGGGGACTGTTTCCCGGGAAGATTGGGGTGATAGGCCTATTGCAGGTTGCTTGTTCTGTACTTTCTGAATCTTACCCACTCTTCTTCTTTTACTATTTGTACATTCCCAAACCAGACTGCCTCTGTTTTTCTTTTTTGTGTAAAATAATTGGTTAATCTTCTGCTTTTAGTGTCTGCGTCCTTGTACATCTTTTAGATGGAGAGAGACAGTGCATCTGGGCTTTTATACTGTCTCCACTACTTACAAGTCTGGCTTATTCTAAATTCAGTTTTCTCACTTATAAAATGGATTTGATTTCTACCTCAATGTGGGCATTAAATACAAATAGGAGATAATAAGGATTGAAAAGTGTGTGGACTTTTGAGTGCATCCTGGTTTTGAGTCTTATTGGCGGTGTCATTCTGGGCAAGTTATTTTACCTTTCTAGGCCTCAGTTTCTCCACATGTATAATTGAGATAATGTCTGTGTTGTAGAGTGGTTGTAAATGAAGTATAGAAAATACTTAGCCCAGTGCTAACTGAAACAGGCACAATAGGGAGTAGCTGCTATCACTACAATGTTTTATATACATACCATGGAGCCTAACTCTAAAATAGTTTAAGATATTTCAAAATTCAGTATAAATTGGGCTGGCTCTGAGCCTGTATAGACACACGTGTATAGTTAGCATCTTATCATGTCCTGGTCTTATAATGCAGTTTTATGGCATTGACTTTAAAGGAAAGCATTGCAGCAGACCCAAGAACCTAAAGCCATGAGTCTTGCCTCATACAGAACCCATCAAGTACCAGGAACCTCTGCTACGGGGGCATCTTGGTGGAATTTAGTGTTTTGTAGTCATCAGTTGTCAGAGAAGATCTTGACTCAATGGAGTCCTAGTGTCAGAACTTCCACAGCCAGTGTCAACTGGGTATCAGCCTTGGGCATTTTTTTTAGGGCCATCTTTCATATGTGAGAGGGTCGTTACAGAGGGTCCACAGTATTGGTCTCGAGGTCTTGGAATTTTCCCATGATGGAGCCATGCGATATGGATGCACTGGCTGGTCCCAGGTTTGTGTCTGGTTTTCCAGTAGAGAAACAATTACTCATGTGGGCTCTGATAGCAGGATGCTGATTTACATTGTATAAAAGAAGGGTTCAGTTGACAAAGAAATCTGGAAAATGAAAGGAATGTATCTTAGAGTACAGAGCTAGACATAAGTACTAGTTCCAGATATTCTATCTACTGCCCTTTGTAGTGTGTAAATCATATTAGAACATTTTATTAAACTCCCACGGGATGCCTACCACTATGCTTGGCATTTTATATATGTTATCTCTAATTTTCCCAAGCCCTTCAGAATCCTTTGCTGTACCTCAAAGTGCTGCAGTTGATAAAACCAAAGCTCAGATTACATGGCTTCATCATGCCCACAAAACTAGGGGAAGATCTGGGCTTCTCACTCAAGTCACACTGATGCCAAAGACCAGGCTTGCCACACTCTTGGGGGTACTGTGTGTTATATTCCTGAGGGAAAAAAAAGACACTGCCTAAAATGATACTTCGAAAACCGTACCTCCCCTGGGTTGATCTGAGGAATGCTAAGCTGGTAGTCATGCCTGGGGAAGAAGTAACTCTCCGCATGCTCCACTTTCTTGTGGAGCACAAGAAGAGGGAGGTGGTGTTTCATATTTACAAATGATAAGGCATGGATAGAAATCAAATTAAAGATCCTGGGCTTACACCTGAAGCAGGGTCTTGGAGGCCATCTGATTGTGTCAGCTGTTAATATTTTAGGTGCTAAGTCGCAAGGAGGCCCAGAAAGTTCCAAGAGACAGACACAGGGCAGTCAGGGTGAGGAACACCTGGAGGGATTCAGGACAGCAACCATATTCCAATTATAGAGTTTTTTTTTTTTTTTTTTTTTGATGTCTAAGTATGAAACAATTGCCTATCAGCTGAACACCAGCCTTGTCAGAGCGCGTGAAGTCTGTTTGAGGCACTGCGATGTTTCCTAACTTGCCAGGTGATAAGTTGCACACCTGCCCCTATTGCTATAAAGCCTTGTTTGTTTTCTAGTGGAGGGGGCAGGAAGACAAGTGGCTCTGCACAGAGAATCTTTTGTCTGCTTCAGCTGTTTTCTTGTTTTAAAGCCAGTATCAGTAGAAGTAGTCCTTGTTTTTTTCAGCATTGTTTACTTTCCAATATTTATATGAGGTTATCTATCATGCCCTTCCCTGGAGCACTGTTTTATAAAGGATAAGCAAGTTTAGCTCCTTCAGCTTCTCCTAAATTTTAAATAAGAGAAGAATTCTACATGTTCCTTTTTTCCCTATAGTGATTGAGGTGAAAGCCAAAAAATTTCTCAGCTCCTCTAATTGCCTTCCCCATGAGTGATGATTTTTATTCTTCTAGATTCAAAATCTGATTTAAAAATTCCGCAAAACACATTGTTTTTACATAGAGTCAATGATTCCCCACGTCTTATGTACTTTGTTGATATGAACTTAAATGCTTGGTTAATTTAAAATGAAGGTGTTAAACCTGTTTGATTTGGTTCCCAGATTTTGCTTTTGTCCCAGTTCCATATCTAGCTGTAGAGAGGCTTCAGGGGCTCAATGATCCATTATGCTCCCCCACATTTCTTGGGGTGCTCTTGCGTCAGGGGATTACTGGAGGCTTGAGAACTTTTCTGGATGTGGTGTGGGGGCAAGGGGTGTGAAGGACTTGTGGCTAGCTATTTTCTGTACATTCTCTGTGTAATTTTCACCTGTAAGCACAATGACATTTATAAACAGAATGGGAAAACATTTATTTTTATCAAGAATCTCTACTTTTCTCATTGTGAGAAGGGACATTTTATGGCTGCTTTCTCCAAACTTTCAGAGTAAATCAGTATCTAAATGAGGACTTTGTCACTAACCTCAGAGATGATGATGGAGTTGTGAATTTTGTCTTGTTAAAATAACTTTCCATTGAAGCTTCCTTTTCACTCCAATTTTTGGGTTTTGTGGTCTCCCATCTATTCTTTCAATCCCAATAGCGAGCTTATTATTTGGCAGTTTCCTCTGAAACATTATGGTTCTGGAAGTTGACTCTGGATTGATCTCCACTGATCCTGTCAGCAGGGACCGTGGGACCAGCCTGTCTCCCATTAAGACCTATTCTTTGACTAAACCAAATTCCCTGAGGAAGCTGGGCTGAGCTAGCTGGGACCACATGTGAAGTTATAGGGTGGTATCAGGCAGGCAGACTTCTGATGGCCCATTCAGTTTCAGTGGATGCCTGGATTTTCTACTGGCACTGAGCCAGAGGCTGCTAGACTCAGAGGTGCCTCTAACCACTTGGTGACTTGATTTTCAAAACTGAACTTGAGAAACTGGCGATCTTCATATCTAGACTCAGAAGCAATGGGTCACAATATCTTGTCCATATAAGTCACTCATGCTTCTTTGCCACATTATTTGATAATGGTTTTATGTCATGAATGCATAAGTAGAGAGATCTTATGGAATGCCATTTCTAAAGCAGATAAAGCTATTTGCAATTTAGTAAATATGTTGGCATGAATAAGGACAGGCATATATTTGCTGTCACCCTTCTCTAAACATGGAAGAATAACCTGGTGTAGAGGATGATGGAATCGGAGTTAAGAGACATAGGTTCTTGCCATGCTGGCAAGAACTAAGTGAGGCACTGGACTTCTTTGTGCCAAGAATTCATGGAAAATGCCATGGGAGTCATTCTCTGGTTAACAGAGGTCAAATGAGGATCTGAGTAAAAACTGTGATGTCTGTTGCCTTTATAGGCAAAATGAGTGGGTTAAGGTATTGACTGTAAAATCCAGGGGAAGTGATGATGCTGAAAGGTAATATGTAAAGTGATGGTGAGAAGATGAATATCAGCATAGATCAGGAGTGGGAACCAGCAGTTCTTTAGCAGTTTTGTTCAAGTGATGGTCGTGGGCTTGGTAATTTATCAGGTTTGTTCCAGAGTAGGGCAGGAAGATGCAGAGATACTATTTAAAAATCTAGGAGTAATGAACATCCTAAAAGGAAGAAAACTGAACTTATAATGCCAAATTGAGAAAAATATAAAATCATAAATATATTAGGGTTCTCTAGAGGGACAGAACTAATAGGATAGACGTATGTATGAAAGGGAGTTTATTAAGGAGTGTTGACTCACACGATCACAAGTTGAAGTCCCACAATAGGCCATCTGCAAGCTGAGGAGTAAGGAACCAGTCCAAGTCCCAAAACCTCAGAAGTAGGGAAGCCAGCAGTGCAGCCTTCAGTCTGTGGCCAAAGGCCCGAGAGCCCCTGGCAAACCACTGGTGTGTATGTCCAAGAGTCTAAAAGCTGAAGAACTTGGAGTCTGATGTTCCAGGGCAGGAAGCATCCAGCATGGGAGAAAGATGAAGGCTGGAAGACTCAGCAAGTCTTCTCTTCCATCTTTTCCTGCCTGCTATATCCTAGCCACACTGGCAATTGATTAGATGGTGCCCACTCAGACTGAGGGTGGGTCTGCCTTGTTCAATCCACCGAGTCAAATGTTAATCTCCTTTGGCAACGCTCTCACAGACACACAGGAACAATACTTTGCATCCTTCAGTCCAATCAAATTGACACTATTAACCATCATAGTAAAGGTTCTTCTAATAGAATATTGCCTCCCTTATGTCTGCTCAAGTATTAGGAAGTAAAAGTTGAGGCCACAGGGAGAAGAACACCCAAGCAGAGTCTTTGCAGTGGAGAAGCCAGTTCACAGAGCAACTCAAAGGGCTATTTCAGACAAGGTTCAAGTAGCAATTCCTTGGTAATTCCAATTTCTTTATCACAGTGGATCACTCCATCGTTTTGTTTTTTTCCCCTTCAGACTGAGTCTCACTGTGTTGCCCAGGCTGGAGTGTAGTGGTACGATCTTGGCTCACTGCCACTTCTGCCTCCCGGATTCAAGCAATTCTCCCTGCCTCAGCTTCCTGAGTTGCTGGGATTACAGGTGCCCATCACCATACCTGGTTAATTTTTGTATTTTTTAGTAGAGATGGAGTTTTGCCATATTGATCAGGCTGGTCTTGAACGCCTGACCTCAGATGATCCGCCTGCCTTGGCCTCCCAAAGTGCTGGGATGAGTCACCGTGCCCGGCCCACACCATCTTATGTTGCTGAGATTTATGCCATAAACTTCAGTGCAATTTTTGATTCATTATTTGTGTTAAGGAACTATATGTGAAGCCGGTTTCTCTACCCCAGCTTCTGGTGGTTTAACACAGTGATAGAGCACAAGACCTTGGAGTCAGATGACTAGATTCAAATTCTAGCTCTGCCCCTTAGTAGCCATGTGACTTTGGGCAAGTTTCTTTTTTTCTCTCAATGCCTCTTTTTAGTCTTTTGCAAAAGGAAGATAATAATAGTATGTACCTCATAGGGATGTTGCAAAGATTTAAGAGACAGAAAATATCTAGCTCATAATAAGTTGTTAGCTACTGTTATTATCAGTATTAGATTCACAGAGTTCCTTCAGGACTAACTGTTGTGGTGGAAGCATCATGAATTAAACACTGGGACAAATCCAGACTTGAATACTGACTTTTGCACTTATCACCTGGGTGACCATGGGTAAGCCATTCAACTATTTTGAGTTTCAGTTGTGCCCACCTGCAAAATGGTGCTCATGGTACTTGCATGCAGCACTGTTGGGGCTTTAAGAATGACTTATATATGTAAAACATGAAGCACAGTGCCTGGTTTGAGATGGCTTTCTCATAAATGATAGCTACTATCATTATTGTTGCCATTTTTTTTCTTGTATATAAACATAGGCTTAAATCCCCCATGGGTAAGAAATATAACTGAGATTCAAGGCCTATCATTCCCTGTCCCAAGGTTAGTATTTATATTGAACTTCTCTTTATTTGCACTACTGGCTCAAACTTCTTGTCCTTTCTTGACTTTGGCCTTTGGTATCTCTTCTGATCTTTTAAGCCTTTATCCTTCTAGGCTTATCTAGATATTCTGACTTCTTGTTGAGGCCCTGCCAATTCATCCTTGAGCCAGAGAGCATAGTACCTACCTGAATGTAATCCTAGCTCCAGTATTTACGTTAAGCATGTGACTTAATTTTCCTGAGCCTCAACCATCTTTCAAATGGTCATTCTAATAATGATCTTATTAGATCTTTGTGGGGCCTAAATAAGATAAAGTGTGATAAAGTACCGAACTATATCCACCATTCAGACGGTGCTCTGTGTTAAATTGGTTGCCCTGGAAACAGTCTCTAAGGCAGAGATTTATATGTAGATTTTTGGGGGCAGTGATCTCTGGAATAATATCTGTAAGAAAGTGAGGGTTGCAGGATTAGGCAGAGGGTGAAGTTGAATTGCACTGCAATTGCAAATGAGGCTTCAGCCAAACCCAAGGGAAGACTCCAATTGGGCTGATCCTTTAGGATTATCCCAAGGGGGCCCAGCTTTTGTTACTGCATCATCCAGTCATTGGATGGGGGCTGCCTAGGGTGGATGGTTGAGTGTGTAGCTCCCTTTGACCAAGGGCAGTTCCTGGAGAGGGTTGCAGCTGTGAGCTGTCAGTAGGCAGCACTTTTGATAGCTGCAGGATTGAGGGCCTCTGCCCTGAAGGCGATCTGGGCACACAGCACAGTATCCACTATATGCTCAGTAATTTTGAATTACTTCTCTTCAATTCTTTGGCAACCATTTCCTTTCTCTTGTTGTAGCTCTGAGTTTCACCCTGATTAGTGCTTGTCTTTTTCTCTAGAGAGTCCCCAGTTCTGATGTTGCTCCTTTTGAGTTGAAATAGGTTATCATTTTATGATTTTCATCTTTCTTACCTTGGGAGCTAGTTGCAGCAGGGGTTCAGGGGTGAATTAGGGAAACCAGTTATTCCTCTCTCATTGTCCTATGAATAAAGACTTAAAGTGGAGGCGGTATCTTTCTTTTTTAAATTTAAGGACCACTTCTGAACATTTGATGTTGAATCTACTCAATTTTGTGATGAACAGATTTGTAAGGCTGTGTCTATGCTAAACACAAAAGAATGCTGTGAACAGTTAATGGTGTATAAGCATATATAGGCCTACTATACTCTAACAACAGAGGACACTTTTGTAACCCCAGGTGTGTGGGAGTTTTTTCTCCCACCTGGGTGTCCTGTAATTCAGTTCGATTCTGACAGTATCTACCTGGAGAGAGTGTCACATCCCACAGGTTGAGGACTCAGCCCCACAAGACTTTCCCCCACTTTAGATGCCAGTCACAAGTAATAAGTTGTTACCGATACTTCTGACCAACCACACTTCTCAAGTTCAATTAATTTGCTAGAGTGGCTCACAGAACCAAGACAAGTACTTTACTTTTGTTAACTCATTCGTTATAAAGGATATTACAAATGATACAGATTAAGAGATGCATAGGACAAGATATGGGAAAAGGAGCAAAGAGCTTCCATGCCCTCCGTGGGCATGGCACCGTCCAGAACCCTCCATGTGTTCAGCCATCTGGAAGCTCTTTGAGGCCCTGTTCTTTTGAGGTTTTTTGGAGGCTTCACTATGTAGGCATGATTGGTCATATCATTGCCTATTAGCGATCAACTTAACTTTCAGCCCCTTTCTCCTCCCTATAGGTTAGGGAGTAGGACTGAAAGTTTCAACCCTCTAATCATGCCTTTATTTTCTTGTGACCAGCTCCCATCCTGAAGCCACCCAGGGACCCCCAGCCACCAGGCATCTCATTAGAATACAGAAGAGACTCATGTCACTCCAGAGATGACAAGGATTTTAGGAGCTGTATGTAAGAAAACAGGATAAAGGCCAAATATATAAAAATCCCATCATACATCACAATGTTACATGAAGTCTGCTATGGGAGTGGGTTAAGAGACTGGGGGTGCTCCTGCTCCATTTTTGTCGTTTTAAATATAGAGCTTTGTCTTCCCTTTCAATGTTAGATATAAAAATGCTTTGGCTTTTTCTGGTCTTCTGGGGTAATGTTCACAGCTTATTTGCCCCTTTAAAGATAATGAAGCCATATGCCTACAGTTGTTTCTCAGGTCACCTTAAACACTTTTACAGCTTCATCTCCTGGAAACCTTTCATTAAATAAGAGTTCATTAAGAAAATTGGGCTACTTTCACAAATGCCTTTTTAAAAAAAAATTTTTTTTAACTTTTTTGTTGTAGCAACCTGCCTGATCAACACAAATGCTTTTTTATTTGCCTTCCTGTTAAATCGGGACTCACCTTTTGTGAATATATTACATTAATGCTTGTTTGTTTTATGGATTTGTTTAGTGTATCCCCTAAGGAATATTCTTTCTCTGCCATCCTTTCCTGTCTTCAATTGTGTAAGGTCCCAGAAGGCAAATACTATGTCTTTTAAAATTGTATTGTACAGTGCTGTGCAAAAATGAGCAATTAATTCTCAAAATACTGACAGTGGGAAAAGGCACAAAGGAACTGATAATATCTTAAATGATTTAAACGATGTCTTTAATGCATTGGTTATCCCCCACTTTTTTTTCTAATAAAAACTGTCGGAAAGAAACAAGATAATGTTCAAAGTATATTGAGTTTCTCTGAACTGAAGTTCTGGTTAAATTAAAATTCTTATTAAAAGATCAGTCTTAGGTGTTTCTGTCTATATCCACAAGCTGTTATTGTTGGATGCTTTTACCAGCTCTTTAAATTGTCCTCATGAGCTTAAAAGCCTGAAGAATAGCAATGGTGGCATTGGGAAAGGTGGAGGATCCATACTGATGTGGGTCAAGGGTGGTCAAACTTTCTGTAAAGGGCTACACAATATGAATATTTTCAACTCCATAGGCCATAAGGTCTATGTCACAACTACTCAACTCTACTTTTGTAGCATGGAAGCATCTGTAGACAATATGTAAATAAATCATTGTGGTATTCTAATGAAACTTTATCTTCAAAAGGAGAGGAGGGTCAGGTTTAGCCTGTGGGCTATGATGGCTAACACCTGATCCAGGTGATTAGACTATATTCCTCTGATTACTGCTGCACTGATTCTGTTGAACCAATGGCAAGAGAGACACAATTGAAAAGTCAAGAATGTGAAAACAGTTGTAATGACTTATATTCACAACATTTGTTGCCTTATTTGGTTACTCCTGGGCATGGTGCTCAGGAATGCTCAATGAAGAGTAGGTTCCCCTGGGACAGTTCCTAGTTCCCAGGGTCCTGGGTACTCCCATTTTTAAGATCCTGGTCACCAAGTGGCCTCAGTATGGTCTCCTTCACTTAGTAACTGCCAGATTTGGGGAATCCACTGGTTTCCTCTGCACCTAACCGCATTTTTCTTTCCTGGATTAAGCGGATTGTGATATCTTCCGTACTGACTTTCAGGGTTATTGTAATGGCTGAGTGAAATATTGCTCAAGAGCACACTTCGTCACACATTCCTATTTAAAAAAAAATATTAAGTTTGCTCGACCCACTTTTTCTTTAAACCTGAGCACGGTACTTGGTTGATTTTTTTTTTTCCTCGACAGATTTGTATGCCTGTGTTTGAGTGATATTAAATATCCAAATATAGTACAATAATTGAATGATTCTTAAGCTTTGCTTCACGGTGGACTCAACTGCAGCATTTTTAAAAATCCTGATGCCTTGGCAACACCTCAGATTAACTGAATCTGAATCTCTGTGAGGGGGACGCAGCATTAATATGCTTTAAAAACTACCCAAGTGTATCATTTTCTGTTGCTACTGAAACAAATTACCACAAATTTAGTAGCTTAAAATAACACAAATGTATTATCTCTCAGCGTTGTAGGTTATACATCTGACACGGTTCTCATCTGAGCTATAGTCAAGGTGCTAGCAAGTCTGCATTCTTTTCTGGAGGCTCTAGGGCAAGCTCGTCCAACCTGCAGGCCCCATGCAGTCCAGGATGACTTTGAGTGTGGCCCAACACAATTTGTAAACTTTCTTAAAACTTTATGAGATTTTTTTAATGCTATTTTCTTTTTAGCTCATTAGCTATCAGTGTTAGTGTATTTTATGTGTGGTCCAAGACAATTCTTCTTCCATTGTGGCCCAGGGAAGCCAAAAGATTGGACACCCGTGCTCTGGAAGATAATGCATTCCTTTGCCTTTTGCAGACTCTGAAGAGGCCACCCATGGTCCTTGGTTTATGGCCCCCTTCCTTTTCAAAGTCAGCAACAGCAGGCCAAACTCCCCTTTTATCTCATCACTATGACCTTTGACTCAAATCATTTTTCTTCCTTTCCGCCTTTCAAGGACATTGGGCCCATCTGGATGATCCAAGTTCATTCCTCTGTTTTAAGATCAGCTGATTAACAACCTTAATTCCATCTGCCATGTAGCCTAACTTACTCCCAGGTTCTGGGGAGTATGATATGTACAGCTTTTGGAGCCCATTATTCTGCCTACCACACGAGGTAATTACTACTCTGAAAGGGAAAAGTGTATAAGCCTTAACTAGTAGAAGCAAATTATTCCCACATGTGTTCTGTTGACGGCTAGTGCATAAGCATTCATTCCTTCATTGATTCATTCTTTCAATAAATGGTGATTTCCTTTTGTGTTCTTGGCATTGATTCCAGAGATACAATAATAAACATTGTGGTGAAGATCTAATGGAAAGAAAAATATATTTAAATAGAGAAAATGCAGATGCCTTGGGTCCTCATAGAAAGGGTCCTTTCCCAGATTTTGAGACCAGGCTAGGATTTGTGGAAGAAGTGATGTGGGAATTACATAGGTATAGAATATAGAATAAAAATAGCCTTAGTAGCTCTTCCAGACACTTAATGCGTTATCTTTAATCCTTACTACAAACTTGTATAGTGCATACTATTACTACCATTTTGCAGATGTGGAAACTGAGTCTCATGAAGATGAAATAATAATAATAGTTATCATATTATGTGAAATCATGTGTGTAGATCTATACCAGGGCATTTTAGAATGGCCATCGTTCCTTTAAACACTGGGCTAGTATTTTGCTATCCTCCAAGTTCAAATGTCTTTCTGAAGAAAAAAAAAAAAAAAGAACAGAAATCTGATTCATCCTCTATGGTTAAAACTGACACATAGCCACATAAGTGTTTAGCCTTGTGGCTTGTTTTCTGTCTGAACCAGAAGAGTACCATGTTCTCAATGGAGGCTTAGTCAGTATGGATTTTATTGGGTGTAACAGGACTCCCAGCATACAGTCACTGTGTTACCACTGTCAACATTATAGTTAATCCAGGTATAAAAGTGACTGGATATGAGGATCTGGTGTCTTCTGGAGCTAAGCAGTAAAGGGTCATTTGAGGATTTCAGTGCCTTCTGCTCTTTTGAAAAGTAAGTAGGAGAACCCAGTTTAGTGTTCTTAGACTTACTTAGCTCCTCCTTTCCGTCTTACCCCTAACAGATCCACTTGGGGTGCTTCTACCATGAATCTGTTTTTATTGAGTCATTTGACTTTCACAAGTAGCCAGATTTAGTTTCTCTGTCACAAGAATAGAGATAATACTTCCTAGTCATTTCTTATCTATCATATCTATAATAACTGAAGGAAAAACCTACAGTGTATAGAATATTGGGATACATTGGAAATTTCTAAAAGAGGTTTTAAAGAATTTTTTTGAGTTGCTTCATTCTAGACATTGATGCTTGAAATATAAAGATAAATAGGAAGGCCAAGGTTTAGTGACAAATGCATATAATTAAATGAAGGAAATAAAGGTGCATTACAATGGATTAAGAAAGGGCTTTAGGCCAAATTTTAAGACCAGCTAAGGATTTCTGGAGGAAGTGATGCTCAACGGTGATATAAGGATTAGGTAAGTAGAGAATGTTGGATAATAACTGCCTGAATGCCTACTCTGGGCAGTTAATAAATTATATTTAATTCTCTCAAAACTGTGCACAGTGGTTACTATTACCACTGTGTTGCAGCTGAGGCTCCTACAGAGCAAGTAACTTTTAAGGTCTCATAAAGAAAATGACAAAACTGGAATTGGGCTGGGAAAAGACTAAGCTTCAGTACTAATATAATGGCCATTAGTCATTTATTTAAATTTAAATTACTTCGGCTATTTAAATTATTGGATATTTAAACTTAGTTTTTTTTTAATTAAAAAAATTAAGCTCCTTCTTTACACTTCACTCAGGTACTCAACAGTCACATGTGGCTGGCTGCCACCATATTGGGTGTGCAGATTAAAGAACAGTTCCTTCATTGCAGAAAGTTTTTTGGACAGCATTGCTCTAAGGTGTTTAGAAAGTATTAAAGGTTTTCTAGAACTTTTTGGATTAATAACATATCAGTACCATGTAGGCACCTAGACTATTGGAACCAGAAGCAGACTTTATTTCTATATGCGTAGCTCTGTTCTACCCTTACTAGTCACAAGGTAGATAACAAAATACTGAAAAAGAGGCTTCACTAAACCTGTTCTACCAATACGTGGAGAGTGGGACAAGAATTTGGGGGTTCACAAGATTTGTATTTTCAGGGGACTACATGTTTCTTGTGCAGGATTTATCTATGGAAAATGCAAGTGGTGACCTTGGCATGGGGATAACAGCGGACTATTTTGACAAAGTGAAGCACTGCTACTATGTATTGAGAGAGTACCTAATAAATCAGATCAGTCAAATGTGGCAAATTGGAAATGATTAAGATAATTTTCAAGTAATATCTAGACATCCACTTATAGATAAACTAGTAATACACTAAAAGAAGTTATTCTTGTAAGAATATTCATTAATATAGATTCTTAATATTAATATTCATTAATACAGACCCTTAAAATACTCCAATGTTATTTCTCTCATCTTAGTGGAAGTTTACCTTTCTGTAGTGCTCTCAACTTATCTAAGGAACTTTATAAGTTTTAAATCCTATCATCTTCGAAGTCATCCTATAAGGAGGGATGGACAAGTATTATGATCAGCAGTGAACAGGTGAGGGAAATAGGGTACACAGAGGTTTACTTTTCTGTTCAAAGTAGGTGATCTGGGGTTGATTCCACATCTGTTGGCGCCTAATCTTCAGATATTTCCAACAGCCCCAAAAAGGAAAGCAACCTCACTTATTTAAGGAAAACAAATCTATAATTACTATTTTTTCCCATTGTTTCAAAAGTTTACCCCCAAACACTTCATATTAATGACGTTTTACTGCTCTCCAGAAGATGTTGACTCACGCAGGATTGAAGAGAATCCAGTAGGCAGTTTGTGGAGTCATTCAGTACATACACATGACTTTTTGACTCAGTGTTGGAGCCGTAGGAGACAATGAATAGTTGCTGTTTAATCACCTAGTAAGGACTAAGTAGTAACCAAGTGTAGGCACCTAAAGTGGATCTTGCTTTGCTTATTACCGAGAAACACTCATAGTTTCTATCACTATTACAGGTCATTAAAGTGGAATGGGTTTATTATTGATGGTCTATGTAGCAATTCCAGTGTGATTGATACCAGCAAACACACATGGAGTGAACTGTCTTGCTCTAGTCTACAAATAGAGATCAATGACTATTTTATTTGCTCAACCCTGCCTCCAGTCCATGGCTGTGGCCTCCATCATGAAGTAGCTGGAATGATTAATGATCTGTTGGAGGTATTAATGCCTCTTGTTTTGGTACTCTAATTATAGAAGCAGATTGGAGCCAAGCTTTTAGAGTGGGTTTGAGATTGAAAGATATTTGAAAAGCAGGTGATTGGTCCAACACTTCCACTTCTTTCAATTTAACCATAAATCAGTTGTGAGTGATTTTTTCACTGTAATTTTTCATAGGTTTTGAACTTCAGTAATGAGCATCCCTGTCCCATAGTGAAACTGTGATTTTCCTAGATCTTGTTGGAAAGAAGATGAAGATTTATGAAGGGGAATAGAAGGAAATATATTGCATTTCTTTTTATCCTCTGCTTGGTATTTTTCTCTTCCTTTCCTGTACTTCAACCCCTATAAGTCTCAACTTTTATACATGCCACACATGGCATATAGTATTTGGAAATGGGAAAGCTGCAGTGTGTCTTGACCTACTTTCCAGTGACTGTACAATTACAAATAAGAAGTTGATGCTATATAAAGTAGTACTACATTCTACACTGAAAAGAACATATGGAGAAGCAAAGAGTGCATTTGCCCAAGGAGCACCAATTTTTAAAACTCATTTGCTGAATTTGTTGACTTATTTTTTTTTTTTTTTTTTTTTTAAGTTGAGGATGGCTCAAGGCATTGCTACCACCCAAGAAGCTACCATGAGGACTGTGGAAAAAATTCTGAGGAACCCTAGGTGAAGAGATAGGTTCAAATTGGAATCAGTTTGACAATTTTTCCTTCCCTAACTAGAACTGCAGCTTACCCCATTGTGGGTAATGTAATACATCTGTGCCTGATGAAAATCTGGCTTGCAAATTGTGGAAAAGCACAGAATTTTTTACATTTGTATAATTTTTATTTTTTAAAGCATTTTATTATCTGGGAAGTAGATTGGCAGCAAAGGGCATCTTAAAATAGATTGCTTATAGACACTCAAATGCAGCAAATGCACGTTTACCTTTATACTATAGTACATGGAAAATTCCACCAGGTCTTATAGGGTATTCAATTTTTGTAGCTGCAACACTAAACTCCTATGTATTTGAGTAATGTATTACATTTATCATTTATTTAAAATATGAGGTTCATATATTAACAAGTTTGTATTCCAATTCTATGAATGGAAAGAATGATTCCCTTCTGTATTAGGTTTCTCCAGAAAAGCAGAACGAATAGAGCATATTTAGAGATATATAGAAAGAGATTTATTATGAGGGACTGGCTTATGCAATTAGGGAGGCTGAGAAATTCTATGATAGGCCATCTGCAAGTGGAGGCCCAGGAGAGCTGGGGGTATAGTTTCAATCTAAACCCTGAGGCCTAAGAACCAGAGGAGCCAATAGTGTAGATCCCAGTCCATGTCTGAAGACCTGAGCCCCAGGAGTGCTGATGTCTGAAGGCAAGGGGAAGAAGGAGGTCCCAGCTCAAGCAGATAAATTTTTTTCTTTCTTTTTTCTTTTTTTATTTTATTTTAAGTTCCAGGATACATGTGCAGAACATGCAGGTTTGTTACATAGGTATACATGTGGCGTGGTGGTTTGCTGCACCTATTGACCTGTCCTCTAAGTTCCCTCCCCTCATCCCCCATCCCACAACAGGCCTTGGTGTGTATTGTTCCCCACCCTGTGTCCGTGTGTTTTTATTGTTCAACTCCCACTTATGAGTGAGAACATGCAGTGTTTGGTTTTCTGCTCCTGTGTTAGTTTGCTGAAGATAATGGCTTCCAGCTTCATCCATGTGCGTGCAAAGGACATGATCTCATTCCTTTTTATGGCTGCATAGTATTCCATGGTGTATATGTACCACATTTTCTTTATCCAGACTATCATTGATGGGCATTTGGGTTGATTTCATGACTTTACCATTGTAAACAGTGCTGCAATAAACATACGTGTGCATGTGTCTTTATGGTAAACTGATTTATATTTCTCTGGGTATATACCCAGTAAATGGAATTGCCAGGTCAAATGGTACTTCTGGTTGCAGATCCTTGAGGAATCACCATATTGTCTTCCACAATGGTTGATCTAATTTACATTCAGAGGGAGATTTTTGTTCTATTCAGACCCTCAATGATGCCTGCTCACACTGGGGAGAGTAATCTTCTACTCAGTCTACCTGTTCAAATGCTAATCTCGTCCAGAAACACCCTCACAGACACATCCAGAAATAATGCTTACCTGCTATGTTGACATCCATTAGCCCAGTCAAGTTGACACATAAGATTAATCATCACGCCTTTCTTCTTTCCTTCCAGCCTGCCTGCCTACTTTTCTTCTTAAAATATCTATTGAGCCATTATTATGTACCAAAACGGTAAGTTAGTCTTAGGTGACTGGGTAGTGGGAGGGAAAGGTAGTATTAAAAATACGATTCAGTCCTTGCCATCAAAGACCTTTCACTTTAGTTGGGAAGAGTAGAGAGCATAGGTTTTTATTATTTTTGCAGACAACAGAGTCCATTTTGAGCCAAAAAGAAAGAAAAAACTTCTTTTGAGGGCATTGATTAACTAGCAAAGTCTTTGGAAGGCCTAGGAAACCAGTTTTTTGGTTTGTTTCTGTTTTAAGAGACAGGGTTCTCTCTCTGTCCCTTAGACTGGAGTTCAGTGGTGCAATCATAGCTCACTGCAGCTTGGAAGTCCTTGGAGGGCTTTCCCTCCACCCCAGCCTTCCAAAGTGTTGGGATCACAGGTGTGAGCCACTGCACCTGGCCTGGAAACCGGGTTTAAATGCCACATAGCCAGATATAAGAGCAGCCAGGAGAAATGCCAAATTACCTCTCCAAGGGAAGTCCCACTGCTTTACAGTATTGAGCAAAACCCTCTGCCAGAGCTGCCACAGAAGAAGAAATTCCTTTAACACCACACTTGCAAGAAGAACTAGCATCCCCAAGTGAAACTGTGACCTTGTGTTGCCCTTTTTTTTTTTTTTTTTCCATATCCAACCTCTTACAGGTATGCCTACTTAGCAAAACATGGGACACATCTGCTTTCTTATCTGCCAAAAAGTCCAGGGAATGTAATTGTTGGCTTTCTAGTTTCTATTACATAGGAAGTTACATCAGATGGGTTGAAATGCATATGGAGGGAATGATCCCATAGTATCCACCTTAGGGATACAGGTTAGCAAATAACTAGAATAAATTGTGTGTTATGCTGGAGTAGATAATAGTTCTGTGGGAACACCCAGTGAAGGCAGCTGTCACCAGGGGACAGAAGGTTATTCAGGGAAGCCTCTTGGAGTAGGGCTACACTTGCTGAATCTTGAAGGGTTTCAGGATTGTATTAGTTAGGAAAGGATAAGATAGGTATATGTTACAGAAGCAAACAGCTTCAAAATCTCAGTGGCTAACACATTCACAGAAAATTCCTGCAAAGTCTGTGCTCTGGGGGGCACTGGGTACAAATTTGTGGAGCCTGGTGCAAAATGAAAATATTGGGCCTCTTTTCTAAAACTTGTCGAGACAGTGATCGCAGAGCATTAAGCCAAGCACAGAGCCCATCCGAGTGCAAGGTCCTGGGTGATCACATAGGTGGCATGCCCATGATGCTGGCCCTAGGTAAGGGTCCAGGAGACTCTCCAGAGAAGCTTTCTTCTACGTGGTAATTCAGTAATTCATGCAACTTCAGTCTGTGGCCCTGCCATCTCAACACAACCTCTTCCACATGTGCCAAAACTGGGCAAGAGAGAGACTGGAGGGTCACCCAGGGCATTTCACTGCCTCAACCCAGAAGTGATGCATCTTACTTCTGCTCACATTTCATTGGCTAGAACTGATCACATGGCCTTGACTGACTACCAGGTGGCTAGGAAGTGGAGACTCCTGCATGCCTAAGGAGGAGAAGGCAGGTTATGATGAATCAGCATCATCTACCCAATGGATCAAAGAAAAGGGAATGCTCTAAACAGTGTCTTTGCTATTTGAAAATACTATTTGTATTTGAATATTAATAAATTTAGAGTGGCTTAAAAATTCAAGAAGCATGTTTGCTTTTTGCCAATGTACTCATTTTGAATAGAACAATTTCAAAATTAATTTTTTTTTTTTTTGCTAAATCCAAGTGCTACTCGAATAATTAGCAGTAACTCATGAAAAACTCTGAGGCAGTAGCAACTAATGAAAAATGTTTGGAACAAGGAAAAATGTTTCTATTTTAGTATGTATATATCTTGTCTTAAAATACAAATTGTATTTTATTAAAAACAATGTATATGAAATACAATCAAAAATATTCTCTTGAATTTTTAACTGTTTTTAACCAATGAATATGCTTAAATATATGTCCTCGGACAAGAAAATAATATCACTGAAATGATTCTAAAGCGTTTACCTGCTTCTATCAAGTGTTCTGAATTATCTATATCTGTTGTGTACTCAAGTGTATTCACATATAAAATCCACTTCTAAACATGGGAAATAGGTGTTCAAAAAAGTTCACCCTTGTGTCACTGATGCCCTGTGTCTATTACCCTGATGCTTTTATCTGTGAATTAAAACAAAATTGCCAAGTCCAGTAATGTGGTACAGGCAATAAAAGGAGCTTAGATAAGAGATAAATAAATGTGGTTCATGGCAGACATGTCGGAGTATCTATTGACAGGTATATTTCTTTTTTTCCAGAAAACTCCTGTTAGTGTTGTACACATTTAATTTGCACTCCTTTAATTTTATTCCTTTAAATTCAATGTTGCTCTTTTTGCCACATCCACTACAGTATTGAACTACTATTAGAATGCTTTCTTTTTGATGTTGTACTGTGCTTTATTGGAAAGAAATCATTGGATTTGTTCTGATGTCCAGCCCAAACACTTACCAATTATGCAAATTTATCTTTTTTATCTATAAAATGGGAGTTATAGTTATGATGATCTTAATAGCAAACGTGGTGTTAAGATGATCACTAATTGCTTTTCTAACTCAATAAAGGGAAGGGATTTACACTCTAGAGTCTGAATCAGGAGTCAGCAAACTATGTTCCACAGGTACACCTACTTAGCAAAACATGGGACAATGCCTTCACTCATTGTTTTTTTTTTTCCACTCATTTCGTTTTCTGAATAGGAACACAGACATGCCTTTCATCTATGTAATGTCTATGGCTCCTTTCCTGCTCTGACAGCAAAGTGGAGTAGTAGTTGTGACAGGCACTGTGTGGCCCACAGAGTCTAAAGTATTTACTGCCTGACCTTTTATGGGGAAAATTTTCAAATCACTTATCTAGAAAGTCACCAAATACCTGTTTTGATTTGAGAAAATGTAGGAATACTGCCTTAAAGGGATATGAGGTGGCCTTTAAAAACAAAACAAAACAAAACAAAACTTTGTACTCTATACTAGACCTAGAAAATCTCCAAGGACAACCTAACCCAGCTTTCAGCTGCTGACTGCGGTATAACATTTATCTTTTCACTCTTGAAGTGCTACCTACAGGGCCACTGCTGGCAGAGGTCATTATGCAAATGCAGACTCATCTCTCCGTGATACTACACATGAGGCATTTGCACAAATGTAGATTGTAGTAAGGCCTGAATGTAATGTATATACTTCAGTCACTTTTATGAAATTGTTCAGTCATCTGGACATTTTTCACTGTGTTTACCGGGAAATGTGAAATAGAGAATTGAGCAATTTTCTCGTCAATTTGATCAATGTAGAATGGCAACCTGGATCTTTAGTCTTTTTTAAAATGCCTTTTTTTCTCTCAATTGCTAGAATTTATTTATTTATTTTACTAAATTGCCCAGTTAATTACTTCAATTTTCCAATCTATCTTAGCATTGAAGGCTAAGACTGTTTGAATTTTACATGTGGTTGGTACAATTGAGGTCTGTACCCAAAGTGTAAGATTTTCAGTGTAGGATTCATGTTTGTTTATCCAACTTCTTACTTGGTCCTTTTGATCTGTAACCTAGACTGTTCAAATTTCACCTTTGAATCAATCAAGTAGATTATGGAAACCAAAAGGAAAGGAGGAGAGAGATTGGAATGAAAAACCAACAACTGACGAATTTGGAGAAATAGTGCCCTAGTGGCAAAGGAGAAGGGTTTTGAAGGAGACAACGAGGTACTAGAAGACCATGGGTTGATGCTTTGGAAATAGTTAAGTAGGGCATGAAGGGAAGCAGAAACAGCCAACACTTTAGAGGAAAGATCAATGAATAAGAGGAAATACCTTAAAAAGGATAGGCAACCAATGAAGTTATATTCGAGAGTAACTAATCTGAGAAAATAAAACTGGTTCTGAATTCCAAAATTGTCGTGATTTGAAGGGAGAATCTTGAGCGGGCTTCATCCAGTCCCACCTCGAGCAAGTGAGGGAAATTTTCTCATCAGGCTACTGCCTGTTCAAGAACTCTCTTATCTTCAGGGGTTGGTATCTTCCTTGTTATAAAAAGAATTGCCTATGTACAGTTGGGCAGATGGGGCAAGGAGCAAACTTTCAGGACAAGTGGACATCAACCGTTAACATATTGGTCACTGTGGGTTGAAGGGCTTTCGTGGTATCAAAGAAATATGTCTGGATGACATGGTCTTATAGCCCCTGGCCACGGATGGTACTTGCTTTAGGAGAGAATACTGATTTCTGGTTCTCATACCTTCCTTTTATATAGCTTTTTTCCTTCCTTCCTCTTGTTCTACTCATTTGTACAAATGGTTTGTACATTTTGAAGAGTAGCTTTTGAACTTAATAGTATAGTGTTTTTGCAGTCTTTGTTTTCTGGTTTCCCCAAGAGTGAGTCATGAATTCTGAAAAAGAGCTCTTTGGGTCTGAGGAAGGAATTTTGTGGGAATAATAATACTTTAAAATACTATAACCTGCTAAAAGTGGTTATTAGCTTTGGTGACTTAGAGTTTATTGGTGACTTTAGACATTAAAGATGCAGGGAGTCATATTTTAGGACCAAGATTCAAAGAGCATTCAGAGAATTTTCTTTTTTGTTGATTAGTTGGTATGTTATTTTTAGACAAGAAGTTATAAGTGGGTCCAGGAAGGTACTAGAACATTACAGAATGATGGGGAAAGTCCACACAGATCCAAGTCTCAGGCACTATAAGTTCAGGAGACATCTTTCACAATTAAAGCTAAGAACCTATGACTAACAGAGGAGAAGGGCATTAACCAGTGTCAGATTAGGTCAGATTCTAAGAAGCAAAATGGACAGAGGTTATTGAAAGTCATAGGCTAGGGGTAGAAATAAATTCCTGCAGAGAAAGTTTTACAAATGACTGACATGTTTCAAAAGCCCAGGCCTCTTATAAGTGACCTTTTTTAAGCATAAGAGGCTTTCAAAAATTTGATAGGTAAATGCCTGAGGAAGTAGTAGTTAACTGGGATCTTGAAAAACATATAGGTTAGCATGGCAGCATAAAGGGAATATGAGGTCATTCTAATTAAGAGGATTTACCTGAAGTAGGATAAAAATGGTATATGTCTGGCATATTCTGAAGACTCTTAGCAAACTGATACATTAAAGTCAATGTATGCCAAAAGTTGATGTGAGATCTGAGGGTCTCATTGTAGCTTTGGGTATGTGTGTATGTGTGTATGTATGCTTTTCACTGAGTGCAAGTGTATAAAGTATTAACCAAGCTAGTAACTGGAAGGCTAAGCCTACATTTTATCTAAAGAATCATAACTCCTTTAGTGTAGTTTTAACAAAATGTTTTCTTTCTTTCTCTCTTTCTTTCTTTCTTTCTTTTTTTTGATGGAGTCTCACTCTGTTGCCCAGGCTGGAGTGCAGTAGCGTGATCTCATGATCTTGGCTCACTGCAACCTCCACCTCCTGAGTTCAAGCAATTCTCCTGCCTCAGCCTCCTGGGGAGCTGGGACTACAGGCGCCCACTGTTACGCCTGGCTAAGTTTTTGTTTTCTTTTTTAGTAGAGACAGGGTTTTGCCATGTTGTCTAGGCTGGTTTTAAACTCCTGAGCTCAGGCAATCTGCCCACTTCAGCCTCCCAGAGTGCTAGGATTACAGGCGTGAACCACTGCGCCGGCCAACAAAATATTTTAATTCTTTGTTTTCTTTCATTTACCTAGCTAAAGACTTTCTTGGCCTAGACATGTGCAAGTTTTAATGTACTCACGAATCACTTGAGGGTTGTTAAAAATGCAGGTTCTGATTCAGAAGGTTTAGCAGAGACAGAGGCCTGAGATCTACGTTTCTTACAAGCTCCCAGGTGATGCTGCTGCTGCTGCTGCTGGTCTGGGGATTGTACTTTGAGTAGAAATTACTAAATGGAAGTGGAAAGAGTTTGGTAGCAAAAAGGGGTTTAGTTTTTTTTTTTTTTTAAGATTAAATTGTTTTATTTTTATACTTTTATTTATTATTATACTTTAAGTTCTAGGGTACATATGCATAACGTGCAGGTTTGTTACATATGTATACTTGTGCCATGTTGGTGTGCTGCACCCATCAACTCGTCAGCACCCATCAACTCGCCATTTACATCACGTATAACTCCCAGTGCAATCCCTCCCCCCTCCCCCCATAATAAGCCCCAGTATGTGATGTTCCCCTTTCCAAGTCCAAGTGATCTCATTGGTCACTTCCCACCTATGAGTGAGAACTGGCGGTGTTTGGTTTTCTGTTCTTGCGATAGTTTGCTGAGAATGATGTTTCCAGCTGCATCCATGTCCCTACAAAGGACACAAACTCATCCTTTTTTGTGGCTGCATAGTATTCCATGGTGTCTATGTGCCACATTTTCTTAATCCAGTCTGTCACTGATGGACATTTGGGTTGATTCCAAGTCTTTGTTATTGTGAATAGTGCCACAATGAACATACATGTGCATGTGTCTTTATAGCAGCATGATTTATAATCCTTTGGGAATATACCCAGTAATGGGATGGCGGGGTCATATGGTACTTCTAGTTCTAGATCCTTGAGGAATCGCCATACTGTTTTCCATAATAGTTGAACTAGTTTACAATCCCACCAACAGTGTAAAAGTGTTCCTATTTCTCCACATCCTCTCCAGCACCTGTTGTTTCCTGACTTTTTAATGATTGCCATTCTAACTAGTGTGAGATGGTATCTCATTGTGGTTTTGATTTACATTTCTCTGATGGCCAGTGATGACGGGTATTTTTTCATGTGTCTGTTGGCTGTATGCATGTCTTCTTTTGAGAAATGTCTGTTCATATCCCTTGCCCACTTTTTGATGGGGTTGTTTGTTTTTTTCTTGTAAATTTGTTTGAGTTCTTTGTAGGTTCTGGATATTAGCCTTTTGTCAGATGAGTAGATTGCAAAAATTTTCTCCCATTCTGTAGGTTGCCTGTTCACTCTGATGGTAGTTTCTTTTGCTGTACAGAAGCTCTTTAGTTTAAGTAGATCCCATTTGTCAATTTCGGCTTTTGTTGCCATTGCTTTTGGTGTTTTAGTCATGAAGTCCTTGCCCATGCCTATGTCCTGAATGGTATTACCTAGGTTTTCTTCTAGGGTTTTTATGGTATTAGGTCTAACATTTAAGTCTCTAATCCATCTTGAATTAATTTTCGTATAAGGAGTAAGGAAAGGATCCAGTTTCAGCTTTCTACTTATGGCTAGCCAATTTTCCCGGCACCATTTATTAAATAGGGAATCTTTTCCCCATTTCTTGTTTTTCTCAGGTTAAGGGGTTTAGTTTTATCATCGTAATGGTTTGCCTGGTTGAATTCTGGCTCTGAGACCTGTGAACTATATGATTTGGACATGTTATTTAAGCTGTTTGAGCCTCATTTCTTTATCTGAAATATAGGGATGATGATACCACCTTCACAAGCATCATTCTAACAGATACATTTCTCCTAAGTTTATCTCATCCACTGTTTTATCTCTGGTGGCCAGAACACCTGGCACATCACAAATGCTTCATAAGCACTTATTGAATGAATGAATGAATTGAATGAATTAATGAAAAAATAGGTTTGATTATGAATCTTATAATGTAAATAGAATATACAGCAAAAGATCTCGCCCTAAGAGACATTTTAATAAGTGTTGATCACTACTCCATCTCCTTTGCTCTCTGAAATAAAAAGCCAAATTTGGATGCATGTTTCAAACTGCTGAAGCAACAACATATAAAACAGGTACTGTCTTTGCGATATCTCAATGAAATAACAATTACACTTCAGATAATAGAAATTTAATGGATAGATGAGAGAGTAGTTTCATAATGTTATTATTACATATAAATGGACAAGGTTAAATTAGGCAATCACTTCTTTTACATTGATCATCTAAATATATACATATGTCTTATTTGTTGCTGGAGCACTGGAAGGGAAGCCATTGTGAGAAAACATGAACCTTTTTAGAATTCTTTGGATTCAGAAGACACTGGAACCAGGCACATAGCTGATATTGGGAATAAAATTTGGCAAGCCTGGATTACCTACTCATAGACTCCCTACTTTCCCCAAATGTCTAAATTTGAGTTTAGCAACCTTGGTCCTTTCAAAGTGCAACAGCCCTGGAATATCAAAAGTTAAACTAGTAGGCTTTAGTAAATATTGTTAGCTGGTTTATAGTGAGGAAAGTGATTAAGCTTCTAAACTAAAATACCAACTATGGGTCAGGAACTGAAGTAGATAGTGGAGGGATGGGGTGAGGAAGGCAGAGCCAATTTTTGCCGTCATGAACCTTATTCTCAAGAGCAGAGCAGGGAGACCCAGGAAAACAGGAAGAGACCAACAGCTACATTGTTCGATTGGCTTTCAGAAATGTGTTCACTGAGATGAGTTGTTATTTGTTGGTTAAATGAGCTTACGACCATTTCTGGGTTTTTGCTGTTCTATTAACTGCTGTATCATCAGCACTTATAACAGTGAAGATTATATGGTAGGTTTTCAATAAACCATTTTTTTAGTGATGAAAAACTTTGCAGGAAAGTACTCTTAGTAAATTCACGTTAATGATGACTGAGAACTTACAGTTCTGTGCACACCCAGAACAAATATATATTATCATTTCTCTCTCATATGTAAACAATGCTTAGGTTTTAGCCATAATTAATTTACTAATTAAGGTTAAAAAAAGAAACACCCCTAAACTATGAAACTATCTTTTTGCTAAGGCACTTGAATAGGAGCATCAAAAAATTAACAGAAAATAGTGCTACTGACAGTTCTCCATATAGAGAATTTTCTTCTTGACTTAGTACTTTTAATTTTTGTGGTAGCTGCCACTGGCATTAGTGGCAGTTATATTTTTTGTGTTTGTTGAAGTTGACAATAGATTGAGTTTGTTTTTATTTTGTTCCTAAAGCTGATTAATAGTAAGTGTATTTTTTGAAGCATAGTTTGCTCTTTTATAAACCTTCTGAGGACACCACAACTCTCACTTTCTTAAGTACAGGATTATCAACCATGTTGCTACTTGCTAATTTGGTCTAGTCCTTATGCCACAGAGCATTCATTGCCCAAAGCAGGAGGTACCCTAATGTCAAAAACATGTCTAGTCTAAAAAAAAAAAAAAAAAGGAAGGCAGATATGCAGTTTGTAAGCCATGTGACTAGTAGATCTCTATAATTATGATTACAATTAAGATGATCTTAATAGGGAGGTAAAGAAGTGATATGGTTTGGCTGTGTCCCCACCCAAATCTCATGTTGAATTGTAGTTCCCATAATCCCCACAGGACATGGGAGGGACCAGGTAGAGATACCTGAATCATGGGAGTGGTTTTCCCAACTGTTCTCATGATAGTGAGTAAGTTCTCACAAGATCGGATATTTTTATAAGGGACTTTTCCCCTTCTTCGCTCTGCACTTCTTGCTGCCGCCGTGAGAAGAAGGATGTGTTTGCTTCCCTTTCCACCATGATTGTAAGTATCCTGAGGCCTCCCCAGCCCGGCAGAACTGTGAGTCAATTAAGCCTCTTTCCTTTATAAATCACCCAGTCTCGGGTATATCTTTATCAGCAGCATGAGAATGGACTAATAAAAGAAGGTTTCATCTTACAGTGTAGTAGTGAAGGCTCTTATTTTGGGCTCACTTCTGGCTGGTAGGGAATTAGTGTCTGCACAAGCAGGTCAGACTTATTAAATCCTGAGCAAGAACTCTTGGGCACTTTCTGCAGTTATGATGATGAATGAGCCCATGAAATGTCTGGGTAATCAGGTAGATGGGATGGCCCACTAATTCCAAACACAGCCAACCATACTGAGATTAGGAACACTTAAAAGTCTAAACCACATCACTTGTAGTATTGTCATTTTGTGTGTGTGTTTTTTACATAACTGGCATAAATGTTTAAAAATGGTAGACGAGGAGAGGGATAAAACAAAAAACAGTCAAAACAGATATATATATTTTTTTGGTCCTGAATTGAGAGTTATATAGTAATATTGTCCCAAGAAGTCAGTCTTTTCTCATTAAGAAAAGTGAATGTGAGAAATATCTGTTCTTACCATTTAATAAGTGAAGTAAGTGTGAGCAGAAATGACACACAGAGTTTTATAAAAAATTAATGTGTGGCCCTGAGTGATGGGATCTGTATCTGGGAGGCAAAGGGTGGAGACAAGAGGGCCAAGTAGACCCAAATGGAGAATATGACCTTGAGAGTAGGTGCAAAATAAAACAACAAAACAAAAACCATGGGCGTGAAACCAGTATGGAGGAGAAGAGACATTCCCCTGGGCAAATGGAGCCCATCTCCCTGTAATATTCAAATGTGTGAAATACAAAGATGAAAGGGAGGAGGTAAAAGGAGAGAGTCCTCTGCCTCAACTAGCCATGCATCTGTTATTGGGCAAGGCATATGATATTTTGGAATTCAGAGTCATTCTCTATTAAATAAGGTAAAAGGACTATAATGAGTGATTTTTATATTGTCCTGTGTAGATTTTAGAGGTGCTAGAAAGGGGCCTTCTCAGGGAGTAGGTTTGGTTCCAAAGTGGTTGAAAACCAATGATCCTGGGATGATCTCCGGATCTAACAAATTAACATTTTTTGACTTTTATCATCTCTTTAATAGGGAAAGATCGATGATGAAATATAAAATAACACTTCCATTTTATGCCTCTAATTAACTGCAAAACTGATTGTATTTGCTTAGTAATCTGTATGTAGTGTGATTTGATGATTTGCAATTAACATTGTGTTTCCAAAGTCTTTTTACTCTCATACATGTCTTGTTTGGAATAGAAGTCCCTGAATTCATTTTTACTCACTGAACCACCAAGTTCCTGTAACAGTGTCCAGGGTAAAATAGAAATTGGACTAAGGTCCCGAACAAATTGTTACACAGGTTATGTCTTCAAGAAGTTACCTGTTATATATAAATGATCCTAATTAAGACAGGCTACGAGCTCAATGCTGGCATTAGACTTTATTTGTTTGGGGAATATTTTCACTTTGCTCTCTTATCTCCAGCAATATAAAGATAGTTTAATAGATCAGCACTCATAAAGAGGTGCCAGCATATCATAGACTTATGGACAAATGATATGAGTCCTCATAGTGGCACTTTATGAGGAAAAGAGAAGGTAATAAGATAGGAAGGGCTAAAGAGAAGAGGAAAAAGGGCAGGGTGATGGTAGAAGAGACAACTAATTCCTTTTGAGCTGATTTTAGCATGCATCAATGACTATACCCTAATGAGAAAGGATGCACAGAAACAGGAATCTATATGGCAGGCAAAAATAAGATATGGATCAAAAACTCTTTTCTATGTGTTCATAATGCCGACTCACAGGATCAAAGACTTTCTGAATGGTGAATTGGTCATCTGGGTACAATGAAGGACACAGTATAAACCTCATCCCAACTCATTCATGATGAAGAGTGCCTTTTTAGAAAAACTTTCAGATCATGAGGCAGAAAAATGACCAGAATAGTCTAATTTAATTCCTATTATTTTATTTTTGCCAATGTTATTTGAGTAGAAAACTGCTCTAAAAAAATCTTGGGCGACAGCGAGACTCCGTCTCAAAAAAAAAAAAAAAAAATCTTGTAGGAAACAGCTTATTTTTGATTTATGGCTCACTATTTTGGTAATCTGTTTGGTATATAGATACTGCTGGACCTTTTCCTCTTAAAATACCTGACAATATTGGGGGAACAAATAAATAAGTAATGGACAAACATAATTACTTTATGAAGTATAACTATAAAGGCTTTCTTTGCTCTTCAATCCCTCAGCACCTTGAATTTGCAATAGTTGCATCTCATTATCCTATCTCTGTTATTTTCAGGGTAGGTTTGCATTGATAGTATTCTGACAAAATCAGTAACTATTCGAATAATGTGTTACTTCCTCCATACTAAAAAAAAAAAAAAAAAAAAAAGATGCCAAAAGCACTTATTGAATTATTTTCATCTGGCAGGTCATGGAGATTGGTATTTAACCTGTTGTTATGCCCATAAATAGTTAATCCCATTATCGTAAACAAAATGAAGCTAGTAGCCTTATTTATAGAAATATATTTTAAAAGAGGAAACAGTTGGGGCTGGAGAACACTTTCTCAAGGTTTTAAATGCAATTAAGAGATTCTCAACTTGGAAAGCTAGAATGAAAATTTCCTCTTCTAAATGTAGGTTGGACACATTATTTTGTGCATTATTATCCATATAGGAACAATTATAAGATCAATATATTTTGATGCCGAAGGGTTTCCCCCAATCATGTGCCTTATCTGATTCATTCAGCTAAGCATTCTGAAAACTGCAAATCTTATTCCAGAGTAATTTGTCAGCCATATGTCAAAAACTTAGTGTGTATGCTGTCGAAATTATCACCCACGGAGATACTTTTAAACCCTAAAGAAAATAAACAGATACTGTTATAAATGACATGGTCACCTCTTTATTTTGTTTTTTCCCGTCACTGTTTTTTTTGTTTTGTTTTGTTTTGTTTTTACTGTTATTAATAAAGTAAGTTACACTTCTGTGACTTCCTAGTCTTCCAACAATTTAAAAGAGTCTTAGAATTATTTTTGGCATTTTAGGGCTTAATACACATGACTAATGATGTCTTTTATAACACAGGAATTGTTTTGCTGCTTGAGAGCTCTAATGTACTTAAAATTGATAGAAATAACTAATCTACTTGGGGTGACAAGTTAGAGTGTATAATGAATTAATTGTATGCTCAAATTTTCTTTTCTTTTCTTTTCTTTTCTTTTTTTTTTGAGACAGAGTCTGGCTCTGTCACCCAGGCTGAAGTGCAGTGGCGCCATCTCGGCTCACTGCGAGCTCCGCCTCCCAGGTTCACGCCATTCTCCTGCTTCAGCCTCCCGGGTAGCTGGGACTATAGGCGCCCGCCACCACGCACGGCTAATTTTTTTGTATTTTTAATAGAGACGGGGTTTCACCGTGTTAGCCAGGATGGTCTCGATCTCCTGACCTCATGATCCACTCACCTCGGCCTCCCAAAGTGCTGGGATTATAGGCGTGAGCCACTGTGCCCGGCCTTAATTTTTCTTTTCAAAACATGCAAAGATTTTGTTTTCCACCACAGAATAAAGAATTTACAGTTGGGTTCCCTGGACTGGAATTTTCAACTCTTAGAATGTATGTATAGTATCTTGTGTTGGGTGCATTTCACAGTGTAATTGTCTTCTTTTCAGCATCAACACTCAATGAGAATGAAGTCAACCATCACAGCTGTAAACAGCCTGATTCTATGAATTGGAAACTTCCATCAAAAGGCTATAACACTGATTCATAGCTCATTTTTTAACCCTCACTCTAGTTATTTAATTTATCTTACCATTACCATAAATGTTTCTGCCCTTATCATTGAAGACTTTTGTCCTCTTAACTGAACTGTAGCATTTGTTTCATTACTTTTTCTGTCCTACTTTAATTTCCAGAAAATTGCATAGATTTCTTTGCTGTGATTTTTTCCCCACTCACCCTAACCTCCTAGAATGCTGCCTGCTAGTCTTCTGAGTCCAACCTTCCCTTCATTCTCATTCTTTGTCTGAAGCCTTCTCTGACAAGTTTGGAGACCACTTTGACTATATCATCAACTGAACTAAAGAAGGTATTTTCAGGATTCATAGAGTATTGTCTTGTCATATTTCTCTATGTTTATATCTCGTGTATAGTCTAGATTCCTAAGCTCCTTAAAGGTGACTTCACTACCATAATTTGTACATATCTTCCTCAAACAGTACTTATAGTTGCATATAGTAGTTGAAGCAGTTAGGCAAATTGAAAATTAATAATTTAAATAGTTCTCCTTGCCTGTGTATTAGTCTGATACCCTAAACCAGAAGATTCTTAGCCTATGGAGGGAAGTTCCTATTCAACTTTCATTCTCCAGCACCTTGAGCCTATCGTATGGTAAACATCCAACATTGTCTGTTGAGTTGAACTGAATCATCTCTAGTAACTGGATATAACATGCTTGTTTTAGAGATGTTTAGAAAAGAAGAGATATGACATAGCATTCCTTGATAACTTGGCTTCTTACCATTCTTTGTATTTAACTTAAGTGTTCCTAGCTGAGCCTGACAATGAGATAGCTTGTATTTTGGCTTAGCCAAAATTTTGGATATTGATGATGACTTGACTTAAAGCACTGTGTCTGATGAAAGTTATGTTATTCATGTACGCAGCCTTCCAATTTTATTTTAAATATGTTAAAATTTTAAAAAATTATCCCAGGATATTTTAAATTATAAGATTGGAACATATCCATTGAGAATTTTAAGCATAGCTTTTAATACTGAAGGTTTAAATGTATTAGGTAGGTACATTTCCAAATTTCTCATTCTAAATCTCAGCTTTATCTAAAGAATGCTGAAATCACAAGCAGAAAATGAATAAAAGTGAAGTCATCGCACTTTGACTGATCAGCCTGCCAACACCTCTATTTTGTCTGAGGTAACTGGTTGTTGCACAGCCTCAGTTGGCCCCCTCCGGTGTCTGTTCCCTGATCTGCCACCTAAAGCCCTTTTGGTGTATGGTTTTGGTGAATGGTTAAAGCCCTTTTGGTATATGGTTAATGACCTGTGAACAAGCTGTCTAGACATAGCTTTGAAAGTCATAAAATGCCATCTTCATTTGATCTATTATTGGCAGGGACATTCCAAAAGTCTGTGTGAAAAAAATCCACCAACAGAAGACCAACACTGAAATTTCCAGATGACTAAAGTTTAATTTCCATTTTCTGAAATGTAGATATAAATGCTGAGATAAAATGTACTGGTATTAAAATGTCCTCAAAAAAGTAGAGGCTAGGGAAAGCTAGAATACACAAAATGCCTTTCTTCCACCCCTAGTAGTAGTTTCAACAGTCTCCATCACCTAAAGCACTAAAGGCCCTTCCCCTGTACCTCAGACCTAAGAAATTTGTTGGACATAGTATAGAGCCTGGATTTTACACTCAAGTAAATATGCTCTGTGTGTTCCCACAAAGGCCAATATTTATATATCAAGCTCACCAAGTTAAATTTACTTTCCCACATTAAGCCTGCATGATGAATGGCTTTATCTTGCCTATTACAGCCTGTTAAATCATAAATCCCTAGGAAGGAGAAAGAGGAAAAAAATAACTTGAATGAAAAAAGCCCCTGAGGGACAAACCATGACTACTTGAGGTGGTTATACTGCATCACATTTGCTAACAATAATAATATAACAAATATAAAATATACTGGAAACCTATTTGCTCTTATTTTCTTTCTATTTTAATTTCTGTTGTTAACAACAACAAAAAAGGAATAGCTGACTAACCTGATATTTCTATTTTCCTATTTTGTTACATACATAATATAGTGTTCCTTGAACCTATTTTATTTATATTCTCATTTGTTAGGTGAATAAACGAATGCATGAATAAACATGAGTATTAAAGCATTTTCATATCCTGGTTGGAATGACCATCCCACTTATTGAAATTTTAGCCCCCATTTCTGTTTTAAGAAAATTATCTATTTCTCAGAGAGGCTTTCTCTTGTCTTTGGTTGGAGGTTTTCTTTCCTTCTACCACACTTTGTATTTTGCTTGGATTACTATTTTAATCTGCTTTGTATCAAAGTCATTTAAGTAATGTTCATAACAGTATTGTATTCAGTTCTCAACCATACACTTAGTGCTTTTGTACGTTTCTTTCTTTATATTCCACAAAGCAGAGCATAGGGCATTAGGAAGGTAGGGTAGTGTCAGGGTGACCCTGTAATTTACTGCTCAAATTGGATACTTTTGAGACTGAAGGGAGTGGTATTAGTCATTATGCTGGACAATAGGCAAAGCCAGGACCTTCCTGGGAAAACCAGATGTATGGGATCCCTAAGAAGCATGAAATATTGAAACATGAATGAGAATTGTGCATCAGGCACTGTGTTCAGGTCTGTTTTCTTGTACCTTAGACTAAAATAGACTTTAGTGATATCTTGTGATTAAATATGTGCTTTGTATAGTTAATGGGGTTAAACATTTAGACAGGAGAATAAACATGTATGGCAAATTATTAGATGGTTCAGGCTTCAATTCTGGCAGGTGAGAATAAAAATAAAATAGGTAGTGTCTATTGTTTAGGTTTATTCTGTATACTGGTGGCATACATAAAATAATTTTTTAAAGCTTAGCATTATGGTTGTGTACATGTATGTCTCCATTCTAGAAGATGAACTACTTCAAGGCAGAAAATGCATCTGATTTCTATTTGTATCTCTTATATTTCCTTATATGTACATAGTCAACCACTGTAGGCTATGAAATTTTACTGAATCTTGGAAGAGTTCTGCTGGTTAAACCTGTGTTTAATGGAGGTTCTTCTATAAAATTTTTGACTAATAGAATTAATTCTTCAATTCTTCACTTATGAGAAACTATTTTTTTTAAAAGAAAGTGATCCCATTTTTGAATTGCCATATTTATGGAAAAATACCCCTTTAATTTAAATGAAGACACATCTTGTTATAATTTTGATTTGACATATTGTTTGAGTACTCACTACAAACAAGGCACTTTTAGTCTACCTGCTAGTCCTCATTTGACCTTCTGGATCTACCCAGAATAAACCTAAATCCCCTTCCTTTCAAATAGTTGAAGTCTGTTATTATGGTCTCCTGAGTTTTTTCTTATCAAGCCTATCTTTCTCAGGTTTTAAAATCCTTTTTCTTATGACTTATTTTTCAGACTAATTGCTACACAGTTCATCTTTGAAAGAATCCTATTTTGAAAGTCTTCCTTAGAAAGGAATACCCAGTTAAGAGCAAAATCTAGCCGAGGTCTGAGCAATGCATAGTATAGGAGTTGGTTACCAAGGCTGCCCTGTAGTTATGTATATTGTGTGCTCTGTGAGAGTGTCTGAAAAGGAGGAAAAGGTAAGCTAACTTCTAGCCTGCACTCCAACCCACCAAGTCATATGTCTTGGCTCAGGTTTTTGTCTTTGCACAGGAAGGGCCTCCATTTTTTTTTTTTTTTATTAGCAGAAAGGCATCATATGAGTTTGTCAATATAAAATCTATTACACTAACTGATTCTTACCTTGCTTAGCTCTTAGACTCTGAGCATCTTTATAATACAGCGTAAGATTTCCTATGCTGTTTTGGCAGTCATATGATTTGTGCAATATTATGACCCTGTAGCTAACTAAAGTTCCCGGGTCTTATTTATATGAGCTTCTGTTAATCCAAATTTCTCCTATTGTACTTGACATTGATATATGTCATTGAAAAGGATAACAACTTTCTGCAATTTGTACAGATTTTCTTCCACATTGACTTGAAGTCATTAATTAATACTCTTTGAAAATATTTTTTCAACCAGCCATTAGTCTATCTAACTACTAGTCATTTCTCTGTCTTCTTTAAAAGAATATCTTGAAACAGTAAAATCTTTCATTGAGCTTATTGTTTTATGTTTATAGTAATTTCCTGAGTTGACCAGGCTTAGCAACTGTATCTAGGCAAACCAGTGTCAATTTTGATAATCACTTCTTTTGAAGCATCTACAATTTATTTAATATGCATATTAAAATTGTATTGAGGCTTGATAGCAAGGTGAGCAATTTCTGGAGTCTGTGGTTTTTTTTTTTTTCCATTTCTCATTTCCCATTTATTTTGAAAACCAGAACATTCATTTCTCTCTGAGCACCTGACATCTTTCCTATTCTCTTTAAATCTTCATGGGGATTCTGTGAAGATGACTGCATTTATCACTCATTTTGTCCACCTATCCCTCTTAACTCCTTTCTGGAGCATCACAGTAACCAACGTAAGAAGACTAGAGGAACCTGGAGGGTATGTCTGTGATTCCACATTCCCCAGAGAGTTCTAGGAATAAAGCAGGTACAAAGCTGCTTTCTCAAATATATTGGTCAATAATCAAGAAGTAAGCAACAGAGAAGACTTGCTTTCCCTTAATTATTGGGTGGGTCGAGTTGATGGCTTTTGAGATTTTGTGAGGAGCCCACACCTTCCTGCCTGTTGCTTTTGCTCTTTGCAGGTTTCCCTATCCTGCTGGATCAATTTAAACAGGTGTTTTACTATATGGGAAGGCTGAATGTCTTCCAGTCATCACATGTAAAAGAGGAATGTTACCTGTACAATAAAAAACTTGATATTAGAAAGAAATCATTCTCATATTCCGGGAGAAGAACCAGCTCATTTGCAGCTGGCCTAACAACATAAGATATACCCCTTCTATTGACTCATCGGTTCCCTCTGCATGAGAAAATCCAACAGCTTAATCTCTACAAGTTACTGTGGGAGCACTCAATAGTGAGGAGAAAAGCAAAATTTCAGCTCTGAGAGGAAGACTAAGCAGACTAATTCAAAATTCAGGATATACTAGACTTTTCTGCAATAACAAATGACCCCCAAAACTAAATAGCATAAAATCAGATTAATTCTCACTCAGGCTCCATGTTCACTGTTCACCAAGGGTTGCCTGGATGGCTCTTCTCCATGGCATTAGCATCCTTACTACAGATTCAGGGTGATAGAAAAGCCACTTACTGGAACAATGGTGGTTGCTCTGACAGAGAGAAAATAGTATTTTGACATATGCACTGGCTCTTAAAGCTTCTGCCCTGAAGTTCCATGCAACACGTTTCTCACATTTTAATGGCAAAATCAAGTCACCCTTAACTTTACATGAGTAAGAAGTGCAATGTCACTATGTTCATGAAAAGAGAAAGAACTAAAATTATGAAAACAGCCAAATGAAGCAGTTGAAAAGGTTTTTATATTGATATAGAAATAATAGAATTGGCACATGGGAACTTTACCAAAAAAGTAAGATGATTTAAAGGACATGTAATTAGAATTCTTACATTCTAGAATTAATTAAAAATGCTTTGCAAATTTAAAAATTCAATAGACAATTTGAAAGGAAAATAGTCTCTTCTGAGATTCCTGGCAGATCAAACTTATGGATTATCTCACAGCATAGAGCAAAAATACAAAGGAGCAAACATTCGAGTGAAAAATACGGGACAGAAGATAGTTCCAAGACCCTTAAATTGCAAACAAAAAAAAATTTTCTAGGAGGAAAAAAGAAGCGATTGAGGAGCAACAATAATTAAAAAAAACAAACAAGAAAAGCTCTTTGATATAAAGAAAGATTTGAAATTTCTGTTTGAAAACTTTCAAGGTCCAGGCAGGTTCCCTAGAGAAAAAAATTGTGTGTACACAGATATGTATATGTATATATGTATGTACACTCATATACACATGTGTACATAAACATGTGTGAATACATATATAGTATAGATATGTTGGTATGTATACACTGGAGTTACACATACATAGGATATGTCTGTATATGTGTCGAGGGATATATATATATGCGCAAGAGTATACATAGATAGACATATGTATTTTCTAGTGAAATCCTGGAAGGACAAAGAGACCAAGAAATTTTCTAAGCTTCCAGAGGGAAAATATATTTCATTTAGGGAAAGAGAATCAGACCAGCACTATCTTGTAACCACTGAAGTTAGAACAATGGCGTATCTAGGAGTTATTGGGGAGAAGAGGAGCAGCCTGAAATCCTGTCTGATATTTCACTTACGTGAATGGGAAAACTTCAGAGGGCATGCCATTCTTTTTTTTCTTCAACTTTTATTTTAATTTTAGGGATGTGCAGGATGTGCAGGTTTGTTACACAGGTAAACATGTACCGTGGTGGTTTGCTGAATAGATAATTCTATCACCTATGAATTAAGTCCAGCACCCATTTGCTATTCTCCCTAATAGTCTCCCTACCCTCATGTCCCCCTTCCTACAGGCCCCAGTGTGTGTTATTCCCCACCTCATGTGTCCATGTGTTTTCATCATTCAGCTCCCACTTATAAGAGAGAACATGCAGCAGTTGGTTTTCTGTTCCTGTGCTAGTTTGCTGAGGATAATGGCTTCCAACTCCATACATGTCCCTGCAAAGTACATGATCTCATTCTTTTTTATGACTGCATAGTATTTCATAGTATTTAATGGCTTCCATCTCCATCCATGTCCCTGCAAAGTACATGATCTCATTCCTTTTTATGGCTGCATAGTATTTCATGGTGTGTATGTATCACATGTTATTTATCCAGTCTATCGTTGATGGACATTTAGGTTGATTCCATGTCTTTGCTATTGCAGATAGTGCTGCAGTGAACATACACGTGCATGTATCTTTATAATAGAATGATTTATATTATTTTGGGTACATACTGAATAATGGGATTGCTGGGTCAAATGGTATTTCTGGTTCTAGCTCTTTGAGGAATCACCACACTGTCTTCCACAGTAGTTGAACTAATTTACATTCCCACCAACAGTATAAAAGTGTTCCTATTTCTCCACAGTCTTGCCAGCATTTGTTGTTTCTTGACTTTTTAATGATAGCTGTTCTGATTGGCATGACATGATATTTCTTCATGGTTTTCTTTTTTTGGTTGTATCTTTGCCAGGTTTGGGTATCAGGATGATTTTGACCTCATAGAATGAGTTAGGGAGGAGTCTCTCATTTTCTATATTTTGGAATAGTTTCAGTAGGCATGTACTAGCTCTTCTTTGCATCTCTGGTAGAATTCAGCTGTGAATCCATCTGGTCCTGGGATTCCTTTTTTTTTTTTTTTTTCTTTTTGGTTGGTAGACTATTTATTCCTGCATCAATTTTAGAACACATTATTGTTCTATTCAGGGGTTTGATTTCTCCCTGGATCAGTCTTGGGAGGGTTTCTGTGTCCAGGAATTTATCCATTTCTTCTATACTTTCTAGTTTATGTACATAGAGGTGTTTATAGTAGGTGTGATGGTTGTTTATATTTCTATGTGGTCAGTGTTTATATCCCCCTTTTTATTTCTGATTGTGTTTATTTGAATCTTCTATCTTTTCTTCTTTATTATTCTAGCTACAGGTCTGTCTATTTTATTAATTTTTTCAAGAAAATAGTTCCTGGATTCATTGATTTTGAAAGGATTTTTTGTATCTCTATATCATTTAGTTCAGCTCTGACATTGGTTATTTCTTGTCTTTTGCTAGCTTTGGGATTGGTTTACTTTTGGTCCTCTAGTTTTTTTAGTTGTCACATTAGGTTGTTAACTTGTGATCTTTCTAGCTTTTTGATGTGGATATTTAATGCTATAAATTTCCCTCTTAACACTGCTTTAGCTGCGTCCCAACAATTCTAGTACAATGTCTCTTTGTTCTCATTAGTTTCAAAGAATTTCTTGATTTCTGCCTTAATTTCATTATTTACGCAGGAGTCATTCAGGAGCAAGTTGTTCAATTTCTTTGTATTTGGGTGGTTTTGAGTGCGTTTCTCAATCTTGAGTTCTAATTTGATTGCACTGTCATCTGAGAGACTGTTGGTTGTGATTTCAGTTCTTTTGCATTTGCTGAGGAGTGTTTTACTTCCACTTATGTGATCAACTTCAGAGTAAGTGCTGTGTGGCGATATGATGAATGCATGTTCTGTTATTTTTAGGTGGAGAGTTCTCTATATATTTATCATATCCACTTGATCCAGAGCTGAGTTCAGATCTTGAATATCTTTGTTAATTTTCTATCTCAGTGACCTCTCTAATATTGTCAGTGGGGTGTTAGAGTCTCCCACTATTATTTTGTGGGAGTCTAAGTCTCTTTGTAGGTCTCCGAGAACTTGCTTTATGAATCTGAGTGCTCCTGTATTGAGTGCATATATATTCAAGAGAGTTAACTCCTCTTGTTGAATTGAACCCTTTAACATTATGTAATGCCCTTGTCTTTTTTGATCTTTGTTGGTTTAACATCTGTTTTGTCAGAAACTAGGATTGCAACCCTTGCTTTTTTCTGTTTTCCATTTGCTTGGCAAATTTTCCTCCATCCCTTTATTTTGAGCCTATGTGTATCTTTGCATGTGAGATGGGTCTCTTAAATACAACATGCTGATGGATCTTGGCTCTCTATCCAGCTTGCCAGTCTGTGTCCTTTAATTGGGCATTTAGCCCATTGATATTTAAAGTTATTATTGTTATGTGTGAATATGATCCTGTCGTCATGGTGCTAGCTGGTCATACTGTAGACTTGTTTAATGTGGTTGCTTTATTGTATTACTACTGGTTTGTGTACTTAAGGGTGTTTTTGTAGTGTTAACAGTTTTTCCTTCCCATATTTAGTACTTCCTTCAAGAGCTCTTGCAAGGCAAGGCTGGTGCTGATGAATTCCCTCAGCATTTCTTTGTCTGAAAAGTTTCTTATTTATCCTTTGCTTATGAAGCTTAGTTTGGCCAGATATGAAGTTCTGAGTTGGAAATTCTTTTTTTTTTTTTTTTTTTTTTCAAGTGTTGAATATTAGCCCCCAATCTCTTCTGGCTTGTAGGATTTCCACTGAAGAGGTCCACTGTTAGTATGATGGGTTTCTCTTTGTAGGTGACCTGACCTTTCCCTCTGGCTGCCCTTAACATTTTTTCTTTCATTTTAACCTTGGAGAATCTGATAATTACATTTCTTGGGGTTGATCTTCTCATGGAGTATCATACTGGGGTTCTGTGGATTTCCTGACTTTGAATGTTGGCCTGTCTTGCTAGGTTGGGCAAGTTCTCGTGGATGATACTCTGAAGTATGTTTTCCAACATGGTTCCATTCTCCCCATCTCTTTCAGGTACCCCAGTCAATCATAAGTTTGGTCTCTTCACATAATCCCATATTGCTTGGAGGGTTTTTTTTTTATTTATTCCTTTTCATTCTTTTTTTCGGTGTTCTTGTCTGCTTGTCTTATTTCAGAAAGATGGTCTTCAAGCTCTGAGAGTCTTTCCTCTGCTTGGTCTATTCTGCTATTGATACTTGTGATTGCATTGTGAAATTCTTGTGTTTTTTTTACCTCCATCAGGTTGGTTATATTTCTCTCTAAACTGGCTGTTCTGGCTATCACCTCCTGTATTATTTTATCATGTTTCTTAGCTTCTTTGCATTGAGTTATAATATGCTCCTTTAGCTCAGCAAAGTTTGTTATTACCCCCCTTCTGAAGCCTACTTCTGTCAATTCAGTCATCTCAACCTCAGCCCAGTTCTGTGCCCTTGCTGGAGAGGTGTTGCAGTCATTTGGAGGAGAAGATGCACTCTCACTTTTTGAGTTTTCAGCATTTTTGCATTGATTCTTTCTCAGCTTTGTGGGCTTATCTACCTTCAATATTTGAGGTTGCTGACCTTTGAATGGGGTTTTTGTAGGGTCTTTTTTGTTGGCGTTGTTGTTTCTGTTTGTTTGTTTTTCTTTTAACAGTCAGGCCACTCTTCTATAGGGCTGCTGCATTTTGCTGGGGGTCTGCTTCAGACCCTAGTTACCTCTGTTTTCCCCATACCTGGAGGTATCACCAGTGAAGCCTGCAAAACAGCAAAGACGGCAGCCTGTTCCTTTTTCTGGAGTCTTCATCCCATGTGAGTACTGACCTGTTGCCAGTCTGAGTACACCTGTAGGAGGTGTGTGGAGACCTGTGTTGGGAGGTCGCATCCCATCAAGAGGAATGGGACCAGGGACCTGCTTAAAGAAGAGTCTGGCTGCTTTTTGTTAGAGCAGGCATGCTATGTAGTGGGGGACCCTTCCTCACCCAGACTATTTGGATTCTCCAATGCCGGCAGGCTGGAACAGCTGAGTCTACCAAACCACAGAGGTGGTGGCCACCCCTTGCTCCAGCAACTCGGTCCTGTGTCAAGTCTCCAGCCTGTTGCTGTTGATTGGCTGGAATTCCAAGTCAGAGGGTCTTAACTTATGAGTTGCTATAGAAGTGGGGCCTGCAGAACAATGCTTCTTGGCTCCCTGGATTCAGCTCCTTCCTAGGGATATGTACAGAGAGATCTCCTGCCTTGCCGGGGATCCCAGGGCCAGAGTATGTAAAACTCTTGAGTGTCTGTGCACGCCTGAACGGGGGCTCTGCTGAGACTCCACACGGCTCTGTGTATCAGACTCAAGACCCTGGTGGCATGAGCTCACAAGGGGATCTCCTGATCCATGGGTTGCAAAGATCCCTGGAAGAAGCATGGTTTCTCCAGCAGGGTCACAAAATTACTCACCACTTCCCTTGGCTGGGGGTAGGGTTCCTTTGGTTACATGCCACTTCTGGGTGGGCGGTTGGCCCACCATGCTTTTCTTTGTCCTGTATGGGTCGAGTCAGTGTGCGTAGTCAGTCCCAGTGAGAGAACTTGCATATTTCAATTTAAGCTGCTAAATTCACTTGCCACTTTCATTCCTCTCTGTGAGTGCCACAGACCTCAGCTGCTTCTCATGGACCATCTTGGCCGCTCTCTCTGCCATTCTTATACTATGTGTGTGAAAACATTTGGTGAACTAATATAACCAATTGAAAATTGAACCAAGTTAGACATTTCTGGATAGGGGAGACAATACAATGAGGAGCGATGAACAGCAAATTTCACAATACATAGTTAAATATTTATTCATCGTAGTAGCCCCATAAATTTGGTATTCTTTGCCCAACTTATAGATGAGAAACTGAGACTTGAAGCTGCCTGGCATTCAGAGTGGAAGAGCTAGGATTCAAACTCAAGTTCTTTGTGTGCAGAGTCCAAGCTCTTAACCACTTAATCATGTGACTTTTCTTGACACCTTCGATAGGGGGAGAACTGCTTAAATCAAACATGAAACCCAAGAACCACAAAAAAAAGATAAATACATTTTTTACTGAAAATGTTTGGCAAAAGATATCAAGACAAAGTCTAAAGATCAAAAATAGAGTAGGGAAAATAAAATGCATGACAGAACAAAAGATCGTGTATAACTCATCTGGTCAGACTAAGTGGTGAAAAGTTATTCACTAAAGTTGAAAAATAAGCAAAGTACATGAACAGGCGGCTCACAGAAGAGAAATGCAAATTGCTGATACCTTTACAAAAAAAAAAAAAAAAAGATCCCCTGTCTCATTTGTAATCGGGGTAGCACAAATTAAAACAATGATGGGCACTTTTTTTATCTGTTTCATTGGTTAAAATAAAAAGCAGGTAGAACATTCATCATAGGACTGGTGAGGACTCAGTTTGTGTATATATATATACATATATATACACACACACACACACATATATACACATACACATATACACATTCATATGCTTATAATCATCGTATAAATGTTTATGGTATGAAAAAACAATCTGGTGGCATCTATGAAAATTAAAATTATACACATCCAGAAAACCCTCTGGGAAACAATTCTTCAGAAGTCACAGCATATTACATTGAAACATTGGTGTACTGGTAAATGTTTTACCAGCGGCTCTCCAGAACAAAGGAGAAGAAGGAGAAGAGAAATGAAAGGAAGGAGGAGGATGAGGGAGGAAGGAAGGGAAGGAAAAAAGGAAAGATTGAAGGAAGAAAATCTCATTGTAGTACTTACCACTATCCATGCTGTAAATACTCTCACTGGGGTCAAGCCCAGGTTACTAATGTGCAATCCCTAAATGCAGAATTGGGGAGAAATGCACACAATTGGCTGTACTAAGTCTATATGAGTGGGCTCCAGCATGCCACTGCAGTGAAACATGTGAGTAAGGACCTCAATTGCAACATTATCGTGATCCCATAACTAGGTCTTCCGTAGTCTCTCTGTATGGTTAGAATTGTTTAAAAAGCACTTAATATCTATGTAGGTTTTGAAATTCTTATAAAAGTTTTAAAGAATGAAATTCACTATGTGTTTTACAGTTGCTCCATAAAATATTTCAGTATCTTAGAATCTGATTTATTTGGTCCTGGAGTCTCAAACTCAATCAGTCAAGTGCTCTATTACTATTTCCTCATCATCTCTTAGACACTGTAAAGAAATCTGACAGCTCTATTAATAAAATGAATCTTTAGCACTTCAAGGTTGGCAAAGGAGTGACAGATAACTTCTTTACTAACCTTGGAGGATGTGTGTATGACTGTATTAAGGAAACTGTCAGGTTTCCTTTCTGTTTTAAATGCACTAGAATTCAAGTTCCGTGAGGCCAAAAGACCATGTTTGCCTTATGCACCAAGATTTTTTTCCAGATGCTGGTGCAATTCCTAGCATTTAGGCATTAATAAATAATTTAAGTAATCAGCCAGTAAAGTAAATAAATGAATATTCTCTTTGTTAAGTTTGGCCCTTTGTATTTGAAAACCATCCTGATAGAGAAAATGACTGCAAAAGATTGGTCTGGTTTTTTCTTTGATGAACATTAACTGTACTACAATTAGCTAGCCTAGCTTTTGTTTTTCTTTTTGGATTGAGCTTTAAAAAAGGACTCATAGAAGAAAAGGCACTTTTATTTCTTCACGATTTTATCAAAAGTCCTTAGTTCTTTCTCTGCTTAGCCTTCCTGAGACTTTGTATGCATTCTTCACCTTGGACATTTTTTCTTTCTTTGTGAAGAGTCTTTGAAAATATAAACCTATGAGAGATCTGCCTGTGCAGCTACTTGGTTAGTATTATTTTTTCACAATCCTTTCTTTTAAGGTTCATTTGGATCTTTATGATAAAGGGGGAAATGAGAATTTTCCCCTTTAAGAATCTCCTGCCTCGTTTGAACCACTTTCCTTTAAAGTTTGTCAAGCTGCTTTCCTGGTTCTACTTGTTTTGGTTTGATAAGCAAACCAAACATTTTTCAGGATCCTGAGCCTACCGGACATAGGTATCATTAGAGATTGGACAGTTTTCCTTAGTTTTATATCTGTCTTTGTTTCTCACCTCAAAAGCCCTTAGGCTGTCATATATGGGACAGACATTTCATTGTCTCTTCACAGTTCACGATTTATGTAGTGTTTGCCGAATGCTCACTACATGTCTGTCTGAGTCAGTATTGCCTATTACAAAGTTCTAGGAAAAAATAAATGTCAAAATATCTAATACAGTGCAGTTCCTTTGGGCACTTAAATAGTATGTGTGTATGTGTGTGTTGTGTACTGTGTAAGGAAAATATTTATGTTTTTAAAGGAAGAAAGTCTGAAATAGATTGATGTTGAGGTAATTCCAAGTCCTTTTGAAATAGTGTAGTATCGGAGCTGTATCTGAGTCAGCTAATCAGGGCAGCAGCTGCGGAGGCTTGTAGACTAAACTTTAGAGTAATACACACAGCAACCCCTTAAACTTGCAGAACTTCTTTCCAAATTAGAAACTAACCTGCAGAGGTATCATAAAATTTGTTGTATCTCTAGACTGTCTGTTTTTTCCTTTTTGCAAAGGCCATAAAGAGAAGGGTAATCAGGAAACTTGGGAACAGTCTGTACTAAGTAGCAGGCAGACAAGAGACATGTATTTTTCTGTTAGTGTGAATGTTAGAGAAAGTGTAAACTTAAATATAAGAAAGATCACGTAGAGTTTAGACACTCATAATGCTGGACAGATGGCTTTGAGCAAAGCGTGCCAGCCAACACACACACACACACACACACACCACACAACACACACACACACACACACACAGAGCAAGAAACTTAAGGATAGCATGAGGACTAATTAGTTGTGTGTTTGTGATCATGCTGAGATTGCGAAGTGACGAGTAACAGTATAAGGTTTGTGGATGTGCCACCTAATTTTATCTAGCTGTTTGAATTTTTTTTGCTATTGTTCTTTCTATTGTTTTGGCATATACAAAGAAAGGTAATTGTTTTAATAAAGAGCTCTATTTTATGGGGGAAAAAGAAAAAAAACCTTTCCTAAGTGAATCAGTAGGTAATGAATTACCATAGGAATGATTGTGCTATTTATATCTCTATTTTGGCCCATGAAGCCATTGTTAAGCCACTACTGTTCACTTGCAACTGAATATCTGAATTGTAACTATATTTTAGAAAGAAAGAAATAGTGTCATTATCTAAAGTCATGCCTATAAAATGAGAGTAAACTTCATTGTAATTAACTCTTATACTCTGATTAGGAACATATAAACCTGTCAGAGAATTTTTATCCTGAAATCTGTGACCTAAACATTTCATTGTCTGAGCTCAGGGGACAAAACTGAAATCTCTGAAGAGGATGGGTTACTCTCTTCTTCACCCATATAAAATGGACACACGGAAGTCTCCCCTTATCTGCAGGAGATACATTCTAAGACCCCCAGTGGATGCCTGGAACTGCAGATAGTAACAAACCCTATACAGTATATACTATGATTTTTCCTATATGTATATACTTATGATAAAGTTTAATTTATACATTAGGCACAGTAACAGATTAACAACAATAACTAACCATAAAGTAGAACAATCATAACAAAACACTGTAATAAAAGTTATGTAAATGTGGTCTTTCTCTCCAAATATCATATTGTACTGTCCACCCATTTTTGGATTGCAGTTGACAGTGGGTGACTGAAACCATGGAAAGCTGAACCACAAATAACAGGGGACCACTGTGCTCTTTGCCCCTTGCCAAATTTTCAAGGGAATATACAGAATAAAGTCTTTAAAGCTGTATAGAACGTATATAGATAATCATTTTAATTTAACACTCTCCTTGAGCAGACAAATAGGCCCTGTGATTTGACAGGTTCCTTTTCATCTCCACTATCTATGATGTTAATGCATAAATTGTACTCTAACCAACTCATATGTTAATATCTTCAAGAGGATGCTTGATAGAGCTGGCAGCCTGGATGGATGTGATTTCTAACCAGCTTCATATTCTAGTTGTGTAACAAACTAGAAGGGCAAGAGCAATCCAATTTGGGCTTTTCACTTTGCCAGGTATAGTAATGAGGTCATCTCTACTTTCTCCTGGGAAAGCACTGAGAATTTTAAGTGATAAAAGTGTTTTAGAATGATGACAAGACATAAATTTGAGCAATAATTTAATGTAACAAGTTATTACTAGGATGCTTACTAAGTGCAGGACATTCTACTAGGTGTTTGGTAGGGGAAATGTTCCTAAATGCCAACAATACTCATTCCCTTTTCTCAAGGAGCTTAAAATGTCATCAGGAAGGTAAAGACTTTAAAGTTGCTTAGTCTGGTTATCTTTAAAGTTTTGAATAGTAGCTAAGGACCTACCTGGATGGAGGTAAAAATGGCTGCCTGAGATTGCCATTTGTTGAATCAATGGGTCTGAATGGGTTGGGTCAGTGGCTGACTCCTAGTTTGTATTAATTAAGTCTTTAAACAAATGGAAAACTTAGAAAACATGAGAGAAGTAGTAGAATGAGATAACTCTCTGAGAGAACAAGACTTCCTAAGGGTGCTCCAAGCGCCTGTTCTGGGGTTGGTTAAATGGTGATGAAGTACACGTTTAATATAGACTTTCTGACTAGACTGATCTCCCATAGGTAGTCATGGAGCCTGGATTGGAACTTGAGAGAAAATAAGGGGAGACTGTAGAGTGTTAGGTCCTTAAGGGGGACAAGCTATGGAGAACCAAAGAGAACAAAAGATATGGAATGCAGATCAATGAGAGGTAGTAGGCAATGAACAAATTATTAAAAATAGGGCCCTATTTTCTGGCCCATATTAAGTAAACTACATGTTTTTTGAACTTTCAGTTTTGTTGATTATTTACAATACTGTCCCTTGTTTTCTAAACATTTATGAAGTTTTCCTTTCAAAGTTAGATTCCTGAGTGTTTTACCTAGGCATTATTGATATACATAAGCCCTGTTTACCTAAACAGTGGTTTGGGATAATTTTATCTATTTAAATGGGATAGCATTCTTTTTCTGCAGATGTCAAACATATTATTGGAATCATGAAGGATGTTGGTTTCAGTACCGTTATAGGAAAGATAACAAAATTCTAACTTTATATAATGAATCAGAATGCAGGCCATTTCATACAGTAGGTTTTCTAAAAATAAAAATTAGTTAATCCTTTGAATTTTATTGAAAAGTACGAACTTTTTTTGGACTTTATATAATGGAGAAAATCTGCTAATATTTTTCTTCCCTGTGCTTCTCTCGCTTTATCAATAAATTAAGATACAATGATACCAACTTTATGAATCACTAACAATAAAAATGATCCCAGCTTATTGATTAATATTGAATATACTGATGAAACCAATAGGAAGTAAGAGCACTTTGTGAGTCAAAGTTTAGTTGAAACTAGAAATTCATGGATAAGTTTGCCAGTCAGAAGTCAGGAGACCCGTTTCTTGATTCTGAGTTTGCTACACACTACCAGAGCTGTGGATAAACCGTCTTTCTCTCTAGGTCTCTGTATCTGTAAAATTTAGAACTAAAAATCTGTTGGTTACAAATAATAATAATAATAACAAATATTTATTGAGCTCTTACTCTCTGTCAGGCAGTGTGCTAAGCCCTTTGTATTAGCCCACGTAATTCAAACAATAGCTTCTTTGATGTAAAATTATTATTATCCCAAATTTTCAGCTGTGAAAACAGAGATGCAAAGTGGACTATGGTGTAATACAGTAGGCAGTGCACTGAGTGCTGTTCTTGTATCATTGTCCACTTTGATATAATCCTCACAATAGCCTTGAGGTCTACCTCCATTTTAGAGGGTAGGAAATGAAGACTCCAGGAAGGCAAGTGATTTGCCCACCTTTTCTTCATAAGAGCACAACAGATCTAGCACAGACATACAAGTTTCTTGACTCCTAGGCTGACATTTTTCCACTATACCCTGCTTACATTAAAACCATTGAAACCTGATATTTTTAAACCATTGAAATCTGATATTTTCCATGTCTATAATTTTATCTACAGAAGAAGCCTAGGAATTTGGCAACTCACAAGCTGAATCTGGCCCATAGATGTGTCTTGTTTGCCTGCACAGTAATTTAAAGTTTGTCATTGCCAACATTTTAATGTTCGGAAGCTTCCCATAAACAATCTTGATTTTTGTCTTCTCTTGAAAAAATAGGAAGTTCCGGCCCCTTATAGCCTCATGGCAAGTGATTGCTAGAACTCAGTCCCGCACTTTCAGGTTTCACACTGTTCCACCCAGCCCTCTTCATTCGCCTGCGGGCCCTCCAGGACCTTTGCGTTCATATGACTTGTGGGCTAAATCGAAGAATCCTATTCCTTCAAAAATCAAGGCATTTGAAGGTTTGCAGCACAGCACAGCAAGTTGGTTATTCTACTTGGCTTCTTTCTCATGACATGTATAGGAATGAAAGTCACAGTGGTATGGTTTATGTTTCGCAGGGCTTTTACACACTGAACATTTCTCCACTGTAAGTGACATTTCAAATTCAAGAAGGCAAGCCCAGTCGTAATTGGCACTGTCACTGTTCGAGTTTGATGTTGGCACCTCATGTGTTTACCCTGGTTGAGTAATCTGTTTACATCTGGGTAGGCCACACACAGAAAACTGTGAACTCTATTTATATTCATTTCCTCCCTGGGAACTTGGTTTCTGTGAGTCGCAGCTTTGGAAGGCCTGATGGATTGGAAATTTACTGGTAGCGACTTGGAAGCAAAAACTTTACGTGAACCCGTTTTGGGAGCCGACCTGAGTAACTTTCTTTGGGTTACAGCAATGGGGACTTTCCCATTGACAGGTGCAGTTGATTAGAACAATTGTATGAATGCCATGCCCGAATATAAGATGATCAATGTAATCAAGACAATCAGTAATCCCATGTTATAGGCGAGGCAATTGAAACCTGGAATAAAGTTAGCTAGATGAGTACCAATTGTATATCATAAATATGTCTTAGTAATGAGCAGAATTCTCTCTTTTCTCCTGGGTGTCGCTCCCAAACATGTAACAACCAGCTCTACTCCCAGCATTCCCAAAGAAAGACGGACTCACCCCTGCCTAACTTCACTGTCTCTGCCTTCTCCATTTCCCGCAGGCATCAGTATGCAAAGGTTCAAGAGGGATAGGATTAAGTTTAGAAGACCAAAAACTCCTGGATCTGGCTTCTGTCTTACCCTGTGGGTCAATGGCCTCCTAAGGCCTTCCTTCCCCAGTTGTGATAATCTGGCAAAATCCTTGCAGTATTGGCATCAATAAGCTACATCTTAAATAAAATCTTACATTTAAGACTTTGTTGAGAGCCCCCATTCTTCAAATATAGAGCTAGGAATGCTGGAAGTCATTTAGAGAGAATTGTCTTCTTTTGCTCTCCTTTCCTCATCTCCTCCCACCTCCAGCAGTAGGTTACAGGTAAAATTAGGAGAGGAGTAAATGGAAAAAACGGGAAGGTCTCCAGGAGGTGAATCATTGGCACCATTTTTATCAGGAATACTTGTCTGGAGCCTATTTTTGGAAGCCTTGGGATACCTAATCCTGGTTTGGCAGAGCTGCAAAATATCTCCTTGCAGAGATCAGCTAATTTTTTGTTCACCTTAGTCTCCAGCATTCTGCTAGGCATTATGAAGCTTACAAAAAGAGCATGCAGAAGGGATGGTCTCAGCTCTCAGGGAGTATATACTCCAGTTGCAAAGTCAGAAATGTGTACAACAGTGTTTATGTTAGAGCCTTAGTCTTCTTTGAAGCACCATCAGCATCATAAAAACACTTAACATGATAAATATTCTCATATCCATTCCTCATTAATAACACCTAGAGCTTCTCAAGGACGAATGTATTTTTCAGGTGAAAGAAAAGAAATGATATAAAGCTAAGGTGAAGAGATGTTAAGCTGCCTTAGGAGTAAAGACTGGGCAGATTTAGAAGTGACTTTATCAAAGGTAGTCTTTAGTATTCAACGACTTTAGACATTAATGAGACTACCAAGGGGTAATGTTTAACATTACAACTTACTACAGGTTAAATAGCCAATGATAACTTCAATGCAACTTGAGCACAATTTGGGATAGTATGGTATGTTTTTAATGCGACTCTTAAGAAAGTGCTGAAATCTTCCGTATGTATAGGTAATATTGTTGGCAACACAATGTATCATTTTTAAGCTGTAATGGCACTCCTGCATGTAAAAATCCCAGAGTGTGAATCAGCCTTGTGGAATGTGTTTCCTGTTCTCTATTTTGCCACAGTTCTCTTTCAGTGGACATATAGCTTTGAAGGTGAGTATAATTAAACATTCGTTGGTATTGCATCTCTCATGCATATATGAGAAAACCTAGTGGCAAATTTCTTCTCTAAAGAATGTGCAAAACCCTTTTGAATTGACCGGCTTTTCTAGTACTTTACTCTGAAACTTGGTTGCTCTGGCTCTTGTGTCTATTTTCAATACATTGTATGTAAATGATGATTTAGTTTCTAAGTGAATTTGTCTGACTGTCAGATGAAGCATTCTGCATGGATGGAGGTGGAAGTTAGAGGAAGGTCATGAAAATATGTTCTGTGTGCCTTCACATTTGGTACTTAGAGGTCTCCGGTTATTATTGTGCTTCCCTTCCATGCCCTTCTTAATGCTGGCTTTTAGCCCAGCCATTGTGACAGCTGTTTGTAATTCCGTTTGCAGTTCACTTCTGGAGGAATTACACATTGCTCTGTCTGCTTGTCGTTGCTGTGGCCTCTTCAAGTTCCCGTGTGATGGGAGAACAAAAGAGTCTGGGCTCTGAAAAGGACTCGACTTTCTATTCAAATTGGAATTATTTTTAGAAAATGTCTATAGAATCGAAAGTTTCCTCAATCAGCAGGATTCATATAAAGCCATATGTTGGTGTGCTTTCCTCAGAAAAAGCCTTAGAAAAGTTCTTTTAGAATCTCACAGCCTGTGGGAGGCTGCATTCTGTGGGCAGGCCTGCCCCATGCACCTGGAGTCATGGCAAGGTTTCTGTGAGGTGCTGAGTGTGTGAGGTCTCTGGTGGTAATTTGCTCTTGAGGCGTTAGGCTCAACCAACAAGGGCCAAAACTGTATTACAGTGAACTCTGTTAGCGGCCAGGTTGAGGATGCAGAGTGATCTCTTTAATCAATACTTTATCTGGATTGTCAGTTGTAAAAGGCTTAGAAATAATGCAACAAAATACTCAGCTCTGAAATAACACTGAGTGTCATTTCACCTTTGTTTGATTCAGAAGGTCCTTTAGAGTCTTTGTGTCCTGGGAGAGCTAGTTAATAAAGATTCCATGTTTAGAATGTTTGATAAATTAGACTTTATTCTAGTTAGGAAGGGAAATAGGCAAGTGGAAATGCCATAAAGTCCTCCTGGCCCAAGAGGGAGATGAGAGCTCTAAGCAAAAATAATTGTGTTTGTGGTTACTGGCATTAGTGTTACTCATCACTCACCGCTATTAAATACCCCATAAATATTTCACTTCTGGAGTATAAGATGGGTCAAAGTAGGACCTCTTCTTTACCTGTATTGGACCTTCACCTATTAGCACCTTGTTCTGTAATATGCTCTGAGATGTTTAATAAGTCTACTGATTCGCAGCAAAGGCCCAGGGTTTTCAGGAAAGACTTCCCAGAAATGGGCCTCACATTGGTCTGTCTAGCTTATATAGCTGAGTTCACCCCAAACTGGACTCTCACTCAGAAACAGGTCAACAGAAGGTATCTGATTACACAGGATTTCATGTCCCAGTGGCCCGGAGGGCATAGCATGTGCCACAGGACTGATGTTCTGACTTGGTGCCCTGTCTCGGGGCCAGCTCCCATTTTAGGCTTCCAGGTTCATCCTTCAAAGGGTTGAAAACAGCATCACAATTTTTTTTCTCTTAGGAAATTTCTCACCCTTGACAAGCCCGCAGGACAAACAGACCTGACCTCCATGGCCCCTTGTCTGTCAGCCCTTATTAAATGAATATTCACTCTGCAGAGCATCACACTAGGCATTGTGGAAAGTTATAGAAGGGGGTGATGCACTCCTGGCCTTTGAGCATCTTATCAACTTACAGGAAAGACAGAACCAGCACACAACAAAATATATAAAAACTTAAATGTCAGCTGGATATATATATAGTTATTTATAAATTCAATCGACATAGCCTGGAAATACATATTTATGTATACATATATCTATATGTACATAAAGTTAAGGCATTTCTGAAATGACTGAAGTGACTAGAATTAGAAAAAGGTAGTTTTCTATTGGCTTAGTTTTAGTCCCCCAGAAGTGACCCTGAGACAAGGACTTGAGAGCAAGTAGTTTATCTGAGAGGTATAGCAAATGCCAGTAAGAAGAGAGGGAAAGAATGACAGGAAAAGTAAGGCAGACCACAAAGGGTATGATATTGAGCCAGCTATGACTATGCACAGCTAGAGCTAAAGCCTATGGAAAAATTCTGGGAAATAATTTAGAGCATTTACTCTGGACTCCTATCAGTAACTGGTTGAGGACTCCTCTCAGGGTGAGTTAATACCCAGATATGCATAGATCACCATACCCAGACAGAATAGTTTCTCGAGAAACAAAACAAAACAAACCTCGTGCGCAGAGATGCAGTTAATGGCAGTTTCAAGGCTGGTCTTGGTAAGATCTGAGGGATACAGTAAGGGACCAACATTCTCTGCTACATTCACAGATATTAGTGAGAAAAATGGTTTGGAAAGGAGAAAGGGATTTTGAACATTTAGGAAGCCAGTGTCTATAAGGACCCAAAAGTAATGACAGATGACATTCAAACCAGTACAATAGGCTTCCTTATGCAAGTTCCTCAAAGGAGTATGCCTCAAGTGGCATAGGGAAAACGGTCTGGGTGACCAGTTGAACCAGACTGAAAATGAGGAACAACTTAGGATACAAGGATTCAGATTGTGATGGCTGCCCTAAGTTAGGATTCCCTGTGATCCACTAGACATGTCTCAGTTGCAAACCATATTGGGAATAGTGGGTAGGTTAGCCACACTGTGGATTATGAAGCAGTTACTTTATCTGTGGCATGAAGTCCTGACAGATCACAGGAAACATTTCAAAAGAATGAGAGCTGAGTGCCATTGGAGATGCAATGGGGCAACGTGTCCTTCCTTCAGCTCACCTAGGTCAAAGAGATAGGCAGTGGCCAACAAGCACTGGAGATTTTACACTAGGTCTCCTATATTTTTAAAGGGTAAGACTGACAGCACTGGGACAGTGGGCATGGGGCTCATCATGATTAGTAGTATGTCTAAAGTCAATCTGATATAATATAGTCTTCTCTTGAATTGCATTGTATGTATAGATCTTCTCTAAGGAGCTGGTAGATGGGAAGTTAAGACTGGCAAAGGCAGAAACACTGCAGAGGGCTCTTGTTCATCTGACACTGGTTAGTTATTGACATATTGCTACAGAAGACCTGTAGCCTAGGCTTTAGCAAATGCCTGTGTGTCGATCTTTGTTAATGGAAATGTCTATGTGTTTTATGTAACTTTTAGCTGCCCTGGCAGATGTGCCCAGGAATGAGCTCTCTGAGAATGCATCTCAGGGTTAATTATTCTTTAATATATAAAATCATACTGACATGGTTTAGATGTGTCCCCACCCAAATCTCATCTTGAATTGTAGTTCCCATAATCCCCAAGTGTTTTGAGAAGGACCTAGTGGGAAGTAACTGAATCTTGGGGGCAGTTACCCCCTTGCTGTTCTATTGATAATGAGTGAGTTCTCATGAGATCTGATGGTTTTATAAGGGGCTTTTCCCCACTTTGCTTAGCATTTCTGACTCCTGCCGCCATGTGAAAAAAAAGTGTGTTTGCTTCCTCTTCTGGCATCATTTTAAGTTTCCTGAGGCCTCCCCAACCATGAGTAACTGTGAGTCAACTGAACTCCTTTCCTTCATAAATTACCCAGTCTTGGATATTTCTTCATAGCAACGTGAGAACAGTCTAATACAGTAAATTGGTACTACAGAGAGTAGGTGTTGCTATAAAGCTACCCAAAAATGTGGAAGAAACTTTAGAATTGGGTTACAGGCAGAGGTTGGAACAGTTTGGAGGACTCAGAGGAAGACAGGAATATGTGGAAAAGTTTGGAACTTCCTAGAGACTGGTTGAATGGCTTTGACTAAAATGCTGATAATGATATGGACAATGAAGTCTAGGCTGAATTGGTCTCAGATGGAGATAAAGAACGTCTTGGGAACTGGAGCAAAGGTTACTCTTGGTATGCTTTAGCAAAGAGACTGGTGGCATTTTATCCCTGCCCTAGAGATCTGTGGAACTTTGAACTTAAGAGAGATGATCTGAAATTGGAAATATATTTAAAGGAAACAGAGCATAAAAGTTTGAAAAATTTGCAGCATGATAATGCAATAGAAAAAATCTGTTTTCTTGAGAGAAAGTCAAGCTGACTGTAGAAACTTGCACAAGTAATGAGGAACCAAATGTTAATCGCCAAGACAACAGGAAAAATGTCTCCAGGGCATGTCAGAGATCTTTATGGCAGCCCCTCCCATCACAGGCCCAGAGGCTATTGAAGAATACGAGCCTACATGAAATGATCTCTAAAATACAGTAAACTTTCACTATCCAATATGGTAGTACAAGTTTACTGTACCTGCACACGTGGCTATGTAAGCTCAAATTAATTAAGATTAAGTATAATTTAAAATTTAGTATCTTAATCATAGTAGGTTCATTGCAGGAAATCAAAGCTGCCAGTGGCTAATGACTTCTATATTAGACAGCACAGAACATTTCTATCATGGCATGAAACTCCGCAATAGAACTATAGTGAATGAGCAAAGCATAACTCAAAAATCTTGTTCCCAACACATAAACAAGTCTACAAAATAACTGGCTAGCATCATGATGACAGGATCAAGTCCACATATAACAATACTACTAACCTTAAATGTAAATGAGCAAAATGCTCCAGTTAAAAGACACAAAATGGCAATTTAAATAAAGAACCAAGACCCATCAGTATGCTGTCTTCAAGAGACCCATCTCACATGCAAAGACACCCATAGGCTCAAAATAAAGGGATGCAGGAAAATTTACGAAGCAAATGGAAAACAGAAAAAAGCAAGGACTGCAATCCTAATTTCTGGCAAAACAGACTTTAAACTATCAAAGATCAAAAAAGACAAGGGCATTACATAATGGTAAAGGGTTCAATTCAACAAGAAGAGCTAACTATCCTAAATATATATGCACCCAACACAGGAGCACTCAGATTCACAAAGTAAGTTCTTAGAGACCTTCAAAGAGATTTAGACTCCCACACAGTAGTAGTGGGAGACTTTAACACCCCACTGACAGTATTAGACAGATCACAGAGACAGAAAATTAACAAAGATATTCAGGACCTGAACTCAGCTCTGCATTAAGTGGACCTGATAAATATCTACAGAACTCTTCACCCCAATACAACAGAATATACATTCTTCTCATCACTGCATGACACTTACTCTAAAATTGACCACCTAATTGGAAGTAAAACTCTCCTCAGCAAATGTAAAAGAACCGAAATCATAACAAATCATCTCTCAGACCACAGTGCAATCAAATTATAACTCAAGATTAATTAATTCACTCAAAACCACACAACTATGTGGAAATTGAACAACCTGCTCCTAAATGACTCCTGGGTAAATAATGAAATTAAGGCAGAAATAAAGAAGTTCTTTGAAACTACTGAAAACAAATATACAATGTACCATAATCTCTGGATGCAGACAAGGCAGTGTTAAGCGGGAAACTTATAGCTCTAAATGCCTACATCCAAAAGCTAGAAAGATCTCAAGTTAAAAACCTAAAATCACTTAAAACAACTAGAGAACCAAGAGCAACCAAACCACAAAGCTAGAAAAAGACAAGAAATAACCAAGATCAGAGCTGAACTGAAGGATATAGAGACATGAAAAACCCTTCAAAGAATCAATGAATCCAGGAGCTGAGTTTTGGGAGAAAAAAAAAAAATTAATAAAATAGACCCCTAGCTAGACTAATGAAGAAAAGAAAGAAGAATAAAATAAACACAATCAGAAATGATAAGGGTGATCTCCCCACTGACCGCACAGAAATACAGACAATTAACAAAAAATACTATAAACACCTCTATGCACATAAACTGGAAAATCTAGAAGAAATGGATAAATTCCTGGACATATACATCCTCTCAAGACTGAACCAGGAAGAAATTGAATCCCTGAATAGACCGATAATGAGTTCTGAAAATTGAGGCAGTAATAAATAGCCTACCGACTGAAAAAAGCCCAGGACCAGATGGATTCACAGCTGAATTCTGCCAGAGGTACAAAGAAGAGCTGATACCATTCCTATAGAAACTATTCCAAAAAACTGAAAAGGAGGGACTCCTCTCTAACTCATTCTATGAGGCCAGAATCATCCTGATACCAAAACCTGCCAGAAATACAACAAAAAAATAGGAAACTTTAGGCCAATATCCTTAATGAATATCGATGTGAAAATTGTCAACAAAATACCGGCAAACTGAATCCAGCAGCACATCAAAAAGCTTATCCACCACAATCAAGTAGGCTTCATCCCCGGGTTGCAAGGTTAGTTCAACATAGGCAAATCAATAAATATGACTCGTCACGTAAACAGAGCTAAAGACAAAAAAAGCATGATTATCTGAATAGATGCATAAAAGACCTTTGATAAAAATTAACATCCCTTCATTTTAAAAACTCTTAATAAACTAGATATTGAAGGAACATACCTCTAAATAATAAGAGCCATATATGACAAACCCACAGCCAATATCATACTGAATGGGCAAAAGCTGGAAGCATTCCCCGCAAAAACCAGTACAAGACAAGGTTGCTGTATCTCACCACTCCTATTGGAGATGGTATTGGAAGCTCTGGCCAGGGGAAAGAGGCAAGAGAAAGAAATGAAGCACGTTCAAATAGGAAAAGAGGAAGCCAAACTACCTTTGTTTGGAGATGATATGATCCTCTATCTGGAAAATCCCATCTTCTCAGCCCAAGAACTTCTTAAGCTGATAAGCAACTTCAGCAAACTCTCAGGATACAAAAGTCAATGCGCGAAAGTCACTAGCATTTCTATATACCAACAATAGACAAGCCAAGAGCCAAATCACAGGTGAACTTCCATTTACAACTGCCACAAAAAGAATACAATTCCTAGGAATACAGTTAACAAGGGAAGTGAAGGACCTCTTCAAGGAGAACTATAAACCACTGCTCAAAGAAATCAGAGAGGAGAGAACAAATGGAAAATCATTAATTCCATGTTCATGGATAGGAAGAATTAATATTATGAAAATGTCCATATTGCCCAAAGCACTTTATAGATTAAATGCTGTTCCCATTAAACTACCATTGACATTCTTCACAAAATTAGGAAAAAACTCTTTTGAAATGCATATAGAACCAAAAGGAGCCTAAATAGTCAAGGCAATTCTAAGCAAAAAGAACAAAGCTGAAGGCATCACACTACCTGACTTCAAACTATATTATAGGGCTACAGTAACCAAAACAGCATAGTAATGGTACAAGAACAGACACATAGACCAATGGAACATAATAGAGAACCCAGAAATAAGACTACGTACCCACAACCATCTGACCTTAGACAAACCTGACAAAAACAAGCAACAGGGAAAGGATTTCCTCTTCAATAAACAGTGCTGGGAGAACTGGCTAGCCATATGCAGAAAATTGAAATGGACCCCTTCCTTACACCATATACAAAAATCAACACAAGATGAATTAAAGAGTTAAATGTAAAACCCACAACTATAAAAACCCTAGATGGAAACCTAGGCAATACAATTCAGGTCATAGGCACAGGCAAAGATTTCATGATAAAGACATCAAAAGCAATTACAACGAAAGCAAAAATTGACAAATGGGATCTAATTAAACTAAAGAGCTTCTGCACAGCAAAAGAAACCATCAATAAATTAAACAGACAACCTACAGAATGGGAGAAAATTTTGCAACATATCCATCTGATAAACATCTAATATCCAGCATGTATAAGGAACTTAAACAAATTTACAAGAAGATAACAACCTCGTTAAAAGTGGGCAAATGATATGAACAGACACTTCTCAAAAAAAGACATACAAGTGGCCAACTAACATGTGAAAAAAAAGCTCAATATCACGGATCATTAGAGAAATGCAAATCAAAACCGCAGTGAGATGCCATCTCACACCAGTCAGAATGACTGCTATTATTAGGTTGGTGCAAAAGTAATTGCAGCTTTTGTCATCAAAATTAATGGCAAAAACCACAATTACTTTTGTACCAACCTTATAAAAAGTCAAAAAACAACACATGCTGGCGATGTTGTGGAGAAAAAGGAAATGCGTTTACACTGTTGGTGGGAGTGTAAATTAGTTCAATAATTATAGAAGACAGTGGGGCGATTCCTGAAAGACGTAGATGCAGAAATATCTTTCAACTCAACAATCCCATTACTGAGTATATACCCAAAGTAATATAAATTGTTGTATTATAAAGATACATGTGCATGTATAGCCATTGCTGCACTATTCACAATAGCACACACATGGAATCAACCTAAATGCCCATCAATAATAGACTAGATTAAGAAAATGTTGTACATATACACCATGGAATACTATGCAGCCATAAAAAGGAACAAGATCATGTCCTTCATGGGGTCATGGATGGATTTGGAAGCTGTTATCCTTAGCAAACTAACATAGGAACAGAAAATCAAATACCCTGTGTTTTCACTTATAAGTGGGAGCTGAAAGATGACAACACATGGACACATGGGAGCAGGAAACACACAATGGGGCCTGTTGGAGAGTAGAGGGTGGGAGGAGGGAGAATATCAGGAAGAATAGCTAACAGATGCTGGGCTTAATACCTTGGTGATGGGATGATCTGTGCAGCAAACCACAGTAGCACACTTTTACTATATAACAAACCTGCACATCCTGCATACGTATCCCTGAACTTAAAATAAAAGTTAGAAAAACAACCTAGTCTCTAAACCTAACTCTGCACTTTATTAGTTGTGCATCCATAGAGAGATTATTTAACATGCCTGTGCCTCTGTTGCTCTATCTGTGAAATAGGGGTAGTCAAGATAGCACATCACAGGGTTCAGGTGAGAATTAAATGCAACGTTATTTATAAAGTTATTAATGCATTATGTGGCACACTGTGAATTCTCAATACGTGTTACCTAAAATGGGAGAGGGTCTCTGTCTTAGTCTTTTTGTATTGCTATAAAGGAATACCCGAGAATGGTTAATTTATGAAGAAAAAAACGTTTATTTAGATCACAGTTCTCATGGCTGGAAGGTTAAAGATTGGACATCTTCATCTGGTAAGTGCCTCAGGCTGCTTTCACTCTTAGTGGAAGGCAAAGGGGAGCCATATGTGCAGAGATCACATAGTGAGAGAGGAAGCAAGAGAGAGGGAAAGGTGCCAGGTCCATTTAAACAACCAGCTTTTTCAGGAACTAGTAGAGTGAGAACTCAGCCCAAAAGAGAGCAGTAATCTACTCATGAAGGATCCTCTCTCATGACTCATACACCTCACACCAGGTCCCATCTCCAACACTGGGGATCATATTTCAACATGAGGTTGGAGGGTAAAAATATCCAAATCACTGTAGTCTCTTAGCTCCAACATTATGTATGTTTCTAAATGCTGTGCCATATCTGTTTTCTCCCTGATGTTGATAATTTATATTTGGAGTAACCCATGGAGGCAGGGAATCCTACATTAACTCACAAGGCCATTTTATTTAACATACATTTATACAACTCATACCATGTGCCAGAGTCTAATGTAAGCACTGAACACATATTTATTTCATCTTCCCCACAAGCCTATGTGGCAGGTATTCTACAGAAAAGCCTCCACATTTCTAAACCTGCCTCATTTTGTGACTTATCTTGGTAAGTCCTGTGGGAGTGGGGAGGGGAGAATAAAGATGAAACAATAAGATTCTGCCCTTAAGGCAGAGAGGAGACAAACAAATAATTGTAGAGAGTATATTGTCTCAGGCTAGATATTTTGCATGTATTATTTAATTTCAAGCAACAACTCTGTGAGATAGGTGATATTCCCATTGTATAGATGTGGAAATAAACTAAAGAGGTTTTATAACTAGCTCAGCATTGTACAGCTAGTTCATTGTGAGAAATGGGACTCTAACCTGGGCCTAATTCCAAATCCTGTACATTTTTCACTGCATCTTGATGTCTGTTAATAGGAAAGATAATATGCATGTATAAATATAAGGTATAAATAAAATAATATAGATAAATTGTCCTAGGAGTTAAGGGGAGTAAAGGATTACGCCTGGCCAAGAGGGTCATGAGAACCTTCATTGAAGAGGGAGCATTTGAAATAGCACCTAAAAGTGAGCAGGATGCGGGCTGGTGGGACTGGGGGAAGGAGATTCCAGGTAGAGGGAAGAGCACAAGCGAAGGCTCTGATAGGATCAGGATAATATGTGGAGTTGGTAGTGATGGACCAAGGAGGGGGACCTGCCTGGGTGGGATGCGGTATCTTTCACCAACATTGTTGAGAATTGCCAGAGCATGGTCATAACAAAGAGCAGTCTGACTCTTAGTTTTATTATTGCCTTTAAATTGTACACATAATGTGCCTGCTTCATTATGTGTACCTGGGACAGACCATTCCTATCAACCTCTATCCTTTGGTATGCCTGCGGGTTTGTTGGAATAAGTTTCTCTTGAATTCTGTTCTCTATATGTCTTGCTTGGTAGCACTCCAATTTCTATGATTTCTTGCCTGTGTTATTCCCAGCCTGTGTTATTTCTGGCTTGCGTTCTTCACTATGTGAGTTTTACCCTATGTTCCAGGAAGACAGGTTCTTTCAGGGTCAAAGAGGTAGCCCTAGGCTTTCTATAGGTTTTGTAAAAGAAGGGTCACACATGGAGCCAGGTGTCTGTCGTATTCCAGGTCTGGAGTTCTTCTGTCTCAGGCAGGAAGCCTGGCTGAAATAAAAACTTTCTTCAGGATCTGAGTGATACCCTAAAGTCTACCAACAATGCTAGATTGAACTAAATGACATGGGCCGTGGCACTGGAAGAATCTTCTTAGAACTCTTGTCATGTGGTGGGAAATTAAGAGTGGGCTGTCTTGAACATTGAAACCGTTAAAGGGAAGACCATGGGTTGATACCCACCCTACCCTCATCCCCTGGCCTTTCCTTGACTACCACCCTGGGGCAAAGGAAGAAGGAGGATCTCCTGCTAATTTTCAACTGCGTTTTGCTCTCTGTTATGTAGTATTTCAGTGACATCATCCACTCAGGAGAGTTGGGGCGAGGCTGGCTGAGGTTCTCAAGGAGCTGAGTTTTGAGTTCAGGTGCTCGTGTAGCAGTGGAATGATGCCTCCTGACCTTTCAGACCTTTGAGACCTCTGGGCGGTCTTAGAAATCACTTCAAGCCTCCAGTCCAGGATACGACTGCCTAGGGGAATTCCAGGGAAAGGTGGCAGGTAGAGTATCCTTTCTGAGTTTTATTCTCTCGTCCTCCTTTCCCTTCTTTCTATGTGTCTGTGTTGCTCTGTTGTGTCTCCTCCTCGAGATTCCAAAGAACGTTGATGCCAAGGTATTTATTTTATGTTCTTGTCAACAGAGATGCCATGGTCAACAAGGTGATGAATACCACTGTGAGCTCACTACAAGATCTCAAAGATTTCAAGCCACTGGCTGTTCCAAAGCATGAAGCCGCCCTTCCGGAGCAGTGGCGGGAGGCAGGCAGGGAGGAGGTAAGGAATCATCCTCTCTTCCCTGTGCCCCTTGACTCCATCAGCCTTTAGCTGTCAGATTGTTTGGACTCATGGCTGATGGGTTTTTTCCCGTGTGTTCTTCCACAGGCCCCGAGTTTTGGCCAGATGATGGACCGTCTCCTTAGGTGTCCAGGGAGCTGCTGAAACATAGTGAGGAAGATGCTGCTGATCCAAAGGATAAAAACACAGAAACTGAAACCAAGAAGCACCTAAAGTGGACTCACGCCCAGCATCCCTGCAGACTGATGTTCTCTCAGCTATAGTTCTGCATTGAACTGTTTTCCTTTGCTATCACCTGCCTAACACACAGTCCTGGATGCTTTTCACTGGTTGGATTTCTTTCTTTTTTTTTTTTCCCTGCCTTTTCATTTTCTTTCCTTTTTTTCCTGCCTTTTCTTTTTCTTTCCTTGACCCTGGGAATTACAAACAAGAAATTGCTTTAAAAAGTATTATTCAGTGCTGAAAATAGCCTTGTTTATGAACAAGTTTTATCCCTACGGATTTCCTGAAATGCAATCTCAGGTTACCTTGTAAATGGGGCTGTGCCATTTGATTTGTATAGTACTGATCTGTAAGTTAAAATACATTTCCTTTCCTTTGTTTCATTCTTTTTTTAAAAGTTTGGATCCAGGTAATGGCCTGAATCACATTTGCTTAGCTACTGAAGTGATCTCAATGTGTTATCGCTTAGAGTTGAAACATAATCAAACATACGTTATACCTGGGGCTCTTACATACTCTTTGATACATATGTCACACTACAAAGAAACACAAACCTTGTAGGTTGAAATTTAATTCCTGTTTGATCCTGCAGCTAGAATGCTAAGGAAATTGTAAATATCAAAATTGGCTTCAAATACCCTGAATATAAGCTAGTCAACAGTAAGTGGATGGTTCCAGAATACCATTTTCTAAGACAAAGCAGGAATTAGAGATCAACTGACCTCATCCATAATGTTGCTCAGGTCTGTCTGTGGATCTGTCCATTTTGGAGTAAAAAACAAGGCATGCTTCTGTGATTGTGTTTTTGAAAACTGTAGTCTTTCAGATTTATGTTTTGTAATTGTGCTTGCCTTGCAATAAAACACCTTCAGTTGACTCGCAATAAGGTCTCTGTCAATTTCCTGCAAAACTGTGTCCTTATTGGCTTTCTAAAAAAGTTCAGTGTAGACCTATCAGTGGTGACCTGCTAGACATTTCAGCTGGATCTAGCATTATTGCTCTTTCAGAAATAACACTAGAGCTGTCCATTGTCTACACATGGGGTCAGAGTTGTACAGTCAGATTCTCAAGTCTTCGTATTAGCATCAACTACAGAAATCTATAGTCACAGCCTAACCCTGTTACGTATATGTGCTGCCATCTGCCATTGTGTTCCAACTCTGGAGTCCCTATTTATTTGTGAGACTCTAGGATAAGCCAAAAACCCTCTGGACCTCAGTGTCCTCATGTACAAAATGGGGATAGTGATACTTCCTATGATTGTGGTGATAAGTGCCTGTAAAAGGACATCACATGGATGGTACTTTGCACGTTGTAAATTCATTGGAATGTGGCAATATTCAATAAATGGTGGTTATTTTATTTGTTAATAAAGAATTGAATGAATTTCTAAATCTCTTACAGTTGACCTTTAGTTGAGAACACTGAGTAACTTCTGAATAGTTTCTTAGCCCTCTTTACTTAAAGCTCTTGGAAAAAAACATGAAGATTCATGAGACAGAAGTCTGGAGTGGAGAATCTGCTGCTGCCTTCCTTGGCCACACAACCTAATACCTTGGTTCCTTGATTCCTCCTTCTGAAAAATAGGGCAGATGTTTTACCTCCTTCGCAGAGATGAACATATCCTGTTCTCAGAAAATGATATACTGTACACATAACTGTATGAGATATTACCTTTTCCACTTGTTTGCAACATCAAGCCCATGTCATCCAAGGGGAGGTGAGTATCCCTCTAGATACTGACAAGAAGAGCTCATTAACTAAGGAAAATAATTCAGACCATCAAGAAACAAATCAAACTGGATCTGTCACTTTAGTGGAAAGCACTTTTGAGAAAACCCTGGTATTCTCTACCACCACGCCTGGGATTTCAGGGTGATCAAAATGTGCAGCAAAGACAAGACCTAAGATACTTCATTTTGGGCTGGGTGGCAAATGGAACAGTTGTTCTCTGATTGCCATGGTACAGATTATTGTCCCACAGACATTATCCCTGGATTTCAAGACATGCATAGTAGAAAGAACATTTTCTACTTTCTCCCTGAAGTCATTAAAATGACGATAATAATTGCAATAGCAAATTAACAGTTATTAAGCACTTACTATAGGCTGGGAATTAGGCAAAACATTACAACCACTGGCTCATTTAATCATCACAGTGATTATATGAGCAGGTACTCTCATTACCCCCATTGCCTACATGAGAAACTGAGGCATGAAGTGGTTAGGTAACTGAGCCAGACCACCCAGTTGGTGAGGGGCAGAGCTGGATGAATCAGTCAGGTTGTCCTGATTGCAGAGCTTGGGCTCTTCACTGCCATGCTCAACTGCTTCCTCACCTGGGCTTCAGTCCCTGTCTGATTGCTTACTGGCTTGTGACTTTAAACCTCACCTTTGGAACTTCATTGTCCTTATTTGTAATTTCGGTCTATTCTCATTCTCTCTCGCCTGCTTCCCACAATTATTGCCTATGCTCTTGGAAAAATGTGTTCCACCTAACATGAAAAGTAAATATTTTTTTAAATAATATTTTTTAAATTAAACTCAATTCCAAATGGGGTCCAGGTTAAGTCTACCTTATGCTGAATTCTACTTTCTACTTAGCAGTTTGAGGTTTCGGCATATCATATCCAGAGAAAGTCCTAATGGCTGTGAATGTTGAGCCCAAAAGCTATATAATGGGTAACTGAGAGAGTACCAAACTAAAAGAGAAACAATATTCGATTCTTGAGCAAAACAATGCCGACTCTAACCTTAGTTCCCAAAGTCTTGATCAAAGGATGTCACTTATGTCAGACTGAAATAACCTCTTTCCAGTTCCCTCTAACAGCTTATCCAGAGGGTGGTGAGATGGTGTATCTGTTTGAAGGACCACTGGAATTGAAAGCAGGTTACATATTTCCAAGCAAGTTGTAACAGCTGCAATTGGCATCCTGTCCAAATTTTTTAGGGCTTCCTTTAACTGGGGCACCTTTGTACATCACATGCTAGGGCATGTATATCCTGCCCCACCTGAGACTAGCCCTCAACCAATGACTGAAGACTGTTGGGATGTATATACCCCAGCCCCCTCACCCCTTGGTGGACTGAAGGAGGCATGTTCTACACTGGCTCTGAGTTCTTCTGTGAGGTGATTCTCCAGTTGCCCATGGTGTTAACTAGTTGCTAACCTACTTTTGTTGGCCACCTTTCATACTCTATCTCACTCTGTTCTCAACTCTTAACCATTGCTGCCTAGAATCACTCTCCCAATAAGTCATTTGCACAAAACTTCCTATCTTAGAGTCCGCTTCTGGGAGAACCTCAAGCAAATTCAAAGTTCTGGTGCTGGTCAATTATGGACATAATAATGCACCAGAGGAAATACAACACTATCATTCAAGACGAAATAGCCTCTTTCTTTGTCCCTCTACTGATATTTTGCTAATATCAAAGGGGTTAAGAACAGGAAGAGGGGCCTTATAAACCTGAGACTCAGTTGCCAGAGAACAATTTCCTTCTTGCTAAATAGGTACCTTCAGAAGTTGTGAGATACTTTGGGCCGGGCGCGGTGGCTCAAGCCTGTAATCCCAGCACTTTGGGAGGCTGAGGTGTGTGGATCACGAGGTCAGGAGATTGAGACCATCCTGGATAACACGGTGAAACCCCATCTCTACTAAAAATACAAAAAAATAGCCAGGCATGGTGGTGGGCACCTGTAGTCCCAGCTACTCGGGAGACTGAGGCAGGTGAATGGGATGAACCCAGGAGGTGGAGCTTGCAGTGAGAGATTGCGCCACTGCACTCCAGCGTGGGTGACAGAGCGAGATTCCATCTCAAAAAAAAAAAAAAAAAAAAGTTATGAGATACTTTTTCTTTAAATGAAAAACTCAACTAACCTGATATTAATACCAGGCAAGAATCACCTGATGGCAAATCAAATTACAATTCATAGGCTAGAACAAGTAATTAAATATAAGGGGGTAATGGGAAAAGGAGAGAGTCACAATCCCAAAGCCCCTCTCTCACCTCTCAAGGACTCCTATTTGCCTTTGAATCACTTCTGCTTCAATTAACATTGATGGAGCTTGCCTAGAGTGCCTGGCTCTTGTCAAATCCCATTACAGGAGACTCCAAGATGCTATCTGTCCCAAACCTTTGTTGTACTGGGACGTTTTTGTGGGAATATTGAATATCGTGTGGAGTAGCTAACACATTGATCAGGGATGTAATACAAGAGGTTTGCTTTTTCTAGTATGGCAGTATTATAAATGGGATTTCATTTTGCCATTATTATTATCAACTAGAACCAATTCTCTAAGTTCAAGTTATGATGCTCTAAAAAGCATGTCAGACTGACCCACTACTGCTTTTAGAAATAAACATTGAAAATGTCAACCCTGTCAAGTGAGAGAATGTGACCGAATCTTTGTTATAGACATCACACACTGAATTTACTTGTTTTGTTGGAAGGAGACACACCAAGAAACATACTTTCTCCATGGGATTCTCAGTAAAGGAGTCTCTGTTTATTTTATTGGAGATGTAAAAGGAATCAATAGTATTTATCAGTCTGCTTTAATTCTTTTCATCTCCCTCTTGCAAAAGTCTTGAAGGGTGGGGCTATATTTTATGTATCTTCGTTTTCAGTATGTGACTGACAACAGAGCTTTCTTCATGTTAGATATCTACTCCATTTTTACTTGAAATAATTAAACTAGATAAGGGAAACTGTTTATTTTATAGATTTCCTATGGAATTTTAAGCCATTAGTAGTGTGTGCCCAGCCTTATGCTTACTGGAGGAGGGAAGGAAAATCAAAATCCCATCCTTGGATGCATGCTTAGATGTTGAGGGGCTAGATTCCTATGAGGAAAAAAATCAGAATAACATTGTTTCTAGGATGTTTTCATGACCAAGAACATTTTATGCAGGGAAACACTATTATAGGTACCTTTTTAATGCTTGCATTTTAATCTTATTAGTTTTTAGAAAAACATTTACATGCTCTTGCTACTAATAAAACACATCTTATGAATGGAATCATCTTAGATATTTAAATGCTGATTACAAATTTAATTAGACAAATTCTCCTAAGTATTTTAATAAAATACTTACCAATTTCATTAAGTTTCACAGACTTTAAAACAGATGGCACCCACATGTGCATCCACAATCAAAATCACAGTCACAATGAGATTCAAAAATTTATTCCTACACTTAAGCTATTAAGTAGTATTTATACAATATTCACAAACTTGTTTTATACCTCCCTTGTTTTTTTATACTTATAATTTATACTTTCCTAGGTTTCAATAATCTTGCTAGACTTGAAAGAAAAAGAAGGCAGTCTCAGCCCCATTCGTTTTACAGATTCTGGGTTATCAACCACATGATTTTTGGTTGATACATGGGATCTTATTGGATCCCTTCAAAGTTGATACAGCCAGTCGTAGGCCAGTGTTTTCTGGCTTAAGTTTTTTTCTGAGAGTTACAGTTCAGTTGCTATGTCAATGGCTGTTGGAAGCCCCTGTCCTATACCAGAAACATGGAACCTCCTCTGAGGGTTCCCATGTCCATCAAATCTTCGTTCCAGGCAGTAAGGCTTTACTTCATGATGCTTTAGTTTCTCAGTATTTTTGATAAAAGCATCTTGTGGTTTCATTATCCAAGAGATGAAGGGGTGAGTCTGGGCAGTAGATTCTCTTCTTGTGATCACTGCATCATATGTCAGTTTCCAACACACCACTGGAATTTTTCTCCTGACTGTTATGAATGACCATAGGAGCTGATAATTCATCTGGTCTAGCAAGATAAATCCCCAAGTTTTCTTGAGTTACTTGACTTAATATTCACTGTAGTTTTTTTTTCTATTTCTTGAGAAAAATATAGATATTGAAACATATATCAAATAAAGAAACTGAACATCTATCTACACATGTCAATTTTCTAACTTATTAAAAATATTTTAAAAATAAATGTATCTTTCTTTTTGTTTTTCAATGACCTCTTTGTACATCTTCTACTTTTTCATTGTTAAGTACTTTTATGGACTGAAGTGAAGGCTTTTCACAGACATAAGTTATTCCAATAAACTATAGTGATTCTTGTTCAAAGTATTATACTGTGAGCACCCCCATAAGCTGTCTCCATTGTCTTTTCAGCATTACTTCTGAGATATTTTTGAAAGTTTCTTGCTTAAAAGCAATGAGATTTTCCATACCCATATTGTTTGTTCTTTATTGTTACCTAAGGTTTTAGTCCCTGAGAAGCTCTCGCTCCTAATAATAAAGAATAGCACTAGGATTGTGTATTAGCTTTATCCTCAGGAATATGGTGATAGTCAAAATATTACTTCTTTTTGTCACTTTAATGAAAGTGCTTGAAGAAAATATTCAGTCATGTCCCACATAATGATGTTTTATATATATGATGGTGGTCCCATAAAATTATAATTAGACTGAACAATTCCTATTGCCTGGTGATGCTGTAGCCGTCATAAGGTTTTAGCGCAATGCGTTACTCATGAGTTTGTGGTGATGCTGGTGCAAACTCATCTACTCCTCAAGAAGAGCCTGGGGCAGGTTCTTCAGGAGGTATTCCAAAAGAAGGCATTGTTATCATAGGAAATGACAGCTCCTTGCTTGTTATTGCCCCGAAGACCTTCCAGTGGGACAAGATGTGGAGCTGAAGATGGTGATATTGATAACCCTACCCTGTGTAGGACTAAACTACTCTGTGTGTGTGTGTGTGTGTGTGTGTGTGTGTGTGTGTGGTGTGTGTGTGTCTTAATATTTTTTTTAAAAAGTTGAAAAAGAAAAAAGTAATTTAACAATTGGAAACAAAAACACTTTAAGAATAAGGATATAAAGAAAATACTTTTGTTCAGCTGTACAATAGGTTTTAAGCGAAGGGTTATTAAACAAGAGTAAAAAGTTAAAAAATTAAAACATTTATAAAGCAAATAGTTACAGTAAGCTAAAGTTCATTATTATTGGAGAACAAAAATGATTTAAAATAAATTTAGTGTAGCCTAAGTGTACAGTGTTTATAAAATTCACAAGACTGTACAATAATATCCTAGGCTCACATTCATTCACCAATCATTGACACCCAGAACAACTTCCAGTCCTTCAAGCTCTATTCATGGTAAGTGCCCTACACAAGTGTACTATGTTTGATCATTTGCACCTTATTTTTACTTTTCTATGTTTAGATACACAAATAACTTTCCATTACAATTACCAACAGTATTTAGTACTATACAGTTCAGACCTATACAATAACATGCTGTATATGTTTGCAGCCTAGGAGCAATGGTCTGTACCATGTAACCTAGATGTATAGTAGGCTATACCACCTAGATTTGTATAATTATGCTCTATGGTAGCACAATGACAAATCACCTAAGGACACATTTCTCAGAACACAGCCCTGTCATTAAAAGACACATGACTATATTTGAAGATCAAAAGTTTTCATTAACATTTCTTAATATGAGTGGTAATTTTTTACGTGTTCTAAGTATCAAATATTAATTTTGAACATGCATTTTCCTATACCATGCACTCTCGGATCATTAAACTGGAATCACATTCTTTTCTCATTTATTAGCCTTATATGTTTTATTGATCACCATTTTGGAGTTCTTTTATTGACAAACATAAGACACCATCCAATTGCAGAAAGCCACGAGATACACCAGAAAGATCAGTTTTATCATCTGTAAATGGTATGAACTGATGAGATTTAGGATAGAGATTTTTCTCTTATGGGTGATGAAATGCTCCTTGGAATTTTTATCAATGATCTAAGGCAATGGTTCTCAAAGCACGATCACCAGGAGGGAGTATTAAAAGACAATTGTTGTGCCTACCCCCAGAACTATTACTAAGTCAGAAGTGGGGTCTGGAAAACTTGCATGTCTAACAAGTTCCCAGGCGAGACTGATGCTGGTAGCAGTGAGACCATACTCTGAGAACCAATGGTCTAAGGAACATAAAATGAGGCTTGTTGGCTCTGTGGAGATAGGGTTTGATGCCTTTAACTTTGAAGCCGTTAATCAAGTTGAAGATTAAGAAAAAGAAAAAGCAACAACTTCTAAAAAGACAAGTCCTTGGACTATAAAAATTGATATTATTTTGAATCTTGCATGTTCCATAATGTCTACCCTTTCCTCATAGTTTCCATTCTCTTCTGGAAACTGACTGCTTAGCAGCTATAGATCTCATGCAGAGACTGAGGTGCAGAGTGGTATAAAAACCTTAATAAAAACTGAACAGAATTCCATAATTCATGTAGAAAATTCCCTTCATGTAAATAAACACTAATGAAATTACTTCCAAAAAATTATTTGGAGGAAGGGAAAAATAATTCACACAATCGAAGGAATTTTATGCCTTTAAACCCAGATCCTAAATCTTAATTGTATTTTTTAAGTTTGAAATGTACATCTTGTCTCTGTTTACTTGATACCTGTTACAGAAGGAAGTCTATCTTCCTAAATGTTTAAGCAAGTGGTAGGTGTGCTGTCACTTCAAGATGAATCATAAATAGCCATAATAAATGGATATTGTGGGTGACATTAATAAGACATTTTCAATCCTGCAGGAAGAGTCATGCTGGAAGATAAATAGATGCATTTTTTATACTATTGTTAGGAACTTGAACTTTTAACCCACAGAGCAGGTGTTCAATCTATTTTGGAAACATCTGAAAAAAACCTCGTTTTCTTGTTCCTCTGTCTGACCCCAGAAGGTAGATGTTCCTAAATGTTCTGCCTTTTGTCTTTGTCTCTTGATCTCTTCATTTTTCTCCTAGTGAGCTCTTCTACAGTTTTAATCATTATTTCTATAGGGATTGATTCCACAATCCAACCTCCCTTCAAAATTGAATCTTCATTTTTAGCTACCTATAGTACATCTCTGTCTGGATGTGCTTCAGGCAACTCAAATCACCTGCCTGTAAAAGAACCGAGTTCTTCTTCCCAACCCAGCTTATCTGTTTTGTTTTTCCTTTTCCCGAATATCAGTCACATTATTTGCTTCACAAAAATTTCTCTTTTATCATCCCACACATCCACATGATGAAGCCTCCAGTATGTCTCTCTGACATTAATATCTTTGTTTCATCTTCTGACAAAACTGTATCTTAGGCACCTAATGTTGCCATTCAAGTTATTGTTATAGCCTTTTAACGGATTTCCTCCTTTTCAGTCTGCCTGCACTGCAACCCATCTTAAATATCATTGCAACAAAAATATTCCCTGGTATAGAAGCTTTAATGATTCCCATTATGTAATGAGATATGTCCAAGCCCTCTTTATCCTGTTGTTCCAGAACTTCCAATATATAGCCCCAACTTTCTTTCTCATTTTTCTCTCCCACTATTCAGTTATGAACACTCTCACTCACTCCATTGACATAATCTCAATCTTCTAACATGTCTTTAAATTTAATCATTTGTTTGTGTTATTCCTCTTTTTTTTTCTTTCTTTCTTTAATTTTTGTTTTGTTTTGATTCAGGGTCTCATTCTGTCACCCAGGCTGGAGTGCAGTTGTGTGATCTCGGCTCACCGTAACCTCCATCTCCCAGGTTCAAGTGATTCTCATGCTTCAGCTTCCTGAATAGCCGGAATTACAGGTGTGCACCACCACACCTGGCTAGTTTTTGTATTTTTTTAGTAGAGATGGAATTTCTTATCATGTTGGTCAGACTGGTCTCAAACTCCTGACCTCAGGTGATCCACCCACCCACCTTGGCCTCCCCAAGTGCTGAATTACAGGTGTGAGTCACCATGCCTAGACTCCTCCTTTTTGTGTGTGTCATTTTCTTCTTTCTTTACCTATTGAAATCCAACAGAATCTTCAAAGATGCATAAGAATTGCTTCTTCTCTGTAGAATGTTGCTTGATTCAGCCCAACTGATACTAGCTTTTCTTTCTTTTCTCCCATCTTACTCTGTGGAGCTTTCACATTCTGACTTGCGCCTTAGCTCTGTTGGTTCTGATGGTGTGGAACATTATTTGTTGGATCCTGGACTCCCAAATCCCATTATGTATCTATGTGGGGAAATACCAAGAGGGACACACTAGCAAATGCATGCTGTTTATAATTCATCAAATATTTTAGGGCCCTGTCATGGCCAGGCACAGGCATTAGACTCACACTAAATCTGGACTCTCTTAGAGCTTATGTTCTAGAGGAGGGACAAAAACAATAAATAAACCAACATATTGTTATTGTGCAAAGAAATAAACTGACATTGTTATTTGTGCTAATAAGAATACAAGACAGTGATGTTAGAGTTGTGGGTGTGAAATATATGTAGTTAGGGAAGGTTTCTCTGAGAAGGTGATATTTGTTTTATTTTATTATTATTATTTTTTGAGACAGAGTCTCGCTCTATCTCCCAGGCTGGAGTGCAGTGGTGTGATCTTGGCTCACTGCAAGTGCCGCCTCCCGGGTTCACGCCATTCTCCTGCCTCAGCCTTCCAAGTAGTTGGGACTACAGGCACCTGCCACTACACCCGGCTAATTTTTTTGTATTTTTAGTACAGATGGGGTTTCACTGTGTTATCCAGGATGGTCTCGATCTCCTGACCTCATGATCCATCCACATCAGCCTCCCAAAGTGCTGGGATTACAGGCGTGAGCCACTGCGCCCAGCCGAGAAGGTGATATTTAAAGTGAGACTTGAAGAATGAGAAAAAGCCAGCCAGGCAGAGGTCTCTGGGAAAGTGTTCTAAACTGAGGAACAGCACATGCAAATCCATGAGACAGGGATGAGCTTAAAATTCGACCAGTGGGATGGTCTCAATTCCATAAATGAAAGTTGTATTAGATGAAAGCGGAGAAATTAGATCATGTTGGGACTTACAGACTATTGGCTAGAGTTTAGAGTTTATTCTGAGCATTGTCTTAGTCCTTTCATGTTGCTATAACAAAATACCATAGACTGGGCAATTTATAAAGAACAGAAATTTATTTATTACAGTTCTGGAGGTTGTTAAGTCCAAGATCTCTAGACACCAGCAGGTTTGGCATCTGGTGAGGGCCCAGTTTCCTCTTTCAAGATTGTGCCTTGTTCCTATATCCTCCAGACACATGTATCCATCCATGTATCCTCACATGGTGGAAAAAACACGTGGGCAAGAGAGTGCTGTTTTCAAGTTCAAGCACTTTTATAAAAGTGTGAATCCCATTCATGAGGGCAGAGCTTTCATGACTTAATCAACTCCCAAAGGCCACCCCTCTTAATATGGTTGCATTGGAGATTAAGTTTAGCATAATTTTGGAGGGGAAACCATTTTTCAAACCATAGCAGCAAGATGAGAAACCATTAAATAAAGCAGGAAAATGACTGTGGGTATGAAGTTACAGTGACAAAAGAGAAAAAGCAAGCAGACTGTTTGTTTTCCTAAGGTGTTGACTCCAAAGTGATGTTTGGAAACTAAGTTGGGTGAGCTGGCCAGCCTATAGTTAGGTCTCAAAAATGCCTTTTCCTCTGTGGTCTAGATTAAAAGCAAGTTAAGCAACCTCTTTGGCTTCCTTCCCCATTGGCCACAAACTACCTTGGTCTTTGATCTTTTGGATTCTATGGCAAAAAAAAAACAACAACAACAACAACAACAAAAAAAACAGGAAAGAATAAACGAAAAGATAAAGAGCTCAAGGACTGTTTTACTTTACCAGTGGCATGAGAAAACTTTCAAAAGAGAGACATTCTAAAAAGACAGGAAATCCAAAAAGTGCAGGCTACGTGGACCTTACAGTTTTAAATGTCTTTGCTCATAACACTGTAGCTTTCATGACTATAGCAAAGCTCCATGCTCTAGCAACAAGGCCAAATAGTGATGTTGACCTGTGCCCCGTGTCAGCATCTTGTGTCAAATGTAGACAAAAGAGATCTTGAGTTCTTCATAGAACTATTCAATTTCTTTTTTAAGAATGACAGGTATATAATACAATGGGTAGACAATATAAATTTTTTAAATTGAGCCAGTTTTTCTGCCATTATTATAAAGAACACAACTCCTCTTGACACAGACACAAATACTCACACATTTCAAAGAGAAGTCCATTAAAAAAAACAACAGAACTGGGGAGAACAGTGGGACATCATTTAACACCAGTCTGTGTACCCCAGATTCAGGGATTACTGGGAATGTTAAGCCAATTATTTTTTTAAGCCAATTATTTTTTTAAGCCAATGTATTTAATTAGAGACTTAGAGCTAATCACACTCTAGATTTTTACAATATTAGTAGAATTCTCTTCCTGCTGTCTTTTGTGCTCAGATATTTTTTTCTGTAAGTGATTGACCTTATTGTGCAACTAAACACTGTTTGGAAGCTTTTCGATCCTTTTAGAATTCTTTAGATCCTTTAGAACTTCTGCATGATGTTTTAGGCTTTACTTGGTCTGACTCTTGTGACTGCTGGGACTTTCTATTTGACTAAGTAATCAGATAAGATTATTAATTTGTTGATAAATGACAGTAACTCTATATACCATTTTTCTCAGATTAAAAAATTTAATTTAGCCATTATGGCCTTAAAACACAGAATAGTTAATGAATCATAGTATTATTTGACATAGTATATGTATATTTTGCCTCAAACATATGCTGGTACCTATGCTAGAATCAGAGATAAATGGGGAATAGTTTATGACTTTAAAAGATCACAGTCTATAACTCCAGTAAAGTCTCAGGGAGGAAATTTTAAGAATTGTCATTGACCACTTAAGTCCCTCTGTAGAGTTTTCTCCAAGTGGTGATCCATCTTCCCTTAGAAATCCTCAGTGCCACTGTACTTTTTATCACTCATGGCAATCAATGCGATCTCTGGAGATCTCATCCTTATAGTCAGGTGAAAATGTATGTCTTGATGAGTTTATCCATGGATCGTATTTCTAACTTAGGAAATTCAAATGTCTACAAAGCCTTGGCAGATAATTTACATGAGACAGGCAAGCCAGGTATTAAAATTTAAAAGTTCAAGTATTATAAAAAATGGCATATGGCATGTGACCAGAACATGGTGAAGACAATAGTTGGGTGGTAGGGACTGTGGTCAAAACTGAAGAGCGTACCATCTTTCACTCTCATTTACTGTTTCTTTGAAGAAATGTGGGCCAGATATTATAATTTTTTTCAAGAAAACCAGAATTGGGCACCTTTATTTGGCATCTCCTCATTTTTAAATTGGCAACTAATTCAAAACCTTTAAGACCTTCTGGGAGACAACACTTTGAGAGACAAGCACATATCTACAGCTAGATTTGGCCTGTGGGGTATTAATTTTTAAAACTTTTCTAAATGTCACAGATATAAGAAAGAAATCTTTATTCTCTTTCACTTGAAAGATGCTATGGTTAATATTACATGTCAACTTGATTGGATTGAGGGATGCCTAGATGTCTGGTAAAGTACTGGTTTTGGGTGTCTTTGTGAGGGTGTTGCCTGAGGAAATTAACATTTAAGTTGGTGGCCTGGGAGAGGAAGACCCGCCCTTAATGTGGATGAACACCATCCAATCAGTTGCCAGCATGGCTAGAACAAAGCAGGTGGAAGAATGTGGGATAAGTTCTTGCTGAGTCTTCTGGGTCTCTTCCTTCTTCCTGTGCCAGATGCTTGATTCTGCTCCTCCTGCCCTTGGACATCATTCTGCAGGTTCTTTCGCCTTTGGACTCTGGGACTTGCATTAGCAGCTTCTTTGGGACTCTTGGACCTTTGGCCACAGACTGAAGGCTACAATGTTTGCTTCTCTGGTTTTGATGCTTTCAGACATAGACTGAACCACTATCAGCTTCTCTCTTTCCCCAGCTTGCAGGTGGCTTAGTACAGAAAATTGGTAGTGGGAGGTAGGGCATTGCTATTAAGATACCTAAAAATATGGACTTCACTTTGGAACTGGGTAATGGGCAGAGGTTGGAAGAGTTTAGAGTGCTCAGAAGAAGACAGGAAGATGGAAGAAAATTTGGAACTTCATAAGAGACTGGTTAAATGGTTGTGACCAAAGAGCTGATAGTGATAGGGACAATTAAGTCCAGGTTCCAAGGTCTCAGATGGAAATAAGGAACTTATTGGGAGCTGGAGAAAGGTTTCACATGTTATTCCTTAGCAAAGAGCTCAGCTGCATTCTGTTCATGCCCTGGGAATCTATGGAAGTTTGAACTTCATAGTGAAGATTTAGGGTATCTTATGGTAAAAAAAAATTCTAAGCAGCAAAACATTCAAGATGTAGCCTGGGCCCAGTAGCTCACACCTGTAATCCCAGCACTTTGGGAGACCAAGAGGGGGCGGATCACCTGAGATCAGAAGTTCAAGACCAGCCTGGCTAATATGGCAAAACCCCATCTCTACTAAAAATACAAAACTTAGCTGGTGTGATGGTATGCAGCTACTCAGGAGGCTGAGGAGGAGAATCGCTTGAATGTGGGAGGTGGAGGTTGCAGTGAGCCAAGATCATGCCATAGCACTCTAGCCTGTGCAGCAGAGTGAGTCTCCATCTAAAAAAAAAAAAAAGAAAGATGTGACCTAGCTTCTTCAAACAGCCTATGCTCAGACATAAGAACAAAGAAATGACTTAAAGTTGGAACTTACGTTTAAAAAGGAAACAGAGTATAAAAATTTGGAAAACCTGCAGCCTAGCCAGGTGGCAGAGAAAGAAAAAGCTCTTTCAGGAGAGGAATTCAAGCAGGCTGAGGAGCAACCCCTTGCTGAAAACATTTGCATAACTAAAAGGGAGCCAAGTGCTAATAGCCAAGACAATGGGAAAAAGGCCTGGAAGATATTTTGGAGAACTTCATGGTGACTCCTCCCATCACAGGCCCCAAGGCATAGGAGGGAAGAATGATTTCCTGGGCCTGCCCATCAGGACACTGCTCCCTGCATCTCAGCTACTCTGGCTCCAGACCTGGTTCACAGGGCCCAAGATACTCTTTGTGCTGCCACACTGGAGAGTGCAAACTGCCATGAGCCTTGCTAGCTTCCACGTGTTGTTAAGCCTATGGGCACACAGAGTGCAAGAGTAAAAGAGCTTGGCACCATCTGCCTAGATTTCAGAAGATGTATGGAAAAGACTATGTGTCCAAACAGAAGCATGCTGCAGGCGTGGACTCCCAACTTAGAGTCCCCAGTGGGGCACCGCCTGGTGGAGATGTGAGAAGGGGCCACTGTCCCCAGATCCCAGCATGTTAGAGCCTCTCTGCCTGCGTCCACACAGGTCTGTGCCAGGTCTTATGATAGCAGCTGTAGGGGCTGCATCTCGCAAAGCCACAGGGGCAGAGCTATCCAAGGTATTGGGAGCCCACTTCTTGCACCAGTGTTCCCTGTATGTGGGACATGCAGTCAAAGAAGATTATTTTAGAGCTTTAAGATTTAATGACTGCCTTGTTGGCTTTCAAACTTGCATGGGGCCTGTAGCCCCTCTCTTTCGACTGGGTTCTTCCTTTTAGAATGGGAATGTTTACCTAATGCCTATACCCAGATTGTGCCTTGGAAGAAACTATCTTGTTCTCTGTTTCACAGGCTCATAGTTGGAAGCAATTTGCCTTGTCTCTAATGAGACTTTGGATTTTGGACTTTTGACTTCTGAGTTAACATGAATGAATTAAGACTTTGGGTGACTGTTAGGAAGGCATGATTGTATTTTGCAATGTAAGAAAGACTTGAGATTTGGGGGGACCAGGGATGGAATAATATAGTTTGGATATTTGTCCACACCCAAATCTCATATTGAAATGTAATCCCCAATGCTGGATATGGGCCCTGGTGAGAGGTATTTTTATCATGGGGGTGGATGCACCATGAATGGCTTGGGCCATCCTCTCAGTGTTAAGTGAGCTCTCATTCTGAGTTCACAGAAGATCTGGTCATTTAAAAGTGTGTGCCCCCCCACTTTCCCGATACACACATACTCTCTCTCTTGTTCACTCCTGCCTTCACCATGGAATGTGCCTGCTCCCCCTTCAAGAGTGATATTTGGAAAACATTTGCCAAACTGTGTTTCCTTTCTGTACAAAGAGTTATTCTTCCAAAAGACTGTCAGAGCACCAGTATAAACCCAACTCTTACTTAGTGGAAATTTCAGACTGAGAGGGAAAATATTTGGGGAAAGATTTCCCCAAATCACTCACCAATTATATCTACATATGACTTTAATTAGATCAAATGCCTAGTCCAGTGTCTTCTTCTTACATGAATGTCCAATAAATGTTTATTTCTGTGCTGGTTGTTCTCCATTTAATGCCGCACCTAGACCCACTCTCTGCCCTAATACTCCTGATTTGGATCACTGAAGGCTGACTCCTCTGCACTGCAATATTTGGGTTCCCTTGCCACATGGTTTCCAGTAGGGTATGGCCAAGGGATGACACTAGAAATATATCCGCAGAAGGAGAGAGCAGCCAGGCTTTCATTCCATGTTCCCTCCCTGCTTTAAATTTCCATCTCTAATGGTAGCTGCATCTCTGTGTAATTTCATATTCCACCAGAGAGCCTGTCTGCCATGAGTCTCTGGTAGAATCTGAGATCATAAAGAGAGATAGAAACACAGCTCTCATGGAGCCCCTGAAATGTTCATTTTATCCTATTACTTCTTTGACTTCAAAGGTGGTAATGGATTTCCAATCTTGCTAATGTCTGAGTGCCTCAACTCTTGCCAAATACCTTTGTCTCTTGATTAGAAATGTTGGGGGTGAATTTTTTATTCTGCAGTGTTCTCTGGGAGATACATTCTCCTTCCCTTTCTCCTTAGCCCTTATAATGCCATTTCTCCATTTATCTCTGCGTCAATGATAGGAACTTGTCTCTAATGAAAGGTGTTTAAATATGTAGTTAGTAATATTCAGTCATATTTTTTGTTTCCACTGTCTTGATGAGTATCAGGATCAGACAGAACCATGTTTAAAATTACAGAAAACTACCCTGTTGATCCACAGAGCACAAGAACATGTTAATTACTATATAAAGGTAGCCTGCCATCTCCAGCACACTCAAGTGAAGCCTCTGAGCCTCCAGAAGCCTTGGCTCTTTCTATTTTCTGAACCAGATTTGACCACCTGGGATGTATTGGAAGCTTTATTCTCACTAGCAGGATAGATGTGGAATTAGTCTTACTCTTCTGACCCCTGTTTTCAGTGAGCTTCAAGAGATGCCTATGAAACCCAAACTTAACTACAATTTCTACACTGTGGGTCTGCCCCTTTATATTTTCAGTCATGCCTTGGAGATATTTTCCAGGTTACACAAACTTCTCAGAACCATAGCACTGCCAGCCTACCTAATCTCAAGTATTTTGATCTGGGTGAATTTTTGATTCATGTTTCTTAGGGTACTTTGGAATCTGGTCCTTTGGCCACTTACCATCTTAGTCTCACTGGCTTAGGCCACACCCAATCTCTTTTTCTTTTTTTTTTTTTGGCTTTTCCTTATGTTCTCATATTAAGAATCCAGTATGGCTTGGGGAAGATTCTGAACTAGCTATGACAGTGTAATATAATAGGTCACCTTTTGTAAACAAAAATTTTATGAGTGTTAAATGTTAAGGACCAATAAACATAGCACTATGGCCAGTCATACATCTGTAAAATCCAGTAACAAGTAATTAGGGAGGGATGAATAGAGTTTTTAGGTTTAGAAATTCAGAACATTTCTTAGCAAAATCCATTTCAAAACAATATAGGTTGTAAAATCTTCACAATGATTTTAATATGGTCTTATCTTTAAAGCACTTTCTAAGTATTAATTTCCCCAGTATGCTTTGAAGTATATCTCATTACCAAAAGTATGTGCCAGATTACTTTTAAAACAAAGTAGTATAGCGAATAAGCATTCTTTTTTACTTTAATATTTAAATTGGATCTTTTGTTATCATTTAAAACTACATAATCAAGGTAATTAAAGTTTAATTCATTGTTTTAGGATGGAATAGGTTATGTGTCGACTTTTTATGATATTGTAGTCTATGTCCATTTCTTTTATGTTGTATATTCCCAAACAGTGATTCCCTAGAGCAGTTAGTTGCTCAACCAGCAACAATTTTGTCCCCCACGGGCTATTTGGCCATGCCTGGAGACATTTTTGATTGTCACAACTTGGGTGAGTGTGTGTGTTACTGATATCTAACGGGTAGAGCTCAGAGATGCTGCTAGATATCCCACAATGCAGAGGATAACTCTCCACAACAAAGAGTGATCCAATTCAAAATGCCAATCAGGCTGAGGTTCAGAAACCCTACCCTAGAGAGGAAAAGGTTCCTATTCACTGCTTCTGCAGCCTGTCTGCCCCTGACCCTCTCTAACCTCCAGACTAGGACTACTACAGCTTCTAACCTCAGCTCATTTCAACTACAGGAAATTTTTGCTCCAAATTTCTTCAGTTTTGCTAAGTAGTTGCTATGCATATGATGCTGTCTGCACAACAGAATGAAGAACTACACAATAGAATGAAGAACTGAGGTGTTCTTCAGGATCTCTTAATCAAAACATATGTGTATTTGAGAGAGGAAATTGTTATTTGAAACCAAAACTGGTTATAGCTGTCTTTCCTACTAAGGGAAAGAGGGGGTGGGGTGATAGATGGTGGCAGGAGCATTGTCATCATTGGTGAAGTAAATCCCTATATGGCTTTTTTCAATTTACTATGACATATTGGGGAGAGAGTAGGTGAAACTGAAATTTTAGAAGCTTTATCAATTCTTCTTTGTTGATGAACACAATATCTGCGCAGATAGCCTTTTTGTTCATCTGAGACAGTGACTATGAGACTCATTGAATGAGGGTAATATGTTCAGTATAATAGAGTGGGGTGTTGGCTTTCTGGGTAGGGTAGCCTAAGGCTGAGATAACAGGAAAATAAGAAATCTAGAAAAGTTGGAAAAGTCCGAAGGAAGAGGAAGAGCACCAAGCAATATAGTTGGGAACAAAGGAAGGTTGAAAACAGTGACTAGTGGTAGATTTCTCTTTGAATTAAGGACTTTAAATGGCTTTTTAAAAACAGGTGTATCTAAAAAACAGTGATGGTTATTTGTTTTTTCTGTAATATAAAGGCCCTTTATAACTTTAAAACTTTAGTAACCTCAGCTATATGCAGAGGCACATTCACACACACCTTGTGAGCGATTTCTGGTAATGTCAAAGAAAAGGGGCTGAATTCTCTGGATGAATCAGTGTAGCATAAAGATAAATCTACTTGGGATGATCAGGTTTCCACAGATGTTAACGTAAGGACCTAGAGCTAAATGCAGGGAAACTGTAAATTCCTGTCAAGTTGCAGTAATCTTGCAGTAAAACTCCTCCCAAGTTTTATAGTAATCTTGGGAAAGCTAAATGGATTACTATAGAATGGAGGGTAGGTGATACAAATACATTTTAGTTAGATTTCAAAGATGAGATTACTTCAGTTGATTCTCGGCAACACATCATATATTAGAATATGCTTGATTTTGCATAACAGAGATCTAAGTTGAACTGGTTTATGAAAAAAGGAAATTTACTGGCCTAGATAACTGGGAAGGCTAAGGGGTTGCATCTAGGGTTGCCAACACAGTCAACAAGACTCCGACTCTATCATGTGGCTGTCTCTGAGACAACTTCATTTCACAATAATTCTTTTCATGTGGCAGCAAAGCTGTTGCTGCTTGCTCCAGCTTTGCAAGCACGTTCATTATAACTATCTGAAAAGGAGAAGGGACTTCTTTTTCCCAGTATTTATGTAAATCTCTCCAAAAGAATGCATTAATAATATTATTTGGGTCATATTTTCTATTTCAGATCAATTTCTGTGTCTCGGGGCTGGCCATGCTGGGTCATGTGCTTACTCTGTTGGCAGGGGAATCACAATCATGTGACTAGAAGGCTGGGGGAGGGCCTGTTCCCCAAAGGCAAAGTCACTAAAGAGACAAAAATGTAATAGATGTCCACTGAACACAAATCGCTCAGATTACTTGATGACGTTGATACTACAATTTCGTTAAAGTAATTCTGTTTTTAGTATCTTGAGTGTTGTAGAGCCAAATATATCTGCACTGAAACATAGATTCTTTCTTTTGAGAGAATCCCATAATTGGATAAAATTTTCCCCTTTCATATGTTTCAATCTGTGATTCTTTACTTTTACTATGCATCATCATCACCTGTAGGGATTTAAAAAGAACATATGCTAGACTCTATTTCAAAATATTCTGATTTAATTACTTGAGAGTAGAACCTAGGCACTGGAATTTTTAAAGACATCCTTATTACTTGGGGTTAAGTGGTGGTGTCCTAGGATTCTTATGTTAGCATGCAGATGATTCTGAAAGATGTAAAGACGTTTAGTCACTAACACCATCTGAATTTGATGCACACGTTTTCCATTGGAACAAGTATATGAGCAGAATGTTTGCCAAGTAAAAATAGAATAGAGGACAGATAAATGTTGAAGAGGTAGAGTGTGAGGGTAAAGTTTTGACGTGGAACAAAAAAAAGTTTTGACTACTGTTCTTTGCAGAGAACAGTAGTCCTGGGAGTGGTGGCACACTGCAGGGGAGGAACCCATAAGGCAGCCGATTAGATCTGGGAGGGCATTCATGCTCCAGTGTTCTTTGGACCAGCTTCTTACCTGATATCCCAGTTCTTAAAACAGGTTTGTCAAAATATCTTGCATTGCACTAAAATAAGTAGGTCTTTATGCCCCAACCTTTCTCATTCACCAAATGGGACTGCTTCAGGAGTAGTGTCACCTTGGGCAAGGCAGCTCTTTGCAACTAAGGCAGATATTGAAGGTACTAAGAGTTCATGCAGCTTGGCAGCAATTCTTTTCTTAATGGGGCATAGGGCATATGTTGTTGACTCTGATATGTTAATATCCCGTTAAAGATTTTTGCATATGAGTTCATGAGAGATACTAGTACTTTTCTCCCCCTCCCTTTTCCCTCTCTTTTCCCTCCTCTCCTCCTTCTTCCATTTCCCCTTCTCTTTTTATCTTTGTCTGGTTCTAGTATCAGGGTAACACTGGCCTCATAAAATGAGTTAGGAAGTATTCCCTCCTCTTCCATTTTTTGAAAGAGATTTTGTAAAATTTCTGTAAATGCTTCTTCAAACATATGGTAGAATTATCAAATAAAACCCTCTGACCCTGGAGATTTATCACTTGGGAACTTTTTAATTATAAACTCAAATTCTTTGATGGCTATAGACCTATTCACGTTGTCTATTTAATATTGGTTGAATTTTGGTAGTTTTTAGTTTTCAAGTAATTGGTCTATTTCTTCTAATATTCCCTTATTATCTTTTTAACACTGCAGGATCTATAGTGATATCCCTTATTTCATTCAAGATCTTGATAATTTATGTCTTATTTCTTTTTAATTTTTGTCAGAAATTTTATCAGTTGAACCTGGTTTTTGGTTCATTGATTTTTTCTCTCTCTCTCTTTTTTTTTCTGTTTTCAATTCCATTCATTTCTATTTTCATCATTTTTTTTTCTTTCACTTGTTATGGGCTTCTATTCTCATCTTGTAAGTTGTTTTCTTCTTTGTGTTGTTCTGTTTCTCGAAAGTTTTTTGAGTGTCTGTCATGATTTTTAAATTTAAAGAAACAGCTTAAGGAATAATACCAATAATATTATCTAGGAACAGAGAATAATGGAGAGTAAGAGCTATGTACATGAGAAGAAATTTGGAAAACTGACTTCTTCCTGGAACTTCAAAGCCATTATTACAATCACCAAATGTTACAATTAAAAAAAAAATTTGAAGTAGAAACTTAGATTAGACTTTTCTAAATAGAAACTAGATTAGATTAGATTCGATTAGATTAAGGAGTTTTTCTTGCTTCCAATGTAAGCATTTAGTGCTATAAGTTTCTCTCCCAGTACTGCTTTAGCTGTGTTCCCTAAAACGTAATTTTATGTTTTTATGTAATGTTGTATTTTTGTTTTTATTGAGGTCTATGTACTTTTAATTTTTTGAGACTTTTTCTGCTTTAACTTGTGGTTTATTTAATAGTGTTTTGCTTAATTTTCATGTTTTTAGAGATTTTTCAGTTGTCTTTCCGTGATTGATTTCTAATTTGATTACGTTATAGCCAGAGAGCACACTCTGTATGACTTCAATTCTTTTAAACTTGTTGAGTTTTTTAATGACCTTCATGTGTTTTATCTTGGTGAATGTTCCATATGTACTTGAAAAAATGCAAATTCTGCTGTTGTTGGGTGAAGTGTTCTGTGTCAAGTAGATACTGTTGGTGGGCGGTGTCGTTCATATTTTCTATATTCTTGCTGATTTTCTGTCTAGTAATTCTATCAGTTGCTCAGAGTGGATACTGGACAATTTTTCAGTAAAAAATGCGTATTTGGACATGTACACAAATGTTTGCACACTTTCTAGATTTCCCATTGTTCTTATAAGGACAGTAGTCTCTGGGTAAAACTCTGGTTTAGATAGAGCTTTTCTCACTCTTTCCTGCCAACAGAGATTGTCTGATAAAGTCTTTAAATATGTTCATAACTGTGAGGGAAAAGAAGACTTCATCACAGATAACTGATGAAATGATGTTGCCAATTTGCATGTTATACTTCACAGTTTTGTTCATGCTTGGACATTACCTCTTTAATGTTAATAACATCATAGGGTATCCATGAGTTGTGACTAGGGATTGTGATCATCATAAAGGGTATCAACAGCCCTCTGAGTATAGTAATGCTGTTTTGGCATCACAGGTGTTGCTCCAAGTATTAATTATCAGTTATAATGTAACAGGTACAAAGTGTATGTCCAGGATCGTGGTATGTATCAACTCCACTGAAGTTAACAAATGTCAGGTAAATCAACTAATCAAGTAGTTAGGAAATAAAGATAAGGCCTATATCGGTTAGATATTCTGTCTAATAACCCATTCCAAAACTTTGGGGCTTAAAACAGTAAGCATTTATCATGGTTTAGAAGTCTGTGGTTCAGCTGGATGTTTTTTTCTGGTCACAACCGAAATAACTCAGGTGTCTGGGATAAGTTGTGTGTTGGATAGGAGGCTCCACTGATATTGCCTGGACTCTCTCATATGTTTGAAGAGTTGGCTGAACATTTACTATTCATTGATATTGTTCTTAATTAGGACAATGTGGATCTCCACATAGTCTCTCAAATCTCCCAGTGAGTTAACCCAGGCTTATTTTGTGACAGTGGTGAGGATTTTGAGATTGAGAGTGCAAACATATAAAGCCCTTAACGCTCAGAACTGACACTGTCACTCTTGCCATATTCTTTTGGGCAAAGGCCAGTCCAGATTAAAAAGAAATGAGCACACAAACTACCCATCTTGATGCAAGGAGCTGCCAAGTCACATTGCAATGAAAGATGCAGTATGGTCATTAGTGCAATCCATCTTCTACAAGGCCCTTTTTGCAATCGCTCTCACCCAGATACCTTAAGCTAGTATATTTGGAAGTAATTTGGCTTTCAATTACTTAAGCCTCCTCTTAAAAGCTTCCCACTACTTTAAATGATAAAGAACTGTGTGAGGTTTTGCTCTGTGTCTTAAGTAAATTGGATGCTATTTTCTTTACTTTAGATAATTTTTGTCATTACATTTTAATAGGAATAAGACTACAAAACAAAAGGGGAGGAAAGGCAAGAGGAATAGATGGACATATGGAGAGAGGGAAAGAGGAAGGCAGAAAGAGACAGAAAAACAGCTTTTTATTCTAAAATTCAGATGCTTCATATGGATTTCCAGGACACTTGCAATAGTTGTTTATTTTGTTAGAATGCTCCCCCCTTGTTATTTTAAGATAATCCTGTCAAATGCAGTGGCTCTGTTGGATGTCTATTATTCAGCGTGCTAGAATCCTTTATGTTTGCAAAGTAGTTTATAATCTCCATTATTTTTATTTTTTGATGTGTAGCTTGGCATTTTTACTCTTGTTTTATAGCAGAGTAATGGTGGTTAGACTTTCTCCCTACTGCCATCCCTTTTATATTATCATAGGGCCAGAATGGCCATTGAGAGGTCATGAAATAAAGAAACCTTGGGGCGGGCAGGGGCAGGGGGTGGTTCATTTGGGTTCCACAGAAGAAAAAGGTCTGGATACTTTGAAATGATGTTTGGGACTCTCATTTCAATGATTTGTCACTTTTTTCCTGTATGTACAACCCTAATTTCTTACAATTTCTTCTTGTTTAGTCTTAAGATCATGTCTCGATACCCTCCTAAGAACACCATCAACAAAATAGATATTGCCATAGGGCTCTGATTGGAAAGGGAAACATTTTCTACAGTTGTTAGAAATTTTTAGTGATAGTTTCTTAATGCAAAAGTCAATGTAAGGGGCAGAGCAAAACAGTATATAGAGGTCAGATAAATCAGGTTGAAAAACTAGTGTTCATTTATGTAGTTATTCAGTCAATCAAATACCTTCTATGTGCCATGCACTGTTCAAGGCCTTCAGGGGATAAATAAGACACTTTCCCTTTTCTCGAGAGCTCACATTCCAGTCCAGAAGAAACAGATTTGTAAATAGATAAATTACTGTATCCTGTCACAAGTAAACAATGAGTTACTATACATTCTGTCATCCATGTTGTTTTTAACTGCACGCTCTGAGGACAGACAGGGGTTTCAGATATTTGGGCCTATTCCGATTTTCCATTTGCTCTGATTAGATGTCTTCGGTCTTCCTTGCATGGAGCCACTGTCGGCTCTTTAGGCCAAAATTTTCTGTTGAGTTCTAACTTCTCTAGTTTAGGACCTAGTATTGGATTTGTGAGAGTTTACCATAGTAAAGAATAAAATTCTAGCCTGGGTGACAGAGCGAGACTCCGTCTCAAAAAATAAATATAAAAATAAAAATAAAAAAATTATTCACAGTTTCTAAAAAAAAAAAATACTATTTTAAGAGCAATGGAAGAGCATGCCTTTGAGGAGTGACCTACCAAAAGTTTTAGAATTTACAAATCAGATTTCCACTGATAAAAGAAAATGGACAACTTGGTAACAACCTGCCTTAACTGGGCAGTTGACAGGGAGTGGACTGGGATGGAGTGGGGTTGGATATTTGTGGACTGGGGTAGGATGGGGTTAGCTATTTATGGCAGGGGGCAGTCTGGGATGGGACGGGGTTGGGTATTTCAGGTTCTAACTGAAGTAAAGTTTCAGATGGAGAAGTCCTAATAAATGATACAGTTCTTTTATAAAATTTTTGTCATGGGTTTTGTGACTATGAAAAGCCTGTTATCAAGAGGGAACAGAAAACAGTAAAATAATATATGAGCAGAGATTAGGTCAAATCGTTAATCAAATTTGCTAATTCTGTCCCAGAAAACCCTGCAAATGGTATCACAGAAATAAAAAGCAGAGACGGTCACTATCAAGTAGGGATACTTGATATTCGTTCCCTTATAAAACAAAGGAAAAACTTATAGAAGAAAGTTAGTGCTTTGGATGAATTTAAGTGGAAAAAAGAAACCACTCTAACCCAGATCCTTCATCACTTAATAAAGAGATCCCCTTGGGATGCTTTGTGAAAATATGTTCACTTATCATCTTGTCTCTACCATTTAGAAGGATGACAGTCAGTACCTGGGATTAAAGTTTTGCCAGTGGGGACACTGATTGAGGGGTTTCTCAGACCCCATTTACTGCACAGCTAAGAGGCATAGAGTGTATATAAAAAGGAACATTTAGGATTTACATGTTTGTAATTCTAAATTATGTTACTTAAAATATTAGATATTACCATACTCTGAAGACAGTGTGAGCTCTCATTTGTTGGTCTATCCTAGCGAGTGGTCCAGTTTCTGAGTGTATCACTCAGGATTGGCTAGGTTATGCTACTGTAATAGCAGTCTTCCAATCTCAAGGGTTTAGCACAAAAAATATTAATCTTTGCCTCTCTTTTGTCATGGAGAAAAGAAGGTATAGTAGTTTTTCTGTGGGAGTCTTTCCAATCCTCTAAAGATAGTTAACATGCAAAAATAAAATTTAGCAGAATTGCAAAAATATGTTTTCATTTCAGCTTCCATTTTGGCAATCTTCGTGCTAGATATAGGAAGGTACTTTTGGTTCTCCTCCAAAATAGAAGGCACATTCCTTTGACAAGCTTTTCCATTCTTGTACTTTAGCTGAATGAGGTTGGAAAATAGAAAACTGTTTTATTTATTGCATCTAATAATAATTAAGGAGGATCTTGCAGCTTTTCTTGAAAAAAGTTAAAAATAAAGTTATGGGAGATTAAACTTCGTAGAAGCAAAGCATGTGACCATAAAAAAATGACTTGCTCCTAGTAGTATTCATCAGCTCAGAAATTGCTAAGTGTGATTTTTTTATTATGTTGTAATATTTAGAAACTCTTAATATTTTACTATATTGTAAGTGTAGTGAATAATTTGTCCTGGTGTAGTTGACATAAGTCACACAGCTTAATGTGTGTTAATTGAAATAAACTTGTTTGTTCATCTGGTTGAAGCTCTCATTCCCCACCCTCAAAATCTTTGTGAACTCTGCTGCCATGAGTTGGAGTTAATCCAGGATTTCCCAACCTTAGCACTATTGACATTTTGGGGAACATAATTCTTTGTTGCAGGGAGCTTTCTTGTACACTGTAAGATGTTTAGTAGCACACCTTGCCTTTAGAAACTAGATGCCAGGAATAACTCTGTCTCTTGGCCCCAGTTGGAACAACCAAAAATGTCTCCAAATAGTGGCAAATTTATCCTTGGTGGAAACTCCATCCTCTCCCCCACCCCCTCAAGTTTGAGAACCAGGGATGGGTATGCCACTGGGTTGAACGTATCCAAAATAGAACCTATTCAATTTTATTTTTTGATGGGATTCTCATTGATAAAGAACAACTAGAATTTTTTTATAGATATAACAAGGTAGTTCTTTTCAAAACACATTTAATTTCCCAATTCCATGTAGCAATTGTTTGTAGTGAAGGTGATATAATTCATAAAATATCACAGCTAGAAAGGACCTGAGAATTCATCTACTGTACCCCCCTTTTTGACAAATGAGGAAACTGAGGCTCAGAGAGGTGATTTTCCCAGGAAGAGGCAGCCCGTTGACATTGACAGCACAAGATAAATAGTGCTGTCTTTCTAATGCACTTTGAAAGAATGTTTAGACCTAATGATTTTCTCTACTGTGTAATTTTATGCTGATATCGTTTCTACAGAAACAGGGCCACAGTGCATCAAAATAACCTGACATCATTCTTAAAGAGGCTCTGGAAAAAATAAATAAATAAAAGAAAACGAAATAGGGAAAACCAACGTGGTTTTCATCAAAAGTCGATTCTTGCAGCCACTTCATCTGGATCCAGTGGCAGTGGTCACAGGGCTGCTGCTCCCTTCCACTGGAGTTTTGAATCCATCTGCCATGAATCCATCTGCCACATGTAGGTTTTTTTAAGCAAACAAAGATGTGGCATGGATTATTAATGCTACTTTTTATGAAGTGTTTAGCAGACGCTATATTATTATGCATTTGCTGTGCACTTTAAGGCTGTGAGCTACAGTATTGTAATATTCACCTGAGAAAAAATGGGCCCCAAGACCCAACAGGAGGAAAAGAAGCAGAGAGTTGACCCTACAAGAAAAATAAATCTAACATCTTAGAGGTAAATATATGTTTGGTATATTCACATTAGAGATAATAACATAAAATCATGGAATTAAGGAATAGAGGCTGGATGAGGTGGCTCACACTTGTAATCCCAGCACTTTGGGAGGCCGAGGTGGGCGGGTCATGAGGTCAGGAGTTTGATACCAGCCTGGCCAACATGGTGAAACCCCGTCTCTACTAAAAAATACAAAAATTAGCTGGATGTGTTGGCAGGTGCCCATAATCCCAGCTACTTGGGAGACCGAGGCACGAGAATTGCTTAAACCTGGGAGGCAGATGTTGCAGTGAGCTGAGATTGTGCCTCTGCACTCCAGCCTGGGCAACAGAGCAAGACTCCATCTCAAAAGAAAAAAAAAAAAAGAAAAAAAAAAGGATAAATGGAAAAGAGATATAGGGGACCTATGATAGCGTTTTAATCCCCCTGTCCCCTTTCTATGCCATGACAGACATTATTAACCCATCATTGCACCCTTGATGGACACAGGCTCACAGGCTTGTTATCCTTTTCTTGACAGCACTCTAGGAAGTCACCACATTGACTGGCATTGGCAAGTAAATCTATCTGTAATTTAGACACACTTTCCACCTTATCGATAAAACTGGGCTTCATTTTTTAAAAAAGTAATTACCCTAAATCATGGAACTAGTCATTAAAAGTATTAGGTACTATAGTTTGCCCCCCTTTTTTTTTTTTTTTTAACTCTCTGCATGTTATTTTCGCAGGACTTAACCATGCTGGGAGGTTATGCTGGCAATTGTTTAGGACACAGATTGCTTTCCATGGAGAGGGCATATGACTGGGGAATGACCATGCGCCAAGTATCTGTCAGGGCAACAAACTGGAGAAATTGATGGTTGCAGATGGAGTCAACTGGTTAGCCCCAGAGGACAGGGAATGGCCTCATCCTAAGGAACCTGATGATCTGGGGTGACTCTGCAACCACCTTACTTTGATGAACAATGCTAGTTTCCAAGTCTATGGACTGCAATACTAGGATTTCATAAATAGGATAGATTATTGACAAATGTTCTGGGCTTCTCTCCTGATCATGTGGAGCCCTGTCTTTGAAAGAGACAGATTTCTTATTAGTCAGGATTCTCCAGAGAAATAGAACTGATATATATATCATTATACATAATAAATTCATATATATATGATTTATCATATATATGATTTATTATAAGAAATTGGTTCAAGTAGTTATAGAGGCTAAGTTTTCTAATCTGCTGGCTGCATGCTGGAGACCCAGGAAAGCCAGTAGTGTAGTTCTAAGGCCTGAGAACTGGAGAGCCAATGGTGAAAATTCCAGTCTATGTCTAAAAACCTACGAATCAGAAGTGCTGAGAGCAAAAAAGATTGATATCCCAGCTCAAGCAATCAGGCAAGGAGGGACAAGGTAAAGTATTCCTTCCTCTGCCTTTTTACTCCCTTCAGGCCCTTAACAGATTGGAAGATGCCCACCCACATTCGGGAGGGCCATCTAATTTACTAAGTCCATCAGTTCAAATGCTAAGCTCACTCAGAAACATCCCCACAGACACGCCTAGAAATGAGGCTTAATCTGGGCACTCCATGGCACAGTCAAACTGACACAAAAATTAACGATCACAGTTATCACATCTAATAGGGCAGGGAGTATTGCAAGGGCATTCACAAGAAGTCAAATAACCAAGACTAAGAAAGTAGCAGAATCAGAGTGTTCTGGTTCCTTGGAAATGGTAGAGGCCTTGTCAGGAGGTTTCTGGGGTCTTTATGGCCATGCCATGAAGCTCTCTCAGAACCAGTGCCTTTGCATGGTTGCTTTGGTCTGTTTTGTCATCAACTGCCCCCATTCTTTCTGCTGTTCTGAAAACCACTTCTGTGCCACGTTGTTTTACCACTTTATAGTTTCTCTTCCTTTATAAATCTAGAGTGCCATAATTCCTCATAGCTCTTATTAATCCTCTCTTTGTGTTTCATTTCATTTTCCTCTTTCATTCTTAAGTACCTCATGCTCTCAGAATTTCCAGGTTCAGATTTTGAAGAAAGGGAATCTGATTGTCCTCGCTATCCTGTAATTTAAAGGTTCTCAGTTTGGTCCCCTGACCAACAGCATCAATATCATCCAGGAACTCATTAGGAATGCAAAGTTTTAGGTCCCACCCCAAACCTACTGAATCAGGAACTCTGGGGTGAGGCCCTAGCAATCTGATTTATCAAGCCTTCAGGTGATTGTAATGCACATTTAAGTTTGAGAACCACAGTATCCTAGGTCTATGCAATGGCTACTCATAGTGAGGTCCCCACTCTAGTCCAGTGAACCATCGAGGTGGTAGGGGGTTAGGTGGAGAAAAAAGAGAGAGCAGAGAATGACATAATATAAAACATGGTCACCCAGGACTGCCATTGGTGGCTATAGATGAAGCAGGAGAGTGAAGTTTGACATTTCTGGTATATCTTCTAATACAGCACATAATTTAGAAGTAAAATCCTATCTTAATTTTATTTTATCTCTGCTACTTGGAATCTTTCTGACCATAGTCAAATCACTTTTCCTACGTAGCCTCACTGTCTTAGCTTGTTTTCTGTTGCTTGTAACAGAGTACACGAAAGTGGGTAATTTATGAAGAAAAGGAATTTCTTTCTTTCTTCCCCGCCCCCGCCCCCCCCCCCCCCCCCCCGCTTTTTTTAAGACAGAGTGTCACTCCTGTTGCCCAGGCTGCAGTGCATTGGTGTAATCTTGGCTCACGGCAACCTCCACCTCCCAGGTTCAAGCAATTCTCCTGCCTCAGCCTCCTGAGTAGCTGGGATTACAGGCACCCACCACCAGGCTCAGCTAATTTTTTGTATTTTTAGTAGAGACAGGGTTTCAGTATGTTGACCAGGCTGCTCTCAAAATCCTGACCTCAGGCGATCCACCTGCCTCGGCCTCCCAAAGTGCTGGGATTACAGGCATGAGCCACCGCGTCTGGCCAGGAATTTATTTCTTATGGGATAATGGAGGCTGAGAAATCCAAGGTCAAGGGCCACATCTGGTGAGGGTTCCTTTACTGGCGGGAACGCTCTGCAGTGTCCCAAGGCAGTGCAGGACATCACGTGGTGAAGGGGCTGAGTGTGCTAGCTCAGGTATCTCTTCCTCTTATGAAGTTACCAGTCCCACTCCTGTGAAAACCCACTGATCCATTAATCCATGAATGGATTCATTCATTAATGAGGGCTTTGCCCTCGTGACCCAATCATCTTTTAAAGGCCTCACCTCTCGATACTGCCACACTGGGAGTTAAGTGTCAGTGTAAGTTTTATAAGGGACAAACATTCAAACCATAGCACTCACTTAATTTATAGGTAAAGGTAGACAGTGATACTCATGCTTGGGAATCTGTACAAATCAAATGATGAAGGTAACTAATATTTAAATACACTTTGCAGCTTACAAGCACACTTACATGTTTCTCAATTGGTCTCTGAGTTAAACATATGTAAAAGTACTTATAAACTTCAATCTGCTGTAGAACTTTATCTGTTATGGATACTTTTTTCCCCCAGGAAGGCTTGAGGAGGAAAGATGTGTCCTGTAGTCCAGACTGGCCCACACACGCAGTGACCATGGACTTGTCCTGTGAATCTCGTGCTGCAGGATCTGATCTTGTAAAGATAATTAGAATCTTGATTCGAATGCTTGGGTAAGCCTGAATCAAGGCGGTATATAATGTCCAGTTTTTTGCATTTACTTAGGAACTGGTTTTTCTTTTGCAAAATGTACATCAACCACATGCATTTTTCAGAGAACCTTGTGGGCCTTAAAGTCATTACTTTGGGAACTTACCAAAATTTTATTCACGGTCTGATTTTAATCTCCATAAATAAATATCTCTATGCTCTGTCTCCCTTGGGCCAGTAGTTCTCAAGATGTGGTCCTTGAACTGGCAGCGTGAACATCACCTGGGGCCTGTTAGAAATGTAAGTTCTCAGGATTCACCCCAGACCTAGTGAAGCAGACATTTTGGTGTGAGACCCAGAAACCGGACTTTTTTTTTTCTTTCTTTCTTGAGACGGAGTCTCGCTCTGTCACCAGGTTTGAGTGCAGTGGCACAATCTTGGCTCACTGCAATCTCCACCTCCTGGGTTCAAGCGATTCCCCTGCCTCAGTCCCCAGCAAACTGATTTTAACAAGCCTTCCAGGTAATTCTGGTGATGCTAATGTTTAAGAGTCATTGACACAAATCTTCTTAGTGGTCCTATTGTTTGAAAGCAGAGGGCTGTGCCCTTGATTCTTTCCATTATCTTCTACATAGTGCCTTGTACATGGAAAGTACTTACAGGGGCAGATTTTGGCAATGGTGCGGTAAGATGTGGGAAGTGCCAAAGTGAGGGTTTCCAGCCCTCATCCAAGCTATGAATTGCTGCTTAACAATTGCTAGTGCCCTTGGACAGTTCTGGTGTCAATGTGTTAAAGCTGGGATATTTAAAATTGGTTACTTCCAATGAGGCGTCTTGTTTTCGGGATTCTTGATGAATGAATGAAAAGCCATCCCCTCTAATCTATCTGAACCCTAAAACCTGACCTTTTATCTTCTCTCAGTCTCTGTCACTTGTGTCTCATTGTGAACAAATGCACCTATATTTTCACACTTGCCACTAAACCTTCTCTTCACTCTTCTTGTCTAAATGGAACCCTGGTTTTCCTTGGTGCTGCTTCTTGCCTCACAGCATTTTTCCATAGAAGCTGCTCCTTCTTTCCTGGCTCCTCACTGCCACCTTCACATCTTTCTACACTTAGGTAAACATTAAAGACTGCTTCAAGTGCATCCTATCCTCCTAGCAGCCATTCTCTACCACACTAAAAGTCATCTGCGCTAAGCAGTCCTGTAACACTGGAATTGGTTCTAATCCACGACCTCATCTCAAATCTTGACATATTCCTAGAAGCTTTCAGTGTCCCCAGGCCCGTTTCTTACCTTTTTTCTATTTTGAAAGCCTTAAGCCAACACAGTCCTTGATCAGAGTAAATGATCAGTCATTTCTTATTGGGTCATAGTTGAAGGACTTTATAAAGATAGTTTAGAGTCCTCCATGAGAAGAGTTTAAGTGTTCTCAAACAAGGCCATGGAATAGACTGAATTCTAAAACAATGCCTTAGTCTATTGATTTGGGGCTAAGTCTGGGTCTTTTTCTGTACTGAGGATTATTTCTCAAGCTCACATATGTACCCTTCTCACTGTTCTCAGAGGAATTATTTAGACAGATTCTGAAACTATTATTTTTTTTTTCTTTATTGAATCTCGAACATAAACATCATAAAAGTTGAAAATTAGAAAATGTTCCACATAATTGGAATGTCTCCATCATTCCAATGATGACGTTGGCTGTTGTTTTGAGATACTTATTGTTTACCCATTATAGAAGTCTGCTATTTATAAATAGTTTTTTTTCAATCACTTTTTTTCTTCATACCAAATGTCCTTTGGCATTCAGTAAGATGATTATGTAATTCTTCTTCCTTTGTCTAATGATGTAATGCATTTTGTTGACAGATTTTCTAATATGAAACTTTTATCAAATCTCTGGGATAAACTCTAGTTGGTCATAGAGGACAAAAAATTATTAATGTATTGATTCCATTTTACTATAGTTTCTGCGGATGGATTTGTATTTTAATGTTAAAGAGATTCCATTTTAAACTATACTTTTTCATAGAGAAATATCTTTTCAACTTTTTAAATATTGTGTTTTTAAAAATTCATGCTCATGATTTAAAAATGCAAACAGTACAGAAAGATCTAAAATGAAAATTGAAACTTCTCCCATTTCAAGTGTGCCCTAGCTCTACCCCCACCAGTATAAAAACAACTTTTAATGAATCTTTCTAGAACTTTTTACGCACACAAAAGGATATTAAATTATGTGTAATCCATTTAACACCAATGAAGTCATTCATTTATATATACTGTTATTTTTAATGAATATATTATAAAGATCTTTTTACTTTGCCAAAATGACTAAGAGGTGCATATGACATAGCATCATTTATTTGACTAATCTCTTATTCATGACCATTTAGGTTGTCCAGTTTTTCAGTATTATAAATAAACTGTAACACATATCTTCACACACACACATCTGTGTATGTCTTACAGACATAATTATTTGAATTGGGATTGCTAACTCTTAACATGATGGATGTCCCTAAGTTGCTCTTCAAAGAAGTTGCACCAACTTGCACTAAGAAGTCATTTGTTCTTGACATAGAAAGCAAGTCCATGTTTGACATCATTGGGTAATAGTCTTATTTAAGGTTGAGAGAGCTCAGGTCCAGCCTCCATCAAGCTCCCTGGCTGGCACCTGGAAGGCGTGTCTTTAAAAATCTTCTTGACTGCTTTCCCCTACAAGCTCTGTCTACCTTTTCTCTCCAGGATCATAATGGAAAAAATTAGCGTTTATTTCTACTAATCTTACGGAAGAACTCTACCTCCAAGAGCTTTTAATTTTAAGATTCTCCTTCACAACCTCAAATAAATTTTAAGCTCTTTAACTTTTAGAGGGGAAAGCATTTCCGGAAAACATTAAGGAAAAACTGGTGGCAAAAATTCACATTCAGTGCCCGTACAGTTGCGCTTTTAATAAAATCTAACGAAGTGCCCCCAAGTTGCTCTGAATTGCAGTCTCTTGTCTTGCTCCCCAGAGGACAGTGTCACCAGGCAGCCTTTACCTTGCTAACTTCTGCCTGTTTTCCTCTCTCTGTTAACAATTAGGATGTTTCTTTTCTCTTTCACTTTGCCCCACTGTGCCCTCACTGCTCTGTTGACATGCTTTTTGTCTCCTCTTTTATCCTAGCCATTCCCTGTGGCTTTCTTTTATGAGTGAGACACAGCCAGCCTCTTCCCCTCCTGGTGAAATTTACCCAGGCCATGTGTCCAACTGTTTAACCATGGATACAAGAGCTATGGCCAGGGCGTTTATAAAGTGAGTGAAGCATCTATCTATTTTTAACCTTAAACTTCGGATTTTTCCCATTTTAGTCCTGCGGTGTCTCATTTCAGCTGTTGTATTTTGCTTACATGTCTGTGTCAGGTTGGTCAGGTTTCTGGGGCTACCCAAGAAGTACAGTCATAACAGCTTCAGTAACTACTATCCATAGACTGCCATGGTGGGAGAGGCAATATTAAGCTCTGAGTCAGACAGTCCTACTTTGAATCTCAGCTCTTTCTCTCGTTAGCTTGTCATATAACCTAACCTTATCTTCACCTCACTTTCCTCATCACCACAATGGGTATAGTTATAGTATAGCTATCTCATAGCCTCATCAGAAGCATTATGTGAACAAAAAGTATGGAAAGTGCTGAATAGTACCTTGTTCATAGAGCTCAGAAATTCCAAAAGTGGCTGTTACTATTATTGTTGTTGATGTTATTTACAAATGACTCTTTGTCATATTTTTTAAATTCTCATGAAATTTGTGGCGGAGAGGAAACTGAGACCATGAGGTAAGTTAAATGACTGCCCAAGTCACTATATATCTTTCCCTTTTAAGTATAGTCTTTCATCTCTTCTCTCAAGTTTATGGATTTTATTGTTGAGATTAACATTTATAAATGAAAGTCTAATTGAAAAGAAATATATATTTATATGTGTCAGACTTTTTTTCAATATACAAACTGCCTTTTCAAAGGGGATGAAATCTCCCTTAAAGTCCTATCTCACACTGAAATTCCCAGAAAGTGATTGTAAATTGCCTATGTCAACAACCTGCATATGTTCACACAGAAATATTTTTCCATTTTCTTCCAGCTTCTCCTTGCCATGAACTAAGTCACTGTGTTGCTCTGTTTCCCAAGTATGGCATACCTATGCCTTCTCTAGTCTAACACTGATATTTCCTCCATCATTGTCTTCACTGATTTCTCCTTTGCGAATGTTTCAAAATTAGATTACTGTCTCTCATAAATTTAATTCAAACCCTAGACCAGAATAAGAAGTTATAAATTGCAGTCTCTTATAATTGCAAACTGGAACAAGCTTGGTCTATATTATTGAAGAATATTTGCATGTGATTTTTACAGAATGGTCCATCCATCTTCAAAAAATTTTTTATGGAAAAGCTTAATTAGAACTTCTTTCCTTCCTTTCCGTTTTGATTTTCCCTCTTATTATTTTCATTATGCCCATCTTAGACTTTGCTCTTCTCAGAAGCTCCCAGCAGAATGAATTTTAAGAGATGCCTTGAACCATGTAAAGTAAGTACTTAAGATCTAGCTACTGTTTGTTGAGATACTGCTATATTCCAAATAGTGTACCACATTTCCTTTACCCTCACACCAATACTATGAAATGGTGATTTTTATGCTTTTTTTCTTTACAAATTAGGGAAAACTACAGGTGAGTAATGTTTAAGATAATAAGAAAGAGGTAGGTAACTTTATTCAAAACACAAACCTCATTAGGGTTGAGCAGAAGTACAAAAATAAGTGGATCTTATTTTTATGTCATTTTTATGTCATAAAGGATGCACACCAGTTTCACAGACAGGCTCAGGGGCACATTGCTATCCGTTCCTGTTTACTCGCAGTCTCCCTTTTTTTCTTCCCCTGACCCTGATGATCTCTTCCTAGAGTTTTAGTGACCAAAGTGCTCCTATCCCTATGGAAGTGCCTCAGACAAGTATGATAACTTGGTGGTTTAGAAATAAAATGGACAATATCAGTGAGAAGTAGGGTGGGATCAAGATTCCAGAATAAAGAGGACATGACCAGAGCACCAAACCTGACCTCAAAGGTAAAGTAATAATGGGAAAATACTACCTGGTAAACTAATATAGCAAAACTTCCTAGGAGGGTTGAATATGAGCCACAATCAAAGCAAAGATGGAGAACACGATCAAAACACAATCAAGGCAAAGATGAAGAACAAGTGTAAGGATACTCAATAGGTTGTGATGAATACCTTCAGCACATCTGGGGAGCTTTGGACACCACCTGAAGTCATCGAATCTTGCCACTGTGAGTTACCTCTGTTCTCCTTTTCGAGCTTTTTCACTAAGTCCTTGTAGGGAAAAGAATGCCCACTGGACACTGACTTTTCCTTGTATCATGTTCCTTAGAGAGACAGGAATGGGAAGAGCATGGATGTTAGACTCCAACAGAACTGGGTTCCAGTCATACCACTTGCTTACAATATGACTCTGAAACATTCGCTTCTGTATTTTTAGCTTATTTTCCTTTTTAGCCAAATGAGGATAACATCTAGTCTAGTTATTGTGAGTACTGGAGCTAATACACTACATAATTATCAATTGATGAATGTCAATTCTAGGTTAACATGGATGGAAAGATTAGATACAATGAAAAACTGAGATAAATGTAAACGGATTACTCTTTAATATGATACAGAAAGAAGTCAGCACATTCAGGAATAGAGAAGAGAGACTGACATCTCTCAATTCCAGGCAGTTACTTGTTTCTGGCTTACTGTTAACATGGCATCAGCAGTAGGCATGCAGTTGAGGAGAACAAGTGAGAAAGGAGGAGCTAGATCTTGCTGCCTGCCTCCACGTCCAGTCTATGTACCCAAGACTTCAACAGTTCTATACTTAACATTAATCAGGACTGGTGCTAGGCACTACTTCCCCAGACCCAGGATAATAACCAATGGCTACAGAAAAGGGGAACAGAACAGTGACCTCAAGCACTCTTATAACCCTCACATGTGGGCCTGAACCTCTCCAGGCCTATTTCATGCACTTTCCTTAACTAGAGCTGCCAAACTGGAATGAGAGTCAGTAACCCACATGCCTCTGGTGTCAGGTCAATAAGCCCTTAGGCTCCCCCCAGGAGCTGTTAAACATTAATGTAGAGCACCTGTTACTAAGTAGTTATAACATCATAGCAGTTATCATTATTGTCATCATCATCATCATCATCATCATCAATATTATTATTTGTGTTTCTCTTTTTCTTATCGGATGACCATTGGCCTCTTAGTTGACACATTCATCAAACTTTTTTTGAGTGTTTACTATACACTATGTACCACACCAGGCACTGGTAATCCACTGTTGAAAAAGATACTTACAGCACCTGCCCTCATGGACCTAAAAAGATCATTTTGGTGCAATGTGATAATTGTCATAATGGAGGAATTACAGAGTGTTTTGGGAAAACCTAAAAGGAGCACTTAACTCAGATTTAGAAACAGAAACAAGAGCCAAATTTGGAAACTGGGCATTTCTCTTATTCATTTATTCAATTACCTTTACTCATTCAACAAATATTTATTAGACAGAGCTTTCCAATAAAAATATACATGAGCCACATATGTAATTAAAAATTTTCTAACAAATTCTAATGTGAAATTGGCCAATATTAAGAAAAATAAAAATAAATGGAAAATTAATTTTAGTAATATATTTTAATCTAATATGTCCAAAATATCATCATATTAACAAGTAATCAACATAAAAAATTGCAGCATTGTATACTTTATTGTGCTCAGTCTTTAAAATCAAGTGTGTATTTTATATGTACAGCACGCTTCCATTCAGACTTGGCATATTTCACATGTTCAGTAGTCACTTATGACTAGTGGGCTTCCATATCAGTGTAGTAGGTACCAGGCACTGTACTAGGTGCCAAGGATATAGTAATGTGTGCAATAAACACAGTCCCTGTTCTAATTGCGTATGTAAGCTACTTATGAGTAGTTGTTAGCTAGGTACAAAGGGACTTGCAGAGGAGGAGGGAATGTTCAGGTCAGAGAATCAACATGTGTCAAAGTCCAGAGGTGAAAGAGCATGGTGAGTTTTGGAATGGAATAAAGTCTCAGGAATAAAGAGGGAAAGTAAAGCAATTAGTGAAAGAAGAAATGACAGAAGTAACTGGAAGTCAGATAATGAAGGCCCTTAAGCCATATTTAAAAATTTAGACTTGGTCTTAAAGCCAACAGGGAGCACTGAAGGGTTTTCAGTAGGTGAGTGATTTAATCAGATTTGTATTTATGTAAAATGACTTTTCCTCTGTCATGTAGAATGGATTGACGTAGGTCAAGATCAAAGGCATGGAGATCATTTAGGCTACATTCACAATAAATGTGCTGAGTTGATGTTGGCCCGGACTAAGGTTGAGGAGAAGTGATGAGAGAGAGTCTTAGAGAATGCACAGGACTTGATTATTGGCAGATGATAATGAGTTGTGCAGAGAAGGAGTCACCCATGATGTCCAGGCTTCTGGACATGTCTGGAATGTGTCACCCAGACATTCACTGTGAGAAGTAGTACAGAAGAAGGGGCAGGTGGATGATGCTGAGAATGGGAATATGAGGAGGTTAAATCCAGCTTTGGACACGGAGAATTTAAATACAGATGTACACTCAGAAGGTATCATTGAAGAAAGTTTAATAAAGAGTCTTTTAACAAAGTAGTGGCCAGGGTAAAAAGAAATCTACAGTGGATAGTGAAGTGCTGTGATATCAGCAATAACGGAAAGTCATTACCACTATCTATAGGTCTAAGATCAAAGAGAAGTGATGGTTTTCAGAGTTTACTGTAGCAATAGGAAAGAGCCACCCAACAAGAGATGTGGGCTTAGGTAGAGTATTGTGGAATTGTCAAAGCATAGGAAACTAGGGGAATAAAAATCTCAACCTCTCTTCTCCCCTCCTCTGAGCAACTGCCAGTGACTCTCAATAAACACATCTAGAATTCAGAAGGTTGAGAAACCAGATTGTTAAAATCCATAGAGTCAGTCTCCTGGGGCCAAGAGCAGAGAGAAGAGGGGAAAGGAGTGTGTCGGGGGGGACAGATAAACACTAAACAACTCAAAGTACCTCCAAGCCATCCAAATAGAAAAATATAATAGGTTAGCGCCTATGTGAGTTTTGTGCTTAAAGGGATAGTTTGAACTAAAAAAAGTCAATATCTTAAGTGGAAATGCAATCCATGAAAGTGGATAGCATATCCTAAGAAGAGGGTGTAAAATTAGGACAGAGCCCAGAGGACCACTAGTCTCTATGGTAGGAACCCTTTCCTGAATGGAAATTAGTTTTCCTCTATTGGCCCTTGGAAGAATGATTAGGAACCTGCCTTGTGCTTTGGTCTGTTAATTTTTTTAAAGACCCTTTCAGTTATGACTCAAACTGCTTGCAAGTCATTGACTTCACGAAGTTGGCCAGTGATTATTTTGAATGATTTTTGCTGTATGGTTTTCAGGCTTTCCATCATTATTTCTTTAAATGCCTAATCACTACACCTGGGACCAACTTGCTTCCTGCTCATGATGTGTACATGCTGAATTATATTTCCTTTCTTTCTCTCTTTCTCTCTCTCTCTTTCTCTCTCTCTCTCTTTCCTTCCCTCCCTCCCTCCCTCCCTCCCTCCCTCCCTTCTTTCCTTCCTTCCTTCCTTCCTTCCTTCCTTCCTTCCTTCCTTCCTTCCTTCCTTCCTTCCTTCCTTCCTTCCTTCCTTCCTTCTTTCCTTCTCATCCCATCATCTAGTTTCCCACCTCAAACTGGCAGGTAAACGGGAAGGGCATGGGTCTTCAGCCACTGGAACTCCCTAACAGAAAATGAAGATGGCAAACATAAATTTTGGGAAACTAAAATACTATGAGAGATGAATATTTTATTGAAGGCAGGACAAAAACAGAAGGAATGACAGATAAGAGCAACTCTAACAGCTTGTTGCCAACTTAATTAGATGCTAGAAATTAAATGGGAAGAAGTAGAGGCAAGACATTTGTGCAACAGAAGTGGCCATTGGCAGTGAGATTGAGGGAATTTGCCATGAAAATAAGGTAGCCCAAACCCTTTGTGTGTATTTTTGTGCTGGTGAGTGGTCCTAGTATTGCTGCAATATTTGAATAATACATCAATAAATAATACTGAAAGCACAGTCTAGTCACCTGGAGATGGAAAGATGACAACACCTAAGGGAAGAGTTCGGGGACCAAGTTAGGGGTTTTTCAACAAGTATCTAGTGACCTACAGGAAAGTGGGCATCACAGACTGAGCAGGAGCCCAGTGAGTTAGGTTTACTGTAATCAGTTGGTGGATATTAGAGAGTGAGGCTGTAGCCTGATGCTCACATAGCCTGTGCCTGGGCACCAGGTCACAATGGGCACTCTGGGTGTAAGTTTCCATTTCATCTTTTGAACTATTAAGGACACAATCTGGCTGAATACCAGAAGCTTCATTAAATTAGCAAGTGGAAACAATCTGTTACCCTCATACCATCACTTCTAAAACCATTATTGATGCTGTAATAAAGGTAAGTGGAATGTGATGGGAGCACTAGGGATTGCTGCTAACTAAACCTGGTAGAACCTTGAAAGATAAGGAGGATTTAGTTTGGCACAGAGGGGAAAGGTTACAGGTGAAGTGATGACCTATGGAAAAGAATAGCAGTGTGTGGGTGGGTATAGATGAGGAAAATTCATCTTTATAAAAAACAGAACTTTGCATCCCTTATCCTAGAAGTTAAAATCTCAAAAAAAAACCCCAATAAATCTTAATGTAGCTCTTCAGTTGTTTACTAATAAAATAGCACAACATTGTTCAAATATATTATGAGTATCTCATTAGCTTTCTTGCATTTGCTAACTCACAACTGTATTATAGTCTACAACAATGGGATGTTTAGGGAGTTATAGAAACTCATAGGAGGGGCATGGAATCCAACCTTGAGGAGCCAATGGCAGTTTCCCAGGAAAGTTACAAGGTAAATGCAAACGGTGAGTAAAAGGTAGCCAGGTGAAGATAATGGAGAGGCGATAGGGAAGAGTTTTCAATCCAAAATGAGGTAGGTGTTATGCATTATCTCAATTCTTCTCTGTCCAGATGAATCAGGTCTGTTGCCATGTAACTTTACAGTGCCCCCTCACCCAGACTGTAGCCATGTGACTTGCTTTGGCTAATGAAATATTAATGGACATAATACAAACAGAGGCGTGAACAAGCGATTTTGCATTTCTGCTTGTCCTCTTTTTGCACTCTTCCATCATCATGAGAACATGCCTGGGTGAGGATGCTGTAGGATGACAGACATGAAGCAGAGCCTAGTTATTCCAGTCATCTAGCTGAGGGCATCCTAGATCAGCCAATCTTTAGACATGTGGCTGAGTCTAGCCTAGATCAGCAGAGCCACCTAGGCACCTGCCTCAGAGGTATGACCAGTAAACACTTCCTGTTACATGCCATTAAGGTTTTTTAGTAACTTATTATGCAGCATTATTGTGGCAATAGATAACTGACACACAAATATGAAGCCCAAGAATGAATGAAGTACTTAAATCACTGAAAGGAGTATAAGCAGTAACCATTCCCATTGGTTATCTTAATATATTGTCTCTAGACTTCTCTGAAACAGTTTAAAAACAGTTCCTATTGTGTGATCAATACCAATAGAAGGACTATTGAAGAATCTTGAGGCACATTCTGATGTGGGTCCTATTGACCTTATCAAGGAAATTGAAGCTGGCTTTGCAGAGTCTTACAAACAAAGAGTTCAGGGTAGTGATGGAAGAAAAGTTTAATAGATTGCTTATTTAGTATCACTGAATAAAGATTTATAAACAATCAATCATATTCCCTTTTGTTATGTCTCCAAAATTAGAATACATCTTGATATTGCTGGTACTATCAGATTTGCCGTTTAAACATAAAAATCTATCAAGTGACTGAAGCCTATGAAAAATAAGCCAAGTAATAACTTGCTCCTACGTTAACACTTTTCTTCATAATCGAAAATGTGAACCTAATGGTCTAGTCTAGTGGTTCTCATGCTCTGGCATACATTAGAAATACCTAAAGGGCTTGTTAGGACAATACTGGTGGACCCCATCCCCAGAGTTTCTTATTTAGACGGTCTTGGGAAGTCCCAAGAATTTGCATTTCTAACAAGTTCCCAAGTGATGCTAATTATGCTTGTTGATGATTGCACTTTGAGAACCACTGCCTCAGTAACTATAATGGCTAATTATGTGTCAGCTTGGCTAGGCCACGGTACCCAGTTGCTTGGCCAAACACCAGTCTAGGTGTTGTTGTGAAGGCTGTTTTTTGTTTTTTTTAGATGTGACTAACATTTGAATTGGTAGAGTCTAAGTAAAGCAGATTAGCCTCCATAATGTGGGAGGGCCTGAACTAATCAGCTGAAAGTCTTAAGAGTAAAGGCCAAGGTTTTCAGAAAAAGGAATTTTGCTTCAAGACTGAAACATAGAATTCCTGCCTAAGTTTCTGAACCGCTGGTCTGCAGTTTAGACTTGGGATTGCAACATCAACTCTTAACCTGAATTTGCAGCCTGCCAGCCTACCACGAATTCTGCAGTCACCAGCCCCACAACCCTGTAAGTTCCTAAAAATCAATCTCTCCCATCTCTCTTCCCTTCTCCCTCCTCCTCTCCCTTCTACATACTCAGGTAATTAATGCAGGTATATCTATATATTCAGGTAAATTCTTTCTTTTTCTCTCTATGTATATAGACTAGAGAGAGCAAGAGAGGAGGGAGAGAGAGAGAGAGAGAGAGAGAGAGGGAGATCGCCTATTGGTTCTTTTTCTCAAGAGAACTGAATACAGTGACACTGCAATGAAGTCTCCTCAAAAAGAAAGAAAAGAAAAAGCCAGAACTTTGCACCTGTTGTCTCTTTATCCAGAATGCCTTTCCTCATTTTTTCATCATTTGAAGGCCTCTTTAGCCGAAGACCCATTTCAAATATTTCACATTTGATAAAACTTTCCTGACTCCCTCTGGACAGTTTCCTTGTTCTGTATCCTGCATGAGGGTAACATTAGAAGCTCTCAACCACACAGGATGATGTTCTAGAGGCCTGGGCATCATTTTAACCTTATCAGCCTCATAAAATTCTTCATAAGTCCTGGCTCATAGTTGGCATTTCATAAATATTTTCAATGTATAAATGAGTGAATTAATGACTTCTGTTTTTATTGAAATTTATTGATGCATTCATAGACCATAAAGAACTACCAGTTAGTCTTAAGAAATGATATAAATGCAAATATATATTTTTCACCTTACCAAACATACTGAAAACATATGAAGACAATAGCTAGCAGATAAATAAGCTTTTACAGTGAGAATTGAACAGTATTCTGATTTGTGCATGGGCATCAGTCGTATAAATGTATTAGGCTCATTCATTGATTCCAATAAGCAGTTATTCAGAGCCTACTTTGTGGCTGGCACTTTGTCAGGTGATGTATACATTACTTATCATTCATTATGGCACTTTTCCTCAATGTTTTTAAGACATTTTAACAAGGACTCTTAAGACAATATATCTTCACACATCTAGAAAATTGGATGTTTTTCTTATATTTTAGAAATTAAAAGAAAATTAAGCAAATGGCACTAGAATTAGAAAGAATGAGCAATTCATTAGGCAATAAGAATATTAACTAGAAATTGGGAATCTATTTCTTATATTAATATGCACTTGAGCTTAATTGGCTAAGTTTTGAATATGGGGTGATGAGCTGAGTTGTTAATACAAATCACACACCTTTTATATACTTAATAAAATCCAAGAGTTGGAATGCATTTGCATTGCAGACAATTTATCTGGAGGAGTCAGTGAGTTGGGTAATAGAAAGGGATAATAGGAAATCAGTGGCTGAGAAAACTATAAAGTAAATTAATGCATGCCTTACTTTATTAATTTATAACAATAATGTAATGGATAAATCAATGAGGAGTGCTTTGAGAGAAATGGATGGAGGGAAGAGTTCCTCCTTTTTGCAATTTGTTGGAATCATTTCCTCTGCAGAGGAAATGTTGGCCAGAGGTAAAGAATGTCTTGCTCTTGACAAAGAGGAAAAAAGTGTAATGCCGGGGAATCTGTGCATGCTCTGTTCATATCCCATGGGCCTTAGGACTTCAGAGAGCTACCGTTGACTTCCAAATGCTAGTGTTTGAATCTCTCTGCCTGAGGACGTTTTTTTCCCAAAGCCTCTAGGCTGGCAGTGCTCAGAAAATAACTTACTCACTGGTCCTCAGCAGCCCCTTACCAATGGCTGACAAGAGTTGGTATATTAACACCCCAGCTTCCTAGTTCCTTGGGTGATATAACTCTTAAGCAATATTTTACGCAGTTTTCTAGAGTTTGCAGTCAGGATTCAGCTCATTTATCCAGAAGTGAAGCTGGCTTGTGGGCTGCTTTCTGTTCCCTGTTGTCACTTCCCCACTTTCTTAGCAATGCCTCTTGCATCTCTCACAGAAAATGCTTGCACTTGAATCCTTGTTTGGGGTGGGTTTCTGGGAAAACCCTAAGACATGTACAAAGACTGTTGACTCTTTGTGGCTGTTGTTCTTTGTCGTTCTGGGGAGGGGCCTGATTTTTCAGGTTCAGTCCTGGCTTGGAAGTACTAGCTACAGAATCCCATTGGCTGACACTGAAGGCTTCAGAGTTTGGAGGAGCTGGTGTTGGTAAGAATCTGCTTACGGAGGAGCATCTTGGACAGATGAGGGTCTTCTAAGACAGTTTAGCTGAACTCTTCATTGCTGTTCTCTCTCCCCATCAGTTGTGTCATGCAGCCTGCTCATCAACATGCACGTGTGGAAGACAGATTAGCACTACTTAGACTGAGCTTTGTTCATTTTCTATTGCCAGTCTGCATTTGAGAGAGTAAACATTTGTCTCGGTAACTCTAAAAGCGAGCATTTTTCTCCTTTTACTCCTGCATTGCCAGGCTTAATTAGCACTTTGCACAGACTTCATAATGCCTTTTGGCTATACTCTATCTCTGTTCCATTTTGAGAGAGATTGTTCCTTTTGAAAACTGTGTATGTTTCTGTGTGGAGGGAGTTGGTACAAGATGAGTATTTCCCTCAGCCAGCATCTCCCACCTTAACTACTATAAATAGTCTTACTCGTCTCCTGCTTCCTCTCTTAAACCACAGGGGTCTATTCTCCAACTAGCAGCCAGAATGGGCTGTTAAAATATAAATTTGTTCTTGACCTTTTTCTGTAAAACCCTCCAAAGGCATTCTTATGCCCTTCCTATAAAATCCAAACTTTGCCCTCGTGTTACAAGGTCCCACTCACTCATCTCCTTCAGATCTTTGCTCAAATGTCACCTTCTCAGAAAGGCCTCTCTGGGCCTTGTGAGTTCATCCTTCGCATTCCCTGTCTCCCTCCTCTGCTTGGTTATTTTTTATAGCACTCATCACTGTGTTATTAACTGCATGTTTTGCTTCTTTGTTGATTATATCACTATTACAGTGCTTCCTTCACGTAGCAAAACACATTTGAGTTTCACTTATGTTATGTGTCTCCGTAATTCATTCCTTTGTATTGGTGGGTAGTATTTCATTGTGTTGACACACCTAAATGAATCCATTTGCCAGCTGAAAGACTTCTGGATCATTTCTAGTTTATGGGGCTTATGAATAAAGTTGGCATAAATATTTGCATCCAGGTTTTTGTGTGAACATATTTTTATTTCTCTTGGGTAAATACCTAGGCGTGAGATCACTAATTCATGCGGTAAGGATATGTTCAAGTGGTCGTACCATTTTGCACTCTCACCAACAACGCATGAGAGTAGTTCTAGGTGTTCCAGTCTTTGCCAGCATTTGGTATTGTAGGTTTGTGAGCATGAGGGGTTTGTGGTGGACTTCAAAAGAGTCCTTGAGACTCATTATTATATTTAATGAGAATTCCCAGGTGGGGCCCCAATGCAGGTTTTTTCTTTCTTTCTTTGGTCTAAGAGCTGTACCTTTTAAAAATTATTATTTCGTTTATTTTTTAGAAAAGTTTTAGGTTAAGACAAAAACTGTGCAGAAAGTACAGAGTTTCCATTTTCCTTTCTGTCCTCTGTGCTGTTTTGTCTATTATTAATGTCTTAGATTGGTGCAGAAGATTAGTTATAATTGATGAAAGAATATTGATGTATTACTATTAACTAAGGTTCATAGTTTACATTAGGGTTCACTCTTTGTGTTGTACAGTTCTATGGGTTTAATGCATAATGCCCTGTACCTACCATTACAATATCATACAGAATAATTTTGCCACTGTAAAAATCCTATGCTCCATCTGTTCGTCCTTCTCCCCTACTCACCCTAAAATCCTGGAAACAACTAATCTTTTTTGTGCGGCATAGTTTTCCTTTTACAGGATATTGTACTGTTGGAATTACAGTATGTGGTCTTTTTAGACTGCCTCTTTTCATCTAGCAACAGGCATTGAAGTTTCCTCAAGTCTTTTCTAAAAGTTTCTCAGGAAATTGTAACATACAGCTACACTTGAGAAGTCCTAAATTAGAATACAAGCTCCCAGAGAATCTTTCTTTTCTTCAAACATGTTTTGTGCATTTGTGTACCCTCAAAGCCTAGAACAGAGCCTGGCATATAATAGGATGACAATAAATCTCAAATGAGTGAATGAGTGAATGGTAAGGCCAAACCAGGTTTACAGAAACCTGAACATTCCTCACATTTGATTAATCCTCTCAATAAGCTCGGAAATTGGTTTCAGACCAAACAATACATTACATTGATCATTCTTGACTGCAGTTTGCCACTTCCTATTTGCTGTATTCATGCTTGGGCACTCTTTAAACTCCAACATACATTGAGCTTCCCTCTATGATGCCTTTATTACCCTCATTTGGAAACTTTCTCCTTCACTCTGCTTTTTAAATCCTTCCAGAATTTCTATAACTAATTCAACTTTGATCACTTGCAAAAGACCTACCAAATCATTGCAAACGCTTCTCTGAAGTCTTAAAATAATTGCTGCTTTTAGATTCATTGGACATTGTGACGTGCTACCTGTTTTTTCTAAACATTTGCTGTTGTGAACTACTTTTTGAACTTGATTATGTTATTTTCATGTGTTTGTCTCTGGCGCCCCAACTTGAATCTAAGTACCCTAAAGGCAGAGATTACATCCTTACTCATGTTATTCAGTCTTGAGTCTCTCCTAGCATCTAGCATTGTCTCAAGCTTGATAAATATTTATTTATTTTTTCCAGTTCAGGAAATGATGAACTATGGGGAATGAGAATGATGTAAAGGAAATAGTGTGGGTCCAGGCAGCCAGAAATTGCAATACTAGTCATTTAGCCTCACTAGGCCTCAGTTTCCTCATTTGCGTAATTATTTGTACTGAAGTCTCTAATTTCTTCTCTATTTGTACCATTCTGTGTTTTGATTACCCATAGCAACAATAGGGTAATTGGACAAATGACATAATTGGCCTAAACGGACATAACTGCTGTTAGGATTAAACATTAATCTTTGATAACAACAAACAAACAGGAATAAAGCTGTTAATTTGAGATCAGTTCTAATTTTTTATGTTTATGTTGCATTATTTTCTTTGCACCTACACTCTGTCCTTCACCTGAAATACCTGCTTTCCCTCTATACTTTCTCAGTAGGTACATTGAAGTTCCACTTCATATAGCCTTTCATGGTTTGTATCTTTTTTATTTGATTACTTTTCCATTGTTTTTGTATTTCCCCCTGCTATCTAGTAGCTCCATGAGAGAGAAACCATATAGATCATCTTCATCATTATATTGGTGCTTGATATATAATAGGCCTTCAATAAATATCTGTTAAATGAAGATATGATCTGAAAATAAAGTATCTTATTAACAAATAAGTGCTGGAAACACTGCATATTCTACTTTTCCTTCTTGGAATGTCACAGTCCTACATGCAGGAAATCTTGTTTACTTTTATCACTCTAGGATATGCCAAACTTATTTGATCATGGACCTCCCCCCAGCCCCCACCTTTTTTATTTTGCTTGGAACATCTATTCAGGACACAATCACACCTACGTTATTAAAAAGTAGTTGCCCTCTGGTATCAAACTACTCCCGTGTGTCCAGCATCATTCTAAGTGCTTTATAAATATGATAACCAGAACAATCCTATTTTTACTCTTTTTACTTTTTTGAATGAGGAAACAGAAGCTTAGAGACTTAAACTGTCTTCCTAAGCCGCACAGTTCCTTGAGGAATTGGTATACAGCTAGCTCATTGGGAGAACTGCTAGTCTAATGAAATTCACAAGTTCTGGAGCAAGACAGACCTACATTTGAATCTGAATGGAGTGGGTTCTGGAATGAATCACTGCTTTCTAAATGTGGGTCTGGGCCTCACTGTCTTTGTCTCCAGAATGAGGATTATGTTAACTGCAAAGATTGATTTAGAAACTAGATGAAATAATGTATGTAAGGAAGTTAACATTGTACATGGTAAATGCTTAGGACATTCTAGTTACTATGAGCAGAGAGGCTGACACTAAATAGTACCTGATGAGCATTATTGACCTTTTCTGACACTTTGGTTTTTCATCTGGGAGCCTTTCGTGATTTGGTCTACCTCGAAACTTCTGAGAGTAGTGTATTAGTTAGGGTGTTGGCTGGGCGCGGTGGCTCAAGCCTGTAATCCCAGCACTTTAGGAGGCCGAGACGGGTGGATCACAAGGTCAGGAGATCGAGACCATCCTGGCTAACACAGTGAAACCCCGTCTCTACTAAAAAAATACAAAAAACTAGCCGGGCGAGGTGGCGGGCGCCTGTAGTCCCAGCTACTACTTGGAGGCTGAGGCAGGAGAATGGTGTAAACCCGGGAGGCGGAGCTTGCAGTGAGCTGAGATCTGGCCACTGCACTCCAGCCTGGGTGACAGAGCGAGACTCCATCTCAAAAAAAAAAAAAGAGCTGTAACAAACACATTTTAAATATTGTAACTCTACTTAGTAAAAGTTTATGTCTCAGAGAAGTCCAAAGTGGATTTCCTTGATCGGGCAGTTCTCTTTACAGTGTGACTCAAGTCCTCCACTGTGTCCTCTTCCTGTAGTATGGAGAAAAAGAGAGGGGTTTTAAACAATTACAAATATTGTATGTATTCATTGCCCAGTGGTTAAAACATTGACCATGGATGAAGACTCAGGATCTCCCTGTACTTTCTAGTTATATTTAGGTCATTGAACATCCAGGAGTAAAATGTCCAGTGTCCTATAATTAGCAAAATTGTGAGCATGATTTGAAAGTAATTAGTGTTCCTATCTATACCTAGAACCTATGGCAGGTGGTCAATTTGCAGTGGGAAATGGTGGATACAGTCCTTAAACCTTCTTTATCACCTACATCCCTTTTTACCATTCTGTAATTTTTTAAAAACAAATAATTTTTTTATGTTGAGTACATAACTTGATAGATTTTCTCAAAATAAAAACACCTGTAAACCATGGTCTGCATTGAGAAATTGAACTTTACCAACAAGACTGAGCGCTCCCTCAAACCTCCTTCCAAACAGTATTCCACTCCCCACAGTAATGCCTACTTGATTGACCAATATTATCAACATTTAATCTGAAATGTTTTCATATTTATGTCAGTAAAATCTTACAATCTGTATTCTTTTGTGCCTAGCTTCTTTTCTCTCTACATATATGTAAGTTCATCCATATTTTTGCAGATAGCAATAATTTGCTCACTTCCATTGCTATATAGTATTACATTGTGTAAATATGCCACCACTTCATTTTATTATTGAAATAAATTTGAGTTGTTTCCGATTTTCTAGTTTTGGGTCACTCTGAAGTGTTGCTATACATGTTTTTGTACTTTTCCTTGGTGCACATCTGCACACGTTGTATATGTATTTACCTAGAAATGGAATGGCTAGGTAATGGCATATATATATGTTCAGCTTTAGTAGATACTGGGAAAAAGTTTCCAAACTTGTTTTACAAGTTTATGTCTATAAAAATTCTATTTGCTCCACATCTTTACCAACAGTTGGCATTATCATTTTTTAAAAAATTAACTATTCTGGTTGGCTGTGTTGTGATATATCATATTGTAGTTTAATTCATATTTTCCTGATAACTAATGGAATTTAGTATTATTTTCTGTTTATTGGCTATTTGGACATCATCTTTCTCAAAGGGTATGTTTAAGTGGTGTTGTTTGCCTATTTTTCTATTAGACTGACTATGGTTTTATTGACTTGTGGGAATCTTCTGGTTATAGGACCTTTGTCAACTGTATGTATTACAAATATCTTCTGGGAATGCATGTTTGGACTTTTGCTATTTTAAAGTTGTCTTTGAGGAGTGGAAGGTCTTAATTTTAATGTAGTTTAACCTATAAAACTCTTTCATTATGATTAGTGCTTTTTGTATCCCTTTAAATAAATATTTACCTATGGCAATGTCATGAATATATTATCCTATGTTATCATCTAGAAGTGAAACAGGAGGAGTTCCCTTATACCCCTCACAGGGCATGCAACAGAGGTGTGGCTCACTTCTTTGGTGCCCTGCCGCTCAAATCTCTAGCGGAAGCATGCGGATTGGCAGGTTGTGGGGAACGTTTCTGGGCTTCGACCCCACAGCAGCATCTAGCGTTGAGTGTTTACAGCTACCGAAGCCCCAGTGGGTGTGTGTTACAGTACGCTCTTTCAGCTTAGCCGTCCACAGGTGGCTTGTTTTAATCAGCTCAGTTAGATCCTCTCCTTTATCATAAGGACGGAGGGTTTTCTGTATCCCAGGTTCTTGCTCTAGTGTACCAGAACAATCAGATCCCATGTGGGCTTGGAGGATGGGTGCAAGGTTTTATTGAGTGGTGGCAGTAGCTCTCAGCGAGGTGGATAGGGAGCCAGAAGGGGGATAGAGTGGGAAGGTGGTCTTCCCGTGGAGTTGGGCCACCCAGCGACTGGACTCTGCTCCAACCTCCCCCTACCAAATTCCACATCGTTCCACCTCAAAGGCCTGCTGGTGTCTGTTGATGTGCTCTTCTGCTCCTCTTGATGTCCAGCCGCTTGTGTCCGTGCCCTCTATGTTCTTGGGATGTTATGGGCACAGGATAGGGGATGGTGGGCTAGAGTGGTCTTGGAAAATGCAACATTTGGGTATGAAAACAGAAGTTCCTGTTCTCACTTAGGTCCATGGAGACAGGCCCGAGGATGGAGCTCTTACCAGGGACCTTGCCCTTCTCTACCCAGCACTTCCCTGCCCCTCTCCCATATCATTTCCTTGCTCTGAAGAGGTACATCTAACTGCCAATATGGATGACAACTGGTCTTAGCTATTTCCTGCTCACAGCGGGCATTTTTTTGGGGGGTCGGGGGTAATGTCAGTCATATTTCCTCCCAGAGGGGATTCCTGGCAAAGGGGAGCCATCATCCGAGGCTCTAGTTGCCTGGCCATTTGGAGTTTGATGGCCTCTAAGTGTGAGAGAAAAAACAAACAACAAACAAACAAAAAAAACAAGTTTTATAAAGTTAAGTATGCATGGGTTAAACATGTGCATTATACAAGGAAAAAATTCAGGGCCAAATATTACAGAGATAAGAAGTGAAATATACTAACAACAACATTTTACCCAGAGCTGTTTCACCCTGGTGAAAGGAATTAAAACTTTTATGGGAGCATTTAAACTTTAGAAGACAGATTACTGTTCTTGCCATATCTGTAGCAGTTAACAGGTGCCCCCTGGGAATTCTGGGGTTTGTGGGCTTTCCTAGCAGCCATTAAAGCCTCTGTCTCTTTCCTCTATTTCCTGTCTTTCTATTATAAAAGGCCACGGTGGCCACTTTCAGGAGGCCTTCTAATGTACTATCTGGTCCCAGGGCCCATTTCTGCAATTTCCTTCTGATACCAGGGGCTGCCTGAGTAATTAATTTATCCTTCAGAATTAGTTGTCCCTCGACTGAATCAGGGGATAGCAAGGTGTGCTTTATCAAGGCATCTCTTTAGCTTTTACAGGAAGGCAGTGGGATTTTCATCGAAGTCCTGGTCGATCATAGACAACTTAGCTTGGTTCTAGTTCTAAATAAGCCTTCCGTTATGCACACCTGAAAGTGTCTCCTCTTCCAGTCTCCCATTTCATCATTGGGATCCCATTTAGGGTCATTCACGGGTACCATTTCTCTTCCAGTTGGATAATTTTCACCCTCTTATTCCCTGATGCTATATGTGATACAAAACTCATCCCCAAATCTCTCTGCTGCTTGCAGAGTGGCCTGCTTTTCAGTCTCTATCAGGGTCTGATTCAAAACTAACATTACATCTCTCCAGGAGTGCCCAAATCTTTGGGTGAAATTCTGGAAAGCCTCTGTATATCTGTCAGGCTCATCTGAAAACTTGCCAAGATTCCCCTTAATTTGCTTTAAGTTCTGTAGAGAGAAGGGGACCTGGACCTTACTGGGACCAAATTCACCAGGCATCTGTTGGAGGGGCAAGTGTGAGACTGGGGCTTGTCTAGGGTGAGGATTTCTAGGTGGGGGCAAGTGAGAGGCTGAAGCTGGATAGGAAGATCGGGGTGGACCCAGAGGAGCAGGGCTGGAGGCAGCTGGGTCCTCTGCTGGGAGTGCCTCTGGGACTTGTATCTTTCATTCTCTGGGCTTGCTCCTTGCAGCCTCCCCTGAGATGGCAAACAGGAGGGCAGGATCAATCCTACACTGTCGACAAAGGTCTGGATTGCCTTCCAAGGTACAGAAAGCCTGTACATATGTGGCCTCAGATCATCTGTCTTCATCTACAGAAAAGTTCCAACTGCTGGATGGTATCAAAATGAATGGTTCCTTCCTGAGGCCAAGTCAGTCCTTGCTGTAAATTATAATTGGTACTCAAACCTCTCCAACCCCATAGCAGTGTCTAGGGTTGAGTGTTTACAGCTCCCAAAGCCCCAGTGGGAGTGTGTTACAGTATGCTCTTTCATTTTTGCCATCTACAGGCTGTCTGTTTTAATCAGCTCAATTAGATCCTCTCCTTTATCGCAAGGATAGAGGGCTTTCTCTATCCCAGGTTCTTGCCCTAGTGTACCAGAAAAATCGGATCACATGTGGGCTTGTAGGATGGGTGCAAGGTTTTATCGAGCGGTGGCAGTGGCTCAGTGAGGTGGATAGGGAGCTGAAAGGAAGATGGAGTGGGAAGGTGGTCTTCCCTTGGAGTCAGGCTGCTCAGTGGCTGGACTCTCCTCCAACCACTCCCAATCAACTTCTGTGCCATCCCGACTTGATGGTCTGCCGGTGATGGCCGGAGTCTGTTGGTGTGCTCTTCTGCTCCTCTTGATACCCAGTCACTTGTGTGTGTCCCTGCTACAGTCCTGGGCTTTTATGAACACAGGATGAGGGACGTGACAGGCCAGAGTGGTCTTGGAAAATACAACATTTGGGCACAAAAACAGGAGTGACTGTTTCCACTTAGGTCCGTGGGCACAGGCCTGAGGGTGAAGCCCTTACCAGAGACCCCATATCTTCTCTGCCCAGTACTTCCCTGGCCCTATTCCATATAAGAAACTATAGTTTTTCAAAATTTTATGTTAGCTATGTGATCCATCTAAAATTAATTTCTGGGTATGATGTGGGATAGGGATTGAGGTTCATTTTTTATTTCCACAAGGATATCTGATGACACAGCGCTATTTAATAAAAAGTGTATCTATTCACAATGTGCTATGGTTGTAAATTTGCCAAAAATCAAATGACCATATATATGTGGATTTGTTTCTGGAATCTATATTTATTTCAAAGATATGTTTCTCTCCCCTTGATTCAATAAATCTTGATATCTAGAAATGTTTGTGTTCTCATTTTCTTCTGCTTCAAGGTCATCTTTTATTCTTGAATCTTATGATAAACTTACACATTTCAGTGGCAGAAATCCTACAAGAATTTTCTTTGTGATTTCCTTGAATCTACAGGTCAATGTAGAAAGATTTGATAAGTTTACAATGTTAAGTATTCTAACTCAGAATATGATATAACCCTCTTTAGAATTTCTTTAGTTTCACTCATTATTAAAAACTTTCAATATAACATAACATACATATATAAAAATGCATAAACATAACTCAATTACAATTTTGCTAACAATATTTTACTCTCAATATTAACAGTTTTCTCCAGCTGTATTTCACATCTTTTCTCAGACTTAGTAATAAGTATTTTTTGTTACTACTGTAAATAAAGTGTATTTTATTTTTTAATGATTTATTGCTTATATGCAGAAATAGAATTGATTTTTGTTTGTTAACATTGTATACAATAAGTTTGTTGAATTCACTTATTAATTTTAATGATATATCTGTAAATTGAAAAGAAATTATGAATTTGATCCTGTTCTATAATTTTATTTCTACTTTTTAATCTTGATAACTTTCATTTATTTTCTTTTTTTATTTCTTTGACTAGGACTTTCAATATGATGTTGAAGAAAAATACTGATAGCTGACATCCTTGACTCAGTTCTAATCTCAGGGGATTAGGGTTTCAGTAATTCAGCATTAAGTATGATATTTGTAGTATAATAATAATAACTATTATTATCTAGAAAACCTTTATAAAAATATAAATAAAAATATTTTTTATTTATTTAAAAACTCCCTTTTTAATTTTATTTTTAAATAATTTTTTATTTTTAATAAAATAAAACTTTTTATTTATTTTTAATACAATAAAATTTAATAAATTTTATTTATTTTTAAATAAATAAGGGAGTTATTTAAAAAGGGAGTTTTTATTTCTATCTAGCTGTTTTCAAAAAATAATGAATGAATGTTAAAAATTATTAAATGCTTTTTCCATAACTATTGAGTGCATTATATAGATTTTTTCCTTTGAAATTGTTAATGTAATAAATTATACATTTGGTATACATTTATATACCAAATATGTATACCAATTATACATGTACACCAATTATACATTTATATACCAAATATGTATACCAATTATACATGTACACCAATTAATTATACATTTATATACCAAATATGTATACCAATTATATATGTATACCAATTATACATTTGGTATACATTTAGTATAATAAATTATACCAAATATTAATATGAACTAAATATTAACACAACTTACATTCCTTGGACAAACCCAACTTAGTGATAATGTGTTGTCCTTTTTCAGACATTTTTAAATTGGATGAGGAATATTTTGTGGATGACTTTTAAAAATCATGTTCATGAGAGATTGGCCTGTGATTTATCTTCCTTTTAATTCCTAATCAGGTTCATAAAATACATTGAAAAGAGATATTTTCTATTATGTAAAATTTTGATTAATTTTGATATTATTCTTAGTTAAATAGTTGGAACAATTCACTATAGAAATTATCTGGGCCAGCAATGTTCTTTGCCAGAATATTTTTAGATACTGATTGAATTACTTTAATAAATACAAGACTCTTTTCAGATATTCTATTTGTTCTAAAGTTGGAGAAAGTTTCTTGTTAATTTGGTAAGTTTTATTTTTACAAATATAATTTTCGCCCACATTTCTACATTTCAGCTTAGTGATGTAAATTTTTTCAGAGTGTCACCGGTTTTCTCTAAATATCTGTAAGATCCATAATACCATTTACCTCTTTTTTTCTTGATTAGTCTGTATAAAGAATCTACTTTTAGTTTTGTCGCTTTTTTAATATTGTAGGTTTGTTTTTATTAATTTGTGATTTTAAAATATGTTTTCAAATTTTTTCTTGTTTTTTTTTCCTTGTCATAACATCTATACACTAAAGTACCCTAATTTTAAGTGTGTAACTTGATGAATTTTTACATATTTATACACCCACAAAATCACCACCCAGGTCAAGTTAACACACAGAAGATTTCTTCTTGGCCATTTCTAGTCATTTTTAACCCACTCATGTTTTTCTTTATTATTACTTCTATCAACCAATTAATTGTTGATCGTAAAAGGTGCCTGTTCTAGAATTCCATGTAAACTGAATCATACAGATTCTTTTGTGTCTAACTTCCTTTGCTCAATATATTGTAAGACTCATCCATTGTGGTGAATATAGCAATAATTTTAAAAAATTTCCCTGAGGTATTCCATTGTATGGCTATAGGCATACATCAGAGATATTGCAGGATCAGTTCCAGAATACCACAGTAAATCAAATACTGCAGTAAAGTGAGCCAAATGAATTCTTTCTTGCTCAGTATATGTAAAATTTATATATACACTACACTGTAGTTAATTAAGCATGCAATAGCATTATGTCTAAAAAGTGTACCTATCTTAATTTAAAATAATTTTTATTTATTTTTATTTCCATAGGTTATTGGGAACAGGTGGTGTTTGATTACATGAATAAGTTCTTTAGTGGTGATTTTTGAGATTTTGGTGCACCCATCATCTAAGCACCCATCATCTAAGCACTGCACCCAATTTATAGTCTTTTATCCCTCACCCTCTTGCCCCCCTTTCTTTCTGAGTCCCCAAAGTCCATTGTGTCATTCTTATTTCTTTGCATCTTCATAGCTTAGCTCGCACTTAGGAGTGAGAACAATGTTTGGTTTTTCCATTCCAGAGTTATTTCACATTGCTAAGAAATGCCAAAAATAATCTGAGCCTTCAGCAAGTCATAATCTTTTTGCTGGAGGAGGGTCTTGCCTCGATGCGGAGGTCTACTGACTTATCAGAGTGGTGGTTACTAAAGGTTGTGGTGGCGGTGGCAGTGGCAATTTTATTAAAATAAGATGACATTGAAGTATGCAATATTGAATGACTCTTCCTTTCACAAAAGGTTTCTCTGTAACATGCAATGATGTGTGATAGAATTTTACCCACAGTAGAACTTCTTTCAAAATTGGAGTCAATCCTCTCCGACATTGTCACTGCTTTATCAACTAAGTTTATGTAATATTCTAAATCACTTGTTATAATTTAAACAATGTCCATTGCATAATTTATAAGAATGTAATTCCATCTCAAAAAATCACCTCCTTTGCTTACCTGTGGGAAGCAGTCCCTCACCCATTCAAGTTTGATCATGAAATTGCAGCAAATAGTCACATCTTCAGGTTTTACTTCTAGTTCTCTTGCTATTTCCATCTCATCTGTAGTTATTTTCCCCGTTGAAATCTTGAACACCTCAACGTCATCCGTAAGGGTTAGAATGAACTTCTTCCACATTCCTGTTAATGTTGACATTTTGATTTCCTCCCATGATTCACACATATTCCTAATGGCATCTAGAATTGGTGAAGTCTTTTTAGAAGGTTTTCAATTTACTTTTCCCAGTTCTATCAAGGGAATCACTGTCTATGGCAGCTGTAGCCGTATAAAGTGTATTTCTTAAACAATAAGACTTGAAAATTGAAATTACTCTTTGATCTATGGGCTGCAGACTGGATACTGTGTTAGTCAGAATGAAAACAACATTAATCTCCTTGTACATAGTCATCAGAATTCTTGGGTGACTAGGTACATTGTCAATAAGCAGTACTATTTTGAAAGGATCTTTTTTTTTCTGCAAACTAGGTCTCAACAGTGGACTGTTAAAATATTCAGAAAATCATATTGTAAACAGAAGTAGTGTTTTCCAGGCTTTGTTGTTCCATTTATAGACCATAGGCAGTGTAGATTTAGCATACTTCTGAAGAGCTCTAGAGTTTTCATAACGGTAAATGAGCATTGGCTTTAACTTCAAGTCACCTCAAAATTGGCCCCTAACAAAAGGGTCAGCCTGTCCTTTGAAGCTTTGAAGTTAGTCATTAACTTCTGTCTAGCTATGAACATCTTAGATGACATCTTCTTCCACTAGAAGGCTGTTATGTTTACGTAAAAAAAAAAAAGAATCTGTTGTTTACTGTACCTACCTTCATCATTATCTTAACTAGATCTTCTGGATAATTTGCTGCAGCTTCTATATCAGCTCTTGCTACTTCACCTTGTACTTTTATGTTATGGAGATGGTTTCTGTCCCTAAACCTTGTGAAACCAACCTCTGCTTGTTTTAATCTTTTCTTCTGCAGCTTCTTCACCTCTCTTAGGCTTCATAGAATTGAAGAGAGTTAGTACCTTGCTCTGGATTAGGCTTTGGCTTAAGGGAATGTTGTAGCTGTCTTGATCATCTATCCAGATCATGAAAACTTTCTCCATATCAGCAATAAGGCTGTTTCACTTTCTTATCATTCACATGTTTACTGGAGTAGCCACTTTTAATTTTCTTCAAGAATTTTTCCTTTGCATTCACAACTTGCCTGTTTGCCACAAGAGACCTAGCTTTCAGACCATCTTTGTTTTCAACATGCCTACCTCTCTAAGTTTAATTACTTCTAGCTTTTTATTTAAAATGAGAGACATGCAACTTTTGCTTTCACTTGAACACTTAGAGGCTATTGTAGGGTTATTAAATGGCCAAATTTCAATATTGTTGTGTCTCAGGGATAGGACTGAAGAGGAGAGAGATGGGGAATGGCTGGTTTATGGAGCAAACACACGCACACATACACACACACACACACACACACACACACACACACTATTTGTTATTAAGTTTGTGTCATATTATGGGCATGGTTTTTGGGGTCCCAAAACAATTGCAATAGAAAAAGCAAAGATCACTAATCACAGATCATCATAACAGATAAAATATTCATAAAAATGTTTGAAATATTACAAGAATTGCCAAAATATGACACAGATTTGAAATAAGAATATGTTGAAAAAGGGCGCCAGAAGACTTGCTTAATGCAGGATTGCCACAAATCTTCAATTTGTAAAAAAAAAAAAAACCAAAAACGAAAAAACAAACAACAACAACAACTATATATATATATATCTGAAAGTGCAATAAAGCAAAGTGCAATAAAGCACAATGTATACCTGTATACCATGACTCACTCACTGATCTTTTGTTTATGAGCATTTTTTTTTCTAGTGTGATGCTGTTATGAATCAAGCTGTCATGAACATTCTTGTATATGTCTTACAGAGGACATATGTACTCATTTCTTTGAGGTCTATATCTTGAAATAAGATTAGTGGGACATAATTTAGGATTATTTGTAGCTTTATTTGATATTGCTAAACAGTTTTTGAAAGTGATTGAGACAGTTTATACTTCTAGCAATGTATCAGAGTTACAATTGCTTTGCAATCTTGCTTATGTTTGGTTTTAAAAGTATTTTTATTTTTAGCATTCAGGTGGCTTGAAGTGGTATCAAGATATAAAATTATGATTTTAAATTAACCAATGAATAATGACATTAAGTATACATTTTCTTGCTTTTTGGCCATATAGATGCTCTGTTTTATAAAGAGCATGTTCATGTGTTTTACTATTTCTAATTGGGTTGTCATTTTCTTATTAATTTTAGCAAAAGCAATCCTTTTTATTTTCCAGATGTAAATTTTCAGCAGATGACTGTATTGTAAATAGTTTCTCCCAAGTTTTAGCTTGTCTTTTTAATTCTCTTAACAGTATCATTTGATGGACATATATTCTTAATTTTAATTGTATCTAATTTGTCTTCTTTTTTCCCCTTCTATGATTAGTGCTTTGTATGTCCAGGTTAGAAAGTATTTGCCAACTGACAACATTATGAAGGGATTTTTCTATGCATTTTTGGGTAGGATCTTCCTTATTTCACTTTTCCATTTAGATATATAATCCATCCTGAATAAATTTATGGTATGAATTAGGTATACAGGTTTATTTTCTTCCCAAGTTAATGTCCAGTTACTTTAGCACAATTTATTGACAAGACTATCTTTTCTCCACCTGATTCCTGTAACACCTTTGTTGGAAATCATGTATGTGTAATTTATTTCTCGACTGCCTGTCTGTCTTGGCTTCCTATTCCAGAGAGATCTATATGTCTATCCTTGCACTTGTACCACATTGTCTTATTCAATGTGACACTGTAGTTCTTATAATAAATCTTATAATTTGGTAATGTACGTTCTCTAACTTTGCTTTGATCTTCAAAATAATTGTGATTTTTCTGGGTTTATCTGCCTTTTAATTTTATTTTAGTGAAAAATTTGCAGATAAACTCAGTTTTTTGTCTATTGTGATATGTATTATTTCACTTTAATTTTTGAGGTATACTTTCACTGGTATAGAATTCTAAGTTGACATTTTTTTCAGCACATTAAAGATGTCACTTCATTATTTTCTGGCTCTCATCATTTTAGTTGGGAAGTCAGCTGCCAGTCTTATTGCTACTCATTTGACAGTGATGCATCTTTTATTCTCTGGTTACTTTTAAGATTTTGTTTTGCTTTAGTTCAGTTTTACCGCGATGTGCCTACGTGTGGTTTTCATTGTATTAATCTACCTTGAGCTAACTGAGCTTCTTTTACCTGTGGTTGACATCTTTCATTTGTCTTGGGAAGTTTTGGGCCATTATTTCTTCAAAATTTGCTTTTACCTCACTCTTTCTCCCTCCACTACTGGGAGTCCATTTACATGTGTTATATATTTCCAATCTGTTCCACATGTCTTTTATATGCTTTTTGTCTTTTTTTTTTTCCTTTTTGTGGAGAACGGGGTCTCGCTATATTACCCAGGCAGGTCTTGAACTCCTGGGCTCAAGCTATCCTCCCGTCTCTGCCTCCCTGAGAGGTGGGATTACAGGCGTGAGCCACCGCGCCCAGCCTTTTATATGCTTTTTGTGCATCTCATTCTTAATCCTCTCTCTTAGTCTGGATATTATTTACTGACCTAACTTTAAGATTACTAATCCTTTCTTTAATGTGCCTATTCTGTTGTAAAATTATCATATTTTAAATTTCAGTAATTACAATTTTTTAAAAAACTAAAGTTCCCTTAATTTTTCATAGAATCAAATTCACTGGTAAAATTCGTTTGTCTTTATTTTCTCAGCATATTAATCAGTTATTTTAAAGTCTGTGTCTGATAGCTCTGGATCACATTTAGGTCTGTTTCTGTTCGCTGCTTTTTCCTCTTCTGTCTCTTGATATGCCTGGAATTCTAAACTGAATGCCAGACATTGTATTTAATAAGTGTTAGAGACTATGAATGATGTTATGTCTCTTCAGAGAGGGTTTTGTTTAGCATCTGGATAAAGGATTAGAGTTGATTTGAAGTTATGTTTTAGTCCTTGTAAGATCTAGTTCATTTCTGCTTCATTCTAACAATGGTGTATAATCCTGTGGAGATTATGCACCCATGTGGGCCCTGAACTCCTGATTATATGCCCCCAATGTGATGTAAGGTCAATAGGTCTGCTAAACTTCTCAGTTTTTTAGCAGCTGATTTCTTCTCTGTTTCTCCATATCTGATCTATTTGTCACACATATTAATAGATGGTTAGATGGATAAGAGTGGTATAGAAGCCAAAATTATCTCAGTGATTTTTTTGTCAGTAGCATCATGACCCTTCAAGTTCCATATGCCTTGCTAACTCTTCAGTACCTTCAAATACCTCTGATGCTTTCAAACAGATATTTTTATTTTATGTTTCATTTTGGCATTTTATCTAATTTTTCTAGTTGTTCTTAGTAGCAGCATTGGTCTGACAAAAGCTGGTGCATTAGAGCCAGAAGAGGATTTAGGGGGTCAGATCTAGAAACAGTATATATCACATTCTTCTAAGACATGAAATACAGTCACCTTATGTGTCCAGAAGGAAAATAAAACATTTTAGTGAAAATATAGCATTTTATTATCCTGTTATAGGCAATCAGTTTTGGGTTTACTATATACTTTGTAGGTTTCAATCAGATCTTTATGCATTTTTAGCCAAATTTTAAGGTAACACTTAAAACATAGTAAAAAGTTCATAAAACAAAATCTGTATATGTATTTTAAATCTAAATATTTATTATTATTGTTGGTTCTGGGCACGATGCTAGCCACATTTACACCTGTTCTATTCTTGAATCCTCACATAAATCCTACAAAACAAGTGTTATTATTTTCTACATTTTTCCAAATGTAAGAATTTTTTTTAACCTCTGAGACTAAAGCTATTGTTTGACTTTTGTTTTCTGATGCAGACTAAAGGCTGATTAATTTATTCTGTAACTTTCAAATTATCATGTGTTGTTATAACATATAGGTGCAAGAGGATATAGTAATTGAAACCAAGAGCTCTGGAACTAGGCCACTAGGTTTTAATTCAATCTTCACCACTTCCTGATGGTTCAGCCAGCAGGCAATCTACTTCATTTCTCTGTGCTTCAGTTTCCTCTTTTGTAAAATAGATATAATACTATATTGTTGTACTAAACACATTAATCTTTGAAGAGAGCCTAGAAAAGTGTCTAGTACATAATGATCACTCAATAATTATTAACTATTAACATTATGTGGAAGAAGAAGAGTCCAAAGCTATTCTATAGCAGATTTACATAATGTTTTATAGTTTTATAACAGCTGCACTGGAATGTAAGTTCCATGAGTTCAGGGAGTTAATCCCTCAGTACGAAGTATGGTACTTGGTACCAACTAAGAGGATATGATATTGAATTTCAAATTACAAAAGAAGACTTTGGTCCCCCTTTTTCACCTATCCTTGTCAGTTACAGGTAATAATGTCTGTCATATATTTTCCCCTCTTTCATGTGCCCACTTTTTTTTTTGCAAAGAAAGTTTTTTCTTAAGATAAAAGTTCTAAATTCTTCTGAATATATAAGTTACCATCTTATCTTTCTTGAACTGGAGATCACTGCAGAACACGTTTAAAATGTTAGAAGGACTATATATAACTTGGAAGCATAAGTAGTCGATATTTTTTTCTAAGTTGATAAAAAATTTATGCATTTACTGTCACAAACAACTTGTGCTGTGACTTGTGTTTCACAATTTATGTATTTGATATCATGTACCTTTGATGGTCCTTTTCTATTTCTGACAGATTTTTTATTTTTTTAAGAAGGAAGAAAGGCATACATTTCTGTATTTGTATTCATTTTGTTTTTCTTATGGTAGTATCTCACTTTTTATTCCCAAAAAAGTTATCTATCAATCAATGTTTACTAAGCATTTATTGCATCTCTGTGTGCACTTCCCTACATTAAGTTCTGTCTGACAATTGGAGAACAGCTGTGTAAGGAAAAAGAAAAGAGTCTTAACTTGTTAGAACTTAACATATTCAAAAGCACTTTGAAAATAATTGAGGTATTATTTTCTTGTTCTTACCTGTGGCATTAGTTTCCTAGGACTGCTATAACAAGTTCCCATAAACAGGGTGGTTTCAAATAACAGAAATTTATTCTCTCGGTTTTGGAGGCCAGAAATCCAAAACCAAGGTGTCAGTGAGATTGGTTCCTTTTGGAGGTTCTGAGGGAGAATCCATTCCATGCCTCCTTCCTAGCTTCTGGTGGCTGCCAACAACCCTTGTTGTGGTTCGGCTCATGGATATATCACCCTAATCACCGCCTCGGAATTCACATCACCTTCTCCTGTGTTTCTCCTTTACTATTTGTATCCTTTCTTATAAGGACACTTGTCATTGGATTTAGAGTCCACTGAGGTAAGCCAGGATGATCTCTTGTCAAGATCCTTAATTTAATCACATCTGGAAAGACCCTTTTGCCAAATAAGGCCACATTCACAGATTTCAGCAAGACATAGGTGTTCTGGGGGACTGCCATTCGACCGACCACATTTGATGCCTACTTTGTTACTTTTCTTTGAATATTATCCTTTTTCAGATTTACAGAATTTCCGCCTTATATCCCTTGTTCTTCCCAAAGCCTAGCTGAGTGTTCTATCCAGTAATGCCATCTTAATAATGATGCATTAAAGAAATGGATGGCAAAAATGAAAATACAGAGGATTAAAACAAGCTCATGACATGTAGTAACATAGTTTGAGTCTAGTGATAAGACTGACAAATCGCAGCACGATGTGAGAGTGGTAAGTACTATGATATGGCTAAGTGCATATGAAAAGTTAGTCTAGACTAGGGGGAGTCAGAAAAGTTTTCTGGGAAAGGGGATGTAGGAAATAAATATTGAAAGTTTGAGTAGGACGTTCCTTGGTGAGGTCAATGAAAAAGAGCATCCGAGGCACAGAAAAGAACACATGCAGAGATTTCCAGTGTGCAGTCTCCTGGGACCAATAGGAAGTATTTGGTGTCGCTGGAAGATATAGTGCATGGGATGGAGCTATGACTGGGGGTTGTTGTTTGCAGGGTAAATTGCAAGAGAATGCTGGAGTTGCATGAGGGCTATATCATGAAGATCTTGTATACTCTATTGTCTTAGTCTGTTCATAGACTAAGACATATCATAGACTGTCTATCATATACTGAGTGGCTTATAATAGTAACATATCATAGACTGATAGAAATATTATAGACTAAGTAGCTTATAAACAACATAAATTTATTTCTCACAGTTCTAGAAGCTAGGAGGTACAATGTCATGGTGCCAGCACATTCAGTGTCTCGTGAGAACCCGTTTCCTGGTTCGTAGACAGCACTTTCCCATTGTGTCTGTCCATGCACGGTCAAAGAGGTGAAAGCACTCTTTGGTGTCTCTGTTAACAAGGCACTGTCTTATTCATTTCAGGCTGCTAAAACAAAATATCAGAAACCTGGTGGTTTATAAACAATAGTAATTTCTTATAGTTCAAGAGCCCGAGAACTTCAAGATCAAGCCACAGGCATATTGGGTGTCTGGTAATTACAGGTCCTCTTCCTCATAGATGATGCCTTCTCGCTGTGTCCTCACATGGCAAAAGGGACTGGCTAACTCTTTGAAGCCTCTTGCATGAGGACTCTAATCCCATTGATGAAGGATCCACCTTCTTGGCCTAATCACACTAAAATTATTACCTTGGAGGTTAGAATTTCAACATATAGATTTGGGGAGAACACAAATGTTTAGCCCATTGCATCTACCAAGGAGTTTGTATTTATTCATAAGAAATAATGAAAATCATTGAAGTGGTATTTAAGATATCACTAGATTAAAGTTTTACAAAAATCTCACTGGCAGTAGTTTAAGAAGGGGATCAGATGTTGGTGAGTCAGGAGACAGCTGGTATATTTTAAATTTCTGAAGTAATCCAGGTGAAAAATGATGGAGTGATGAACCTCAGTTAAGATAGTCTAGGAATAGGATGGGGGAGTTGCGTTTGAGACTTGTTAAATTGATATAGGATTGTTCAGACATGATGGCAGATTGGAGTTAGGCCATATGGAACAGAGAGGATTTAAGGGTAATTTTCAAGTGTCTGGTTTGTTTGACTCTAATAGATAGGTAATGATATTATCCATGGCAGATGAGGACAGAGAGGGACCCGTAGGTTAACCTTCTGAGCCTCATTTCCCTAATCTGTAAAATAACTCTGCCCTTTCCATCTCTGAGAATCATTTTTAAGACTCTCTTAGTCTAGGTTCTCCAGAGAAACAGAACCAATAGAGATAGCTGGATGGATGGATAGATATATAGATGGATGGGTGGGTGGGTGGATGGATGAATGGATGAATGGATGGATGGATGGATGGATGGGTGGATAGATAGATAGATGACAAGGGGTTTATTAGAGAAATTGACTCACATAATTACAAAGGCTGACAAGTCCCACAATATACCATCTGCAAGCTGGAGAACTAGGGAATCAGTAACATGACTCAGTCCAAGTCTGAAGGCCTGAGAACCTGGTGGGCTGTTGGTGCAAGTCCTGGAGTCCAAAGCCCAGGGAGCCTAGAGTTCAGATGTTCAAAGGCACAAGAAAAGGATGTCCCTGTTCCAGGAGGTGGGATGCGGGTAGGGGAGAAATGAGAGGGAGAATTCAAGTTTCCTCTGCCCTTTTGTTCTATCTGGACCCTCAGCTGACTGGATGGTGCCCACCCACATTGGGTAAGGGCAGATTTTCCAAATTCGGTCCACTGATTCAAATGCCAATCTCTTTTGGAAACAGACTCACATACATATCCAGATGTAATGCTTTTCTAGCTATAGTTATCTGAGTATCCCTTAATCCAGTCAAGTTGATACCTAAAATTAAGTATCACAAGGACTAAATAATGTAAAGTACTTAAAAATGATTTTAAATTATAAAGCAATTTTTTAAAATTGATTTTTATGATTAGTTTACATTTAGCCAGATTGTATAATTAAAACAAAACCAAAATTAAAGAAGTATATAACTGCAATAGGGCAAAAATCATTTTTTTAAATAGAAGGAACAAAATCTTTGGAGATGGCAAGAAACATATCTATGCAATCCAGGCTCTTTTTTTCTTCTCTGTTTTTCCATCCCACACACTGACTTCATCATGTCATTTGTTCAAGAAAAAAATCCACAGTTGTTCTCTAATGCTTATTGGTTTAAGCCCAGACCCTTTTTATCCTGTTCAAAGTTTATTAGCACCTTGCAACTTTATCAAGTGACCTTTCCACTTTCAATCCTAGCATACACATGTTCCTTGTCCCCTCATATATAGTGAGTGAACTCAGTAATCCATAGTTAAGATCATGGACAACATGTCAGTCTTCTCATCTGTTAAGCAGGTATAATTATATCTATCTTACAGGACTGGTAACTAGATAAAATTAAATATACATGACATTTATGTAAACTGCTACATCCTATACCTGACAAAGAATAAAGGCTCACTGAATAGTACTTTATTATGTTTATTATTTACCAATATGAACTCTGCAGACAGATCCATTTGGCCCTTAGAAATCTTTCTCTCCTGCTCTCTAATTTTACAAATTACTGAAGCCCATGATGGACTCTGATCTCTGCATTCAACCTTCCCTGCGTCTCCAGACCACCTGCTTTGTTCCGTTTTACTCCTGCCTTTTTGAATTTCTGTAACTTGTAGGGTCTGTCTCACATTTAATACTGGATTATTGAACCATTTGGTCTACGTTCACTTTGTCTCTTTAAAGTAGACTTCAAATTCCTCAAGTGATGTATCTAGCACAATCTAAGACACCCTGAAGACACAACAAAAGAGATGATTTGAGAATCCATGTGTCTTTTTGGGCTTCAGTTTTCAACATCTCTTCTTTTGGGAGGTCTTGTTAAAGTTCTTATTTTCTAGTTCTCTCTCTGTATATCAAAATCAATCTTCATGCTCTAAAGGAAGAAAAACAAGTAAAAAACTGAGGTGGAAATTATACCCCATTTTAGCCTTGGTGTCAAAACTGGGGAGAATGTAGGTATTAGTATATTTTTATCTTCTTAGGCTTATTTTCTTTCATTCTCTGATAATTTAAAAATTGCAATAATAATCACCTTGTTCCCTAACTGTTCTAGTTAGAACCAAAACCAAGATTATTTTATCTAACTATTAGGAAAGAGCTGTAGGAAGGTGCCTATACAACATCCTTGCTTTCTTAATAAGAATGAAGATTACCTTAAAGCTGAAGGATAATTAGCCTCAGGCAGTGGATGCCTTGACCAGACTACAGTAAAAGGTTTCCACAAGATGCCTGGAGCAACACGGAACATGAGCACTAAGGGATTGCTTAAGATGGAAGTATATTTATGGGATAACCCTTTAATTTCTTTTAAAATTCTATTTTTGGAAACTAAAAGTTGTGTAACTTGGGGAAAAGACTCCGACAGGCATCCTTTTGAATACATTCTCTGGTAGTTAAAAAAGGGCAAATTTACTTAACCTCTTCAAACTCAGTTTCTTCTCTGTTAAATGGGAATGAAAAAAAGAAAATATTTGACACCTTTCCATGTAGGTATTCAGAGAATTAAAATAATAAAACAACAATCTGATTCTTAGCTCTTTGAGCAACTGTAAATTACTTATAAGTGATACGGTAACTCTTCTATCTTTCTACCAAAGCATAATTTTTTAAAAATTTAAACATTACTATCATGTCAAAGATTTATTTAACTCATTAATGAAGGAACCAGCAGGATGTTAAAGCTGGTTCAAAGAGAATTTGCAAAACTGAGGATATTTAGGTTCTGAAGGAAAGACAGCTAGGATAAATTGCTAGATTCAGATATAATTTTTTTTCACTTCCTACAGGGCAATAAAACTAACTTTTGGAGTAACCATATTCAGATATGATTTGCATTTCTATCAGACAACATGTAAAATTAACATATAACTTCAAAGATTATGAGTCCTAATCAATGGTAATTGGTTAATCAAACAAAGCTACATTCTCTTGGAAAATTAAATAATCTTGGAGAAGACCTGTTAGATAATATTCCTATGGCAATGAAAGGACATACAGTCATTATCTTATCTTATTCACAAATTTTTAATATGTATTTTAACATTACCTTTTTTTTTTTTCATGGGTTTCACTCTGTCATCCAGACTGGAGTGCAGTAGTGTGATCATGACTCTCTGCACCCTTGACTGCCCAGACTCAAGCAATCCTCCTACCTCAGCCTCCTAAGTAGCAGAGGCTATGGGTGCATACCACCACATCAGGCTAATTTTTAGAAAATTATTTATAGAGATGGGATATTGCTATGTCTCTTATTTCTGGGCTCAAACAATCCTCCCACCTCGGCCTCCCAAAGTGCTGGGATTACAGGCATGAGCCACCACACCTAGCCAACATTACCTTTTTATTTTTAGTATTTCCTATCATTTTGACTCCTTGCTAATACCTTCAGTTCACCTACTATTTACTTTTTTTTACTTCTCTTTGTCGCTGTAAGTCTACCTGTTCTTAACTCCCTCTTTCCCATCAACCATTTATTGCCCAGTTATGTCCACATCCTCTGGTCTTTTTTCTTTCTTCTGCTTCAAGCCATTGTTTGAGTCTGCCTTGGTTCTTATGCTAAAACTAGATTTAAACCAAATTGACTATGTACAACTATCAGCTTCCTTTTAGTATGAGAGATATTAAGGTTTACTGTTCCCCTCTGAGTATCTCTACGTGGAATAAGGAAAGAAAATCTCAAGCGGAATTCTTCCACATACCTGAAATCTAAAACAAGTGGGCACAGAGTTCTATAAACTCCATGAAGTCCTGGCTCTGCCCTTTTATCTGCTCCAAAATCAACTCATATGAAAGCTTCGCTTAAGGCAAATGTGCACTAGTCTGTGGCATACATTTTCTAACCAATTTTCTTTTTAGCATCAAGTGATCAAGAATGTTCGGAACCAGCATTCCAGAACCAAGTAGGAATCAGATTTAGGGAGCCATTACTACGGGTGGAAGGTATATTAGACTTTTATTCTCTGTTCATGTAAAAATAGGAATGTGTCTGTTATATTCTAGCCCATCCTTGCATCTTGCACACGATCATTTTCACCAATGAATGCCCAGATCTAACGTTAAGCTTATTAACAAGCCACTGATTTCACCAATGAAAATCCACTTATAATATTCATTATGCTAATTGAGAAACCTCTGGTGTTGATCAGTGACAATGCTAACTGAGTCTTTGTAGATGCTATCTCTTGTGTGTGGTTTTCTGAAAAATGTCAAGCAACCACCTCTGTAGCGTATCTCCAATTAGGGAAACTGTCCTCCCTGGACCTGTCACACTCATTTACATTACACAATCGAGGTTAGAAGCAGTTTAAAATAAAACACAATCTACAACAAAACCTGGACTTAGCCTGTGTCTGAGTGGAGATATCATAACCCGTGCTGTCTGTGGAGGGCAGAGGTAACATGACATTTGTGGGAGAAGCTGCTTCTTGTCACTGAGCTCTGGAAGCTGGGACAGTAGTAAAACTTTGGAAATATAGAAGCCAGTCACCTCAGTTGTGGGGAATTGAACAAGGACAGTGCTGGAGACTCTGAACTTCTCCCTGGTGGATTGGGATATCCCTGAGGATGAGACCCCATTGTCCAACAATTGCAGTGGCTACAGTAACTGGAAAAATATGAGGAAGTGAAGTAAAGCATCCTGACTTATTAAAAAGAAAGTATATATTTTTACATTGCTAATTTCTTTGGGGCACTAGCATCTGGCAGAGCTTCTGGGAAAAACAAAGACCAAAAGCAATGCTGGTTTAAATTCAACTGTAATTGTGTCAGGTTTTACATTATGATAAAATCTTAGCCTCTTTACAAGGAGGTTAAATTCCTAGTTGATTTGAAGAGAATTTAGTTTCTCCAAAGATGAGCAAGACGAGACACAAACATGACCCATTTCTTTTCTCCTCAGAGTTCAAGTTCTCACTATACTTTTTTCCTCTTCCCTCTGTCTTAAGAAGTTTTCTCACAGCTATCAGTGCAGAGAGACGCTCTTGCTGCTTGGGGAGTAGAAAGATTCATGGCTTCCTCCGACACAAAAGGCCCTGGATTATTTTTGGCAAAGAGAGCAGCCTGCAGTGATTCATTGGGCAGTGCTTATGTTGAGCCCTGGCCAGAGCTTTTACCTGTTTGTGACAATATAATTTCATTTGCTTTTAGAGATGCCACTTTATGTCTCCTCTGTCAGACTAACTCAGAAATATGTCGACCAGGAAAAACTTACAACTGCTCCTAGCAGTCTGCACTGCATACAGCCAGGTGGCAGAAGACAGAATTAGCATTTGATTTTGATTCTTCTCTTCTGCAATGAAGGGGTTGCAACAATTGATGAAACTCTCAAAATTTGTGAATTCAAGCAATACTATGATCTACATATAAGGATTTATCTCCTAGAATTGGGAACACAGTTCGTGTTCTAGTTTTAGAATTTTTTTTTTTTTTTTTTTTTTTTTTTTTTGGCCACATTGAAGGTAGAGAACAGTTCTGTTTTTTCCTGTGTTTACCTTGCCTAGGTTTCATCTTACTTTATTTTACTTTTTTCTCTTTATATTCATTTTCTATGTTTTTTTTATTTTTAATTTTTCAGAGACTTTATACGTACAAGTGATTTTAATGCAAACATCATGAGCCCCCATGGATGCCCCTTGTAGTCTTATAAAAACATGATATTTTTGCCAGATGCTGATTCCATTTCTTTGCCTTTCTTTTTAGAGAGAACTATTAACACAATTTTTATTACATTAATAATAAAAAACATTATTTTTATTCTCATGCATGTGTTTATATTTTAATACATACTTTTAGATCCATAAGTGCTCAATAGTTTTGGTTGTATACCAAACTGTATGGTTTATGAATATTTTAACTGCTGTATACTTTTCTTTTGTACAATTTTTCCATAACTTATTGCTCTTTTCTCTAGAGATATTTCCAGTATTTCATCACAAAAAACAAAGCTGCAAAACCCATTCTTATCCATGTTTCCATGCGTAAGGGTTGTCAAGGGGGTTGGCTTAGAAGGGAATTGCTAAATTTTTTGATATTAATACCTTCAACTTAACTAGATATTGCCAAATTGCTCTCCAAAGGACAATGTTGGAGTTCTTTATACATTCTGGGTAGTACAATATTGTCAGTTATATGAACAGCGAATATATTTTCCAGTCTCTTGCATGTCTTTTTCTTTTGTTCACAGTTGTTTTTTAAGTAATTTTAATTTTAACATATCAAAAATTCCTTTATGTTTTGTGCATTTTGTGTCTTATTCTAAAAATGCTTTCATTTTACATGGTCATGAGGATGTCACCCTCTACCTCATCCTCTGATTCCTTTGTGTGAGCACTTTATGGATTGCCTTATGTTATATGAGCACTACCTGGTTCAATCCATGCTAATCTGGATGCAAATGTAGATGTAGCACCTTCTTAATGAATCTTCCTGCACAAATGCATTCATGATCAAGGTACTAAAGATTTTGTAGTAGGGACATAGGAAGAGTTCACATCTTCCACTCCATTAGATAAATCAGTCTTTTCTGTAATCTTATTCTGTTCTGTCCCTTTGTTATATTTTCACCTAACCAGCACTTTCTCTAGCAGAATTAGCTGCTTATTTCTTCCTTTGGGGAGCAAAAAAATAACTCCTCTCTTTGCTTCATGGTAAACTTTTCCACCTATTTTGCTATAAAATATTGTTAACATTTGACTTACAACTTAACAAGTAACAAACATACAAAAGTAAAATCTCAATCATAGTGGGTCTCTCACTAAAATAATTTCTCATAATCATTAATTCAATTAATCAATTAACATTTATTAAATATCAACTAAGTGCCAAGCATTGTACAAGTCACTGAACGAACAAAACATAGCCCAGGTGGAAAAGATAGAGAAGGGGAATCTGAGAAGGCTTCTCTGGAGGAGGTGACATTTAAGGTGAGATGGGAAGAATGGGAAACTAGCCATTTCATAGTGGAAAAAAAATGTTTAACAGGCTAAATGACAAATGCAAAAGCCAAATGAAGTGAAAAGAGCTTAGCATATAGGAAGAACTAAAAGGATATCAATTATGGCTAAAGGAATTATAGAAGAAGAAAAATGATATGGGATATAGATTGCAAGTGGTAGGGATGAAGTTATTTGCCACCTTTTAGGTCTTCATAAAGAGGCTAAGGATTTGATTTGCATTTTTTAATATAACATTGGCTGTATATAGTAGATAGATTGATGGTACACAAGAGTAGAAGGAAACCAATTAGAAGTTACTGCTGGGATCCAGATGAGATTTGATGATGGCCAAGATTAGTATGGTAACAGGAGAAAGGTGAAAGAATACTTTTTAGAGGAATAAATGACAGAATTTACAGAAGAAACAAATTAAGAGAGAAAGGAAGAAAATAGAATCAAAGATGGTACCCAGTGTTGTGACATGATTAAGAGATGGATATAAACTGACATATTGGAGACTGTCCTGGAATACGTTCTAGGTAGAACAAAGATGATGGTGGTATAGAGTTTTATCTTAGGCATATCACTTCCAGACACCTATAGGCATCTAAGCGTAGACCCTGAGTAAGCAGTTGGATCTAGGTCTGGCTCAGAGAAGATGTAAATTAGGGAATTTCAACCAGTAGTAAAAGACAATGTTTTCCATTTCATGATAGGGCAATAGATATACAGACAGGAAAATGAATGAAAGAAGACCTTACTTTAGTTCTAGCCTAAGATATACATTCCAGTGACCATAAACCATGGCCTTGAACTTCTATGCATGGAACTTGGACAGATTTTTCTCTCAGAAAGCCCAAGAAAAGTCAAAGATGGCGATTTTCCATTTGGTCCCTTTTACAAATTTCATTTTTCCTTTAGGTGTCTGTCATTTATCAGAATTTTCAGAGTTAAGGTCTAGAAAACACAGCACCAATGTACTATCAAAGCAATGTGACCAAAACCTGGCAGAGATACAACAAAAAAAGAAAAGATCAGGCCAATATTTTTGATGAACATCTATGCAAAAGTCCTCAACAAAATACTGTCAAATGAATCTAGCAGCACACCAAAAAGCTTATCCACCACTATCAGATAGGCTTCATCCCCAGGATGCAAGGTTGGTTCAACATATGCAAATCAATAAATGTGATTCATCATATAAACAGAACTAAAGACAAAAGCCACACGATTATCTCAATAGATGCAGAAAAGATTTGCAATAAAATTTAACATCCCTTAATGTTAAAAATTCCCAGTAAACTAGGTGTTGAAGGAACATACCTTAAAATAATAAGAGCCATATATGACAAACCCACAGCCAACATCATACTGAATGGGCAAAAGCTGGAAGTGTTCCCCTTGAAAACCAGCACAAGACATGGATGCCTTCTCTCACCACTCCTATTTAACATAGTATTGGAAGTCGTGGCCAGAGCAATCAGGCAAGAGAAAGAAATAAAGAGCATTCAAACAGGAAGAGAGGAAGTCAAACTATTCCTGTTTGCAAATGACATGATTGTATATTTAGAAAACCCTATAGTCTCAGCCCAAAAGCTTCTTAGGCTGAAGAGCAACTTTAGCGAAGTCTCAGGATACAAAATCTATGTGCAAAAATAGCTAGCATTTCTACATATCAACAGGCATGCTGAGAGCCAAATAACAAATGAACTCCCATTCACAACTGCCACAAAATGAATAAAGTAACTAGGAATACAGCTAACAAGGAAAGTGAAAGATCTCTACAAGGAGAACTACAAACCACTGCTCAAAGAAATCAGAGATGATACAAACAAATGGAAAAACATTCCATGCTCATGGATGGGAAGAGTCAATATTGTTAAAATGACCATACTGCCCAAAGCAATTTATAGATTCAGTGCTATTCCCATTAAACTACCATTGACATTCGTCACAGAATTAGAAAAATCACTTTTAAAATCCATATGGAGCCCAAAAAGAGGCTGACTAGCCAAGGCAATCCTAAGCAAAAAGAACAAAGCTGGAGGTATCATGCTACACAACTTCAAACTATACTACAGGGTTACAGCAAACAAAACAGCATGGCACTTGTACAAGAGCAGACACATAGACAAATGGAATAGAATAGAGAACTCAGAAATAAGACTGTACACCTATAACTATCTGATCTTCAATAAACCTGACAAAAACAAGCAATGAGGAAAGGATTCCCTATTCAATAAATGGTGCTAAAATAATTGGTTAGCCATATGTAGCAGAATGAAATTGGACCCCTTCCTTACATCATATTAAAAAATTAACCCAAATGGGTGAAAGACTTATACATAAAACCTAAAACTATAAAAACCCTGGAAGACAACTTAGGCAATACCATTCAGGACATTAGGCCTCGGCAAATATTTCATGATGAAGATGCCAAAAGGAATTCCAACAGAAGCAAAAATTGACAAATGGGATCTAATTAAACTAAAGACCTTTGGCACAGCAAAAGAAACTATCAACAGAGTAAACAGACAATCTACAGAATGGGAGAAAATTTTTACAAACTATGCGTCTGACAAAGGCCTAATACCTAGCATTTATATGGAACTTAAATTTACAATAAAAAGCAAACAATCCCATTAAAAAGTGGGCAAAAGACATGAAAAGATACTTTTCAAAAGAAGGCATACATGTGGCCAAAAAGCATATGAAAAAAACCTCAACATCACTAATTGTTAGAGAAATGCGAATCAAAACCACAATGAGGTACCATCTCACACCAGTCAGAATGGCTATTATTAAAAAGTAAAAAAATAACAGATGCTGGCAAAATTGTGGAGAAAAAGGAATGCTTATAAACTATTGGTGAGAGTGTAAATTAGTTCAACCATTGTGGAAGACAGTATGGCAATTCCTCAAAGACCTAAAGCCAGAAATATCATTTGACTCAGGAATTCCATTACTGGATATATACCCAAAGGAATATAAATGGTTCTATTATAAAGACACATGCATATGTTATGTTCATTGTAGCACTATTTACAATAGTAAAGACATAGAACTAACCCAAATGCCCATCAATGATAGACTGGATAAAGCAAATGGGGTAATACACACTATGGAATACTATGCACACATAAATAAGAATGAGATCATATCCTCTGCAGGGACATGAATGGAGCTGGAGGCCATTATTCTTAGCAAACTAACAGAGGAATGGAAAAGCAGATACCACAGGTTCTCATTTATAAGTTGGATCTAAATGTTAAGAATTCATGGACACATAGAGGAGAACAACACACGATGGAGCCTATCAGAGGGTGGGCGGTGGGAGGAGGAAGAGGATCACAAACAATAACGAATGTATACTAAGCTTAATACCTGGGTGATGAAATAATCAGTACAACAAACACCCATGACACATGTTTACCTATGTAACAAACCTTCACATCCTGAACACGTACCCCTGAACTTAAAAGTTAAAAAAAAAAAGAGCAATGAGATGATTGCACACTTTGAAGGAAAATTGGATTATATCATATGAGGTTTATTGAGAGATCTGTATCATAAAATGTATTTATCAATGGGTAGCAAAACTGACATGCTGTGTTTGAGCAACATTAATAGTTATAAAACTTTTTCTTGCTTTTCTGTTGATATTACCAAAGTAGATTTATTGATGAATTCTATGTGATTGATAAGGTATTTGATACTCCAGTGGGTTGTATTTAGTTTTTCTTATTGCAGGTAAGATGATGAATATTCAAGGTTCTTTTTTTAAAAAAGATAATTAATTTCTGGCTCTACTAACGGATGTTTGAGGTTATTTGGCTAAATCTTCTGTATGGCCATGGATAGATGTACGTATCATACTTTATTTTCAATGCTTAGTCCACTTATATTTGCTTTCAGCTGCTACTCGCAGGTAAAATTCTGGGCTCAGTCATCCAGTGTTACTGATGACAAGTACACCTACTAGTCAGAAAATACTGGGTGCCTACTATGAACCAGCTGCTATGGTACCCATGAGAATTACCAGAAAACTAGTTCATCATTCCTGAATTCAAGAAGCTTACAGTCTGGAAAAGAAATGGATTTGTAATTACCTACATACACTGCAAGACAGAATGGAAAAATAGTTATAATAGATTTTTAAAAACATGCTATGTCATTTCCAGGAAACAATGACCACTTGGGTTTACAAAATCTCCCTAGTGAAATGAGTGAAAACCAGTAAGAAAACAAACAAACAAACAAACAAAACACCAAACAAACTAGCAAATAAACAAGCTGGTAGATCACTGGTAGAGTAAAGAAAAGAAAAGGAAATAACTGAGTGCCCTAAATTTCCCCAAGTAGCAGCCAAAAAACGAATCAAAACGTTGTAGTATGGCATGGCATGTCTCTCAACCACAGATCCGAAAGTTAAGGTGCAATATTGGTGAGTATATTAATCATGGTAGGCAAATTGTTAAAACATGCAACTTTAAAGCCTCTGTTTTTAAGATACTACAGGTTTCTTTCTTACTCATTTCAAGGTTCAGAATGGTTATTCATGTGAGGTCGTTTCTCGGTTCTTTCCATCTGGATCCTTTCTCCTCAAGACCCTCTGTGTCCTTTACATTAGGGAGAAGAAAGGTAGAAAAGCATACATGAGAAGTTTTTATGGAATAGGCTCAGATGTGCTAGATATCACCTGGTCAGAAGTCCTCAGTGATATGCCCAACTTTACCTGTAAGGGAGGCTGGAAAATGTAATCTGCATGTGTGCAGAGAAGGAAAGGCAAGGGTTTTGATAAATATAGCAGTCTCTGCCACAGAGAGTCTACAAAATCCCTAAAATTCCCATTAGTCATCCCCACACTGGAGAGAAGTGAAACAACAGATATTTTCTTCCCTTTTCTCTCTATTGATTCAAGGTGAGAATTTAAGTTACTCACATTCAATGTCACACAGGTATCATGTTTCAGAGCCAGGTTTCAAATCCAGGCAGCCAGTTCCAAAATCTGCTCTCAACCTGTATGCTATATTACCAATATACACAGGAGCCACTTACCAAAGAGCAGAGGATGATGGCCTATGGATTGGACAGATCTTGTAAAAGCTGAACATTATATTTCTAACATTTCTTCAGGATAGATTCTTAAATGTACAAATATTGGGTCATTGGATATAATGTCCAGTCACTTTCCTGAAAAGTTGCTCTGATTTATGTCCCATAAGAAGTATATGCAAGTGCTTCCCTCATCACATTATTACCAACATGGAGTACTAAGATTTATTTCATTTTTGCCAGTTACGTAGGTAGATTAGGAAGCATTTATTCTGACTGTAGGATTGGAGAAATCTTCACAGAAAAGGTGGCATCCAAGATCATCAATGAGGGCACAGCCAAAGCAAAGTGGAAAGACCTGGAAGACCATGGGCTATTTGGGGAAGGCAGGGTAGCTTGAGCTAGCCAGAGTGTAGAGGGCTACACTATTGAGCCCTCACACTGAGATATGATTCTAGAGAACAATGAAAACCAGGGTGAAATATAATGACCTTGTCATAATCAGTTTAGAGATGAGAGGCAATTATAGTCTAAAAGAAAGTAGCCCCCAAATAAGCTTTGAGGTGTTTGCCTATGACAGGTACATATCTTATACACATATACATATATATTATATATGATATATATATATGCACATATACACATTCCTTCCCTTGTTACCACCCTCTTCTTCATACTATTATTTTCAAACAAGTAACCATTTTGTTTTAAAAACTGCTGATTGGGCCGGGCGCGGTGGCTCAAGCCTGTAATCCCAGCCCTTTGGGAGGCCAAGACGGGTGGATCACGAGGTCAGGAGATCGAGACCATCCTGGTTAATACGGTGAAACCCCGTCTCTACTAAAAAGTACAAAAAACTAGCCGAGCGAGGTGGCGGGCGCCTGTAGTCCCAGCTACTTGGGAGGCTGAGGCAGGAGAATGGCGTGAACCCGGGAGGCGGAGCTTGCAGTGAGCTGAGATCTGGCCACTGCACTCCAGCCTGGGCGACAGAGCGAGACTCCATCTCAAAAAATAAAAAAAAAAAAAAAAAAAAAAAAAAAAAAAAAAAAAACTGCTGATTGGGTTCATATAGGATTGCGTGTATCAGGGTAAAATAAATTCACTAATGGGATGACAGGTGTGAGGGTTCTCAGCTTTGAAACACATCCAGCTAGGGACATTTGCATTCTATGAGAAGTCTATGCTAATCTAACATTCACACTCAGAGGAGAAGTTTAAATTGCAAATTTTGAAAAGCTTGAAGTCAGTAAATAATATTTTTGGGAGAGGAGTAGTGGTGCCAAGACAGTATCAGTGAGGAAGGCTAAGTGGAAGGCACGCATTTGCCAGGTGTGAATTCTCTGCTGGAGCTGAAATCACCTGTGAAGCCTGGGACTGGCAATGAGTTTTGCTCCTTTCTGACAGGGGATTGCAAATTTTAAAGTACATTAGCATCACCTGGAGGGCTTGTAAAACCAATTGCTCAGCCTCACCTCCAGAGCTACTGACTCAAGAGGGTTGGGGTCAGGCCCGAGAATTTCTAGTTCTAAGAAATTCCCAGGTGATGCCTGTTCCAGGAACTGCACTTTGAGAACCATTGCCCTAAGAAAATGCTAATAGTAAACTTGTTTGTTAGAGAAGGTGGCAGAGAATAACTAAATAATCACAATGAAAGATTTTGCCTGTTGACGTTCAGTCTAGCTAATGTTTCTCCATAGCTTTGCAAGGTTGCTTTATTTCTTGGAAGGACATGATGTAAGGAAGGAGCAGGGACAAGAGGTACATGGAAATATTTTCCTCACCCTCCCAGGGACTTGATCCTAATTCTTTCCTTTTCCTAACTGCCCGTTTAGAAGGAAAGAAATCCGACGTCTCCCAGGCTGCTACAGCCACTGCTGAGAGCAGCATCTTATGCCAGTTTCCCCTGGCGGCTTCCCAGCCAGCCAGCCAGCCGCTCATCCTCCGTGGTGATGTCAGCACTCGCTGCTTCATCACACCTGGCTGAAGGAATCAGATAAGCTCCATGGGAAGAGGCCTGAGGAATGAGCACAGTCTTGACAGGTGAACCAAAGACCCTTTTGTTTTCTGGGCTGGGGCTGGCTGCCAGGTTGTGGATTTCTGTCAGTCAGCTGGCTGCCACACTTCTTTGCTTCTCTATTTTCCCGAAAAAGAAACCATTAGTGATTTGCAAAGCTGCTCCAGAGGATGTAGGGTTTCAATGTGAGACCGATATGGGGTTAGCATGGGGAAGCCATCTCTCTCCTTTGGCCCGAAGCCTCTGACAGGAGTGGGGCTTATTAATAATTGCAGTCAAGGGGGTATGTAGACAGTTATGCACTCTGGTAGTGAGTGGGTCCCGCCTGGAAGCTTTTGATAGAATTCCTGAGTGATGCTCTTCCAGTTTCAATGTGGGCTGACTGTGTCCTGAAGAATGGGCTGGGAAGCAGCTTTACATTCAGCGCCTCGAGGCAGATCACTCATCTGCGTTTGTTGCCCTGTCTGATGCTCCCCTACTTGGGACACCGGTGAGTTTTGTGCCCACTGTGATTGCTCCCCTGTATGTCTGGTGAAAATCATAGAGATATCCTTAAGAGTTAGAATATTTAAAGAAAATGTGTCCAGAGAATTTTTATCCAGTCCTATTCACATTGGATCAGCCAAGGTGGCAATGGGCTAACCTCAACCTCAGGCTGCTTCTCTCACCATGTGGTTTGTCGGGCGTGGGGGATGAGGAACCCTGTGTATGTGTGTTGTGGAGGTGGCTTCCTCTCTGGATATATTTATTCACAGATCAAAATCTTTGTAAAGGGAGTCTTTTTTAATCTGTTTTGGGTTTTTTTTTGTTTTTTTTTTAACATCATTACAATTGTTTACAGGTCTGGAGAATGGTCCTAAGAATCATTTCCTTAGGTAGAAGGGATGGGAGGGCAAGATAATACATTCTTATTTCTGTGGTACAACATTGAGAAATGACCCCAGCGACTCACTCTGTTACCTGGAAAACCAGCTGAGACCTGGGGGCTTTCTTTGTCAGCAGCAAGGGGCAACCCAAGCTCAGCTTTCCCCGGGACTTGTGGCTTTCTCTCCTCTCAGGGAGAATGAAACCCTCATGGCCCCAGGGCTCTCAGGTGCTGGGCAGAGAGTGCTTCCAGATACCTTCTGAAAAGAGCAGGCACCAAAGTCTACAATGAATGGTACAAAAATGGTCTGATCATTCCTCCCCAGACAGAGCTGCTTTCAGGCTTACTCTATAACAAGGCTTCTCAACTGTGGTATTCTTGGTATTTTGAGCCAGGTAATTTTTTGTTATGGAGGGCTTTCCTGTGCGCTGGAGGATGTTTAACAGCATCCTGGCCTCAACTCACTGGATGTCAGTAGCAACCCTCGTCCCCAGTTATAGCAACCAAAAGTGTCTTCAGATGTTGCCAAATGTCCCTTGGGGATTAAAATTGTCTGTAATTGCGAATCACTGACTTATTAGAGGGGAGGTGCCGCATGGGTGGGAATATTCCACTGGAACAAAAACCCATTACTGCGTGGCCAGGTGATTGCCCAGGGCCCAGCATACCTCCCCATAGGAGGATGGAACTTATGCCTTCTCTTCACTCACTGACCTCATGTCTAAATCACGGTTTGTCCAAAATCAGAGCCCAAGATGTGGATTCACATAATTTACTTGGGGAAACAAGGAAGCATAAATGAAAGATTGGAACCAGGAAAGTTAAAGCAATATATTTTAATGAGTAGATTACTTCAGATAAATGAGGCTTGATGCCTCTCATTAATGTTTGAGGAACAGAGTAGAATGCATTTCAAAACTGTCCCTCCAAGAATGCGGTAGTTGAGGATTATCCACTCACTTTCATCCTGAAATTGTAGAGGCTGCCCCTGAAGACATGCAGGTTTGTTCATAGTTGATGCCCAGCAAGCTCAGGTGGGACTGCAAAAAAGTCCTCAAGCATACTTGAAGAAAGATGGCAGATGCATAAGGTTAGAAACTCTCAGAATGCTGGAAACTGTCTAATGTAGCTATAAGTGAGTTTAGGTGTGTTGAGAGGATCAGTTGATTGGAACTTCAACTGCTTTCTCTACATTCTTTGTGAGTTTCCTCAATACAGTGTGTTCTTTAACCCATAGCATGTGATATTGAGAAATTTGTCCCAATTTCTGGTGCATGACAATAAGATCCACAAAGGGACCTTACTTGAAGGATACTCGGATTGCTATTATGTGAGCTAAAAAGAGAGATTTCTGAAGAGACCTTGGTTAAAGAAAGCAAAAGCTGTAAGGAGAAGAGAGAAGCAACTCAGTGCTTTCTGAAAATGCAAGAGTATCTGAAGGTTTGCTTTGCATATGGTCCTGAAAGTGTTAAAATTAATGTTTATCCCTTTCCATGTTGTCTGTCTTTACAAGGGATTTGTGATTTATCAGGGACATGCCTGTGTTAAAGAGCATGTGGAACATCCCTGGGACTTAGTATACAGACAGCATGCTTACTAGGTACTCTGAATTCTAGCAAGTCTGATGAAAGATGGGAATTAGAGTTATTGCTGTTTTCTGTGAATAAGGGAATTGAGATGCAATGTGGAGGGTCTGCAGGGATTTCAAAGACCTTAACTGGTTTTATGAGAGGCCACAATAGCCCAGGATTATTGCTCTTGCCTATGGGCGGAGAGGTTTGAATGCCAGCTGGAGTAGTTTGAATTAGATAGGACTAGCCATAAGAAGCTTCTGAAGCTTGCCTAGTAAGGAAGTGACATGATGAAAATGGTGGCAGAGGACTTCATTCTCACAACCGTTGGAGGGCGATTATTCACAATTATTTTAGTGGCTGGCTGGCTGGGTGAGAGGCAAGAGAGGCTGGAGTGGGAGAGACCCACCAAGAAGCTGTTATAATAATAGAGGATAAGATGGTGAAGATTGTAGAATCAAACTGAAATCCAGATAAGAATTTCAATCTTCTAGCAGTCCTTTCTAGATCTAAAAATAGCAAGGCAATACTAGGCCGTCCTAATATTAATATAGAGAGTGTTTTCTGAGAAGTCCCTATAAATCATGGAATTATCTCATGTTGTAGCTGGAAGGATCTAGGGTCATCTACTCCAGTGGTGGCTAATTTGGATGTCTATTGAGGCCAGACAGGTAAGGTAAATGTGTGCAGCCAGTATGGCTTTAACGTATATACCTAACATTGTGTGGGCATGGAATGTTGGGTGCTGTGCAGCATTATGGTGGAACCAGCTCACAAGAGCTGATTGTTAAATTTTCGGAAAATTTGTAAGTTGGTTGACATCACAGTGATAATTTGAAATTAAACCTAGCAGGAGTATTTACACCACTGAAATTGGCAAACACTACAAATCAGAGCTCCCCATCTCCTAGGACCTGGTTGTTAAACGTTTATCAGCAGTGCACCACGGATACTGCAACAAACAAGAGCCACGTGCCCAGGCACGTCAACCTTGAAGGTCTGGTGGGAACATGGGCTGTTTCCAGATGTTCTAATTATTCAAGAATTGAACACCTTCATTTTACCCATGATGTAATACAGGCCTAGGTGAGAGTGTGGCATATCTGAGGAAATCATGAAGGCCAGAGTAGAAGGAACAAAGAGACATCCCTCAAACAGCATGTTATTAAAACAGGTATCCATTCTCAATGCATTGCTTTAAGAGAATTGGACAAAAGATGCTCCACAAATATGAAAAAAAATGGCATGGCATTCTTTAGCCTTAGCATGTAACATCTCTTTTATGTTAGTTATTGGATTAGGTGTGTTTGGCCAAAGAACTGATGAGATCAGGGACTACCAAGTAACGGGGGAATATTTACTACTTCTCTAATCAGTTACTTTTACTAAGAATCAAATACAAAAGCAAATATAAGCAAAATTAGACAAGCTGATATTTGACTCTTGGGTGGGTATTGCAATTCTTCAGCTCCCCCTATGTCCGTGGAAAGAAACAGGTGCTTTCTGTGATCCCTCTTAATTTAAACCTTGGGAGACAATTTTGCATGACTGACACAGATGGCTTATGCTTACATTGCCTCAATACTATTTCAATAGATTGTTTTCTCTTCTGCTCCATTACAAAAATATTTAGAACTTCATATTATTCTAGACAACTCACAGGCAACTGGGAAAGAATCCTAAATTTAGCTAATTTCATAAGAAAGGATCTAAGGTACACTTCAGCTTCAAATCCGCTGAGTAGTAAAATAATTTTCTCCTAATTGACTGTTTTTCATGTAGAAGGTTCTGGGGGAAAAAAGTAACAATTAAGTTAAAAGCTACCTTTGTGTCATAAATCTAAGTACCTTGACAAAGATGACTTATTTTAAATTAATTGCAAAGAACTTTTGCAAAATTATATAGGATTTTGAAAGACTTTATACATAGAACAATATAGTCAAGTAGTTAATTTCTTTCTCTTAACTTGGAAACTTTAATTAAGGTTTCCTGTTCCATAACTTTGTTAGATCACTGTCCTGGCTTGGTCTTAAAATAAGTTTTATGGCCTTGTTGACCTTCATTTACCTTAGAAATAGAAACAAGTCAACCTTCTTTCCTTCAGTGTGAGAGGATAAAAGCTCTGTGCATCTTAAAATACTGCAAACTTACTTGGCTGCTGGCTTGCAATTTAGTAGTTTTTTAGTGTTCTCTTGGAAATGTTTGCTAGCTCATTAACCACTGCTCATGCCCTCTTGAATTGCTCTTTATGTTCACACCATTACAAGTTTTGCTCTTTCTAAAACCAGTTTAACACAGGAGCCATCAGAAAAGGAGTTATTTTATTGACTAGAAACCGGAGCCATACTATTTATAGTTCAGATGAAGGCAAGCCTTAAGGGATGGCTACACGTTCCTCACCTGGTCTCCTCTCTTCTGAGAACTTGGCAGGATTAGACTTTTCAGCTCCTTGGTGGCAAGGTTGAGGCCCTAGGAGCCGTTCTAAACCGATGAGCTGTGGTCAAAAGTGGTATCTGCTGACTGGCAATGTTGTGATTCATAGCTGATCGATCAGCGGGACTTGGAGTGAGTGACTTTGGTAACAGAGTGTCCCCACCCGCTCCTCTGGTGCCCCACGTGGATGTGTAGTATAAGCAAGAAATGAACTTATTTTAAGCCATTGAGGTTTGGGCACTAGCTGTTACTGTACTGTAAACTATCCTGTCCTGAGTGATATCCAGCAGTCCTGTGATTCTGAGAGAAGTGACTCAAAGTCTAGAGAAGTGCCTTGTACCCCTGAGCGCTTTGTTGTTTTCCAAGTTATCTGATGACTGGGGTGTGACAGCTCGGAAAGACCTTCAGTCATGCAGAAAATTTATAGTCAGTTTTAAGGTGTAATTCTTAACCCCTACCACCATAACCACTAGGACTATTTTCTCTTTCAGTTTTCTCAAATTAACTTTTGCACTAAGACTTGATGGGTGAGAAGAAGCCAGACTGTTTGTATTTTGGATGGGGGTAAGCTTTTCAAGTTTAAAAAGCTAGTGCAAAGGCCCAGAGGCGAGAAAGAGCTTGACATGTTAATCTCAATGGAAGGGTACAAAGTATACTGTGATGGATTCTGTGGGTTCCAACCACCCCAGGTTTTATCTCCAGCACAGTGCACTCAGTGAGTGTCAGCTGCTAATGGCTCACAGCAGCCACCTTCTTTGGAGCATTGCTCTCCACAACTGGGAGGCACCAAAACCAGAAGCTTCTTACTCCTTCCCTCCCCCTTCTCAGGAGGGGGAGCTCACAGCTAATGACTGACTGCCTTGGGGAACAAAATGCTGTACCATTGCCTCCAGGGAGGATACTTGTGCTTTGTAGTGTATGTCCCAGAGCATCTCCTCACTCCCAAACAGGCAAATCTGGATCCTACCTGAGGCTTCTGTCTCCTTTACAGTAGCAAGGAGTAAGTAATAAAGCGAGTGCCTTAGTCTATTATTGCTGCCAAAACAGAATACTTGAGACTGGTAATTGATAAAGAACAGACATTTATTGCTCACAGTTTTAAAGGCTGGGAGGTCCAAGATAAAGGTGCCAGCAGGTTTCTGTCTGGTGAGGGCCCAGTCTCTGTCTCCTAGGTGGTGCCTTGAATGCTGCCTCTTCTGGAGGGGAGAAAAACTTCCTCATGTGTCAGAAGAGCAAAAGTGGAGGAATGTTGTGTCCTTACATGATGGAAAGGAGAAGAAAGCAAACCCATTCCCACAAACCCTTTTTGTACTGGGATTAATCCATTCATAAGGGTGGAGCCCGCATGACCTAAACACCTCCCATTAAGCCCCAGCCACGAACACTGATGTATCGGGGATTAAGTTTCAGTGTGAGTTTTGGAGGGGACAAAAACATTCAAACCATAGCACCATCCTTGTTTAGCCCCTTTCTCTTCTCTATCCTGCTTTCCTCATCCCATTATACATTCATTTCTTCAACACGTTATATGCATCCAGGTCTCTATCTCATGCTCTGCTTCTAGAGAACTCAACAGAACACATGCACTGTGATAGGAAAGGGTCCTATGAGCAACATATGTGAAGAAACACTGCATGCTATTAACTTTTCTTGGAAGTTCCTCATAACTAATGGGGCATTAAATCCTCTTAAGTCCTGCAACAGAGAAATTTGTTTAACCTTGAATAATCTATTTAACTTTGAGACTTTAAAGAGCTCTGATATGGAATCAGGGATCTCAGCTTCAGACCCCTGCTTTGCAGTTACTAGTTGTATAATCTCATTCAAGGTCCCTAATCCTGTTGAACTTCCCTTTCCTCTCAGTAAAATGGTATTATATTCATTGCTAGTGAAAAAGTAAATATGTAAAGTAAAATAACCACTTTGTAAAATATTTGACAGTTTTTTTTGTAAAGTTAAACATAAATGTATAAACCACCAGTTCTCCTAGGTTTCCTCCCAAGACAGATGACAATGTATGTCCACACAGACATACACACAACATTCATAGCATTATTTATAATGGAACAAAGATGGAGACAACCTAAATGTCTACAAGCTGTGGTATAGCCCCATAGTGCAATACTATTCAGCAATAAAAAGGAAAGAACTACTGATACATGCTACAGCACAAACCTCAAAAACATTATGCTATGGGAACAAAGACAGAAGACAACATAGCATATGATTCCATTTGTACAAAATTCCCAGATCAGAGGTTGCCTGGGCTTTGGGTTAGTAGTGGGGGTTGACTGCAAATGAGCACAGGGAAACTTTTGAGGGTGATGGAAATGTTTTAAAATTGGATTTTGGAGATTGTTGTGTAACTTTATAGACTTAATGACCATCAGTTGAATGTTGTATTTACAATGGCTGATTTTTATGGTATGCATGCTACACCTCAGCAAAACTGCTACGACATGCTCTGAGAGAGTACTTCCTTGCTCTGACCTGCCTTAAAAATATATTTTTTGTAGATACACGAATTTGTCTAATAAAAAATAGTTTTAAAGGAAAGGAAGGAGGACTGTAATAGTTACCTCATGGGATTACTGTGAGGATCGCCTGAGATAAGCACTCAGTGTTTGATACATGTTAACTATTGTTGTCGTTTTTGTAATTCTGTTGTAGTTGAACCAGCATTTCCTCATTTATTTTTAAGAGCAAAACTTATTTTTCTAGGAATATAAATATGATAATGGGATATTTTGGGATCTGTTATCTAAGACATTTTACGTATTGGCTTTTCTCCTTTTTAACACTCTGTGGTTTATTTTGTTTGTTTTCCTTGTAACTTACCTGGGGTATGTTAAATTTCAAAAAAGCTTTTTTATTTCCTATGTACAGACAGACTGTAAAACATGACTTTTCAGTATTTCAGATGCAACAAAATATTAATTTGTGGGTTCTAGTAAGGACACAGAGTTCTACAACAGGTATTACATTCTGATAAAATTCATATTATTTTTGAGATATTGAATACAGTATGTTAGGCCAAATGTCTCTGAAAGACCAAGACATATTTTCCCTTTACATCTTTTAGACATTAGACACACCGAAAATCTCACCTAGGTGACCTTGTGTTTTTGAAAGGCAAATACATCTGCTGGTGTACTGTTGTTGGCTTAGCCAGAAATTATTGTTAATTTTGCCCCCCAAAAGGCAGATTACTAAAATACATTAGTGTTTTGGGCATGTGCAGTATAGAACAATTTGGACCAATTTAAGCCATCAGAGTAAGATTGCACCCAAACAGAAGTGCTTGTAGAAATGAATTGACGACTCCAGTAGTTTTAAATCAATGCATGCTGGGCAATCAGACTCCCTTATCGCTCCCTAAAATGACCTGCTTAAAGGAAATTGAAGCACTGTTATAGTTGAGATAGCTGTGCAATCCACATGCTCAAAGTGGTGATCACCTTCAAATTTAAGCACTTAATTTAAGAGCTCCAATAATTTTAAATTGCTATGTGCCGCAAAGAGTGACAGACGGTTACCAGAGTGCGCCAGTATTTTTAAAACACTTCTGTTCAGTGTAATATATTTCTGTGGAAAGGTTCACAGCAAGTTGAAGCAAATTTCCAAATTAACATTGAAAAATGGAAAGCGACATAGCGACAAACTTCAGGTTGGTTTTCTTTTTTTCGTTTCTTTTTTTTTTTCCCCCAGCCAAAAGAAAGGAGTAAGCCTAGTCACTCATCTTTCCTTTGTATTGAAAAGCCACAGGGATTTGTCAGGAGCTAAAAATAAGTCTGTCTTTTTAAGTATGGAACCCCCTGGTGAAGCCACACTTGGCCGCAGAATAGCTCTGTAGAGAGGACCAGGGAGAATGGCCCTTGGAGCCAAAGGGAGAGAGACAGCTTGCATTAATCCAGCTGGGCTCTGAAAATCCCTGCTTGAGTTTTGAAGCACTAGGGGAGGAAACAGGAACCTGGACCCAGGGTAGTGAAATTTACATGGTGCAATCCAGATGGCTCAGGGAATTGGAAGTGCCTCTGTGTCCACCTGTCTCTCCTCTACTGCTCTGAATTTCCTCTGAATTTCAGGTCCTTGGCCCTGCCCTGGGCTCACCCCGCCCCCTGGAAGTTCTGTTCATTGGGCTGGGCATGCCTCACCCCTCTTTCTTCCTGTTCCTCCCATCTTCCTTTGATGTGAAGTTCCTCTGCTTTCCTGGATATCTAGATTACCAGTTATGGCTCAGCATTGGTTCCTTTCCTTCCCTGCCTCCACTTTTCTCTCTCTCCATCCCATTCTCACAATATCCTTCTAAATTTCTAATAGGGTCTAATTTTTCTTCCACAATTGGATTAACAGCCAACAGCCTCTTTTAAACTCTTCATTAAAAATTGAAACATTTTAGAAATCTATTTTGATACACTTTTCATACAATAAACCATACCCATTTTTGTTGCCTCGGTTTTGTTGTTGTTTTGAAAAAACTTGCATCTAAGTAACCATCACTACAATCAAGATGTAGAATATTTGTCACCCCAAATGTTCCTTCATCTCCCTTTGTGGTCAGTTCCTCTGACCCTGGCCCTAGGAAACCACTGATCTGTTTTCTGTCACTGCAGATTAATTGTGCTTGATTCTTCACCAATAAAATGGTGATTAGAACTTCCACTGTACAGGTTGTCCTGCGACTGACGGGGGAACTAGTGTGTCTCAGCAAATTTTGGTCCCTACCCCCTGGGGACTGGGGGGAGAGCCTTAAATAGCCTCCTACAAGCCTGAATTTCTTTTGAAGTTTTGTGTGTAAGTTAAAAATGTTACGCTATTTCTCATTTTGTTTAACTTGTATCCATGTTTGTTGTAACTTAAAAATTATATTCTAAATTACCATCCAGTAAAAAAAAAAAAAAAAAGTGCTCCTGGAAGATGTACTCTATTTACTCAGTGGTTTCCAGCATGCTCTGACTTACTGATACTCTGCCTGCAATGAGGGACTATCTAGGAGCTATCTCAGTTTGGGGAGATACTTAAAATATTCCTCCTAGCCAGTCCGGCCACAGAGCTGTCACTCAGGATCCTCATTCTCATATTAAGCTCAGTCATAAGCAAAGTTGGTTTAGCAGTGTGGGCCTTCTCTAAACAGTACTTACGGAGGAACATGGTTCAAGAAAACTTTCATTTGGCAATACAGATCCAAGGCAGAAATGGACTCATCTGCAAGCCTTACATGCTTAGAGGCTACCTCTACATATGGAATTCTTGACTGCATTTATAGGGTTTATTCAAATATTATTAGTCTCTATATATTGAATTTCTTGTATATGCCAGGCACTGTTCTAAGTGCACCATTGCTTTTTGCATTTACTTTACAACAAGATTCTGCAAAGTAGAAACTGAAATCTTCATTTTGTTGATGAAGAAATTGGCCCCTTAGAGGTATTTATCCCAGGTTACTAAAATTTGCACAAGTACCACAGCAGGTAAGTTTGCAGTTTATAGTCACACTAAACCCAAACTTATTCACCAGCAGCATCTCTGTATTAAAACACATCTGGTACCAAAATAAAAGGTGGACGTCCAATGAACTATTATCTCAGATTTAGTGGGTTTTTCCATTGTTGAATGGGATGCTTTTGCCAGGAGTCTCCGATGATGTGGTGGTGGTGGTGGTGGTGGTGTTTTGTGCGCATCTGTCTGTCTGTCTTCTCCCCTCTATTACCCTACTTTACCTCCCTTTCCTGTCCTGATTCAGAACTGGAAAGGATGGTTCCCTCTGGAAAGTCAGCTCTCTGGGGATGACAAATGGCTTTGATCTTCTATGTGAAAAGGGTCTCAGAAGAGAAATTGGTGAATGATATGCTATGGGGCTGTGCTGGAGGGCATCCGTCACTTGGGCTGCCTGGACACCTGTGACTAGGGTTGAAAGGGGTTATGGATTCCAGCTAAATCAGGGAGGGGTGGATAGCATGCCTTGATTTGAGAGGCTCTTATTCTATTGCAGGCAAGTCACACAGAAATAGACAGGGCCTGGCTGCTGTGGGATGCAGGGATGAGGGCACAACATGTCCTTGGTTCTAGGGAAGGATTCAGTTCCAAATGGAAGCTAAACATCTTGCCTCCTGTCTCCCTGGCAGCCCCCTCCAATCCCCATAGAGGAAGGGCGACTTTTCATTTGGAACAATGCTAATGGAGTCATTCGGGTCAGTGTCTCCGAGATAAAATCTGTCACTCCCTTCTGCAGGCTCATTATTTCTACCTTCAGGCGGCAAGGAGGCAGAGGCGGCAGAACACAAGAGGATAGGGCTGTTCCCTCTCAGGGCACACTCTCTCTCTCTCTCTTCCTCTCCCTCTGTCCCTCCCTCCCTCTCTCTCTCTCTATATCTATGTGTGTGTGTGTGCGCGCACGCGCGCGCATGATTGTGGTCTTAAAGGTATGATGAATTACGGGCAAACCTTTTGTCTTAAACAGGGTGTCAGTGTTTACATTCTGTACATAAATTTTATTTCCCTGAAAAGTCTGCTCCCAATCTACTTCTGTATATGCTTTAGTATAGCCATTTAACAACAACAATAACAAAAGAATGAGCTGCATACAGGGCCGGACTTGGCCTGAAATTACATCCCACATAGCTCTAATTGTTCAGTAATTTAAACAGAAGAGTGGCATTATGTTGACTCGGCGATTTAAAATTATGCTAAAGCAGGATTTTGCCAGCTGGATCCTTGGCCTCTTTCAGGAACATACTTGGCTGTGTGCAACAGGGACCACTAATCCATGAGGATAGAGAAAATGAAAATTTTTAAAAAGGCAGAGTATTCTCCACACCAGCAAACCATCACCAATCAAAGTGCTAGGACTTTACGATAAGTAGAGACCCAGTGGTTACTTAGGCAGTGTTAGCAGTTTGTACTTGTATGAGAGAAAGGGCACCTGTGAGCTCAGCTGTCATTCAAAGGTGAGATGCCGCCTTCGTTTAACAGCAAGGACAGGGGCATGCATGCTGGATTTTTGTCTCCAGTCCTTGAAGAGATACAACCTTTTCTAAAAACCTGGCTCTGTTCTGCACCTTCCTGAACAGTACCCTAGGGAAATATTGGCAATTAAGTGGTTTCATGGACCTCTAATTTTTCTCAGCGATTCAAATTTTAATGCCCATAGGGCTTCCCAGCTGAAGGTTGACTGGGAACTTTACTGAAGTATGTTTTCTTTGTCCTTACAAAGCGGGGAAGCTACTTTATTTTCCATCATATAAATTCATATGACTGGCCATGTGGCTGCTTTAATGACCATCATCTAAGACCTTGTGGCTGTTTTAATAGCCACATGCCCCAATGCTCCTCTCTGTACAGTCAGAGCTGATTTTTGTCAAGTGTGAATCTGGACTCCGTGTTGCCAGGTCTTCACAATTTTCATTCGGGATTATAATGTAAAAGTTCCCAATATTTAAATATAAGGCAACCAACTGACCAAACAAATATACACAACAATCAGGGAAGCTCCAGAGAGCTAGGACAGTGACAGAGGCTGATAAATGATTTCTCCAGGGCAACTCTGTCAGGATATAACACCGCTATGGGCCGGATAGGACTGATGGATCAGTAGTTTTGACACCTGTTCTCTCCAGTCTTTTGCATTTTAGACTAAGACTAAAATGTGTGTCTTGCCTCCTCTGAAAGGGGGCTGTTGTAGGTGACAGGGATACTGCACTTGGCATTAGAATTGCTTTTGGTCAGGTCGAGCTTTGGCACCTGAATGATTGTAAGCAGGTTATTTCTCTACTCTGCACTTGGCTTACTTGCCTTGTCAGTGAAACGTGAATGAGTGCTGGCCTTGTCCCTTCCTTGTTGTTTTTATCCAGATACAACGAGGAATGGATATGAAAGCACCATACTTGGGGAACTCTCGAGCACTACAGAGGGTGACATCCTGGGCTGGTGGTCAAAGATTGGGGTTGTGCCCTGATGAATTTATAACTAACCAGCTGTGAGATCTGGTCAAGTTGTGTGATCATTCTGGGATTCAGGCTCCTTATCTGTAAAGACAAGGCTTTTTGAAGGGAAGCAGTAGAGTGAATAAGAGGAGGCAAACCTGAAATCAGGTTGTAGCTCTGGCAATTATTTACTGTGAGATCTGGCTCAGCCAAGTGATCCCTTGCTATTCATGGTGATCTGGCAGCATCAGCATCTCCTGGAGCTTTTTAGAAATTCAGAGTTTCAGGCCACACCCCATATTTGCTGAATCAGAATCTATTCCCTAAACAATTTGTAAACTCATTAAACTTTGAGAAGCATTGACTTAAGCTAGTGGAACTTGAAACGTAGTCCTGGATGAGCAGCATTATCATTTGGGAACTCCTTAAAAATATATAACTTATCAGAGCCCCTCTTAGACCTACTGAATTAGCAATCTGAAGATGGGGACCAGGAGTCTGTGGTTTAATAAAGCCTTTAGGTGATCCTGATGTGCACTGGTGAAGCCTATTTGTGCTTCCATTACCTCCTCATCTCTAATGTATTTGCATGAATAAATCTACCATTGGGGCATTTTAAGGATGAAAAAAAATATGGCATAGTATAGTAGAATGGAATGTACTATAATATATATTATGTGTGTGTGTATATATATATATATATAATCATGTGTATGATGAGCAGAACATAATGTGCAGTATAGATCGGCAAATAAATTGGATACAAGATAATTGGTAATGGTCTATACCAGTTATGGTTTCAAGCTAACAGAAGCAAACCCTGGCTAACCCAAGCAAAATGAAATTTATGGATGGATACATTGTAGATTATATAATTAAAATTTTAAAAATGAGCCTTCAGTGCTTGGAAAAGGCAACAACCGGGGAAGCTCCAGGGATCTAGGACAGTTATAGCAGCTGATAAATGGTCTTTCCAGGGCACCTCTGTGAGGATGAATCACCTCTAGTTGCCTTTGGGGCCATTCTATTCAAGATCCAAATTTTTGGTAAGGAAACTGCCTGGCAGGCTTGGGTCATCTGGAGGACAAGGCCCCTGAATTGCTATGTAGTGAGGGTGGAGGAGTTCTTCAAAGGAATCTGCTGTTGTTATAAAAAAAAAAACCAAATGTGAGAATGGGAACTAGACAAGCCGCTCAACAGATGCTCATTACAGATATTTCTAGCTCCAGTATTCTGAGTCTAACATTCTGCATGGACCTCAGGCCTGGCACAGCGATGGGAGATCCTGGAGCAGCAAGCTAAAAGATAGGGCTGGTGCTTTCAGGAAACCTCCTGGCTGTTCCCTTCCACGCACAGCTGGGGGACTTTTCTCTGTATCCAGACTGGAATAGTTTTCCCTTGGGTGATGGAAGGGAGTGTATGTGCCTAGAACCACGTGTGCTTTCACAAACACAACTGTTGCTCATGTATGTCCCTGCTCATGCTGTGAAATGTGAGGTTTTCCTTGAGAAAGGGCCACTCCTGCCTGCTCACTAACAAAGCCAAGAAGTATACAGCAAAATATGTAAAGATGTCACATTGGACATCTTCCTTTCTCTACCATAGTTTTGTAAGTGGTTATAAAGACAAACCCATTCCTGAATTTTGCCATATTGGCAGTATGCACCATTTGTTTTTATGAACATTTTGCTCATGTGGGAAAAATGACTATGCATTGCTCGGGCTCTAGCCCTGTTATTTTTTGCTCCTCTTGATTTTACCAGTTTATCACCAAAAACAACCCTTCTGAATGTGGGGGTTTCCCCTGGCATGTGTCTGTGCTATGGAAACAGTAGCTCATAATGACCAGTCTGTGAGGGGAAGTTGGTGTGAATGCTGCTTATTTAATGTGCATGTGAGGGAAGAGGAGGTTTCAAAGGCCTTTTAAAAGGATTGTACTGATGTCTTAAGAATCATCTGGTGCCTCATAATATTTGCTAATCAAACCACAGAAAACCTGGAGAGGCTGTGCGGTTCAGTGGTTACAGTACCCACTTGCCCATCAAGCAGGCTTGTCCCGGCATTAACCATTAACTGTCTTTGTCACACATCTGGGCTAACTTGCTGTTTCATTTCAACTTATGATAGAGACATCAATAATTAGCCCACAAAATTGTAGTTAAAATAACCAGTAGAACGAGGACAAAATAGCCAATATCAATAAAAAAATTAATTGGCTTTAGATCTGAAAGAGCATCAAGTTCCTGAGCGCAATATTAGAGGTAAGTTCATGTTTGCGGGAGTAGGAAAGCGTGTGAAGTGCTCTGGTGAGAAAAACAGATAACAATGGCATCATCTTTTATAAAAGGGGTTGTATTCTAGTGTCCTAATGGAAGGTAGAAATTGCATACAATTATGATAACCTTTAGAAATCTCTGAAATATCACATGGGGTTTTGTGTGTATGCATATGCAGCGATATAATATGTAGTATAAAATGTAACATCATATAACATGGCTTGCATTATAATTATGTAACATGTATATATAATGTGATATATATTATATTTTATATGTAATATGTTATATAACATTTATATAGTACATTATAAATACAGTAGTCCCCCTTATCTACAGAGGATATATTCCAAAAGCCCCAGTGGATACCTGAAACCATAAATAATATCAAACCATATATATATACTGTTTTCTCCTATACATGCACACCTATGACAAAGTTTAATTTGTAAATTTGGCACAGGAGAGATTAATAACTAGTAATAAAATTGAACAATTAAAACAATATACTATAATAAAAATTATGTGAATGTGGTCTCTCTCTCTCTCTCTGAAAATATCTTATCTTATGTAATATTTCCACATTGTGGTTGACAGGGGATGGGGATGGGAGTGAAGACACAAAATAAGGGGAAACTGACGTACTTGTGTATTATACACACAGGTAAATATATTATTGTGTTTATAATACATAAATCTAAGTAATACACATACACATGTTTATATATATAACATATTGTATATATTATATAAATATATACTATATATTACCTATATAATAATATACAATTGATATTACTTAAATTTATATTATATATGAACTTTACAAGTTTATAATGTTATAAACATATGTAGCAGTTGTATTTGAATACATGTTCAAAATATAATTTCACAGAATTTTAATTATGTAAGCAAATCTGCTTATATTTGAATTCCCAGAAGTTATGGCACAGGTGATTAACTTCTTTTTACCTCGCAGCCTTACTTGTAGAGTAGAAAGTGCCTTCTCTTGGCTCCATTTGGAAGTCCCTCATTTTACCCTGGTATATAGGTACAGTCTAAGCTCAGCATTTGGTGCTATGCTGGCTTTTCTGCCCAAATGCTATGAATTTAAGCTATGCATAAATATAAAACATGGGGTCATGTTTGAAGTCTGGTTCTTTACCAATCTTAGTTTTAGACCTAAGTAATTTGGGAGCACAAGAAGCCAAAGAAATTTTTAATCTGCTAGAAGTGTCTTCAAGAATGGCAGTTAAGTATCCATTCAAAGACAGACTGGATTAAGAAAATGTGGCACATATACACCATGGAATACTATGCAGCCATAAAAAAGGATGAGTTTGTGTCCTTTGTAGGGACATGGATGCAGCTGGAAACCATCATTCTTAGCAAACTATCACAAGAACAGAAAACCAAACACCGCATGTTCTCACTCATAGGTGGGAACTGAACAATGAGATCACTCGGACTCGGGAAGGAGAACATCACACACTGGGGCCTATCACGGGGAGGGGGGAGTGGGGAGGGATTGCATTGGGAGTTATACCTGATGTAAATGACGAGTTGATGGGTGCTGACGAGTTGATTGGTATAGCACACCAACATGGCACAAGTATACATATGTAACAAACCTGCATGTTATGCACATGTACCCTAGAACTTAAAGTATAATAATAAATAAAAAAAAAAAGAGAAAAACTGAGTATTCCTGGCAGATGGGTGATATTTTAAATCCTCATAATTTATTCACTCTTATTTTAACCATCATAAAAATTTTAGTCTATCAATTATACACGAAACTGAATATTAAAAGCCAGGGAAGAAACACTCTGGCATGTATTTATTTTGAGCCCAGTCACCTCAAATTATAAACAAGTTCTATACTATGTCTGCACAAATGCATATGTATATTACATAGCCAAGTATTATGTAAATCAACAATTATTGTCGCACACACTATTTTCATACAACCTCTAATATGATTTTTATAACTGTTTCTCAAACATGTTTAGAATTTCCCTCCCCAATGACCTCTGTTTATTAGCATCTTATATACCTTTTCTTTCCATTGTAGTTATAAAGCAAAAGAGGCTACCTTGCAAAGCAAATTTCTTCCTATCTTTCTTGCAGAAGATAATACACTGGTGGCGGTTTTTGATTTGTTTTTTGTTTTGTTTTTTTGCTCAGTTTTGCTTTGGATAGACTAAAAAGAATTAAAATTTGTTTTGGGGTATGTTTTTTTGGAATCTATCTTTTCTTAGTTTGGTCATTGAAAAAGTAAACATTTGAAAGAAAAAGATCAGGAAATACAGAGAAACATGTTGTGTTTCAAAAGAAGTTTTCCCCTCTGGTTCTCTCTACCACCTGCCTTTTTTAAGGAAACTCAGCTGACAGCAGAATTAGTGCCTCTCAAAGTTCCCAAATATGCACAATGTCTTCCTTTATGACAGAACTCTCTTAATTGTCATTTCAGGTTGTTGAAAATGACAGGAATAAAACAGAAAACAAGAGTTTTGTGTGGAATAAGCATAGAGTTCATCATATCTATTAAAAATTCTAATGACATGAAAGCCAATTATTGTGAATTCAGGTGGTTATTCTGAATGTACTTAGGTACGTGACAGTTGAGGTAAACATTTTGGCCCCAGACAGCTCCATTAATTAATTACTACTTAGGATTCTAAAGCTTGCTTAAATGCTTCAAGAGCTGTGTGGAATATTTATAAGATACATACTCAAGGCAAGTCCAGACAGGCAAACCATGTACTTAATAACATTTTTCCACATACTTGTTTGACTTTGACATATTAGAATAAAGCTCTGTATAAAATATGAAAAATATTTTACACCACCTTCCATTTTTCTCTATAGAGAAATGTATATAGAAAAATCTATAGCAACTTAAAATGGAAAAAAAAAAATTGGTGTGTCTGAAGAGGGCAGCCTTTCCACAATTTCTTGGAATTCACTCCACTTAAATATACACATATACACATTGCACTGGGCAGCCCTTTTTTTTTTTTTTTTTTTTTTTTTCCATTTAATGCTTGTGACTGCTTTTACATGTGCTGGCCCTAAATCTTATTCTCCAAAAATTAGGCTCAATTCTCCACTTCATGTCACTCCTCCATGGTTTTTGTTTTTTTTTTTTTTTTTTTTTCAGTTTCAAATTATGTAGGTGGCAACAATATTCTTCAAAACAGAAGTCTGTATTTGAAATAATTAACTTTCCCCCAATTTACTAATGAGTATTTTAAGGATATACAGTTGCTTTTTTAGATGAAGTTGTATAGAAGTAAGTTGTTTCTTCTTTTAAAAATTATAAAATCTTTAGTTTCTTTGGGGGAAAAACTGACGTACTTTTCAAACTTTTCTATACGATTGATGCCCACAAGGATTAGCTATATGATCATTTTCAAGAAAAGTCATATATGTGCTCTCTTTGGCATACTCCATTCAGTCATAGAGCAAGAATTTAAATGTTTTCTACCTGTAAGCACATCCACCTTGAGAAGCATGCGCGCTGAGGGCAGTTTGTACCTGACAGCATGGAGGATGATTCACTGCTGGGGCCGTGGCTATGCTCTCCTTGGTACCTACAGCCAAATGGTCAAGTTGGAGCCATGTTACAACTGCCAGTGGTTGGGGAGCTCATTGCAACTGAGGGGGAATCTTGCTACTTTTGCAGAGGAGAAGTTGGTCCTCCCACTTCATTTTATGCTGCAGGTAAAGAGGTGAGAGAAAATCCCAGGGTAACAGTGGAGGGTTGCACAGTGTCTCTGGATGTGTTCTTATAGAGGAAACTTCTTGGGAGTTTCATGTCTCTTTGTGATTAGGATAGAAAGAAGGATCTCCAATTTCATGGGGTGTTAATTAAACCACATTTAAAATTCAGCAAATGCCTCCACCACTTTCAATCTTTGAAAGGCTTTGTGGATTATAGTGCATTGGTAGCATTTAAGTCCAGGGAGGTCTGACCCTCCTGAGAATTCACATGGCTTTGAGGAAAATGTGATTGGATTGGAATTCTGGTTAGGGGCAGCTCCATTCCCAGAAACTGTGTTCTAGCTAGACTGTGGCCCATTTAACATGGTCCTGTGTACGACAGCACTATTATGAAAACACCTTGAAAGTATATAATGTGATATATGAATATTTAAAGACTCATGTATTCCTGGAAAATTTGACTTTAGTTCAACCTTCTCAATTTATAGATGAGCAGAAATGACTTGATTAATGCCACATGATTAGTCTCAGATCTAGAAGAAATAAAATGTTTCCAGATTTCTTTCCATATAACTTATATGGTGAGCAGCCTCCAAATGGCCTCCAATACCTGCCCCCTGGTATTAATACCCTGGTGTAGTCAACTCCCACATTGTACCAGAATTTGTTTGTTTGGCAACCATTGTCTGTAATCATGGGTGACTAATGAGGAAATTCAAGATTTCTTTTGTTTAAAAGAACTCTGACAATACCTGACACCACTACGTGTGTCTTACAAGTTTCCAAAACACTTGCTAGAAAATCTTCAATCCACGAATTCAGCCAGTGGAATCAACTTTGAGTTTGTTTTTTTGTTTGTTTATATTTTTTTAGAGACAGGTTCTCACTCTGTTACCCAGGCTGGAGGGAAAGTGGCACTGTCATGGCTCATGGCAGCCTCAGATTCCTGGGCTCAAGAAGTCCTGTTTCCTCAGCCTCCTGAGTAGCTGGAACTATAGGTGTGCACCACTGTGCCCAGCTAATATTAATTATTATTATTATTATTTTTTGGTAGAGATGGCGTCTTGCTGTGTTGCTCAAGGTGGTTTCAAACTCCTGGCCTCGAGTAATCCTCTCACCTTGGCCTCCCAAAGTGCTGGAATTATATGCATAAGCCACTGTGCCCATCCCAACTTGAAGTTTTAAATTCTAGATATGCTAATGTCTTGACATTTTCTGGAGGTAGTGATCCAATATGATGATTTTTACATCACAAGTTCCAAAAGTAGTGATCCGTTCTCAAGTGGGAGTAGACCTAGGAAAATGTGGCAAGCAGTCACTCAATCAATCTTCCATAAACAAGTCGCAAATCAAACACTTTTTAAGTTTTCTGTCTTTGTAACTATCCTCTGTAAGAAAGTTAAGGTATTACTTAAAGTGTTCATTGATACTCCAAGTTCCAAACCAGTACTCTGAAGATTTAGGGTCAAATTTTTCAGACAGGCTGATATATACTACAAATTGGATAACTCATTTACTCAGGTGTGTTCTAAGGAAGACCAGATCCCTGGGGTGTTTAATAGGTATTCAATAAGTAAATAAGTTGAGATAAAGAGGGAAGAAGATAAGTAAATAGGTTCACTGGACAAATAACATTGGGAAACTGGGTTTAACAGATTGATCCATGAATAGGTCTTTGAATCAGAAATTCTCAGTGCCTTTTATATGCTAAAATGTCCAGAAATTGCTCAAGAGAGCAGTGTCCTCTGTGTTAGCATTCCTGCTTTCCTCATACCCCAACATACTAGAGACAGATAAGAACACTATATAAACAGCAACCTGTGGGCCACATCTGACCCAAGAATGATTTTGCAAATAAAGTTTTATTGGAATGCAGCCACACTCATTTGTTTGCATATTGTTTATGGCTGCAAATTTGAATAATTGTCAGAGACCATATGGCTCATAAAGCCTAAAATATTTACTGTAGGACCCCTTAAAGAAAAATTTTTCTGAGTCCTGAATTGGAACATTTAGAAAGTGTAGTATTGCCTGAAACTGACCAAAGAGCCATATTTCAGTAATCCATTCTGTGGGTCCAATTTCTGTATAACGCAGTTTGGGAAACAGTGAGTCAGCTCAAGCTTTCCTTATGGATGCTGTGTATGCTTCACCTTCTCTTCTTAGCTTGAAAGCAGGAGTCCCTACACCACCCTGCTATGGAACTGGTAGAGGAGGATTTCTGATTCTCTGAGACATGGTCTGGCAGATCGAGCCCTGTAGCTAAAGTGAGTAGGTTCATTTTTGTAAGATGCAGCAAGATCAAGTTGAGTTAATAACAGGAAGCTTATTTATTTACTGAGCATCCTGTTCGCTCTTTTTAGTTTTGTGCAGAAAGGGAGCTGGAGGTTACCTTGTGCTCATGTCTTCGGGGACTTGTGGCTGGTTCTGTCTCCTTGAAGAAAGTGACTGCAAGTCATGTTAAATAACAATGAAAATTCAGGGAATTAATTTTTCACCAAAGACCTAAAGCGTGAAAAATCCTGAAACTCCTGTTTTCTATGTTTCAAAAGAATAATGTCTTTCTCTCCCCTAGGAATGATTCACTGGATGCTATATGCTTCTACAGACTTTTACTTGTATCATAGCTAAAGGTGAATAGTGTTTCTGCTAGTAAGGTGCATGAGTTATCTATTGCTGTAGATAACAAATTACCTTAAGAATTAGCAGCCTTAAGCAACATTATCTTACATAGTTTCTGAGTGTAGTTTGGGTAGGTGGCTCCAGCCCAGTGTCTCTTTAAAGCTACAGTCAAGCCATTAGCTAGTGCTACAGTCTCAGAAGGCTTGACGGGCTTTTAAGCTCATGCATGTGGTTGTTTATAGAAGGCTTCAATTCCTCACCATATGGGACTCCTCATAGGGGACCCATGTGGTAGCTTTTCCCAGAGTAAATGATTTAAGAGAGAGCATACCCAAGGTGAAAACCCTAGTCTCTTCTATCCTAGTCTAGGAAATGACATACTATCATTTTTACTGTATTTTATTGTTCAAATAATATGGGAGGGGCCTACAGAGTGGTGTGACTACCAGAAAGCAAGGGTCATTGGAGTCCACCTTAGAGCCCGGCTCACACATTCTGGTTGTTTAAAGCAGTCTCTGTGATGAAACCTCTTAGCCTTTACTTCTTCCCTCCGGCCTAGGACACTGAAAGCCCAAGGCTAGAAAGTTGGGCCTAACGTCTTACATATGTCTAAAGTCAACCCTGCACATGTAAGACCATTGATAGCCCACAGGGCACCATTTTGTAAATGAGAAAAAGGTACCCTTCCCAAGATAATTTACTTCCACTGGTTGGACAATTGTTCTAATATGTCAATTTTATTACAGTAAGACAGTTTACATCTGCTGGAAGAGTGTTGTAATATACCAACGTATAATTTTTTTTATGTTATGAATGACTCCCTCATGCAGTATACAATATGCACAGCCTGCATATGCTATTGTCTTGGCATATGGATTCTAGCTAACTGTACATTTAAAATAGCTAAGTACAATGACTGCCACATCTTGACCACAGTCTTTCTAGAATCTCCTAAATGGGCTTAATCTCTCACAGTGCACCCATAACACTTAAGAATTAGAGCAATTATATGCTCTTAGTAATTACATATTCTTCCTTATAGTAGAGTTATGTATGTATTAACCTCCCTCACTTAACTGTAACCTCTTTGAGGGTAAGAGCTGAGTCTCTTCATTATTTCATTCATCTCATATATACTGAGACACTGATACTGGTAAAAGTGATGGTTAAAAAAAGAGTAACCCTTGTCTCCTGGTACTTAGAGTCTCATGTAGGGCATGAACAATGTCAAATAAAACAAATATGCAAACAAGATCATTTCTAACAGTGATAGGTTCTGTGAAAAAAATATGATAGGGTAATGGGATAAAGACTGATGACATTAGGCTTACTTGTTCTTTGGGGCAGAGTGGGAAGAGGAAGAGGAGGAGGAGGTAAAAACCTCTCAGAGGAGAATCCCAGCATCCTTGTAACCCCTGTAGCTAACAGAGTACCTTGCAGATACTAGATATGGAACAAAATTGTTGTAAAGTTAAAGTGAAGTGGGGTTCAAAGAACAAGCAAATAAAAACTCTGCAAGGAACATTTGGATTTCAGTAAATATGTGCCATATTTTAACTCCTAGAGGAAGATGGAGTCTCTATTATTCCACATCTGCTTTTTATAAGCAAAGCACAAAGGCTTTGTTAGGTCTCCTTAAATAAGACTCATTTATTTCTTCTCTCTCACTGGAAAATAAATAAAACCAAGAGGCAAAGCCTACTGAATATAGTTACTAAATCAATCTTTACTGGTCAATTGTATTGAGATTTTCTCCCTTTTATATTTGGGCTGAGGCTAGCTTAGATTTATTTTATTTTGCATTTTGTATTGGAATGAGGCACAATAAGCAACTTGTCCAACTTTAGATTTCAGAAGGAGGAACATGGAGATTTCGGAGGCGGTCCAGAGGAGGGCAGTGAAATGGCTAAAAGGCTGGAAACTAGGGCTCACTGAGAAAGGTTAAATAAAACGGATTGATTTAATTATGAAAAAAATGCCAAAGGATGCTTGGCATTAAAAAGAGATAAAGAATATGTGAGCTGCTTGTCAAAGCTTTAATGATCTGGGGCTTTATTAAAACTAGAAAGATTTAGGTCAGCTTTTATGTAGCATTTCTTTCCCAATTGTTGGAAGAGTCTCCATAGTGTTAAGAATGTGATGGAACTCCTTGGCTGAGTGAAATGAATCTAGAGTTCTTGCGTTTCATAACTGAGCTCAATAATTTATTATTAAAATGAGGGAAATTGGTTCATAATTATGTTTATAAAGGATGGGGAGGGTAGAGAACGTTTATTATGTATCTCCTGGACACTAACTGCATAGATTCTCAATAAATGCTGAAGATTTATTGGTATAGCAACACATGTTGGAATATTTGTTCCAGAATATCACAGCTATAATGAGGAAATCGTGCCATTCTTTTAATAGCAAAGTTGATAAAGTCCAGAACTTCGCTCCACCTTCTTTTTCTTTATCAGTTTCCTTTTTCTGAGTTTGCTTGGTATGAGTACTTGTGGTTTGTGTAGCTACTTATTATTTAGGTGAACATGGGTAGAGTCTTCCTACTTATTGTTAACAAAGTCTCTTACCCTGGAAGAATGATTTTTAAGTCAGCTATCCATATCTTGCTTATTAAAAATGTCACTGCTGTCTAGGTCATTTGCTCTTTTGGTCTCGTTTCTTGCATGATTCACTTCATTGGAGTTGGAGATATGTTTTTCCAGCTGAAATTAAAATCCCCAAACTTATGTCTGCCATCCAGAGTTCAGTTTGCCTGAGCAAACCATGTTGGATCCTGGATCATATTTGTCAATGACTTTTTATGCTAAGATGTTAAATGCAGATGTTCAATTGGCACCTTTCAACACTATTTATTGGTTTTTCATTTTTCTTCAAATATGCTTAAGGCTTAATGCAGTAATACCAGGAAAAACTCCAGTTACTGAAAAATGTACCTGTTCCTAAGGTTCCTTATCTTATGGTGATTGGCAACTAGATTTGGGAGAAGCTGGCCAAGCAAAGGACAGTTGTGGGATGGAGTACAGCGGCTGCCTGGTTGGTTGGCAGTCTCCCTGCAGCAGCTGGCATTGTTCCTCAACTCTAAATTGCCATTGAATTTAATCTGTGTTCCAGGCTTCTGCACAACACTTCCTCTTTTTCCTTTGTTTAACAGAACACCCTGTTAAAAAGGATCTTCCTAATAGCACTCTCTGCATGCTTTGTCACCAAAATGTTCTACACTGTCTTACTCCTGTATTCCTTCCTTTATGATATAAAGTACTTGGATTTCCATGAGTTTTACCAGCCCGAGGAAGGGAAAGAGAATATTCAAAGTAGGGTAAACATTTTAGTCTCAATATTTCTTTGATGTCTAGCTCCTGCTAGCTTTTGCAGATCATTTAGTTCTTTCAAAGTTATTCCACGGTATTCCTGAGACTTCTCATGCGGTACAACATGTGCCCATTAACCAACGCTGTCGACTTTAAAGTGGCGACTGTCATTTTCCTTATTTCTTACCCTAGCAACTTTAGCAAATGATATTTTCTAAGAAGCCATATTACAGAGCTCCCCATGCTAATATTTTGAAGTCTAGGCCAATGGTGCTACACTTACTAAGAAATTACAGAAGCTATGGGGGCTCTCCAGTTTCACCATTTTTAATGCATAGTTGCCCTCAAGAATACCATTTCCATCACCACTGTCCCTGTTGAAGCTGTCTCCTGTTGATATGTGCCAAAGGTAAATAGGGTTGTTTACTGAAGCTGTTAATTAATTAGTTTGATGTTCACTGGGAACTTACTAAATTCCAGGCACAGGCATGCCTGGTTACAGGAGTAAATAAGACCCAGCCCCAGCTGGCACTCCCACCCCTTACCATAGGTTTGTGAATGTGTACTCTAAAGAGGGAGCTGTATTTGGAAGGCAATTATAAGATAGTGTGATAAGAATTTTGATAAGGGGTAAGCACGGATGTGTTGGAAACAGATCTGAAGGGCAGCAGCCATTCTTGATATTAGGGGTTTTCCCAGGGAGGTGGTGCGGGCTGGGGTATCTAAACTAAAGCCCTTACTCAACCATTTAATTGGGTTGTGGTTCAAGGTTCAATCTATATTAGTAGATTAAACATCAGATTCTTTTTTTCCCAAGTGACTTTCCACAATTTCCTGAAATACTTCTCTGGAGTTTGAGTGCTCAATGTATCTGCTTAGAGAAAATTGTTATCAATAATATCCTTGGGACCTTGTCCTTCAGTGAATACACGTGGCTGTAGAAGGATGTGTTGGGATTATTCTGGAATTTTTCCCTGCTCCTAAAATTTAGTGTGAATCAATTGAAGAGCCTCTTAAAAATGCAAATTGCTGGATCCTACTCCCAGAGATTTGTAAATTCCTGGGGTCAGATAATTTGCATTTTCACCCAGCATGAGTCATTATTCTGATCCGGGTACTGCCCTTTGATTAACCACTGGCTGCTAAGAACACTAGTAGGAGTAAAATTAGGATATGAACAATTGCTTAGCTAGTTTGTCAGGTAATTTTATTTTTGTCTAAGCTGACACCCAAACCACATATTATGCATATTATGGCTAGTTTTTTTGTTTGTTGGTTTTTCCAAAAACACATCACGGAAACCCAACCAGATATTATGATTTGTGATATGAGATTGATTTTTTAACAGTCACATCCATGAGAGACACCACACAATTCTAAGCATTATGTCCTTAAATTTGTAATTAATGTTGATCAGTTATTTTGTTGTTAAACTACTGCCTTGTACATTTTTCCTTCGCACTAGAAAGGACATGAAGGGTGTGAATGACAGTAGATGCAATTACCATTATAAAGTTGATTATACTTGAGTCAATGCTGAAATGCAGTGTGACCTTTAGGAAAAAGTTACATGTGGGCATGGAACTATTGTGACACTTCTTAGGAGAGACACATGTGCATTTCATACTGAGTTATTATTGCAATCAAATCCACAAGTGCCCATTTTTTGCCCTTCCTGTTTCAAGATTACTTGATAACTTGGATCATATGCTGCAGGCCACACATCTCACTTTTCTTTAAAATATGTTTTGAATGTCAGCGCTTGTATCTTGACTTTGATTACCATAATTTTATCTTGATTTTTTTAAAAAGCCAAAGCTTTGTTTTTCTGACAGTGAAGGTAAAATTTATAGTTACAATTTCAAAAATTCATATTGTGGCTTTAAACAATGATGAGATATGTTCTCAAAGCATGATGCCTCAAAAATTAGTCTGATAGTGAATTCCAAAATCTTATGATTTAGGGAAACATAGAGAGTCTTCACTAAAGTCCAGATTATTGGGCTGGAAAACCAGTTGACAGTCTCTTTCTAAAAATTCAGGGAAGCTGGAGTCTGTTAAAATATGCAGTTAAGGGGCTATTTTGAATTATTAATATTGTCTAGTTAACTGAGGTTTAAGAGCACATTTCTTTGGTATTTTTAAAAACAATATTGAAAGGAATATAATCTTTCCATGGAAATTCAGTGTTACCACTATATTAGTAATCATTTAAACACTCTAAAAGTGTAGAATCATTAAATTGTACAGATTTGGGACTGGGTTAATTAGCCTGAGGACCATTTAATTTAACCTTATTTCACAATCAGTAATATCAGAGAAGGTACATGATCATTTAGTGGTAGAGTCTGATACATCTGAAGTTCATTCCTATTGTGTCTCACTAATGAAATATGGTTAAGTTGTTGGTTTAACTTCTAGCTACTACCTTGTTAGTTCTTCCTTTATCTGTATTAAAAACCACAATACTTTCTCACACTTTGTTCTGGGGTCCAATCTCATTAGCCTCAGTGGCGAAGGGAGGGATTGGGAAGGCCTGACAGTGAAACCCAGCCCTGCCGTCTCAGATGGGCAGATGCTAGAGGAAAGTTGAATCGAGCCGGCAGAACACAGCATTTAGCCACCATGCCAACCTCTCTGTGGCAGAGTTTCAAGAAAGCTGTCAGAATCAGCAAAGGCCAGCACAGAATTACATAGGAATCCTGAAAGGCAGATGGAACACAGTGATGGTGAATACAAGAATTGGCAGTACGGCATTGGTCTCTTGATCATTTTCCAAGCACACCAAGCGCTTTCACATCTTCATGCCTCTGTCATTCTGTTCTTTCTGCCTAAAGCACCCACAAGTTTCTGATGAATCAAATTCCTATAATTTGACTCCTAATTTGAATGAGAGAGGAGAGTGTATCATTAAACTCTGCAAGTAACAGAAAATGTGATTATGGTCATTTACACAAGGAGGATTTAGGCAAAAGGAGCAGCCTGAAGCTTGGCTTCACCTGGTCAACAAGAGTAGGGGCAGCCTGTCTACTCTGCTCTTGGCTTTTTCCTCATGGTTACAGAATGATTGCTCTAGCTCTATGTGGCAAATCTGCATTTAGAGAGGGAGAAGAGTGATGGGATGGTACATGCCTTCTCTTTTCCCTTTCACCAAGAAAACAAAGAGTTTTCTAGAACTTCCCCCAGAAGCATTATGTCTCATTGGCCAGAGCTGTGCCATGTTACCATTTCTAGAGAGAAGTTATGCTGAGAAAGTGAGTAGTCAGCTTTCTGGTCTCTATGATGGAAGCAGACACCGAAAAATGGTGTCAAGAATGGTTTTGGATGAGCTTGTCTACATGAGCTTGTGGCATTTTACAAGCCCGCAGAGGGGGTAGCAATGACGTAGTCAGGTCTTTCCAAATATGCAGGATCTCTTTATAACAAAAATAACTGACTCTCAAATAACCTCATTTATTAACTTGCACATTTGTATACCAGTTTTGTTTCAAGTAGAAACTTACCATAGTGTGGCTTATTTTCTGCTTGTTGAATTAATTATTATTATTTTTTTTTTTTGAGAGGGAGTCTCTCTCTGTTGCCCAGGCTGGAGTGCAGTGGCACGGTCTCGGCTCACTGCAACCTCTGCCTCCCGGGTTCAAGCAATTCTCCTGCCTCAGCCACCCAAGTAGCTGGGACTACAGGCATGTGCCACTATGCCCGACTGATTTTTTGTATTTTTAGTTGAGATGCAATTTCACCATGTTAGCCAGGATGGTCTCAATCTACTGACTTCGTGATCCACCTGTCTTGGCCTCCCAAAGTGAATTAATACTTTATATGTGCATAGATCTTTACAAAGTACTTCATATCTAATTATATTTGAGCCTCACAAAAATCCTATGATATAAAAATTATTATTCCGGCCGGGTACAGTGGCTCATGCCTGTAATCCCAGCACTTTGGGAGCCGAGGCGAGTGGATCATGAGGTCAGGAGATCGAGACCATCCTGGCCAATATGGTGAAACCCCGCCTCCACTAAAATAAAACAACAACAAAGAACAGGCATGGTGGTGTGCACCTGTAGTCCCAGCAACTTGGGAAGCTGAGGCAGAGGAATCACTTGAACCCGAAAGGTGGAGGTTGCAGTGGGCCAAGATTGGAGATTGCACCACTGTACTCCAGCCTGGCAATAGAGCAAGACTCCATCGCAAAAATAATAATAAATAAATAAATAAATAAATATTACTCCAGTGTCACAGAAGAAAAAACAGAGAAAGAGCTTGGGTGACTTGTACCACATCAAATAACTTATACAAACTGAGACTTAGATGCATGTATTTTGACTCTAGTATCCATATTACTATATTTGGCCGGGCGCGGTGGCTCACGCCTGTAATCCCAGCACTTTGGGAGGCCGAGGCGGGTGGATCACAAGGTCAGGAGATCGAGACCACGGTGAAACCCCGTCTCTACTAAAAATACAAAAAATTAGCTGGGCGCGGTGGTGGGCGCCTGTAGTCCCAGCTACTCAGGAGGCTGAGGCAGGAGAATGGCGTGAACCCGGGAGGCGGAGCTTGCAGTGAGCCGAGATCGCGCCACTGCACTCCAGCCTGGGCGACAGAGCCAGACTCCGTCTCAAAAAAAAAAAAAAAAAAAAAATTACTATATTTGCTGAGGAGGATGTTTTAAAAGAAATAAAAGGGAGAGATTAAGTTCAGACAGAATTTAAGATGTGTTCATTTTTGGAACTGTAGACACTGCGTAAATAATTTGTTTAGAAAAACATAAAGTGTATTCCTCTTTTATGACAGCAGGAATTTTTTTTTCTCCTCAGAGAACTTCAGCCAACAAGTCTTCAGGCGCTCCTTCCTATAGCAGATGGTCCAGTTCACAGCCACATCAGGTAATAGGCTCTTTTTAAGAAACTTGACATGCTTGTTTTCCTTGAAGTGCGCTTGAACTCAATTCTTTCTTTTCTTTCCTCTCTTCTCTTCTTTTCTTTCTGTCTTTCTCTCTCTTTCTCTCTTTCTTTCTTTTGCTGGGCAAGTATGGAAGCTTTTGGGCTCTTATCTATTCTCACCTCAAATGTGGCCTCTCTTGACAAAGGGCTGTGCAGTTCATTCATCATCTGCGTCAAGTTTAAGGTCAGGGCTGTGTGAAGGTGATGGTGACAGGAAGGCGGGAGCTTGGGAGATGCTGAGTTTCCATGTTCAAAGCCCTCCACAGTGAAGAGCATAGATAAAATTAATCCAGCAAATATTGAAAGTTAAGTTTGCCTTGGTTTTCTTTGACAAAAATTTTCTCTTCCGTTCCTTTTATTCCAGAAAATTGTATAGGCACCCATGGGTATTTGCATGGAACTGTGTGGTACCTGGTGTGTCTCTGTGAGTTTATGTACCAATATATTAAGAAAAGACACTAATTTTATGAAGAATTACTTTTTTGCCTAGTTATTCAGGCTCATTAACAACCTCTACTCATGTCAATTAATACTGAATGTTAATTGCCTAAAGGTTAAGTTAAGCCAGCAGAGTGATGTCGTATCTGTGTAAAGAAAACAGATCTTTTCTGTTAGTGAGCATTTTCACAGGCGACAGACTGTGACCAGGTGGTCTTCTGAGTGCTCTTCTGCTTTCTGAAGCCACATGATGAGAGAACACTAACTTTGGACTCTAAAAGCTGAGTATGATATGCATTCAAATCACCTACTAGTTAGGAGACAAAGAAGGAAACAACTCTCATTTGTCTTTTGGTTAGAATTATCTCTAACCAAGTGACTTTTCAGGTCACTTCAGCTTCTGCGGTAATTTTAAGAAGGCACATTATAAATAATTTATATTTACTCCCCACTCTTATTAACTTTTGTCAAAATTTAGCATTGGTGCTAACTTACTGCAATAGCAGCATGATGTAAGAACTCTTTCTGTATGCTCTTTTTCAACTTTTTCTCTTTTTGCAATTACAAATTGCCATTTGTCAATAAAACAATGGTAAAGAAAATTAATGAGAAGAACAAATTCTACCACTATGCAATATTTTATCTTAGTACCTATTTTGACATTGAATTGGTTGGTAAAAAGAAGAAGTTGACATGATGGCTTTGCCTCCATTGTCATCAGCTTTGTGTGGATGCTGTAGGTTCTGGTAACTTAAAAGCATGTATTGCTTGACGACTATGAACTGAAAAAGCGGGTGGCACAAAAGAGGGGCAGTAGCCCCAGTAAACAGAAATTACTCTGACTATCTAGGTTTCATTTACTTCCTAGAGTGGACCTAACCTGAAATTGCATAGTTGGTTATAAGTTGGTAGTATTTCTGATTTCTGTTCTCAGACTTTCTAGGGACTGAATTGAGCAAGTCACTACTCATCTCTGCACCACTCTGAAAAAGTCCTAGGAGATGTTTTAATTTAATCTTTACAATCTAAGAAAAGCGAGACCTAGAGAATATACTGTTCAAGATTATGTGAATTCAGTTGTTCTAGAATTCTATGTTCTTTTCTCAGAACTTATTTAATTTTACAAATCAAGAAGATCCTTTTGGGAACTTCCCAGTGAGATAATCTAATATTATCTTTTTGTGAATCTGTGCTGGTCCTGGAAAGCTCTTCACATGATGCAATGAAATGAGAAAAGTGAAGACAGGGTAGTCCTTCATAAAATGAACTTACTTTTATAAAGGTATAAACATATTGGATGGTATTTGTGTCATTTTAAATATTCTAGGCAAATTAAAGTGTTGACCATTTTGTGTATATTTCCCAATGTTTTCTCTTTGAATACTTACGGGACCGTGAAATTCAAGAGTGGAATAGGTACTAAAAGTGGGTTTCCGTTTTACCCTCTCACATATTGGAAGAACTATGGTTATATTGGGGGACTTTGAACTTTTTCATTGTGGGGCATAACTGGGTGGGATTTTCAAATGGTACTCTGTCTGAAACTAATATTGGTGTCATCTTTTTGGTATTGAGGGTTCCCTTTTATTCTAAACAAAAGGAGTGGTACAGTTCTTTATATTCCTTTAGGTTCCTTGGCAATTGCCTATTGTGCTGGACCTTTGCTCTTTTGCTTGCAGATCCATTCAGTGCCCATCCCTTGACATCTACCTTCCTGGGCTCCCCTGCTAACTGACAGCCAAATAGGTTTTCCCAATGGGAGACCTTGGTGGGACTTAGGAAAGAGATAGGAAGAACAAAACCAGGATATTTATTTTCTTCTCTGTCTGCTTTTGGGTAGCATCTCTCTATGGTCTGGGTAGACCAGCTCCTGTGAGACAATTCTGTTTTCTAGCCTCTAGAGACAATCCCCTTTGACCCCTCAGCCCTAAGGGAGGTAGCAGCTTCCCTCACCTGTTGACATTTTAGCTCTCACAACACACTTGTAACTAGTTCCCTGTACTAAATGCCGTCTCTTGGACTGCCTGGTATGGTCTCTGTTTTTCTAACAGCTTTTCAGCTGTTCTCTGAATGGTACACCTACTGTTGTATATGCACTTCATTCTTTTGTTGTTGTAACAGTGGCGTTTGTTTTAGAAATGTGTGAATATTTACAGGATCACAGCCTTGCAGCTGCTGAAAACTCTGAGATTTGTTCTTCTGAGCTGGCCTGGTGGGTAGTAATCCTTTTACTCCTCTATTCCATGCAGAATAATTATTCTTCTTTGTTACTCATACTCTAATCCACCCCTTTTAAATTTGTGTTTATAAGAAGAATCTTTGTCTTTTGTGTTTGCAATAAATAAGCTTATTGGCTTCAGTCTTTGAAAATTACCTACACAAATTCTCAGCCTAAGGTTGAAAGCATAACTGCCAACTCAATCCCAGATTCCAGTTCCTATGTTCTCCTTTGACTTCTGGCATCTGCAGAACTTTTTTTTTTTTTAATTGAGTCATGGATTTTTAAAAAAAACATTTATAAGATTTTATTACAGAAATTTTTAGGTGTACAATAAGGTAAGTAAAATTGAGTAACAAGCTCTCGTGTATCCATCATCCATCTTGAGCAAACATTAATATATTGCTGTTCTTGCTTTTTGTTTTTTTTCTCTTATTAATATAGTTGTACATATATTGGGGGTACATGTGATATTTTGATACATGTATACAATGTATAATAAATCAGGATAATTAGGATAACCATCACCTCAAATATTTTTTCTTTGTGTTGGGAGCATTACAATTCTTTCTTCTAGCTATTTTGAAATGCACAATAAGTTATAATTTCCCTACTATACTATCAAATGCTAGAACTTATTCCTTATATCCAACTTCATTTTTATACCCATTAACCAACTTCTCTTCAATGTCCCTCTCCTTCTTTTCCTTCCCAGCTTCGGGTAACCACCATCCTACTCTGTACCTTCATGAGATTCACTTTTTTAGCTCCCACATGTGAGTCAGAACATGTGATATTGGTTGTTTCATGCCTGGCTTATTTCACTTAACATAATGATAACCAATTTTATCCATGTTGCTGAGTCATGGATTTATATTTACCAGAGTTCAAGTGGATCTTCCTCTATTTGTTTGTAGAGTACTGGTTGTAAACCTCAGATAGATACAACATAGATACAGTAATGAGTAAATCAGTACACAGGCAGATACTTGCCTATTTATAGAAGTGTGCTGGTATGAGAATTAATAAAATCACCATACTTTCATATTCATTATCATCATAGCTAACATTTATTGAACATTTACTATGTGATGTCTGCTAATTTCTTTGAATGTACTCTCTCATTTAATCTTCCCAATATCTCTGTGATAATTATGCAGTGTTTTACAGATGAGAGAACTGACTTAATTAGCTTGTCCAATGACACAGAATCAAATTACAGTGCCCTAATCTACTAATTGGTAGGCAGTATTACCTCTCTAAAGATTTTAGAGTAATTTAAGGCCATTGAAAACCATTTTAACCAATAGTTATGTTTTGAGCTAATCAGAACACAACATTTTTGTATTTCAAATACCATTTCTACTTTGAAATTATTTTCGCATGATTTTCTTTGTTGAAAAAGCTTATATTTACTTGTACACTATTTTTAAATAGATAACTTTCAAAATATAGACTTTACCATACTTATTAATAAATTTTATTTTAAAATGTACCTTTTTGTGTTTTATTTGAAATGATTGGAAAACGCATTTGTAAGAAAGTGTTATTTTTCCCCTTGTTTTGCATTTTGTCAGGAATGAATGCGTCTTGAAGTTTTATATGCTTACAAATATCTGTGCCAAATAATCATTAAGCACCACACTTTGAATAAAGAAAATCGACAAGTGAGCGTGGTGACTGGCTGAAAAATAAAGTGATAAATTGAAATTATGATAAGTTTTCTATACATATTGTTTACTTCTCTGTAGAAATATTTCTGACTTCCTATCTTCCCTCTCATATTCAGAAAATTTCTTATGAATATTAAATATTTTAGCTTACTGTACTTTATAACTTAAAAGTTTTTTCTTTAGAAAAATGCCAATTGGCATCAATCCAAGCATTGTGTTCTTAAAGCCCTCAGTGTAAAGTTTTGGTCAATAATGATCAATCTATTGATGGATGACTCTTTAGCTCTTTAGAAAACTTTTGTTTAGAATAGTCTTTGATAGGTAAGAACCTTAAAATTTATCTCATTAAAATGGAAAACCAGTGATTTTTTTAAAGACTGTAATGTGTTAAAGAGTAGCAATTGACTCAAGAGAACTCAACTAGATATTCCAGTGTCATTATTTTCTAGTAGTAGATAGAATTGACAGAATTCAAGGCTGATAGCAGAAGTTTTAGGCATTTAAAAGGATTAGTGTTAAACTAGGGAAAAAGAGAGGATTCTATTGTTTTGGTACAGTAAGAGAAAGGGGAATGTGGCCTGCTGATAAAAGACTACAGTGAATATTTTTCCTGGATTTTCTTGTATATGATTTTTATACCTGTGTATCTTGTACTCACTGTGGAGTAGAAGCTCATGAAGTTATTTGATGAATGAATGAGTGAATTATATGAAATAACAGTAGGAATAGCAGGCGGAAAGGGGAACCTCAAATCACTATTTGTTTATTTTTCTTTCCTCAAATCATTAGTTTCCATTTTCTCCATAACCAAGGCTCACATGAAAGTTGATAAATATGAACTGATTAAGGAGAAATCACTATCATCACTTCAAGCATTGCTGTGGGAAAAGTAGAGGCTACCAGAGACCAGTGTAGTTTATACTCTCAATCACTGGTCAGTCATGATATTCGGCACTTATGATATCCATGTTACGCATTTGAGATTCATGTGGTGGCCATGAGATTTCAATGATGAAACATTAATATTGCGATCATGCATGTATGATTGCTTGATGCTGTGGTATCCATAGAGATTAATGTGAACTTCCAGTTTATTCTGGTTGAGGATTCTGAGCAAAATTGACCACTTTCATCTGTGAGTGAGTTTGCTGATCTGTATGTTTGCAATTTAAGTATATAGAAAAAATTTGTTTATGTCTATGTCTATATCTGTATCTGTACCTATATCTTTATAATACCCACCAGTCAAAGACCATCAGGAACATACATATGTTGAACCAAGTTTAGGATTATTACTTCCTGCTATGGTCTGAATGTGCTCTTCCTAATCTATATGTTGAAACTTAATCCTCAATGTGATAGTATTAGGAGATAGGGCCTTTGGGAGGTGAGTAAATCATGAGGGCAGAGCCCTCATGGGTAAGATTAGAACCCTTATAAAAGGGCTTGAGGGCATGGTTTGTCCCCTTCCATTCCTTCCATCATGTGAGGACATGGTGTTCATCCCCTCTGGAGTACACAGCAACAAGGCACCATCTTGAAAGCAGACATTGGGCCTTAGCGATTGTGGTCTTCCAGCTTCCAAAACTATGAGAAAATAAATTTCTGCTCTTTATAAATTACCACCTCTCGGGTATTTTGTTGTTACAGCACAAATGAATTTAGACAGAAACTGGTAGCAAGAAGTGGGGTATCTCTATAACAAATGCCTGAAAGGACACTTTCTTTATTTCCTGCTGTTGCTGGAGTAAAGGAGACAGCACGCCATGGAAATCATGGGCGTCTGAATAGGAGGGTGCTGTTGGGAGGGGCTTGTTATGGGATTTGGGCCTGGGTTAGGTGATTTTGGTCAGATTTGAGGCAGCAGTTTTTTTTTTTTTTTTTTTTTTTTTCTGAATTGAGTGCTGTTAGAAAGTGGGGATAATTCTATGATTATTTTTCTTTTTAAAAAAATTTCAATAGTTTTTGTGGTATAAGTGGTTCGTGGTTATGTGAATGACTTGTAATGGGGTGAAGTCTGAGATTTTTGCACACTCATCACGTGAGTAGTGTACCTTGTGCCCAATATGTAGTTTTATATCCCTCATTCCCTCCTGCCCTCTCTCTGAGTCTCCAGTTGTCCATTATACCACTTTATATGCCTTTGCATACCCATACCTTAGCTCAGACTTACATGATTATCTTAACAGTTTTATCCAGAAGGGAAGAGAAATGGAGCCAGGCTAAAGATGTAAGTGGTAAGGAAGCAACAGTCACTAGTGTTAACCTGGGTGAGGATAATATTTGATCAGTTTTGTAATTTGGACAGTGATCTTTTTTTCTATCTGCTTAGCCATAATGAGGGAGTAGTCTCATTTTTGTTTTGTTCAGTTACAAGTATGAAGTAACCTCTTCAAATCTGATGTCAATGTTCTGTGAAATACTTTTGTTAAGGAACTAGCTCCAAGCCCTCTACTTTAGACAGCTATTTTATATACATATACTTGATTTATATAATTGTATATAAAAAAGGGAAGGCCCACAGTGCCCTACCTGATACTTGCATTCATGTATTTGAGAGTCTGACCAGAATAACAAAATGACAATTTATTTTTTAAGTTTTAATTTTTGTGGATACCTAGTAGGTGCATATATTTATGGGGTACATGAGATATTTTGATACAGGCGTACAATGCAAAATAATGACATCAGAGTAAATGAGGTATCCATTTCTTCTGGCATTTATCCTTTGTTATCAACAGTCCAATCATACTCTTCATTGTTTTTAAATGTATAATAAATTATTAACTGTAGTCACCCTGTTGTGCTCTCAAATACTAAATCTTATTTATTCTATCTGACTACATTTTTGTATCCATTAACCACTCCCAATTCCCTTCTCCCATACTAGCCTTCCCAGCTTCAGGTAACCATTGTTCTCTATATCCATGAGCTCAATTTTTTTCATTTTTTGTAGCTCCCACAAATGAGAATATATAAAGTTGTTCTTTTTATGCCTGGCTGGTTTCACTTAACATAATGACCTCCAGTTGCATCAACGTTGTTGCAAATGACTGGATCTCATTCCTATTTATGGCTGAATAGATCACCATTGTGTAATTTGCCACATTTTCTTTATCCATTCATCTGTTGATGGACACTTAGGTTGCTTCCAGGTCTTGGCTATTGTGTATAGTGCTGCAATGAATGTAGGAATGCAGATATTTCTTCGATATACTAATTTCCTTTCTTTTGGGTATATACCTAGCACTGAAATTCCTGGATCATATGGTAGTTCTATTTTTAGTTTTATAAGGAACCTCCAAACTGTTCTCCATAGTGGTTGTACTCATTTACATTCCCACCAACAGTAGATGAGGGTTCCCTTTTCTCCACACCCTCACCAACATTTGTTATTGTCTGTTTTTTGGATAAAATCCATTTTAACTGGGGTATGATGATTTTATTTTAGTTTTGATTTGCAGGTCTGTGATGATCAGTGACACCAAGCACCTTTTCATATGCCCATTTGCAATTTGTATGTCTTCTTTTGAGAAATATCTATTCAGGTATTTTGGCAATTTTTACTTGGATTATTGTATTTTTTCCTATAGAGATGTTTGAGCTGCTTATATATTCTGGTTATTAATACCTTGTCAGATGGATGGTTTGCACATATTTTTCCTTATTCTATGGCTTGTTGCTTTACTTTGTTGTTGCTTTTGCTATGCAAAAGCTTTTTTAACTTGATGTCCCATTTGTCATTTTTTTTTTTTTTTTTTTTTTTTGGTTGTCTACTCTTGTGTAGTATTACTCAAGAAGCTTTTGCACAGTCCAATGTCCTGGAGAGTTTCTCCAATGTTTTCTTTTAGTAGTTACATAGTTTGAAATTTCAGATTTAAGTCTTTAATCCATATTGATTTGGTTTTCATATATGGTAAAAGATAGAGGTCATTTACTGGATTTGCTTATTAGTTCTAACAGTTTTTTTGGTGGAGGTTTTAGGTTATTCCACATGTAAGAGCCAATCATCTGCAAATAAGGATAATATGACTTTGTTTTTTCTAATTGGAATGGCCTTTATTTCTCTTTTGTCTGATTGCTTTAGCTAAAACTTGCAGTTGAATAACAGTGGTGAAAGTGGGCATCCTTGTCTTATTCTGGAGAGGCTTTTTTTTTTTTTTTTGGTCTTAGAGGAAAGGCTTTCAGTTTTTCCCCATTCAGTATGATACTAGATTTGTGAGGCTTTCATTGTATTGTGGTATAGTGCTTCCACACCCAGTTTTTTGAGGGTTTTTTTTTTTTTATCATGAAGAGATGTTGAATTTTATCAAATACTTTCTCAACATCAATTGAAATGATCATATGATTTTCATCATTTATTCTGTTGATATGATGTATCACATTCCTTGATTTGTGCATGTTGAATCATCTTTGCATCCCAGGAATAAATCCTACTTGGTCGTGATGAATGTTCTTTTTAATGTATTGTTGAGTTTTGTTTGCTAGCATTTTGTTGAGGATTTTTGCATCAATATTCAACAGGAATATTGGTTTGTATTTTTCTCTTTTTGGTGTGTCTTTGGTTTCGGTGTCATGGTAATTCTAGCCTTGCAGAATGAGTTTGAAAGTATTCCATCCTCCTCTACTTTTCAGAAGGTTTGAATAGAATTGGCATCAGCTCTTCTTTAAATGTTTGCTAAAATTCAGCAGTGAAGCCATTGGGTCCATGGCTTTTCTTTGCTGGGAGACTTTTGATTACAACCTTAATCTCATTATTGTTATTGGTCTCATCAGGTTTTGGATTCCTTTGTGGTTCAATCTTGGTAGGTTGTATGTGTCTAGAAATTTATCAGTTTCTCCTAGGTTTTCCAATGTATTGGCATATAGTGGCTCATGGTAGCCTCTAATGATCCTTTGAATTTCTGTAGTGGTACAGAAATTTCTGTAGTGAGGTGGTAATGTCTCTCTCTCTCTTTTTTTTTTTTTTTTTTAAGATGGGGTCTTGCTCTGTCACCCAGGCTGGAGTGCAATGATGCGATCTCAGCTCACTGCAACCTCCACCTCCTGGGTTCAAGTGATTCTCCTGCCTCAGCCTCCCAAGTAGCTGAGATTACAGGCATCTGCCACCAGGCCTGGCTAATTTTTGTATTTTTTTTGTAGAGACGGAGTTTCACCATGTTGGTCAGGCCAGTCTCGAACTCCTGACCTCAAGTGATCCACCCACCTCACCCTCCCATAGTGCTGGGATTACAGGTGTGAGCCACTGCACCCAGCAGTGATGCCTCTTTTAAATCTCTGATTTTATTTATTTGGGTCTTCTTTCTTTGTTTCTTAGTCTGGCTAAAGCTTGGTTGCTTTTGTTTATCCTTTCCAAAAACAAACATTTTGTTGATATTTTGTATTTTTCATTTCAAATTCATTTATTTCTACTCTGATCTTTATTTTTTTCTTCTACTAAATTGGGGTTTGGTTTGCTCTTGCTTTTCTAACTCTTTAAGATGCATCATTAGGATGTCTATTTGAATTTTTTTCTACTTTTTGATTTAGGCACTTATTGCCATAAGCTTATTCCTCCTACTACTACTTTGCTATATTCTATAGGTTTTGGTATCTTGTCTTTCCATTATCATTTGTTTTAAGACATTTTTTTCAATTTCCTTTTCAGTTTCTTCATTGACCCACTGGCCATTCAGGATATATTTTTTAATTTCCATGTGTTTGTATAATTTCCAAAATTCCTCCTGTTATTGATTACTCATTCCATTGTGGTCAGTGAAGATACTTGAGATACTTTCAATTTTTTTGAATGTTTCCTTGTGGTCTAACATATGTTCTGTCCTTGAGGATGATTCATGTGCTGAGAAAAAGGATGTGTATTTTGCAGCCATTGTATGAAATGTTCTGTAAATACCTATTATTAAGTAGGTTCATTTGGTCTATAGTGAAAATTAAGTTCAATATTTCTTTGTTGACATTTAACAAAGGATAGTCTAGATTATTTGACTAATACTGAAAGTGGGGTGTTGAAGTCTCCAGCTATTATTGTATTGAGGTCTATCTCTCTTTAGCTGTAATAATATTTGCTTTATATATCTGGGTACTCTGGTGTTGGGTGCATATATACTTGTAATTGTTATATCCTCTTGCTGAATTGACTTTATCATGGTATCATGACCTTTTTTGTCTCTTTTTGTAGTTTTTGTCTTGAAATCTATTTTGTTTGGTATACATATAGCTACTCCCGATCATTTTTGGTTTTCATTGGCATGGACTATCTTTTTTTTATCCCTTTATTTTGTGTCTATGTGAGTCTTTACAGTTGAAATATGTCTCTTGTAGGCAATGGATCATTGGGTCTTGTATTTTTATCCATCCAGCCAGTCTGTGTCTTTTGATTGGAGAGTTTAGTCCATTTACATTCAATGTTATTATTGATAAGTAAGGACTTACTTCTTCTGTCATTTTGTTTTGTTTTACAGTCGTGTCTTCCTTTCTTCCTTCCTTCCTTTCTTCCTTTCTTCCTTCCTTTCTTCCTTTCAGTGAAGGTGATTTATTCAGGTGGTATGTTTTAATTTCGTGCTTTTTATTTTTTGTGTGTTTTTTGATTTGAGTTTACCATGAGGCTTGCAAGTATTTTATAACCTATTATTTTAAACTGATGACAACTTAACACTGCCTGTATAAACAAATAAACAAGGAAAAAATTAATAACTCTAACTTTATCCCCTTTTTAACTTTTTGTTATTTTTGTTTACACCTTATTTTACTGTCTTGGATAATTGTTATAGATACTTTTTTGATTTTTTTTTTAGTCTTTCTACTCAATGTATGAGTAGTTTACACACCACAATCACATTGTTATAATATTCTGTACTTATTCTTACCATTGAGTTTTGCACCTTCAGATAATTTCTTATTTCTCATTAATATCATTTTCTTTGAGACTGAAGAACTCTCTCTAGCATTTTTTTTATAGGATTGGTCTGGTGTTGATGAAATCTCTCAGCTTTTTTCTGTCTGAGAAACTATTTCTTCTTCATGTTTGAAGGATATTTTCACTGGATATACTATCCTAGAATAAAAGTTTTTCTTCTTTAACACTTTAAATATGTCATGTCACTTCGTGCTGGTCTGCAAGGTTTCAACTGAGAAGTTTGCTGCCAGACATATTGGAGGTTCTTTATATGTTATTTGTTTATTTTCTCTTGCTGGTTTTTGGATCCTTTCTTTATCCTTGACCTTCGTGAGTTTGATTATTAAATGTCCTGAGGTGGTCTTTGGGTTAAATCTACTTAGTGTTCTATAACCTCCTTGTACTTGGATATTGGTGTCTTTGTTTACATGTGGGAAGTTCTCTGTTATTATCCCTTTGAATAAACTTTCTATCATAATCTTTCTCTCTACCTTCTCTTTAAGGCCAATAACTCTTAGGTTTGTCTTTTTGAGGCTGTGTTCCAGATTCTGTAGACATGCTTCCTTGTTTTTTTATTCTTTTGTTTTTTTCTCTCTGACTATGGATTTTCAAATAGCCTGTTTTCAAGTTCACTACTTTTTCTTCTGCTTGATCAATTCTGTCATTACGAGACTCTGATGCATTATGCAGTATGTCAGTTGCATTTTGTAGCTCCAGAATTTCTGCTTGATTCTTGTTAATTATTTTAATTTCTTTGTTAAATTTATTTGATCAGGTTCTAAATTCCTTTCTGTGTTATCTTGGATTTTATTGAGCTCCCTCAAAAGAACTATTTTGGATTCTCTGTCTGAAAGGTCACATATTTCTGTCACTTTGGGATTGGTCCCTGGTGCCTTACTTTGTTCATTTGGTGAAGTCATATTTTTCTCGATGGTCTTGATGCTTGTGGATATTCATGGGCACCTGGGTATTCGAGAATAAAGCATTTATTGCAGTTTTCACCGTCTAGGCTTGTTTGTACCCATCCATTTTGGGAAGGCTTTCCAGATATTCCAAGGAACTTGGGTGTTATTATCTAAGTCTCGGTTACTGCAGCAATGTCTGCTTTAGAGAGAACTTAAAGCTCAGTAATGCTGTGGCTCTTGCAGACTCATAGAGGTAACACCTTGATGGTCTTAGGTAAGCTCCAGAAGACTTCCCTGGATCACCAGGAAGAGACTCTTGGTCTCTTTCCTTACTTTTCCCCAAGTAAATGGAGTCTCTCTCTCTCTGCTGAGATGCCTGGAGCTGGAGGATGGGTGACACAAGCACCCCTCTGGCCACCATCACTGGGCTGTGCTGGGTCAGAACCAAAGCCAGCATAGTACTGGATCTTATCCAAGGATTGCAGTGACCACTACCTGGCTATCACCTATGTTCACTCAAGGCTTAAGGGCTGTACAACCTGCAGGTGGCAAATCCAACCAGGCTTGTATCCTTTCTTTCAGAGTGTTGAGTTCCCTCTAGCTTCAGGTGGATCTGTGGATGCCATCTAGAAGCCAAGACCTGGAGTTGGGAACTGTAGTAGTTAATCTACCTGGTGCTCTATTCTACTGAGGCTGAGCTGGCACCCAAACTACAAGACAAAGTCCTTCCCACTATTTCTTCTCCTTTTCTCAAGCAGAGAAGTCTCTCCCCATGGCCAGCACTGCCTAGACATATGTTGATTGTATCTAGTTTACATCCTGGCTTCATAAATATAGAGATAAGTAGAGACATGAAATACCAATTCTTATGCATTTGCAAACCATCCCATTCTATCTATAGTTTTGTTTAGATGATTAGGAGGAAAGAAACTATGGCAAAGCAAATTTGTTGTAATATGAAACCTTGAACATTTTGACTTGCATTTGAAAGTAAGTTATTTCAAGTGTAGGAAATTAGGGTCTGAGTTAATGAAATGTCTGATTAGTGATACTTGTGTCCAACAATGGCACCCCAATGAAATATGCCTCCTAGTACTCACATCTTTGTATATTTTCCTCTCTTTGGAGCTCAGTTGGCCCCGTGATTCACTTTTGACCAGTAGAGTACAGTGGAGGTAACACTAAGACTTCTAGCCTGGATGCTAAGCAGCCTTGCAGTATGGGTCCTGTGCTCTTGAAATGCTCCCTCTAGGAGAAACTATGTACCATGTGGAAGCCCATCTATCCTTATAATGCCATGCTGTGTGGAAGCCCAAGCTAGTCTTGTGTAGAGGTCATGTAGAAAGAGATACCTAGCCAGGCTCCATCCATTTGAGCCATCCCAGCAGAGATGTTAGATATTTGAGAGATGATATCTTCAGATAATTCCAACCCCAGCTGCCATCTGACTGCAACCCATAAAAAAACCCCAAACCTACCCAATTTAGCCTAGTAGGTAATTTGTTTTGTAGGAATAGATAACTGAAACAATGGATCATTCTCAAATAAACATTACTATTGTCTGTAGTCATAGCTAGGAAAGTATCAGTTAAAAGTCAGCTATGCTGGTTTGAATGCAGTTATTATTCATTTTCATTAATTATGTCCCTTATATAAAAGTGAATACTTTTTAGTGCTTGAAAAAGTTAGACAGAAAATTCACCCTGTAATCTTCTTTTCATTATTCACTTGCTGAACAAATATTTTCAGACACATCAATGCCATTTAAAATCTTATTCAGTGTTCACTCAGATTCTAGGATATATGAGCTGCACTTTTCTTGCAGTATTTTCCAAAGAAATGGGTGGGCTCTAGTGGAAACATACTCATTAAACATTCATTGGTCTTGTTGATTACTCTATTTCCTTTCATTAAGAAGAGACTACAGGACACATTTTGGTCAATGAATTGATAGTGACATGTCACTTTTGGTCTGAGGCAATCAAAAGCCTATGTGCCTATCTAGTCTATTGGCTGACAAATAGGTAAAGCAAACCATATATTCCAGATGGTACAATTATAAGATGGTGGGGTCTCTATTAGCCCAGATTCCTGGGTGGGTGAGGAGAGCAGAGAACCTTATTAATCTGACAGGCAAGCAGCATAAGCCAGAGACAAACGTTTCTTATTCTTAAGCCACTGAGATTTGGGGTTAAATTGTATCTATAGCATAGTCTAACCTCTGTGGCTTTAGTGTCTCCATCACACCTACTCCAAGGCACTCAAAATAAACCTAAAATCTAAATAAAATATAGTGTGATATTTATGTAAACAGAACTTTAAACCAGAATTTCTGATTTGTTCTCTAAGTAGATTTATATCCCTAAGTTCTTCAGTAAAATTCTAACAATAGCATTGTTTATTTACTTGGGTAATTTGAGAATACTTGATCCTTAAGTCATTCTCCACTCATTTTTCATTTTTGACAATAATTTCATAGCAAGTTGTTAATAAAATTCTTAGGCAGTTAAAAAATATCAAATCAATGTAATATTAGTGAAACCATCTAAGTATTTTTTTAGAGAGAACAGTATAATAGTATAATGAACTCTATGTACCCATCGACCTAGCTTCAGGAGTTACTAAAACATGGGTAGTTTTTCAAACAGTTTTGTCTTCCTAAAATTTTATTCTGTGTTGGTCATCTTCTATAAAGATAAGACAGTAACTACTATCTTCTCTACACCTTCAAAAATAGGTCAGAATTTTCTGTGGACACATGTGCTTCATAGTTATGATGGTAGCTTCTTCTGTATTTATTTCCAACTTTTCCCTGTGGAAATAACTTCGGAATCTTTTCTAGAATGGCTTATTTACAGGGTAGCTGTTTCTCACAGTTTGACTAGAAAAGTCCAAGTTTACAACTATTGTCTTGTAGTAGCCATTAAGAGAGCCCCTTTTATTCTCAAAAGTATCCTAATTTGGATGACAAATTATATAGCCACCATTGTTATTGAACAGGTGTGCCCATTCCCCTTTTGCTTTCTTCTGTCCCTTAGAGCTGAATTCTTGTCTTGCAAGGTCCAGGCAAGACTAGACCAGTTGTAATATGCAAATCCTTATCCCAACATCTGTCTGTGGGTGTTTGCAAAACCTTCAGTGCCGGAATTCATAATGGCCTACCCAGGAGCAGCTATGTAATTTGGAGGCCCTGTGAAAAATGTTTAAAAATTGAGAATTTCAAGATGTTGACAGTAAAGCATTGAACTCAGCGTGTGGTCCTTCTACACAGAGGCCCCTGTATGACAGCAGAGGTGGCGCACCTGTGAAGTTAGCCCTGGGCTTACCACTTCATCTTGTCACTTGCCACACTCCACCTAGTTCCCTATGTTGTCCATTTCCAGGATTGCATTTCTGCACTAAACTATCTTCTATGGTCTGTCTGGTCACCTTATTCCTCAAACCCTCTCTGTGGGTCTGAACAGTAGCCTATCTCACCATGGTCTTTGTCTAATTAGTACTTATTATGACTAATGAGTGGCAGACAGAATTCCAACACAAGTTTGCTTAGTTTCAAAGCAAATGCTCATAACCTTTCTGCTGTTCTGACTCAACGCTCATAGCCTGGTGAACTCTTGGCAGAATTATCTTCCTTGTTTAGGATTTCAAGAAATGGGATTTAGTCATCCTACAGCAGATGTCCAGGGGACAACATGCAATTTTGCTGTTCTCCATCTTCTCAACAATTACTTGGAATTTATCTTTGACATATGCACTGACTCCACTGTGCCTTCTCCCTGACCATATTTTTTTCTCCCTAATTAAGGACTCTGCTTTTGGACTGTGGAAAATGAAATAAGCTAGGAAAACCAAGAGTTTTATTTCACTAGTAATACACTCATAATTATAAATGCCCTGTTAGAGAATTAAGGTGAGTGTCTTACATACAGCAACTTCCCCTGCTAAAATAAGGCAGAAGGAAAGTTAGAACAGAAAGGCAATGATCACCAGGCAGTTGTTCTTAGCAATTTGTGGGTCAGTGGAGATGGACATGGTGCCCTTCTTCTCTGGCCAAGAAATCAGTGTGTGTCATTTTGGAATTTGGAAAATAAGATACAGGATTCAGTCTCATAATGATATTATTAGTCTAAAGAATATTTAGCTCCATGGTAAGATATTTTTATAAGATAAAGATATTTTATTTTTTATAAGGTGTATGTGTACACACAAAATATTTTACACTGGGGGGAAAATGATGAGAGTAATGGGCTTGTTATTTTGGATGTGAAAGCCTAGGAATTCTCAACACAGTAATGGTTACAAACTTGGACTCTGGAGGCATGCAAAGCTAGATTCATATCCCAGCTCTGTTACTGGCTTGATCTTGGGCATGCTGCCGATTTTTTTTTTTATGCACATTTCCTTATCTGCAAAATGGGAAAAATGATTTTATCTGATTCCTAGATTATTGTATTAAATGATAAAATACATAAAAAACAGTCAACCAAACCTCTAACAATTTAGTTTTCTGTGTAAAGCATGCCATGATGATAGCTAAGTTATGTCCACAATTCATAGGTATGTGTGGGCAATGGAATTGTGCTTCTGTGCTTATGGGGTATAGTTTGAACTGTTGCTGTTGCCCCAAAAAACTAATGATTTTATGTAGACACTCAGATTTAGACGAGCATTCATTTGCAACCATTTGAGATTGGGTTGGAATCAAATTATTAATCCAGGCAAAGATGATTGTTTTGATATATATGTGAAATTAACTTGACATTAATACAAAGGTTATATTAGGTCCAGTCGCTTTCCCTAGAGTGTCTCCAGACTAGTGAATGTCTAGATAAAAATCAGGGATATTTTTCTTTGTAACTGAGAGAAGATCCAAATTATTGGCAGCTTTTAAAGTAACTGAAAAAATCAGTTGATGCTCAGGGTATCTAGAGGAAACCTTCTACCTCAATATTTATCCTTCTTAGAGATATTAACAGAGTTGTCACCTCTCTCCATGACGAAGCTGAACATTACAACTATTATAAGCTTTAACTTACATAAAACATATTAAATTGCAGCTATCTCTCACATTAAACATTTCATTTTTCTATAAATATTTGGAAACAATTTTCATTACTTTGCTTTCAGAAATCATTTGACTATAAGAGCAAATACAATTTATGAGGGGCTATCATTTCTTAACAATTATTGTGTATACATGAGCATTCTTGCAAAGTGAGAAAAATTGAATCTATATATTGTTTCCAAATGCAATGATATTTTACGAATACTAAATTTAACCAGTGATGAAGTAGCTAGTTTTATGTCTTCTAGATTTTTGTGGTCTACATTTTGTGGATTAGGTTTTATAGTTTTGTTTTCATATTTTGGAGCCAATAGCTCTGTTTTTCAGTTCTCATACTTTTTTTTTTGCAGCCCTTAGAAAGGTCGTAAGTCCTGAGTACTATGTCTGTTGTTCTTAATCAATAAAATGATCCTGTTGGTGACCTGTTTGAGAATACAATTGTAGGTTATGATACGAGAAAAATTTGAGTCAAAGATTAAGCAGTTTGAATGATGATAAAAAGAAATCTAACATTTGGTTATATTTTATATATTATGGACTTTGTTTTAATGAAAATCATATTCTTATTGACCAGATATGCTTTAAAATTCAGAAGTTTTTGGATTTTTAGAAGTTTAAAATGGCATATATTTCATATGTTATTCTGTAATACTCCTAAAGGGATCTTGAATAGTGTCCTTAACCATGTACATTAACATTTCTGCAGTGGAAGTTATGAATATTCAGCAAATGGGACTAAATAAATAAAAAGCTTCAAATCAGTTCAGATCAGGTTTTACCTCCAAATTGGTTCATGTCAGATGAAGTTTTGCTGCCAAAATGACTTATGAAAAAATTTTAAGTAATTACAGCTTTTTGAATGTTTTAATACTGTTGGGGAATTATGGACCTATGATGCATAGACTGTTAATCACGTTGGATATTTTTACTTGACTTGTGAGATAAGTTGGGAAGGTATTATCATCCTCATTTTATGACTGTTAAAATTGGGATATAGAGTAAATTTGTGACTTTTTCTAGGTTATAGAGCAAGTAAATTGTCAAAATTGGCATGGAACCAAAGTGCCCTGACCCTTCACCTGAGGGATGTTCCCATTTGTTTTGTAGTCTTCTTAGTTATTGAATGGCTATTTGCTTGCTTGGCCCATGATGACAGTCAGCACTTCTCAACACAAGAGTGCTATGTGCAGTTTCCCTAGCTTTTGATGCACTGGGGTACTAGTACACACAATTATGTAATTGTTCTGAAGAAAAGCTCTAATATTAAAAAAAAAACCATCAAAAAATACATGTGTGACGTTTGTTGAGATGAACAAGAGCCATTTTCTAGTGTTTTCCCTTTCCTTCCTTTGCTAGAGCTAGCCTTCTGCTGTATCTCTAAGCTCTTAAAATTTCCTGCTCTGTTTTGTTGGCATCACACATGCCAGTACCCATGGTGCATTTTATTGCTGCAGCTGTTTCACATGCCTATTTTTGTCAGCACAGAGGTTATTCTCAGAAGTGACAGCTTAAAATAATTCACCTGGTGTAGTCTTCTTGGACATCTAAAACCTGAATTATTTTCATAACACCTGAGGACACTGAGAAGCCTGTTTTACCACTTGTGGTGTCTTTAGCAGCAAGTCAACATTAAAATTCAAGTTTTCTCTTTGCGTGCAGGAATTCATTTATTCATTCCCATATTTGTCTGTTCATCCAGCAAACATTTATCAAAACTCTAGTAGTGAGCTAGTTGCTGAGAAGGTCACACGAAGATCACTGGACAGCTGTCTCTTGGAAATACCATGGGGAAATAATGGTTTTCAGCACTGGCATGTCCAAGTCATAAATTAGTCTAAGCATTCACAACTTTCCAATGGAGTAGGCTAAGGCATCATTCTTTTTTTTTTTTTTTTTTCTCTCATAGCCACACATAAGAAACCAGGTAGAGCAGTTAAAAGTTTGGTAGCAGCATTGCACTTTAGGAGACACGTGGCTTGTGTTCAAAATTTGGCATGCTATTTGCAAGGCTGACTGATTTGGGAAGTAACCTATACATGGAGTACATTTGTGGGTGAGTTTTGAGTCTCCTGACTATTGGTTCTGGTATCTGTGAAATGAAGGTGTGAAATGAGGGTGTTTACTCTTGTGGAGTTTAATGAGACCATGCTTGTGTGACTAGTTAATTGAAACTGATGAGGAAACTAACAATAAATAGGCTTATTATTCTCACATTGCTGTCTTCTTGCAGATTCTCTTATGTTTCCCTTTTCTGTTTCTTGATGAGAGATTCTCTAACTTTTCACTGCTTCTAGCATTAAGAACAATATTATTTTCAGGCATTAAAAGTTTTAGGTTAGTTTAAAATTTACATAAACAACCAAGAGTGGGAAAAATTAATTGAAGTACATGTATATATGGAAAATAACCCATATCCAGAGTGTCTAAGGAACTTCTAATCAGTGGGAACTGAAAACAACCCAATAGAAAAATGAGCAAAAGACTTGGATACTTCACAAAAGATGGTATCCTGGTGGATAATAAATCTGTGTAAAGGTGCTTAAATTCATTAAAATCAACAGAAAAATGTAAACAAAAATTATTAAAATGATGAGGTGCCCATTCATAGTATAGGAAAGAAAAATACTTTTCCTCTACCTTTTTGGATTCAGTGGCTGGGACCTGTAAATTGAACTAAAAAAGAAAGATTTAACAACAGAAAGGTTACTTCACGTGTGCAGGGAACTTCACAGAAAAAAATGAAAGCCCAGAGAAGTGGTAAGACTTGAGAGCTTGTATATCATTTTAATGATGGGGAATAAATTGTGTAAAAGTGAGTAGACAAAGAAAAGGCGGTTTGGGCTTTTAGGCACCATATAAATTGTGGGAAAGCAAATACATGAGAGAGAGAAGCTAATAGAATATGAGGTTATTTTGTAGGGTGTGTTTATGCAGACTGTTTTTGGTGCCAGTGTTCCTTCTCCTATGAGCATTTTCCTCTTCCTGGTACAAGAGTATGGAGGAGAGATGCTTTAAAAAGGATATTTATGCCTTGTTTTTAGGCGTAAAGAAAGAGGGCAGAGAGTCCTCCTATGTCTGCTGTTTCTCAATTGCCTTCAGCTCAAAATAATCCTCATGCCAAAGTGGCATAATTTGGGATGTCAAATTCTGATCCCTTTCAATAACTGCCAGAAGAGCTAAAATAAAAAGACAGCAAATACCATATACTGAAGAGAATGTGGAGCAACAGGAACTTTCAATCACTGCTGATGGAAATATAATTTTTTTCCCAACCACATGGAAAATTCTTTGTCAACATCTCTTGAATCTAGACCAAGCAAATGCCATGACCCAGAAAATCCACTCATAGATATATACCCAACAGAAATACATGCATGTATTCACAAAAGGTGTGCTTTGGAATGTTTATAAAAGTACTACACATAGTAACTCCAAACTGGAAACTGTCCAAATTCTCATACATTCAAATGTTATATGACCATGCAAATCAGTGATTTACAGCTCTAGGCAGAAACATGAATAAATGTCATCAGTAAAGTGTTGAGTAAAAGAGGCTAGTCCCCAAACAACTACATATTCAATTATTCCAGTTATTCAAAGTACACAAACAGAGAAAACTAATGTATAACATTAGAAGTAATATTTTGAGGGAGTAATAATTGGAAGAGGGCAAGAAGGAAGTTCTGTCTTGTTTCTTTATTAAGATATTGGTTGTATATTATGTTCAGTTGGTGAAAATTTATCAAGCTACATTTATAATATGTGCACTTTTCTATATATCATGCTCCCTTTTCCCCCCGAAAAGATGTTCTGTAATTTTGTTTTACTTGTTTTCACCTTGTTTTTCCACATCTCCCCACATCACCTCCCCATTCTTTTTACATTCCCATTATTATTATCACTCCTCTAAGCTTTGGGCTTCTCTAATCCAGAAGCCCAAGGAGACCTATGCTAGGGCAAGCTTTTCTCTGTCCTCTGCTCTTCCAGCCATGCTCCGCACATGCAGACATAGCTCCCTCTGTATCTCCAGTCCCTGGCCCCTACAAGCCACTTTGTGGATTCCTGGACATACCACACCCCAGGTATGTGGCTCTGTTTGTGCTCCACAGTCCTCCAGCCTGCCTGACCCCAGTAAACTTATGACATAAGTTTGCACAAAACATTTGAGAAAAATTAAAAATGTAACTCATGATCTAATCAGCTATAACCAGAATGTAAACATTTGTTCACTTCAAAAGGCCTGAGTTTTTCAACAGATAAATAGTATAGAAAGGGATGGTGTGGGATCAATGGATTAAGAGGGATTTACAAGGAGTGTCGGAGTAATACAAATGGAATAACTAAACTATCATATCTATGGATACACATTTAAATGATAAAACTATAAAAAATAAAGAGAAAACAATTACTATGCAGTCGGCATAGTGGTTACTTATTGGATATTTGGGGAAGGAAAGTGGAGATTGAAATGGAGCATATGGATGGAGCTTCCGGGGCAGGTGGGAAAATTTCTGTTTTCTTAAGCCTGGGAATGAATACAAGGGTGTCTGCCTTAGAAAAATGTACTAAACCATGTGTTTATTTTGTGATTTCTATATCTGTGTTTTATTTTGCAAGATATTAAAGAACTTTTTTAAATGATAAAATTATGACTCTCATAGAGAGAGAAAATAAACGTGTCAAAAATGTTATTGAATCCATTCATTAATTAGACAAGCAGGAAAGCTGTTACAACTGGTTCAAAGAAGAAATCAAAGAAGCACAAACTTATATGGAATAAGGGAATATTGAAATAGATTTATAAATAATTTGAAAAACTGCCTTCCACAGTTAGAGGAGGGAAATCAATTCCAATTCTACCTGGCAAAATTTACTTTCCTGTCTACAGACAAGAATTATTTGTGTTACTATCCATTTTCTGCAAGTTAACCTTAGCTCTAGAGCATTGTCAAATAACCTATTCATGGACAAAGGTACATATCCCTGTAGGATCAAATAATATTGGCACTTCCAGTGTTGTATTGACATGATATCCAGTAATCTCTTTTGCTTATTAAAAAGTCTTAATTTTCTTTATGAATAAAAAGATTTTTAGAATGAAATAAAACAAATGTAACTCACAGTATTGGCTACATGTAACTCATGAAGTAAAACAAATCTAACTCACAGTATTTCTGCCTACCTTGTGCCCTTGGGTGGCTTTTCAGCTTCTAAACTGCAAGAATCCGGGTAAACTGCTAGGTTGTTAAGAATGTAGCAGGATGAACACAAACAATCACAAGATGATAGTTTTTAATGAGTTATACAATCCCATTGAATTAGTTAATTCTTTTGTTTGTAAGCAATCACATTTAATCTTGACTCAGGTATAAATAAATATAAACAAAGCAATGATTTAAATATTTGAGAGACTACTGGTCCATCTCAGATAACTGAAGAAGTTGGATAACCTGACTTTTGAAAGAGCATGTACTTGGAGAGCTCAGGAAGCCTCTTTGCTTAGAACATATTCATTAGTGGGACTCACCTTCAAAAACTAAAATTCACCAGGCACAGTGGCTCATGCCTGTAATTCCAGCACTTTGGGAGACCGAGATGGGTGATCATGAGGTCAGGAGTTCAAGACCAGCCTGGCCAACATAGTGAAACCCTGTCTCTACTAAAAATACAAAAATTAGCCGGGCATGGTGGCTTGTGCCTATAGTCTGGGAGGCTGAGGGAGGAGAACCCCTTGAACCCGGGAGGTGGAGGTCGCAGTGAGCCTAGATCACGCCAATGTGCCCCAGCTTGGGCAACCAACAGAGTGAGACTTTGTCTCAAAAAACAAACAAACAACAAAACAAATTCTCCCAGTTTTTCCATTCTAGATTTCAGTGTCTTGGGAGATAGTATCTGCTTGGTTTACCTTTCCCCAGAAGGGAGAGGTGCTAGGTCATATGACACAGAGAAGACCCTTTGAGGTCTTTTCCCTCTTCAGTTGTTTATGGAGAAAGACGATGCAATGTGAGTTAAGGAGTTGATCCAAGAGTATTCTATGCACTATCTTGACTTTTCATCTCATTCTTTAAGCTAGATCTCAGTTGTTGAGAAAATTATATCCCTGGTTTCAGACTTTCCCATTCCTTAATCTTAAGGAATTATAATTCTCTTTCTGTTCCCTAATCCTGTTTTCCACATTAATATTCTCTTTTAAAAGGAACAACAACAATAAATCCCAAACAGAGGTCCAGTTCCTTGACTGCCCGTACCAAATAGAAAATCTCCTCAAATATTTAGATGTATGTGGAATAGACAGGTTTACCTTATCAGTAAAGCCACATGGTACTCCCAAATAGCTCTATAGTTTTGGTCCTCACAATTCTTAAAATTTCCTATAGATTTATTTTTTAAATTTTCCCAGTCTTTTTATCTCTCTCCATCTGTTTCCTTCCTCACTCCATCTTTTTTTTTTCTTTCCTATTAAGGATTTCAGTGGCTACTATGAACTAGACAGTAGGCTATGTGCTGAAAAAGGATGGGAAAGTCATAAAGTGGAGATGTCAATATCGCTTTAAGAATGATAGGCTACAAAGCTGATTAGCTGCATAATTTCATTCTTTGTCATCACTACCTAAAGGCAAAAGGTCTTCTTTTGGGAGCACGTACTAAAGATAAAATTACTCTTCTTAGTTCCTTCTGGCAAATGGGCACACAAAAACATATTCAAGAGTCAATGTCTTTTGTGTGCAATACATAGGATATTAAAAGTTAAGGTAAACAAAGGTCAAAGATTATCATGCTAGTTGGAGTCTCAGGGTTTCCTGGTTCCTTTAAATTTAGTTAAGATTGGGCCATTTTTTGGAAGTCCAAATGTCTTCTCAAATACTCTGTTATTTGTGCTCCTCCTTGGTGGGAATGGGAATTTTTGTTCTCTATCTTGGGGTTGACACAAATGTGGGACTTCCTTGATCCTCCCTCCTGAGGAACTACAGATCAAGAGCTTGTATTAGATTTGTAAGGGGCATAGGGAAGAGTTATGTTTGATGTCATAGAGCAATCACTAGGGGGGCATGTTAATAAAATTCCATTTATAATGTATTTTTTCCTACCCTCCCATTATCATGTAGTTTAGCAACTCTAGCATCTTGCTTGCTCCTCCACAGGCCAAGCTAAAAGCCTGTGCTTATAATTTTTTGTGGTCTTGGTTTCTACCAACCTACATGCCCACAGGTTTGCATACTTTCTATCCCAGTGCTGGTAGTTTCCCAAAGATATTTTCTTTCTTAGGTGGACTCTTGGTGCCCACTTTTGCAGTACATTTTTGATGTTCATTATACTTAGGAAAAGTAGCCAAATCCAGCTTTGGAGACAAGTGGTTTTGATCCTAACTTATCTCCATTCTGCAAAAGCATCACCCTCACAAGACATATCACAGGGAAGCAGAGTAACCCAATTTGATTAAATAAGACCTGGCCCAAATTTTCTCAATGATTATTAAAACTGTAGGATTCAGAATGCAGCAACAAAAAAATTGTTGGAAAGTGAGAGGCAGAGTCTCTATGTGGCTTTTTTCTTCATGTCTTCTAAAGAGTGATTTTGTATCTTTTGCATTTCCAGTTACTGCCTCTTCTTGAAATGCCCTCCTAGATGCCCTTCTCTGCCTAGAAACGTTTTTCTTTATTCTTTGGGTGTTTTTTCTTCATCATGAGGAATCTTTAAAAAGTAGCTACAGAAAGTTAATCACTATCTACCTTGATTCCTTCTAGCACTTCATCTCATTAATAAAACAATAGTTCAAGGTAGTACAATTTGAGTTTGTGTGACTACCTTTCCTACTAGACTGAATTCTTTGATATTTGAGACTAAGCCTGTTCATATGATTTGTTCTGAAGCAAAGTGTGTTTCTTAATGTGATTGGTAAATAAAGAAAATGATGTCAGAGTAATAGGAAGTTGTGTTGATTCATATGTGAGTTTGCCCATCATGCTAATGTTTTGAAATTATCAGTATGTAAGCTTTCTTAAAATTAAAGAGGAAAATTTAGCAGTATATAACAATCTTAAGAAAGTGAAAAATCTTGCTGACATGCCTTCCTTTAGTGAAAGAAATGGTGGTTGATTTAGTGACGTTAAGAACTGCACATTTTTCGCTATGCTACATTTTTAGAAGAGACTGCAAGTGCCAATGCAGATGTTGCAAAAACATTTTCTCCTGTGATTTTTAAAAAATGATGAATGTAAAAATGTGTTATTGTATTGTAGTTTTAATTTTGATGAAACTGGCCTCTATTAGAAGCAAACATCTTTAAGGACCTATGTCTGAGAAAAAGCACTAGCTCCAATATACAGAGCTTGCAAAAGATAATAAGTTCCAATAGTGGTAGAGATTTAATATTGCCAGTGTTTTTTTTTTAATTATTATTATACTTTAAGTTATGGGATATATGTGCAGAACGTGCAGGTTTGTTACGTAGGTATACGTGTGTCATGGTAGTTTGCTGCACCCATCAGCCCATCATTTACATTAGGTATTTCTCCTAATGCTATCCCTCCCCTAGCCCCCAACCCACTGACAGGCCCTGATGTGTGATGTTCCCCTCCCTCTGTCCATGTGTTCTCATTGTTCAACTCCCACTTATGAGAACATGTGGTATTTGGTTTTCTGTTCCTGTGCTAGTTTGCTGAGAATGATGGTTTCCAGCTTAATCCATGTCCGTGGAAAGAATCCTGAGCTCATTCTTTTTTATTGGCTGCATAGTATTCCATGGTGTACATGTGCCACATTTTCTTTATTTCCAAGTCTTTGCAATTGTGAATACTGCTGCAATAAACATACATGGGCAGGTGTCTTTATAGTAGAATGATTTATAAACTTTTTGGGTATATACCCAGTAATGGAATTGCTGGGTCAAATGATATTTCTGGTTCTAGATCCTTGAGGAATCGCCATACTATCTACCAAAATAGTTGAACCACAATGATCCAACCACAGTGGTCCACCAACAGTGTAAATGCATTCCTATTTCTCCACATCTGTTTTTTCTCCACTCCTCTCCAGCATCTATTGTTTCCTGACTTTTTAGTGATCTCCATTCTAACTGGTGTGAGATGGTATCTCATGGTGGTTTTGATTTGCATTTCTCTAACGATCAGTGATGATGAGCTTTTTTTCATGTTTGTTGGCCACATAAATGTCTTCTTTTGAGAGGTGTCTGTTCATATCCTTTGCCCACTTTTTGATGGGGTTGTTTTTTCTTGTAAATTTGTTTAAGTTCCTTGTGAATTCTGGATATTAGCCCTTTGTCAGATGGATAGATTGCAAAATTTTTCTCTCATTCTATAGGTTGCCTGTTCACTCTGATGATAGTTCCTTTTGCTGTGCAGAAGTTCTTTAGTGTAAATCCCATTCATCAATTTTGGTTTTTGTTGCCATTGCTTTTGGTGTTTTAGTCATGAAATCTTTGCCCGTGCCTATGTTCTGAATGACGTTGTCTAGGTTTCTTCTAGGGTTTTTATGGTTTTAGGTCTTAGGTTTAAGTCTTTAATCCATCTTGAGTTAATTTTTGTATAAGTTGTAAGGAAGGGATCCAGTTTCAGTTTTCTACATATGGCTAGCCAGTTTTCCCAACATCAGTCATTAAATAGGGAATCTTTCCCCATTGCTTTTTTTGTTAGGTTTGTCAAAGATCAGATGGTTGTAGATGTGTGGTGTTATTTCTCAGGCCTCTGTTCTGTTCCACTGGTCTATATATCTGTTTTGGTACCAGTACCATGCTGTTTTGGCTAATGTAGCATTGTAGTGTAGTTTGAAGTCAGGTAGCATGATGCTTCCAGCTTTGTTCTTTTTGCTTAGGATTGTCTTGGCAATGCGGGCTTTTCTTGGTTCCATATGAACTCGAAAGTAGTTTTTTTCTAATTCTGTGGAGAAAGTCATTGGTAGCTTGATGGTGATAGCATTGAACCTACAAATTACTTTGGGCAGTATGGCCATTTTCATGATACTGATTCTTCCTATCCATGAGCATAGAATATTTTTCCATTTATTTGTGTCCTCTCTTATTTCCTTGAGCAGTGGTTTGTAGTTCTCCTTGAACAGGTCCTTCACATCCCTTGTAAGTTGTGTTCATAGGTATTTTATTCTCTTTGTAGCAATTGTTAATGGGAGTTCACTCATGAGGTGGCTCTCTGTTTGTCTGTTATTGGTATATAAGAATGCTTGTGATTTTTGCACATTGATTTTGTATTCTGAGACTTTGCTGAAGTAGCTTACCAGCTTAAGGAGATTTTGGGCTGAGACAATGGGGTTTTCCAAATACATAATCATGTCATGTGCAAACAGGTAATTTCACTTCCTCTCTTCCTATTTGAATACCCTTTATTTCTTTCTCTTGACTGATTGCCCTTACTGCCAGTGTTTTTTAAATTAAAATTGTTATTTGTGTATTAAAGTTTTAGTTCAAAGTTTTATAGATTTTGATTGGCTTATTCCAAAGCAGATTTTTTTTTTCACAAAACCTGTTATTTTTTCCATGTAGGATACAACATTTTTCAAAGTATATTTTATTTAATAGCAGAAATACATGTATCTTCAATTTCTGGCAAGAATAAGGTTCTCAAAAATATTTACTAAATGGGAACAAATTATAACTATTAGTATTGTATTCCTTGAACTTTTTGTCTGAGCGTCTCTTAGTCATGGCTGAACTCAACTTCTCACTGGTTTCTGAAATATTATCCACCTTGACAATCCCAGTTTCCTTTTGAAATAAACCATTTCTGTTTCTTATTATGTTTTATTCTCTTCCCAGTCAAAACTCTTAATACCTGTGTGTCTGTGTTTCTCATTAGACTGAGTACAGCTGAGTCATGTACCTGGTAAGTTCTCCACAAATGCAAGTGGTTGAATGAAGGACTCAGAGTTGAATGAACGTTTGTATCACTTTCCAACCTAGAATGTTAACAGAGATAGAAAAATGGCAATATTTATCTATCAACAACCTTCTATGGTCCTGCAGTGAAGCTTCTTCTAATAATGTCTAGAATTTATTTAGCAACAAATATGGGCTAATGTATTATTATAATCCTTGGATTCACCGTATCAAGGAAGTCCTTTTTTTTTTTTTTTTGGAGATAAAGTCTCGCCCTGTTGCCAGGCAGGAGTGCCGTGGTGCGATCTCAGCTCACTGCAACTTCTACCTCCTGGGTTCATCTCCTGCCTCAGACTCCTGAGTAACTGGGAATACAGGTGCATGCCACCATACCCAGCTAATTTTTGTATTTTCAGTAAAGATAGGGTTTCATCATGTTGAGCAAGGCAGTTTTGATCTCTTGACCTCATGATCCACCCACCTTGGCCTTCCAAAGTTCTGGGATTACAGGCATGAGCCATTGTGCCCAACCAAGGAAGTACTTTTATTATCCCCATTTCATAGATGAGGAAACAAAAACTGAAAGAGATAAAATTATCGCCCAGTATCAACCAGCTAGATGACAGAGCTGGAGTTTAAATGTCTAGGAAGTCTGCCTTCAGAGCCTAACCCTTAGCTGGCATGCTATAATACCTCCAAATTACAGCAGAATGATTTCACTGTCAATGTAATGCAAAGGTACATGCACGTGTTTGTATGCACAAGTGTGTGAATGCTGTGTTTCATCATAACTGAAAATATTAAAGGATCCATTACTCCAGTATGCTGCCCTCATTGAATGTAACTGAAGACTCCCTCTATGGAAGAACCAGAAGACTTATTTTAACTGCGTGCAGACTTAGAGACTTCTTCTGTCCATAACTTATTCAGAGTTGTAGTTTGCAATCCTTAATTAGCCTAACCAATAGAACCATCCCACCTTTTTAGAACTAAAAAACCCTGACTTCCCTGCCTTTTTTCCTCCTCACCATTCTGTGAATGTCTTTTCTGTTTTGGGTTCTCCTTCCTGGCATGGTAATAAACTCAAAAACAAATCCTTCTCCTCCTCCTCCTTCTCCATTTCTTTCTTTTACGCCTTTGGTGGTCTTTGGTTTATTCTTTGAAAGTGCGCAGTGCCGTGGGAGAATATTACAGAAGTCCATTTACCAACATTGGATCCCAAACTCCAGTTTTTTGAAACTGTGTGTTCTTTCAACCTCAGACAAATAATTAGACAAATTCACCTTGCTTCAAAAATACCATAAACCTGTTATCAATTAAGACTTGGGGGTAATTATATAAATTAGTGACAGGATAACATAAAAGATTTTTAATGTAGAGTTCATGTTCTATATAGAAATGTATGTTAATAGAAAGCAGGTCAGAGGCCAGGCGCAGTGGTTCACAGCTGTAATCCCAGCACTTTGGGAGGCTGAGGCAGGAGGATCACAAGGTCAGGAGATTGAGACCATCCTGGCTAACACGGTGCTAGTTTATGCTCTAGTAAAAAATACAAAATTAGCCAGGTATGGTGGCACATGCCTGTAGTCCCAGCTTCTGGGGAGGCTGAGGCAGGATAATTGCTAGAACCTGGGAGGTGGAGGTTGCAGTGAGCCAACATTGTGCCACTGCACTCCTGCCTGGTGACAGAGTGAGACTGTCTTAAAAAAAAAAAAAAAAAAAAAAAAAAAAAAAAAAAGGAAACAGGTCAGTAAGACTTTACTTACTGGAGGCCCTTTGGGAACGTGTTCTGAATAACAAAGGAAGACTCAGATCGTTTATCAATGGTTTATAAGTTATTTGTTCTCCAAAGTGTGGTGGGGCTGAGCATATTTGAAAATAAATTGTTCTCTTAAGTAAGCAAAGATAAACTACTCCAAAATGTTTCCCAACATAAAACCCCCAAATTATCCGGGTTATTCCAATCATTTGCAGAGCCAACATTTTATGCATATGCTTCTATTTATTTTTTGCCCAAATAATTGCAAACTCAATATTAGAGAGTCTGTGTTCTTAATTTATACCTTGCGTGTTATACAGAAAGTGGAGGTTGTGTATATGACAGAGGATGAGCATATAGGAACACATGTGTATGCATATATAATAGTAAAGATTTCTGCATTCTGTAAAAAGTATTCTTGTATATAAGGATTAAAATGAAGAAACCTGAGGAAATAACACCCTTATGTAACTCCCCTCTGCACCTTTCAAAGAGGTTGTTTTTTTGTGTATATTTTCTTTGTAGATCTGTATTGATTGTCTTGTGATAGTATTCAAAGTTTTTCAGCAGTTTGACTGAATAAATGTGGAAAAAAGAGTGGGAATAAGGACAAGTGGGTATAGTCTGTGATTCTGAAGGCAATCAGAAGGAAACTTTAAAGATGTTTCTCTAATTTTGGATGTAGAAGGAAACGATACCCTTTACAATTTGTTATTCTTTGAAGCTGATAGTTCAGGGTTTTTTTCCCCCTTTTAAATTGAATAGTTTATAAATGAATGCTCCCAAAGGAACTTTAAAAATCAAAAGAGAAAATACGTTTTTTGAAAGTTGTTTTGTCATCAGTACCTTTTAGCCTAAGTATTTTTTCAACTCTGATAATTACTTGATTTTAAAATTCCATATGCTGAAAGTCAAGAATGTGCAAGTGTCTGTGGGAGAAATGAACATGGGGAGGGTCTCTTGAGGGCAATAATTCAGCTGTGTTTCTCATGGATATAGATCATCACTTTCAATTATGCTTATATGCCTCAATTTTAGTATTTGGGTGAGTTGGAAAAAGAGAAAAACAGTGCTCACCCTGGCTCTTCTCATCATCGTGTGCTATGTCTGGTGCTATGTGTATGCCCAATCTGACTTTATTCTTAGGACAACCCTGAGAAGAAGGCAGACCCTCATTTTACACATGGAGATGAAAAGGCAAAGAAACGTTAGGGAACTTACCACATTCACAACAAATTTAAACAGTTTTTATGACTCCTTCAAACTCCTTCCGCAATAGCAGCAGTTCTGAAATTGGAATAAACGTTAGAATAATCAGTTGGAGGGTTTATGGAATAGATTGCCAGACCCCATCCTCAGACTTTCTGATTCAATAGATCTGTGGTGAGGCTGATAATTGGAAGTTCTAATTCATTCCCAGGTGATATCAATGTAGTTATTCAACATCAGTGCATACCATACCATAGGATCTCTAAACCTCCATCAATCATGCCCTGTTAATAAAAAGTGAATATTCAGTGCCTGAATGAAATAATAAAAACCACGTCCCGTGATACATTTTGCCCCTCACATCCGGATACATGTACCCTCTGGGAATGAGATGGTTTGCCTCGGGTTGTCAAAGCTACAGGGTAAACATGATGCATTCTCAAAGTGCCTGTTTGCCCTGACGGTAAATGGTTTAGCATGCTATTTTCATATTAAAACAAATACACGGCTATGTTGTGGAATAGAATACAAATTCCCATGGATTTTTAAATAAAGCTCTAGGTTTCAAAGAACTGTTGCCCTTCAGGTAGACTGCTTTAGGCTGTGCTTCAAGTCTCAGAGGGTACCTGTTTGCTTTCCTCTGGCAGGAAACAGGTTTAGCTGAGAAAGAAAAAAAAAGGCTATTTTACATCGATATTAAATACCTTCTTGAACTGAGAGTTTCTGTCTCCGGATTCAGATTTTAGTCTCCTCCCTGACCTTATAGTGATTGCTCCTCAGGGTTTAGCCTTTAGGACCAGGAATATCAGCCTTTTTCTGAGGATATGTAGAAACTCTAGCATTACAGATAACACTTCTGCTTAACTCTGAATGCTAGAAACTACAAATACAGCAAAAAATAAATATAAAAACCCTACAAATATAGCAAATACAGTCCTAGGTTTCGGTACACATTAGTTCCTAAGTCAGGTGCCCATCATCCTAGGCTGTGTTGTCCATTTGAAGTGAGTGGCCCTATTCTTTTTATTCCAAGCATGAGCATAGGGCTCTTTCTTTAGGTCCCCAATCCATGCCCTCACTTACAAGTTATCTCTTTACTCCGGAGAAGAGGATGGCACACTATGGCCCGTGGGCCAAATCAGGCATGACGCCTGTTGCTGTATAGTTTGCAAGCTTAGAATGGTTTTATAATTTTAAATGGTTGGAAAAAAATCAAAACAGGAATTATGTTTCACAACACATGAAAATTATGAGAGGTGCAAATTTCTGTTATAAGAAATTCTGCTTGTATAAGTAAAGTTTTCTTGAAACATAGCCTCAATTCAGGTTTTTACTATCTAAGGTATCTTTTCATGCTATCAAGTCAGGGGTGAATAGCTGGGACAGAGACCTTGTAGCTCACAAAGCCAAAAATATTTGCTTTTCAGCTATTTACAAAAGAAGTGTACAGATCACTGTTCTATAGGAGGCAGATGTATTTTGGCCTTTAGAGAACCTGTGCTGTCTTAAATCCAGACTCAAACCAGTTCCACTCACAGAATAGGTTCTCCTATTGTCTGTCCTTCCACCATGGAAAGCATAGGTAACTAGTACTTGTCTGAAGGACTGTTAATGCTTACCCAAAAATCCCAACCTTCTTAATGTGTTCTGAAGGTAGGGTTTCCAGACCCAGAACTCAAGGCTTTTTGAGATGAGGGAGTGAAAAGTGCCTTTTATTTATTTCTATGCCAGTATTTTTTAAAATCCTAAATTAATATGTCAGTAAATTTTCTTGCACAGATTCTTAAAGCCTTTGCAAGAAAATGCTCTGAAAAACTAGAAACATATATGAGGGTGTGCCCTTTGTCCCACTGATATAGGAAAGTAAGCAAATAAAGAACTATGTGAATCTTCCTCGGTGGTGATGGTAGCAATGGTGTCACCTTTTGACCTTTTCTTTCTCCAGGAAGAAGTATACTTATTCACTCACAAGTGCATATCTCCATCCTGTATTCTCCCCAGAAAACAGAGCCTGAGTCAGGGCTTGCATGCAGCCAGTTTATTATGAGAGGTGATCCAGGGAACAGGTGTAGGGGACTCAGAAGAGAAACACAGAAATGGAGGGAAAAGCCATGGAAAGGGTACATTTGTTTTTAGTTTCTTGCTTTTTGTCCTTAAAAAAACTAGCTTTATGGAGATATAATTTATATACTATAAAACTCCTCCATTTAAAGTATAGAATTCAATGGATTCATATATATGTATATATGTGTATATATGAGACATCTATATGGGTGTGTATGTGTATATATATAAACATATGTATGTATTCAGAGTTGTACAGTGAATAACCACAATCAAGTTTTAGAATATTAATAACCTTTAAAAGAAACCCCATTGCCATGAACAATTACTTTCTATTTCTCCCTGAATCCTTTCCTAGACAGTGTAATCATGAATATATTTTCTATCTTTATGGATTTGCCTATTCCAGATATTTATGTAAATAAAGTCCCATGAGACTGGCTTCTTTCACTTAGCCTATTTTCAAGTTTCATCCATGTTGTAGCAAGTATCAGATTTTTCTATCTTTTTATTGCCAAATAACGTTCACTTGTATGAACAAAGTACGTTTTATTTATCCTCAAGTTAGTGGACATGGGAGTTGTTTCTAATTTTTGGCTGTTTTGAATAATGCTGCAAGGAACATTAGCATACAAGTTTTTAAAATATAGACATATGGTTTTAATTCTCTTGGGTATGTACCTAAAATGGAATTGCTAGGTCATATGGCAACTACATTTTTAACCTTTTGAGAAATAGTCAAACTGTTTTCCAAAGTGGCTGTACCATTTTACAATCCAACTAGTAATGCATGAGGTTTCAATTTCTTTACATCTTCAGGAGCACTTGTTATTACCTAACTTTTAAATTTTAGCCATGTGTTCATTCATTTTGCCTTGCTATAAAGGAATACCTGAGACTAGGTAATTTACAAAGAAAAAAGGTTTATTTGGCTCATAGTTCTTCCGGCTGTACAAGCATGGCACCAGCATCTGCTTGGCTTCTAGTAAGGCCTCAGGAAGCTTTTACTCATGATGGAAGGCAAAGGGAGAACAGGCATGTCACACAGCAAGAGAGGGAGCAAGAAAGCGAGGAGGAGGTGCTAGGCTCTTAAAAACAGCTCTTACATGAACTAGTAGAGTGAGAACTCACTCATTACTGCTGGGAGGGCACCAAGTCAGTTATGAAGGATCTGTCCCCACGACCCAAACATCTCCCACCAGGCCTCACCTCTTACACTGGGAGTCACAATTTCAACATGAGATTTGGAGGGGACAAACATCCAAGCTATGTCAGGCATCCTTGTTGGTGTGAAGTGGTATCACATGGTTTTGCCATTCCCTGCTGGCTAATGATATTGAGAATCATTGCACATGCTTATTGTCCATTTGTATATATTTGGAGAAATATACATTCAAATCCTTTTCCCTTTTGTAATTTGGGTTGTCTTTTTACTATTGAATTGTAAGTGCTTTATGTATGTTAGATATAAGTACCTTATTAAATATGAGTTGTAAATATTTTCTCTTACTCTATGCATTGCTTGTTCACCTTCTTGATGGTATCCTTGAAGCACAAAGTTTTAAAATTTATGAAGGCAAATGTATCTATTTTTCTACTGTCACTTGTGCTTTTGGTGTTAAATCTTTTTTTTTTTTTTTTTGACAGAGTCTCCCTCTGTCACCCAGGCTGGAGTGCAGTGGGCTATCTCCGCTCACTGCAAGTTCCACCTCCTGGGTTCATGCCATTCTCCTGCCTCAGCCTTCTGAGTAGCTGGGACTACAGGCACCCGCCACCACGCCTGGCTAATTTTTTGTATTTTTAGTAGAGATGGGGTTTCACCGTGTTAGCCAGGATGGTCTCGATCTCCTGACCTCGTGATCCGCTCGCCTCAGCCTCCCAAAGTGCTGGGATTACAGGTGTGAGCCACCACGCCCGGCCACTTTTGGTGTTAAATCTAAGAAGGCTTTGCCTAATCGAAGGTCATGAAGCTGTACTCCTAAATTTTCTTTTAAGAGTTTTATAGTTTTAAGCCTTACATTTAGGTAGATCTGCGATCCATTTTGGATTAATGTTTGTGTATGGTGTGTAAGGAAGGTGTTCAACTTTATTCTTTTAAATATGTATCTCCTGTTGTCCCAGAAAGATTTGTTAACATACTCTTCTTTCTTTTATTGAATTGTCTTGGCACCCTTGTCAAGAATCAATTAATCATAAATATGAGGACATATTTCTGGTCTCTCAATTGTATTCCATTGATTTGTATGTTCATGTTTATGCCAGTGTCACGCTATCTTCATTATTATAGTTTGGTAGAAAGTTTTGAAATTGAGAAGTTTGAGTCCTTCATCTTTTTTCATCTTTTTCAAGATTGTTTTGGCTGTTCTGTGATGCTGGAATTTCCATATGAATTTTAGGATCAGACTGTTCATTTCTTCTGTAAAGAAGCCAGCTGGCATTTGGATAGGAATTGTGTTGATTCTGTAGATCACTTTGGTGAGTATTGTCATTTGAATAATATTAAATCTTCTGACCCATGCACATGTATATTTTTCCAGTTATTTAGCCTTTCTTTAATTTCTTTGAACAGTGTTTTATCATTTTCAAAGTATAAGTTTTGCATTGCTTTTGTTAAAATATTTAAAGTATTTTATTCTTTTTGATGCTGTTGTCAATGGAATTGCTTTCTTAATTTTATTTTCAGATTGTACATTGCTAAGTATAGAAATACAATTGTATTTTGCAGCATATCAATATTGTACTATGCAACCTTGCTGAACTTGTTTCAAATTATTTTATTCTCTTGCCCAGTTGCCTTGCCTTTGACCTCCAGTCCAATGTGGAATAGATATGGGGAAAGTGTAATCCTTGTCTCATTCTTAAAAGCTCTTGTTTTCCACCATTAAGTTGGTTGGTAGCTGTAGATTTTTTATATTAATTAATGTACTTTATCAGGTTGAGAAAGTTCCCTTCCATTCCTAAATTTTTGAAGCTTTTAATCCAGAAAGAGTCTTGGATTTTGTCATATGCCTTTTCTGCATCTATTGGGATGACCATGTTTTTCATCTTCTTTTATTTTCCCCATTGATGTAGTGTATCACGTGGATTGATTTTGAGATGTTAAACCAAACTTAGATTTTTGGGGATATATCCTACTTGGTTATGATCTGCAATAATTTTCATATGCTGTTAGATTTGGTTTGACAGTATTTTGTTGAGAATGTTGGCATCTGTATTTATAAGTGATATTGGCATGATATTTTCTGTTTTTGTGATGTGTTTTCTGGTTTTGGTATCAGTGTAATAACTGGCCCCATAGATTGCCTTGAGGAGTAGTCTCTCCTCTTCTAATTTTTGGAAGAGATTGTGAAGAATTGATATTATTGCTTCTTTAAATATTTGGTAGTTTTATTAGTGAAATAATCTGGAAGGGCACATTCTTGAGTTGATCAGTGATGTAAGCCAACTTGACTGGGTTTGGTCATATCCCTCTGAAAGATCAGGTGTACTGTATTTCAGAATTGCCCACCAAAGGGGCAGAAAGGGGGAGCATTTATCTACTCACCTGTCCCATCCCCTATTGTTCAATAGTTTCCTTATGAAATGTTGGTTCCCTTGTGTTTTCAGAATTTCATTGTGTGAGTGTCAAGTGAATTCTTGTAGATACAAAGTCCAAAAAGCAGTAGTGCAGCTCAAGTGAGGTGCTGTTATGTATAACAGCATGAAGCTTGTTGTGGCACCAATGGCTGGAATAAATAGTTGGAGGAAAAATGTGAATTAGGGTATAAGAGTCCCCATTTATCGATGGGCAATACATTCTAAGAACCGAGTGGCTGCCTGAAACCGCAGAGAGTAAGAAGCTGCATATATTTTGTGCTTTGACCTGATAACGGAGATGTTTACTAAGTGACGAATAGGTGGGCAGTATATACAATGTGGATGTGTTGGACAAAGTAATGATTCACATGTTCAGTAGGATGAAGTGGGACGGCATGAAATTTCATTATGCTACTCAGAATGGTGTACAGTATAAGACTTACTGTTTATTTCTGGAATTTTTCATTTAATTTTTTCAGACTGAAGATAAGGGAGAACTACTGTAGTGCATTCATTGAAGCATTTCAGTCTGCTTGTGCCCTTCATTATGTTCAATCAGTCATGAAGACTGCAACATTTGTGGTTACCTCCCAAATCCACAAAGGAATAAAACGAGGTTAATGGGACAAGATTTAACTTCTACAACTCTGAGATCATAATTACTATTCATCTCTTTTCTTTACCTGTAATTCCACATTTCCTTCACCTTCATTCAGCACTTCAGTGCAGATAATATGCTGGCCTTGTAGGGTAACTCAAAACTTCGTCACTATGGAATATGAGTACTTGATTGTTTTGCCTTTGTTGAACTATGGTTTCTGCAATTCTCCACTTACAGTTATTACTCAGCATAGAAACACTAAGTGATGCCTCAGAGAATCCCCTAGGTACCATATGTACTCATTCCTCCCTGGTGTTGTATAGAGACAGCCCTATCTCCTTAAGCTTACGGGGTCAATTATGACCGCCAATATAACTCATTTCCTTTCTTAATGCCCTACACTCATGAGGAATCCCAAATGGCAAGGTAATAATTGCAGATTCAAGTTCAGTGGATTCTAATCCAACAAAGCCTAAAGTTTTAGGGATATAAAGAATAACTCTAAACACTAGAAACTGGAAGTGATAACAAACATTGTCTATCTACTTGTTCCCCTTGTTATTTTGGCCAGTTGACCCTAGCTTTTAGGGGAAAACCACCATGTGTATCCCCCATTACTTCCATGTAAAATTTCAGAGCTCATTTTCCCAAACTCATTGGACGTTGTCCTGAGATGGGCGTTATCTAAACTTATCAATCATGCCATTAGATGGACTGCTTTTGAGTGATCTAATACATGTACAATTAGTGGATCAAGTGATCAAATGCCCATCAGTGTACCTCTATTACCATAAAATAGGTCCCTTAGTTGGTGATCATTACTGCAATATGATGTTATAAATGCGGAGTTCTGGAAGTCTTTGAATAGTGGTGCTGACAGGAAATGCAGACCAGGCAGACACTCCCATATCTGGAGCATAGATCAATTCCAGTAAGTAAAATTCCAAGTCGAACTTGTCTAATAGTAAGTTGTTCAATCTGCCGGTAAGTGGCTGGCTGGTTTCCACAGTGCCATTGTGAGAGTTCAGCATCAGAATCTCGGCAGGTTGAACCCTCAGCAGTGGCCTTGGTAAGAGGATTCCCACTGTCTTTCACCCATTTGTAAGCTTTAATCCTGCTACTTTGTTCAAGACCCCTTTTTGTAGGCACTGGGTATAGTGCTTACTTTATAGTGAACTATAATATAAAACACAAGTAGTAATGTGTTTTGTATCCTCTCCAATAGATTGCCCCATCCTTATATTTCTTTGTCTCTGATCTTTTCATCTTACTCTTTGTAGGCAGCTGACCAATAAGATAAGTCATTCAGCATGCCTGGAATTGAATGTTACCCTACACTTGAGGTCATTTCTTCTTCCACACAATGTGAATGACTTCATGTACTCTCCTTATCTGCTCACTGGAAGGATTTTCCTTCACCATGTTCCTTCAAGGTCAGCTATGACTGGGACTGCTGTGCTGCAGCATTGTCAGCTAACTCCAACATGTAGAGCTGCTCCCTTGGAGAACCAGGCCTAAGTATTTTTCTCCACTAACAGGTGATCATAGAATCTCTGCCCCCACCCCTCCCTGCCCCGAGACCACACGTATGAATTGAGAGAGAGGTACATTTCAGGAAGAGGTACAATTTGGGTAGAGATAGGATCTCCAGGAGCCTGGGCCACTTCTTTATCTAAGTTACTTACACTTTCAAGACCTGGGGCCTTATCCTGAACATCCTATTTCCATTATATGATGGGTTACTGCTGTAGCCATTCAATATTGTGATTTGGAGGATCTGATAATATCAGCTCCAAATGGATAATTCTAGACACGTAATTATTTGGTGTCTTTTGAACAGGCTCTTAAAATCTACTAGGGCTCCTTAGCACTATAAGAACTGTTTTTCAAATGATGACTGTTTTTTTCCTGCAGAAGGCATGGCTTTAGAACACAAGGGCTATGCACTTGACTCTTCCGCTGAGGCTTGTCAGGGGTAATGCCCTGTATTCGTATTCAATATGGATGCCTATAGCACCATTACATCTGTTGGGTCATATGGTCTTAGTGGCAGGACACCTTTCACTGTACCTGGAACTGCTGCAGAATCTTCTCTTGCTTTGAGCACCACTGAAAATTGGCATCTTTCCGAATCACCTGATTAGTGACTCACAGCAATATCCCCAAGTGTGGTAAATGCTTTAAAATTCAAGCAGGTCCACCAAATACTGTACATTGTTTTTAGAGCTGTGGCATACAAGGTGCCACAGCTTGTTCTTTACTTAGGAGAGTATATCCTTACATGCCACAGACTAGTAGGCATCTATCCTGCTCTTAGTAATAGTATGGTCTGGTCTCTGTAGTCACAGAACTTCGCAGGTCAAGACACCCAGGTTGCTACTTTGGCTTTGCTTTCCCTCACAATAATTTCATCCGTCTTGCTTCTGTCTGTTAAGTAATGCCATATGACCTCTGTTATTGTGTAACCCCATTGTCCTTATTGAAACTATAAATCCAAGATCTGTGTCAGCATCTCCAACTGTTAACTCTATCTTGCAAAGTATAACATTCAGGAGCTTTATATAGAAGCTGCTGTTTTCCTCAGTGGTGTAACTTCTAAGCTACCAGCTGACCCTATCACCTGAGTTTATCTTTATGCCCATCTAGGGGTGGTAAGACACACATTAAGGTGCACATCCAGGCTGCTATAACAAAATATCTTAGAATGAATATAAGCAACATGTATTAATTTCACACAGTTCTGAAGGCAGAGAAGTGCAAGATCAAGGTATGTGCTGATTCATTGTCTGATAAGGACTCTTTACATCGTAGATGATGCCTCTAGCTGTGTCCTCACACGGCAGAAGGGAAAAACAAGCTCCCTCAAGTCTCTTGTTATATCATTAATCTCATTCATGAGGATACAGCCCTCAACACTTAATCACCTCCAAAAGGCACTCCTCTTAATAGTATTGCATTGGAGATTAGTTTTCAACATATGAATTTTGGGGGACATAAACATTTAGACCATAGCAGATATCATAAGCTTTTTGAATCTTCTACTAGAATCTTCTACTGAGACACCTGCCAGCCACTGGGAACCAGTTGGGGATGGTAGCAGCATCCTACTTTTCCAATATGCCATAGTATGGCTTCCCTGTGCTCTGAAAATGTACAATACTTTGGGAAATCTCCTGCTTTCAGAAATCTCCAGAATAGAAGCAAGTCAAGCCATCTACTCTTCTTCTCTCTTGGGATTAAATCCAAGAGGAATGAAGGTGACACTAGTTATTTACTGGATCTCATTCTCTCTTATTTTTCTAAGATTTTCTCCCTCTTCTTCCCCAGCTCAGAGCTTATTTAGCTCACATTTGGGGCATATGCATGGAGCTGTGGTAGCCATTACTAGTGCTTACTAATACTTAGTTCTGTTCTCCTTCTGGATGTATGAGAAATGGAACTTTCCAGTTTCTGTGCTGTTAGGCAGAGCTATTTGACTAGTTCTGGCCCACAACCTGTGGTCAGATATGATGCATGCCACATTTGAGCTAAGCTAGTTGTATTAGTCTGCTTGGGGTGCCATAACAAAATACTACAGACTGGGTGGCTTAAACAACAGACATTTTATTTTCTCATAGGTGTGGTGAAAAGTGCCAGCAAATTTAGTTTCTGGTAAAGACTTTTTTTTCTTGGCTTTTAAACAGCTACTTTCTTGCTGTGTCCTCACATGGCCTTTCCTCTGAGCATGCAGAAAGAAAACAAGAGATCCGATGTCTCTTTCTCTTCTTATAAGGGTACCATTCCCATAAGATTAGTGTTACATCCTTATGCCTTTATTTAACTGTAATTGTCACTGGTAAAGTGAGTTTTTTCCCCACTTTGTATTGGTCACAAAGACTATGCAATTAGAAAAAGCAACACAGTTTTATTCCCTAGCCAGAGAATGGAGAAAGGGAATACTCACTCTATATGTACCTACTCCCCAAACAACAAAAGGCATATTGGGTTTTTAAGGATAAGGCGTGGGGCAGGAGAGGAATGTTAGCATGTGCAGGGTGGGACCCCAGATGCGTAAGCACAATTCATAAACATGTCTTCATACATCACACGTACACAGAATGGAGGAGATTTTCTTTTAGGAAACAAACTTTTAACATTATAATCATATGTTAATGATTTGAAGACAACCAGGGATTGCAGTTCCAGTTTGCACCAGTTTCTCAGCATTGTATCTTCCCCTGGCAGCTGGTCAGGGCTCAAGAAGCTCTGGTGCCATCCTGGGCCATCTGGTTTCTTTAAGCAACTGTGCCTCTAGATAAAGGGACTAAAGAAAAACATTAAGTAAAAGGAAACATTCCCAGTTATCTCAACAGGTCTTCCCTGGTAACTTAATTTACCTCCTTGACAGTCAGTCCTGTCTGCAAATATGGTTCATACAGGTCAATACTTGAAACGACCTTAAAGAGCCAATTGGACTACAGGGAACTTGACTGAGTAAGAAACAATATATATTTAAATTATGGAAATTTGGGGGTTATTTATTAGTGTAGCACAGCCTATCCTATCCTGACTAATACAGGGGGAAAATACCTGCTGGTACGTATTTGCTTCATAATTCTTTCTGTCTCATGATTATCAAAGGGTCCTTTAAATCTAGGAGATTTTATTTTCATCTTTCTGTATATGAGTGATCACATGGAAACAAGACATATGTTTTGAAATTTCAGTTAGTTCTGTTACCATAAATTCATATTTCATAAGTCACCCCGAATTCTCATGTTTCCTTTTTCCATGCAGGGGTTGATTTAGTGTTTCTAGTTATTTTAAAATAATTGATATTATTTTGCATATTGCTTTCCCCCCCCATCATCATATAGTTTTCATAAAGATCGTTTTATTGGTTCCACAAATATTTCAGTCTGAGAGATGAAAGTAAAAGTTGTAGGCCCCCAGCTCACTGAAAGGACCATCTGTTGATCAAGGGGACCCCAGAGTAAACTTGAGTTCTCAGCAACAAGGACAGGTGGTCAGACATGCCTTGTTATACCCACTCCCTGGCTAACCATCAGTAGCCTTTCTTTCCTAAGAAAGTGACGCCTTCAGGACTCCACACTGGTATAAACCAACCACCTGATGTGGCCTCTCCTTTTTCATCTAATAAGAGACCACAAACCATAGAGTTGTCCTGGTCTACAGAGAATGCACAGTAAGGGTTTTCATGTCCTCTGCTTCACGTTTTTATGTCAGAGCTTGAAAACTGCACCCTTGGATCATGCTAATGCCGCCATTTTTTGTTCATGGGATTCATAAGGGGACATGAAGCTCAACTGCTCATGTACCTATTTCTCTTTCATAAATATTCGTGACTCCTATAGCTTATTTAATACATCCATACGCCACCCTGCTCAGTGCAAATTCCTGTTCCCTTTGTCCCTTTGCCCCTTTGGTGTCCATTTCCGGCTTCTGGCCGAAGGCTATGCTTCCCAGCCTGTCAGAAAGGCCACCTGGCAGGCTGCAACTTTTTATGAGAAATAAAGCTCTCCTTTCCAAGTTTATGAACCTCATTCATCTTCAGTTGACAAGTTCAAAGGCTGAGATACTCTAATTTAGGGACATTCAACTTATTATTTTATGTATAATTTTGTTTGCTAATGAAAAGTCTTTGTATCATTTATATTGAAAGCAATGCCTCTTCTGGGTGAATTATCAGAGATAAAAAATACACTTTTTAAAAATAAATGTGAAATAATGCTATGTTCAGATTTATTAAGCAATTATATCTTTAATGTCTCAAATTATTGCATTTTGCACACTTTCTCTAGCATTGGCTCTAAGGTAGCTTTATTTATGTGCTACTTTCATGTACACAGAGCTTTCTCATAGAATGACTTTTGTTGAACAAATAACTAAAAGTTCCTACCCTAAGGACCTGGAGTCTGCAGGCAAGTCACCTAATATAAGAGAAAGAATAAAAGAGCAAGCATTGTGTGTGGGTTGGGGTTACGATATCCGGAATGATCAGCAGGAGCAAAGCTATGCTTTCATCCCAGTGACACACAATTGATGCAATGATACAATGATTTAACAAGTAAAATGAGACATTTAGCAACAAAAGAGACCATTAAGAAGTCACCTGTGAGTCATTACAGTAGGCCTTTCCCTCTTAAGGATGGCCTCAACCTTGTAGCAAGGAGTGACAAGGAAATGGTTTACCCTTCAGGAGATCTTACGCATTCAGGCATGACTTAGGCTAAGCTATTTTTTAATGCTTTTGTGTGGTACCTGAAGGGAACACAGGAGGACAGAGAAACAAATACAGTCAGCTTTCTGTCGCCACTGATGACAATACCATCTCCAATTATAGCCCTCCAAGAGATCTCTAAAATTGTATTTCTGAAATGGTCATTTATTAAAAGCTTAAGACTCTTCTGATAAATAAACTGGGATGTTCTGTCATACATCTTACAGGGCCAAAGGAGGCTGTGTTTGTGCTCAATGTAAGAGCAAGGAAGGTGCGGGAAGATGAGGGGGAAGAGGCACAGGAGTACAGGGCTGTAATTCAGCTAGGTGAGTAATGAAATGGCAGGCTGGAAGGCAACTTCATTATCTGCAGCGCTGTGTATCCATCTATCTGCAGGAAGTGAAAGCTCAGAGAGATAGCAGGAGGCATGTAGTGGGAAAGGGAGTAACATGGGATGGTTGAGTGGAAGCTCTTGGGAGTTAGAAAAATTTAAGTTTTAAATTCTGGACTTAGTCGTTACCAACGGAGAGTTTGAGGACAGTTTACTTAATTTCTCTAAATCTTATTTTTCTAATCAGTAAAATGGGAATAAGAATAATGTTCTGCATAAGTTTTTTTTATGTATTCTATAAAATAATTTGGATGAAGTACTGTGCATAATGCCTGACAATAATCACAGTAATAATAACAGTCATTCATTTCCGGGACCATCTGCTAAGTGCTTTATACATTATCATATAAAATCTTCCATTTCCAGTTGATATGGTTTGACTCTGTGTACCCATCCAAATCTCATGTCGAATTGTAATCTTCACTTGTAAGGAGGGTCCTGGTGAGAGGTGATTGCATCATGGGGGTGGACATCCCCCTTGCCGTCCTCGTGACACAGTTCTCACAAGATATTGTTGTTTAAAAGTGTGAAGCACTTCCCCCTTCACTTTCTCTCTTCTGCTCTGCCATGTGAAGATTGTTCTTGCTTCCCCTCTGCCTTCTGCCATGATTGTAAGTTTTCTGAGGCCTTCCCAGACATACCTTCTGTACACCCTGTGGGACTGTGAGTTGCTTCAACCTCTTTTCTTCATAAATTACCCAGTCTCAGGTAGTTCTTTATAGCAGTGTGAGAACAGACTAATACACCAACCTAAGAAATCCCTGCAAGATAGCACACCCTTTGCAGGTGAGAAAACCGAAGCAATATGAAGTTCAGTAACTTGTTCAGGGACACACAGGTAGTAAGTGGGGTACCCTAGATTCAAACCCAGTTTATTTAGTTACAAAACTAGCCTTGCTTGTACCATACTGCAAATAGGCTGAATAAATGTTCGATACAGTCAGGTAAGAGAGGCATTAGTTCAATTGAGATATTGATAAAAATATTTTTCCTATAACCCCTGTGGTTGGAGGAATGCAGAAAGATGCTTATTTTGTATTTGGCCACTTGAATGGATTACAGTCTGGCAGATGATTTAGAAGAATTATTAAATAATTAGTAGTGGATGTTTCAATGTATAAAGTCGAATGACAAAAGTATTTACCATCTTTCTCAAGTATGCCAAGATTAGTTGAGACAATACATACATGAATGACAAAATGCCAGACATCATGATATGGCTAATGATAACCATTTTGACAGAGATTCTATAATTTCAACCATTTTTTCTAAAATCAGATATACTGAGCCACTTTAGTCCTTTAGGGCCTATCTGGTAACATCAGACAACTGGATAAATTATTTTATATGAGGGTTATTTGCTTCTAAATTCCAACTGTCCAAGACGGTGGTATAATCATCACTTAGAAACTAAGGGACTGTCATGCTAGTTATGATGCTGCTCAGAGGCTGAGGGGTATACAGGCAAGAGTTAGTTAACATGATTTCTAGGCATGGCTCTGCTATTCATTAGTTGTGTTCACAGTCATCAATAAGTTATTTATTGGATACTGGATCTAAACTTAACAAAGATCCAGTCCTTGCACCAAAGCTAATAGAAAAACAAGAAAAACTCATAAGCAAATAACAAAAGCTCTAGCTATGAAAGAGTGTGGTCTATTGAGATTTACAAGGATAAGGTGAATTACATATCTGGGAAACAATAAGAGGATTTATTGGGACCATTCACTTTCACACACATTTTGAATGTGTGTGTGTGTGTGTGTGAGCGCACATTATATTCGTAGGTAATGGGTAGGAGAAAAAGGAGAGCTATGCCTGCCCTCAAAGACTTCATAGAGGAGAATCATGTGTTCATGTATTTAAAAAGATAAATTGCCATAGAGAGGTTTGAATGAAATAATAGAACCTTGGAGATTAGATTGAGAGGGAGAATTATTGGTCAGAATATTATATTAGTGGAGTTAGTTGTGAACCAGAGAAATTAACTGTGCATAACTTAAGCAGAAAAAGAAGTTACTGAGTCTACATTAGGTAACTCACTGAATTGCCTGGAAGGCAGAAAAACCAGGTTGGCAAAATATGCAGAAGGAAATGAAAGGTACATACCCCAAATTAAATCTTGCCAATGAATCAATCTGGAGAGGATGCCTTTGCTATTACCATTGACTATCAGTGCACCATCTTGAACTCTCCCTACCACTGGCACTGAATGCTGCTCATAACCCACTCTGGATTCAATGCCTTTGACAGGTACATTTAGAAATTTTTTTTTTTTTTTGAGATGCAGTCTTGCTCTGTTGCCTAGGCTGGAGTGCAGTGGCATGATCTCAGCTCACTGCAACTTCTGCCTCCCAGTTTCAAGCGATTCTCCTGCCTCAGCCTCCTGAGTAGTTGGAACTACAGGCATGCACCACTACACCCAGCTAATTTTTGTATCCTTAGTAGAGACGGGGTTTCACCATGTTATCTAGGCTGGTCTTGAACTTCTGACCTCATATGATCTACCTGCCTTGGCCTCCCAAAGTGCTGGGATTACAGGCATAAGCCACTGTGCCCGGCTGATAGGTACATCTTTTTAATAAAAGGTAGGTCACATGTTTTCTCCATAGTTATAAAGTAGGCTGGGAAAGTATGCCTTTGTCAGTTTCTATAAATGGGGCAGGTTATATTTTCTACTAATATTTATTGTCAATCATTCTAGAAAGGTAGAAAGGGTCTTCTGAAATTGGCCGGCCAAAAATACATGTTGCATATAATAAAAGGTCATGTTTTCATCTTTGCTGGTTTTCCTGCACCTATTAGTAAACAGATGTTTTATTATTTCATGCTTACGGAAAAATATATGTAAAGCTGCCATTACATTCTATACTAACTGAGCAAAAGGAAATCCTCTGTGTCTGTGCTTCCATAGATGTGCATTTGTTCCCTGTTTCTTCCTAAGCCAAGGATAAGACACTTACTCACACAAGCTCCTGACTCAAAACATGGCTCTGTACCAAAGAACTAATAAGCAAGCGCAGGGTTCTTCTGTGTCTCTTCCTTTCTTTTTTTGGAATAATTGCTTTCCCTATTTCTTTCTTACCAATTCAGCCAACACACTTTATCTCAAGGAAATTACATTAACTCACATCAGTGTGTGAATAAGCAGAATGACAGGAGTTTGTTTCAGCCAGAATTAGATGGGTATTGCAATTACCTGGGGAGAGAACGTTTCCCTAAATTCAGCGATGAATCCTTCTCAGATCAAAACAAGGATTACTTGAAAGATGGCTCTTGTGCCTTAATACATATTGTGTTTTGGGAGCATATAACTACTTCTTACTGTGTGGTAAAGTATTTTTTGGTTTTGAGAAAAACAAATATATCTTCAAAATGATAGTAAGAAGAGAAAGGCTGAGTTTTCTGGTCAAAGAAAGGGGATTAGGAGCTTTTCTAGTGATGTGATCCAGACTGAAAAGGGAATGTTGTGGATGTTTTTGCAGCTTGAAAGAATATTCAACCAAGAGCCTTCATTTAGGATTATAACTAGAGCCACCTTTCCTGACCATGTTCTGCCAGGCTCTCAGATACTGTTTCTTTGGATTTCTCTTGACATCGCATACTTCACTTCGCTCTGCAAGCTATCTCAGTTTTTAGTTTGCTTGTTTATCTAATGGTTAATAAACTTCTTGAGGGCAAAGAATGTGTACTTTCTGTCTAGAACTCTTAGTGCTTATTGTAGCTTTAGCATCTAGTTAAGTCAGAAGCCAGAACATCGAAGGGATGAATGACTTGAACACAGAGAGCTCAATAATAACATGGAATTAAAGTCAGTATTTCTTTTTTATTTATACTTTAGAATCTATACAGTAATCCTCCCTTATCTGTGGTTTTGCCTTCTGAAGTTTCAGTTTCCTGTAGTCAATCGAAGTCCAAAAAATGTTAAATGGGAAATTCCAGCAATAAACAATTCATAAGTTTTAAATGGCTCACTGTTCTGAATAATATGTTGAAATCTTGGGCTGTCCCACTCCAACCCAGCTGGGACGTAACTCATCCCTTTGGCCAATGTGTCTATGCTCTTGCATAAGTTACTTCCCTGCTAGTCACTCAGTAACCATCTCTTATTTGATAGACTGTCGCAGTATTGTAGTGCTTGTGTTCAAGTAATTCTTACTTTACTTAATAATGGTCCCGAAGTTCAAGAGTAGAAATGTTGGCATATTGTTATAAAGTACTGTTTTTTTATTAGTTATTATTAATCTCTTACTGTGTCTAATTTGTAAATTATACCTTATCACAGGCTACATATAGGACAAAACATAGTGTATATAGGGTTCAATAGCATCTGAGGTTTCAAGAATCCACTGGAAGTCTTGAAATGTATCTTCCTCAGATAAGTGGGGACTATCATATGGACGTCAGTCGAATAATAGATTCTGAGGATTTTTTTGTTGTTGCTTGCTTGCTTTCTTACATGATTTTCTTCAAGAATTTCTATAGAGTGTGTATATATATATATATAATTTTTATAATTATAAATAAATGCAAAAGTAAAAAAATACGTACTTTAAAAAAATGTAAACAATACCTTTTAAGAAGAAACATTGAGATTTTTAAAAGCAAAAATTTAAAATTCCTTAAAGATTTCAGCTGTGGAATAAGATTCTCCCCCAACCTCCTCCACTGTCAAATCGTAATATAGTTGTATTCACATGAAAGGAAGCCAGAATGAGCATGCTGGAAATATGGTGTAATACTAACAAATGACACGAGAAAGAAATCTTTATTTTTATTTTTCATTTGACATTTTATTGCCCAACTGGAAAGTAGAATAAAGGTTAATAAGAATATATGGAAGGCCAGGAAAGGAAAGACCACATTAAGAAGATACCTACATATGTCAAATGATTTCTAATATCAAGCCCAGATAAATTGCACTCTGGAAAGGAGACAAACTTCAAGAGCAGAGATGACAAAGTAAGCATAAGCCTCTAGCAAAGCTTATACTAGGCCATTTACAAAAAGAGAGGGAGAGAAAAATGGATTATGAATGTGACAGATTTGTAAATTTGACAACAATTTCTGGGCAAAATAAACAAGTCAGGAAACACCTGGTTTTGAGTTCACAGAAAAAGGGCAACCACTAAATTTCAGAATGTGTTTTAAACAGATAAGCATACAATTTACTCTTGATTCCTTTTTTTGGGTAGGATTCTAGACTTCTGGATTAGGTGATTTAAAAAGCAAAATCAAAGTCTTTTCAAATTTGAGCAAGTCATTGATTGGTTTTTACTGATTTCTTGCTGATGAATTGGAGGGCTGTGAATAAAGAATGTGGGTCATGAGATTTTACCCAGAAAGTGGCTTACGAATGCCCAGCTTCACAGTCCTGTGTTTGTCCCTGTCCCTTTTAAAACGTTGTCCAACATCTCGTATGTGGACTGAAAAGTTACACAAATGCTTTGAAATGAAGGATCACATAATAAATATGGAATTCAAAACAAATTTAGACTGGTTGGAATAAACAGCTAAAACCAAGACAATTTTAACATAGACAAATTCAAATTCAATTGTTTAGGTTAAAAAAACAACAGAAATAGGAAGACTACTCTGGACCCATCTTAATATAAATATGAGCAAATTTTTATACAAAGCAAATCTCTTCACGAGCCAACAGAGTGATGTAGCTATTAAAACATTCTGATATCCTTTTGGATTGCAGTAATAGTGTGTTAATGTCAAGTCCACAGGAGCTGATGTTCCTAACCTATATTGTTTTCCTCAGTTCATACCAGGGTGTGGTATTGAGTAGATGTTCACTGATTCAAGAAAAGGGTGATTGAAGAATTTACATACAACTAACAAAACATCTCTGATGGTACTAGGGATATTTGGCTTATGGGAGAAAGATTTTAGGGACACCCTGATAATAATTTTTCTATATTTAAAAGGGTTTTATGTAGAAAAGAGAATAGATTAATTTTGTATTGTTCTAACAGGTAACAGAAATTGTTACAAGGATGGGGAATTCAATTCAGCATGAAGAACTTTTTAACTATTAGAACTGTGTGAAATTAGAGTAGAAAGCCTTAGGAGGCAATGAACACCTGTGATTTTGAATGGGTGTGTAACTGACAATGCTCTATGTAGGAATTTTTACATGGAGGTAATATTGAGTTGAATTAGGCAGTCTAATGACTTCTAAGCTAAGGTGTTACGAGCTTATAGGTTCTGTTTGTCTTTACTTTTTAACTCCAAAGGCAAACTTTTAATATCTTAAAATCACCCTTCTTGTATTATAAGATGTCTGGCTGAAGATAGTAAACAGAACTATTTAGGGAAGTTTAAATGCATTTAGCTTGCTATTCTTTGAAAAATTTTAGCTGAAATTGACATTAACCATGACATATATGTTATCATGCCCTGTCTCTATTGATGATTGTTGCTTTGTACTGCATTTAATGCTGTCATTCTTCAGAAGTTTCTTTCTTTTAACTTTCCTTAGAATTAGCCTTCGTGATGAATAAAACTTCAAATTTGTACAGTTTAATACGCTTTTAAATAACTAGAGTAAGACTTTTATATTCTCATTTTAGGTACTATGCAGACTGTGAATGCAAATTTTTACAGCCTAGGTGTGCGGGCAATATTCTTTGGCAAGTTTACAATCTGCATTAATACTATAATTTCAGCTACATTTATTGAACCCCTACCCTTTGTGGGACAAACTTATGGTCACTTTGTGTGCTTTACCTCATTTAATCTTTACAAAAATCCTGTCATATAGATAACACTCTCATGTTATCAAAGCTTTAGAGAATTAGTTATTTATCCACAGTGACTCAGAGCAAAAGCTTTATACCACTGTACCTCATATTACCAGAGAGTAGAAAGATTTATTTTGGATATACAAGAATCTTCCATTCCATTCCACTTTTTCTCTTTTCCAACCCAGGACTAGATACCTTGAAAATTCCCTTTTATACTTTTCTCTTTTTCCCCTACCAGCTACACATTAAAAAAATAAATAAATAAATTTCTGTAATCATTTCTTCTACCCATCCTATTAACAAGTTTTAGTCCTAAACATATAGGACTGCTTCCAAAAGTTAAGTTGATTTTTTTTAACGTTCTACTTAGTTGAGGCTAAACTATGCCATGTCCCAAACCATCATCCTTCCATTGTTCTGAAAATGTCTCCAAGTCTCGCTTAACACAATCAATCAACTGGGACCATTCATTGGAGTCCACAGTGGGTAGATCCCTGACCTAGTTCCCATGGAGATTAACCAAAGAAAAAGAAGATTGCTAGCTCACGGAAACGCAAAGAGACATAAGAACACATTCAGAGGGATACATGGAGCGGGGATGAATTAATCGAACTTTAGGGGGTCAACCAGCTAATCTGTTGTATTTCTATAGGACATTGACTACCATAGCTGAGTGTATTATTAAAAGTTTTTCAATGCAAATATGATAAAAGGCATTCTGCAGTGAGAGCAGATTCCCTGCCTTTGTATTCGTCCTGACCAGGCAGGATTAGTCATTGATTTTAGCAACAAGGAACACATACAGTATCTTTACCTGCTGTTGATTGCCTCTCTCTTGTTCACCGCACAGACCGTAGGAGGCAGCGAGGTCACATAGTGGGATATGTTAATCCAACCAAGTACCTGAATACACAGCCAAACTTATTGAGACAGAGCTGTGACATTTCTGGAACAATTTTTTAATCCTGTTCTTGTTTATATGAGCGAATTTGCTTTCCTCATGGATAAATCCTTTGAGAGCAACTCTCATTGGATGCCCTATTGGAAAAGGGCCAATATTGTGTCTAAATCATTAATTCTTTATTAGTTTGGGAACCATAAACAATACTTTAGACAATGAAAACTTCTCTGTCTCTCTTGCTCTCCACCCGTCTCCCTGCTTTTCTCCTTCAAGTATATGCACACTCATACTATTCCTCAATTAAAACGGAGTTTGGCGTGAATAAATAACTTCTAAAATCATAAAATGGGAAAAGTCCTCTCTAGCCTAGCATTCTAGGGAGAATAATTATAAAAAACATATTTTAGCGCATGAGTACTCTAAATTTCAGCCGAAATGTCTTTAGCTAGAAGTCCCATGCATGTTCAGAGAGATGAGTATCTGATTGGATACAGGTCTTGGCAGAAATCACTTTTCAGTTCAGACATGGGATGGCGACAGAGTCTCATTACGCTAATTTTATTTACAGGGCAGCCTGGTTTCCTGTGCTGTGAGCTGGGTGCTTATTCAGCTGCCTTGGCTTCGATGGGTTTGCCGCACAGCGTATTTTTGTTTCCAAACTATTTTGGCCCTGGAAGGATGTCTGGCCTTGTTTCACTTTCAGAACTCTGATGAAAGCCACAGAAGTTTCCAGGGAGCCAGAGCAGGCTACTTGTGGGGCCCTTCCTCCTACAGTGTAAATGGCTACTGGAGGGTGACTTATAATCTGGGAAGAGCCCCTGTATCTGGAGACTTTTACCTTTGCAGAGGAAAGAAATTCTCGCTATACGTGGCATTGACCTCCCTGTTCTGCATCTCCAAGGCAGGGCTTAAATCCCAGAGGGCCTTAGATCTGCTGCTTTTCTTATTAGTATGTGTAGATGTGGGGTCTTATTATAGCCTCCTCTCCTAACCCAGGATACTCTGTGTTAGTACTTATTACAAAGGGTGTGAGAAAAATGAGACAAGAATCTCAGTTTGACTTTGAGAGTGCTATTATTGCTTTTGCTCCACGTGGTCATTCAAATACTAATACTCATACATTAACAGGGTACCTACACACACATTCTCTCATGTGTGCATCACAACACATGGCTGAAGGAGGGGGAGATGGTGATGATATATGCCTATTTTAAAGAAGGCTTCCGAGGGGCCGAGTAAATTATGCGGGTCACACAGCTCAGAGTGCTAGAGCTGGAGTTTAAACAGAAGTCTGACAAATGATCATTGATTACCTTTTTTGTGACTCAGAGAAATGGTCTTAGCCAAAATTAATATGTTTGCTATGTTAATCTTCAGAAATTACTAAATTAGTCACAATAAACATTGTTCACGTTTTGGAAACAATTATAGAATCGCATTTACTCAGATCACAAGATGATACTGATGATTGCTGAGAAATCAAATCATAACTAAATTTAAGTTTACATGTTAACAAGGAAAATTAAACATCCTTTCAAAATATTTGCAGCACATAAAATTATATTTTATGTTAGGTGTAGCTGCATTGAATATGCTGTAAATGAAAGGGATTGAGTTCTGCTAACATAAAAGTGGGAGTGCTGACAAGCGTTGGTTGGTTCTGAAAGCTGATGCATTTTCACTTTAGGACTGTGCAGATGTACTTATTTATGCATATATAGGCCATGAAGTGTAACCAGAGCTAGTCCCAAACTAACTCAGACCATCAGCTCCCTTTACCAAGCCCATGCTATCTCTGAGTGTATTAAGGGCTTTGCTTATGTTATGTAGTAATTACTCATCACTAGCAAATAGCTTGTTAGGTACCATTTGCCTGATGAAGACCTGCAGAACCAGAAAGTAAGACATTATTTTAGAAACAGACAAATGAGTTGGAATGTAGGCCTAACTCAGCCCATGCTCGTCACCTAAATCTCCCACAGATAGAGCCCCAGGCATTTATCAAGATCTCTTGCTCCTAAAAGCTGACTCCATGTGCCTTCTAAGCCTAGAGCTTCTTAAGTATTGCAATTACCAGGAAGTAGGGGAGATCAGAACCTTCTATTCTCATTCCACATTCCTAAAGTTGACAAACTCAGATAGCAATTGAAATATATTTGAAATGTCAGATGCTTAAATTCGTTTTAGTGCAAGTTTGATGAAATAGGAACTTTAAACAATTATATGTATCTTTCAGGACAGAGAAAAGAAAAGAAAAAAGTATTTGCTTCAGTGGCTTGCTAAAGGCTTCTCTTATCTTAAAAGACCTGGGTAATTGCCTCAGTTTTCCACTTCTCTTTTCATGTCCAGATATGGCCTCATTTTTTTGAGAGTTTTTTCTACCAACTGGTTCCACTATATTTGAAGTTTTCAATTGTATCAAGTAGAATGTAATAAGGTCTTTTTCTTAGGTACTTCTTGTAAAAGTATTTTAGAAGATTATTAGAATGTGCATACTTGAGTTGGCAGTGTTAGCAAATATTCACATCACTTCAATGGCAGTAGCTTTGTGGGATGATAGAAACTGTGCAGTAAGTTAGGACTACAGTAAACCATTTACATTAAACACCAGGTATAAATGTCATTCTTCTGTTTCACCTCCACCTCTAAAAAAAAAAAAAAAAAAAAAAATTACATTGCATTTTTAACTAAACACTTCCCAACTGCGAGTTTAAAATTTTAATGATCTAAAATTTTCTTACTCAAAATTAAGTTTTTATTTTTCTAGATTTTTAAGGTTGAAAAATCAAAACAAGATATTTTAGAATCAATCTCTTCAGCAGCTGAAATTGTTTTCTGTAACATTTTGCTCAAAAACAATTTCCATAGTAGAATCATCAACCAGAAAATCAGGACTGATATGGAGAATGCTATAGCCAGATGGGGACCACAGTTGGGTAGCAAAGTGTTTGGAGTATAAAGAAGAAATAGTCTGTAAATTTCATAATGGGGAAGTTGGATGAGAAGTTCAAATTTATGATCTCAACTTTGTGATTGATCCAAAGGCAACTCTTGGCACTTGAGTCCTACTTTGTCTTCCTTGTGCAACTAGATTTCCTGACTTAGGGAAACCCAGCTGGTAGATGGGAAAAGTTATAGTTATAGTCATGGTTCACATGTGCTACTAAGTATACCTAACTTCTAATTACTGTCTTAAATTACCTCAGCAGGTTCAGTACTTATAAATGTGCTTTTATGTGGAGATTATCTTAACATCTAGAAAATAATGAAAGACTATATTATAGCCTTATATGAATAATATATTCAAATATTCATTTATATTTGATGCCCACAGATTTTAGCTTATAGCACTCCAACACAGAGCCAAGAAAATAAGCCTTTTTCTCAGAGTCCAGAAGCAGTGAGTGAACCTTTGTAAAACTGGTGAAAAGTACTCCTGTATCTTTTTCTCATTATTCAAAAAGTCATAAGCAAGATTTGAAAATGTAATGTAGGTGACGGTGAGCAGAGCAGTTTGTGTCCTGCCTTCAGAGGTAGCAACTGGTTTTTGGTGAGTCCTGAAGCTCACCAGTGAGAAGGTAGTGATTAAATAACTACTTCTCATCTTCTAAATGCAAAACTGAGGTCTTATTCAGGAAAGCAGATGAGGAAGTTGTGGGTCTGTCTTGCCCTTTCAATTCTTTGGCATTGTTGTCTATCCATCAATCCATTCATTGAATCATTTGACAATTGAGTTCTTATTTTATTCCAGGCATAGTGTTACTTGCTGGGGACAAAACAGTGAACAAGATTGAACAAGTTCTGTTCTCCATGGAGTAAAATGGGCAGTTGCAATAAAGTATGCCAAGCCCATGGTAAAATTATGTAAAGTGATGAGGGTGGTTGTAGCGAGAGCACCTACTTCAGACGTGGGATAGAGTAGGGGGTTATGAGGCTTCCCTGAGCAAGTGATGTTCATCCTGAAACATGTAGAGTTGGCCAGGAAAAGGGAGATGTGCTCATCAAGATGGGGTTTTGTCTTCCTTCACATATTTTTCTAAAACATGAGATGCAGAGAAAAGAAGAATGCTCCAGAAGAACCATCCTCTGAGAGGGTTAGCTTATCTCCACCAGGAGATAAGCTGCCACCCAAGGACGTTTATTTTTATGTGGATATGAACATTGGGACTTACCAGTTGAATCCACACAGACTTACTGCTAAGTTTAGAGCTATCTTTAATTGTGACTATTTCTACTGGTGGATATTCAACTAATCCATCTTTGTCTGGATTGACTCAGTGAGAATTGAACTGAGAGTGGTGTCGGCAAAGGATGATGCCACCTTAATTATTAGCCTTGTGTTCGGGACAGTAAGAATTTATTCATTCTGATCTGCAAGGTCCTGAAGTCACTGAAAAGTCAGGGCTTCTAAAAGTTTAATGGAATCCTTAGAATAGAATGTTCAAGTTTCTTTGTACTTGTCATTGGTTGACACTTTTAAAATATGTTCTAAAGTGTTTAGGCTCAGTTGGATTGGGAAGTTTAGATGGAATCATAAATTCTGCAAATGTCTACTTTTTTATCTTTGCATGAAAACTCGATAAAAAGTATTACATAGTAGTAAAGAAATCAGCATGAAAAGCAGATTATCTTATATTTTTGAATTTGTAATTTTCTATCACCTAAGAAACTGTGTGAATTCCTATTTTATATTTGTATTCACTTATTCAGGTTTTCCATTACATTAGGTGAGAGACTACATTCAGTAAGTTCCAATCTTCTGCTAAAACAAACTGAACAACTCACAGAATTTTCTGGATTGAATATCTCATCAGATTTCAGCCACACAAAGGAAAGGAAACAAGTGCTTATTGAAATTGTTTATCATGAAAAAATAATTGCTTAAAAGTCCCATAGCAAAATCCTAGAAATATTGTTGAATATGTTGTGAGTAATGGTAGATGTTAAAACTAGAGCCAAAATTTAACCTGCTTTTTCAGTAATAGTTTATGTAAAATGTTACTAAGTGGTTTCATGAAAAAATATATTTGCTTTGGTCCAACCTAAAAATATATATGTTAAGCTCCCACTCTGCTCACAGCACTGCAACTTTCACTGTCATTATTCCATCTTTCTGGGTCATTGAGAGCTTGACATCTTCAGGTGTGGTCGTCTCTTCATTTGGTGTGGTGCTGGCATTTCTCTACCAGAATTTTATTTTTTTCTTATAACATTTCCCCCAGTTTTTTTAACATTCTATCAAAAAATATATAAAGTTATCACAGAAAATCAGGAAAATAAGTTATCTGTATTTGCATTGTGTAGTTATAACAATTGTTATACTTTGCTGTTTTGTTCTCTTTTCACTTATATTTTTTTCTATCTCTAAATTAGAATTCAAATACATAGGTTAGGTAATAATCTGATTTGTAAATAATCTCTATATCCTGAGCATTTTCAGATTAATTGCATATTTTGGGGGTTTATAATTTTCAGGTTTTTAGCTGAATAATGTTCACCATATGAATGAAGTTATTTAGGCTATCCTATATTGTTAGGCATCATATTAATGTAGAGACTAAGCAGCTGTCATAAAGAGAACTGAGCATTAGTTACTCAGATGTGATAGAAGTTTATTTCTCTCCCTTGATATAGCATAAAGAAAAGCAGGAGGCCTGGCTCTGATAGGTAGCACTGCTCTGGAAAGTCACCTACAAATCCAGATTTCTTTATTTTTTCTCTTCCATCTCCAAGGAGGTTGTCCTTTTCTGCGTGGTTGGAATCATTTCATGAGCACCATGTCCTTGTCTTTTATGTGATAGGCAAGCTGCTGCCTTATAAAAATGTCATCTGATGAAACCTGGGAAGGATAGTGGGGGTGGGTTACAAGATGAAGAAGGAGAAACTGGAAAGTTCTGAGCAATTAATATTAGCCATGGCATCTAGATATTTCCCCAAGTGTTTTATTATGAATATCATATAGAATTCCTTTTACATGTACATGTTTGATAACTGACTTGAGATAAATATGCAATATTAGGTAAAAATGTAATATACTTTCATATTGTATTATCTATATTCTCTAATTGCTTTTCAGAAAGGTTCCATGCTAATTATTATGGTTTACTTTAATCTCTGCTAATTCTTTAGGTGTCTTTTTTTTTTTTTTTTTGAGACAGAGTCTTGCTCTGTCACCCAGACTGGAGTGTGGTGGTGCAATCTTGGCTCACTGCAAACTCCGCCTCCCAGGTTCACACCATTCTCCTGCCTCAGCCTCCTGAATTCTTTAGTTTAAAATGACATTTTATCATGGTATCCATTTGCATTTCTTTCATTACTAGTACGTGTAAGTATTTTTCAGGATTATCGAACATTTATATGTATTTTGTGATTTGCCTATTGACATTCTTGACCATTTTTTTCTAATAATTTTTTTTTTTTGCTGATTTGTCAAATTCAAATTACCCTTTGTCATATGTATATCATATATTTTCTTAGTTTATCATATTTCTTGTAATTATTTGTGTGTTTTAAAACATACTTTTTGTAATAGTTGGATTGTTTCTATTTTCCTTGGTGTCATGTTTTGCTTTCTTTTTTGCTTAGTAGGACTTATGCAAATGAATTGAAATAAATAATTGCCATTTTTCTTTTTAATTATTATTTTGCCTTTTTTCCTACAGTTATGTTTTAACTTTCCATGTGACTGAGAACCAAAAAATATTTTTCTCTTTTTTTTCACTGAATTTAGTCAGAAATTTTTTATGGGTTGTTGAATACATGCCAGGCATTCTTCTAAGTAGATTTCATAGACCTAAAACCTATGCTTTTAAATCCAGTATAGTCATTGATGAATTCTATCTTTTTCTAAATGTGTGAAGTATCATTTTTCAAATGTATAAATCCTTGTATAATTGTCTCTTGGTATCCCCAGGAGACTGGTTCCAGGACCTCCTCCAAGTATACCAAAATCCGTGCATACTCAAGTCCCTCAGTTGGCCCTGTGGAACCCACATATGTACATACAAAAAGTCAACCCTCCATATATGCAAGTCTTGCGTTCCACAAGATAGAAAATATATTTTCTATCTATTTACTCGAAAAAAAAATCCACGATAAGTAGACCTGTGCAATTCAAGCTCATGTTATTCAAGGATCAACTGAATATTTTAGACCTGATTTTGACTTTCTCTTCTCTCACATTCTGTTATTTTTTACTCCAGTATCAGTTTTAATTAGGGTTGGGGGCAATATGTTATAGTTAATGCAAAAGCAAACAAAACTTAAGACTCAATGAAAAAATCTCACATAATATCCTGGTATGCTAGTGATAAAGGTAATATTGTTTTGTTACATAATTCAGAGGAAGCTGTTAGAAAGCAAGGCAAAATAAGAAAGTATATTTTATTATTTTGTTTTAAGTACATTTCAGTACTCAAATATTAGAATAGCCTTTTTAAAACTGAAATAATTAGGTTTTGCAATGTACTTTGCCCCATCTTCAAAATATGACAGTACCCCAGTTAATGAGATATAACAAAAAAATTAATGTGATTTGTTGAATGAAGTATTTAAGTTAGAGTTGATATAGTTAGGTGTGGCACAGTGAAAGGCCCTCAGCCTGGAGTGTCAAAAGGATTAAATTTATTACATACAGATCCCAGAGAAGAGGACAACATGCCTCACAGGGCCAGCCAGAAATAGGGAGGTGTCCAGTACATGTGCACTCAATTATTAGGTAGAGAGCAAGAGGGAGACACTGATGGGCTGAAGCCTTTATTGGGGTCCAGGGCATTACTTGGGTAAGTTTCTGGCAACAGGCTTGAACTGGTTAACCTGAAGTCTTTTTTTTTTTTTTTTTTTTTTTTTTTTTTTTTTTTTTTGAGACGGAGTCTGGCTCTGTCGCCCAGGCTGGAGTGCAGTGGCGCGATCTCGGCTCACTGCAAGCTCCGCCTCCCGGGTTCACGCCATTCTCCTGCCTCAGCCTCCCGAGTAGCTGGGACTACAGGCGCCCACAACCGCGCCCGGCTAATTTTTTGTATTTTTAGTAGAGACGGGGTTTCACCGTGGTCTCGATCTCCTGACCTTGTGATCCGCCCGCCTCGGCCTCCCAAAGTGCTGGGATTACAGGCGTGAGCCACCGCGCCCGGCCTAACCTGAAGTCTTAATTTGAGGCTAAACACAGAACTCTAGGGTATTACATTACCAGGTTTAAGGCAAAAAGCAAAAAGTAAAGTGGTCAAGAAGTTCAGGGTATGGGGCCTTGTCTATCTAGAACAGAAAAATGGGAAGTGGATAGAATACTGCCTCTAAATGAAGGTCTAAGAAAACAAGACAGGGACAGGACAATGAGATAGAAGCCGAAGCGGTATTAATATGAATCATAATCAGAAATGATGACAATAATAGTTAGTGAGCAGTAACCTCAGTAATTGGGACAACTGCTATTGCTCACAGATATTCTTGTCTGCTTTCATTGTCAGATATTTTTATACTGTTGAGTTGCTACATGAGTAAGTTTTGATGCATTACATATATGTGTTATTAAATATTTACCCTCATTAGTTGGTAACTATGGTTTTCTTCTAGTGCTTTATGTAGTTTTTGTTTTCAATGTTCTTAGACTATATACATATACTACATAGACTGCTTGTTTATTAATACATACTTGCCTGTTAAAAATTAAGGCTTGGTACATAATTTTAATACTGTAATTATACTTGTTGCCAAGGTATTTGAGTGCATCTCTTATTTGTCCAATCATTTCAATTTGTTGTCAATTTTACCTACTATCATCAGTGACTGTATTCTGTGTTTCTATACTACACTGCAGTCGTATTTTCAACCAAACACTGCAAAGTCTAAAGATCTCAAAGAAATGAACTACTAGCAGTTAGTTTGAGATACATAATCTTGGATAGATAGACATTGTGTGACTCTTCTTGCTGCCACATTTGTATTTACACATTAGTTAGGATATATTTTCTGATGGTTAATTCTCTAGCTTTCAAAATATTAGTAATTTAAAGGCAATAATTTTTATAACCTAAACCATATCGGTTAGATCTGAAACATAGACTTATCAATGGAACCCATTTCTCTGTTTGGTGGTATGTGAGTAATGCAACTGAATCATATTTGTGTCTCACTTTATACCATCATTGTGTCATGTATTTGCCATTTTGGATGATATGCCAGGAAATGTTTTCTATTCACTTGTTACATTTAAAAAACTTTTTTAAAAATTGTGATTTGCCATTAGCAATTACAGGTGACTATGGCAAAACCAGATCCCAAATCACACAGTCTTAACACAAAGTTTCAATTTTGTATCAGGTCATCACAGTAATCCTGTGAAAAAGTGGAAATCCATCATAATGTTTTGTAATTTGAAGGCACTGGGAGGGTCAGAGATGCTGAGTCACAGCCAACATGGCACTGCTGTCCATGTCAAACACATTCTTGAATTCTAGCCTCTGATTGTAAGTTCAGGATTCTTTTCAGTGTATATAATAAAAAGATAAAAAATTAAAAGTAAAAACTTTATAATAGGTTGTTAACTTACTTAATCTTAGAGTATTATTTATCAAAAATACTCATTTGAATTGATAACATTTCATAATTATATGCTTTACTTAGTAAATGAAATTGGTTACAATAAAATATGAAAATATGTTCATTTTGTATTGAACATTGGCATGCCTTCAGGGTTTGTTTTACTTTTACTCTGCTTTTGAGTTTATAATTTTAATCTATTACAAGTAAAACACATTTGTCTAATCATTTTTGTTGATTATGTTAAATTCTTTTATTTAAAATTACTAACTTAGTGATTATTAATTTAAGATGGGTTCATATGGAAAATTTGGAAATACATTAAAGAAAATGAATAATAGGTCATCTGCGTGCACGTGTGTGTGTGTGTGTGTGTGTGTGTATACACACATATATTTACTCACATCCTTACAGGAAAATGTATATAAATGGTTTTTTTCAAAGAATAAAATTGAGAGTGTACTCTTTATTTAGATTATCCTCTTATGTAGTATGTTAACACTATTTCCCATATTCTTTGATCATTATTTTAAAATTTGTATTATATCAATTTAAACAAACCATATCCCATTCCTTCACCTCTATTTTCATTGACTTGCTCTATCTTCTTCCTATTTCTGTAGTAGTGTGGGAATTATGTACTTTGCTTTTATTCCTGTGTCGGGATTTCCTTAATGTTGTATTTGTGATTATTTTTCCTAAGCATATAAGAAACACCTTCTTTTAAAAATTATTATCTACAATTATTACTACAATAGGAGAGAAAAAGTAAGCTTTAATAAAGGAAAGTTTTGGTTAATGCTATAGACTTTATCTCACTAAACGAAATAAAGTGGTGATAATAATAAAAATAGGTCTTTTAAGTCCACAGGTGTCAGTGAGAAATACTATGGTGGAATAACTTTAGAAGACAGATTGCCAAAGAACGGGCCCTGCTGCTGAATAAAATGTGGTGACCCTATGTAAGGTTTAAGCCTGGGGCATGCAATAGAACACCTGTGATGCTTCAAGGATGTTTTGAGAACAGACCTCATCTTGTGGTTTCCCAGAAATAAGCATTTTGGGATAGCCAAAAATCATGGTCTAAGAACATTACTTATACTACACCCACCACCCTCCAAATCTCATAATGAAGAATTTAGGTCCATGAGAATTCCTGGCCAGGTGTCTGAAGATGGGAGATTAGGTGGTACTGCTCTCCCATCTATTCTGGCCATATACAATACATAAGACTTTGTCCTTCTTCAAGTATTTGGCCTTGAATGTGCAGTTTAATTGTCTGTCATGAGTTAGTTAAGAAAGATTGTGAGAACATTTTTCTTTTGGCCTGTAACTCCCTAACAACCTCCAAGTCCAGAAAACCCTCTTGATCATCTTTAAATTAATAACTATTTGAATTTAAATCAAGAGTAAAGAAAAAGAAATATGTTGGTGTCTCTATTATAAGATGGTAAATTGAGAAAGTTTTTCCATCTTTTCTTCCTGGAGGAGAATATGGGATAGGATAAACTCCAGATATTGTTTAGAATAATCTGCAGCTTTTGAAGTAGGCTATTACTATTGACTTATTTCATTCTAGATTACTACTATTTAGTAAAGTTTCATACATTATTTTGATATTTGTATATAATTTTTTGCCCTGTTGTGAGCAATTATTTTCACCTGGGATAGAAGTCTCTTTCATTAATTTCTCAGATATGATTTTATATTCTGATTTCTTCCCTCTATCTGATCTCACTTATGCTAGATCTTGCTAATTGCTCAAAATTTCTGGCCTGTAGATAGCATTCTTACCTGGTTTCCAGGGCCAGTGTAACATTTTCCCCATTTTTAGTTTCTGATATTAATTTCAATAGGAATTGGGAATGGAGAAGCTCAAAAATATGGATTCAATTTACTATAATGAACTAGGCCTTGAAAACATGACTTTATTGACGGTATCCTTTTCTGATGTGAGAGTAGATCCTAATCTATTTATATTTAATATTATTTCTATTTTTTACATTTAATTTGTTTCTGAATTTTGCTTTAATTAATAATTTAAACAAGCTAATTTGTATCTAAACTTTATCTGTATATCTCAAAAGTTTTCTCTGTTTGTATTTATTTCCTCTTAACTCTAGGAAACTCAATAATACACCATTTTGAGACGCTCATAAACTGACACACACACACAAAAACAGAAGATAAAGGGAGAATAATGGTGGCTAGTTTTAGATCAGAAAACTAATCTGTTGGAAGTATACTTGTCTCCTGCTCTCCTGCCTCTGCATAATTCAAACTGAGAACTGTGGAGAAGGACTTACTAAAAGGTGTAATTTTCAATAAGACATTTGTATTTCTGAATGCCTATAGTGTGTATCATTTCAGAAACTTACAAGAATCAAATCTTTAGCTTATAAAGGAGACATGGTGTGAGTTAAATAATATTTATTAAATATTTATTACAAGACAAACTGTATTCCTAATAGTAGTAAGATGGGAAATAAAATAGATAAGACAAAATTCTTGTTCTTGGGCCTATAGTGGTTTCATGGAAAAGCAAAGACATGTAGTTTTGAAACTTCATAAGTATCAAAATGTGTTAGCCAAAATCTATCTGTTCAATTTCAAAAATTAACAAATGAGTAAGAAGTATTGGTTGCTGATTGAAATGGACACTGATCAACTGTTTGAAGGTTGGGTTGTGGTCATTGCTATACCAAATTAATGGATTCTGGGATGGCTTTGTACAGCCTCTTTTATTCTTATTATATTTACTTTCAATTACTCAAGTAACAGCTGCATATATTTTCACAAAATTCAAAAATAAGGAAATATTTAGAATAAAATGGATAGGTTTTTGTTTTCTCATTTCCCTCTCTGGAAGTAATCACTTTGTATATACTTCAAAAATATTTATATATATAGAAATATGTGGCTATATTTTGTGTTTTTTAGTAATTCTGGAAATTGAACCACATTTTATGTTTTGTTCTGCAAGCACCTTTTTCTTAATCTGGAGGATCTTTCATGTCAGTAACTGTAGATCTATGCTAACATTTTAGCTGCAAATCACAATTTTATGAGCTAAATAAATGAGTGTTGTTGGAAAAGTTGGTTACTCAGCAATATAGAAAGAGACCATCTGACGAGAATTGGGACTTTGCAAGACTCTTAGCCTCAATTTGTCATCTTCTAATTTGATGTCTTACACACATTTTTATGTGTGTGCATGTATATATATACTTATATATGTATACATATATATATTATACACACACAAGCATATCATATATATGATTTTATCTTGTTTAATAGCACCTTTTTAATAACTAGGTGTTAAGTAGACTGGCAGGGATTAGAGTTGGAAGGAAGAATAAATCATTCCTGTCTTATGTGATTCATTTTCCTAGGTACATTGCAAAAAGACTGATGAAAGTGAAATTAGGGCCCCCAAAACTGACCTGGGCCATATTTCATGGCTTAATGTTATCCCTGCCACAATTTGTATATTTTTAAGAGTCTATGTGGTCCTAAGTGAGGCAGAGATGCGAGTTTGGGGAGTACACACAGCTGTTAGTCAGAGAGCGTTAGAAGATTTTGTATCTGCTGGTAGCAGTCTTGATCTTTTATCCTCTGCCTACTTTTTAAAGTGTTTTTTGTTTTTTTGTTTGTTTGTTTTTACTTCATCCTTCCTCTCTCAAGCTTTCTCACTTAACCCCCAAAACAGCTTGATTCACAGTTGTTTCTGTCCACCTAATCCTACCCGAAATGGAACAGATGAGCCTGACTGACAAGTGAGTTTTACTTGTGTCTGCAGCATCAGCTAATAACCCTTAGGGTATTTTGCAATCAAATTTTAGTCATATTTATGTGTTGGAACCTAGGTACTCTGAAAAGAGATCCATAAAGGAACCAGGCATGCTTTATTACCTGGAAAGTATTCCAGGGAATACTAATGGTGGAAGGTAATGCACTGAATCACAAAAGGAGGATTTTCCCCAAACTTTGGTACCCAGTGGTTCCTTTTAAAGTTGAAGATGTGCTCCACAGAGAGGTAATAAAGTCGTCTCTGAAGGACTGATACTTTTCTATTTCCAAACTCCTTTCCTCAGGGTATAATCATCAAAAGCAGAGGCCTGCCTTCCTGGTCTTCACATTTTTCCTTTGATGGAAAACATTCAGCACTTTCTTGATGGCTTCATAAGCCAACAGTTCTTGAGTCATGACCTGAAGAATTTAGCTGGATGAAATTTTAAAATTAATGAATATTCAACTGTTTTATTCAAGGTTTACAAGAAGAGTGAAAGAAAAAATTCGGGGGGAGTATTCATATCACTCTAGACACCTCGCGGTACTGAGTGAGGGCTGGGAAAAAGAGTCAATGACAGCCAGAAGCCCAGTGAAAGAATGTGGGGGACTGTATCTTCCTCATAACCACATTAAGGAGTGTGGATTCATCTGCTGTGATCGTTCATCTTCTCCCACCACTCAATTTCTCTCCTCTCATCTGCATCTTAATTACAGGTTACATGTTTCTTAAGAGTTTTCTTTTGTTGCTTAGAGATGTGTGGCATGTCTAAGCACTAAGGGTTAAGCATATGTTACTCTTGCCATCTGAAACTGACCCTGGTATGGACAGTATTGAGATTGGAGGGCTAATTTCCACCCCTAGTAACCTTCCGCTGAGGCCTACCTGGCTGCTGGTGTTTAGTCTTACCATCCAACAGTCTCCACCATTTCCACAGTTGTGAGATCACTCAACTTCTTGGAATAGTTTACTAGTCAAGAGCCAACCTTACCCCTGTATTGGTATCTAGTGGTGAAAGTGGATGATGGTTACTCTCAACGTATCATCCTGAGAACCAATGACTGTGCCAAGCATTAGAAGTGCACTCACAAGAATTTAAAATATTCAGAAATTTACTAACAAGAAGTTGATCCTTCTTTACACCTGAATAGGGAATGGCTAAGAAGAAAAAGGTGTATCGAAGGTGAACATGACAGGAAAAGGAAGGTTTTAGAGAAGAGTAATTTCTTCTTTTATCCACCACTTTGAGAAAAATCATAAAAACAGCAATTTCCTTTTGAGGATAGAAACTGCTAATTGTACCAGAATCTCTGCATTCATGATTTTAAATATGTCTGAAATTCTGTTTTGCTTTTTACTTTTAAGAGAAGGAAGATACAGACACTTTAATACCTTAATTCTGAAGAAAAACTGTTCTGGAAACAAATTTGGATTCTTGCAGTTGAAGAATTAAATAAAGTGAAATCCCTTCATCCCTAGCATCATTTCCTATACTTTTCTGGAATTTACTAGTATTTGCCACTATAGGCTTTGTTCCCGTCTTTAGTTTCAGAGCCAGTCCTCTTTGAAGGATGAAGCTTTTCTTTCTGTCTTCCACTGTGGTGGGAGGGGTGCATTAAGCCCCCTTTCCAAGTATACTGCCCTAAGAGTGAGAGTCATGAGGCTCACCAAAGAGAAACCCGAGACTCATTAAGGCAGAATCCCAGTATTTCTCACTGTCCTGCAATGACCCAGTTCCGATCATAGGATTCCATAGCATAAAGGTACTTTCTTGGCTAGCCTCCATAGAACTTTTCTTCTTTCCCATACCTGTCCTCAGTTCCTCTGTAAAGACTGTGGTCTTCAGAGTCTCCTTATTGCTTTAGCCTGGCTTTACTTTGCTCTTAACAGAGCCCTTTTTGGCGAATGATCTAGACACTTCCCATAACTCAGCTACCTGTCTGGTTTTCTGAAGTTTAGTCATTTCCTCTGTTTCAGACATTGAGCCTGGTCCAACTTCTGAGACCCCTTGCAACATTATATTATACTAGAGGTTGCAATCTCACATAGAGACCTCTGGATGGAGAGGGCTGGGTAAAAACCAAGGTGGACTGGAGAGAGCGTGCTTCATTTAAAGGAGGTAGTCACAAGCCATATCTAGCTGATAGCTGCAATTTCAAGAGAAAAAAATTATTTGAATTTTGCTGTGAAATTTCCTGATTTGAAAATGTTTGTGGCCAGGCAGAGCAGCTCACTCCTGTAATCTCAGCACTTTGGGAGACCAAGACAGTTGGATCAGGTGGATTGCTTGAGCCCAGGAGTTCAAGACCAGCTGCAGCAACATGTTGAAACCCCATATCTACAAAAAAATACAAAAATTAGGAGGGTGTGGTGGGGCATGCCTGTAGTCCCAGCTACTTAGGAGGCTGAGGTAGGAGGATCGCTTGGGCCTGGAAAGAGGAGGTTGCAGTGAGCCATGATGATACCCCTGCACTCCAGCCTGGGCAATAGAGTGAGGCACTGTCTCAAAATATATATATATATATATATATTCACAACTAATTCTTTTTATTTTTGAAATAACACATGTGCCAAATAAATTCCTTCTGTAGCCTGAACTATGACACCTGACCTATGACTGTATATGTGCGATTTCTATTTCAGACCATGTTGTTAAACGCTGGAATAACCCATGTGTCTGTGCTTTTGTCTAGGTGGATAAACCTGTGCTGTCAGTCTGTAAGCTCAGGAAATCACCTCACTATCTGTTTTAGCCAAATAGATGGTTGGTCTCCAGGAACATCCTGCTTCCCCTGTATTTTCCATCTTGTTGTGTGTTGGGTAACAACATAGTTCCCAAGGAGCATTTCCTTCGCAAACATGATTTTTCCAGCCCAGGAAATTATTATTAAGCAACTCTAGTTTACTAAGAACTGTGATGTTGCTTTAAGATATAAATATCAAATACCTATAACACATTGCCCTTGTTCTCTAGCTTGTATGGAGGACACAACCTAAAGTGACCATCCAATAAGTAGTATCTTTGCATAATCTTCTCCCCTTGAGAATAGGCAAAACCTATGACTGACTTGCTGCTAAGCAGTAGAATATAGCAAAGGTGATGGGATGTCTGTTTCTTGATTAGATTGAGTTAAATGGCAGAGGTGGCCGGGCAGGGGGCGGGGGGTTATCACACCCATGATTGCGTTATGTTATAGAAGAGGCCCTTTTAGCAGACTGGAAAAGAAAATCTCCTACTGGCTTTGAAGAAGCAAACCATCATCCTGTGAACTTTGTTTTTCTTTTTTTTTTTTTTTTTTTCGAGACGGAGTCTCGCTCTGTCGCCCAGTCTGGAGTGCAGTGGCGCGATCTCAGCTCACTGCAAGCTCCGCCTCCCGGGTTCACGCCATTCTCCTGCCTCAGCCTCCCGAGTAGCTGGGACTGCAGGCGCCCGAAACCACACCCAGCTAATTTTTTTTTTTTTTTTTTTTTTTTTTGGATTTTTGGTAGATACGGGGTTTCACCATGTTAGCCAGGATGGTCTCAATCTCCTGACCTCGTGATCCACCCACCTCGGCCTCCCAAAGTGCTGGGATTACAGGCGTGAGCCACCGCACGGGACCATCCTGTGAACTTTCTACACCAAGAGCCATGTAGCAAGGAACTGTGGGCAACCTTTAAGATTCCTAGTAAGAAGTTGAAGGCCCTAGTCATACAACTGCAAAGAAATAAATTCTTCCAAAAACTTGAATGAGCCTCAAAGTAGATTTTTTTCTGAGTTAAGCCTTCAAATGAGACTACAACCCTGGTCAATACTTTGAGTACCACCTATGAGAACTTGAGCCAGAGGAACCACCAAGCTGTACCTGGACTCCTGTCCCATGAAAACTCTGAGATAATAAGTGTGTGTGTTTTTTTTTAATTTTTTTATTTTTTGAGACGGAGTCTCGCTCTGTCGCCCAGGCTGGAGTGCAGTGGCGCGATCTCGGCTCACTGCAAGCTCCGCCTCCTGGGTTCACGCCATTCTCCTGCCTCAGCCTCCCGTGTAGCTGGGACTACAAGCGCCCGCCACCGCGCCCGGCTAATTTTTTTGTATTTTTAGTAGAGACGGGGTTTCACCGTGATCTCGATCTCCTGACCTTGTGATCCGCCTGCCTCAGCCTCCCAAAGTGCTGGGATTACAAGCGTGAGCCACTGCGCCCGGCCTAAGTGTGTGTGGTTTTAAAGCATTAAATATGTGGTAATTTGTTATGCAGCAATAGAAAATACAAGCAGTTTAGAGCCTACCATGGAAAATGCAATAGCCCATATGACACATAAAACAAGATGGAGAGATATTTACTTGAATTCATTTTAGGGAAAATACTCGTTTTGGGGGAAAAAAAAAGGTAGAGAGACTTTGTTGACTGAGCCCCAGGGCTGCTCCCAAGGCTACTGTACAACCAAAAGATGATGGTGTTTTTTATCAAGAGAAAGATATATGCTTATGGGTAGTCCAGAGATCATCAAGATTTTGAGTGCTTCTCCCCTGGGCACATGCTCCCTTGAAGTCTGCATCTCCCTCTTGCTTTGCTCTGATCTGTATCACACAGGGAAGATACCTCTTTCAATCTGCTTCTTGCAGGATACCAATAATAGGAGGCACTGGAAGGAGATTGAAGAGGAAGGGTGATAGGGGAATGAGAGAAGTCAGGAACTGTCTTCTGGTCTTTAGGTCTGGTGGCATCTGAGGCAAGAGACGCATTTCCTCCAAAGTTCCCGTTCCCGAGGGAATGGCCTTCTGTCGTTTCTAGAACTTCACTGTGACTTATGGTAGCCACTAATACATATATAGTTATAAGTAGCTATACAATGTTACACTTTTAAAGTTCAGTTCTTCAATCACACTACTCACATATCACTGGAGGCTACCATGTTGGATGGTGCAGATATAGATCATTTACATCATTAGAAAAAGTTTTATTGGACAGTACTGTGCTAAAGAGTAATGTGGTCCATGGGCTCTGCTAACACTCCCTCCTCTCTACCATTCTAGCCTAGCGGTCGGTGTGGCTGCTTGATGCTATTAATTGCTATGTTATCTCACTGTCCTCCCTGTTCTCAGCATTTCTGTCATCTGTGTAACCAGTTACTTGCATTAAGAGTCCCTGTGTCCTAAATAACCAACTGATTTCTTTCCTGGTCAAACTTTCACTGAGCCATCAGAAGAACAAAGAATAGGATAATCAACACTCCCATAATAGCTAACTATATAACAAATTTCTCCCAAACTTAGAAGATTAAAACAACAATTTATTATTTCATAGTTTCTGTGACTCAAAAATCTGCGTAGCTTGACCAAGTGCAATGGCTCACGCCTGTAATCCCAGCACTTTGGGAGGTCGAGGCAGGCGGATCACCTGAGGTCAGGAGTTTGAGAACCACCTGGCCAACATGGTGAAACCCTGTCTCTACTAAAAATACAAAAAGTAGCCAGGTGTGATGGCAGGTATCTGTAATCCCAGCTACTTGGGAGGCTGAGGCAGGAAAATCGCTTGAACCTGGGAGGTAGAGGTTGCAGTGAGCTGAAATTGTGCCACTGCACTCTAGCCTGGGTGACAGAGTGATATCGCAAAAAAAAAAAAAAAAAAAAAAAAAAAAAAAAAAATCTGTGTAGCAAGGTGGATCTAGCTCAAGGTCTTTAATAACACTGCAGTCAAGATTTTAGCAAGGGCTGCAGTCTTATTTGAAGGCTCAACTGGAGGAGGATTTGCTTCCAAGATCACACATGTGGTGGTTGTCAGGCTTCAGTTCCTCACTGGCAGTTGGCTGGAACTCCTTCCCATGTGGACTTCTCAGTTGATTGCATGAGTGTTGTGTGGTAGGCACTGAACTGCCCCAGAACAAGTAATCAAAAAGGGAAAGAAGGAGCAGTAAAAGGGAGGCAGAGAGAGATTGAAAAAGAAACTGATAGTGAGAATATGTTTAAAGCGGAATATGTCATCTTTTATAATCTAGCTTTAGAAGTAACATGCCATCATTTCGACTGCATTTTATTGACTATAGAGATCAATTCTGGTACAGTGTAGAGGATTACAGAGAATGGGAAAGCCAGGAGACAGGAATCATTAGGGGCCATCCTGGAAACTACCTGCCAGAAGTGCTTTAGAGAGGTGACTGGGTTTGATGTATAGAGAGATTGTTTAGCCTCTCCATGACTTAAATTGGGAAGGGAAGAAACCACACAGCAAACGGGTAAAAGGATGTCCTGGTATAGAGGAATTTTGTGGGAAAACACTAACATTTCTATGATGCTATGTCACTTTTGAACTGTATGAAGCATTCAGAAGACTATTTGATTACTGATTCCATTTAAATCTAGGACATGATAAAAAGTATAAAGACGTTACAGAATTGTACTCTGGAAAATAATTTGAAATAATTAGCCCACTTAAAAATCAAGATTGGGGGCAAATGTCTTAACATTTAGAGGGAATTTTAAAAACATATATATGGCTAGTGCAAAGTTGATTATAAACTTTTGGGTAGGCTGGTTTAGGGTTCACATTCTTGCTTGAAGGTTTAGTAGTGGATGCTCGGTAAGCTTCAGGTTGCTCTCGGCTACATACAAGTTTTCTGCAAGGAAAGATTTTGAAAGCACAAATCTTTATCTGTCAGCTGACAGATTATGAAGTCAGGCGCCTGTGTGGATGAGTTAGGATGAAAGGAGAGAGCACCTTCATTTCAACTCTAGTCTGTGGTAAGGGGCAGGGGTGGGCTGTTGAATGCCAGTTTGTTCTTTTCTGATGAATATAAACCTAAAGAAGAAAGTGGCATTGATACCCGTGTGTTCAGTTGTAGCACATGCAGTCCTTGTCACTTCATGAATGAGAGACATCCCATCTTCTCCACAGTCAGTTATGTTTATGTTTAGCTGAACACAGCCTGCCTGGAAAATGGCCCAGTTCAAGAAAATTACCATTTTGAAGAAAAACTTACTATACACTACTCACAATAAAGAAGGGAATTTCTAAAAAGCATTTTTGTCTTCTTGAAAGAAGAAAGTGACAGAGAATGAGAATGAGAAAGAAAGGGAACTGAGGCTGAAGTAAGCCCAGGATATAATTTTTGAAAACATAATGAACCTCAGTGAACAGCTATTTTTTAAAAAAGAAAAAAATTAAATCAAAATGCATTTTTATGTTTGAAAGTTTCAAGCTGTAAAAATAAACCCTGGAAGTAGATTGCCTGGAGTAGGATTTAATTAAACACTGTACAGTAAATTAGCATAATTTAATGAGGATCAGCTTTAGTTCCTAGAAACTGCAACAGGTAGAAATTTTCATTTTGTAATATATTTTAAAATTATGCTATCTCATATCCAAACTGTAGTTTTAGAAAATAAAAACTAAACAAAGTATTACCAAGAAGAAGGCAATTTATTAGGGAGATTCTGTATTGCTGCTAGGATTGGAGGAGGCTCTTACTTCAAATACTAAAAGTCAGAAATACGTTTTTTTTGTAAAACAAAATATATTGAAACATGAATTGAATTTTTGAACCTGAAGCAGAGGGGTTATCTAGTATTATATTAATACTTCCCTAGGCCGTTGCTTAACTAGAATTTCAAGGAGAGTTATTCCTTCCTCTTTTCCTCCTTCCCTTTATCTCTTTTTCTCATCTTCATTTATTTTTTCTTGATCTCTTTCTAAACGGAAAGACTACTGTACATCATAGTTGAGAGGTAAAGGAAGACAACCAATCATACATACAAAAAACCTTCCTGGAACATAACTACATTATTATTGTTTTACCCCTACCTATAATTCACGAAGCACATGTCCTCAGTATTACTCAATATGCATCATTTGTTTTGCCTAAGGAATCGCCTACACTCAAGAGTCACAGTAGAATAGAATACATTCACTGGAAAAAAAAATTCTCAGACAACTAGGATTCAAAGAAACCTCTCTGATAGGAATTTTAAAAAGTGAAATGAGAGAATTCAAATCACTTTACAGAGGGAACAATGTGATAGAATTGCTAGACAATGAATTTGGGGAATTACAAGTGGGTCTTTATTGTGGGTGCATTCTTAGTACCAAGAAGGAATGCCTGAAACATAGTTGAGCCTCACTAAATGTGTGTTGAATAAAATTGTGGATGATGCTTTGCGCCATGTGTATGTGGTTTACATGAGTAAAAATTAATGCATCCTCATATGTATTCCCTTAGTTGTAATAAATTTTAGAAGTAGAGATTTGTCTTTCTGACTCCAAAGATTAAATTCCTGGAAATCCCATAGTGGGAAAAGTAATGGTTGAGAAACTTCAAATTGAAAAGAAATCAAGGATGTGAGAGATTTTTATGCAGAAACTATAATGATGAGACAAATTGAAGACACAAATGGGAAAATATTCCATGTTCATGGATGGGAAAAATTAATATTACTAAAATAGCCATGCTTCCCAAAGCAGTATACAGATTTAACACAATCTCTATCAAAATTCCAATGACATTCTTTACAGAAATAGAAAAAAAAATGCAAAAGTGTGTATGGAACCAGAAAAAGACCCACAATTTCCAGAGCAATACTTAAAAAAAGAAACAACAATAACAACAACAGTAAAACAAAGTTGGAGGCATCATGCTTCCAGATTTAAAGTTATACTACAAAGCTATAGTAATAAAAACAGCATAATAGTGGCATAGAAACAGAAACACCAACCAATAGAACAGAATGAAAGCCCAGAAATAAGTCCAAACTTATGTGGTCGACGAATTTTTTACAAGGACACCTAAAGGACACACAAAAAAAACAGTAAATGGTGCTGGGAAAACTGAATTTCCACCTGCAAAAGAATGAAATTGGACTTTTATCTCATACCACACACAAAAATTAACTAAAAATGGGTAAAATACCTAAATTTCAGATCTGAAACTGTAAAACTCCTAGAAAGAAATAGGGAAAACGATTCTTGATGTCAGCCTGACAATGATTTTTTGGATATCACACCAAAAGTTCAGGCTACAAAAACAAATATAAATAACTAGGACTACATCCAACAAAAAAGCTTCTGCATAGCAAACGAAACAACTAATAAAATGAAAAAGCAGTCTACAGACTTGGAAATCATAACTGCAATCCACATATCTGAAAGCCGTTAATATCTAAGAATGATAAAGAACTCTTACAACTCAATAGCAGAAAAATAGCTCTATTAAAAAATGGACAAAAGACTCAAACAGATATGTATCCTATTAAGTAAAACACGATTGACACAGAAGTCAAAGGAAATAGGATTTATTTGGGAAACAAAGAATCAGAACTCAGGTACACTGAGTAAGGACAGTCCTGAATTGTTTCCTGAAAAGGAAGCACAAGTGAGGTATTTTATGGGGGATTTCCATGAAAAGTTATTTTCAGAGGTGGTTCAATGGCTTGGCAGAAATCTTAAATTGTAAACTGTTCTGATTGGTTACTTAATATACTCTCCAGCTGAGAGACACTGACGGCCAGAGGATACTGATTATAGTTGTTATTCATCTGTTACAAGCTTGCCCCACCTGCAGCCTTGGGATGACATGTGGCCCAGGACAGCTTTGAATGCGGACCAACACAAATTTGTAAACTTTCTTGAAACATTATGAGATTTTCTACGATTTCTTTTTAAGCTCATTAGCTATCGTTAAAGTATTTCAGGTGTGGCCTGATACAATTCTTCCAATGTGGGCCAGCGAAGCCAAAAGATTGGACACGTGGTGTAGTGGACATCCTATGGTTTGACCTTTAGCAGGTGTTAGTTCGATCCTCCCACAATCTCCTGACTCCACTTAAAAGCATTAGCCTTAATTAGTTCATTTTCTTTCACACCCAAAAGAAGACGTGAGAATAGCCAACAGGTATATGAAAAGGTGTTCAACGTTACTAATTAAGAAAATACAAGTGAAAGGCACCATGATATATCACCTCACACCAGTAAAGATGACTATTAAAAAGACAAGAGCTAACAAAAGTTGACAAGAGTGTGGAGAAAAAGGAATGCTAGTGCACTGTTGGGAAGGTATAGTGGTGCAGTCATTGTGGACAAGAGTATGGAGGCCCCTTAAAAAATTAAAACTACCTTATGACCCAGCAATCCCTGTTCTGGGTATATACCCAAAGGGGATGAAATCACCACCTCAAAAAGATATCTGCACTCCATGTTTATTGCAGAATTATGCACAATAGACAAGATATGGAAACAACCTACATGCTCCTGGATGGATGAATTAATGAAGAAATATTCAGCCTTTGAAAAAGGAGGTCCTGCCATTTGCCACAATATGAATGGACCTGGAGGACATTATTCTAAGTGAAATAAGCCAGACATGGAAAGAAAACTATTGTGTGATCTCACTTATATGTAGAATTTTTTAAAGAGGTCAAATACACATATATAATGAAACAGTGGTTACCATGGGCAGGGGAATGGGAGTAAGGAGAGGTAATGGGGAGATATAGGTCAAAGGGTACAAAATAGCAGATATATAGAGATATATAGGAGGAACAAATCTAGACATCTAATATATAGCATGAAAGCTAAATAAAATTATATAGTATTAGGGATTTTTGTTAAATGGATTTTAGCTGTCCTTATCAGAAAAAAGTATGAGATGATATGTTAATCTGCTTTACTATTGTAACTATTTTAGTGTCCACATGTATATCCTAATATGTAAATCTCAAATATGCACAATATTTAGTTTTAAAAAAGGAATCAAGATTTTTTTTTTTTTTTTTTGAGACGGAGTCTCGCTCTGTAGCCAGACTGGGGTGCAGTGATGTGATCTTGGCTCACTGCAACCTCGGCCTCCCGGGTTCAAGTGATTCTCCTGCCTCAGTCTCCCAAGTAGCTGGGACTACAGGCGTGCACCACCATTCCCAGGTAATTTTTGTATTTTTGGTAGAGACGTGGTTTCATCATGTTGCCCAGGATGGTCTTGATCTCTTGACCTCGTGATCCACCCGCCCCGGCCTCCCAAAGTGCTGGGATTACAGGTGAGAGCCACTGCACCCAGCCAAAATGGGCACATTTTGGAGATATTCTATTTAGGAGATATTCTAGACACTCTCCCCCTTGTGTCTAGAATATCTCCTAAATATTGAATGCCTTTTGGATTTCTTTGGAAGTTTACAGCACAAAAGTTTTTAGCTACCTCTTTCTGTGTCCCACCTGTAGCCTCTCCTTGGCTTTTAAGGTGCAGAATAATGTAGTTGGTGAGATTTTCCTGGTATAAATTTATGCCAAGTATACACATCAGCAATGAGTGTACATATCACTGCTTTCCCCCTTCCAACAGGTATAAGGACTTAGTTCTCAGTCCTAGGTTTCACTTCACCGCATGCTGCTTTGTGCAGTAGTTAGCAAGCATTTTAGGGGACTGGCTAAGCAAAGTTTCCAAAAATAAGAGAATTCTAGAGACAATGAACTCCAAAATTTTGAAATCAAAAAAAATCCTCAAAACCCAAGAAGAAACTAATTTTGTCAAACATTATACCTAATATATAGAGTATAAAGTTGTTGTTTTGGATTACACATATCATGAGCAGCTTATAAAATTCTTTGTAGTAAGTATCAGTCCCTAAAAGTATTAATATGACCCAGATTTAACCTCATCTTTCCTGTCTTTTCTCTTTCCAGATGTTATTAGCAAAATTTCTCCACTGATTCTGACTTTTGAGTTACCTCCTCCTTCCTCTGTAAACCCTGCTTTTTTCTATTTTTTCTAGTTATCCCAAACTGGAGTAATTGGCAAATCACTTGCACTGGAACCCAAATTCTTGTGGGTTTGCTGAGAAAAGGTTATACAGAAGTAAAACCACATATACTTGAATTTTTGCATAAGGGGAACTCTAGGCCGGGAAAGATTGTGGTTTTGTAGGAAGATCACTCTTACCCTCAAAAAGCCAAGGGCATCTTTTCTTTAAAGGAGTTCCCACTTTGTTTATGTGGGAAATTGTCCAGGGCACAGCAAGTCTCTGGCAGGACTTTGCTGGCCTTTTGCTTTCTAACTGGCTGTTGTAAGCAAAAACAGCCCTCCAGAGTCTGTGTGTTTTGGTGACACGTGCAGCTGCAGTTTGCAGGGGAGGAAAGGGGCAGGAAGGAAAAAGGAGGATATCCTAATTCCTTTTCTCACCTGATGTTCTAAAATGTTGAGATTGGGTCCTTACAGTCAGGGGTCATGAACCTAAATAAAGTACAGGGTAGCCAGAAGTGCTGGACTATCCATCCCATTTTCCTTAATTCAGTCTGTAAAACAGAAGTATTCTGAAGTCTGTCCATGGATTTTGATTCCCTGCAGTCTGAGCTCTACTGAGAGAGATGTTGGAGCTCCTTCCTCTCTGTGATGTCTCCAGCACCCTATGAATCAGCAGCTGGCTCACAATGTGTGCCTTTACATCCCGTGGCCAAATCTTGACTAGCTACTTAAGGATACATTTGTGGGTCTTTGAGATGAGCAACTTCACAACACATGAGTTAATTTTAAGGATCCTATGGTCGGAAAATATATCAGGATTTGAATTATAATGGAGGTTCAGAACCTGGACTCTGTAGTCTGACTACCTGGGTTTCACATTTCAGTACTTACTAGCTGATGACCCATAGCTACATGTTTGTTTGTTTGTTTTTGAGACAGAGTCTCTGTCAGCCAGGTTGGAGTACAGTGGTGCAGTCCAGGCTCACAGCAGCCTCAAACTCCCGGGCTCAAGCGATCATCCCCCAGCTCAGCCACCTGAATAGCTGGGACTACGGGTGTGCACCACCACGTCCGGCTAATGTGTGTATTTTTTGTAGAAACAGGGTCTTACCATGTTGCCTAGGCTGGTCTTGAACTCTTGGGCTCAAGCAATTGGCCCGCCTCAGCCTCCCAAAGTACTGGGATTACAGGTGTGAGCCACCATGACCAGTTTTTTTTTTTTTTTTTTTAAACTTTCCAAGCCTCTATTTCCCTTCTACAAAATGGTAATAATAATAGCAACTATCTCTTAGGTTTTTGTGAGGCTTGAACAGATGATTGTTGCAAAGCCCTGGGAACAGTGCTTGGCAATAATAAACAGTAAATTTAAGTGCTATTGTGCTTGTGGTGGTTCATAATATTGTTGTTATCATTATTATTATTATTGAGACGAAGTTTCGCTCTTGTTGACGAAGCTGGAGTGCAATGGCGCAATCTCGGAACACCGTAGCCTCTGCCTCCTGGGTTCAAGCAGTTCTCCTGCCTCAGCCTCCCCAGCAGCTGGGATTACAGGCACACGCCACCATACCTGGCCAATTTTTCGTATTTTTAGTAGAGACAGGGTTTCGCCATGTTGGCCAGGCTTGTCTCAAACTTCTGACCTCAGGTGATCCGCTCACCTCGGCCTCCCCGCAAATGCTGGGATACAGGCATGAAGCCCCCCGCCTGGCTTGCCGTTATTATCATCATTCTATTGGAGTAACATAGATTAGGTTGTATGGAAGGGGAGAGACTGAGAGAGGAATTCTGGTGCAGGTATTTACTGAGGAATTACTCTCAAGTGAAACCTGTGAGGAGTGAGAGAATTAACATCGGACAAGGAAGAAACTAGGCAAAGATGTAGTTTTAGCAGAGGCCTAACTTCAGCCTGATCCCATGGGGACATCTTGAGTAAGAATTACAGCAGAAGTTGCCCCACTGTGAGACAAGGTGACCAAATTTGTACCCCTGAAAAAATTACCCATTGGTTTCAGGTGGCCCCAAGTGCAGACAGCATAAATCCCAGCACCTTCTGAGGGGTGGGGGCGGCCTGGAAGTGGATCTGAGTAAATTAGCTAGAAATAGTAATTAATTAGGAACCAGCAGAAAAAGTCTATGGGTGCAACTCATTCATATAAATATTCCCATTGAAATAATCATGTGCATGTGTGCCAGAAACCAGAGCACCAAAAGCACACAGGAAAAGCTGAAGGGAGAATCTTTTACGGACTTGCTTTGGGCTCTTTGGATGGAGATTAAATATACTCAGTTTGGATTTTTATTAGTATTTAGAATTTGCAACTTAAGGCTCTTGAACAGCCTCACTGAATCAGAATTGGTGAATGGCTTCTCGACTGGGAACTCTGGTTGAATGATTTATTTGCCTATATTCCCTTGCTTCTCGTTGCTGTTGCTCAGAAATCATGCACAGTGGGTTGTTTTAAGGTAGGGTATGCATCATAGTTCCCAAAGTTTGAAACCTGCTATTTTGAGGCATGAGGCTGTGTGCTTTGCTTTGTTTGCTCTCTTTTAGGAAAGAAAAAAAAATTAGATAGTGAGGAGATCAGAACCTGTCACAATTCTTAAAGTGATTGGAATATAAAATAAAATTTTCAAGTCTCCTCCCTATCTACTGCTGTGGAACCTCCTTCCTCCTTCAATTTTGCAAACCATTCATTCAGAGACCCTTTCATTGTACACCATGCTGGGCTTAGTTCTTCCATTAAATTCCTTCCCTGTGTTGCTTAGAATTGAGGTAGAAAAAAATGTTTCCTTTGCCATATGAATGTTTGACTCAGTTGAGGAAAGCCCTTTAATTAATGCTTAAACTTTGCAGTTAATGTGCTCTACTTAAAAAACCAGTTTAACCTTGGATTCCTGACTCTGGAATTAATGGAAACTTCTGAGCAAAATCTTTTTGAGCCAAAATCTTCCTTATCCATGTGTGGCTTGTCCACTTTGTAGGCCTTTATTTATTTAAATTCCAGACTATCCCCACCCACTGCATCTTGACCACTGCTTTCCACTGGCAGTTGGTGACTATTCACAGTTTGCTAAGTAATTTTAACATAAGTCCAAGCCATGATCAATGAAGAAAGGAAGTCAGATAAGATAGGAGAAAGCCTCAGTGTTTTCCTAAGCAAACATAAAAGATATTTTTAAGTACATTATATTTTAGAATATCTATGCCATTGCTTCTTCCCTGTTGGTACATGTTTTCAAGAGTTGGTTGTAGCAAAAGTAAACAAATAGGATTGTATCAAATTAAAAAGCTTTTATGCAGCAAAAAAAAAAAGCAATAACAGAGGAGACAACCTATGAAATAGAAAGTATTTGTGAAGCATACTTCTAAGATTAATATCCAATTAATTGTCAAATTATAGGGAATAGTCTAGAGGTGAAAATTCAGTATCCATCGACAGATGAATGGATAAAGAAAAGGTACATGGCTGTGCGTGCACATACACGCACACACACACACGCACAAACACTGGATTTCTATTCAGCCTTAAAAACAAAGGAAATCTTACCATCATTTAGGACAACATGGAAGTAGCTAGAAGACATTATGCAAAATGAAATAAGCCAAGCACAAAAAGACAAACACTGTATTATCTTATATGTGGAATCAAGAAAAAGTTGAAATCACAAGAGCAGACAGGATAATGGTGGTTGCCAGGGTCTGGGGAGTAGGGGAAATTGGGAAATGTTGAAACAATAAAACATTTTAAAAATTGGTTTTAAATGCTCTACTGGCCATTGGTAAGTTAATGATTCACAAAATACCATCAGAGAACTCAAGACTTTAAAAAAACACACTATGTGGAAGCTTGTAGTACGTGTGTATGTGTATGATTTTTTAAATGAACTTTTATAATAGTTTTTGATTTGTGTAAAAGTTGCAAAGAAGTTATCCATATACCCCATACTCAGTTACCCAATTATTAACATCTTACATTAGTAGGGCATTTTTTAATATTAATGAATTATTATTTTTAGATGATTATTATCTAAAGTCTATGTTTTATTAGGATTGTTTCCAATGTAATGCCCTCTTTTTTGGTCTCAGAATCCCCATTTAGAAGACCACATTACATTTAGTTATCATGTCTTCTTAGGTTTAGACTGTGATAGTTTCTCAGACTTTCCTTGTTTTTGATGACCTTGACAGTTTTGAGGAGTAGTAGTAGATATTTTGTAGAAGTCCCTTCAACTGGGTTTTGTTTTATTTTTGTTTTCATGATTGAGGTTTTGGATTCTTGGTGGAAAGATCACAGAGGAAAAATGCATTCTCATCACATCATATCAAGAGTATATGTTATCAACGTGACTTTTCACTGATGATGTTAAATTCAATCACCTGCCTGACGTAGGTTTTCCCACTGTAAAATTACTCTTCCTCTCTACCCCAATACCTTTCCATACTGTACTCTTTAAAAGGAAGTTACTATATGCAGCCAACATTTGAAGGTCTTGGGGAAAGGGTGTTGTGCCCCACCACCTGGAAAGGGAGTAGCTATACAAATTACTTGGAATTCTTCTGCATGGATATTAGTCTGTTCTTTTCCGTTTATTATTTACTTATTCATTCATTCATTCTGGTTTAGACTAACGGATATTTATACATTGAGCTATAACCCAGTATTGTATTATTTCATTTGTTGCTCAAGTTAGTCCAGGTTTGGCCATGGTGGCCACTTTTAGTTGTTCGCTCCTGTGCTCCTTTGACATACCCCCATCATGTTGTTTTCTCAGCACTTCCTTACTTTCTGACACTACAGGAAACTACAGGCTTATTTTAGATATTCCCTGCCATACAATCAGCCATTTCTTTAAGGAGCCTTGGTTGCTTTTATTGGAGAATGGTATTAGAAACTAAGATCTGGGCACTAGATGTTCTCGTTCCTTCCAGGATGTCACTTTTTAGGCCATTTCAGTCTACTGGGCTTGAAAAAAAAAAATACACACACACACTAGCATAAATACATGTATCTAGAATTATTTCTGTTAATCCATTTGTGTCTGTATGTAGCTAAATGTGAGCATATATGGAGGTCTGTAACTGTAATTCAGCATTACATGGTTTATTTTAGCTTCTTCCCCTTGCTTGTCTGTAAATTCCCTTTCCAACAGTGAAAATCTTGGCTCCCACCATCCACCCCTACTTTTATGTTCAATCCAATATACATGTACAGTGGTTTCAGAATTGGTAACCCGTACTCCCAAGAGAAACAACTCTACCAACTAGAGTATTGTTACTATGTGAAGTTCCTTTTATTTTAACCTCATAGTCTTCACTCATTTCCAAATAAGCACCTATTTTTCCCCCACTCCCTTCAGTGTGGTTGTCATACATTTGCTATATAATTAGACTCTTTTTCATGGCCTGAATTCTATCTTGGACACCCAGATTTTTTTCTTTTTACCTTCTTGTAAAGATCTCAAATATTTTTGAGAATTACCTGATATTATCATCACAAAATTGAATATAGCAATGATGCAAGCAAATGAGAGTCATAAATTGACAAATATTGAGAACAGAACACAACTTAGAGTAAAAAGCAAACAAACAGAAGCAGTTCCAAAGTCCCAGCTTTGCATGACTCCAAGCTAGCTGTGTCCTTCGGCAAGTTACCAAAGTCCTCTAGGCCTTCAGTTTCTTATCTCTACAATTGGGTGCAGTTTCCCTGGATTATTATGAGGATTAAATCAGAAAAGGAATGTGAGAGTATAAATGGTATATTTTAAAGTAGAAATATTAAATGAAATAGGGGTAAATTCCAAACTTCTGGCAAATAAAGTTTGGGTCAATAATATGGCTTTTTATTATTATAATTATACTTTAAGTTCTAGGGTACATGTGCACAACGTGCAGGGTTGTTACATATGTATACATGTGCCATGTTGGTGTGCTGCACTCATTAACTCGTCATTTACATTAGGTATATCTCCTAATGCTATCCCTCCCACTCCCCACGCTGAACGACAGGCCCCAGTGTGCGATGTTCCCCTTCCTGCGTCCAAGTGTTCTCATTGTTCAATTCCCACCTGTGAGTGAGAACATGCAGTGTTTGGTTTTTTTGTCCTTGCAATAGTTTGCTGAGAATAGTCAGCTTCATCCATATCCCTACAAAGGACATGAACTCATCCTTTTTTATGGCTGCATAGTATTCCATGGTGTATATGTGCCATATTTTCTTAATCCAGTCTATCATTGATGGACATTTGGGTTGATTCCAAGTCTTTGCTATTGTGAATGGTGCCACAATAAACATACATGTGCATGTGTCTTTATAGCAGCATGATTTATAATCCTTTGGGTATACACCCAGTAATGGGATGGCTGGGTCAAATGGTATTTCTAGTTCTAAATCTTTGAGGAATCGCCACACTGTCTTCCACAATGGTTGAACTAGTTTACAGTCCCACCAACAGTGTAAAAGTGTTCCTATTTCTCCACATCCTCTCCAGCACCTGTTATTTCCTGACTTTTTAATGATTGCCACTCTAAATGGTGTGAGATAGTATCTCATTGTGGTTTTGATTTGCATTTCTCTGATGGCCAGTGATAATGAGCATTTTTTCATGTGTCTGTTGGCTGCATAAATGTCTTCTTTTGAGAAGTGTCTGTTCATATCCTTTGCCCACTTTTTGATGGGGTTGTTTGTTTTTTTTCTTCTAAATTTGTTTGAGTTCTTCGTAGATTCTGGATATTAGCCCTTTGTCAGATGAGTAGATTGCAAAAATTTTCTCCCATTCTGTAGGTTGCCTGCTCACTCTGATGGTAGTTTCTTTTGCTGTGCAGAAGCTCTTTAGTTTAATTAGATCTGATTTGTCAATTTTGGCTTTTGTTGCCATTGCTTTTGGTGTTTTAGTCATGAAGTCCTTGCCCATGCCTACATCCTGAATGGTATTGCCTAGGTTTTCTTCTAGGGTTTTTGTGGTTTTAGGTCTAACATGTAAGTCTTTAATCCATCTTGAATTAATTTTCGTATAAGGAGTAAGGAAAGGATCCAGTTTCAGCTTTCTACATATGGTTAGCCAGTTTTCCCAGCACCATTTATTAAATAGGGAGTCCTTTCCCCATTTGTTGTTTTTGTCAGGTTTGACAAAGATCAGATGGTTGTATATATGTGGTATTATTTCTGAGGGCTCTGTTCTGTTCCATTGGTCTATATCTCTGTTTTGGTACCAGTACCATGCTGTTTTGGTTACTGTAGCCTTGTAGTGTAGTTTGAAGTCAGGTAGCGTGATGCCTCCAGCTTTGTTCTTTTGGCTTACGATTGTCTTGGTGATGCATACTCTTTTTGATTCCATATGAACTTTAAAGTAGTTTTTTCCAGTTCTGTGAAGAAGGTCATTGGTAGCTTGATGGGTATGGCCTTGAATCTATTAATTACCTTGGGCAGTATGGCCATTTTCATGATATTGAGTCTTCCTATCCATGACCATGGAATTTTCTTCCATTTGTTTGTGTCCTCTTTTATTTCATTGAGCAGTGGTTTGTAGTTCTCCTTGAAGAGGTTCTTCACATCCCTTGTAAGTTGGATTCCTAGGTATTTTATTCTCTTTGAAGCAATCGTGAATGGGAGTTCACTCATGATTTGGCTCTCTGTTTGTCTGTTACTGGTGTATAACAATGTTTGTGATTTTTGAACAATGATTTTCTATCCTGAGACTTCGCTGATGTTGCTTATCAGCTGAAGGAGATTTGGGGCTGAGACGATGGGGTTTTCTTAATATACAGTCATGTCATCTGCAAATAGGGACAATTTGACTTCCTCTTTTCCTAATTGAATACCCTTTATTTCTTTCTTTTGCCTGATTGCCCTGGCCAGAACTTCCAACACTATGTTGAATAGAATTAGTGAGAGTGGGCATCCCTGTCTTGTGCCAGTTTTCAAAGGGAATGCTTTGGAAATATTGGCCGTGGGTTTGTCATAAATAGCTCTTATTATTTTGAGATACATCCCATCAATACCAAATTTATTGAGAGTTTTTGGCATGAAGGGCTGTTGAATTTTGTCAAAGGCCTTTTCTGCATCTATTGAAATAATCATGTGGTTTTTGTCTTTGGTTCTGTTTATATGCTGGATTACATTTATTGATTTGTGTATGTTGAACCAGCCTTGCATCCCAAGGATAAATCCCACTTGATCACTTTTGGATAAGCTTTTTGATGTGCTGCTGGATTTGGCTTGCCAGTATTTTATTGAGAATTTTTGCATCGATGTTCTTCAGGGATATTGGTCTAAAATTATCTTTTTTTGTTGTGTCTCTGCCAGGCTTTGGTATCAGGATGATGCTGGCCTCATAAAATGAGTTAGGGAGGATTCCCTCTTTTTTATTGATTGGAATAGTTTCAGAAGGAAGGGTACCAGCTCCTCCTTTTACCTCTGGTAGAATTCGACTGTGAGTCCCTCTGGTCCTGTAATGTTTTTGGTTGGTGGACTATTAATTATTGCCTCAATTTCAGAGCTTGTTATTGGTCTATTCAGGGATTCAACTTCTTCCTGCTTTAGTCTTGGGAGGGTGTATGTGTCCAGGAATTTATTCATTTCTCCTAGATTTTCTAGTGTATTTGTGTAGTGGTGTTTATAGTATTCTCTGGTGGTAGTTTGTATTTCTGTGGGGTCGGTGGTGATATTCCCTTTATATCTGGAGTTATTTATGATAGTTCTCCAACATCTGAATGAAAGGATGGTTTGTAAACATATTACTATTTATATTTCCAGGGGAACACAAGGGACCACTTGGGGGTTTTGGCCCTATTAGATGCTTTGTTGGCCTCTCTAACAAATATTTATAGGAGTAAGATTTAGGAGTTTAAATTTGGACCCTTTTGGTTACTTAACTTCTACTTTTATGTACCTAGAGGTAAGTCTTTTTTTTTTACACTCTATGGCAACCTAATTTGTGTTTACCATGTCTCTGGGATATTAATTCTTCTCTGAGAATTAAAAAACATAATTTAATTCAGAGATATAGGGACTGGACGTGGGTTTTGGATGTACCACTTACTGGATTGGAAGGATATATGAATTTGAAGAATCTACTATATCAGTGTAGTCAAGTTGAGCAAAGTAGAGCCAGTGAAGAAAAAAAGTGGACAGAGTCTCTCCTTAAGGCTACATATGTGCATTGCACATTTTTAGGGGCACCATTCCTATATATTAGTGTGAATGGAATCCCCAGAATGGGCCAACAGGCATGGCATCTCTGGAGATGGGGTCTGTTTTCTTGTTGGTATAAGGGAGAAAATACATTTAAAAATCGCGCGCGCACACACACACACATACACACACACACACAGAGAGAGACTATCATGCTTCCGATGGTATGACTATTGTTAATTCTATAGTGTATTTTATACTACTTCATGGGACATTTTGTGTCTCTTTTTTTTAAAAAAATCATGATCTTAATGATCATGTGAACATTTTTGAAAGATGATACTTCTGCAGAATGTGCTACTGCCAACTCCCAAGGGTACTCCTGATTTATGATCTAAGCCTGAGTTTCCTCTTCATAAAATGAACTAAAGAGGGCGAAATAAATAATGTATTATAAAGTATTTGGTAAAGAGCAACACGATTGGCATCGATGTCCTGCGCTGACCCCACTTCCCATTCAGTGTTGTTCTTCTACTTCACAAATACCCAAATTTATCTTACCTACATCTCTCTCTATTTCTTTCCTGTGTTTGACTTCCCCCCATGCAGTGTTTTATTGTAAATACCTGTTGTACTTTGATAACTACATTAAAATGAAAGCAATGTTTGTAGCAATTTATTTATACAGCTTTTTACTTTCTTTCATCTCAGTTGAATCCATAAATAAAAATGTCTTCTCTTTCAAGCAGTTGCCTATAAAGATATGCATATTTAAGAAAAACCTGCAAAAGAATATGCTGTCTTTATGATTTATTAAAAGAAGATAATTGAGGAGTTTAAAAAATACCTTTCAGCCTACAATCATGAACTAAAGAGGGAAAATGTGTCAACGGGTATATATGCCAAGAAGTGCTAGAAAATTATAGTTTTATTACTCAAGATCCTTTTCAGACAAATAGTTGGAGACAAATATTCCCTGTACTTTAGCTGTGATTTATTTTACAAGTAAAGCTCTATCTATGCAGCATAACTCAAAGTTAGGATTTGAATTAGATTGCCAGTTGTACCCAAGCCAAGCAATTCAAACTGTGAAGTGAAACTTTGAGTTGAATTCTCCAGCTTGTATTAAGATGGAAGGCTTCTATATCGAGACCTTTCTATTAAAAATACAGGAAACACTTTTCTTCAGCTACTTTCCATCTCGGGTTTTCTGAAATAGACCGTCTCCATTTCAGTACTCCTTCCCATTTTCCCCATATGTATATCCTTTCCGAGCAGAATACATGTTCCTATTTCTTTGTCAGCAAATGTAACTGCCATGTATGTTGTAAAATCTAGCTTTTCTACGTCTTAGTTCACTTTTAGAGACCACCCTTTTAGCAAGGTTCGTCATTTCAGTAGTTTGGAAACAATAGTTCATTCAGATAGCCACTTTTGATGGGAAATAGCATGGAATAGTACAGGGTTTCCTAAATTGTGTTTCCCTGGGACACAGTTTCACAAAATGTTAATGAAAGTTTTATAGAGCATGGATTATTTGACTAGATGTATGTGAGAATATTGAATTGAACAAAATTAAACAGTTACTTTTTTGACAGAAATTCCCAGAACTTTTGATAAGCACTTATGCATTGTGAATCTCAAGATAAATTTATAATTTCATTCTTTCCAAAATTGTTATATATGTGGAACTCCCATTTTTATTACACAGAATTTTATTCTCCCACTTATTTATTGCTGCATCATGTAACGTCCCCTGATTTAAAACAATTTATTACTATTTGTCATAGTTCAGGCTTCACTGGGTTCAATTGGGTGGTTCTAGCATGGATTCTTTTTTGCAGTTGCAATCAGATAGACTGAGGATGAGTTATCTAAAGATGTAACTAGCCTGGATGTTTATATGAATGGCTGTAGATGGTGGCTGTTGCCTAAGACCTCAGATGAGGTTATCAGCAAGAGCACTTACCTATGTCTGTTTTCATGCTTTTGACTTCTCTTACATTCTGTGAAGGAGCATTCTTGGAGTCCCAGGGGAAAGCTCCATGGGTTCCAATAATCCAGCCTTGAAAGTCCCAGAACACCATTTTTGACACAGTTGTTTGGTCAAGCAAGGCCCAAAACCACCCTAGATTCAAGGGGAGGGGAATTAGAATCTGCATCTTGATAGAGACATGTGGACATTCAGGAAGGAAAATAATTCATGGTGGCCAACTCTGCAGATTATCCACCAGACTTTAACACCTCATGAGGCACTGAAATTCTGTAGAAAAGTTAGGGTAGTGGTGAACTGAACTGTGTTGGGGGGATTGGTATAGAAGAATTCCCCATCAGGGACAAATATTCTGTCACGGATATTGTTTAAAATTGTAGGTGTATGGTAATAACAAAAACATGCCAGCTTTTAGAAAATATTATTCTTATTTTAAAATTCTCTATAGAAAGGGTTGCCAGGTGAAGAACAAGATGCCCAGTTAAATTTGAATTTCAGATAAACAGCAAATAATTTTTTAGGTGTGGTATGTCTCACATATTGGACATACTTATACTAAAAAAATGGTTATTTATGTGAAATTCAAATTGACCTAGGACTTTTGTATTTTTATTTGTTAAATCTGGCAACACTATCTACAGATAACATTTTCTTGTCAGTGTTATTATTAGATCCCTCCTTCTGTACCCCCCCTTAACATTGCTACACCATTGAGTTTGTGGAGAAAAAAATGATGTAGCAAAAAGAACTTAGGTTTTAGAAACAGAGAGGTCTGATTTCAGATCCTAGTTTTGCCATGTACCAGCCTTATAATTGTAAATTATTTAAGCTCAGCAAGCCTAAGTTTCATCATCTGTTGGGACTAGTCATAACTATCTGGCAGAATTGCTAGGTGCTTAGATGTGAGATGACTTGTGTAAGCACCTAAACCTGTGATTGAGGTATAACAGGCATGGAGCCAAAGTTAATCTTGATTCCTGTTTCCCTGCTAAAACTGAGGCAAGAGAAAAATTCTCCTTAGTTTCCTGGATGGTGTTTATTTGATGAAGGATTTCAACTGGTAGAGACCTAGGTAGGTCTTTTAATTCTTGCAGGTGAACGGAGTAAGTAAGACGTCATCTTGGGAGTTGAAAGTTTGATGGGAAGAAAGATATGTTTAAAATGATGATGACAACTATGCTGTCAACATTGTGATTATCCCATAAGGCCTATTATGTAATCCTCTGAATTACTCAATAATGTTTTTATTTTGATTTTATTTGCTTGCATATCCATACTTTTATGTAGATTGTTACCCCAAATCTGTTATAGTATAATTCATTATAAGGTAAATTCCATGTCTGTTATTCTGATTAACCACACCAAGAAAAATTTGGAACAAGTGAAATCTGAATTAATACAGTAAAAGCAGTTTCTCTTTGGTAAACCTTGAATATGCAGGGAAATATTTAATGAATACACACTGTGACAAACACTGTGGAATTCTCTATGAAATAGGTTGTGGTTAGCTCCATAATTCCAGCTAGGGAAAACAAGGCTCAAATTGGCCTGAAAAGAGTTACAAGGCAAATAAAGGCAAAGAAACTTCTCCCCTCCAACCCATCTGTAACATCCCTTGTTTAGGTCACCAGTAACATTCATGTCACTGAGTGCAATGGACATTTCTCAGTTCTGATATTAATTAACCTTTCAGCAGTATTCCACAGTGTTTACCCACTGTTTGAAAAACCCTGTTCTGTTCTCAGTAATACTTCACTCTCCTGAGTCCCTCCATCTTCTCTGGCTTTTCTTTTATATTTCTCGGAGCCTTGTCTTTTTCATTAGGTATGTTTTGAAATTCCTCAAGACTGGGCCTTGAGGCATCTTCTCTTCTATTTTTTCTCTTTGACCTTTAGGGGAAAAGAAAAGTGATAGGTGATTTATTTATACCTATCACTAGGTTCATGGCTGTGGTTCTTAAAGATTAACAAAAGACAGTTATACAAATTTATTTAATGTAAGTTTTATATGACATGAGAACCTTCAGAAATGGGGAGCCAAGGAAACAGGGAAAGCTGTGCATTTTTATGCTAGGTTTGACAAAGAAGTCAGTAGTAATGGAGAAGTGTGATTAGACAAAGGGAATACCATTTAATGATAATACACCAACTTAGCAAGGTCTGTTTGTTCAGATTCTTCTCTATGTCCCTGTTTCTTCAAAGTTAGGGATGTTCCTTTCCTCCAGGTATGGGGGGGTATCTTTGGAATGAGGGTCTTATGACCAGCTTCAGGGGAGAAGGAAAGGAGAGGATAAGAGAGTGACCTTCCTAGGCTTCATGGCTTACTTCAAGGGAGAAGGGTGATGGGAAGGTGGGTGAGACTTCCCTGCTTCTGCTGTTTCCTCAAATACCAAGGTATCATATTTTGGGGTACTATATACTGTTCCCCATCTTATCTCAATCACACGCACAGCTTTGGTTAGCACTTATCATAGTTCTCTGGGTCTCACACATCTCTCCACTGCCCACACCAGGGTTACACCTTTATTTTCATTGGTGCGCTTATTTCTTAATATCTTCATGTCCGCTTTTACTTCCTGTCAGATCCTTAAGGCCTTGCATTTAGTGATCATTTAACATAGACTTGAAGATTGAAAGAATACATGAATGAATGAACCCAGATTGCTGTGACCTGAAACCTCTTTTTTCACTCCCTAGTCTGCCTCCCAAAGGCCTTTAGGCATCAAAAAATCCCAGAACTTCATTTTGTACACAAGGGGGCTGAAATTCAGAGAGAGAGAAAAAGTTTGGCAAAGTCACACAGCACTCAGAAGATGGGTCTAGTACTCTGCTCTCTCAAAGATTGGGACTGTGTGCCTCTCTGTAGATTTGATCCCAGCTCACCTGCATGATTCAACATGTTCACAAGAATGATGGTTTTCCTTTTCTGGTAATGGAAAAGTGGTCTTTAGCAATTGGATTAGCATATGTTCATTCTATAATTCATCTCTGCCCTTTAGATGCAGCCAGAATCTGAGATATGTACCTGTATCACTTTCCCAGCACTTTCCTTTATTGGCTTGTCTTTTACAATGACTCAGCATTTTTCTTCATGCCTTGTTTTCCTCTCTTTACTGTATCTGAGAAAAATAGCCCTTTAATAATAAAATATGATAGTCCCTGCAAACTTAATAGAATTCTTAGAAATTCCATATGTCAAAGGTTTGAAGTTCTGTGTTGAAATGCCAAAAATATTAGTAAAATCCTATATAGCTAATGGCTTTTTCTAAAACCCCACAAAAGGGTTTCTCTGTTTCCATGCTAGAGTCTGCACACATATGCTGTGGTTGGTAATGTGGTGAGTGGTGCTTTTTTATTGACTGACAGAATAAATAGAGTATAAAGCCAAAATAATCCACAGCAGATGACTAAAAGCATGTTAAACTTAGCTAAGAGTAAAGGTACTTGTCATTTTTAAGCTTTCATTTTACTTCCTCTTTCTTTCTAATGGTGGTGGAGGGTGTGGCAGGGTAATGTGGATTGCCAAAGCAAGCAAGAGGGAAAGGAAAAACATAGCATACGTGAGAAACGTTAGGAAAAGAATTGAACAATATTTCCATTCTGTTACAGAGTTACATAATTATTGACTGATGGAACTGAAAAAACCCTTAGAAACTATCCTTCTTACTCCTTCGAGTTTACAGATTAAAATTGCGAAGTCCAGAGAGGTTCTGCGATTTATCTAGGGTCACACAATTATTTAATGAAAGAGTTGAGGACATTTGATGTTGGTTTGTCCCATGAGGTTCAGCTGACTTATTATATTCTCTGTGGTATCTTTTATCAGTTCGACCAATCCATTGTGCCCCACCGTATCAGTATTGCCATAGCACCCTGTATTCCCTGTGCACCATGTGGTGTCATATGTGCCTCTTGTCTGCATCAGATTTTGAGCTCCATGGGTTCTGCGATTGCACTGTTCATGTGTCAAGGAGGAAGAAGGCAGGAGGGTTATTGACATGTCCTCTTGTGTGGTGAGGATTGCTTCACATTTTCCAAATGTGTGAAGCATTGCCCATCCCCACCTATAAATTTCCCAGATAGCTCTTTTGTTGTCCTGTGAAACTGTCATCTTACCTGATGTCTAAGACCCAGCCTGTCTCATTGGCAATGCTTTGCTACCGGACCTGTCATCCTTACCTGTGTCTGTTACTCATGAGTTGACCCAGGGAAGGATATTTAGTCTTGTTGAGGACCAATTTTCTTTAGTCTGGGTATACAAATGGGTATACAAACAGCGGTATTTTAAGATATTCATTCAGAGTATGCAAAAGGGGAAGAAGGAAGTATTCCTTTCTGGGTGTATACCCATTTCACAGACAAAAGAAAACTGGTCCTCAACAAGACTAAATAGCTTATCATCTGTCATTTTTCTCTTGGGTCCTCATAGAGACTTGGCTGAACTGGTGAGGCAGTAAATAAAGTGGACCACTTGCTTCCTTACAAACTTGCTGAGTAGTTTTAGTTTTTGTTGTTGTCATGATTATTGCTATTTTACTTTTGATTCCTAAGATTTTTACTCTTTTTCTCATCTAGAATTTATTATCTAGGACTTCCTAATGATAAGATGGATTACATTTATTGATTTTTGAATGTTGAATTCTCTCTGCATACCTGGAATAAATTCCACTTGGTTGTGGTGTATATTTCCTTTTATATCAATACTTTAAAAAATTCATTTGCTAATTTTTGGAGGAATTTTGCTGCTATGTTCATGATAGATATTAGCCTCTAATATCAGCCAACACCATTAAAATTAGACCAGTTAATAATCCTACAATGCCACTAAGTGTCCAAATAAAAGAAAGAATTGCACATCTCTCATTTTAAATCAATTGCTAGAAATGATTATTCTTAGTGAGGAGTGTGTCACAGAGCAAAATAGGATGAAAGCTAGGCCTCTCGTGCCAGACAGTTAGCCAAGTCGGAATACAAAGAAAAAGTTCTTGAAGGAAACTGAAAATGCTACTTCAGTAGCAACAAAGCCTGGACGACAGCACATTTGTTTACAGAATGGTTGACTGCATATTTTAATTCCACTATTGAGACCTCCTGCTGAGAAAAAAAATCCTTTCAAAATAGTTCTACTCATTGACAACGTACCTGTCATCCAAGAGCTCTGATGGAGATGTACAAGATTAATGCTGTTTTCATAGCTGCTTGAAGGCTCAGATGAGATGATTATTAACATTTTTTTTAGCAATAGGCACTTTTGACAATGCTATTGAATACTTAATGGATTATGGTGTAGTGTAGCCCTAACTACATCTACAGTAAAAAAAGGAAAAAAGGAACATAAAAATTCTGTATGACTCACTTCATTGTGATATTCTGTTCATTGAGGTGGTCTGGAACTGGACCTGCCATATCTCTGATGAACATCTGTATCGAATTCATGTTTACCTGTTGATACAGGCAAGTTTGGGTTGTTTCCATATGGGCTTTTAGGTGCCATCTTAATCAGAGGCTTCGTTAGGCGGTTTATACATGTTGTTCATTCAATCTTCACAACAGCTTTATGTGTCAGGTATTCCTACTAACATGTTACACATGAGGGAACAGAGTGTCAAATCTTGTTTTGTAATAAAGAGGAACAGTATTATCCATTGTATAGGTACTCTCCTTGCTTTAAAATAGTTCTTGATTGCTTTCCTCCCTGATCTCTTTATACATATACATATAGACCTATGCTGTGTTAGCTGTATCATCTTAAAGAAAGAGACCATTTGGTAGAAACAAAATGAAATGACTTAATGTTGGCAGGGTGTCAATGCCACTGAAATTCAAATGGTAGTGGTGCCCCTAGTTTTATTACTCCTAAGTAATTTTTAATTGTTGATTCCATGCATAGCTGGTTGCATCACACAGACATGCTCCATGCCCTCCTTTGGTTCTGCTTCCCAAGGATAGCAAGCAGGGATTTCCTTGTTCAGCAGCATGACTGCAGTGGGATAAAGACCTCTTGGTTCTTGGTTTTATTCCCACAGCTAAATTACACGTACAGTGTCCTGATGAGAGGATATTGGGCTGTCACTTGCTAAAGAGAGAAGCACAAGTAATTATGTGAACCTTGTTTGACATTTATAAGCAACTTGGTCAATTCTGAGAAACGAACAAGATAGTAGACACTTCCATGAAAGGTGGCTGATTGATAGTCTAGCCAAAATATGATACCTGGTAATTTATGGCAATTTTCTCTAACAGGAGTAGATATTGAATTTATTTCAAAATTGCCTCAAGAGTCTTTATCCTATCAAGGCATTACTACTTTTTGCAAAGCACACACTAGAAGAAAAAAATGCTTCAGATCAGAAAATAAGGATATCGTGTGTCTCTGTGTATGCGTGCACGCACATGTATATATGTGCGCATGTTGCAGGGGGAAGGGCTTAATTTAGTGTGCTATGGAATTCATGTAGACAGATTGATAAGATTACTTTTTTGTTGTTGTTTTTTTTGAGGCAGCGTCTCGCTCTGTCGCCCAGGCTGGAGTGCCGTGGTGCCATCTCGGCTCACTGCAAGCTCCACCTCCCAGGTTCACTCCATTCTCCTGCCTCAGCCTCCTGAGTAGCTGGGACTACAGGCGCCCACCACCACGCCTGGCTACTTTTTGTATTTTTAGTAGAGACAGGGTTTCACTGTGTTAGCCAGGATGGTCTCGATCTCCTGACCTCGTGATCCGCCCGCCTCAGCCTCCCAAAGTGCTGGGATTACAGGCATGAGCCACCATTCCCAGCCGGTAAGATTAGATTTCATGGCTTTGTGGGGGTTCCAAAATTATTCCCACTGCACAATTTGTTAAAAGGAGAGAGTGATTTAAAGAAATTTATTTGATTTTGATAAGTAACTCATGGGTAATTCCCCCTACAATATTTTAAACAAATATGCCATTAAAAGCCTGCATCTCAATCTCTTTGCACAACTTCTTTTATCCTATTTCCAATTTAAATTATAGAATAGCAATCATCTATTTTAAAATTCTCTCTGTCATTTTAACTGCAAAGTCAGAAAAATAGTACTTATTACTTCGCTGGGCTGCTAGCATGATGTGAGAGAAGAAGGTATGTTCTTTTCAATAAACATCTGATAGAATCAGGGTATGTTTTAATTCTGTTTCTGCCATAAATTAATGTATGACTTTTGGAAATCATGTGCCCTCTCAATGTCTAAGTTCCTATGTTTTAAAGTAGGAACTAAAATACCTATCAAACTTACATTAAAGGGTTGAAATGGTGATAAAGGGAGAAAGTGTATTTGAAATTGTAGAGTCCTTTTGGATTTTGCAAGACTCTCTTGCCCACTTTGCATTGATGTGGCATAGTTTACAAATATGAATTTTGGTTCTAAAATTTCTAGAAATTCTATCTGAATACATATGAACAAATGATTAACATAGCATTGTGTTCTATAAATACTATGCCTTGCCTTCACCTGCTAAGTTTCCTACATTTTAACACATAGAACTGAGCAGTAAGAATATGGTAACATATGTGCATATATGTATTGGCAGAGGTGAGCTGAGCTAAATTTGAAGACAGAATGTAGAACAAATAATACCTTAGAACTGTGGATGTCATTCATGTAGGATTATATTGCTCTTGACCCACTCATGGCTAGTCAAAGATGATCCAAGGTTTTTTTTTTTTTTTTTTTTTTTTTTTTTTTTTTTTTTAAATCAAAATGACTGGATTAGAGTGATGGGGGCAGCATAATCACTAACGTTAAGAAAACACAGTGGTCCTACTTGTTAAGTTAAAAACACTTTAATTGTATAGGCATATAATTTAGTAAAATGGATAGTTTTGATTTTTGAACAATATTATGTTTTCTAAGCATATTTTTTGCCTCTAGTCTGGTAAGAACAGGATGACCTAGTACTTTGTTTTGTTGAGATATCATATTGACATGTAAGTGTCATCCTTTTAAAGTGTACAACTGAGTGCCTTTTATTATACATTGTACAAAAATTATATGTTGTACAAAATTGTACAAACTTCAACTTCATCTAATTTATTTTTGTAACCCACAAAGGAACTCCATATCCGCCAGTAGCCACTCCCCATTCCTCCCCACTCTTTACCTAGCAACCACTAATCTACATTTTATCTTTCTGGATTTGCCTATTTTGAAAATTTCATATAAATGGAATCATACAACATGTGCCCTTTTTGTGTCTGGCTTCTTACACTTAGCAATGTTTTCAAGGTTCATCTGTGTTGTATTATGTATCATTAGGTCATTCCTTCTCATGGCTGAATAACTTCTACTGTATAGATATACTATATCTTGTTTATCCGTTTTTCAGTTGATGGACATTTGAATCGTTTTCATTTTTTGGCTGTTATGAATAACGCTTCTATAAATACATGCGTTCAGGATTATGTGTGAATACTTTTTAAATTTATAGACTTCATTTTTTTTCAGATTAATTTTTAGGCTTACAGAAAACTTGAGCTAGCAGTACAAAGAGTTCTATATACTACCTCTCTCCACTGGCCTGCCACTGCCCACAGTTTCCCCTATTATTAACTTCTTGTATTGGTCTGCTCCATTGTTTGTAATTCATGAAGCAATAGTGAAACAATATTATTAACCCTAGTCCATAGTTTATATTAGGTTTCATTCTTGGTGCCGTATAGTTCTATGGATTTTTGTCAAATTCATAATATCAGGTATCTAACCATTATAATATACAGATTAATAATTGAAAGACCCTAAAAATCTCCATATTCCCCCAAAACCCTGGCAATCACTGATCCTTTTACTGTCTCCATAGTTTTGTCTTTCCTGCAATGTCATATAGTTGGAATCATATAGTTTGTAGCATTTTTAGGCTGGCTTCCTTCACTCAATAGTATGTGTTTAAAATTCCTCTATGTCTTTTTCTGGCTTGATAGCTCATTTCTTTTTATTGCCAAAAAATATTTCATTGTAACATAGTTTTTTCACCTATTAAAGGATATTGATTATTTTAATTTTTGGTAATTATTAATAAAGCTGCTATAAACATTCTTGTTCAGGTTTTTGTATGAACGTAAGTTTTCAAGTCATTTGGGTTACTTAGGAGTGCAATTGTTGAATCATATGGTAAGATTATGTTTAGCTTTTTAAAAAACTGCCAAATGTTCTTCTTTAGTGCCTCTATTATTTTGCATTCTTACCAGCAAAGAATGAATATTTCTGTTACTCCATATCTCACCAGCATTTGGTGGTGTACATGTTTTGAATTTTAGCCATTCTAATAGGTGTGAGGTAGAATCTCATTATTATAGTTTGCAGTTCTCAAACTGCAGCAGGGAGGCATGGCTGGGGCTGTACACTCCATGGAGCCGGTGGGAGCCCCACCCCTTCTGAGTTGGGGCAGGTGCTCCCGTGTGCCGCTGCAGCTGCCCAAACTGCAGCTTCAGACCCAGGCTTCCTGCTGTACCAGCATGCAGGCTCCCTGACCTTCTGGGTGGAGCTACAGCCACGCAAACTGCAGCTGTGGATGCAGACCTCCCTGTGATCTTGGAGGGGGCCAGGAGCAGGCAAGAACTGCAGTAGTTGGGGACAAGCAGGAACGATGCCCCTTCAGGGTTGGCCAGGTGGGAGCTCCCTAGGTGCAGCTGTAGCCTCAGCATCCTCCCAGTCACAGTACCTAGGCATCTATGCAGCCTCTATCTTTGGGGCCCAGGAAGGACCCTGACCCATTTCTGCAGGCTCCAGCGTGTCTGCTCCCACTGCCTGGCTTCTCTCCTCTCCCACTGCCATCTCCAAGTGGGGATAGGGCCAGGCAGCTGGGGCCTTGAATGGCAGCAGGAGGCAGAGTCCTGGGCAGAAGGGGGTGGGTCCCCAGTAAGGCCCCACCTTCAGGCCAGGCCGGGCCTGAAGTCTGGGTGCTGGGCTGCCAGTCCCGCGGATGGGAGTGGAGGCTGGTGGTGCCTGCTCTGGGCCCACCCATGGACCAATCGGCATGCACTGCCTCCCTTCTGAGGTCCATAAAAGCCTTGGGCTCAGCCAGAGTAGGGTACAGGATAAAGAGACAACAGAATATCCAACTGCAGAGAGGAACTACCCTCTCTGCTGATAGCTGGAGAGGTTGGAGGTACCAGCTGCAGAGATGAGCTACCCTTTCTGCTGAGAGCCTCAGAGACCTGCATAGAGGTCTGAATGACCTGCCTGCAGATAGGAGCTACCTTTTCCAGGGCCTCCTCACTGCTGAGAGCAACAGGTGTTGGGAGGACCAGTGAGCAGAGAGGAGCTATCCTCTCCAGGGCCTCCTCTCTGCTGAGAGCTGAACACTTGACAGGAGGATCTGCCTGCCTACAGAGGGGAGCTACCCACTGTGGGTCTCCTCTGAGCTGTTCTAGCACTAAATAAAGCTCCTCTTCATCTTCTTCATCCTTTACTTGACTGTATCTCCTACCTCATACCTCATTATTCCTGGACACAGGAAAAGAACTCTGCCAAAGGCAACATCGACCAAGGAGGTTTTTGAGAAGAAAACTGACACCCCAAAGATCCCATAACAATATGATGTTGAGCATCTTTATATATATTTATTTGTCATCTGTATATATTTGGTGAGATGTCTGCTCATATATTTTGCCCATGTTTTAATTAGTTTATTTTGTTTGCTTGTTTTATTGTTGTTAAGGTTTAAATGCACATATGTTTTTAATTTTGAGGGGGTATATACCTAGGAATGGAATTGCTGAGTCATATGTTAATTCTATGTTTAACTTTTCGAGAAGCTATAAAACTGTTTTTGAAAGCAATTGTACCACTTTAAATTCCCAACAGCAAAATACAAAAATTCTGATTTCTCTGAATCATTGACAACACTTGTTATTTTTAGTCTTTCAAATTATAGACATCCTAGTGGCTGTGATGTGATATCTCAATGCACTTTTGATTTGCATGTAGTCAGATCATTTTTTAAAAATTCATTCTACCAATAAGTGCTTTTGGATTGGAGTCTGTTTACATTTAATGTAACAACTGATCAGATAAGGTTTACATTTGCCATTTTGCAATTTGTTTTCTATATGTCTATTGTATTTTTTTCTTGTTGTTCTGCATTTCCTCTTCTACTATCTGCTCATGTGTTAAATCAATTTTTCTACTATACTATTTAAATTCCCTTGTCATTTATTTTACTATGTACAATTTATTTTGTTAATGGTGGACTTGAAAATTATAATAAACATCTTAACATATAACAATCTACTCATATCAATAGAAAATTTCAATATTATAAAAAAAATTGATTCTATGTAGCTCCATTCTCCCTGCCATCCTTGGTAATATTGTTGCCATACAAATCACATCTGTATAAATTGTGTTCTTATCTTAGGGCTGCTACAACAGGATATAATAGACCAAGTAGCTTAAACAACAAACATTTATTTCTCACAGTTCTAGAGGCTGGAAGTCTGAGTTCAGAGTGTGAACCAAGAACTTAGCATAGTCAGGTTCTTGGTGAGGGTCCTCTTTCTGGTTATGTCCTCACATGGTCATCTTTGGTGAGTGCATGCAGAAAGCACATGAGCTCTAGTCTCTTTCTGTTCCTCCAAGGACACTAATTCCATGATGGAGGCTCCACCCTCATGAACTGATTAGCTATTAAAGCTCCCACCTCCTAATACCATTACATTGGGCATTATGGTTTCAATGTATGAATTTTGCAAGAGACACAAACATTTGGTACATATCTGCTCATCTATACAGATTTATAATTATGGTTTTATGAACTATTTATCAGATAGAAAAAAAGGAAGTCTAAAAACAAGATATAAATTTATTTTATCTTTTCTATTTATTTATGTAGTTACCTTTACTGGTATATATATATATATTTTGAGACAGAGTCTCACTCTGTCGCCCAGGCTGGAGTGCAGTGGTGCAATCTCAGCTCACTGCAAGCTCCACCTCCCGGATTCACACCATTTTCCTGCCTCAGTCTCCTGAGTAGCTGGGACTACAGGTGCCCACCATCATGTCCGGCTAATTTATTTTTCGTATTTTTAGTAGAGATGGGGTTTCACTGTGTTAACCAGGATGATCTTGATCTCCTGACCTAGTCATCCGCCTGCCTCGGCCTCCCAAAGTGCTGGGATTACAGGTGTGAGCCACCGTGCCTGGTCTACTGGTACTCTTTATTTTCTTCATGCGAGTTTAAGTTTCATCCTTAAGGACTTCCTTTGATATTTCTTGTAGATCACATCTGCTAGTGACTAGTTCACTCAGTTTTTGTTTACCTGATAATGTATCATTTTTTCTTTCATTTTTGAATGATATTTTTGCTGGCTATAAAATTATTGATTCACAGTCATTTTCTTTTAGCTCTTTGCATATTGTATCCCACTACTTTATAGCTTCCATTGGTTCTGAGAAATCAGCTATTAACCTTATTGAGGATTCTTTGCACATAATGAGTTAATACTCTGCTGCTTTTAAGATTTTCTGCCTTCATAGCTGATAGTTGGATCATGTATGTGTTTGAGTCTTTAAGTTCTTCCTACTTGGAGTTAGTCAAGGTTGTTGAATGTGTAGGTTAATATTTTCCATCAAATTTGGGAAGGTTTTAGACACTATTTTTTCACAATTTTTTCTGCTCTTTTATCTTTTCCCACTCCTTTTGTGCCCCTCCAGTCACCTATCCTGCCTCCATTGTCTATCTTTCCACTTTCTACCACCACATATTTTAGTTCCCACATATAAGCAAGAACATGCCAATATTTGTCTTTTTTTTTTTTTGCCTGGCATATTTCACTTAACATGATGATTCTAAGTTCCAACTCTTGCTGCAAATGACATCATTTCATTTTTTTAATGGCCAAATAGTATTCCATTGTGTGTGTGTATGTGTACATATATACATCACATTTTCTGTATTCATCTATTGATGAACAAAAGTTGATTCCATATCTTTGCTATTGTGAAGAGTGCTGCAAGATACTTGAGTGAAGGTTCACTTTGATGTATTAATTTCTTTTCCTTTGGGTAGGGATATAATTTGCATACTTGTTCCCACCCAAATCTCATGTTGAATTGTAATCCCCAGTGGTGGAGGTGGGCCTGGTTTGAGGTGTTTGGATCATGGGGGTGGATCCCTCATGGCTTAGTGCGGTCTCGGTGATAGTGAGTTCTTACGAGATCTGGTGGTTTCAAATTATGTGACTCCTCCCCCCACATTCCCTCTCTCTTGCTCCTGCTTTTGCCATTTGACATGTTTGCTCCAATTTCACTTTCTGCCATGAGTAAAAAGATCCCTGAGGCCTACCCAGAAGCTAAGATGATGCTGGTGTCATGGCTGAATGGGGGTTAAAGTATAGAATGGCTGTAAATGTCTGTTAGGTCCATTTGGCCTAAAGTCTAGTTTAAATCCAATGTTTCTTTATTAATTTTCTGTTAGATGATCTGCCTAATGCTGAGAGTGAGATGTTGAACTCCCCGACTATTACTATATTGCAGTCTCTCTCTTTAGATGTAGTAATATATAGCCATTCTGTACTTTTAGGTGGAGAGTATAGTTTGTTTACATTCAAGGTTATTGATATGTGAGGCTTTATTCCTGTCATACTGTTCATTGTTTTCTGGTTGTTTTGTATATTGTTTCTTTTTCTCTTATTGATTGTTGTGACTTGACAGATTTCTGTAGTGGTACCATTTCAGTCCTTTCTCTTCTTCCTTTGTATGATTGCTTTCCCAGTGATTTGTATAATTTCTTGTGTTTTCATAATGGTAAATGCCATCTTTTTGCTTTTAGGCTCAGTACTCTTGAGCATTTCTTGTGGGGTCGGTCTAGTGGTAACAAATTCTCTCAGCATTTGCTTTTCTGAGAAATACTTTATTCTCCTTCATTTAAGAAGGGTAATTTCACTGGATATAGTATTTTTGATGAACTTTGTTTTTCTTCTAGTACTTTAAATATATCTTCTCATTCCCTTCTGATGTGTAAGATTTCTGCCGAGAAATCTGCTGTTAGTCTGATGGGCTTCCTTTATTAGTGACTAACTGATTTTCTCCTCTTGTTTATAGGATTGCTTTTTATAGATAACTTTAGACAGTCTGAGTATAATGTGCCATGGAGAATATCTTGATGCTTGTATCTGCCTAGAAATCATTGAGTCTCCTGTATCTGAATGTTGAAATCTCTTGCTATACTTGGGAAGTTTTAATTGATTATTTCATTAAACAGGTTTTCTAATCCTTTCTTTTCCCTTTCACCCTCAGGGCAACCAATAATTCGAATTATCTGATTGCTTTATGTTGTCTCCAATGTCATGAAGGCTTTACTTATTATTATTTTGTTCTTTATTTTTTTTTTTGCTTACTGAATTGTTTCAGAAGACTTGTCTTTAAGTTCTGAGATTCCTTCTTCTACCTGATCTAGTCTATTGCTAAACATTTCAAATGTATTTTGTATTTCTTGTAATGAATTCTTTACTTCTAGAATTACTTTTTTTTAAAGTATCTGTCTTTTAGTAAGTTTTTTATTCATATTCTGAGTCATTTTTTTTCTGATTTCTTTGTAGTGTTTTTCAGAATTGTCTTGTATCTCACTAAACTTCTTAAATATTTTGAATCTTTATGTGTGATTTCAAAATTTTCTTCTTGATTAATATCTATTGCTTGAGAATTGTGTTCCTTTGGAGGTATCACATTTCCTTACATTTCTGTTTCCTGAGTCCCTATGGTGATACCTGCATATCTAGTGTAGTAGTAATTTCTTCTATTTTTTAATTTACTTTCATGGGGGAGAACTTTTTCTGAAAGGTGTATCTATGATATTGGTTGGATAGGGTACTTTGACTTTAATTCTTGGTGTGTGCTGTAGTGTAGTCTCTGTAAGACTTATTTGGCTGTAAATAGCATTAGTGGCCTTTGTGATTTTCTTGGTGGGTTAGAGTGTAGTTATTAGTGAAAGCTGTGATAAAGTTGTGCTGGGGACTGGGAGCCAGGTAGGCCAGGCAGGCCAGTCTTAAGTCCACGTGTTGAGCAGTATACTCAGTGTGCACACCTCTGTGCCCCAGGATGGTGTACATTGGCACCTGTGTTGGTGTATACCAATGGCTGATTTTTGGGCCTCCAAGTGGCTTGTCTGGACACCAGTAGTGGCAACATTGGCCTGGATGGGTTCTCAGGCCCCTGGGCAGCAGGAGAGGTGTGGGCAATAGCTGTAGCAGTGCTATGATGATTCTCTGGGTCCTGGATGGTGTGCATTGATGTCGGCAGTAGCTGTGATGGGCTGGGCTAGTCAGTCTGCAGGGACTGCACATGGTACCTGCAGGTAGGTATCAACTGAGGTGGCAGTGGCTGGGAGTTGAGGCCCAACCTCAGCCCTCTGAGAGGAGTGTTTAGGTATCCCAGGTGGTAGATTTGGCTGGGCAGGACCCCAGGCTGTGTGCTCTGTCTTGAGGGATTACAAAGCCAGATTGAATGGGCTTATGCTCAGGCCCCCCAATGGTGAGGGCAGAGTGCTCAGGTTAGGTATGGAATCAGCCACACTGAGGCCCTGGCACTGGAGAGGGTGAGACTGACTTCAGTGGTCACAATCTGGAGCAGCAGCAGGTGGAGAATAAGTATCCCTCTCATGCCCCAGTCCAAGGGGGCTTACCTCCTAGCCTTGGTGGCGGTAGCCCATGCCTACCTCACACCCAGTTTATATTCCCCTCCCTAAGTGCAGGAAGCTCGACTCAGCTGGCAACCAAGTCTCAGGGGTAGCTCATAACCTGCTCATGTCCTGGTCTCCATCCACGCAGCACTCATTTTTCCAGCATTGGCATATCTCACTCACTTCTTAACTCAGCTGTGAGAGATCTTCCACACCCAGCAACTAGGTTTCTGTAATGCCTTAGCCCTAGTGCCGCTGGACTCCAGGAGAGTGTGCAGTCTCCCAAAGACTGTTTGAAAATGGCACCTTGCTGTAGCTGCTTAGGTCTCAGAAAATGTGCAGAGCCCAGCATGAATTCCCCTCCTTGGAGCAGTTCCATCCCACTGTCTCCCACTCTCCTGGCAGCTCTCTCTGTTAGTTTCAGGCATTGGGTTCTCCCATGGCCAGGATTGTATGATTTCATGGTTGGAATGTGGGTTGCTGGAAGTCTCCCAATCACCCATTCCCCATATTGGGAAGTCATTTCAGGCTTCCAGCCTGTCCAAGCCTGGTAGGCTGCCTCTGTCCCTTCCTTTCCCCTGCTTTTGGTGTTTACTGCCACTTCTCTGTTGAATTCCAGAATTCTCTCTTGAATAATGTATTTAAAGTATGATTGTCTATACACCATGTTCGTTCTTATAAGTGGAGGAAATGGGCCTGAAGTGCTTCTAGTCAGCCATCTTGAAACCTAAAGGGAAAGAAAATTCTTTACCCAACTTTTTCACAGCGAAATTTTGCATATTTTTCAACTGCTTTATTTGCTATATTCTTTGCTATTGTTTTTCTTAGCTTTCTGAGTTTCTGCACTTTCCTGAAGGGGTGATGCTGCCTTTCCCACATAGTTGTTGGGACATACTGTTTCATGTCCCCGAAAATTATTTCAGATTCTCCTTTTGTCATCTTTCCATGGATAAAAGCTTCTAGTCCTTCAAGCAATTCTTTACATATATTCAAAATAATTTTTTTCTATTTGTTCTAGGAAAGCAGCTGTTCTTTCCACATTTCTTTCATGGTGTTACACTATTTCTTGGTGACTTGTTGCTACAAATATTTCCCACCCTCTTTTGGCACACGATGATCATATTACTTTAGAAAAGGAAAATATAGAGAATATAAATACTTGTCTGTTTCACAAATGTCAGGAGGTTTTCTTGACTTTATAATTCCTGCCAATTTGAGGGTACCAAACTCTTCCCAAATCCATTCTTAATTCATAATTTAAAAATCCCCTTCTAGATTAGGACTTCTCTTTCTCCATCACTATAACAAATATGTCTCATACCACACAGCAAAGACATTGTCGGTTAAAAAGAGAAATGAGCCCTTGATCCAATATTCCACTCTGATTTAAGAAGATTCTCTCCTTGAAAGCCTTCTGAAATCTTGACACTTTCCCATACCCAAGGAAAAGAAGTAGGAGGATCTATGTGCTCTTGACACTTTGAAATTAATGGAATCTTTTAATTCTATCAACATAGATTAAATGAATATCATATTTATATAAACCCACTTATCAAGGGAAAAAGTGAAAGTTTAAAAATTTTATAATTTACTTTCTGGTGGACCTATTTAATCAAAGCCATGTGAAGGGTGTTTGTTGGTTATAATAGTGCCTAAATCTGGAGAAATGGAAAGAAATACTAAAAGATATTTGATTGTATGTCCTCATCATATATGCAGAAATTCCAGTTACAATCTGTTTTTATAGCACACATTTTTCAGTTAGAGTTGCTATTCTAAGTAAATATCAAAATGAATGAAATCAGTGATGTAAAAATGATCACAGTGAATAGAATGAGGCAGACATCAAAGACCTGAGCCTGTAGTTGATAGTATTGAAATGGAGAAGAAGGCTGACCAAGTACAGTTGTATCTGATAAATATGGTGCTGGAGTTTCAAAGCGATCAAAGTCACTTCCCAGGGTACATGGAAAATGAGAAAGATGGAAGTGAGAAGTTCCAGAGAAAAAGAAAATAAGGCTAGTTATTTAACTTTCTCCTTAGAGTTTTCGTTTGACATCAACATCCTTACTACATGGGATGCCACATGTGAACGTGTTGTAGACACTCAGAATTCTAAACAATCACTACCCCAAGAATGGATATACACAGAGTTGTTTCTTGTGTTAGACTAGGTTAGGCTATGCTGTGGTAACAAATCCTAAAATATCACTGATGTGACGTAGTAAAAGATTGTCATCCACATTATAGTACCATATGTGTCCGACAGCTCTCTTGAGTATAGCTACCTTTCATGTGATGACTCAGGGACCCATAATTTTTCCGTATTAAAGCTATATCATGTGGAACAAATGACTCCCACTAAAACCGTTAGACAAAAAGAGAAGCTTGCAGAACACACAACATATTTTAAAGTATTTTACGTCTCCTTTAGCCATGTATCATAGACCAAAACTCAGTGAGGTGGCCGCGCCTAACTACAGCAGTGGTTGGTACTTTACCTGTGTACTCTGGAAGAAGACATGAAGTCATTGTCTCTGCCTCAGTTTTCAAGATTTTGAGGAAACAATGCAGCATTGGCATGTGAAACATGTGAAAGTCCGTGGAAAGGATTCATTGCCACAATAAAGAAAAAAAATATTGATGAAAATGTTGATGAAATATGGAAAACAGAATAAACTGATAGTAGAGTTTCAAAGGCTATATTAGCACTACATATTCTTGATAAGAGTTGTGAACTTCTTGAACTAATAAATATGCCAAGCTTCACATAAAGAAGCCTGATATGTTTATTAGTTGAAGAAGTTTGTAAATCTTCTTTTATGTAGATAAAAAAGATTAATTTTGGCATATGCTATTAGCATTCCCATATTAACATGTAATGTGTTTTGACCACAGGATTTCCATCTACTATTGTTAGAACATTTGAAATCTCTGGTCTGAGATTTCATCCTCTGTAAGAGGATTGGACATAGTCTCTAAGGTGATTTACATTTCTGCCATTCAGTGATTTGATGTTCTTAACTCTTGCGTGTATGTGTGGGTGGGGTCATTTAATGGTAGATTTAATATAAACTTTGTAACTGACAGAATTTTTCTTTGGGAAGAAAATTGTTCAGGCTACAAATGACTTTTACAATCCAATGTGCATTGTTCAACAGAATTGAATTTTTAAAGATTCTATTTGCCATCGGTTATTTCCTTTACTCAAATGATCATATGTACTATTTTTATTTTATTGAAATGCCAATTTTTTTCCTTGAGTAACTTTTTCAAAAGATGAAACTCACATTCTGAGATTTCTAAAACTCTGCTTTAGTTTTCATTGTTTTTTTTTTCTTGAAATATTATTATTCTCTTAGGTTTAGAGCTTGTTAAAAATGGTATTTCGCAAAAGTACAAATCAAAGGATAGTATTCTATAAAGTGTGATGCCATCTTTTAACCAAAGTTTAATCTAGCTTGTGGATATGATTTTTAGAATGTGTGTTCTCTGTTATTAGTTGTTCTGTGAACAGACATAAATGGTGGGATCTTGTTCTGTATTTTATTATTTCTGTGACCTCTTAAATAAGTTACTTACCTTTCTATGCGTTCATTTTGTCATCTGTAAAGTATTAATGGTAATCATTAGTACTTTAATTTTATTTCATGAACAATTAATAGAACCATGATAATTTAATCTTATTTATTAATTCCCGCCCCCCACCCCCCCACCCCGGCCAAAAAAAAGTCTCTTTTAGTGGAAATGGAAACTAGGACAATTACTTCCATTATATTATTAAACTCAGCCTAGTTTTCAAGGGCAGGGTGTGAGGACACAATTTTTTCTGTTGCTACCTGGAATGAGTATTAAGCATTACCATTCTCTTGAAGATCTAGTTATAATGATATCTGCATTTAATTATGTATTTTGTATATAAATCACTGCTTAACACAGTGCCAGGCACATAAGTACTTAATGTCTAAATGCTGAATAAATGAGGATATTTATGCAATGAAATTATAGGCCCCTTTTAATAAAGAAGTCATAATAAAGAAGAACTTTGTTTGAAACTTTTCTAGGATATATAATAATATTACTTGAAGATTCATTATGTAAATTTAAAAATTCAGCAATTTTGTAACCATTGCACATCCATCTAGGAAGCAAACAATCAACTTCCATGTCGATACACTCCAATAGAGTATCATTTAAAGAAAAAAGAATGGTGAAAATGATTGACTTCAGGTAATCAAAAGAAACCTAGAACTAAAAACAAAATATTTTCTACAAAACATCAAAGAGATTTCTGTCTGTTGTATGGAGGATACCTAGAAATTCACAAGAAATGACAAGAGAAATTCTCTCTTAGAAATAGGAGTAGCAACGCATTATTGAAAAACAGAGGGGCAAATGAAAGGTGATAATAAAGTAATTAGTGATCAAATTTAAATCTTATATCATATGTGCATTTCATACCTTGCAGGATAAATATAGGCTGAATCTGGGAGAAATACACATTTTTCCTCACAGATCACAACCACAGAAGGTAGAAAAGGAGAAAGATACAGAGATTCTTAAGAAATAACAGCAAATGAGATAAGTAAGGACCAACTCAAGCAAGTCTTACAGATAGAAATTTACTTACTATCTCCTTCTTTCTGCCCTTTTCCCTTGGCCTCAGACAGGAAGGCTTTCAAAGTGAGTAGCTTCTGAGGCCAAATTTTGTTTGTTTTATTTTCTTTTCTCTTCTTTTCTTTTCTTTCCTTTCATTTATTTTGCTTGAGACTCAGACATTTCAATTTTATGGCAGGATGAATTTTTGGGGGGTGTACCACCCTACCCCAAACCCATAAAACCCCTTCAGTTTCTCTTCCTTCTTATCCCTGCACCTGTTCTTTATCATCATATTCCTTCCATCTTCTTGCCTGAGTCTTGACAAGTTGTTTTCTTCTCTTTCTCCTAGCTCCTTCATTTCCCTCCATTCTCTTCTTTCTTTCTCTCCTTCCTTCCTTCCTTCCTTCCTTCCTTCCTTCCTTCCTTCCTTCCTTCCTTCCTTCCTTCCTTCCTTCCTCTCTCTCTTTTCTTTTCTTTTCTTTTCTTTTCTTTTCTTTTCTTTTCTTTTCTTTTCTTTTCTTTTCTTTTCTTTCTTTTTCTTCTTTCTTTCTTTCTTTCTTTCTTTCTTTCTTTCTTTCTTTCTTTCTTTCTTTCTTTCTTTCTTCCTTTCCTTTCCTTTCCTTTCCTTTCCTTTCCTTTCCTTTCCTTTCCTTTCTTTCTTTCCTTCTCTTCCCATTTTTCCCTCTTTTTTAATCTGCAAGTCTTCTTTCTCATTTTTCTACTTTCTCCTCATTTTCTTCCTCTTTCTCCTCCTCCTCCTCTCCATCCATAAGTCTAATATCATAATTGGGCTCCAGCTGTGAAGCTTTTGGAAGTCATACATTTTTCTTTGTGCCACTTGTACCATTTTTAAGCCTTTGGACAAGATTAATTCATTAATTCAAGTTTCCTAGGGCTGGCATAGCAAAGTACCACAGACTTGGAACAACAAAGAGATATTGTTCTGGAAGCTAGATATACAGTTCTGGAAGCTAGAAATCAAGGTGTCAGCAGGACCATGCTCCTCTGAAGGCATTAAGGCAGGACCCCTTCCATGCCTCTCCTAGCTTCTGGTAGCCTCTGGTGTTCCTTGACATGTAGTTGACCATCTTATTCCTGAGTTTCTTTATGTTGTCTTCCCTCTGTGCCTGTCTGTGTCAAATTCCCCCTTTTTATAAGGACACTGTCAGATAAGATTAAGATCTACTTTAATGTCTCATTTTGACTTGATTTCCTTAACCCTATTTCCAAATGAATTCAAATTGTAAAGTATTGGAAGTTAGGACTTCATTTATTTTTTTAGGGGGACATTCATCATTAAGTCAACATGTAAATTTTATGGTTGTTCATTGGATTGGTAATAACTCAAACCATATAGAAAATGATTGAAAAATGGAAAAGATTTTAAGAACTATTATTAAAATATCATCATTATTAACATTAGAGGGGGTGCACATTTGTTTACAATTGAACCTAAGCATTGAATAGGTTATATTCTCTTTATGTAAACAAAATCACTTAATAAAGGAATGTATAGTCTTTAAGCTACTGTTTAATCTTTACCTTAGTTTTTTCTGCTGAAGAAAACTTTTGTAACTCAGTTTTCAATAAATAATAAGCATTCCTGAAAACAGGATTTACTTAGAGTTAATGAAACCTAAATGTAATGAGTTCATTTTGCTCCTATTAAGTCAGAGGCATATCTATGTGTGCTATTTTAATCTTTACTGTGAATGATTTTATTACTTTGCCCATTTTCAAAAAGATGAGAGGTGACAACATGCTAGCAGCCCTCAATCTCGGCACCTCCTCGGCCTTGGTGTCTACTCTGGTGGCGCTTGAGGAGTCCTTCAGCCCGCCACTGCACTGTGGGAGCCCCTCTCTGGGCTGGCTGAGGCCAGAGCCAGCTCCCTCTGCTTGCAGGTAAGTGTGGAGGGAGAGGTGCCGGCAGAAACTGTGTATGGCGCTCATGGGCCAGCGCAAGTTCCAGGTTGCCACAGACTTGGTGGGCCCCGCACTCAGAGCAGTCCACCGACACTGCTGGCCTGGTAAGTGAGGATCTTAGTACCTGGGCCAGCAGGTGCAGAGGTTGCCCCAGGTCCCCCAGCACTGCTGGCCTGCCTGTGCCACCCTGGAATCCTCGGTGGGCCTCAGCCGCCTCCCTGTGGGGCAGGGCTGGGGACCTGCAGTCTGCCATGCCCGAGCCCCACCCCGCACGTGGGCTCCCTGGGTGTGGCCCAGGGAGGCTTGAGCCTTCCTGACGTGTGCCACCCCCTGCTGTGCGCAGTGCCCAGCCCCATTGACCACTCAAGGGCTGAGGAGTGTGGGCGCCTGGCGTGGGAATGATGGGCAGCTCTGCCTCCCCCCTTCCCCCTGCCAGCGTGGCATCCGCTAGGCAAAGCCAGCTGGGTTCCTGAGTTGGGTGGGTACTTGGAGAACTTTTATGTCTAACTGGAGGATTGTATATGCACCAATCAGCCCACTGTGTCTAGCTCGGGGTTTGTGGGTGCACCAATCAACACTCTGTATCTAGCTAATCTGGTGGGGACTTGGAGAACTTTTATGTCTAGCTGGAGAATTGTAAATGCACCGATCAGCACTTTGTGTCTAGCTCAAGGATTGTAAATGCACCAATCAGCACCCTGTGTCTAGCTCAAGGATTTTAAACGCACCAATCAGTGCTCTGTGTCTAGCTAATCTAGTGGGGACTTGGAGAACTTTTGTGTCTAGCTAAAGGATTGTAAATGCACCAATCAGCACTCTGTGTCTAGCTCAGGGATTGTAAACACACCAATCAGCACCCTGTCAAAATGGACCAATCAGCTCTCTGTAAAGCCGACCAATCAGCTTTCTGTAAAATGGACCAATCAGCAGAATGTGGGTAGGGCCAGATAAGGGAATAAAAGCAAGCTGCCCGAACCAGCAGCGGCAACCTGCTCAGGTCCCCTTCCACGCTGTGGAAGCTTTATTCTTTCACTCTGCAATACATCTTGCTGCTGCTCACTCTTTGGGTCCGCCCTGCCTTTATGAGCTGTAACACTAACCGTGAAGGTCTGTGGCTTCATTCTTAAAGTCAGTGAGACCAAGAACCCACCAATTCCAGACACATTTTGGTGACCATGAAGGGACTATTGCCTATCACCAAGGGGTGAGACTATTGCCAAGTGGTGAGACTATCGCCTATTGCCAAGTGATGAGTACCGTCGGACCCCTTTTGCTTGCTATTCTGTCTTATTTTTCCCTAGAATTTGGGGGCTAAATACTTTTAACTGTCAGCCAGTTAAAAGCGACTAGTGTGGCTGCTGGACTAAAGACACAGGTGTCAGGCTTCCTGGGAAAGGGCTCTCTAACAACCCCTGACTCTTTGGAGTTGGGAGCGTTGGTTTGCCTGGAACCAGCTTCCACTTTTCCTGTACTTCTGGGATGAGCTGAGGGTCGACAGAGAGGAAAGCCATTCAGCTCCGGGGTTCTAACAAGTTGGTTGACCCTGTGGCCATGAGCAGAACTCTCAAATTCGTGTCACCCAAGAGAGACTTGCCCATCTATCCTATCTATCCTGACCATTGCCTCCTGGGTCCTAATGCCTATCAGACAAACTTCCTCTCCCCTTTCTTCTCTGATGCTAGTCCCACTTCTAAAAACCACTCCCTGTCTCTTGTGCTTTTCTAGTTTCTCCTATAAGAATGATTTCTAGTATAAACTCGAGGACTCTGTTACCTTCTTTAGGCACCTGGGCTCACCAATCGGAAAGACGTAATTTTTGCCCAAAGCTTCATCATAGGGGGGACTATCTGGAATTTTAGGATCCCTCCTCAGACTAGCAGACCTAACAAAACCTATTCCTGAAGCTAGGATATGGGGAGCCTCAGAAATTGTATCCTTCCTATTCATATAAGTGAGGACAAAAGATGTCAGTCTTCCAACCCTGGCAATTCCTTCCCTCCCTCAGGGTATGGTCCTCCTCTTCATTTTTGGGGCATAACATGTTTATAGGACAGGGGTAAGGTCCCAGTACTAACAAATGAGTGCTTAGGACTCTAACAGGTTTTTGAGAATGCTTCGATAAGGACCACGAAATCCAATTTTTCTCAGTCCTCTTTGTGGTCTAGGAGAACAGGCAAGGGTGCAGGTTTTTGAGAATGCGTCAGTAAGGGCCAATAAATCTGACCTTCCTCAGTCCTCCTTGTGGTCTGGGAGGAAAACTAGTGTTTCTGCTGCTGCATCGATGAGTGCAACTATTCTGATCAGCAGGGTCCAGGGGCCATTGCAGGTTCTTGGGCAAAGGGAGAAACAAAACAAACCAAAACCGCAGGCAGTTTTGTCTTTCAGATGGGAAACACTCAGGCATCAGCAGGCTCACCCTTGAAATGCATCCTTAGCCATTGGGACCAATTTGACCCACAAAACCTGAAAAAGAGATGGCTCATTTTTTTCTGCACTATGGCTTGACCCCAATATTTTCTCTCTGATGGGGAAAAGTGGCCACCTGAGGGAAGTATAAATTACAATACTATGCTGCAGCTTGACCTTTTCTGTAAGACGGAAGGCAAATGGAGTGAAATACCTTATGTCCAAGCTTTCTTTTCATTGAGGGAGAATACACAACTATGCAAAGCTTGCAATTTACATCCCACAGGAGGACCTCTCAGCTTACCCCCATATCCTAGCCTTCCTATAGCTCCCTTTCCTATTAATGACAATCCTCCTCTAATCTCCCCTGTCCAGAAGGAAATAAGCAATCTCCAAAGGACCACAAAAAACCCCAGACTATTGGTTATGTCCCCTTCAAGCTGTAGGGGGAGGGGAATTTGGCCCAAACCGGGTACATGTCCACTTCTCCCTCTCTGATTTAAAGGAGATCGAGGCAGACCTGGGGAAGTTTTCAGATGATCCTGATAGGTACATATACATCCTACAAGGTCTAGGGCAAACCTTTGACCTCACTTGGAGGGATGTCATGTGACTGTTAGATCAAACTCTGGCCTTTAATGAAAAGAATGCAGCTTTAGCTGCAGCCCAAGAGTTTGGAGATACTTGGTATCTTACTAAATGATAGAATGACAGCTGAAGAAAGGGACAAATTCTCTACTGTTCAGCAAGCCATCCCCACTATGGATCCCCACTGGGACTTCGACTCAGATCATGGGGACTAGAGTCATAAACATCTGTTGACTGTGTTCTAGAAGGACTGAGGAGAATTAGAAGAAAGCCTGTGAATTATTCAATGTTGTCCACTATAAGTCAGGGAAAGGAAGAAAATCTTTCTGCCTTCATCGAGTGGCTATGGGAGGCCTTAAGAAAATATACTCCCCTGTTACCTGAATGACTCAAGGGTCAATTGATTCTAAAAGATAAGTTTATTACCCAATCAGCCGCAAATATCAGGAGAAAGCTCCAAAAGCAAGCCCTGGGCCCTGAACAAAATTTGGAGGCATTATTAAACCTGGCAACCTCAGTGTCCTATAATAGGGACCAAGAGGAACAGGCCCAAAAGGGAAAGTGAGTTCAGAGAAAGGCCACAGCCTTAGTCATGGCCCTCAGTAAAACAAACCTTGGTGGTTCAGAGAGGACAGTAAATGGAGCAGACCAATCACTTGGTAGGGCTTGTTATCAGTGTGGTTTACTAGGACACTTTAAAAATGATTGTCCAGTGAGAAACAAGCTGCCCCCTCGTCCATGTCCACTATGCTGAGGCAGTCACTGGAAGGTGCACTGCCCCAGAGGACAAAGGTTATCTGGGTCCGAAACCCCCAACCAGATGATCCAACAACAGGACTGAGGGTGCCTGGGGCAAGCACCAGTTCATGTCATCATCCTCACAGAGCCCCGGGTACGTTTAACAATTGAGGGTCAGGAAATTGACTTCCTCCTGGATACTGGCACAGCCTTCTCAGTGTTAATCTCCTGTCCTGGATGACTGTCTGCAAGGCCCGTTACCATTCAAGGAATTCTGGGACAGCCTGTAACCAGGTAGTTCTCCCACCTCCTCAGTTGTAATTGGGAGACTTTGCTCTTTTCACATGCCTTTCTTGTTATGCCTGAAAGTCCCACACCCTTATTAGGGAGGGATATATTAGCCAAAGCTGGAGCTATTATCTACATGAATATAGGGAACAAGTTAGCCATTTGTTTTCCCCTACTTGAGAAGGGAATCAACCCTGAAGTCTGGGCATTGGAAGAACAATTTGGAAGGGCAAAAAATGCCTGCCCAGTCCAAATCAGGCTAAAAGATCCCACAACTTTTCCTTATCAAAGGCAATATCCCTTAAGACCTGAAGCTCATAAAGGATTACAGGATATTGTTAAACATTTAAAAGCTCAAGGTTTAGTAAAGAAATGCAGCAGTCCCTGCAACACCCCAGTTCTAGTAGTACAAAAACCAAATGGTCAGTGGAGACTAGTGCAAGATCTTAGACTCATCAATGAGGCAGTAATTCCTCTATATTCGGTTGCACCCAACATCTATACCCTGCTCTCTCAAATACCAGAGGAAGCATAATGGTTCACGGTTCTGGACCTCAAGGATATCTTCTTCTGTATTCCCCTGCACTCTGACTCCCAGTTTCTCTTTGCCTTGGAGGATCCCACAGACCACACCTCCCAATTTACGTGGACAATCTTGCCCCAGGGGTTTAGGGATAGCCCTCATCTGTTTGGTCAGGCACTGGCCCAAGATCTAGGCCACTTCTCAAGTCCAGGCACTCTGGTCCTTCAGTATGTGGATGATTTACTTTTGGCTACCAGTTTGAAAGCCTTGTGCCAGCAGGCTACTCTAGATCTCTTGAACTTTCTAGCTAATCAAGGGTAAAAGGTGTCTTGGTCAAAGGCCCAGCTTTGCCTATAGCAGGTCAAATATCTAGGCCTAATCTTAGCCAGAGGGACCAAATATCTAGGCCTAATCTTAGCCCTCAGCAAGGAACGAATATAGCCTATACTGGCTTATCCTTGCCCTAAGACATTAAAATAGTTGCGGGGGTTCCTTGAAATTACCGACTTTCGCTGACTATGGATCCCTGGAAACAGTGAGATAGCCTGACCCCTCTCTACTCTAATCAAGGAGACCAAGAGGGCAAATACTCATCTAAGAGAATGGGAACCAGAGGCAGAAACAGCCTTCAAAACCTAAAACAGGCCCTAGTACAAGCTCCAGCTTTAAGCCTTCCAACAGGACAAAACTTCTCTTTATACGTCACGGAGATAGCAGGGATAACTCTTGAAGTCCTTACTCAGATTAATGGGACAACTCCACAACCAGTGGCGTACCTAGGTAAGGAAATTGATGTAGTAGCAAAAGACTGGCCTCACTGTTTATGGGTAGTTGTGGCAGTGGGCGTCTTAGTGCCAGAGGCTATTAAAATAATACAAGGAAAGGGTCTCACTGTCTGGACTACTCATGATATAAATGGCATACTAGGTGCCAAAGGAAGTTTATGGCTGTCAGACAACTGCCTACTTAGATACCAGGCACTACTCCTTGAGGGACCGATGCTTCAAATGTGTATGTGTGTAGCCCTCAGCCCTGCCACTTTTCTCCCAGAGGATGGGGGACCAATCAAGCATGACTGCCAACAAATTATAGTCCAGACTTATGCCGCCTGAGATGATCTCTTAGAAGTCCCCTTAGCTAATCCTGACCTTAACCTATATACCGATGGAAGTTCATTTGTGGAGAATGGGATATGAAAGGCATGTTACGCCATAGTTAGTGATGTAACTGTACTTGAAAGTAAGCCTCTTTCCCCAGGGACCAGTGCCCAGTTGGTAGAATTAGTGGCACTTACCTGAACCTTAGAACTGGGAAAGGGAAAAAGAATAAATGTGTATACAGATAGCAAGTATGCTTATCTAATCCTATGTGCCCATGCTGCAATATGGAAAGAAAGGGAGTTTCTAACCTCTGGGGGAACCCCCATTAAATACCACAAGGAAATTATAGAGTTATTGCACACAGTGCAAAAACCCAAGGAGGTGGCAGTCTTACACTGCCAAAGCCATCAGAAAGGTGAAGGAGAAAAGGCAGAAGGAAACCATCAGGCAGATGCTGAGGCCAAAATTGCTGCCAGGTGGAACCCCCCATTAGAAATACATATGGAAGGACCTTTGGTATGGAGCAGCCCCCTCCATGAGATTAAGCCCCAGTATTCCCCAACTGAAGCAGAGTGGGGACTTTCATGGGGGCATAGTTTTCTCCCCTCATGGTGGTTGGTGACAGAAGAAAGAAAGGTATTCATACCCAAAGCCAGCCAGTGGAAAATACTTAAAACTCTCCTCCAAACTTTTCATATGGGTATTGAAAACACTAATCAAATGGCCAAATCCCTATTTACAGGGCCAAATCTCCAGACCATCCAACAGGTAGTCAAAACCTGTGAGGTATGCCGAAAGAATAATCCCTTGGTTCATCATAAGGCCCCTTTGGGGGAACAAAGAATAGGTCACTATCCTGGAGGGGACTGGCGTTAGACTTCACCCATATGCGTAAGTCAAAGGGATTTCAATACTTGTTGGTCTGTGTTGATACCTTTACAAATTGGATAGAAGCTTTCCTCTGCAAGTCAGGGAAGGGTCATGAAGTGATTAAAGTCCTAACTCATGAAATGTTTCCTAGATTTGGGCTTCCCCAAAGCTTACAGAGTGACAATGGTCTGACTTTTAAAGCCACAATAACTCAGGGAATTTCCAGGGCGCTAGGGATACAATATCACCTTAACTGCTCCTGGAGGCCACAATCCACAGGGAAGGTCGAGAAGGCAAATGAAACACTCAAGAGGCACTTAAGGAAACTAACACAAGAAACCCATCTCCCATGGCCTACTCTTTTGCCCATGGCCCTGTTGAGAATCCAAAATTCTCCTCACAAAATAGGACTCAGTCCATATGAAATGCTGTATGGACGACCTTTTCTCACAAAGACCTCCTACTTGATCAGGAAATGGCCAACTTGGTCAAAGATATAACTTCTTTTGCAAAATATCAACAAAACCTTAAACACCTACCTGAAGAATATCACAGAGAAAAGGGAACAGAGTCATTTCAACCAGGAGATCTAGTGTTGGTCACATCTCTCCCCTCTACCTCTCCATGTATGGACTCTGTGGGAAGGACCATACTTGGTAATCCTCTCTACCCCTACTGTAGTTAAGGTGGCAGGAGTGGAATCTTGGACTCACCACCCTCAAGTTAAACTTTGGACATCCCCTGAGGAACCTGTGGGACCATCAGCTCAGGAGTCCCAAGATCAGCCAGACGAGCCTTGATACACCTGTGAACTGTTGGAGGACTTGCACATCCTATTTCAGAAGGAAACATCCCAGACTAAAAAGGCTCCCACCACTGATCCTGAGGACAGACCCCTTCCTTCTTAAAAAAAAAAAATAAAAAAGATAAGTGAAAACAGCATACTAACCATACTCTTTGTGATAGGACCGTATACTGTAGCTCCTGCCAGGACGAAAATCCTAATCACATCAACCTTCTTTCTATCTTCCTTCCTTTTGACAGCAATTTACTCCTACCTTTAACTCAGACTAGATAAAATGGTCTCGTTTTCCAGAGCACCCTCTTTACCTTCCTCTTTGCTCTTTGCCTATGTATACCTCCTGCTTCCTTGGATGCCTCATAAAATCACCCTTCCCCTTCCACTAGCTCTTAATTACCTCTACAAGACTCTCAATTTAACTCACTCTGTTAAACCAGTCCAGTCCTTCCCTGGCAAATGATTATTGGCTTTGTATCTCTCTATCAACCTCTGCATATGTTGCCACTCCCTTTCCCTCAAAAAACTGGGTCTTTACCAACTTAACCTACCACCCTCATTATGAAGGAAAAGACCCTTCTTGACTTCTAAATGTGCATCATTAGCCAACTTCCCCATCTGTGATAGGACCAAGAATACCCTAACAGGACGTGCAATCCAACTTTTACATTCTTACACTTCCAGCCTCACCTATTACACAAGCAATGAAAAGCCCATACGTGGCCCTGTAACTACAAATACCATCTAAACTTTTGAAGCCCCTTTATGCATCTAATGCAAAACTAACGCAACCTGTAATCACGGCTGCCCCTGGGGCACCTACTACCTCATCAGTGTAATTACACCCTACAGCTTCAAGCCCTCATAGTAACTTCTGAATCACCCAAACAGTTCCATTCAGATGGCTTGTCTGCTTCTCAGGGCTCTCCAAAATCATCACCTCCTCCCTGTTTAACAAACAGTCCAGGTTTTGTAATGGCAAATATACTCCCTGCATGACCATTCACCCCTGGACCCTCTGCAGCAGCACCCCCACCACTAGTGAATGCCTTCTCATCCCCTCTTTCAATCAGTCGCTTGAATAGTTTGTTGTGGATACAAAACGTTGTTTCCTCCAATAGGAAAATAGAACACAGGGAGCCACTCAGTTTGCTCCCCATACCCCTTTCCAGCTGCTCACTGGAGCTACCTTGGCAAGTACTCTAGGAGTATGGGAAAATGAAAACAACAAATTCATACACCTTTTTAACATACACAACCAATTCTGTCTACCCAGCCAAGGTATATTCTTATGTGGAACATCAACCTATATCTGCCTCCCCACTAACTGGACAGGCACCTGCACTTTAGTCTTTCTAAGTCCTAACATTAACATTGTCCCAGGAAATCAAATCTTATCAGTACCCCTCAAAGCTCAAGTCTGTCAGTGCAGAGCCATACAACTAATACCCCTACTTACAGGGTTAGGAATGGCTACTGCTACAGGAACTGGAATAGCCAGTTTATCTACTTCATTATCCTACTATCACATACTCAAAGGATTTCTCAGACAGTTTGCAAGAAATAACAAAATCTATCCTTACCTTACAATCCCAAATAGACTCTTTAGCAGGAGTGACTCTCCAACACTGCCGAGGCCTAGACCTCCTCACTGCTGAGAAAGGAGGACTCTGCACTTTTTTAGGGGAAGAGTGTTGTTTTTACACTAACCAGTCAGGGATAGTACGAGATGCCACCCGGTGTTTACAGGAAAAGACTTCTGAAATCAGACAATGCCTTTCAAACTCTTATACCAGCCTCTGGAGTTAGGCAACATGACCCCTTTCTAGGTCCCATGGCAGCCATCTTGCTGTTACTCGCCTTTGTGCCCTTATCTTTAACCTTCTTGTCAAATTTGTTTCCTCTAGAATCGAGGCCATCAGATGGTCTTACAAATGGAATCCCAAATGAACTCAGCTAACAAGTTCTACCGAGGACTGATGCACTGGCACTTTCACTGGCCTTGAGAGCTCCCCTCTGGAGGGCACTACAACTGCAGGGCCCCTTAATCGCCCCATCCAGCAGGAAGTAGCTAGAGCGGTCATTGGCCAAATTCCCAACAGCAGTTGGGGTGTCCTGTTTAAAGGGGGGATTGAGAGGTGACAATGTGCTAGCAGCCCTCGCTCTTGGCATCTCCTTGGCCTCAGTGTCCACTCTGGTGGCACTTGAGGAGCCCTTCAGCCTGTCACTGCACTGTAGGAGCCCCTTTCTGGACTAGCCAAGGCTGGAGTTGGCTCTTTCTGCTTGAGGGGAGGTGTGGAGGGAGAGGTGCAGGCAGGAACCGGGGCTGGGAGGCGCTCAGGGGCCAGTGTGAGTTCTGGGTGGGTGTGGGCTCAGTGGGCTCCACACTCTGAGTGGCTGGCCAGTGTCACAGGTCCAAGGCAGTGAGGGGCTTAGCACCTGGGCCAGCAGCTGCAGAGGGTGCGCCAGGTCCCCCAGTACTGCTGACCCACCTGCATTGTGCTCAAATTCTCGCCAGGCTTCAATCACTTCCCCACAGGGCAGGGCTTGGGACCTGCAGCCCACCATGCCCGAGCCCCCTGGCCCCCGCTCCCCCCCCGCCATGGGCTCCCACGTGGCCCAAGCCTCCCTGACAGGCGCTACCACTGCTCCCTGGCACCCGGTCCCATCGACCGCCCAAGTGCCGAGGAGTGCAGGAGCACAGCACAGGACTGATGGGCAGCTCCACCCACGGCCCGGGTGCAGCATCCACTAGGTGAAGCCAGCTGGGCTCCTGAGTTGGGTGGGGACTTGGAGAACTTTTATGTCTAGCTGGAGGATTTTATATGCACCAATCAGCACTCTGTGTCTAGCTTGGGGTTTGTGGATGCACCAATTAGTACTCCGTATCTAGCTAATCTGGTGGGCACTTGGAGAACTTTTATGTCTAGCTGGAGGAATGTAAATGTACCAGTCAGTACTTTGTGTCCAGCTCAAGGATTGTAAACACACCAATCAGCACCCTGTGTCTAGCTCAAGGTTTGTAAATGCACCAATCAGTGCTCTGTGTCTAGCTAACCTAGTGGAGAGTTGGAGAACTTTTGTGTCTAGCTAAAGGATTGTAAATGCACCAGTCAGCACTCTGTGTCTAGCTCAGGGATGGTAAATGCACCAATCAGCACCCTTTCAAAGCGGACCAATCAACTCTCTGTAAAATGGACCAATCAGCAGGATGTGGGTGGGACCAGATAAGGGAATAAAAGCAGGCTGCCCCAGCCAGCGGAGGCAACCTGCTCGAGTCCTCTTCCACAGTGTGGAAGCTTTACTCTTTTGCTCTTGGCAGTAAATCTTGCTGCTGCTTACTCTTTGGGCCTGCACTACCTTTATGAGCTGTAACACTCACCGCGAAGGTCTGCGGCTTCATTCTTGAAGTCAGCGAGACCAAGAACCCACCAATTCTGGACACAGAGATGACCATTTCCATGTAAACCTTAGGAATCATAAAACCCACAAAATACATACCTTAATTCTATTGTGTTGTGATAGTTTCAAATAGATCCTTCGAAAGCCTCAAAGAGTTGTGTTGAGTTCTTGATTCTCATACTGTGGTATGGTAAACAAGTATAAAATCTGTGAGCATAGTTTTTCCGTAATCAAATCAAAGAGGGGAAAAAACAAGGTCTCTCAATGGGAATGGAAGCTCTAGCAGTGGGTGACTTACAAGTTCAGAAGAACACTGAGGTCTCAAATGCAAAGCATGGGAGACACTGGAGCCTATTTTTGGCAATCTCAGTGCTGGGTATATTCCAATGACATAGTGGTCACTTGGGATGAGAGATTAATCGGTTTGTAATAAGATTTAGATCTCAGAAAACTCCATTAAAAAGTCCCCTGCATGCCTTACTTGAACTAACTCAGGATTGAGGCCTTAGTTCACATAACTCTTAAATGGTTACTTGCAGTAAATTTCATATCCTCTCCTATAGCTGGTGAATTGGGCAATATTTGAAGTGTATGTGACCAAGGCAGTGGTCTTTCATCAGGTCCATGCTAGCCCACATTTTTAGTCTTCCTGGCACTTGTTATTAATAAAATGGCAGCTGTGTAGAATAAAGTAATAGTAGTGCTGATGTATTTTATATTTTGATGCCATTATTGAAGCCATCTTTTCATCACCTGGCAACTCTACAAATCAGTGTCACCCCCACCCCAACAATCCCCCAAAGGAATGCACTTGGCTCAAAGCAACAATCCGTTTTCTCCTAACACTCTGGTCAGAATCAGAAGTATGACGTTAGAATATCAGTTTCATGGTGGTGGTTTTCAAAGTAAATCTGTAGGAACTATATTTTGAAAAGGTTGGGTAAAGTAATATGCAGGTGGTCCTCAAGTCTCTGTTTACGACTTTTTTTGTGTATCTTTTTCTGTAAGAGCTGAGAGATTTTAATAGATAATAGGGAATTAAATAGAATCATCATCTAATAAGCATGATGTGTGCTGTCACTGTTAATTCAAACATAATGAACAATGACTGAATAATAATGGTTACATAGAGAGGTCTGCCATATGCTCATTCTGGATGACTGTGGCAGGATGCTTCCTTAAATATGGATGCTATGAGCTAGCCAACAGCACTCCAAATAATCAGATTTTCTACTGCTCTCAGACTCTCTTAGGGATTTTAACATTTTCTGTTAGTTGAATCATAATAATGAATTCAGATCCTAAAGGGCTTTATAGATGTGTATGCAGTGGAAGAAAAGGAAGGAGGGGGGAGATGAGGAGAGAAGGAGGGGAAGAGAAAAGAGGGAAGAAAATGAAATTCAAATGCTGTTTTCCTTATACCATGAGAAGCACCTTCTGAATTAGAAACAGTCTGTTTTCCACACCTTCTCCCATCTAAAAATATATTACATTCTGCTCTATATAAAGCTGGAATACTAATGGCAGATAGTGTATTTAAGTGGACATTTCTCTCTGTATAACATTCTAATATCTAATTAAAGCCCATATTACAATGTGTTCTGATGTGTAAGTAAAGCCAAATTGATCCTTCAGTTTTATTCCACAAAATTAATTGATGGATTTAGCACACTGATTGACTAGATAATACTTGGTCTGAACAAACTGAAGGACTGCAAAATTAGTTCTAGTTTAATCAAAAGGGCTAGGTGTCTCATCCCAGGGAGGATACAGGGGAAAGTCCTTTTTTGGAAAAGGACTTTAGACTTTAGAAGTCCATATAATCTGAAACAAGTCTAATGTCCTTTAGACAAGTCTAACGTTATTGGAATGTCACCTCTGTTACTTAAAGCCTTGATTAAGAATCTGAAGATCTCTGAAACTTGTTTCCTCATTTATATTGTGGGAATGTGGTGCAAATTATGAGATTATATAAATCTGTGTACTTTATAAACTATAAAATGCTATAGACCTATGCTACTCAAAGTGTGATCTGTGTACTGGCAGCATTGGCCTTACCTCGGAGCTTGTGAATCTCAGAACCAAGAGCAGTTCCACTAAATCAGAATTTGAATTTCAACAAGATCTCTAGGTGATTCATATACCTATTAAAAGTTGACCATTACTTCGCTATGTATGTATTAACTTTGAGTATATTGTTATATATTATATAAATCTTTGAATAACCTAAACTATTTATTGAACATGATCTTTAGAGAAGAGAGATTATGGCAAATTAGCATCCTCCAAAAAAAGTCTGAACCAAGAAAAAAACATTCAACCCCCACCCCCAAATAAACAATCCAGAAAGAATCCTTATATATCTCTTCAATGTGTCTCCTTGAATACATACACAGTAAGTCTAAACACATTAACCTTTTATTTTAACCTGTGTATGGCATTAACATTATTAATTGGCACAATAACCATGAAAGTTCACAGTGGTCTGTAAGTCTGAGTTATATTAATATTGTAACGGTAAAGAAGAAAATGCATTTATAGATTTATAAAAGATTTTCATCCACAAGAGTTGAAATATATTCTTTCATTATAAAATGAATGCTCTTAAATAATCAGAAGTTTTAAACGCTAATCCTTGAACATTCTGGTAATTGAAGCCTTTTACTGAACTTTCTTTTTGTTACAACAGGAACAGCAGCAGTAGCACTCTCTTGTACTGGTAGAGTATGGCTGAAGTATCACGGAAAATTTCAATTCCAAACAGACATAGATGCTGACATTTTTATTCTTTTTCCAAAGGAGATTTTGTTAACTGAGAGGAAAGGAAACAAAGTGGAAGAAAATGTTCTTTGTTTAAATTTTTTTTAATCATGAGAAGTTTGGAGAAAATATAACCTGTTTATTTCACATATCACTTTGAGACCTACTTTTCTTTTGAACTGAAACTACATTTTAGTCGGTTTCTTGAAGTGCAGTGCATGTGTAGCAACAATAATGCACAGTCTGAAACAAGATTTGAAAGTAACCTGGTTAAAAAACAAGTAGCAAAGCTTGTCATTTTTAATCACTGATTTAGATAAACAGTTTTTTAAATCCAGAACTAAAACTCAAGTGTGACTCACATTTAATCTCTAAAATACGAAGCAAATTAAATACTTTTGATCATTAAATTTATTTTAAGAGAAAAGATATACACACTGCAAATGCTTTCAGATCTGAAATAAGTGGCTCCATCAATCTGCAATATCACTAAAGATTTCTGGGTTGGTTCTGAGTTTTGACTCTCCTACTTACTTTTCTATACGTGGAATAGCTGATTATCCCATCTCTATTTCTTTGTCAAACTCTCTGCTGTTCCTGTTGCCCATTAGGAATGATTTCAGTTGCAAGTAACAGAACAGGGATTTAAACAAAAGGACATTGAATTATCTCACAAAACATGAGTCCAAAAGTGGGCATTTGGTTGTAAAGTCTCAGTGATGTCACCAAGGACCCAGGCTCTTTCTAACTCTTCATTTAGCTATTCTTAGTGTGTTGGTGTCTTCTTTTCTTAGCTGTAAAATGGCTGTCCCATTTCTGAGCATCATATCTTCACAATAAGACTCCTAGCAGAAAAGATGTAAGTGGCAGAGATGACTCACTTCACTACCTCTACCTTTACCAGGGAGGTAAGTCTTTTTCAGAAACCACCCTGTGGAATTTCATTATGTCTCCTTGTTCCCTAACTGGTCATTGCTACTTTTAGCTGCAAGAGAGGAAGAGAAAGCAAGTATTTGGCTTTTTTACATCCTCATTTGTTGGGGACAGGCAAGAAAAAAAAAAGTGTGGGAACGGTTTATGGGTACACTATTGAAAATATCTGACGCTCTCCTAGGGGGCAATTTAATTGTCCTAATTCAGAGGCTTTCTAGATATCATCTACGTTTGAGTATGTTCTGTAGCATTACGTGAAACTCTCTAAAGTACATATGAATCACTTGGAGATCTTGCTGAAAGATTATATGATACAGTAGAACTAAGGTGGGGCCTGAGGATTTGCATTTATAACAAGCTCTCAGGTGATGCCTGTGCTGCTCAATCACAGAACCATAGTTGAGTAGTAAAGTTATATATTCTGTCTGTTCTATCATATTTAAAAAATTTTGGTCTCAGTATAATTATACCTACCCACATTCTCATCCCTTAATTCCTTCTGTCATTTTCTATATGCAGTTATGTTTTTTCTTTATCATTTTTACTTTTTCACTTGTCCTCAGTCACTTTTAATGAGATAATGCATGTGAAGGTGCTTAGAACACATAAATATTAGTTACAAATTCCTTTCATGTTTTCCCTCTTTTTCTACTCTTTCTTAATTTATGAAAGATTGTTTACTTTCTCCCTTTACATTCCTCTTTTAAAATTCCATTTGTGGCTGGATGTGGTGGCTCATGCCTGTAATCCTAGAATTTGGGGAGGTTGAGGCAGGCAGATCACTTGAGGCCAGGAGTTCGAGACCAGCCTGGCCAACATGGCGAAACCCCCATCTCTACTAAAAATACAAAAATTAGCCCCAGATGTGGTGGTGTTCTTCTAGTTCCAGTTACTAGAGAGGCTAAGGCACAAGAATCACCTGAGCCCTGGAAACCACAGGTTGCAGCGAGCCAAGATGGTGTCACTGAGCTCTGCCCTGGGCAACAGAGTGAGACTCCATCTCAAAATAAATAAAATAAAATTCCATTTGTGAGAGAAAACATAACTGTCTAAATTAACAAATGCAAGTTTAGTGGCAGCGATAGTCACGTGTCAAAGAAAAGACAAATCTCATGTTAGGTAAAAACAAATAGTAAGAATAATTTCTTGGCCATCTCTAACACTGATGGAAAGGCTGAGCATATGTTTAATGAATTGTCACAGAATTCCCTGTCCAGATGGACACTTCTTTCTCAAATTAAACTTGTTATTCCTTAACTACAGCAGTCACAGGAAATAAAGCACTATCTCTCAGGCAATATTATTGTTTTCCTCTTTAATTATAAGCGTAGAATAGAATTACTTACAACTATGCCTCTTTGCAAGATTTCAGTTACACTGAAGGCTAAACAGACTTTTATGAATCAGTGAGGCATCATTTATACTCGTGATTTCATTGGAAAATACATTGTGACTCTAGTCAGCCAGCTTACATGTATACATTTAAGTGTGTTGTCTGATTCCTCGAAGACAGCTTCTAACCTGCAAGCAGTGATGTCCAATAGAGCTACCTGCAATTATGGCAATATGCTATCTGCACGGTCCCATAGGGCAGCCACTGGCCACATGTGACACATAGCTAGTCCAAATAAAAAAAAAATAGATTTTTAGATTTTATCTTAGTTACTGCACATTTAAATTTAACTAGATATTTGTGACTGGTGACTGTCATATCAGACAGACAGCTGTAGCAGCACTGAAAGGTCGTGGGTTTTGCTTGTTTTGACCATTGTTACTGATTGGTTCTGGAGGCTAACAACTCTTTGTTGTATACACTTATTGTCTAAGAGTCCACTTAGCTTTATGGAAACAAAATTGTGAAATATAAATGGGGCTAACCTCACTAATTTTAGATTTATAATGTAGTAAAAAGTGCATATAAATATTTTGGCTACTGGAGGATACAGTTTTGATAGAAATTCTTGTGACAGGATAGAGCAAAGAAATAGGAGCTATTAATAATATTTGAACAATAATTCTCTTTTTTTAGGTTGAAGAATTCATTGAACTTTATAGTTTTATGTCCATATGAGTGTAAATTTTTCCATTTCCATTAATATGCCATCATCTAATTAGTGTCCATAACATAAATTATCAACATGACTTTTTATTACCGTCACGAATTCATTCATTTATTATGCATACTACACCAACTTTCAAAAGGAACAGGAGCTGGTTCATTCATGTCATCACTTGGCTTTGCTTGAATCAGTTCCACTTCCTTTTGAAAGCTGTTGTACTATTTGTCAGGATATTTGTGACACACCTCGAATATGACTTCTTACAGAGTAAAAAATGCTCAGCTGTAAACCTCGTAGTAATTATATTTTAATATTATAACCGTCCTCATCTTATTTCTCTTAGTCTTAGTTTTCACTTAATGAGTTTTTTTTCAAGTACTTGTAGTTTTTTAATGTCTTAGAAAGCTTAAAAAGCTACATTAAATTCCAGTAACTATATTTATTTACTTTAAGGTAGGGTAAAAATCCACCATTAAAAGTAAATAAATATATTGAAATAAATACTTTTTGGAGTTTATTTGATGGAATTGAGTATATATGTATATAATATATACACACACATATTAATATGTATATGTACATACATACACACACGTAATATATACACACACATATTAATATGTATATATTATATGCATGTTATATATACATATTATATACATATTGATATATACATATTAATATGTATATATTACATTACATGTATATTTGCAATATATATAATACATTAATATGTATATTAGCATATACATATATATACATATTTATAACCCTTTGGAATTAATTTGGAGCTATTTATCAAAAATGATAAATGATACATGAATGAACATTTGGACTAGCTATTCTACTTCTTGGTATTTTTCCTAGGGAAATAATCAAATGATATAGAAAGATATGTAAAATCATGTGCATTATAGTTTTATTTCTAACAATTAGATATAAAACTTAACATAAATGTGCACCAATAACATATTGGATTAGTAAATCATACACGTAAACTTGAATATTAACTATTCTTAAATGATCACATATATATTTATTGACACAGATGGTGATACATAAAGAAAATCAAGTTACAAAATAGTAGTATGTGTAGAAAAAAACTTGTTTGGTTTAAAAGAGTGTGAATATTTGTATTTGTATTTTCATTAAAACATACTGCTATATTTTAATGGTGGTTATCGTTGTATGGTAGGATTAAGAATGATTTTAAACTTCTTTGTTATTTTTCCCCTTAAGTGTTAACAATGTCTATATACAAGCCTAATCATTGACTGCTATATTTTCTTTTCTTTTCTTTCTTTCTTTATATTTTTTTTGAGACAGAGTTTCACTCTTGTTGCCCAGGCTGGAGTGCAATGGCATAATCTCAGCTCACTGCAACATCCTCCTCCGGGTTCAAGAGATTCTACTGCTTTAGCCTTCCAAGTAGCTGGGATTACAAGTGCCCGCCACCACGCCTGGCTAATGTTTTGTACTTTTAGTAGAGATGGGATTTCACCATATTGGTCAGGCTGGTCTCAAACTCCTGACTTTAAGTGATCCACCCTCCTTGGCCTCCCAAAGTGCTGGGATTACAGGTGTGAGCCACCGCGCCCAGTCCAGCTGGTATATTTTCTTACAACCATACCTGTGGTTAAAATATGGAACTATTTCCATATTGTTTGAAAAATAGCCAATATTCTGAGTCCCTCAACAAGCATGACCCTGTCTCTGCTGCCCTGGCCACCTAGACCCGTCCTCCCAGACTGCCTAGTCCCAACTTACGATTTTGTCTCTTAAGTCATGACTGTAGTGTTACACACCAATTCAGGTTCTAAATGGCTGTATATAATCAAAATGGTTACAGTTTTAGAAAGCATCTTCCAAATTAATAAAACATTTTAAAGGGTGTTGCGTTGTATTTGATTGGAAGTAATAGGGTCTGTCTCAAACAAGGATATTTATTAGTACCATAACTGGAAGTTTAGTTGGATGATGGACTTGGTTATAATTAGAAGCTTAATGATTCCTTCAAAGACAGAATATCCCATCTTGCTTCTCTGCCATCATAATGCTGGCTTCTCTCATGGTTCCAAGGTGGCTGTCAGTGGCTTTTAAGGGTACTTTATTTTTTTCCAGTAGGAAAAAGGAGGAGAAAGTTCCTCTTTCTCAAATATGAGCTGTAACAATGTATCATGCCTAGCGTATTATCAGTAGAATGCCTGGACTTACTGCCTGAGACTAATCAAGATCTAAATGTTGTCTGGATATGGGTCTCCGTTCTCTGAATCATGTGGGGGTGTGATGGATACCTGAAAAAACTGAGTTTCACATTGTGAAGAAAACAAGTATGGGACAAATGCTGTATAGGCAAACAGAAGTGTCCATTTCAGCTACTTACTGATTTGGTTGTCCAGACATTTTACTCTGGTGGAATCTATTATTTCTTAATAGAGTACACATACACACAGTCTAAAGCAAATAATACCATTATATAAAAGTAACTGGATTGTAGCATTTAAGATCAACGTGACTACTTTATTTTCAATAAATATTATAATCAGTTGAAATGTATTCATTTGACTTATAAATCACCTTCACTACTACAAGCCTAGGATTATGATGCCAGTGGGATTACACACATATACATACATACACAGTCAAAGCTGACCTTGAGAAAAGCATTTGTGTGCAAGCAGCATATTTATGAAGTGCAGGAATCAGTAATAGGGGAATGGGAAATAATTATGACAAAGAAAGGGCAGCCGAAGTGAGTTATTAAGCATGTCACTGTTCTAGGCATTGGAGCAAGGGGACTTGGATAAATTATATAATATACAGTGCCTCTGAATTATCCCACTTGAGTGAGGGAGTTGGGGAATTTATACACCAACTCCCATCATTTACTTGCTGAAGGGTTGCTCCCAGGGATTTTAATTCTCCGTCACTTCTAGTGTGGTACATATACAGGCAGAGGAAGCTTCTGAGATTCTGCGGGGAGAACTCTTGGCACAGAGATACACATTCTGACCGTTAGAAGTCATAAGACTACCATGACTTGATGGGATCTGAGGGATATGGGTGTGGCTCTGACAGTGTCCATTACATTCACATTCATACATACATTCATATGATATGCATATAAATATTTGTGAGATTACATATGTATGTGTATAGTAACAGTTATAGTTACATATGTATAATAACAGTTATAGTTACTATTATATTTTCTAGTACACAAATGAGGAAACTGAGGCACAGAGACATTAACCTGTTCATGATTGCACAGTTAGTAATTAGCACAATGGGAATTCAGGTTGCTGAGGTCTGGTCCTTTCTCTTAATTACTACGCTATTGAAATCAGGATACATGATTTTTTTCCCCTCAGTGAAACTTTTACAGCATTAGATTATTATAAAGGGCCTTGTTGCCACTATTTTCACTTTCTTGCATGTCACAATAGGCCTTGGGGCAAATGTCACACTGCCCTCTGGGATAGGTTATCCTATAGAGAATCCAGGCCTTTTATGGCCATTGTTTACATTGAATTAGAATTTTCATTAATTGATAACCTTTTAAGGACAGCATCTCTTTGAGCTAATGCAATAAGGAAATTAATTTCAAATGACTTTGATACTGTGTCACTGAGGCCACAGAGTCCTAACAAAGGTGAGGAAATGCAGACAGTAACTCTCAGCATGAGTTTTCTTGCACAGGAAACGTGTAAAAATTTAGAAACCCAGTCAAGCACATATTGTTTATTTCTGTTTTAATATATATTCTCCCATAAACAAGCCAGGTGCCTGGGAGCATCTGCTTTATTTTACTGTTATACATTTTTTATTTGACACTTCAATATTGCCTTTGGTATTGTTGTCTAATACACTTCATTATCTTAAAGTGTATTATTTCCTGAGTTTGACAGCATATTTAGCATTGTGCAATATGTAAGAAGGGAAAGCCCCATTCTGAGTGCTGGTGGTTGTCATCCTTCA